>NC_090925.1:1270487491-1271842630 GCF_040938575.1 Ambystoma mexicanum | reverse complement strand
TTCCCAGGCGACATGGGAAGAGAGTTTCCCTGATGAGGGAGTGATGACATCACCGGATTCATCACATGTGTTATGATGATCACTTTGGGTCCTCCCGTGACTCCCGTTGACCTCCTAGTCTTCTGGAGAACATCCTCGGGAGTCCGGTACATTAGGAGCCTTCTTTCTGGTCTCATATTGCTGTCATCTTGGGTATGCTAATGACCTGGTACTGTCGAGGAGTTCCCCCCTTCTCACCTGAGTCCGATCTTTGCTGGATTTCTTGGTCGATGCCTTCTTGCGGACGGATCGGGTCTTGAATAAGGCTGAATCCGGGAAATTAAGAAAGTGCACTACTCAGCACACGAGTCCAGGAAGTAAGAAAGAAGAACAAGTTACATACCAACTGGTAACGTTCTTTCGATTGGATGTTCCTCCCAAGTATTCCTCATCTTAGATGTATTCCATCCAGCTTTGCTGCTCTTCGGAAATTATTTCGGCAGAGGGCGCCGTGCGTCGATGTCGACGAGTCGATGGTCCCTCGAAGGCCTCCGTCGAGGGTGATGTCATTGGGTGTATAAGTAGCACGCGCGGTGCACGTTGGCCTCAGTTCTGTTTTTCCCCCTTTTATTGCCTGTGATCTTGTACTGTGTAGATTGTGCCGGCAGACAGGTATGAGCCTTGCGAGATTTGAGATGGCAATAACCCAGAAAAATCTACAGAGGGGTAGGCTGGGAGGGCGATGAGGAATACGTTGGAGGAACATCCAATCGAAAGAACGTTACCAGTTGGTAAGTAACTTGTTCTTCGAGTGAATTGTGTCCTCCAACGTATTCCTCATTTTAGATAGACTCCCAAAGCAGTATGGTCAATTCCTCTGGAGGAGGGGGTAGATTTTTCGATACTCTTAGATGGCTGAGTATAGTATTGCTTTTCCAAAAGTTAGCTCCCTAGACTGGGAAGTATCCAGGTTGTAGAATTTTGAGAAGGTGTGTAGCGAAGACCAAGTTGCTGCTTCGCAAATGGATCTTATTGGAACACCTCTTTGAAGGGCCGTGGAGGAGGCAATGCCTCTGGTGGAATGAGCCCTTAACCCTTCTGGTGGGTCTTTTTGTGCTAGTTTGTAGCATTCAGAAATGCAAAGTACGATCCAGCGTGAAATTGTCGGTTTTGTTACCGAATGACCCAGTTTCCTTCCTGTGTAGCCTATAGACAACTGGTTGTCCACTCTAAGTCTAGAAAGTCTAGAGATGTAAAAGCTTAAAGCTCTTTTTGGATCCAGTCTGTGTAATATTTCCTCCTCCTTCGAAGGATGGGGTGGAGGATATAATGCGGGTACGACAGTTTTCTGACTTAAATGAAAATCAGATATTACTTTTGGTAAAAATGATGGTTTTACCCTCAACACAACTCTGTCCTTATGGAACACAGTATAGGGTGGCCCAGAAGACAGTGCCTGCAATTCGCTCACTCTTCTTGCTGATGTTAGAGCAACCAAGAAGGCTGTTTTCCACGTTACTAATCTTAATGGACACTGTTAGGCAGAAACCTGTGCAGTTCCCTTAGGGACCACTGCAAAAGATTTAAGACTACAGGTGTTGGCAGTAAACCCACTTGGTAGCAGTCTGTACCACCCAGATTTACCTGGTAGCTGTGGCTGAGCAGTCAGACTTCCCTCAAGAAGAGTTAGGCAGTATACAGAGTATTCACAATAGGTCAAGAGAACACAATAGAACAAGCAAACACTGACCAGAGCTTTGGTATCAAAGTATATAATTATTTATTTAAAAACACACAGTTGAAACACTCCAGCACTCTTATTGTAAAATATTCTAAACACAGTTACTATTGTAATATATACACCCCTTTTTCCCTATCAGATAAATCACAGTAAAACACCACTTATTTTCATACAGAGGTGAGCGCTTAACTAGATTGCACTCTAATAAGTTTGTGAGAAAGGGAGGGAAAAAGACAGAATATGAAAAGGTACACCACTCTAAGATTCAGGAACACTGTTAGCAAGGCAGAGAGCAAAAGGTCACTGGTGAGCCAAAGTCCAAGTCCAAAGGCCACTCTTAGAGAGAGCAGAGAGAGCAGAGCACACAGTTACACTAGGCTTAGAAAGTCTTGCAGAGGGTTCAAAAAGAGTTTAGAGAGGCTTTAAGAAAGTTTAGCCAGGGTGTCCCAGACTAACCCAGGTTCGAAAGCCGGGGGCTAAATCTACCCCGTACAGTCGGTAGCAAGGGAAGCCAGGCGTGTCACGGTACCTTAGATCCTCCAGCGGTGGCAGTTGTTCCTGGTAGTGGGTGCAAGTTGCGTCGTCGTCCAGGGGAAGAGAAGATCTCGACTTGGAGGAAAGATGAAGGTCGTTGCACTACCAGGGAAGAAACAAGCCGCAGAGTTTTCCGGTTAAAGGTGGTACCCCGGTTGCCGGGGTGCTTGGCACGGGCAAGGCGGCCACGAGGTACGTCGGGAAAGCGAAAAGACGGTGAAACTGGTTATCCCCACCAGTCAAAGGAAGAAGACTCTCTGGCGGGAGATCTCCTCTGTCATTGGGAAAAGTGGTGAGGCAGTCCAGCAGGGCTCCACCGGTGGTGGTGTCGTGGCAGGTCAGCTCAGCTTCTCCCTCGTCGGATTCTTAGGTTCTGTGGCGACTTCTGAAGTTCCAGTCCCCAAAGCCCTGCTTTTATGCAGCAAACCCCCATTCACTCAGCCTAGCTGTCACTCAAACATGCTAAGTGGTGAGCCGGCCGGCTCACCACTTGGGCCAATCAGGATGGAGTGCGACTTGAGTTGCCTAGGCAACTCAGTCCAGGGTGTCTAAATTTACCTCCACCCCTCCTAAGTACCCCAGACAGAGTGGCACCACTTTGGAGGGCTTCTGTGGAGAAGCCCGCCAAAAAGTGGAACAAAGGGCTCGACTTGGGTTGGAGTCACAGAAGAGAACACAAACGCCATTTTAGAATCAAGTATTTGCAAAAAATACCAACCGGAGAATTAATATTAATTAAATAAACCGGCGGTATGTTCGAGGCTACCGTAAATAATTAAATAAAGATAGTAGCCTAAAACAATAGGAAATCCCATAGGAAAATATTTGCGGTTGAATATAAAAAGTAGTATCCACTGCCACCAGCCAAAACTGTCAATGGTGACTTTACATGCCCTGGGAGACAGTAGTCAGTCCCAGGGTATGGAGTCTATACTGGGGGGTCACTATGACACCCCTGTGTCACTGCACTGAGGGTGCTGTGTAACACACATCACAAAAACACATGAAGCCCTATGGAGTAAAAGACCCCATAGCCTCAAATCATGCCCAAGAGTGAGGGTAAAAGAGTCTCACTCTTGGCAGGAGAAAAAAATAAACCCCAAAAATCCAGCAAAGCTGCTGGGGGACTCACTAGGTTAGGAAATTCAGCCTAAACAGAGAATTCTCCCTAACAGACACATGTGCATAGGCTCAAAAGGAGCACACATTAAGAATTTTAGGACTAAATTTAGATCCCAGATCGGTACTTGAAATGGGTGAGGAGGAAACACATTAGTGAGTCCTTTTAAGAATTGAATTATCAAAGGAATTTTGAAGTAGGAGCATTCTTCCGATGAGCGCTTGAAAATGGAAAGCGCTGCAAGGTAACCTTTTATTGTTCCGATATTCAGACCTCTATGTGCTAGGGTCAGAAGGAAAGATAATACTTCCGGAATAGAACATACAAAAGGATTGACATTCTTTTCTCTGCACCAGTTGCAAAACTTTTTCCAACGGCAAAGGTATAGTGACTTTGTTGCTGGCCTTCTTGCCGAAAGCAACACCTCTATAACGTCATCTGGAAGGTTCCAATCCCTGTATCTCAGCCTTTCAGATACCAAGTATGAAGGTTGACCGTTTTGACCTCTGGATGGAGAACCTGACCCTCCATTTGAGAGAGAAGGTTCTCTGTCTGAGGAAGACGTACTGGACGACAGATGGACATGTCTAGAAGGTCCGGGTAACACATTCTCCTGGCCCAATCCGGGGCAATTAGGATCATGCGGCTCCGAAACCTTCTCAGCCTGCTGATGACTTGAGGAATGACGGGAATCGGAGGTAACGCGTACAATAGTGGGAAATTCCACTCCACCACAAACGCGTTCCCCAGGGCTCCTCTCGGGGGAAATTCCCTTGAGCAATACCTTTCGCATTTTCGGTTGATTCTGGTTGCAAACAGGTCTACTTGAGGGGTTCCCCAAAGGGCGAAGATCTCTTGAATGACTTCCTGAGCCAGTTCCCATTCGTGGGATACCGTGTTCTGCCTGCTCAGAGCATCAGCCGTCATATTCTCTTCCCCGGCTAGATGAATTGCCGTTAAAGAGATTCCCTCCTGAATTGCCCAATACCAGAGCTGCATTGCCTCTTTGCACAGGGGTAGTGACCCCACACCTCCTCTTTTGTTTAGGTAATGCATGGCCACCGTATTGTCCGTCATTATCAGGACATTCTTTCCCCTGACAGATGGCAGGAAGGCCTTCAGCGCTAGTCTGATCGCCCTCAGCTCTAAAAGGTTGATATGTAGTTTGGACTCCGATAGAGACCAAAGACTGTTGATTGTCAAATTGTTGGCATGAGCTCCCCACCCCATGAGCAAGGCCTCCGTCACTACTGTGATCTCCGGCCATGGTTGCCAAAAAGGTTCTCCTTTTAGGATGTTCTCTGTACAGGTCCACCATAAAAAATCTTGTCGGACCCTGTTCAGAATCTGAAGAAGATCCGTCATTTGACCCGAAAATTGAGACCACTGAGTCTTTAGAGCCCATTGGAGGGATCTCATCCTCAAGCATGCCTCTGGCACCAGGAAGATGCAGGATACCATGAGGTCGAGCAACCTTAAAAAGTCGTAAGCCTGGAGATTCTGGGCATTTTGAAATTTGTAAACCATCTGAAGAATGTCTTGAGCCCTCGACTTGGGAGGCAAGCTCTTTCCCAACGACGTGTCTAAGACAGCTCCTATGTACTGAAGCTGTTGGGAAGGTGTCATCTGTGATTTCTTGAAATTGAGGGAGAAGCCCAGTTTGTGGAGGAAGTGCCAAGTGACTTTCAGATGATCCAGTGGTTGCTCGGCAGAACGCGCTCTGATCAACCAATCGTTCAGGTAGGGGTAGACATGAATCCCCCCTCTCCTGAGGTGCGCTGCCACCACTACCATTAACTTGGTGAAGACCCTCGGGGCGGAGGTCAACCCGAATGGCAAGACTCGAAACTTATAATGTGAGTCGCCAACTACGAACCTCAGGCATTTTCTGTGTTTGAGATGAATCGGCACATGAAAATAAGCATCCTGGAGGTCCAATGACACCAACCAGTTCTGAAGTTGAAGGGCCTGAAGGATCTGAGAAAGGGTAACCATCTTGAACTTGTCCTTTCTGAGGAACTTGTTCAAGTTTCTTAAGTCCAAGATGGGTCTCAGTCCTCTGTCCTTTTTGGGGTTAAAAAAATACAGGGAGTACCATCCCTTGTTCCTCTCCGCTGCAGGTACTGGTTCTATAGCACCTTTCTCCAGCAGGGTTAAAACTTCCTGCTGTAGGAGCGGGTTTGAAGACTTCAACGGGTGTCTCCCTGGTGGATTGCTTTGAGGTTGCGTTAGAAAAGGAAGGCAGTAACCTTGGGCTATTATTTCTAGAGCCCAAACATCTGAAGTAATGGCTCGCCATTCTTGCAGATGCTGTGACAGCCTGCCCCCTACAGGTGTTTTGTGATGCAAGTCCTCAAAGCGGTTTTGTGGCGGATGTTGCAGCCGCTGAAGGCAGAGAGGCTGCAGCTGGAGCTGGTTTAGCACGTTTTCCTCGTCCACCACGAGTGGCCTTTGACTGGCCATTCCTCTCGCCTTTCCATATGAGGTGTAGTAACGATAGGATCGTCCCCTCCATGACTGTCCTTGCGCACGAAAAGGCTGAGGTTGCCTAATAGCAGCTCCTAAAGATTTGGCAGCTGCTTTTGAGGTCTGCAACCTCTCAAGGCTCTCGTCAGCCTTGTTGCCAAAAAGGTGCGACCCGTCAAAAGGAATGTTCAGAAGGTGGATCTGTACGTCCGGTGCGAAACCCGGCTTCCGTAACCACGCAAATCTGCGCATTACCGTGCTAGTGCCCATGGACCTGCTTACACTATCCGCAGTGTCCAATCCAGATTGAAGGGATTCCGGCATGGCTTCCTTTCCATCTCTAACGATTGCTAGGAACCCTTCCCTTTCTTCCCCTTCTGGTATGTGCTCCGCCACCATTGCAATGCACTCCCAAAGAGTATATGAAAATTTTGCCAAGGCACATGTGGAGTTGACAGATTTTAATGCCATGCTCCCTGCTGAAAATACCTTCCGTGCCCAACCATCCACACGCTTATCGTCCCTGTCTGGAGGGATAGACGGGTATGCAAGTTTGTTAGAAGCTGTGGCTGCCTGTATGACCAGACTCTCAGGAGTTGGGTGTTTGGACAGTTCGCTACTGGCCGGGCGGTATTTTGAGGTGAGGGATTTATTTACCGGAGGAATAGAATCCGGAGTTTCCCAATTCTTGACCACCCTATTTTGCAGGGCTACATGAAAGGATAGTACTGGGTCTTCGGTGGGACCATGGTCCGATATATCTATTAAATCATCCTGGATGAATTGGGCTGATGGTCTAGCCAATCCTAAGTAATCTACTACCTTTGTCATGAATTGACGGTATGATGGACTGGCATGCTCTCCTGGTTCTGGTCTGCCAAAGTCGTTTTCAGGAGATGTGTCAATGCCACTTGCATTGTGTGATGATTCCACCAAGTCCCTCATTCTGCTTTCTTCTGAAATCAAGCATTCTGGGACATTCGGGGAGCCATATTCCAGCCCAAAAGGAACATTCTCCTCATCAGATCTCTCCTGTTCCTCAAAAATTGAGGTCAGGGATTTGAAAAACTCCTTTCTGGGGAGAGGCTTGAAAACCTTCTCTGGGAGAGGAGGAGGAAGAGGTCTAGTACCTGGCTCTGAGCACAATACAGGTTTTGTAACCTTATCCTTCTCTTTTTCTGGCTTCCCTGGCTTGGCTGGAGCCTTTGGCGCCGAGAGTTTCAGCGTCGACGTCGATAACGGCGTCAACGACACCGTGGTCGCCGACAGGGTCTGCTTCGAGGGCTTCGAGGCGACCTTCAAAGATTTTCCCTTCGAGGTATGATGGGTGTTGGACGGCGTCGATGACCTTGAGCGGTCGACTTGAGCGTTTTTCACTCGGCGTCCTGGAAGGTTCCCTATCCTTCCTTTTTCGATCACCCGGGCTCGAGGGCACGCGAGTGTCGGAGCGATTACGCTCCCGGCCGGCTTCCGAAAAAGGCGCGGACCGAAGCTTCGCTTTTTCAAACACCTCCATCATTTTGACCCTGAATGCTTCCCACTCTTCGGCAGACGAATGTTTCGTGGGGCATTTCATCTTTTTTGGAGACTCGTCTGACGACGAGGTGGAGGGAGACCTGTGGCGTCGTTTCTTCGATCTTTTTGACGAAGACGACGAGCGATGGGAATCGCTACGGGACCTCGATCGATGCCTTTCGCGTCGAGGAGAATTCTCTTTACGGGATCTCGACTCAACGCTAGAGGTTTTTCGATCGGATTTTCGACCTACCTGTAGCTTTCCTCTCCTCTCTCGCAAGGCCATCCCCGTCATCACCTGACACTTCCTACAGGCCTCCATGTCGTGGCCTTCTCCGAGGCACCACAAACACTATCGATGCGGGTCCGTGATCGACATTTTTGACCCGCTCGATTTGCACTTTTTGAATCCCGATTTCGGGATCGTGGTCGGCGTCGATGACGAGGACATATTTTGTTATTATATATTCTCACAGAACTCGAGGCGTGCTGAATGCCCAAAGCAACGTATACTGCGGAAAAACAGAACTGAGGCCAACGAGCGCCGCGTGTGCTACTTATACACCCGATGACGTCACCCTCGACGGAGGCCTTCGAGGGACCATCGACTCGACGACATCGATGCACGGCGCCCTCTGCCGAAAAAATTTCCGAAGAACAGCAAAGCTGGATGGAATACATCTAAGATGAGGAATACGTTGGAAGACACAATCCACTCGAAAGGAGAGGGACTACAAATGGAGTTAGTAGGGACAGAATCAGGGAAACAATACCGCGAGCTACGGAGCACACGTCTGGTCGCTACTTCGCAATAGCATTGAGACGCGCGGAGCCGAGGTCTATTAATAGAACACGCTACGTCCAATGTGTAGCGCGAGGAAGGTGTTTCACGCTGGACGGCCATGTTGGGAGTACCAGGGAGTGCAAGCCCCGTTGAGACAAGGACAAGGAAGTCCAAAAGGGGCGCGTTCTGTAGGTCATGACAGCATGCCTCCTCCGAAGACCCGTTCCTCCAGGTTTGCCCGGGTGTATGAGGTGAAATTTTCTGAGCAGTCGAGGGGTCTTGAGATTAGAAAGTGGTTCCCAGGTTCTTTAACTAGGAGGATATCCCTTCCATTCAACCAGCTGACCCCGTTTATACCTTGAGTCGCATATTTGGGATACTTCATATTCCAGTTGGTTGTCGACCAGCAGAGGAGGGGGTCTGCAGGATTTCCGGGAGGATTGGATGTAGGGTTTTAATAAGGATGTGTGAAAAAGTGGGTGAATTTTCTTCCAGGAGTCTGGTAGTTTGATCCGGTATGAGACTGGATTTATAATTTCCTTGATGGGAAATGGACCATAGTACCGAGGGGCCAATTTGTTTGGCCGTAGATGTCAGGGTAGTAATTTCGAGGACACCCAGACTTGATCACCCATTGCATAAGAAGGCCCTGGTCTTCTTTTGGAATCCGCATACCTCTTAGTCTGTGTTCTGGCCTTCTCTAAGTTTTCTTTGGCCTCCTGGTGTACGTTGATGAGGGTTTCGATCCAGGAGTCGACAGTAGGTACCGGTGTGGGATGAGGGAGAACAGAGGGTAGAACCGATGGATGGAAACCTTGGCTACAATAAAAGGGACTGGTCTTAAGTGCTGAATGATTGGAATTGTTGTAGGCGAATTCAGCCACGGGCATCAGGAGCAACCAGTCATCCTGAACCTTGGTGGCGAAACATCAAAGATACTGTTCCAGGGTCTGATTAGCACATTCTGTGGCCACATTGGTTTGGGGATGATAACCTGATGAGAGGGCGCGTTGGATTCCCAAAATGCGACAGAGATGTATTGAGGTCCTCAATCAGATATGATCTTGGAAGGAAGTCCATGCAGACGGAATATGTGTTCCAGAAAGATTCCAGCAAGTTCGGACGAGGATGGTAGCTTACACAGGGGTGTAAAATGAGCCATATGAGTGAACAAGTCAATGGTAACCATGATGGTCGTGTATCCTCGGGAAGTTGGTAATTCCACAATGAAGTCTGTAGCAATGAATTCCCATGGCCTTGTTGGCAGTGTAGGTTGCAGTAGAAGACCCGCCGGTCTCTTGTTATCATGTTTATTTTGACTACAGATAGCACAAGCTTGGATGTACTGCTGTACGTCAGTCTTCATTCCAGGCCACCAAAACTGTCTTTGTATGAGGCGGAGGGTGTTGGTTATGCCATAATGTCCGGGGTGAAGGGTATCATGACAGAGGTTTATTATTCTTTGTTGTAATTTCTGTGTGGGAATGATTAGTGCATTGTCCTTCAAAAAATATCCTTTGTTGACTCTTAGATTCCATTGATTCTTCCTTGAAATATCCTTCAACAGATCAGAGGATTGGGTTTGCACTCAAATTTCTTCCAGGAGATTGACTGCTTGAGCAACAAAGACCGTGTGGGGAAACATCTTAGGATAGGCCCTATCTTCAGTAGTTACATAGTCAGGACGTCGAGATAAGGCGTCAGCAATCAGGTTTTGTGATCCGGGAACATGAGTGATGTGGAACTGGTACTGGGCAAAGAAGTAGGCTCAACGCGCCTGACGACTGTTCCTACACTCCAATGACTGTAGAATTTGAAGATTCCGATGGTCCGTGCGGACCTGAACTGGATGTCTAGCACCCAGAAGTAGATGTCGCCATTCAGTGAAGGCTTGGCAGATGGCTAACAGTTCCTTTTCCAGGACGGAGTAGTGTGTCTCACTGGGAGTCAGGGATCGTGAAAGGTAAGCAATGGGGTGTTCCAGTTTATCCTCAAATTCCTGCTTCAACACCGCTCCTATGGCGTAGTTAGAGGCATCCGTTTCCACTAGGAATGGTCGATTTATGTCGGGTTGGGCTAAGAATGGGGCTTGCGTGAACTCTGCCTTTAAACGTTGGAATGCCTTATCCTGCGGTGTAGACCAGATAAAGGGGGTGTCTTTCTTCAAGAGAGCAACGATCGGCTGAATGATCTCGGAAAAGGTGGATATGAACTTCCGGTAGAAGTTGGCAAGCCCCAGGAAGGATTGAACTTGTTTCACAGACGTGGGAGTGGGCCATGCCAGTATGGCCTTTACCTTTGAAGGGTCCATACCAATTCCTTCTGCGCTAACGATGATTCCTAGATAATTAACAGAAGTAACGTGAAACAAGCATTTATCGGGTTTGGCTAAATGTTTGTGTTCACTGAGTCGTTGTAATACTGCCTTTACATGTACTTCATGCTTTAGAAGGTCCTTGGAAAAGATCAATATGTTGCCCAGATAGACAATGACAAAGAGGAATAACATGTCAGAGAACACCCTATCCATGAAACGTTGAAAAACGCCGGGGGCATTAGCTAGTCCAAAGGGCATGACTAGATATTCATATTGACCAAAGGGTGTTCTAAAGCTGTTTTCCATTCGTCTCCTTCCCGGACACAGATCAAATGGAAGGCACCCCGGAGATCCAACTTCGTGAATATTACGGCGCCTCTCACAGCTTCCAGGATATCAGAGATCAAGGGCAATGGGTACCAGTCTTTGAGGGTGCATTGATTTAAGCCACGATAGTCGAGGCAAGGTCTGAGTTCCTTGGTGTCCTTCTTGGGAACAAAGAACAACGAAGCACCCGCTGGAGATTTTGAAGGTGCCATTTTCAAGGTTGGTATCCAAGTATTCTCGGAGGGCCTTTTTCTCAGGTTCGGAAAGGATGAACATTCTGCCGAAGGGAATCACTGCTGAGGGATCTGTATCTATGGCGCAGTCTTCAGGTCTGTGAGGGGGTAAGGCCTGGACTATGGCAGTTGAAAATACATCAGCATATCCCTGATAGGCCTCAGGGACTTGTATGATACTGGAAACCATGAGTGGTGTTTGCTGGTCTCTTGGTGGTTATTTAGGGGGTGTCAAGGAGGGATCCAGGAATAGACAGTGATACATACAAAACTCTGAGCCTAGGAATAGTGATCCTGCTGTCCAATTGATATACGGATTGTGCTTCTGTAACCAGGGCATACCCAATACCATGGGGTAATGAGCTGACTTAATGATGTCGAATCTAATCCGCTCTTGGTGATGGTTTATAGAAAGCTGGATCTCTTTAGTCTGCAGGCTTATGGGCCCTGAAGTGAGGGGTCTTCCGTTGATTGCTTCCACCGGCTGCATGATGCTTCGTGTCTCGTATGGAATATGAGGACTAACAACCCAATCTTGATCAATGAAAATTCCCATAGCTCTGCAGTCTACCAAGGCCAAAATGGAATAGGTCTTATTCTTGGAGGGCGATAGGAAGGCCTGCAGTATCACCAAATTGTTTTGTCCAGGAGAGTTCAAGGATGGAATTGATGTGGAGCAAACATCTCTCTCCCGATGCTCTGCTCCATCTAGGATCGGGAGCTGGTGTTTCCCGAACGCCGAGGAGGGGCTAGAGGACACTCCCTAACCAAGTGTTTATCTGAGGCACAATACATGCACAACCCCGTATGAATCCTTCTCATCCTTTCTTGCGGGGATATAGGTCCACGCAAGGCTCTTATCTGCATGGGTTCTGGTTCAATGACTGAGCCTGGGTTTGTGTCCGTCTTGGTGGTACTCTCAAAGGACACTTTCGGAGGATTTCCTCTGGATTTCTTCTTCTCTGCCTTCCTTTCCTGGATTCAGAAGTCTAAATGCATGGCAAGGTCCATCAGTGCCTGGAATGAGTTTGGGCAAGCCACTCTGGCCAACTCATCCTTAATCTCCTCATTCAGTCCTCTCCTGAAAAGCGTAAAACTCGCCTCAGGGGACCAATCAGCTTCCTTGGCTAATTGCTTGAATCGGGTTACAAAGGTGAGCATATCCTGGGATCCCTGCTGAAAGTCTAACAGGCGTTCCTGGGCACTATAGACTAGGGGTACCGAATAGTAAATTTACTATTCGGCCGAATGCCGAATAGTTTACCAAAGTATTCTGCCGGAACCGAATAGTGAGCCGAATAGTGGTTTACTACTAGAAATGTGTCAATATATGTATAGAAATAGATCTTATTGATTGGGACAATGAGACTGCGCTGGTGGCAGGGTAATAATCAGTGCTTTAAATGGGGGAAAAAGAAGTGCAGGTCACTAAGCTACTAAACCGGACATTCCAGCTCAGCACTTTTGGCACCTGCATGATTCCAATGTTTAAATGTAGAGTATACCACTCCATAAACTTCACTATAGGCAACAACCACTTAGTTACAAGTCACAAAGTATATAGCATTATGTTGCATTTCAAAGTGCGGCCGCTTGACAGGGTGTTTTATGGTGTATGGGATGCACACAATTGCCAGGAAGACAGCCATGTGTTACACTTCAGGCTTCTCCGCGGGCCTCCTTGCAGAGTACGACTTCTTTACAAGCTCCTCTATGGACCAGCTACAGGCTACCATGGCGTCTGTACAAACTTCGACGGACTCCGGGTCAGTTGACACGTCTTGTACGTGGAAGACGTACGGCAAGACACGCCCCTCTTACGACTATAAAACCACCGTCTTCCAAGGGGCTCATTGCTGCTAATTAGCGTTACAAGCTACACGCGGTTTCGTCCGTTACTTCTTCGTGTCTTCCTACACGATTCCTCATCTGAACTCCTGGTTTTGACCTTTGCCTGACTACTGGATTGCCTCGTCTCCTCCTTTATTCCTGTCGTGCTCGTCTGGTTGTTTGACTCGGAACGTTACTGGATCCGGCTCCCTTCTGTCTCTTGCGGTACTTCATTCCAGGTTGCCGCTTCTGCACTCTGAACCAAATTGCTGTCGACTATCTGGAACTTTTCTACAGCTACTCGGGATACATGTGTGCTCAGGTACATACTTAATTGGTTATCCCCATCTCTGCTACTATTTATCTCCACGACTTGTTTGGATAATTGTCTTCTGTTGGATTCTGGGACATTGAGTGACTTTCCTGTGAGATTGTCATTAAGTGCATATAAACGCTTTCCTGAAACTGCACCAACCAGGCACTAGTGCGACCCTCGTGCCGTCCGGGGCTACTTCCCTATACTAACATCCCTGTTTGTTATTTTCTCCTGTCATTGTCTTCTGTTTCCTGGATTCCTTTCCTCAATATATCCTTATTCAGGTTAGTTGTTATCAATTCTATATATAGTTGGGACCGATATTGAATTAGACCATTTCCACTCATTTTGTGTTATTCCTTGTAGATCCAACCCGGGGAAGCTCCACTCCAATACCTATCTAGGTAGTTGCCCATTTAATTCAACTGTTCTAATCACTTGCATTAACCTCAACCCTGTCTAATATCTTTGTATTCCTTTGCAGCATTGGTATTGGCGATGTGTGTTCTCCCCGCTCTTTTATTCAATTGACACCTCTGTCTGTCCCAACTGAAACAGCAGAGAGGTACATTGTGGAAAAGAGCCCCTCTTTGAGGAAGCCTGAGTCTTGTACTCAGGGGAGCTGGGATGGAAGGCTGAATATCGATTCTTGTACCACCATCATCTCCAAGGTCACTTCTCTGCATCTTCGGCCTATTTCGGAGTGGTAACAGAATTAGCAGCCAACGAAATGTCCACGGAGGCCAGTGATGCTTTGAATCAAATCGTGCAAATGGTCACGGATCTACGTACCGACTTGACCAATGCACAAGAGGCACTGCGCCAACGTATGGACGCCATTCAGGCTTTGGTTACCACACCAGCGCCACAGATGGCCGGTGCTGGTGCTACAGCATCAGGTTCAGTGTTTCCACCTCCACAGCAGGAATCAAACCCGATCATGCTTACAACCCAGTTCCCTCTAGCTCCTCCTGAACGCTTCCTAGGCGACCCTAAACAATACCGAACATTCATTAACCAATGCAAACTGCATTTTTTGTGCCGCCCCGCTTCATTTCCAACCTCTACAATTAAAGCGGCTTTTGTCTTGTCTCATTTAGGTGGCACTGCAGCCGCATGGGCTAATCCATTGTTGGAATCCAATAGTCATGTTCTCTACAATTGTGATGCCCTTCTTGCTATGATGAGTAAAGTATTTGATACTCGTTACACTACTCAAGCTACTGACCTGGAACTCTTAAGGCATCGACAAGGGAACAATTCTTTATTGGTCTATTTGGCCCGGTTCAATCAGTTGGCAGCAGAAACTGACTGGCCTGAGGAAAAGAAGACAGCCGTCTTCTATCAAGGTCTCTCAGATGAATTAAAGGACATCCTCTCCACTGTTCCTGTAGGCCCCACGGTATTCGGGGAACTGCTAGATTTAGTCCTTCAGATTGATGCCCGTAAATCCGAAAGACGTGGTGAAAAGAAACCAGCATTGTTCAGCACGGTTTCAGCAGAGACCTCGTCTTCCTCACTTCCTGCGCCAGAACCTATGCAGATTGGTGTGGTTAAGGGACCACTTATTCCTGCTCAACGAGAATATTGTAGATCACACAATCTCTGCATGTACTGTGGGGCCTCTGATCACTTATTGCCTGAATGTCCCAAAAAGCCCAAAAGAAAGGCGGGAAACGCCAGATCCCGACAGTAGACAGAGTCCCTATGTCGGGAAACTCACCTCTGGACTCTACACTACAGAATCCGAGTCATTTAGTCCGCCTACCTGTTACATTTTCCTTAAATCACGGTGTTTCATTCCAGACAACAGCCGTGATTGCTTCAGGTGCAACAGGTAATTATGTTGATCAATGCTTTGCCTCTATGTCAAGAATATCACTGGTTCGCAAAACTATACCTGAAACAGTGAATGCAGTGGATGGTTCAATTCTTGTCTCAGGAATGGTAACTCACCAAACGGTTCCACTACATATGAGTACCGATGAAGGCCATACTGAAGACATATCATTCGATATCAACAAAGCACTAGCCTACAAAGTCATTCTGGGCATTCCATGGTTGAAGCTTCATAATCCTGCCATCGACTGGTCGACATCTCAGATTCAGTTCCCTTCCAATATATGCAATACTCGATGTACTACATTACTCGGTATTACCCAGGATAGTCCGGTCAGGGTGCTGGTTTCTCCTACTATGCATATTGGAGCTGTCTCTAAAAATGTTGTCTCTGTGATACCTTCTCAATATGCAGATTACACAGATGTTTTTGACAAAGGGATGGCGGAGACTCTACCCCCACATAGAGCCTATGATTGCCCAATAGACCTAATACCGGGAGTAAAGATACCATCCGGCAGAGTGTACTCCCTCACTCTCAAAGAAGATGAAGTCCTTGAAGATTACATAGACAAGGCCTTGGCCATGGGATTCATTCGGCCTTCCAAATCACCAATTTCATCACCACTTTTCTTTGTTCCTAAGAAGGAAGGGGATTTACGTCCCTGTATTGATTATCGTGCTTTGAATGCAGCAACCATAAATAACCAGTACCCTCTTCCTCTGATTTCTGTCCTCCTTGATCAATTGGGATCTTCCAAAATATTTACTAAGCTTGATCTCAGAGGAGCTTACAATCTCGTCCGTATGAGAGAGGGGGACAAATGGAAGACCGCATTCAAGACACGTTACGGTCTATTTGAGTATCTTGTCATGCCCTTTGGGTTATGTTGGGTTATGTAATGCCCCGGCAACCTTTCAGACATTCATGAATAATTTGTTTTATGACATTCTTGATCAATTTGTTGTTGTCTACCTGGATGACATTTTGATTTATTCACAAAACCAGGAACACCACGAAAAACATCTCAAAACAGTACTGCAACGCCTGAGAGAACATAGATTGTTTGTAAAAGCCGAAAAGTGCATATTTCATGCCTCAGAGGTGGAATTTTTGGGATATGATCTTACTAACAATGGAGTGCGCATGAGTCAGTCCAAAATTAGTGCAATCCTGGAATGGCCTGTGCCCAATTCAGTCAAATCTTTACAATCATTCCTGGGATTTGCAAACTTTTATAGACGCTTCATCAATGGATTTTCTGAATTCTCTGCACCTCTTACCTCTCTGACAAGTGCCAAGGTGCCATTTGTAGGGTCTTCAGAGGCTCAGAAAGCTTTTGATCAATTAAAATCAGCCTTCACTTCCACCCCTGTCCTCAAACATCCTGATCCCGAGCTTCCTTTTTTTGTTGAAGCTGACACTTCAGGTTATGCTCTTGGGGCGGTGTTGTCTCAAACCTGTCCTCATCCGGGAGAGATTCATCCTGCTGCCTACTTCTCTCGTAAATTGACAGCTTACGAAAGAAATTGTTCCATCACAGAACGCAAACTTTTAGCCATCAGAGACGCATTCTTGGAATGGAGACATCACCTTCTGGGGGGTCAAACACCTTGTAACAGTATACTCGGATCACCGCAGTCTGTTAGGCTTCAAATCTATGAAATGTCTTACAGCTAGACAGGCGCTGTGGCAGTTATTCTTTTCACAATATCAATTTGTTATCACTTACCGTCCTGCTAAAGCTCAAGTTTCGGCTGATACTCTTTTTCACTTACATGCGGATGGCCAGTCTCAACAGATCGAAGCACTTCCTCTTCTACCGAACAAAGTTGTTTGTGGTTGTTCGGTTCAGCCCTCTTTGCATTCAATCATCCTTGATTGGGTCTCAACCCATCTAAAAGAGATCACTGACTTCAACCTGGAAATAATTCAGGGTATGCCATTCATTCAAGGGCGCGTCTATATACCCTCAGGTCAAGCTAGAGATTTAGCACTTCAGTGGTCTCACGATTCTTTGATTGTTGCACATCCAGGAAGTCAAAAAACTCTTGAAGCCTTACGGTGTTGGGCTTGGTGGCCTTCCATGGTTCATGATGTAAAGGACTACATTTTGACTTGTTCCAAATGCACTCAGTGTAAAACTTCTAGAGCCAATCCAGTCGGTTTGTTACAACCTCTTCCTGTTCCGTACAAACCTTGGCAGATGCTGTCAATGGATTTCATTGTGGAACTTCCTGACGTTCAGGGCCATGACACTATTTGGGTAATCGTTGATTATTTCACAAAATATGCATTGTTCATACCTTGCTCTGGTTTGCATGCGGCTCCAGAATTGGCGAGACTGTTCTTGACGAATGTGTTTCGTTTCTTTGGATCACCCTCGGTTATTGTTTCTGATCGTGGCACACAATTTATGTCACGATTCTGGAAGGCTCTTACAGCTTCTCTGGGTATTGAGGACAGGTACTCCTCGGCTTACCATCCTCAAACGGATGGGCAGACTGAGAGAACTAACGCTACTATCGAACAGTACCTACGCTGTTTATGCCTTCAGCTCCAACAGTCTTGGTTTACTTCTCTGCCTTATGCAGAATTTGCATATAACAACTCTATGCATACATCAACTGGAGTTTCTCCCTTTATTGCCCTGTATGGTGGTCATCCTAGGGCACTCCCACTTGATCCGGTATTACCGGCCATTCATCCTGCAGCAAGAGATTGTATGAGAGATCTCGATAAGATTCATCGGGATGTACGCTGTCATTTACTCCGAGCTCAAGATCGTGCCAAGAAGTATGCTGATGTGCATCGATCGCCTGCTCCAGTCTATCGCAGTGGCATGAAGGTGTGGTTGTCGTCCCGTAATTTGCGAATTGCGGACAAACGCTCGCTTCTGCCCAAATATGTGGGACCCTATGTCATTACTGATGTTATCAATCCTGTGGCGGTTAAGCTTTCTCTGCCGCGATCATGGCGCATACCTCCAGTCTTTCACGTCTACCTGATCAAGCCTTTCATCCAGGGGACCTGTCTGCCTACTCGTCCTTCGCCGATCTTGGTGGATGGTGAGGAGGAATATGAGGTCTCGCGTATCCTGCCTGCAGGGTGTCTAGGGGTACGTTGTTCTACCTCGTGGATTGGAAGGGGTATGGGCCTGAGGACCGTACTTGGGAACCTCTCTCCAATTTGCATTGTCCGGATCTTCTGAGGAGTTTCAATTCCGCCAAGGAGTTGCCGGAGTGTTTGGGGGAGGATGCTGTTACACTTCAGGCTTCTCCGCGGGCCTCCTTGCAGAGTACGACTTCTTTACAAACTCCTCTATGCACCAGATACAGGCTATCATGGCGTCTGTACAAACTTCGACGGACTCCGGGTCAGCTGACACGTCTTGTATGTGGAAGACGTACGGCAAGACACGCCCCTCTTACGATTATAAAACCACCGTCTTCCAAGGGGCTCGTTGCTGCTAATTAGCGTTACAAGCTACACGCGGTTTTGTCCGTTACTTCTTCGTGTCTTCCTACACGATTCCTCATCTGAACTCCTGGTTTTGACCTTTGCCTGACTACTGGATTGCCTCGTCTCCTCCTTTATTCCTGTCGTGCTCGTCTGGTTGTTTGACTTGGAACGTTACTGGATCCGGCTCCCTTCTGTCTCTTGCGGTACTTTATTCCAGGTTGCCGCTTCTGCACTCGGAACCAAATTGCTGTCGACTATCTGGAACTTTTCTACAGCTACTCGGGATACACGTGTGCTCAGGTTCATATTTAATTGGTTATCCCCATCTCTGCTACTATTTATCTCCACGACTTGTTTGGATAATTGTCTTCTGTTGGATTCTGGGACATTGAGTGACTTTCCTGTGAGATAGTCCTTAAGTGCATATAAACGCTTTCCTGAAACTGCACCAACCCGGCACTAGTGCGACCCTCGTGCCGTCCGGGGCTACTTCCCTATACTAACATCCCTGTTTGTTATTTTTTCCTGTCGTTGTCTTCTGTTTCCTGGATTCCTTTCCTCAATATATCATTTTCTGGTTAGTTGTTATCAATTCTATATATAGTTGGGACCGATATTGAATTAGACCATTTCCACTCATTTTCTGTTATTCCTTCTAGATCCAACCCGGGGAAGCTCCACTCCAATACCTATCTAGGTAGTTGCCCATTTAATTCAACTGTTCTAATCACTTGCATTAACCTCAACATTGTCTAATATCTTTGTATCCCTTTGCAGCATTGGTATTGGCGATGTGTGTTCTCCCCGCTCTTTTATTCAATTGACACCTCTGTCTGTCCCAACTGAAACAGCAGAGAGGTACATTGTGGAAAAGAGCCCCTCTTTGAGGAAGCCTAAGTCTTGCACTCAGGGGAGCTGGGATGGAAGGCTGAATATCGATTCTTGTACCACCATCATCTCCAAGGTCATTTCTCTGCACCTTCGGCCTATTTCGGAGTGGTGTATAACACCATGTTGATAAAGATACACGTTTATTAGCAACAATATCAAAATGATATACTAATAATTAGGAGTACATTTTGAAAGGTTGAAGTTCAGCTTTTGCACTAAGGAGTTTATCGTTGAGTGGGGAGTCCAGCACCTGAAGCTTACCAAATCAACATGCAACTGCCCGGTATTGAACGTGAATGCCCTGATCAAAGCGTCACATTTTACCATTTGCACTGCAGAGGGCACAAGGTCCTAGCATGTACGTTATAGCTGTGTAGGGACGCATTTAAAAAGGGACATTCCTCATTTGAATGGGGTGTTTCCCATGCACACTAAGTAATCCCAATATCCCCTTTTTATGCATTGCATTATCAAAGCATGCAATCGGGCAATCTAGCAGAGAGGGTTCTGTCTGCAAGAGTGCCACCCAAAGGGTTTTAGTTTGCTCATAAGAATAGTTTTGAACTGGCCTCCCACATGGCTTAATAAAGAGAGTGTGAACGGTTCATGTTTTGAACATTACATCATTGTAAAAGCTGTTGTCTCTGCCATTAGGGCATCAACGCTTTAACATATCTACGTACATCACAATTGCCAATAAAACAATGTTCAAAGCAGAGCCATTATGCAAATCGCAGTCCATATGCAAACCCCAGCTTGTAAATCACGTAAAAAGGTGAAGCCCACTTAGCACAGAGGCTCAATGTTTGTAACTCCTTTTGTTCTGCAGTGTGGGCCCTGAAGGGGACTTGATGAACCCTACGGGTGGTTGAGCATGCGTGTTTGGCATCTGGCTGGGGACTTAACATGAGTGTGTCTGACAAGCACCTAGTCAATTGCATTGTACCTCTCTGGCTGACATCCCGCACTGGAGTTTCAGGCAGGCCACTTACACCATCGCAATGCCCTTCCCTCTGGAACACATGTACATGGGGCTGCCCAGGGTTCCTTTTTTAAGAGCACAGCGCCAGGCCCGATTATTCATTTTTGAAAAACCTTAATGATTGTGAGACTCTTGAGAACCCTTGTAAACAAGTTACCATGCAGCACAAACTGACACTGTATTAAAGGCAAAAGAAAGGACAGTTCTGCTGCGTGATGCGGGTAAGTGACACCTCTTTGGGCGACAAAGCAGAGTCAGAACAGAAACAGCCCAGTTCCTGGCAACCTAAAACAAAATATAACTGCATCAGCAGCATTGGTCCATATGTAAGGAAGAAACGGGTGACGAAGAATGCATAAACATTAGGTGAAAGAGCTTCTGTAGCACAAAAAATGAAAGCCGACAGGCAGCCGTCTCAAAAGTAGCAGTAGATTAAAGACTCAGATTCTTATTTCATTAAACCTACAAATGCTGTTCAGCAGCAAAATACAAAGACAGCTAAGTACATAAGCTTGGCTTCAGTGCTTGGTGCCTTGAACCATACATCTAAAATCCACACCAGTGGGCTGTTCATTCTGTGAGCAGTGTCCAATTCCTCTGTGTTATGCATTCTTCCCAATTTACATGCGAGCCGCCAAATTGCATTTTACACTGAGGCAATTATTGGAAAAGGGAAAAGAAAGGCTTTATTGTCGTGTGATCACACCTCTCCGGCTGACATCCCGCACTGGAGTTTCAGGCAGGCCCCTTACACCATCGCAATGCCCTTCCCTCTGGAACACATGTACATGGGGCTGCCCAGATTTCCGTTTTAAGAGCACAGCGCCAGACCTGATTTTAAAGTCCTCGTAGCTGCCTTTGCATCGGGGAGTTGAAACGGGAGAAAGGCGCCTTCAGTTTCCCTCCTTACCCTGCCAGGTCAGAGAGTACTGACCTGTCCTGTGGATTTTCCACAGGATGGTTAATGTTTTTATTACCTCAATAGCAAAGAAACATGTGATATTATTCACGCCTTCCTCTCTGCTTTCAACGTTCAGTGACCTGCGTTCATATTTAAATGCTGCATTCTTTTTCTGCTCGCCGAGTTTCAGTCGGGGGACCTCATTGACGTCCCATGGTCTAGACGACCCCTCCCCTGCCCCTTATCTATTCGGCTTCTAGTTATAATTAATTAAGTGTTCGGCCAAATGCCGAATAGCTAATTTCAGCCGGAATTCGGCCGAACACTTACTCAAAGCCGAATTTCGGTATACCCCTACTATAGACCTGCTCTGGGCGGTCAAACATGGTTTTAAGGGCCTGTATGAACCCACCATAGTCATCTAGGAGAGCATTGCCGGAATTAACGAGGGACGTAGCCCAAGTTAAGACATTTCCTGAAAGGTGAGAAATTATTAAACCCACCTTAGCCCTGGGAGTCGAAAAGTAGTAGGGCTTAAAAGTAAAGTGGACCAAACATGAATCCAGGAATCCACAAAGGGTTTTTGCCGACCCATCGTATTTGTCAACTATGCGCCCAGCAACACACTGGCCCTCATTAGGACCCTGGCGTTAAAGGGTTAACGGCGCCGTAAAAGGTGTCAGTGCCGTTAAACCCTTAACGCCTTACTACGAGGTCCCTTTGCGGGACCCGACCTTAACGGCTGGTCTAGACCAGCCGTTAAAGTAGGGGCCCGAAAAGGGACCCTCGCGGTAAGTACGGTACCGCAATTTGGGGCAAAAATGGGAATGGGGAAGGGCCATGGTGGCATGGGGAATTACCGTCCCGCCAACCTTGGAATGGGGTAGTAATTCCCCATTCCGCCATGGCGGACTCCGCCATCGACCATGGTGCTAATAGCACCATGGTTTTCCGCCGGACTCCTAATGAGGGCCACTTTCTTTTGTGGCAGAATCACAGGATAAAACTAATTGTTTGAGAGCAGCGTTTTCCGCCTTGAGATTCTGTACCTCGGTTGATAGTTCTTGCATGCCACGCATCAGGTCCTGAACGGCCGCTTCCATGTCCATATCGAGTTCGGTCGGGTGGCATCTCAAACTGTTGAGGAGTTACCCCCTTCTCACCTGAGTCCGATCTTTGCTGGATTTCTTGGTCGATGCCTTCTTGCGGACGGATCAGGTCTTGAATAAGGCTGCAGGAGTCTCTTCCGACTCCAGCGTGCGTTCAAAGTTCCGGGATGCAACGATCCAAGAATCCAGGAAATTAAGAAAGTGCACTACTCAGCACACGAGTCCAGGAAGTAAGAAAGAAAGGAGAGGGACTAGGAATGGAGTTAGTAGGGACAGAATCAGGGAAACAATACCGCGAGCTACGGAGCACACGTCTGGTCGCTACTTCGCAATAGCATTGAGACGCGCGGAGACGCGGGGGGCATGGTCTATTAATAGCACACGCTACGTCCAACGTGTAGAGCGAGGAAGGTGTTTCACGCTGGACGGCCATGTTGGGAGTACCAGGGAATGCAAGCCCCGTTGAGACAAAGACCAGGAAGTCCAAAAGGGGCGCGTTCTGTAGGTCATGACAGGTACTATTATATTGTACCCCTAAATGTCTCCATCAACACTTGGCTGAATCTGGAATCCCAGAGAGGGGGTGGAGTTGCAATTATTGCCAAATCCTCCCTGGCTTTATCTAACTTCCAGTTCCTTGTCTGAGATTAGGCTTCCCAGATCTATGCCTGTAATCTGCTTCTTTAATTTTCTTGTTCGTTCCTTCTATGTGATCCTTTGCTTTCGAGCTCCTGGAATGACTGAAGCTTTTCTAGAAAATCTTGATCTCCTTCTTTAAATAAACACTCTTCAACACTCAAATTTGAGCAACCTTGGAGATTTTAATATTTGGTGTGATATCTCAGACAACCATGATACTATCAAACTTAACAAAATCCTTACGTTTCATGATCTTTCCTTGCTCACCTCCTCTGCCTCTCATAATCAGGGTCACTGTCTTGACGTAATAATATACAAAGGGCAGGGACTGACCATACCTTTTGAATAGTCGGATCACTGAGCTAGAATCTTTCTTATTCAGGCAGACCCACACATAGGGCCTCATTACGAGGTTGGAGCTAGCCTTGCCGGATTTACAGGCAAGACTACCTCCAAACTCGCATCCTGGTCCGGCACCCGCGAATGGCCAATTCCGGGCTATTCCGGCCCAGCCGGACCCAATAATTGCCCTTTCGCGGGTGACGGGCCCGGTACATCCCCATTCCCATTTGAGCCCCATAGGGCTCAATGGGAATGGGGAGGGTGGTAGCATCGGTACCGGTAATAACAGTACGGGTGCTACCATCATGTACTGCTCGCGGGTGCTGGTACGGCCACCAGGTCAGACCTGGTGGCTGCAAGGGTACCCGCGAGCAGAACTCCTAGTTTGGCGGTGTGGTAGCAACAGTGCTGGTAGCGATACCGGCACCGTTGTTGCCTTACCGCCATACTTGTAATGAGGCCATAGTTGAAAAAGCTCATTTACATGTTGGGATCTTCTTGCATCACCTAAAATATCTTAATGTTGAACTAACTTCAGGGTTGCTTCCCTATAGCCTAAATACTAATTGTGAAGAATTATTTCAGTCCAACATGCTCATCTTACGGAAAGTCTTTGACACTACTGCTCCCATTAAATTTAGGGCAAGTCAAGAAAATAAGCCCCACGAATGGTACACAGACTCACTCAGGGCTTTAAAGAAAGAGTACCCTAAGAAAGAACACATTTGATACAAAACTAAACTGATCGCCAGGATGCGAGAAAGGCGCATACCATTTAAAAAAAAGCCATTCTCTCAGCCAAATCTAGCTTTTTACAGAAACAGATTGACACTGCAATAAATAAACCTAAGGAGCTTTTTGGTATTATAAAAAAACCTATCCAATATCCCGTGTACATCCTCGAGTCTATTGCTCGCTCTTAAATTGACCAATGATTTTAATGAGTGCTTTATGAACAAAGTTACCACCATCCAATCAAATATCAATCTATAGCTTTCTATTCGTCAATCCTCTATGCCCGTCATTCACCATTAGATACCCTCTCTATCAACACCTCTTAATTGAAATTTTACACGTTACTCAGGAGGAAATACTTGTATTAATTTCTAATTTAAAACCTACGAATCATAACTATGACTTCGCAAAACGCCATGCCGTCAAATTGAGTGAATTTATTGCTTGTTTTGTAAATGCCTCTCTTGCTCAAGGCAGAATTCCAAAGGAGGTAAACAATCTGTTTGACCCATTTACTTAAGATACCTACACTTGATCATAACTTGCTTTAAAATTACCACCCTATTGCAGGCCTGTTATGGCCCGCTAAGGTCTTGTAAAAGATTGTTACTTCCCAACTCCAAACGTTTCTGTAAGAACATCAACTGCTTGACACAGTGCAATCAGACTTTAGGCCCTGTCCAGGTACGGAGACTGCACTTCTGGCTGTTTTGGATAACATTTTAAGAGCAGCTGACAAAAGTGATCTCAGTCTGCTAATTATGCTGGATCTATCGGCAGCCTGCGATACAGTCGATTTCCATATACTTATATCCCAATTCACTGAGGTAACTCAAGTGTCTGGAGATCCCCTGAAAGGGTTTATTTCCTTTCTATCAGGCCGCACTCAACAGGTGAAAATGGGAGCCTTTCACTCTAGCTTTCTCCATGTCCCATACGGTGTCCCATATTATTTAACATTTATATTCAGCCATTTTTGGGTATCTTTCCGAAATTCAGCATAAGTTATCACTCCGATGCCTATGACACACAGATATATGTTAGATTTAACAATTATTTAGATTCAATTAAATGGATCCTAGACTGTGCTCAAGAAATCCAAAGCTGGATGTTGGTAAACAAGCTGCAGTTAAATCACACCAAACCTGAAATTATGTTGCATGGCCCTAAATATCTTCTATCAGATTCACCCCACTCAGTTTCCTGTACAACTCTATTTGATGTGATTTTTGTTTTTTCATCTAAAGTAAAACATCTCAGCTGCATTTGGCAGTTAAATGTGAACTTCAACCTGCAGGCCAGCGAGATGGTAACATTGATTTATTATCGACTTTGAATCCTTGGACCCATCCACCCTCTCATTGCGGAGAGGGATCGATCAGTTATCGTTGCAGCACTGATAAATTACAAATTAGATTACTGCAATGCTAGTCCTGGCGGGATCCCGGCTAGCCAGATACACCGCATACAGGTTGCTCAAAATGCAGCCATCAGACTTCTATTCAATTTGCCTAAAACTGCCTTGGTGTCCCTCTCTTGAAAAACTCTTCATTGATTACCAGTACCTCTGTCTTATTATTAAGTGCCTTCATGCCTGGCTCCTATTTATCTTGTGTCTAAGATTCACCCGTATTGCCCAGCTTGATCCCTCCATTAAAATGCCCAACATCTACTGGTAGTACCTTCCTCCTGCTTTGTACATTGTGGAGACAGGTGCTTCTCGGTTTTCGGTCATCATGCCTGGAACTCACTGCCTTCTAACCTTCAGAAAGTGACTCTTTCTTCATTTAGGAGGAAGCTAAAAACATACCTTTTCCTTCAATCCTCCAACAATGCGGCTTCATGTTTTTCCTTTTCTCATTACATAATTAACATATGTGCCTAGATAGTGTTCTGTCTGGTTTCCCTTGAGGACTAAGCACGTTATAAATGAACAAATCAAATCAAATTAAATTCTCTAGAAAACATTGCGGTTATTCCCTTAAATTTACAATCAATTCATATAAAGCAAAAATCTCACCAGTAATACTCTGCGCAGCATAAATATGGGGACATAAGCAGGTCATTAATATTGGGAGATTAGAAATGGTTTGTCTTAGATCGATCATTAAATTCTCCTTAAAATTAATCAATTGCATATCCATATGCAAAATTTGGCATTTATAGTGTTGGTAGCTTGCTTAAATTTCGTCGCCTCAATCTGTATTGGAAATGAATTAATTCCATACCTGATTCTCTCACATACTATACTGCGATTGTATATAATAGTGATTTAAATTATTTGAGAGATACCATTTTAAGGAGCTTATTTAGAGAAGCAAGTAGCTGGTATCATTGTACTACCATCTCATATCCTCTATATAAAACGATCACTAAAAGGGCAATCTTTGGTTTGGATGCTGAGGAAGTCTTGATCAATTTGGGAAGTACATCCCTAAGCAGGGAATACCTTTTACAGTACTCCCCGGTAATTAAAATGTCTTTATATATCAAGGAATTTCCTGCTAATTGGATTCTTCAAGAACACCTAAAAATTAGATTTAATGAGTGTATATTATTTGGAAATTATGGAAGTGAGAGGTGGTTTGCCTAAGATGAACAAATTACTTGCCCCATGTAATATTCTTCCGGATGAATGTTCCTCCCACAGATTCCTCATTTTAGATATATTCTCCTGCTTTGCAGCACTGTCAGAAACTCTTTCCCAGCAGGGGGTGGCATGCGACCTGGCGTCAAGGACCCTAGAGTTGTTGGCTTTGTGACCGGATAATGGCGCTCATGGCACCCGGGACCTCCTGTGTCATTTTCTTCCATGCACAGCCGAGAATAGGGATTAAAGACATGGAGGTTGAAGAGAGTCATAGAAGAATCAAAGGAAGAAGCTCCTTAACCATGGGATAGGCTGAGGGGTGATGAGGAATCTGTGGGAGTAACATCCATCAGAAAGAACATTACCATGGGTAAGTAATTTGTTCTTCTAAAGGATTGTGTCCTCCCATGGATTCTGTATTTTAGGTAGACTCTGTAAGGGTTCAGACGATGGTGGCATATTTTTAGGTACAAACTTTTATTGTTCAAGGAAGAGTTGGAAAAATGCCACTCTCATCTCTAAAACAATGAGGTGTTAACCTGCCTCAAAGAAAACTAGTGAAATTGTCAGGATGTCAAAAGCTAAAAAGTCTGTCATTGTCGTGTCTCAAAATCCTACCTCTGTCCCTAAGAATGCTAACTTAAATCAACTGTCCAAGGATGATCTCTTCTCAAAGTAAAGTGTTCATGGTAGTTCCAACCAACAGAAAAGTTGCCAGTCTCTCAGAATATTAAAAAGTGATGAAAACAAACAATATTCACAAGCGTAACACTCCAAGGCCAGGGTTGTGCTCCTTTCTCATAGACGTTCTTGTTCTACTTCCCTTCCTTTTGGGCTCCTGAGCCCCCTTAGTTTCTTAGGCAAATGTCTCTAGGTAGTTCACAAGAATATGCTTCTCAAATTCACAGTTCTTTATCCAACCAACTTGGTACACTTCCCCACAAAGTGTAGGATTCATTTTAATCACTCTTGCTCAGTTCCAGGGTTCGTGACCCACTTATTCTGAACTCTCATTTGGGTGCTAGTCCCAGACTCGCAATATTCTGAACAGCTTGATTTTCAATCCTGCCAAGCAACTGTCCTCACATTGACTGTCGCTCTTTCTCTCACAGGGTCCCAGACCTTCTTATTCTTTGTTACTTTCAAACTTTCACTTTCTGGACTTGCAATATTGTGAATGACTTGGTTTACTCTCCTGCCAAGCAACTGTCCTCTCATGGACTGTCTCTCTTTCTCTTACAGTCAGGGTCCCAGACCCTCTTATTCTCAGCTTCTCATATGGGCGCTGGTCCCAGACTCGCAAATCGTTATTGTATCTCCTTGGTTCACACTCATGCCAAACATATGACTTCTGTTTCTCTACCTTAGTTATTCTCAGGGTCCCAGAACCTTTTGTACTTTGACTTCCATATGGGTGTGGGTCCTAGACTTGCAATGTCCTCTCAGGGCCCCAGACTCTCTTATTCCAGCTTCTGTTCCCCCCCGACTGTTAGGCAGAATTCTATGCAGTTCCCTTAGGGAGCACTACAGAAGATTAGGACTACAGGTATATGCAATAAATCCCCTTTGGTATCAGTCTGTACCACAAAGATTTAGTTGGTAGCTGTGGCTGAGCAGTCAGACTTATCTCAAGAGGGAGATGAGCAATATTCAGTGTTTACACAAAAGGACTAGAGTACTATGGGACAAGGAAACACTGACCAAAGCTTTGTATCAAAAGAATATATATATTTATTTTTCACACTCTTAACTCAACACACACATCACTATCATTAAAGCAAGTTAGAACAGTCAATAAAAGTATACACAACTCCCTATTTAAATTGTAGACAAGTTGGAGCAAGAGTGAAAACTGAGCAAAATGGTACAGTGTAAACCAAGAAGAAATGGCACTCTAGCAATTTCTTCAGAGGGAAGGAAAGGTCAAATTATACAGGGTGGTGGAGCCCTGCTGAACCGTCTCACCACTTCCCAACGACAGAGAAGATCTTCTTCCTTGAGAGTCTTCTTCCTTTGAAATGGTGGGGTTAACCAGTTCGCCCTCTTTTCGCCTTCTCGGATCGTCTCGTGGTCGAATCGCCCGTGCCAAGCACCCCGACGGCCGGATAGCCACGCTTCACCACTACTGCAAATAAAAGGGTAGTACCTTTTAACCGGGAAACTCTGCGGCTGGTTTCTTCCCTGGCAGTGCAACGACCTCCAGCTTTCCTCCACGTCAAGATCTTCTCTTCCCCTGGACGAAGCACCGACTTGCACCCACTGCCAGGAACAACTCCCCCCGCTGGAGCTTTCTCACCATTTCAGGTACTGTGTCCCGCCTGGTTTCCCTTGCAACAGACTGTTCAAGGTGTCCTGTAAATCCTTGACTCTCTATCCTGGGGTGACCTGGGACCTGTTAACTAACTTTTTTGAACTGATCCAACTCCTTTTTGAACTATCTGCAAAGACTTTTAAAGTGTACTTCAACTGTGTGATCTTGGGCACATTCCGCCTTGCTGTCTCAAAGAGTGGGCCTGGCCTATGAACTTTCATTCTCTAGAGTAGACTCCACCTTTCTTGACTTGCTGTGGTTCTTTTAAAAGTGTTGGTATTGTCTGCTTTCCTAATTCTGCCTTTTCCCTCCCTTTTTAAATAATTATTGGAGTGCCATCTTGGTTAAGTGCTCACCTCTGTATTGATAATAAGTGGTGTTCTTTCCTAAAACTTGTCGAATAATTAATCAGGGAGGTGTATATATTTCTAGTGACTGTGTTTGAACTTGCTTGACATATTAGTGCCAGTGTATTTTTCCAAGTCTGTTTTTAAATAAATAATGATATACTTTTATACCCAAGCTCTGGTCAGTGTTTGCTTGTGCTACTGTATTTTTGTACCTAATGTGTATACTCTATATACTGTCTAACTCTTCTTGAGAGAATTCTGACTGCTCAGCCACAGCTACCAGGTAAATCTGGGTGGGACAGACTGCTACCAATTGGGTTTACTGCCAACACCTGTAGTCTTAAACTTTTTGCAGTGGTCCCTAAGGGAACTGTACAGGTTTCTGCCTAACAATAGGCCTGTGCCAGAGTCAATGGTACAAGGCAATGTGCCCAGGATCAAACAGTTCTAGTAGCTGCAGTCAAGTCTTTGTTTAACGACTGAAAAGGAGGGTGCAGAAGGTAAAAAGACAATGTTAGACGAAAGGGACAGCCAGCCCAGAAGGTAAACAAAGGATTTAAAACACCTTTAGCAGTACCCAACGAAACGGGAGGCCTGGCGGAACAATGTACCTTAAAAGTGGATGAGGCTCCTGTGGTGGCGGTAGTTCCTGGCAGTTCCTGCAGTTCGGGAGATCCAGCAGAGGAAGAGAGGCTCTCGTTGTGGAGGAAGGTTCGAGTCACTGCACTGTCCATGGAAGAAGCCGGCCGCGGTGATGCCAAAACGGAATAAAAGGTACGCTAATTTAAATCGCGGTCGTGATGGGCGGGTGCCTGGCTATCCGGTCTCTGAGTGCTTGGCATTGGCGATTCGACCAAAGCAGGTCCTGGAAGGCGATTGCCGAACTGGTTGGCCCCACCAGCTCAAGGGAAGAAGGCTCTTGTAGGTGAAGATCTTCTCTTGTCGTTGGAGAAAAGTGGTGAGGATCTGCAGCAGGGCTTCACCGGTGGTTCAGTCGTTGCAGATTTCTTCGGCTTCTCTCCTCTTCGGATTTCGTAGGTCCAGTGGCGACGTCTTGCCCTCCAGTCCTCAGATACCTGCTTTTATGCAGAAAAACCCCCATTCATACAGCCTAGCTGTCACTCACGCAGCGGGGTGTTTATCCTGGCGGGATAACCCCCCAGCCTATCAGGGCAGAGTGCGACGTGGGTTGCTTAGGCAACCCTGTCCAGGGTGCCTACTCCCCCTCCCACACATCCTGTCTACCCCAGTCTCACTGGCGCCGAAAGGAGGGCTTCTGTCCAGAAGCCTGCCAAAAGGACGAACAAAGGAGCCCTCACCTGGGTCAAAGTTACAGAGGAAGACGCGAGAAAGAGTTTTTAACAAAGATATGTCAAAAATACCTAACCGGAGAATTAATAGTAATTAAATAAACCGGGGGTATGTTCAAGGCTACTATTTAAAAAATAGCCTCGAACAATGGGAAAATCCCATAGGAAACTATTTGTGGTAAAACAAAAAGTGGTAGAACCACTGCCACCAGCCATACTTTGATAAAAAGGGGAATGAGACATTGGGCCTAATTACGACCCAGGCGGTAAGTTACCGCCAGGGCCGTGCCTTTACCACCATGGCGTAAACTATGTTTACGCCATGGTGGTTGGCGGACTTACCGCCCCATTCCGAGGTTGGCGGGGCGGTAAGTCCCCAATCCCCATTTACCCTTCCCCATTCCCATTTTTGCCCCATAGGGCATAATGGGAGTGGGGAAGGCGTTAATTACGCCACCGTAAATTACGGTGGCGTAATTAACTCCATGGTCCCTTAGCGCCATGGATTTTAACACCTGCTAAAAGCAGGTGTTAAATCCGCCATGGCGCTAAGGGACCTCGTACTCAGGCGGTAAGGGTCGGCGCTGTTTACGGCGCCGTAAACCCCTTACCGCCTGGGTCGTAATGAGGCCCACTGTCCCCTACAAAACAGACACAGGGGAAACATTATTAACCCCTCCAGTACTTCCATATAAGATGGTTTGTACTGGTTCTGTTCATAAGATTTGACTAGTAAAGTCAATGGTGACTTTACATGCCCTGGGAGACAGTAGTCAGTCCCAGGGTATGGAGTCTATGTTTGGGGGTCACTATGACACCCCTGTGTTACTGCACTGAGGGTGCTGTGTAACACACTTAAATAAGATGATACCTATGAGGGTGAGAAAAACCCCATAGACCATAAGCACAAAAATAGCCCCAAACACACATCAGCACTATGTCTAAGAGTGAGAAAAAGAGTCTCACTCTTAGCAGGCGAAAAAAATAAACCCTTCAAATCCAGCAAAGCTGCTGCGGGACTCTATAGGTAAGGGACATTAGCCTTTTTAAGAGAATTCTCCCTAACACCTACTCCCTGCTTCCACTGGCCTCTAGCACCTCTCTGGTAACCTGCGTACCTGTTAGTCTCTTCCATGCAGGTACCAGAATTTACCAAGCAGCTGCGTCGCTTCTCGGGGCTTCTGCTGCATTCAGGTAACCGTCGGGGTATGCAGTGGTCTGCAGACTTCTGTTTCTTCCCAGCTGCACATCCTCTCACTTGAGCAGTTACCTGGGGAGTCCAGAGGTTCGACTCTGCAGCAGCCTGCATAGTCTTTCTATCCTGGACCACATTTGGGCTCTCCTTCTCCGTACGGTCTATTCATCGGTAAAGAAATAACCGAACCAGGAACTTTAAAACCAAGTTAGTGGTTCTGCCAGACGGCCTGTAACAAAGCCGAGCACCACGCTGGGGGAAGGCACAGTGCGGCAGCCGGCAGGGGCAGCAACCCGACTTTAGGAAGGCGAGAAACAGGTGTTGGCGGTTCAGTACAAGAGAGGCGACAACCGTGAACCAAAAAAAGGAGGCACGGTACCAGGACTGTGCTTAACAGAGAGCACACCCAGCTAAATCAGTGAAGCAGATGAACCTGAAGCAACGCCATAGCAACCGGTAAGCCCAGTGAAAGTAAAAGGGTTACTGGGTTGCTAGCGTATGGAAACGCTAAAGAGAGAAAGGAACGAAAGCGAGGGGAAGCCCAAGACTATCGAAAAGTCTGAATCACATAATAGTTATATCGGATGGTCTAACAGGCTATGCCGCTTCATAGGAACAGAGCGGAAAGCAAGTTGGAAGCGATTAAACAAATAAAAGCATTTGTCGACCAAGTTGTGAATAGGTAGTTAAAATCCTGCTTGGGGAAGACAGATAATGGCCCTCATTCCGAGTTTGGAGGCAAGTTCCGTCCATTAGCGGCATGGCGCAAATAGCGTGTATGAGCTGGCAATAGAGCTGGCAATAGACGCTAAAAGCGCACTATTACGAGTTCGCAGGCACGAGCGTTGTGCCATGCCGGTAATGTCCTTAGCGCCATGGCGCCTGAAAAACCCCGTACCGGCATGAACCGCACCGTAGCAAGCACTACTGTCATGGAGCAACACGGCATTAGCGGTGACCGTAAATAGTGGTCACCGTTAATTACAGTCACCGTTAAAATGCGGAACCGGAAATAGTGTCATCGCACAGGAACTGGAAGGAGCACAGTGGCCATATTTAAAAACACAATCCATTGCGATCCTCAACAGACAGGACACCTGGCACATTGTTGACATACCGGAGAGTTATCACCACTACTGAGGAATGCCCAAAGCGCTGAAAAAGGGAGCTGCCCGCCTCCAAAAGGAGCGGTTCAGCCCTGACGAACTGCAAATGCTAGTGGACACACTCCACGAGCATGCTGACACTGTTTTCAGCACCGACATGCGGAGGGTGGTGGTGCTAAAAAAAAAAAAAGACCTCTGGGCACTAGTAGTGCAGAAGGTGAGCGCTGTAGGCAACACCCCCCGCACCACAAAGGACTGCCGCAAAAGGTGGGACGACCTGCGGCTGAGGGTGCGGAGCATCCTCTCTGCTAATAGAAGCCAGGCCTTGGAGACTGGAGGAGGCCCAGGTTTGCCCATGAAACTAATGCCGTGGGAGGAGACATGTGCGGCCATGATAGGCCCCAAATCCATTGAAGGGGTCGGGGAAATGGAGTGTGGTGCAACGTCATCCGCTGATGGAGGTGAGTGTCCAAAGTCAATACTGCCAATGTCAATGTTATGAAAGTCACTGCTAAGGTCTGGCCAAGGAGTCACGGCATGGTTGGCCACACCCCGCCCCCCCTGTAAATCATGCTGAAGCAAGTGACACCCAGGCTAGTGTCAGGTGCAAGGCCGTAACCCATATGACACATACCACACGAAGTGGCCCATTCCATGAGCCACACAGGGAGGTTGATGCAAACAGTGTGCATGTTAGACAGCACAGTACCCGGTCAACATGAGTAACACAGACATATGCATGCATTTAACACCCAAGTATTGAATTATGTGCCGTTCCCCACCCACAAATATCTGAATGTGCTATTGTAGCCATGTATAAATGCTGGCTCTGAAATCATCACTCATGCTGTCCCTCTCTTCCACCCCCACAGGCAGTGAGCATGACAGCGAAGAGCAGGAGAGCAACCGCCACAGCACTTCCAGGGGCCAAGGCAGGGGTCGCCATCTCCCAGCGAGAAAGACAACACCTGTACGCACATCACCGGCTCCAGCAAGGCCCGAGGAGGGTGCACCACCCCCACTCCCATGCCTCCCTGCACTGGCTGCGGACACATGCCTACCGCCACGGTCTGAGGAGTCGAGTGTGGCAGGGGAGGTTGCAGCTACGGCCCCCCTCGATGTTGCCGACAGCCCCAATTCCATCTGTGGAGCGACTGAGGAGGACACATTTGAAGTCGTCCACACCTCTGATGCCCACTCTAACCCCCAGGTCTCCTTTAGTGACTCGGGTGACACTGACACACCTGAGCTAACTGGCCAAAGACCAACACACGGACATGCCAGGCTGTGGCCAGTTCCCTTGAGGAATCGCCGGCAGGACATCTCAGCCCGATCCCCAGCAGGGCCACAACATCAGCCGCAGATGCACAGCGGGCTGAGCAACTCACAGCTCTGATCACTGATTTTATGCAGGACAATCGGCAGGCCAGGGAGGAGTGGCGGGATGAATTTAGGGCACTGGGCCAGGTGATAACGGACCGCACCAACCAGCTCTGCGAGGTCCTCGGCCGCATAGCCGATGCTCTGGAGGCTGCACATCCTGCACAACAGCCCCAGCATGAGGACACCCCCTCAACTAGCAACTCGACCCAGACCAGACCGCTCCATCGGTCTCTCTGTACGCTGCGCCGCCTGGACATGCCTCCCCCTGGCTCCAGGAGCGCACAGTGACATTACTGCCATCCACATGTGGGCTATCTGGACCCTATGGAACTAGTGTGGGGTTGTTGTGGTGGGAGGGGGAGGTGGTGAGGGTGTGTTTGGGAGTTGTGGTGGGAGGGGTAGGGGGTGAGTGTGTGTTTGGGAGTTGTGGTGGGAGGGGGAGGCGGATGAGGGTGGTGGAGGGTTTGTTTTTTCACATTGAAATTTTCACTTTAAATACACTCGTTGTTCATCTAAAAAAAACAGAGTGGACATTCATCATTGCGCATGTGTCATTTAATATTGCACAGTGCATAGTGTACATGTATCCCCACACCCAGTGCCCGATGTCCTGACATCCTCACACCCTCTGCTGAATTGTGTGTCAGAAATATTGTCCAATCAATGCTTGCCGCACGGCACGTCCCCCCTGTGCATCGGCACCGTGATGCTGTCCTGCCTCTTCTTCCTCCTCCTCCCCATCATCATCATCAGGTGGTAGCAGTTCCATGTCAGGGGGGAGGGGCACGTTCCGACGGATGCACATATTGTGCAGCATTACACATGCCATGGTGATCTTGGACATCTTCTCATGGCTGTAGATGAGTGCCCCACCCGACCGGTGAGGCAACGAAATCGTGCCTTCAACAGGCCAAAGGTCTGCTCAATCACCACACATGTACGGGAACGATTGTAGTCCTCCTCGTGCCTGTTCTGTGGGTTTCGGACAGGGGTTATGAGCCACGGCTTCAAGGGTTAGCCACCATCACCTACATGAGAGGGGAATGAAGGTAAGTGTTCGCACATTCATGGCGGACAACTGAACTGTCTTACATGGCAGCAAGTGATTTCTGCCCATACGCACATGTCCCTGGATGCATTGACCCAATTTCTGGCCCTGCTATGTGTCCTGTGCAATGGAATGATGGAGGGGTAGCATATTCAAGATGGTTTATTGTGTGCACTCACATCTTGTTGCACGTGCATCGTATATGCATGCAGCAGTCTTGGGGTAAAATCATTGATGTGCTGTGTTCTGTGAGATTTGGTAGTAGGGAGTGTTGGCTGTAGTCAGTAGCATATTCGTCATTCTGCACTGATCAGTACCATGGTGACTTGCAGCACTCCTATGGGTGTGCGGAACCAGTGACACGCTGTGGTATCCCTGTTAGGCTCACTTCAATGCACTCCCATGGATTACTGTCCTGTGTGGTGATATGCTGTAGGCAGCAACATAGTGCATAGTGCAGGATGCCCTTAGGGTGTGTGAGGGCCGCCGATGAGTGGCGCATGTGTTATTGAATGCGGCCTGGTTACCTGCTAGTCATGAAGTGTTAGGTGTCGGCTTTACTTCATCACTGTGGGATTTGGTAGTCATGTGCCGTTTCACTTGCTTTGGGGCACAGTGTTCGGCGAGGTGCACATTGTGCACTGGCGTCAACATTTCCACCCAGGTGGAGTATGCATCCCCCCACCTCCCACTCAGGTGGAGTATGCATCTCCCCCCCCTTACCACCCAGGTGGAGTATGCATCTCCCCCCTTCCCACCCAGGTGGAGTATGCATCTCCCCCCCTTCCCGCCCAGGTGGAGTATGCATCAACCCCACTTCCCACCCAGGTGGAGTATGCATCTCCCCCCTCCCCCTTCCAACCCAGGTGGAGTATGCATCACCCCCTCCCTTCCCACCCAGGTGGAGTATGCATCTCCACCCCCCTCTTCCCACCCAGGTGGAGTATGCAGCCACCCACCTCACAACCCCGATGCACTGCCATGGCCCAGTTAGGGAACTCACCAAGCAGCCAGGCACGTCGTCCAGCATGTCGCTCCATGTAGCGTGGTAGCGTTGAGTTCTGCAGGACCTAAAAGTCATCAGTTGATCGTGGATATCGGGCACAGCAATGTGTGATGATCTTGCTGGCGTTACATACCATCTGCACGTTGATGGAGTGGTATTGCTTGCAGTTGTGATACGCTACCTCCATGGCATGCAGGACCACCAACTCCACATGGGTGCAGTCGAGGGCACCTATACAATTTGGCATGCCTGCCAGTGCATGGAAGGCAACTTTTGTATCGAATATCTCCTGGGGAGTCCGTGGTAGGGATATGTAGTCCCTTGTGTGCTTGAGGAGGGCATCCAGCATTTGGGTCAGTATCTGGGAAAATAAGGGTTGTGATATGCCATGCATGTGCCCCACTGTGTGCTGGTAGGTGCCTGTGGCAAGGAAGTGGAGCATAGACACTACCTTCAGTAGAGGGGGGATGGCGGTGCGTATTTCTATGAGGCTCACTATGTCGTCAAGTATCAGGTCCACTATGGTGGTGATGGTGTCACGGTCAAGCCGGTACAGGGTGTGGATCTGCTTTGGTGTTAGGTTGAAGGTGGTGGCTCTGATGCGAGGGATTGGTGGCTGCCGGCGTGGTAACGGTGGCTGCACTGGTGGGGCATGCTGGGCCTGCCACGCCCTCCTTCTCAACCTGTGTATCCTCTATGGTGGGGGCTGTAGTTGTTGTTGTTGCTGTTGTTGTTGTTGTTGTTGCTGCCTTGCAAGCAGGGCCTCCAGCTCCAGTAGTGCTACTACTATTGGTATCATCTTGGTGTGGGGGGGGTGTGGTGTGTGGGTGTGCTCCTTTTGTGCTGTGCCAGACTCCATTGCCTACACCTGTGCTGATTGTGTGCACCTGTGCCTCTTGGAAACACTGCTCAGGGTTCTTAACACCTTCTCGGCGATGCCGGTATTTACTCCATGCCGGTAAGGTACTTTTCGGGCTTCAGTAGACTGTTATTTTCATGTCCGCATGGCTTGTGATCAGGTCCGGTTTACGGCATGCCGGTGATGCCGGCAGGATGTGTAGCGTGCGCGCGCCCAGACCGCTATTTACGGCATCGTAAAGTACGAGGCCGTAAATAGCGGTCTGGTTGGTCAGAATAGCCCGTAGCGGTAAGCGATGCCGGTAATCCTTTACCGGCATCGTTTTTACCTTACCTCCAACCTCGGAATGACCCCCAATGTGTTGTGTACAAAAGTCGTGGCAGCAGAGTGTACCAGGTCAAGTTAAATTGTGACAAGTTAATAATGTGTTGTGTAACAAAGTCATGGCAGTGGAGTATGCCAGGTGAAGTTAAGTTGTAACAAGCTATGGGCCTCATTACGACTTTGGAGGTAGCCATGCCCTTAATAAGCCATGCATGGCTGCCTCCAAAATCAGGTCCGGGTTCCCTGAATGGGGAATTACCGGGCCATTCCGAGTTCGGAGGGTCTGGTAATTCCTCCTTCGGGGAACCCGGCCCGGTCCTTCCCCATTCCCATTTGAGCCCCCATAGGGCTCAATGGGTATTGGCTTTACTAGTCCTAAATGGTGAACAGAACCAGTACAAACCATCATATTGTGGAAGCACTGGAAGGGGTTAATATAAATGCCCCTGGGTCTGTTTTCAAGGGGGCACTATCCAGTCCCCCCTTGTCGAGTTTCTAGCTGGTGGCAGTGGTTACCACGCGAAAAATTCCACAGGAATATTCTCTATGGGATTTTCCCATTGATTTTAAACGCACGACTTTTTGGTGCAATGTTAAAGATACCGCCGGTTTATTTATTTAATATTAATTCTCCGGTTGGGTCTTTTTGCCTTTGTTCCACTATTTTGGCGGGCTTCTTAACAGAAGCCCTCCAAGTGGTGCCACACTCTCTCTGGGTTTCACAGGAGGGGTGGAGGGGGGAATAGGCACCCTGGACGGCGTTGCCTCTGCAACCCAAGTCGCACTCTACTCTGACTGGCCCAGTGGTGAGCCAGCATGTGTGATTGACAGCTAGGCTGATGAATGGGGGTTTTGCTGCATAAAGGCAGGGCCTTTGGGACTGGAACTTCAGAAGTCGCCACAGGACCTAAGAATCCGAAGAGGGAAGAAGCTGAGCCACCTGCAACCGACGACACCACCGGTGAAGCCCTGCTGCAACAAACTCACCACTTTTCCAACGACAAGAGAAGATCTTCTGCTGGAGAGTCTTCTCCCTTTGAGCTGGTAGGACCAACCAGTTCGCCCTTTTTCACTTCTAAAGAGGTCACTTGGTCGAATCGCCCGTGCCAAGCACCCCGGCGGCCGGATAGCCAAGCTCACCACTTTTGACCGCAAATAAAAGGACCGCACCTTTTAATCGGGAACTCTGCAGCTGGTTTCATCCCTGTGCAGTGCAACGACTCCAAGTTTCCTCCTCGACGAGATCCTCTCTTGCCCTGGTCGGAACGATGAACTACAACCACAGCCAGGAACAACTGCCCCCGCTGGAGCGTCCTTTCTCTTTAAGATACTGTGTCCTGCCTGGCCTCCCTTTATACAGATTTCTAAAGGTGACCCTTAAATCCTTGTCTTCTATACTGGGTTGGCTCCAGACCTCTAACTATGGGCCTCATTACATGGATGGCGGAGAACCATGGCGCTATTAGCGCCATGGTTCATGCCGGTAAAATACCGGCACCGCCTTGGCGGAAAGGGGAATTACTGCCCCATTCCAAGGTTGGCAGGGTGGTAATTCCCCCTTCCACCATTGCCCTTCCCCATTCCCATTTTTGGCCCATAGGGCTCAATGGGAATGGGGAAGGCGCTAATTACGGTACCGCAAATTGCGGTACCATAATTAGCTCCCTGGGTCCCTTTGCGGGTTGGTTTTTAATGCCTGCAAAAAGCAGGCGTTAAATCCCCCAAACCCGCAAAGGGACCTCGTAGTAAAGCGGTAAGGATTTACCGGTACCAGTATTTTACCGGTACCGCTAAATCCTTACCGCCATCCGTGTAATGAGGCCCTTTATCTTTTGAACCACCCCAACCTCTTTCTTGAACATTTTTGCAAAGACTTTTAGTGCAACTTAAACTGTGTGATCGTGGGCATATTTTGCCTGGCTCCCTTTAAAGCAGACCTGGCCTATGAACTTTGGCTCTACAGTGTAAATTGCCTTTATTCACTTGCTCTAAACGTCTAGAAAGTGTTGGCAACTGTATTTTTCTATGCTCTACCTTTTCTCTCCCTTTTTAACCTAACTATTGGAGTGCCATCTAGGCTAAGCGCTCACATCTGTCTTAACAAATAGTAGTGCTTTAACCCTGACTTGTCTGATAGTTATCAAGGGAGGTGTGCATACTTTACCCGACTGTGTTTAACTTACTTTTCATTAAGAGTGCTAGTGTCTTGCTTGAAGTGTGTTTTAAATAAATAACTCTATACTTTTTATACAAAGCTCTGGTCAGTGTTTGATTGCCCTACTGTGTTTTAGCCCTATTGTGTATACTCTACATACTGCCCTACTCTTCTTGAGAGAAGTCTGACTGCTTAGCCACAGCTACCAGGTAAATCTGGGTGGTGCAGACTACTACCAATTGGGTTTACTGCTTACTCCTGTAGTCTTAATCTTTTTGCAGTGTTCCCCAAGGGAACTGCACAGGATTCTGCCTATCACTGGTGTACAGCGGTGGGATTTGTATTGAGTATACATTTTAGAGTGCTTCTAACTACTTTAGTGCAACTAACCACAAAGCTTAGCCCTGAAAAAGTTAATTTTTAACAAGTCAAACTATGGAAAGTTACAGCCAGGAATCCTTGTCTGCCAAAACTGCTGATTGCTTAAGAGTTCTTTGTAAACATAAGGATCTTCCTGTTAAAGGCAAGAAAATGGAGCTTATTGAAAGATTGTTAGAAAACCAAAGTCTGGGTAGTGTTTCAGAGGAACCTACCTCGCCAGCAAATGTACCCAACAGTCATGAGGATGAAATGAACCAAAGTATTGCTAGTATTGTTGTGGAGTCAGTAGAGGAAGGTGAAACTAATATAACTGTTCCCCCTGGCCCTCTGCCTGCTCTACCTCCTCAAGCTGTGTCTACAGGACCTGTGTCAGGTCCCACACTAAGTCCTGAATTCATTGAACTAGAAAAAATGAGATTTGAACTAGAATTCAAAATAATTAGTGCTCAATCTGAACAAAAGCACCAAGAACTAAGGCTCAGAGAAATTGAGCTCAAGCATGAGCTGAAGGTGAAGAAATTGTCTGTTGAAAATTCTTCTCTCCCCGGATCCTCTAGGAGTTCCAGTCCCAAAAGACCCTGGATGCCTAAAGCGATTGTGGGTATGTATGAACCTAAGTTGGATGTGTTAGATTGGTTGGCTATGTTTGAATATAATCATGGGCTCCAGGACATCACAGGGAATCAGTTGCTCCATTGGTTGTTCTCTAGGCTTCCCTCTGTTGCATCTGATGTGGTAATGGAATTGGGGGAGGTGGAAAGGATGGACTATGAATGTGTGAAGCTAGCTTTGATAGCTAGATTTGGGAAGACCCCTTCCCAGTATCTTAAGAGGTTTAGGACCCTCACAAAGCATGATGGTACCCCTTGGGCTACCTGGGTGAGTGAAAGTTTGAAGAATTTAGAGGGATGGATTAAGGGTATGAGGGGATGAGAAATCTTGTGATGTTGGAGTCAATTTATGATGCCTGCTCTCCTGAGCTCAGACAGCACTTGGCTGATTCAAAGGAATTGGATTCCAAGAAGCTAGCTAAGGCTGCTGACTTGTGGGTTGCCAACAGGGCTACTCACAAGGATTCTGGGGCAACTCAGAAAAAAGATGAGGGGAAACAGCCTAAAAAGGACTCCAAAGAGAATTCAAATAATCCTAATTCCAAAGAGGTCCCCAAACAACACTCTAAGGGTAAGCCACAAGGGAAACCAAATCAGGCTAGTGTACCATCTGGTCCCAGACCAGAAGGAGGTCAGAGCAAGCCACCATTCGTGAAGGTATTTGGTAAATGCTATGTTTGTGGCTCAACTGATCATGTGAAAGGAGATCCCAGATGTAAGGGTAAACCTTCAGGGGTCCAGCTTGTCTCCCTAGCCTTCGCTCCAGAGGCGGAAGTACCAATGACAAGTGGAAACTTTCTACTACTGGCGGATGATCCCTTTGGAGTCTCAGCCAGTGTTTCTTTAGTGTCCCTGAGGTTGTGGGAACAACAGAATTTAGATGTCTATAATTCTATCCCAGATAATACTAAAGAGTAGTATAAGGACAGTGTCCAGGTGAATGTTCAGGAGACTCCTGCCATTAGGGACACTGCGGCCAGAATAACTGTGGTGAATGAATCTTTTTTCAAGGCAGAGGAGTTTGCTAGGGCACCCAAATGCCTCACCAAGCTAGCTGGAGGGCCTGTGCAGATGTGTCCCCAGTTATCAGTTCTCATCCAAGCAATGATACGACTGTGAAGATACCCGTCAGTGTACAATGTGAGGTACCAGGAAGGGTTCTGTTGGGAAATGACCTGAAAACTCTTGGAGTTGTGTCACACACCCCCAGACCTCCTAGTTATTGATATTGTTATTGTTATTTTGCATTTATATAGCGCCTTATATACCATTGGTATGGTCTGAAGGCGCTGGTAGGTTGAACGCCCTTGGGAACCGAGGTTCGGGTCAGTGGAGAGATTAGAGAGGGTCAAAGGTGCGTGTGCGCACCAGGTATGTGTGCAGCTGGTGCGGAATTTCTGTGGTAGCTGCTTCCTAGCGATAGGTGTGGTGGTTGAGGTATCAGGAGTATGTGTTCGGTCTGGCAGGAGTTATCCAGTCCGAGTGAGGCAGCGTTAGGCCTGACGAGAACGCTTGGCTGGGGGTGAGAAACCAGCAATGTTTACTTTAGAGTGATGGGGAGTGAGCGGCGGATGTTGATATGAGAACAGTTATACCGAATGGTGTCATAGTATCTCTGTGTTCTACTTGAGTGGTGGTGTAAGGAGAGAGTAAGCGTGGGGTGTGAAATGAAGTATGCTCTTACAACGGTTCCTTGCGTTCCACATCAAAGTCTGCACATTACGCAATTCAGAGGGGTCCGGTCCGGTCCGTGCGATGTGTTTTGTTTCTCATCTGCTCTTATGCACTATTCATCGGGTCAGCGAATTCATCCGTATAGCGTACTCCTCCATCTAGCATAATCATGCGCTCTGGTCCATTCATTCATTTGTTTCGTGCGTTCACCCGCTCCCCAGGCTCATCTGTTACGCACTCATTCGCATCAGATGCTCATCCGCCACTTGTCAGTTCTGCATTCATCAGCTCCGTTCACTCTTCCGTACAATGTACTTATCTGTTTAGTGTAGTAAAAGGTTACAGGAACTAACCAGACCTGCAAGGGAGAAAACCTTGAGAGGTTCTCCCAAGGAGATGATAGAAGAAATCACTCCTACTCCACTGGAGCTACTTACTGCAATAGCTGAACAACCAGAAGCAAAGGGGAAACCCAAGACTTCTAGAAGGAAACCAGCAGCAAGCACTCCAGTGCTTCCATTAAGGACTTCCCCTAGGTTGTCCAAAGTTACACCTGTAACTCCACCTCCAGCTGAGGCTGAGAGGGAGGTATAACCCTGTGTGGTTGAACTAGACTCTGAAGAAGAGCTAGTAGGAGGCTAAGAACTTATTGGAGATCTGGATCCTGCTGACCATCCCGAGCTGTAGTCTTTACTGGCAGAAGGTGGAGCCAGCAGGTCAGCTTTTCGTAAGGGACAAAGAGAATGTCCAACTCTGGAAGGTCTCTGCCACCAGGCAGCTTCTCAGGCTGATGGGCAAGAGCCTGGGAAGTATAGGTTGCATTGGGAAGATAGCCTCTTCTACAGTGAACCGACTGAGTCTGCACCTGGAGACTACAAACGACTTGTAGTCCCTCAAGAAAACAGACTTCAGTTCTTGCAGTTAGCCCATGAGATTCTTTTGGCTGGTCACTTGAGTTTCAAGAAAACCAAGGAAAGGCTCTCACTCTACTTTTATTGGCCAAAGATGGGGGCTGAGGTAGATAAGCTCTGCAAGAGCTGTCACATCTGCCAAACTTCCGGTAAGAGTGGTTCCAAGAATGTGGCACCTTTAGTGTCCCTCCCAGTGGTGGGATCCCATTTGAGAGGGTAGGGATTGACATTGTTGGTCCCCTTGATCCCCCAACCTCCTCAGGCAACAGGTTTATCCTTGTTATAGTACACCATGCTACTAGGTACCCTGAGGCAATTCCTATGAGGACTGTTACAGCTCAGGCTGTGGCTAAGGCCCTCCTTGGTATTTTTACCAGGGTTGGGTTTCCTAAGGAGGTAATCTCTGACAGGGGGTCAAATTTGATGTCCCACTACATGAAAACCATGTGGAAAAACGGTGGCGTTACCTACAAGTTCTCTACCGCCTACCACCCTCAGACAAACGGATGGATGGAAAGGTTTAATAGGACAATGAAGAGCATGATAGGTGCTTTAGAAGAAGCCCCTAAAAAAAGTGGGACCTTCTACTGCCATGCCTTCTGTTTGCTTATAGAGAAGTCCCTCAGGAGGGAGTAGATTATAGACCCTCTGAACCTCTGTATGGCCATCCAGTCAGAGGTCCATTGGCCCTGATTAAGGAGGGGTTGGAGAGTGCTCCTCCCCCCAAGCCAGTCAGAGTGACTGACTATGTGATAGGACTCCGGAGGAGAATGTCACAGATGATGGCTCAAGCTAGTGATAACTTGAAGGCTGGTCAAGCTTTGGTCAAGCATTGGCATGATCAAAAGGCTAACATGGTTGAGTTTACTCAAGACCAGCTAGTTCTTGTTATGATCACAACAAGGCAGAGGGTCTTGCAAGACAAATGGATGGGACCCTTCAAGGTTGTGGGAAAACTTGGAGAGGTGAACTATCTGGTGGACTTGGGCAATCCCAAGGAGACTCCCAGAGTCTTCCACACCAACAGACTAAAGGTGTATGTCTCCAGACCTGATGTAGGACCTTTGCTTCTAGCTTCAGCAGAAGAGGAAGAAGAGAGTGATCCTCTCCCTGATCTCCTCAGAGGCCTACCCTTGGATGAAAATATTGAAGGAGTTAATCTCTCTTCAAGTCTGACACCTGAGCAACAAGAGGAGTGCAAATCTATGTTAAATCAGTTTGTCTCCCTGTTCTCACTTTCACCAGACTTGACCCCCTGGGGCAGCATGATATACTCACTGGTGACTGCCTGTAAAAAGCAGAGGGTACAGAATTTCAGAACATGTAAGAGCCCACATCAAAGGAGAGGTCAGCAAGATGCTGGACCTCGGGGTAATAGGGCCCTCTACTAGTCCATGGTCTAGCCCAGTTGTGTTAGTACCAAAGGCAGGATCCAAAGAGTTGCGATTCTGTGTGGATTATAGAGCTCATAATGCAGTCACCAAGACTGATGCCTATCCTTTGCCAAAGACAGATGAGCTGGTGGATAAACTTGGTGCAAGCCAAGTTCCTCGGCACATTTGATCTGACGTCAGGCTATTGGCAAATAGCCCTGACAGACCATGCCAAGGAGAAAACTGCATTTTCTGCCTCAGTTGGCTTATACCAATTTAAGGTTACGCCTTTTGGACTAAATAATGCACCTGCTACATTCCAAAGGATGGTAAATCAGGTTCTAAGTGGGATGGAGGACTTCTGCATGGCATATTTGGATGACATTGCAGTGTTCAGCCACACCTTGGAAGAGCATGTTGACCACCTAGGGCATGTTTTGCAGGCTCTAAAGCAGGCCAATCTGACCATAAAGGCAAGTAAATGCCAGATTGGACAGAGTAAAGTGGTCTACCTTGGGCATGAGGTAGGAGGTGGTGAAATAAGTTGCCCAGTAAGATTGAAGCTGTGCAAAATTCGACAACACCTACTACACAGACCCAGGTGAGAGCCTTCTTAGGCCTCACTGGGTACTACAGGAATTTCATAGAGAACTATGGGACCATAGCTTCTCCACTGAATGTGATCTCCTCCCCTAAATTCCCTAAAAAGGTAAAATGGAATGAGGAGTGCAATCAGGCCTTTGAAAACCTGAAGAAAACCCTTTGTCAAGCTCCAGTACTAAGAGCTCCTGACTACCACCAAACTTTCATTGTACATACAGATGCTTCTAATGCAGGTTTAGGTGCAGTCCTTAGTCAACTGGATGGGAAAGGTAGGGAACACCCCATTTGCTTCATCAGTAGAAAACTGAAAGACCCTGAGACAAGGTGGGCAACTATTGAACGTGAATGTTTTGCCATTGTGTGGTCTCTGAAGTAGTTTAGGCCATACTTGTATGGTTCTACTTTTGTCATTCAAACTGACCACCAACCCTTGAAATGGTTGATGCAAATGAAGGGGGAAAACCCAAAATTATTGAGATGGTCAATCTGCCTTGAGGGGTTTGATTTCACCATTGAGCACAGGTCAGGGTGTCACCACCAAAATGCTGATGGTCTCTCTAGGATGTTTATAACCGACTAGAGGTATGAGATTCATCCAGGAGTGGATTCAACCCTCCTTTCCCTTAGTCTGGGGAGGGGGCGAGTGTTAGGGAGAATTCTCTTACAAGGCTAATTTCCCAAACCTAGTGAGTCCCCCAGCAGCTTTGCTGGATTTTTGGGGTTTGTTTTTTTCTCTTGCTAAGAGTGAGACTCTTTTCCTCCCACTCTTAGGCATGATTTGAGGTATGTCTTTGACTTGTTATGTGCTTATGGGCTATGGGGTAGCCTTTCTACTCCATAGGGTATCATCTGTTTTTCTTATGTGTGTTACACAGCACCCTCAGTGCAGTAACACAGGGGTGTCATAGTGACCCCCAAACATAGACTCCATACCCTGGGACTGACTACTGTCTCCCAGGGCATATAAAGTCACCATTGGCTTTAATAGTCCAAAATTGTGAACAGAACCAGTACAAACCATCATATTGTGGAAGTACTGGAAGGGGTTAATATAATTGTGTCAAGGATGGCACTCTAATAAGAGTGGCACAAGACACCCAGAAGAGTTGGGTGCTGAAATAAAGTGGACAGACAAGTACACACACTGCAGAACGGAAGGAGAACAAAGAGTAGGGAAGAGTAGCAAGGGAAAAGGTACAGAGTGAATACCCTCTTGGGGTGTATGCAGAATAGGAAAAGAGTATTCCACGAACCTTGGAAATACTCTAGCCTTCTGCACAATTTGCTATAACAGAGTCCCACGCTGTTTGCTCATGACTTAGAACAGCAGCTATGGGTGTCTGTAATGTAGAAACAAGACAAAGGAAGGGGCAGAGGTTGACTGATGGGAACCAACAGACAAGCTCTGAACAAAAGGGTCAACAAACAGTACAAGAGATGTTACTACAGACAAATCCAGGAAAGGAGGAGATAGCAAACTAGCAGAAGGTATAGAAGGGAAAGTCGAGTAACAGGAAAGGATAGCAGAGGACAGTAAGGTACAAGGTAGAGAGCTCCGAGGAGCAGAGAAGTAGTGAGTAAGTCCACAGGAGTAGGACGGTAAGGTAGAAATATCAGAGGAAAAGGGCTTAGGGCAACAGAGTAAATCAGACTGCACGGCAAGGATCCCAGAAGGGCCGGGCAGTAAGGAGTGAACCCTGAGGGGCAGGGCCGCCGAATGTAGAAGGTTGCAGAGGGCTGTAGAGGGCTGCTAGGCCGAGGACCCAGCGGGGAAAAAGGTAGGCAGCGGAGCGTGATAAGCTGCAAGTAGGAAGCCCAGAGGACAAGGGCTGTTGGCAGCCGGAGAAAGGTAGGCTGTAGAGCAGGGAGCCCAGAGGACAAGGGCAAAGGCAGCCGGAGAGAGGCAGGCTATAGAGCAGGGAGCCCAGAGGACAAGGGCTACGGCAGCCGGAGTGAGGAAGGCTGCAGAGCAGGGAGCCCAGAGGACAAGGGCAAAGGCAGCCGGAGAGAGGCAGGCTGCAGAGCAGGGAGCCCTGAGGACAAGGGCTAAGGCAGCCGGTGTGAGGTAGGCTGCAGAGCAGGGAGCCCAGAAGACAAGGGCTGAGGCTGGAAAGCAGCAGAGCGTGATCAGCTGCAATGTAGAGAGCCCGCAGGGCAAGGGCGAAGGCTGGAAGGCAGCAGAGCGTGATCCGCTGCAATGTGGAGAGCCCGGCAGGGCAAGGGCGGAGACTGGAAGGCAACAGAGCGTGATCAGCTGCAGTGTGGAGAGCCCGGCAGGGCAAGGGCGGAGACTGGAAGGCAGCAGAGCGTGATCAGCTGCAGTGTGGAGAGCCCAGAGGAGCAGGGCTGAGAGGCAGGGAGCCTGGAAGGCTATGGCTGGAGGCAGCAGGGTGGAGCAAGCAACAAGGCAGGGAGCCTGGAAGGCTATGGCTGGAGGCAGCAGGGTGGAGTAAGCAACAAGGCAGGGAGCCCAAAAGGCTAGGGCTGTAGGCAGCAGGGTGTAACAAGCTGCAAGGCAGGGTCCAAGCAGGAGTGAGGGTAAACAGCATACAAGGATCCGAAGACAGACGCGAAAGGTGGAGGAAGGACTCTCAATGCAAGAGGCTGAGCCACTGCAGACAGCAGCCTTATATACTGCCTAGCCCAGCACAGAGGCAGGCCAATTGGTTTCACCTGGCGAAACACACCTGCAGGCAATCGGCCACCTCCCTTTCTGTTCCTGGTCTGGTGGAAGCAGGACCAGACTCTAAGGCTTCTGGGGGGTGTAGTTCCATAGAAATCCAATAGGAACGGCCAGGAAACAATGCTTGCGGCCAGGTGCATTATGGTAGGCGTAGTTAGTTGACAATAATCATTAAGTAGCAAAGTCCAAATGGAGAAAAAATGGATGTGCCCATGGCGCAGGCATGACAGTATGCCCCTCTCCAGGCCCCTCTCCAGGCTCCCTGAAGACCGACCTGTAGGAAGAGTGTCTGTTCCACAGTACAAGAGTCTTACTCCAAAAAGACACATCATGAGGCACCAGAAACGAGTTGTAAGGTGAGAGTCTTGAATGACGGAGCCGGTACCAATGTTCTGAACCTTGGATGTAGAATTCAGAAAAGATAAAGTCTTTGGAACACAGACCCCAACTGTGTGTGCATGAAGAGAGGAACTGCGAAAAACTGCTGCAGGCTCCAAGATAGATTTTTCCTTGATGGGCAACAGTATGATGCTGGAAATTGGAGCCATAGGTACAGCAGAGTTGGTATCTTTAGGAAGGTTTTCCAAGACATCCGAAGTAGTAATGACAACATTAGGGTTAGCCATAGAGAGTTCAGAGGATACAGCAGCGGTGAGATCTTGGATGGCTGTAGGGGGTATCGAGGCTGTAACAGCTAGGTGTGAGGGAGCCATGAGAGAGCCAGCGGGCTGGAAAACACCTGAGACTGGTAGAGTAAAGTCTGGCAGTCTTAGTGCTATAGATATACCAGCAGGAACAACTGGAGTAGTAGTTTCAGGATTCATAATAGCTATAGCGACCTCAAGATCTGTAGCAGGGACTTCAGGAGTCTCAAATGTGTCCGGGGGTTTAGGAACTACAGCAGTAGGCAGATCATGAATAGCAGTTGGAAGTTCGAGTGCTATAGCAGCTACAGACAAATCAGGTGTTGCAACTACTGGTAGATCGGGTACCACAACCACTGGCGATTCAGGGGGTATCGAAGAAACAGAAGATGTTAATTGCTCGAGAGTGATGTCTGATAGCACAGCCACACTTTGGCAAGCCCCGCTTGCCACTTCAGCATGCTCGGTGTGAACTGTGCCAGTCTCTTCAGCTGCCATTGTCATTGCAGAGGAGGTTGTAGGTGTGGGTACTGGACGATAGGCAAGGGTGAGGGCGGAATCATCCTTTGACTCAGAGGGATTTTCAATCAGTGGACCACCCTTGTCTTGCGGTGTAATGACTGTGTGCGTGATATGACCCACCGGAGGAGTTAATTCTTTTCTATCAGTACAACAACCTGAGCTTCTGCGGCTGGAAGGTGAAAGAGCTGTGTCAATCTCTAGAAGGGATACATATGATATATTTAGGTCTTCCATATGCTTGGTAAATGTCAGTATACTTTTCTGTATGGCAACTCCAGGCCTTATCATGTCGATCTCTAGAGATAAGATGTCAGGTGTTGGACATATTGTCAGAAGGTCTGGTGACTTGTGTCCCTTCATAAGATTCTTATAATACAAAGAAACAAAGTAGTCATAGAGGTCTTCGGTCTTTCTTTTAAGGCGTAGGAGTTGTTCGTGTAACAGGTAAGTATCATTAGTTTGACCTAAAACTTCAGAAGCTGGTGTGGCAGTAAATTCGGTTGTAACAATGGGAAGACTGACCTTAGGGTTATGGTGGTTAGCAGATACTGTGGAAGTATTAAGACAACCGATGGTTAGTATAGGTCTTTTGTACCCAGAACCAGATGCACAAACCTCAGGGTAATGACTGCCTTGTCCTGTTCCAGCATTCTGGGGAGCTTGCCAAGCTGAACTTGCGCATCTTACACTGGCAACGGCGTATTCTGGTTTAGATTCTCTCACAATGAGTGATATGTCCTTAGCTGTTGCGGTGTTAGAAGGCTTATCAGAAGACGCAGGAGAGTTTTCCACTGTTTGGTCTAACAAGATCTGTAAGAACTCATTATCCTGCTGTATCTCTGCAACAGATAAGGACTGCGGATCATAGTCGCAAATGTCATAATAATTGTACATGGAAGAAGGGTCAGCTAGCCAGAGAGTATAGTATCGTGCTTGTAAATCTTTGTTTACTAAGGCGAGTCTGTCCTTTAGACTAGGTTTCTTGTCTGCTGTCTTTAGGGAAACCATAGGTTTATGCAAAGGTTTCTTAACTCGAAAGGAAAGCATCTCAGGTCTGTGTGTGCCTTTCCGGCCAATGAAATAAGACATTTTTGGCTCTTGCATTCTGTCAAGGATGGCACTCTAATAAGAGTGGCACAAGACACCCAGAAGAGTTGGGTGCTGAAATAAAGTGGACAGACAAGTACACACACTGCAGAACGGAAGGAGAACAAAGAGTAGGGAAGAGTAGCAAGGGAAAAGGTACAGAGTGAATACCCTCTTGGGGTGTATGCAGAATAGGAAAAGAGTATTCCACGAACCTTGGAAATACTCTAGCCTTCTGCACAGTTTGCTATAACAGAGTCCCACGCTGTTTGCTCATGACTTAGAACAGCAGCTATGGGTGTCTGTAATGTAGAAACAAGACAAAGGAAGGGGCAGAGGTTGACTGATGGGAACCAACAGACAAGCTCTGAACAAAAGGGTCAACAAACAGTACAAGAGATGTTACTACAGACAAATCCAGGAAAGGAGGAGATAGCAAACTAGCAGAAGGTATAGAAGGGAAAGTCGAGTAACAGGAAAGGATAGCAGAGGACAGTAAGGTACAAGGTAGAGAGCTCCGAGGAGCAGAGAAGTAGTGAGTAAGTCCACAGGAGTAGGACGGTAAGGTAGAAATATCAGAGGAAAAGGGCTTAGGGTAACAGAGTAAAGCAGACTGCACGGCAAGGATCCCAGAAGGGCCGGGCAGTAAGGAGTGAACCCTGAGGGGCAGGGCCGCCGAATGTAGAAGGTTGCAGAGGGCTGTAGAGGGCTGCTAGGCCGAGGACCCAGCGGGGAAAAAGGTAGGCAGCGGAGCGTGATAAGCTGCAAGTAGGAAGCCCAGAGGGCAAGGGCTGTTGGCAGCCGGAGAAAGGTAGGCTGTAGAGCAGGGAGCCCAGAGGACAAGGGCAAAGGCAGCCGGAGAGAGGCAGGCTATAGAGCAGGGAGCCCAGAGGACAAGGGCTACGGCAGCCGGAGTGAGGAAGGCTGCAGAGCAGGGAGCCCAGAGGACAAGGGCAAAGGCAGCCGGAGAGAGGCAGGCTGCAGAGCAGGGAGCCCTGAGGACAAGGGCTAAGGCAGCCGGTGTGAGGTAGGCTGCAGAGCAGGGAGCCCAGAAGTCAAGGGCTGAGGCTGGAAAGCAGCAGAGCGTGATCAGCTGCAATGTAGAGAGCCCGCAGGGCAAGGGCGAAGGCTGGAAGGCAGCAGAGCGTGATCCGCTGCAATGTGGAGAGCCCGGCAGGGCAAGGGCGGAGACTGGAAGGCAGCAGAGCGTGATCAGCTGCAGTGTGGAGAGCCCGGCAGGGCAAGGGCGGAGACTGGAAGGCAGCAGATCGTGATCAGCTGCAGTGTGGAGAGCCCAGAGGAGCAGGGCTGAGAGGCAGGGAGCCTGGAAGGCTATGGCTGGAGGCAGCAGGGTGGAGCAAGCAACAAGGCAGGGAGCCTGGAAGGCTATGGCTGGAGGCAGCAGGGTGGAGTAAGCAACAAGGCAGGGAGCCCAAAAGGCTAGGGCTGTAGGCAGCAGGGTGTAACAAGCTGCAAGGCAGGGTCCAAGCAGGAGTGAGGGTAAACAGCATACAAGGATCCGAAGACAGACGCGAAAGGTGGAGGAAGGACTCTCAATGCAAGAGGCTGAGCCACTGCAGACAGCAGCCTTATATACTGCCTAGCCCAGCACAGAGGCAGGCCAATTGGTTTCACCTGGCGAATCACACCTGCAGGCAATCGGCCACCTCCCTTTCTGTTCCTGGGCTGGTGGAAGCAGGACCAGACTCTAAGGCTTCTGGGGGGTGTAGTTCCATAGAAATCCAATAGGAACGGCCAGGAAACAATGCTTGCGGCCAGGTGCATTATGGTATGCGTAGTTAGTTGACAATAATCATAAAGTAGCAAAGTCCAAATGGAGAAAAAATGGATGTGCCCATGGCGCAGGCATGACAAATTGCCCCTAGGTCTGTTTTCAAGCGGGCACTATCCAGTCCCCCCTTGTCGAGTTTCTGGCCTGTGGCAGTGGTTACCATGCAAAATATTCCACAGGAATATTCTCTATGGGATTTTCCTATTGATTTTAAACGCACCACTTTTTGGTGCAATGTTAAATATACCGCCGGTTTATTTATTTAATATTAATTCACCGGTTGGGTCTTTTTGCCAGAACTCGGTTCCAAAATGGCGTTTGTGTCCGTCTCTGTAACTCTGACCAAGGTCGAGCCCTTTGTTCCACTATTTTGGCGGGCTTCTCCACAGAAGCCCTCCAAGTGGTGCCCCTCTGTCTGGGTTTCACAGGAGGGGCGGAGGGGGGAATAGGCACCCTGGACGGCATTGCCTCGGCAACCCAAGTCGCACTCTACTCTGATTGGCCCAGTGGTGAGCCGCCCGGCTCACCACTTAGCATGTGATTGACAGCTAGGCTGATGAATTGGGGTTTTGCTGCATAAAAGCAGGGCCTTTGGGACTGGAACTTCAGAAGTCGCCACAGGACCTAAGAATCGAAGAGGGAAGAAGCTGAGCCAGCTGCAACCGACGACAGCACCGGTGAAGCCCTGCTGCAACAAACTCACCACTTTTCCAACGACAAGAGAAGATCTTCTGCTGGAGAGTCTTCTCCCATTGAGCTGGTAGGACCAACCAGTTCGCCCTTTTTCGCTTCCAAAGACGTCACTTGGTCGAATCGCCCGTGCCAAGCACCCCCGGTGGCCGGATAGCCAAGCTCACCACTTTTGACCGCAAAATAAAAGGACAGCACCTTTTAATCGGGAACTCTGCAGCTGGTTTCATACCTGTGCAGCGCAACGACTCCGAGTTTCCTCCTCGACGAGATCCTCTCTTCCCCTGGTCGGAACGATGAACTGCAACCACTGCCAGGAACAACTGCCCCCGCTGGAGCTTCCTTTCTCTTTAAGGTACTGTGTCCTGCCTGGCCTCCCTTTCTACAGATTGCTAAAGGTGACCCTTAATTCCTTGGCTTCTATACTGGGTTGGCTCCAAACCTCTAACTATATCTTTTGTACCACCCCAACCTCTTTCTTGAACATTTTTGCAAAGACTTTTAGTGCAACTTAAACTGTGTGATCGTGGGCACATTTTGCCTGGCTCCCTTTAAAGTGGGCCTGGCCTATGAACTTTGGCTCTACAGTGTAAACTGTCTTTATTCACTTGTTCTAAACTTCTAAAAAGTGTTGGGAACTGTATTATTCTATGCTCTGCCTTTTCTCTCCCTTTTTAACCTAACTATTGGAGTGACATCTAGGCTAAGCGCTCACATCTGGCTTAACAAATAGTAGTGCTTTAACCCTGACTTGTCTGATAGTTATCAAGGGAGGTGTGTATACTTTACCCGACTGTGTTTAACTTACTTTTCATTAAGAGTGCTAGTGTATTGCTTGAAGTGTGTTTTAAATAAATAACTCTATACTTTTTATACAAAGCTCTGGTCAGTGTTTGTTTGCCCTACTGTATTTTAGCCCTATTGTGTATACTCTACATACTGCCCTACTCTTCTTGAGAGAAGTCTGACTGCTCAGCCACAGCTACTAGGTAAATCTGGGTGGTGCAGACTGCTACCAATTGGGTTTACTGCTTATTCCTGTAGTCTTAATCTTTTTGCAGTGTTCCCCAAGGGAACTGCACAGGATTCTGCCTAACACATTACCCAAAGCACAGACTGTATGTATATTGGGGGTTCAGGAAGTAAACATCACAACCTCTAATTGTAAGGATTCCGCCTTATGTAAAGGTTCCAAACCCAAGGGTAAAACAAAAACTCTTTACAACCTCCCATAAAATTGACAACTCTCAGTTCACAAATCACTGAAAGTTGAATAAAGATAAGAAGACCAAAAACATTATGGACTTCAGAACCCATAATGCTTCTGATACTGGGACGAGGAGGAGGAGGAGCTCAGTTAATGAAGATTGAAAGTACTGTGACACATGAGTGGTCTAGTTGTTGCAACAAGAAGCACCTGAGCGGGCCATTTAAAAACAGGTCTGAGTTTCAGGTAGAGGGAGGGGATGTTGATGAAGTGCGTGAAGGGTACTAAGTGAAAACATAGTTTTCAATAGATTGAAAACAAAATAAATTGAGTTAGAAAGACTACTCTGTGACCGCATAGAGTGGTCTTTCTAAATCGAACTGTCAGCCCCTTATGCACTCGAGTGCACGCAGCAGTTGACAGGCACGCCGAGACACAGAGGCGTCAATGCGGGCGTGTGTCACAGGATGACACCCTGTAAAGAGAGGCACAGGACACCCAGGAAGGGTTTTGGGTGGTTATGCCGAAGTAAGGTGGACAGATAAGTACACACACCGCTGAAAGTAATGAGAACGAAGAGTAGGCAAGTGTAGCAAGGAATAAGGTACAACAGAATGGATTCCTTCTAGGGGTGTATGCAGATATAGAAAAAGAGTATTCCACGGACCTTAGGAAAAACTCTAGCCTTCTGCACAGTTTGCTATAACAGAGGCCCACGCTGTTTGATCATGGCTTGGAACAACAGCTATGGGTGTCTGTAACGTAGAAATGAGACAAGGGAAGGGCAGAGGTTGCCTGATGGAAACCAACAGACAAGCTCTGTACAAAAGGGTCTACAAAAAGTACAAGAGAAGATACTTACAGACAAATCCAGGAAAAGGAAGTTGATAGCAAACTAGCAGAAGGAAATGAAGGGAACGTTGAATAACAGGATTGGATAGCAGAGGACTGTATGTAACAAGGTTGAGAGCTCAGAGGAGCAGGAAACCAATGAGCAAGCCCACAGGAGCAGGTCTGTAAGGTAGGGAGCTCAGAGGGAAAGGGCTTAGGGCAGTGGAGTAAAGCAGGCTGCACGGCACGGAGCCCAGAAGGGCCGGTCAGCAAGGAGTGAGCCCTGGGGGCAGGGCTGCTGACCGTAGAAGGCTGCAGAGGACTGTAGAGGGCTGCTAGGCTGAGAACCCAGCGGACAAAGGCTGTAGGTAGCAAGCAGTGAAGCGTGATCGGCAGCAAGGTAGGAAGGCCCGACTACAAGGGCTGTTGGCAGCGGAGAGAAGCGGGCTGCGCGGCAAGGAGCCAGAAGGACCGGCAGCAAGGAGTAAGCCCAGAGGAGTAGGGCCGCTGACTGTAGAAAGCTGCTGAGGACTGTAAGCTGCAGGGTAGGGAGCCCAGAGGACAAGGACTGTAGGCAGCCGGAGTGAGGCAGGCTGCAGAGCAGGGAGCCCAGAGGACAAGGACTGTAGGCAGCCGGAGTGAGGCTGGCTGCAGAGCAGGGAGCCCAGAGGACAAGGGCTGTAGGCAGCCGGAGTGAGGCAGGCTGCAGAGCAAGGAGTCCAGCGGACAAGGACTGACGGCAGCCGGAGTGAGGCAGGCTGTAGAGCAGGGAGCCCAGAGGACAAGGGCTGTAGGCAACCGGAGTGAGGCAGGCTGCAGAGCAAGGAGCCCAGAGGACAAGGACTGTAGGCAGCCGGAGTGAGGCAGGCTGCAGGGCAGGAGCCTGGAAGACCAGGGCGGAAGGTAGCAGCTGAGCGTGATCGGCTGCAAGGCAGAAACCCAGAAGGGCACAGGCGGAGGCTGGAAAGCAGCAGAGCATGATCAGCTGGAATGTAGAGAGCCCGGGAGGGCACTGGATCCAAAGCCGGAGTAAGGAGGACACGCATACAAGATCCGTAGGTCGAAGCAACAAGGTGCCGGAAAGACTCTTAATGCAAGAGACTGAGCCCCTGCAGGCAGCAGCTTTTATACCGCCCTGCCCAGCACAGAGGCAGGCTAATTGGTCGCACCTGGATAAGCACACCTGCAGACAATTGGCCACCTCCCTCTCTGTTCCTGAGCTGGTGGAAGCAGAGGTGATCCCTAGGTCTTCTGGGGATTGTAGTTGCGAGGCTGACGAATAGGAATGGCCAGAAATAGATGGTTATAACCAAGTGCATTGTGGTAAGTGTAGTTTGTTGGGAAAAATAGAAAAGCACCAAAGTCTCGCAAATGGAAAATAAAGTCCATATTGATTGTAAATGTATGCGCCCATGGCGCAGGCATGACAGTATGCCCCTCTCCAGGCCCCTCTCCAGGCTCCCTGAAAGTTGACCAACAAGAAGAATGTCTGTCACACTGTGAAAGAGTCTTATTCCAAAAAGGCACATCATGAGGCACCAAATACTGTTTAAGGTTGTTAGGTGGGAGTCTTGAAGGACGGAGACAGTATTAATGTTCTGAACCTTTGAGGTAGAATTCAGAAAAGACAAAGGCCCTCATTACGACCCTGGCGGAAATCGAAAAACGATGGCGGAAATGCAATACCGCCATCGAATAGCGCTCGGTGCGATTATGAGCCGTCATCGTAAAGTACGATGCCATTAGCGACACCGTAGTGAACGCCAACGCTAACTGCACCAAGTACGCGCACGCGCGCCATGCCAAACCGTAATTACCACCATGGCGTAATGGTACGCGAATTCCGATCCAAGCGGACATGTACCTAACGCCATCAAGCATGGCGGAAAGTACCATTCCGCCATGGTGAGAAGTACGGCTTCGCGAATCAACCGTAAACGGCCCTACTGAGTGCCTGTACACCACTCCCTGGCCACATTGCACAACTCCTCGTAGGTGCAATGAAGACACAAATGCAACCAGTGAAATGTACAAGCCACCCATGCATGCCAACGAACAAATGAATCTAGGTGCTCCAAGTGCCTTGTGAGTGGCCATCCATTTATGCCATGGCACCATTGCCGCACTGATGCAGCACAGGCATGTGAAGGTTCAAGTACAGCAACATGAGCAGAAAAATGAGACAAACAAAAACAGGCCCCCCCATCGACTGATACCAGTGTAAGGCAACATACAAAGCAGTATCCTGAGGGAGACTGCACCAGCCCTGTACTCCTGCCAGTAAACCAACCAACCATCAGCATAAGCATGGACCACACAAGTTGGCAGAGTGACTGAGCAGCCAGGCACATCTCAAGAGTGGCCAATGGGAGCTGCAGGGCACAGATGGCACGAATACAGAAGCCATTCCAATGGACATGACCTCAGTCTCCCTCCAAGAAATGCACGCAAACACAGGCACCTGTGACCAGCCATATTCAGATAATCACATCATTCCACCAATCCACCTGGCTGACCGGCATCTGTTACACAAAAGCAAATCCCCCGCCCATGAGCAGGACATCATTAAAACAGTCACAATGGTAGCCCCTATCCCTGACCACACTGGGCTTCGTAGGCAAACGCGGCCAGTACAGTACCACGCAACTATACTCAGAAGCCGGAACCCAATGCAGATCTTCTCACAAAACATTGCACCACAAATAGGAATATGCTACATTACTTGCAAAGAAGAACGCTACACGGTTAAAATCAGAATAGACATTTAATGCACCACAAAATCACCAAGCCCATACAGCCATTAGGTCATGAACCCCAAAATACATTTCATCATTGTGGGCTGCATCCGCAATAAATGACCAGCTTCTTCTTGTGTGACGCCCTGTTCCTTCATGGTACACAGGGGCTACATTCACGTTCAAAAAGGCAACATGGAAGCGCCTACAACCGCAGGGCCGTCCCATTAGGTAGGCACTAGTCCAGCTGAAAGCTCGAAATGTTGCTCCTAGCCACTAGTACTGCGTAAGGGCATGTGGCCCATTGGCGATCGTCCCATAAGATCGTAATGGTGCTCCACTGATTAACTCGAAGCAGCAGGTGCCGGGAGTAAAAGCCATCTGCAGGAGTGGCATACAGATGGCAGCGGCAAAAGGGGAGGAGATACCTGTCACCCAAATGAAATGAAAAAGAATAGTAGGCCATCAGAACTTGATTCGTATTACTCACTTCAATGATCACACTAAATCTACAGCCATATGCATGCTAGCCCACTCCAAAGGATTATTCCCACCCAAAAATCACTTGCGAATCATAACTATAAAAATCGAGCTGGGAACACTATTACACACGAGTGCTTGTGTGCATGCGTCCGTCAAAACAGAATCCATTCGATGGGATTAGTAACGTGCATAGACACAAGTGTATGAAGGCGCGTCGAGACACGGAGGGTACAACAAGGGCAGATAGACGATGGTCCCACTATGGCAGCTCTGCATCACATAGCGCAGGGGAGGTGGATAGATTCCAAAAAGCCCTGTACATGGCAAACTCTCCATTAAATCATCTGTCCATGCATCCATACATCATTTCCTCATCCCGGTATGAAAACGCATGATTATTTACTCACATCACATGTGAAATTTCCATTGAGTCTGTGCGTAATGCAGTCTGCAAAATCCACTGTGCTCCAGGCCGGGATTCCAGCGTTGTGAAGTAAGATGTATTTGGGAACGTCCTGCCTCATCGTCCACTACGCTATTGCGCATCCCATACTATTCATATCAATCATTGCATTCTCGCCATGGCCCCTGTCCCAAGGACACTAAACAATAGAACGTTATATTTGCAGTCAGACCTGTGGGCGTCTCCTCGCCGCTAGCTGAAGACCGAAAGCGCCGTCCTTCGAATACCTCATTTGCAACATCACGTCGAAAAGGCATCTGTGACCGCTTGAAATCACAAATTCATCCATGTAGTGCGGCATTGTGTGTAAATGCAAACTGGCTTCACTCACAAATGGGACGCCCCGCCCGTCGGTGAACCGCGGTACAGTGCTGCATGAGGGTCCACCGTTAATCGAGTACTACATTCCACTGACCCTTCACAAGTTTGTTCTCGACTGCAAAGATAGTATGTGAAACAATGGGACCATAGCAGAATGAACATATGCACCAATATTTCACTGCCATCGGGATCATATACATGATTGTAATAGCAAGATGCCATGCGTCGAATTGCAGCGTTGTGTGCGGGACGTGCTCGCCCAAAAGGGATTGCAGCTTGCACAGGTGGAATGAATCACCACAGGTGGAGGCAATACAGCTTGCAAACACATAAATTGCACACCCAACCCCCTCCCACACCCACACCAAAATGCTACCGGCAGGACTAGCGATGTTGGCCCTGGGGGACCTGATTGCACTGCAAGTACTCCAACTTCAAGAAGAAGAGGAACAGCAACTACTACAACAACCGGCCGCACAGAGGAGACGCAGGAGGAGGAGGAGGGCAAGGCAGGGCCAGCAAGGCCCGCCAGCACAGCCACTACCACCACACAGGCAGCCCGCAATCCCACGCCTCTGAGCACATCCGTTCGACCTCACGGATGAGCAGATCCACACCCTCTACCGTTTGGACCGGGACACCATTACCGCCATTGTGGAGATGACACAGGCTGACCTGGTCAGCATGATAGATAGCCCAACCGCCATTCCACCCCTACTGAAGGTGGTGTCTGTACTCCACTTCCTGGCCACAGGCACCTACCAGCACACAGTCGGACAGTTGCATGGCATTTCACAGCCAGTGTTCTCACGGACACTATTGCAAGTGCTCGATGCCCTCCTGAAGCACGCAGACGACTACATCTCTCTACCACGCTCGGAGCAGGAAATTACGAACACAAAAGTGGGATTCCATGCACTTGGCGGCATACCGGGTTGCATTGGTGCCATCGACTGCACCCATGTGGAATTGGTCGTCCCGCATGCCATGGAGGCCCAGTACCGCAACCGAAAACAATTTCATTCTCTGAATGTACAAATGGTGTGTGACTCCAACAGGATCATTACACATTGTTGTGCCCGATTTCCTGGATCAACCCATGATTCTATGGTTTTGAGGAACTCTACAATACCACGCTACATGGAGCGACACGCAGGGAACAGATCCTGGCTACTCGGTGAGTCTCATTTCATGCATGATAATGTGGGGTATGTGATGCGGCAATGACCTGGCAGGAAGGGGGGGGCCGTACGTAGCAATGTCATTCCACAAACATCCTTTATTGTCCACATACAGGTGATGCCGGGTATCCACTGAAGAGATGGCTCCTTACACCACGCCGGAACCCACAGAACCAGCATGAGGAGGACTACAACCATGCCCACTCACGTACCCGTGTAGTCATAGAACAGGCATTCGGCCTACTGAAGACTCGTTTCCGCTGCCTCAGCAGGTCTGGCGGGGCACTCCTGTACCGCCATGTGAAGGTGGCAAAGATGGTCATGGCATGTGTCATGCTACACAACATGTGCGTACGTAGAAATGTGCCCATGCCCCCTGGCGCAGAACTGCAAGCACCTGAAGATGGTCATGATGAGGGTGGGGATGTGGCAGCACCTCAAGGAGTCCGCGAGGCACAGGAGGGCCGAGACATTCGTCAGATTCTCATAGATTCATGCTTCTAGCACTCACGCCTGGTGGCTGATACATGGACACGGGACTTGTGGCAATGTGTGTGTCTGGAACATGCACAATATGGACTGTACGCCTATAATGGCCTCGTACACAAAGATCAATGTCCACACATCTCATTGGATGATAGTGAAATGTTTATCGCATATGTGAAATTATGTTACACACCCCATTGACCGGCCACCCAAGTGAGCCCAACACACCCCCTCCACCCTCCTACCTCCCCCCCGAACACCAGTGTCCAAAGATGCTCATTGTCAGTGGGCAGACGCTATTGCAAGCCCCCTCTGCGGGTATCAGGGGCACCCCTGCCTGTGGAGCGCAGGTTCCTCCCAGATCTACGTTGGGGGCTGCCCTGGACGGAACTTGCAACGGATGATGTCTCTGCCTGCTCACGTCCATGCATGTCCCTAAGGGTTTGTGAGAGCTCAGTGAGCACACGGCGCACAGCGGCAAGTTCAGCACATACGTCTTTGGACGTCGCATGCAGTTCCCCCCTCAGGCTCTCGGTGCTTCTCTCCATTTGTACTCTCAGGCTCTCGGTGCTTCTCTTCATTTGTGCCCTTAGTGTCTCTGTACTTCTCTCCATTTCTGCACTAAGTGTCTCAGTAGATGTTTCTATGGCTGACTTAGTACCCCCACATTCATCAGCATGGTCCTTGAGGAGCGTGGCCAGTTGCTGCTGTTGCACGATCACCTGGTCGAGGGACTGTTGCCTCTGCTGTGCCATGGCCATTTGCGGTGGTGTCACAGAGGGGCTGGTCACCTCATGTTGCCTTGCCACAGGGCTTGTGGGGGATGGCCAGTCGTCGTCTTGTGGGTGCCCCTGCGTGGTATCCTCATGGTGTACGGGATGGAACAAACAGGGGGATTGAGACAGGTCATGGATGGATCTTACTTCGACATCCCCGTTTTCTGTGTCGGAGCATGCTGCCATTAATGCAGTGTCACCTATGGTGCTGCTGCCACCAGAAGCAGTGCCTTCTGTGGCATCCATTGGGGGGACCTGTGGTGGTGCTGTTGTGGGCATGCTGGCTGCTGGGGTGCCTGTTGAAGTTCCCTCCTGTGTGCTGTCACTTGATTTGTGCTGCTGCCGTGTCTTGATGCGTGCAGCTGAGGTGGAGGGTCTTTGGCCGTTGGTCTTGGCCCTCTTTGCAGGTGTGCTGGTAGGGGTGTCCTGGAGCTCGTCGTTTGAATCGGACCCTGTGGTGGAGTAAAGGAGGGCGAGCGTTATTAATGGGTCTGTTGAAATTGGAATGGCAATGTATCACATGCATTGGGGTGGTACCTGAGGGTGATTTGGGTCGGGGCCTTGGAGGTGGTTTCATTTTTGTGTGGATTCAGGATGCAGTTGTTTTGCAGCCTGCAGTTAGGGTGTGCATGCTGCACGTGTAGAGGGTGTTTTTAGGGTTTTTAATTATTTATGTATTTATTGTGAGTTTTAAAGTGCGCTATCAGGCCAATGTATGTGGACGTTCTCCTGGACATGTGTTACTGTTGCACTATGTGGACACATGGTACTTCACATGATTGGACATTGTGGATTTAGCATTGTTTTATTTGGCCCACCTACCTGATTCTTCGGATGTCTGCACTCCTTTCTCCATCCCTCCGATTCCCTCTATACTCTCCATTCCAATGGTGGAGGCACAGATTTCTTCCCAGGGGGTCAACTTGATGGGTGATTCCGATCCTCCCCCAGTAGCTGTGGCAATGTTTCGGTTGGCAGAAAGTATGCTCCGGACGCGTATCCGCAGGTCGTCCCATCGCTTTCTGCATTGCTGTGGGTTGCGGGGTGCGGTCCCCACCGCACTTACCCGCTGTGCCACCAGGGCCCATATGGCCTTCTTGTTCGCAAGTGCCGTCCTGGTCATTTGCGTCGAGAAGACGACGGCAGCATTCTCCTGGAGGGTCTCTGTGAGCACGGTGAGTTCCTCACGGGAGAAGTGGACCTGCCGCTTGCGGTCGCACGCTTTTTTCGCTACTTTTCCCATTGTTATTGTTTTCACTAGGGTGGATGACGGGTTGTGATGTGTCTCAGGGTAGTATTTTTAATGGTTGTGTAGGAATTCTGATTTTATAGGTGTACGGCGTGCTGTTTCCCGTTCCGGGACCATGTTTTTACTTCCGTTTCCGTATATTTACGGTCACCGTACTTTCCGATTGCCGCTCATTACGGTGTCCGCTAAGATGGTTGGCGGAATTGCACCTAGGGCGCCGTACGACGGCGGTGGGGGGCGTTTTGGGGACATTTCCGCCATCGCGGACATTGCACTTCCGCCATGGAGTAGTGCTCGTGCCCGATGGGTCGGAATTAGCCGCACTTTGCTCCGTCGTGCAATGGCGGAAACGCTATTTACGCTGTGGCGGTCAGGTCAGTCACTTTCCGCCAGGGTCGTAATGAGGGCCAAAGTCTTTGGAGCACAAATCCCAACAGTGTGTTCAGAGGAACTGTGAAAGACTGCTGCAGTCTCCATGGCAAATCTTGCTTTGAAAGGCAACAGTAAGGTGTTGGAAGGTGGAGCCACAGGTACAGCAGAGTTGGTTGCTCTAGGAAGGTTTTCCAAGAAATCAGAAGCAGCAATGGCTAAGTCAAGATTAGCCGCAGAAATTTCAGGAGTCACAGTGGAGGGTTCTCCATGATTTGTAGGAATTTAAGAAGCCACCGCAGCATGGGGATCATGAATGGCTGTAGATAGTTCTGATCCTAGAGAAACTGGGAGTGTGGGTGTCATAGAAGAGCCAGTGGCCAGTGACGCACCTGAGACTGACAGAGTAGAGTCTGGTAGTTCTAGTGCTGCAGAGGCACCAGCAGGAAAAACCAGAGCTGTAGTCCTAAAGGAAACGTTGTTATCTAACTTAGCAACCGGTTCTGTCCTTGCAGGCAGAGAGGAAGGGGGTACTTCTATTGCAGAAAGAGTGATGTGAGATGCTGCAACAGTAGCAGATTTAGAAGTATTAACAGGAGGAGCATCAGAGATTGGGTTAGCAGATACAATAACAGGCAGAATGACAGATGTGGGGTCAGGATAAGGTAAGCATTCTGAAGGCTGATCCTCAAAGTCTGGTGTGCTCAGATTGCTAAGTGGGTCTGGGGTATAAAAACCCTTAGAAGCAGAGTACATTTTTGATTTGATCACTTCAGAAGAGGCTGTAAGTGTGAGTAAAGGACAGTAGTCAGAGGTAAGAGCGGAACAATCCTTTGACTCAGAAGGATATCTAATCAAAAGTTTACATTTGTCTTGTGGTGTAATGACAGTGTGAGTGATTTGGCCCACCGAAGGAGTTAATTCTTTACTGTCTGTATAACTACCTGAGTTACTGAGACTGGAAAGTGAAAGAGCTGTGTCAGACTTAAGAAGGGATGCATATGCTAAATCTAGGTCTTCCATCTGCTTGGTATAAGTCTGTAACCTTTTCTGTGTGGCAATTCCAGGCCTTATCATGTCGATCTCTAAAGACAGAATATCAGGTGTAGGACATAGTGTCAGAAGGTCTGGAATATTGTGTCCCTTCATTACATTTTTACTATGTATATAAAAAAAGTCATCATAGAGATCTTCGGTCCGTCTTTTAAGGCGTAAGAGTTGTTCTTGAAGCAGGTATGTTTCATTGGCCTGATCTAAAGCTTCAGAATCTGGTGTGGCAGAGAATTCGGTTGTAGCAATAGGAAGACTAACCTTAAGGTTATTATGGTTAGTAGATACTGAGGAAGTATTAAGACAACCGATGGTCAGTATTGGTCTATTGTACCCAGGACCAGGTGGACTAACTTGAGGATACTTAATGCCGTGTCCTATCAAATGAGGGATACCAGCAGTCTGGGGAGCTTGCCAAGCTGATCTTGAACATATCAGTGTAGCAACAGCGTACTCTGGTTTAGAGTCTCCCACAATGAGTGCTATATCCTTAGCTGTAGCACTGTTAGAAGAAATGTCAGAAGACGCAGGAGTGTTTTTGTTAGATGTCTTTAGGAAAACTATAGATTTTTGCAAAGGTTTCTTAGCCCGAAAGGAAAGCATCCTTGGACTGTGTGTGCCTTTCCTGCCTAACGAACAAGAAATGTTTGGCTCTTGCATTCTGTCACGGGATGACACCCTGTAAAGAGAGGCACAGGACACCCAGGAAGAGTTTTGGGTGGTTGTGCCGAAGTAAGGTGGACAGATAAGTACACACACAGCTGAAAGTAATGAGAACGAAGAGTAGGCAAGTGTAGCAAGGAATAAGGTACAACAGAATGGATTCCTTCTAGGGGTGTATGCAGATATAGAAAAAAAGTATTCCACCGACCTTAGGAAAAACTCTAGCCTTCTGCACAGTTTGCTATAACAGAGGCCCACGCTGTTTGCTCATGGCTTGGAACAACAGCTATGGGTGTTTGTAACGTAGAAACGAGACAAGGGAAGGGGCAGAGGTTGCCTGATGGAAACCAACAGACAAGCTCTGTACAAAAGGGTCTACAAACAGTACAAGAGAAGATACTTACAGACAAATCCAGGAAAAGGAAGTTGATAGCAAACTAGCAGAAGGAAATGAAGGGAAAGTTGAATAACAGGATTGGATAGCAGAGGACTGTATGGAACAAGGTTGAGAGCTCAGAGGAGCAGGAAACCAATGAGCAAGCCCACAGGAGCAGGGCTGTAAGGTAGGGAGCTCAGAGGGAAAGGGCTTAGGGCAGTGGAGTAAAGCAGGCTGCACGGCACGGAGCCCAGAAGGGCCGGGCAGCAAGGAGTGAGCCCTGGGGGGGCAGGGCTGCTGACCGTAGAAGGCTGCAGAGGACTGTAGAGGGCTGCTAGGCTGAGAACCCAGCGGACAAAGGCTGTAGGTAGCAAGCAGCGGAGCGTGATCGGCAGCAAGGTAGGAAGGCCCGAGTACAAGGGCTGTTGGCAGCAGAGAAAAGCGGGCTGCGCGGCAAGGAGCCAGAAGGACCGGCAGCAAGGAGTAAGCCCAGAGGAGTAGGGCCGATGACTGTAGAAGGCTGCAGAGGACTGTAAACTGCAAGGTAGGGAGCCCAGAGGACAAGGACTGTAGGCAGCCGGAGTGAGGCAGGCTGCAGAGCAGGGAGCCCAGAGGACAAGGACTGTAGGCAGCCGGAGTGAGGTAGGCTGCAGAGCAGGGAGCCCAGAGGACAAGGGCTGTAGGCAGTCGGAGTGAGGCAGGCTGCAGAGCAAGGAGTCCAGAGGAAAAGGACTAAAGGCAGCCGGAGTGAGGCAGGCTGCAGAGCAGGGAGCCCAGAGGACAAGGACTGTAGGCAGCCAGAGCGAGGCAGGCTGCAGGGCAGGAGCCTGGAAGACCATGGCGGAAGGTAGCAGCTGAGCGTTATCGGCTGCAAGGCAGAAACCCGGAAGGGCACAGGCGGAGGCTGGAAAGCAGCAGAGTGTGATCGGCTGCAAAGCAGAGAGCCTGGCAGGGCAAGGGCGGAGGCTGGAAAGCAGCAGAGCGTGATCAGCTGCAATGTAGAGAGCCCGGCAGGGCACTGGATCCAAAGCCTTGAAACACTTGTGTATAGGCGCGTTACAAATGCCATATCATATCAAGCCGGAGTAAGGAGGAACCGCATACAAGATCCGTAGCTCGAAGCAACAAGGTGCCGGAAAGACTCCTAATGCAAAAGACTGAGCCCCTGCAGGCAGCAGCTTTTATACCCCCCTGCCCAGCACAGAGGCAGGCTAATTGGTCGCACCTGGATAAGCACACCTGCAGACAATCGGCCACCTCCCTCTCTGTTCCTGAGCTGGTGGAAGCAGAGAAGATCCCTAGAGCTTCTGGGGATTGTAGTTCCGAGGATGACGAATAGGAATGGCCAGAAATAGATGGTTATAACCAAGTGCATTGTGGTAAGTGTAGTTTGTTGGGAAAAATAGAAAAGCACCAAAGTCTCGCAAATGGAAAATAAAGTCCATATTGATCGTAAATGTATGCGCCCATGGCGCAGGCATGACAGCGTGTCAGGTGAGTGTGTGTGTATGTTGGTGTGTGTGTTTTTCGTATGTAGGAGGACTTGGTGTGTGTTGTGTTGGGAAGGGGGTGGTGGGTGGGCAAAGGGGTTTTTGGTGGGTGAAACCCCCCCCAGTTAACATAACAACTGGCAGGAGAGGGTGGGGGCGAGGAAGGGATCGCCTTGGGGGCGGGCGCATGTGATATTTCAGCATTTTAAAGCCGACACAAAAACGGCCCAACTAATATCGGTCTTTTGTGTGTTTGGCCTTTAAAATGCGGAAATATTACATAGAACTGTGTCAAGGCACCCTGAAGCATGACACAGACAACAGATTCAAAGTTCAAATAAAAAGTCTATATTAACTTAAATGTCAGGATGGTGTAAGGCCTAACTTGCCCTATACTAAGGTGGGATTTCCCTACCTAAATAAACTAAGGATAGTCGGTAAGTTCAACTTAAAAGTCTGTCTGTATCCAAAACCTATACTTGCCCTCACAACTAAAGCTGAACAATATGTATGGATGTCAGCAATCAAAGTAACAGTGTTCAAACTAAAGTTCAGAACTTCTTCCAGCTCCAGGCTTGCTCTTGGCTCCCTTCCCCAAGTTCAAGACAGTTCCAACAAAAGGGTCTTGGGGTTCCCTTCCCAAAGTTCAAAACAGTTCTTTAGGCTTTCAAATTCACAGTCTCATTAACTTGTTTAGTTTGCCTTTTCTGTCCATCACTTAAACACCTTTAGGCCAACCAGCCTCAGCCTCTTGACTTCTCTTGGTTTACTCCAAGGAAGGGTTCCTTGGTCTAGGCACAGTTGTCAGACCACACGGTCCACCCATCAGAGGTCACGCAACCTATAACGCTTGGCACTTTACAACAGTTCATTGTTTCTCATAAGACTTCCTTGACAACACAGGTTTCCTTTCTGCATCTGTGCTATAAATCCACTTATTCTTCTGATTCACTTTACTGGCTTCTTGACTTTATCAACACGTGACTCTCACACACTTTCCTATGTGGTATTTCTCCTGGTTCCAACCTTGCTTTTACAAATAGTGGCTTGCTTTTCGCTCTTTTCACTTTACTTGCAAATGCTGTTTCTTTAACTTCCTCTCATTCACAAATGCACTTCACTTCCAGTTTCATTCGTGTGATTTTATTATATCCTTTTCTTTAATTCATCATTCAAAACGTATTCAGTGCTATTCAACTTGTTCGCCATTCAGTAGTTCATATTAGGTCATCCGACCCATTTAGCAGTATTCAAAACTCACAACTTGCTTGGCAGTTCATTTGGTATTCAATAATTCACCTTTTGGTATTCAGACCACTTTTTCCATCTATTCTTGCTTGTTGGGCATTCGCTGCAACCCACACCATGCCCCTGGAGCGCACCGGCCTGAGTGAACTTTCCCTGTCACTCACTGGTGTGCAGTTGCTCCTCCGGATGCTCTGGTTTCGCTCCTGTGTACTTGTTTGCTCCTCTCTCACTCCCAAGGATCTCCAGCTCTTCCTGCAGCAGTCAGCAGCTTCTCTGTGTTCCCCACTCCCAACGGGGAACACAAGGCAACGGGCTGTGTGCACATCCAGACCCTCTCGCCTTCCTTGCTTCTCTGCTGCCGGCATCCTTTTCACCGACCCTTTTTCTGCCTGCTCGACTTCGGAGGGCCGCGCTCGCCAGCCCAACTGGTTTATCTCTCTGCTGCTTCTTACTATTTTTATGTACCTGCAACAATTTAACAGGTTTCAGGTGTGAACACCTATTTCGCTTGCCTGACCATAGTTATTGGGACCTGCCTGACCCTCACAGCATTCCTCAGGCCTCCTCCTTGTCTCAGTAGCAAAGCGGTGAAATGACATGTTAGTGTTCATTACTCTTAGTAGCCTCTTCCTCGTCCCAGTACTATAATGATTTAAATGAGGAAAAATTAGGGGAGATGGTTTACAACAGCCTATAAATCCAGGGGGAGGGTAAGGTTGGTCCTCACCAGAAAAGGGGGGATACCATGTCTCGTCTGCGGATAACCTCTCCCCAATCCCAAAGGACCCTCCACCCAGGTGATCCTCCCTCACATCTCCACTCCCAGGGTCTGGATACACAGTGATGGCCTTTCCCAGGCCACCTGAGAAGAGGATCCAAGGGGACTAGGTGTGAGGATACCCTCAGGTTTCTCACAAGTGGTAGTAGCAACAGCAGAATTAGATGCAGGAGACGTAGAAGAAGCAGCAGCTGAGGCCAACACTAGAGAAGCAGTGTGGCGGTGTAGAGAAGGTGCCGCTAGAGAAAGCTCTGCCGTGTGGGAGAAGAGCTGCCAACACGCCGTGAACCGCTCCGGGTGAGAAGCAGGACCTGAGACCGCACAGAGCTTTCAAAGCTTCCCTGGAGGACTGTGTGTATCGCAGCAGTCATACCGTAGTTGGCAGCAGTACAGACAGATCCAATTCTAACATCTGGAGTACCCGTAAATGAACCAGAGACAAAAAGGAAGACTGGTGAGTTGTCCTGAGTTAGACCTTTAAATGGGGCTGATGATTTTGAATACGGAACAATTGAAATAAGATAAAGGCAGCCAAGGCACAATACTCCTGATAAGGGATACTGATTGGGCGATATTTGTAACCCGCATTGCCAGAAGCCAAGAGGTAACAGAAGAATGAACAGAAGACAGTCAGGGCGCAATACTTTTGATAAGGAATGCCAATCAGGGGATATTTGTAACCCACATTGCCAACAGCCAAGAGGCCACATAAGAGTAAGGCCACAGGAACATAACTATCCTTATATGAGACCTCTATGGGGAGAAACCAGTAACCTACATTGCCAACAGCCAAATGGCTATAAAAGAGTAATCCAAAGACAACAAGGGCGCAACTTCTCTTTTATGGAATACCAATTTGGGAAGATATGTAAGCTACTTTGTCAAGAGTCAAGAGACTATAAATATACACAGTTATTGTTCAAGCCTCCTCACATAGGATGTTGGTGTGGAGTATCTTGGAACAAGCATTACCACTTAACACAATTGTAGTAGTAGGAGTTTTCATCCAGGCAGGCAAGGGACCAATAGCAGTTAGTCCTGGCAGGCGAGTGTACCAGGAAAGAAGAAGATAAAGCACCCTGGTTGGGGTAACAAGACGTGTTGGAAAGAACTTGTTGATTTAATTTCCTTTGGTGAACTATTGAATTGCTAAAAGTAATTGCTGTGCTTTCCTGACAAAGGTGTTTCCTTTGAAGAAGTATGTTGTGCAGCAAAAGGCCATTTTGGTTTTATTCCTTTAAACTGGGTTTGAACAGCAGCTCTCAAGGGATACAAAAGGACCTTGCACTTTGTATGTAGAAGATAGAAGTCATCTCACTATGATAGTGAGATGACGTCTCTAATTGCCAGGAAAAATGTTCTGGGTACAAATAAAATGTGGCCTTAGCTCAGCTGCAGAAAGTCAAAGCAATCATTTTGCGTGCAACAGATACATAGAGTGCCTGGAAACCACCCCTGTGGTGGCTAGGGTGCGCTGTATAAGTCAACATAACATTTGCCCACTAGCATTGAAAAATGTTTATCAGATTTGAAGCCGGTGACAAACCAGAAGCTGGTGTCAAACCTGAAGTTGGTACCATATGTGAAGCTTGTGGGGGTGTAACAATGGAATAATTGAAACACATGACACCTTAGGGGCAGGGCTTCATAGTCCCTGTGCCATAGTCCTGCATTAGATTATTTAGACCCAGACACTGTCCATCAAGTGACATGTGAGATCAGGGGTTTAATTAGGGGTTTTCCCAATAAGAAGTATATAATGCCAGGCAAATCTTAGAAAATGAGAAGGATGGCTATTCAGATGGGACAAAGCAGAGGATGCTGTTGGAGGATCCTGTCATTCCGAAACTGGCTAAAATCACAGGGAATGTCTTGCTTGATTTAGGAAGCAGACATTCATAAGTTATATTGCTGGGGAATAGCTTTAATTGATTTGGTGCTCTTTGTGGTTATTACATTTCTGAAATGGATGGCTTTATTTACCATTGATTATCACCGCATTTCACCTTTGCATTGATTGGCGCATTTGACATTATTTTATTGCAGCAATGCAATTCACCTTTCCATTGAAAGGGTATGTCGTATGCTTTTGTTTAGTTTAAATTTGATACCTAGCATTTGCAGGTGCTTTGTTGATTGAAATTGCTTTTGATGCTTGATGCTTTATAAGGAGAAATTGTGCTTTGCCCATGGGGCATCACAAATAGAGCTTGTGGGTGTTTGCTGAAAAGTGTTTTTTGCAGCCCTTGCTCATGAATAGGAATTGATAGAAATGTGACCTGTACCCTGTAAAGAAATTGATATGCTTTTTTGGCAGTTCATTAAAGACTGAGAGATAGTATTTTTGTTTAATAAGATGCGTTAATCCACATAACAGTAGTCATTTCGTTTTTTGACTGACTCAATGTACATTTTGTGCAAATGATGTGCTGATGTATTTTATGCCATTCTGTTTGAATTCGGTTTTGTTCTGCTCTATCCCTTTCAACATGTGTATGAGATTACACTTCATATAATTAGGTGCCAGGGCTGAATCAATGGGCCTCATTCTGAGGTGGGCGCAAAGAGATACCGGGCAGCGGTAATGACACTGGTGCCGGTAATCCCTTTGCGCCCTATTCCGAGGTCACTTAGCGGGTCCCTCCCTTAACGCCTGGTTTCACCAGGCGTTATGGATGGGACCCGTTAAGGGATACCTGGGTCAATAATGGTACCACAATTTGCAGTACCGTTATTGATGCCTTCCCCTTCCCATTGAGCCCTATGGGGGCTCAAATGGGAATGGGGAATGGCTTTTACAATGGGGACTTACCGGTCCGGCCAAGGTCGGACTGGACTGGTAAGTCCCCATTGAACGAGGGCGGACACGGTCCCGTTATTGGTGCTAGTCATGGCGCTAATAGCGCCATGACTAGCACCAACCTCGTAATGAGGCCCAATGGGCTTATGTAATAGGGATGAAGGAGAGTGTTTGCATTGAGTTCCATGAGATATAAACAAACAAACCCAATCAATCCATAATACTTTGCAGCAGTCACTGAAAGGGTGTTGCACTCACATAAAGGTGGAAATGTCTACCAAGTTTCTGAGCAGGGGCCCTGTGCTACGGTGTTGCATAAGAATGATGCTAGGCTTTCCTGTGGGCTAAGCCACAGGTGGGGTTTTTCTTCCCATGAAAGCCAGCATTACTTTTCTAGCCCGGTATTCCCAAACACCGAATACGTGAAAGTAAGGGAAGGACAGGTTCAACAATTGTGCCCTTGTCCGGAATGTCTGTCAGGTCACATTGCTCTATTTCCCTTGCTGAAGGGCCTGAGCCTAAGGCATCGAGCACCTTTGCCATCACCTTTCTGTATGACACACTAGGGTGGCTCTGAGAATCTCCTTGAGGAAATTCAAACTCATGGGAGGTGTCTAGGCCACTTGCATCATGCAAAATGGAGGCCATATCAGTCACCCTATTTTCCTCCGCCTGGGAATCCTCAGGCTGTCGAGGATGACCCATAGGTTCGAACCCAAAGGGAATCGGGTCATCCTCTTCATTGGCAATACCCTGAAATGAGGACATAAAGTCCTTTCTCGACTTTGGTGCAAACTCAGAAGTCGAGGGGTGGTCTTTGACTATGAATGCCGAATGATCCTTCAAGGGTAGCACCAACGGAGTGCCAAAGAACGCAGAAGTCAACAAAGATACGGTGGCAGCGACAATCCCAGAATCTTTGTTAAGGCTTTGTGACTGCTCCAAGGCTTTTCGCTGCACAAGGAGGTTGGTGAACTGACTCCTTGTCTGCTTTTTTGGGCGCGGTGGTCTCAACCATCTTTTTCCCACAGGAAGAGAGAACAGGCGGACCTGCTTACTCAAAGACCTGCATCATTTTGATGCAAAACTCTTCCCACTTTTCTGCCAAAGCAGTTTTAAAAGGGAATCGTACCTGTTTTTCTAGTGGCGAGCCCATGTATGTGTACCTCCTCCTTCTCTTCTTCTTCTTCAATGAGGAAGAAGACAAATGATGGGAGTCACCCCTTCACTAAGATCTCTTACGGTGCTTCTTCAACTGTTTCCTCTCCCTCTTTGTCGATTCTTCAGCCACAGTGCTTTTGCCGTCATCAGGTTTGCGTTTTGACGGTGTCATACTCAGTGGCTTTGAAGTTGAATGCCACAGGGACAATTTGGGGGCTCTCTCTTTTAAGGCTTTTGGCATCATGTCTTGGCATTAGCCGCAAACCGCCACAACATGGTCGGTACCAAGGGACCACAGGCACATTTTGTGGGGGGTGGTTAGCAACATGTTAACACCCTATCATAGCATCTTTTAAAACCCAAAGGTTTCTGAGTCGACATAGTCAAACAGAATTCGAAACAATTCAAAGTATTTTTTTTAAAATGTGTCAGAGAATTTCTCTCAGGAGAATACCCATAATCGCCCAGTAGGGTGCTGGACATGTGGAAAAAAACGATGGACTCGAGAGTCCTCGCCGCCAAGTCGTATGATGCCCCCAGCTGCGAAAACTATTCTGAGATTGCTGATAAGCAGGAGAATATATCTAAGATGAGGAATCCATGGGAGGACACAATCCATTAGAAATTGTAGACTCTGTGGCAATAATATATTAGAAACCGTTAAGCACCCCTTGTTGGAATGTTAAAGTCTCCCTGTAATTCGGAGATAGGCTCTCCTAGCATGCTGCAAATTTAGCAAATGAAATGTACAATTTAATATGGGAGTGCTTTTATAGTGCAAATGACATTGCGCTGATATATAATTTTACAAAAATGTGATTTGATAATGTCAATCATAATCTTGTATTTATATATCTAATTGATTTCATATTGTACATTATGAAATTCTAACCATATATTTCAAAATGTTGTGAGAAACCTGAGGGCATTCTCACATCTATTCCTCGGGGCTCCTCTGCACAGGTGGCCAGGGAAAGGCCATCGCTTTGGACAAGCGAGGGAGCATTATCTGGGTGGAGGGTCTGTGAGGACTGGGAGGTGGATGCCTTTAGGAGAGACCTGGTATCCCCATTTTCCTATGACTGATCAACCCAACCATTCCCCCGCTTTTATGGGGTATTTTGACTCAACTCCTGTGACTTCCTCATGTATGACTGTTAGAAGTACTAGGACGAAGAAGAGGCAACAAGGAGTAATGAGGACTAGGTGCTTTTACCAATCTGGTACTGCAACGAGAAAGAGGTCTGCTGAGAGTAGTAGAGGTCAGGTGCGTCCCCTTATTGATGGTCAGGCAGGGCTAATTGTACAACAGCACCTGCAGGCTGTTCGGGGGCTGCAGGTGTATAAAAGGCCCAATCTAGTTGCAGGAGAAGGCAGAGCAGGAGAGGGTGAACCAAGAAAAGCCATGGCGTTGAGGGAGCAGCACCGGAGAGGCCAGAGAAAGCAGCGGGAAGCTGTGTGCATGCAGCGCATTAACGGTTCACAGGAATACAGCCGGGGTGCTAGGAACCGAGCGAACATTCAACAAGGAGCCATGCCTGGATGCTGCACCGTATCGTGGTGTTCGCAGTGCTCATTCTGCTGGACTAGGAAGGTGACTCAGGAATGCCTGAGGGGCAGAAGGAGTCCTGAAGCTGAGGAACATAGGCCGAGATGTCTGTGCTGCAGAAACACTGAAAGACGCAACCGGCGAGGTTCTATGCAATAGGAAACCTGGTATGTGAGTGTGTGAAGTTCCGCAGAGGATTACTATGTATCGAAGTGGTCGCGTCCAGAAGTCATGTTGTCTAACGTCTCCGAATGAAATCCTCATTAATCTTTCAACTAATAAGTATACTTTGTATCGGCGTGGTCATGTGCATGAGAGGCGTGTAATCGAAAGTCTCTGAGTATTGTATACATTACAAAGGCAACTTTCACAAGCTTCTAACAGGGAAACTAAACAAATGACATGCCTCATTACAAGTTCTCCGGTCCGGAATGCGGTGATTCCGTGGCAACGGTAATACAGTTTCCGCGTCTGCAAGGTTGCGGAAAGATCAGCCGAGCAGTGTAAAAACCGTGTCCACCGCCGTCCTCACGGACACAGAAGCAGAAATACCATGACCGCGAAAACCTGAAAGAGAGAGGCGGCCATTATATAAACCACAATCCACTGCCATCCAGAGTAAGCACAGGCTAAATCTCCACATTGAAAAGCTAAAAAGGACCACAAGCATGGCAGCCAGGATCCCTGCCCTGAGACAGCACAAACAGCGCTTCAGCGAGGCGGAGCTCACTGTATTAGTGGACCACATAGTGCAGCATGCCAAAATGCTGTTTAGCGCTGACCAACGGCAGGCAACACAGCAGCGCAGAAAGGATGTGTGGGTTGAAGCTGCACGCAAGTGCACAGCTGTGGGCGTCACTACAAGGAGCGTCAAGGACTGCCACAAGAGGTGGGACGATCTCAGACTGAGGGTGTGAAACCTGACTGCAACACACCGGCAGCACAGCAGTGGCACAGGTTGAGGGCCTCCTTCACCACTGAGGCTGCAGACATGGGAGGAGCGCTGCAGCAGTGTCCTCCACTTGGAGGCAATCCATGGAATTGGGGATGCTGAGGCAGGAGTGAGTCCACCTGCAGATGCTGGTAAGTGCACACATTTCAATGCCATATAAGTACTTGTTGAGGCCAGGAGTTCCCCAAAGGACCCATTAACAACCCCCCGCCCCAAGCCAGTGCATTAGTGCCCCAAAGGACCCATTAACCCCCCCCCAGCCAGTGCATGAGTGCCCCAAAGGACCTTTTAACAACCCCCCCGCCAGTACATGAGTGCCCCAATGGACCCATGAACAACCCCCCCCCAGCCAGTGCATCAGTGCCCCAAAGGACCCATTAACAACACCACCCCCCCCAGCCAGTGCATGAGTGCCCCAAAGGACCCAATCATGAGCCAGATGATAAGCAATACCCCTACAATACATGGCCGTCAACATTCATATGCGTGTAAATGCAAATGGTCACATATCAACCTGTCTGATGGATGTGATGCACCCATCAGGTACCACCATGTTAGGGAGAATTCTCTGTTTAGGCTGAATTTCCCTCCCTAGTGAGTCCCCCAGCAGCTTTGCTGGATTTCTGGGGTTTAATTTTTTCTCCTGCCAAGAGTGAGACTCTTTTACCCTCACTCTTGGACATGTTGAACTGTGTTATCTTGGACAAACCTTGTGTTGAATGGGCTATGGGGTCTTTTACTCCATAGGGCCTCATGTATTTTTGTGATGTGGGTTACATAGCACCCTCTGTGCCGTGACCCAGGGGTGTCCTAGGGACTCCCCAACATAGACTCCATACCCTGGGACTGACTACTGTCTCTCAGGGCATGTAAAGTCACCAAAGACTTTGCTAGTCTTGAATCCTGAACAGAACCAGTACAAACCATCATATTGTGGACGTACTGGCTGGGGCAATTCGATTGCCCCAGGGTCTGTTAGTCGAGGGGGCACGTCTCCGTCCCCCCTGATCGAGTTTTGGCTGGTGGCAGTGGAAACTACGTTTTATATTCGACCGCGAATATTTTCCTATGGGATTTCCCATTGTTTTAGGCTAACACATTTAATTATTTATTTACGGTAGCCTTAAACATACCGCCGGTTTATATATTTATTTTTATAACTCCGGTTGGGACTTTTTGCCAAAACTTGATTCTAAAATGGCGTTGGTGTTCGCCTCTGTAACTCTGACCCAAAGTGGAGCCCTTTGTTCCACTTTTGGCGGGCTTCTCCACAGAAGCCCTCCAAAGTGGTGCCACTCTGTCTGGGGTACTTAGGAGGGGTGGAGGGGGATTTAGGCACCCTGGACTGAGTTACCTTGGTAACTCAAGTCGCACTCCGTCCTGATTGGCCCAAGTGGTGAGCCGGCCGGCTCACCACTTAGCATGTTTGAGTGACAGCTAGGCTGGGTGAATGGGGGTTTGCTGCATAAAAGCAGGGCTTTGGGGACTGGAACTTCAGAAGTCGCCACAGGACCAAGAATCCGACGAGGGAAGAGCTGAGCCGACCTGCTTCGACGACACCACCCGGTGGAGCCCTGCTGAACCGTCTCACCACTTTTCCCGACGACCGAGGAGAACTCTTAACGGAGTGGCTCCTTCCCTTGACTGGTGGGGACAACCAGTTTTCGCCTTCTTTTCGCTTCTCGAGGTATCTCGTGGCCGCCTTGCCAGTGCCAAGCACCCCGGCAACCGGAACCCCACCACTTTTACCCCAACCACGAAAGTCGGTACAACCCTTTAACCGGAGGACTCCGCGGCTGGTTTCTTCCCGGGCAGTGCAACGACCCTCTTCTTCTACTCTTCAGCGAGAACTTCTTCTTCCCTGACCAACGTCGAGCCTTGCTGCCACTGCCTGGAACAACTGCCACCGCTGGAGGACCCTTTTCGCTTAAGGTACCGTGTTCTGCCTGGCTTTCCTTGCCACCGACTGTACGGGGTAGATTTAGCCCCCGGCTTTCGAACCTGGGAGTGCCTGGAACACCCTGGCTAAACTTTCTAAGCCACTCTAACCCCTTTCTAACTCTTTGCAAGACTTTGAATCCCTAATAACAGTGTGATCTTGGGCACATTTTCGCTCCGGCTACTCTAAGAGTGGGCCCTGCCTAGTGACTTTTGCTCACCTGTGACTTTGTGCTTCTTTGAGCCTATTGCAAGCGTTCTGGACCTTAGAGTGGTGTGTTTAACCCATTTCTGCTTTTTCTCTCCCTTTCTTGGAAACTACTAGAGTGTCATCTAACGTTAAGCACTCACCTCTGTTTTAATTAAGTGGTGTTAACCTAGAGTTGTCTAGATAGGAGAAAGGATTGAATCTACTTTCATTATAACTGTGTTTGAAGTGTTTACTATATTTTGCTAGAGTGTTTTTAACTTATGTGTATTTTAAATAAATAACTATATACTTTTGAAACCAAGCTCTGGTCAGTGTTTGCTTGTGCTATTGTGTTTTGGTACATATTGTGTATACTTTGCATACTGCCTAACTCTTCTTGAGAGAAGTCTGACTGCTCAGCCACAGCTACCAGGTAAATCTGGGTGGTACAGACTGCTACCAAAGGGGTTTACTGCTCTACCTGTAGTCTTAAATCTTTTGCAGTGTTCCCCAAGGGAACTGCACAGGTTTCTGCCTAACACTGGTGTACAGCGGTGGGATTTGTATTGAGTATACATTTTATTGTGCTTTAGATACCTTAGTGCAACTAACCACAAAGCTTAGCACTGAAAAAGTAAAACCTCTAACATGTCAGTTATAGAAAGCTATAGTCAAGAGTCCCTTGCAGCCAAAACTGCTGATTGTTTAAGAGTGCTCTGTAAACATAAGGATCTCCTGACTAAGGGCAAGAAAATGGAGCTGATTGAAAGATTGTTAGCTAACCAAAGTCTGGGTGATGGTTCAGAGGAACCTACCACTCCAGCAACTGTAGATGACAGTGTTGAAGTTAACATGGAGCAAAATGTTGATGATTCTGAGGAAGAGTCAGAAGAGGAGGGTGAGGCTGTTGTAACTGTCCCCCCTAGGCCTCTGCCTGCTCTACCTGCTGTGCCTACTGGACCTTTACCAGGTCCCACATTTAGTCCTCAGTACTTTGAACTGGAGAAAATGAAGCTAGAATTGGAGTATAAGAAACTTAATGCTCAAACTGACAAAGAACTAAGGCTAAGGGAAATGGAGCTCAAGTATGACTTAGAAATGAAGAAATTATCTGTTGAGAATGTTTCTCTCTCTGGCTCCTCTAGAAGTTCCAGTCCTAAAAGACCCCGGATGCCTAAAGAATTGGTTGGTATGTATGAGCCTAAGTTGGATGTGTTGGATTGGTTGTCTCTGTTTGAATATAATCATGGGCTCCAGAACATCACAGGAAATGACTTACTCACCTGGTTGTTCTCTAGGCTTCCCCCTGTTGCAACTGATGTGGTAATGGAGATGGGGGAGGAGGATAGGAAGGACTATGAATGTGTGAAACTAGCTTTGATAGCTAGGTTTGGGAAGACCCCTTCCCAGTATCTTAAGAGGTTTAGGAACCTCAAAAAGCATGATGGTACCCCTTGGGCTACCTGGGTGAGTGAATGTTTGAAAAACTTAGAGGGATGGATTAAGGGTTACAAGGTGAACACTTATGAAGGTATGAAGAATTTGTTTATGTTGGAGACTATTTATGATGCCTGCTCTCCTGAGCTCAGACAACACTTGGCTGATTCCAGGGAATTGGATTCCCGGAAACTAGCTAAGGCTGCTGACTTGTGGGTTGCCAACAGGGCCACTCACAAGGATTCTGGGGTAACTCAGAAGAAGGATGGGGAGAAACAGTCTAAAAAGGACTCCAAAGAGAATTCTAATACTACAAATTCCAAAGAGGGCCCCAAACAAAACTATAAGGGTAAGCCACAAGGGAAACCAAATCAGGCTAGTGTACCTTCTGGTCCCAGACCAGAAGGAGGTCAGAACAAGCCTCCATTCCAGCGAGCCTTTGGCTCATGCTTTGTTTGTAAGGCTACTGACCATGTGAAAGGAGATCCCAGATGTAAGGGTAAACCTTCAGGGGTCCAGCTTGCCTCCTTAGCCTTCGCTCCAGAAGAGGAAGTACATATGGCAAGTGGAAACTTTCTATTACTAGCTGATGAACCCACTGGAGTCTCAGCTAGTGTTTCTTTAGTCTCTCTGGGGTTGTGGGAGCAACAGAATTTAGATGTCTATAACTCTATCCCAGATAATACTAAAGAGTATTATAAGGACAGTGTCCAGGTGAATGGTCAGGAGACTCCTGCCATTAGGGACACTGGAGCCAGCATAACTGTGGTGGATGAATCATTTTTCAAGGCAGAGGATGTTGCTAAGGCACCCAAATGCCTCACCAAGTTAGCTGGTGGGCCTGTGCAGATGTGTCCCCAGTTACCAGTTCTCATCCAATGTAATGATATGGCTGTAAAAATACCTGTCAGTGTACAATGTGAAGTGCCAGGTAGGGTTCTGTTGGGTAATGACCTCAAAGCTCTTGGAGTTGTATCTCATACCCCCAGACCTCCTAGCAAAAGGTTCCAGGAACTCACAAAACCTGCAAGGGAGAAAACCCTGAGAGGGTTATCTCAGGAGATGATGACAGAAATCACTCCTCTACCACTGGAGCAACTTACTGCAGTAACTACCAGATCAGGAGCAAAGGGGCAACCCAAGACTCCTAGGAAAAAGCCAGCAGCAAGCACTCCAGTGCTTCCAACAAGGACTTCCCCTAGGTTGTCCAAAGTTACACCTGTAACTCCACCTCCAGCTGAGGCTGAGAGGGAGGTACAACCCTGTGTGGTTGAGCTAGACTCTGAGGAAGAGCTAGAAGGAGGCCCCAACCTTATTGGAGATTTGGACCCTGAGGACCATCCTGAGCTGCAGTCTTTACTGGCAGAAAGTGGGCCTAGCAGGGCAGCTTTTCGTAAGGGGCAAAGAGAATGTCCAACTCTGGAAGGTCTCCGCCACCAGGCAGCTTCTCAAGCTGATGGGCAAGAGCCTGGGAAGTATAGGTTGCACTGGGAAGATGGCCTCTTCTACAGTGAACCCACTGAGTCTGAACCTGGAGACTACAAACGCCTTGTAGTCCCACAAGAAAACAGACAACAGTTCTTACAACTAGCCCATGAGATACCTTTGGCTGGCCACTTGAGTTTCAAGAAGACCAAGGAAAGGCTCTCACTCTACTTTTATTGGCCAAAGATGGGGGCTGAAGTAGATAGATATTGTAAGAGCTGCCATACCTGCCAGACTTCTGGTAAGGTTGGTTCCAAGAATGTGGCACCTTTAGTGCCTCTCCCAGTTGTGGGAGTCCCATTTGAGAGGGTAGGGATTGACATTGTTGGTCCCCTTGATCCTCCAACCTCCTCAGGCAACAGGTTTATCCTTGTTGTAGTAGACCATGCTACTAGGTACCCTGAGGCCATTCCTATGAGGACTGTTACAGCTCCGGCTGTGGCTAAGGCCCTCCTTGGTATTTTTACCAGGGTTGGGTTTCCTAAGGAGGTAATCTCTGACAGGGGGTCAAACTTTATGTCCCACTACATGAAGGCCATGTGGAAAACCTGTGGAGTTACCTACAAGTTCTCAACCGCCTACCACCCTCAGACAAACGGGTTGGTTGAAAGGTTTAACAGAACCATGAAGAGCATGATAGGTGCTTTGGAAGAACCCCTTAAGAAAAAGTGGGACCTTCTACTGCCATGCCTTCTCTTTGCTTATAGAGAAGTCCATCCAGTCAGAGGTCCATTGGCCCTGATTAAGGAGGGGTTGGAAGGTGCTCCTCCCCTCAAGCCAGTCAGAGTGACTGACTATGTGATAGGTCTCCGGAGGAGAATGTCACACATGATGGCAGAAGCAAGTGACAACTTGAAAGCTGGTCAAGCCCTGGTCAAACATTGGCACGACCAGAAGGCTAACATGGTTGAGTTTACTCAAGACCAGCTAGTTCTAGTTATGCTCCCAACAAGGCAGAGGGCCTTGCAAGACAAATGGATGGGACCCTTCAAGGTTGTGGGAAAACTTGGAGAGGTCAACTATCTGGTGGATCTGGGCAGACCCAGGGAAGCTCCTAGAGTCTTCCACACCAACCGACTAAAAGCATACATCTCCAGACCTGATGTAGGAGCCTTGCTTCTAGCTTCAGCTGCAGAGGAGGAAGAGAGTGAAACTCTCCCTGATCTCCTCAGAGGTGTACCTTTAGATGAAAAAGTTGAAGGAGTCAATCTCTCTTCAGACCTGACACCTGAGCAACAAGAGGAGTGCAAATCTATGTTAAATCAGTTTGCCTCCCTGTTCTCACTGTCACCAGGCTTGACCCCTTGGGGCCAGCATGAGATACTCACTGGTGACTGTCTGCCAGTCAAAAGCAGAGGATACAGAATGTCAGAACATATCAGAGCCCACATCAAAGGAGAGGTCAAGAAGATGCTTGATCTCGGGGTAATAGAGCCCTCTACTAGTCCATGGTCTAGCCCAGTTGTGTTAGTACCAAAGGCAGGATCCAAAGACTTGAGATTCTGTGTGGACTATAGAGCTCTAAATGCAGTCACCAAGACTGATGCCCACCCTTTGCCCAGGACAGATGAGTTGGTGGATAAACTTGGTGCAGCCAAGTACCTCAGCACATTTGACCTGACGTCAGGCTATTGGCAAATAGCCCTGACAGACCATGCCAAGGAGAAAACTGCATTTTCAACCCCAGTTGGCTTGTACCAGTTTAAGGTCATGCCTTTTGGACTAAAAAATGCACCTGCCACATTCCAAAGGATGGTGAACCAAGTTCTGGCTGGGATGGAAGATTTCTGCATGGCATACTTGGATGACATTGCAGTCTTCAGCCACTCCTGGGAAGAACATGTGAACCACCTAGGACATGTGTTGCAGGCTCTGGAACAGGCCCATTTGACAATCAAAGCCAGTAAGTGCCAGATTGGTCAAAGTAAAGTGGTCTACCTTGGACATGAGGTAGGAGGTGGAGAAATAAGGCCTTTGCCCAGCAAGATTGAAGCTGTGCAAAATTGGACAACACCAACTACTCAAACCCAAGTGAGAGCTTTTCTAGGCCTCACTGGATATTACAGGAATTTCATTGAGAACTATGGGACCATAGCTTCTCCACTGAATGTAATCTCCTCTCCCAAATTCCCTAAAAAGGTAAAATGGAATGAGGAGTGCAATCAGGCCTTTGAAAAACTGAAGAGAGCTCTTTGCCAAGCTCCAGTATTGAGAGCTCCTGACTACCACCAACCTTTCATTGTACAAACTGATGCTTCCAATGTAGGTATAGGTGCAGTTCTAAGCCAACTGGATGAGAAGGGTAGGGAGCACCCCATTTGCTTCATCAGTAGGAAACTGAAGGATCCTGAGACAAGGTGGGCAACTATCGAAAGAGAATGCTTTGCTATTGTGTGGGCACTGAAGAAGTTTAGGCCATACTTGTATGGTTCTACTTTTGTTATTCAGACTGACCACCAACCCTTGAGATGGTTAATGCAAATGAAAGGGGAAAATCCAAAACTATTGAGATGGTCAATCTGCCTGCAAGGGTTTGATTTCACCATTGAGCACAGGTCAGGGTGTCACCATCAAAATGCTGATGGACTCTCTAGGATGTATATCATCGACTAGAGGTATGAGGTTCATCCAGGAGTGGATTAAATCCTCCTGTCCCTTAGTCTGGGGGGGGCGAGTGTTAGGGAGAATTCTCTGTTTAGGCTGAATTTCCCTCCCTAGTGAGTCCCCCAGCAGCTTTGCTGGATTTCTGGGGTTTAATTTTTTCTCCTGCCAAGAGTGAGACTCTTTTACCCTCACTCTTGGACATGTTGAACTGTGTTATCTTGGACAAACCTTGTGTTGAATGGGCTATGGGGTCTTTTACTCCATAGGGCCTCATGTATTTTTGTGATGTGGGTTACATAGCACCCTCTGTGCCGTGACCCAGGGGTGTCCTAGGGACTCCCCAACATAGACTCCATACCCTGGGACTGACTACTGTCTCTCAGGGCATGTAAAGTCACCAAAGACTTTGCTAGTCTTGAATCCTGAACAGAACCAGTACAAACCATCATATTGTGGACGTACTGGCTGGGGCAATTCGATTGCCCCAGGGTCTGTTAGTCGAGGGGGCACGTCTCCGTCCCCCCTGATCGAGTTTTGGCTGGTGGCAGTGGAAACTACGTTTTATATTCGACCGCGAATATTTTCCTATGGGATTTCCCATTGTTTTAGGCTAACACATTTAATTATTTATTTACGGTAGCCTTAAACATACCGCCGGTTTATATATTTATTTTTATAACTCCGGTTGGGACTTTTTGCCAAAACTTGATTCTAAAATGGCGTTGGTGTTCGCCTCTGTAACTCTGACCCAAAGTGGAGCCCTTTGTTCCACTTTTGGCGGGCTTCTCCACAGAAGCCCTCCAAAGTGGTGCCACTCTGTCTGGGGTACTTAGGAGGGGTGGAGGGGGATTTAGGCACCCTGGACTGAGTTACCTTGGTAACTCAAGTCGCACTCCGTCCTGATTGGCCCAAGTGGTGAGCCGGCCGGCTCACCACTTAGCATGTTTGAGTGACAGCTAGGCTGGGTGAATGGGGGTTTGCTGCATAAAAGCAGGGCTTTGGGGACTGGAACTTCAGAAGTCGCCACAGGACCAAGAATCCGACGAGGGAAGAGCTGAGCCGACCTGCTTCGACGACACCACCCGGTGGAGCCCTGCTGAACCGTCTCACCACTTTTCCCGACGACCGAGGAGAACTCTTAACGGAGTGGCTCCTTCCCTTGACTGGTGGGGACAACCAGTTTTCGCCTTCTTTTCGCTTCTCGAGGTATCTCGTGGCCGCCTTGCCAGTGCCAAGCACCCCGGCAACCGGAACCCCACCACTTTTACCCCAACCACGAAAGTCGGTACAACCCTTTAACCGGAGGACTCCGCGGCTGGTTTCTTCCCGGGCAGTGCAACAACCCTCTTCTTCTACTCTTCAGCGAGAACTTCTTCTTCCCTGACCAACGTCGAGCCTTGCTGCCACTGCCTGGAACAACTGCCACCGCTGGAGGACCCTTTTCGCTTAAGGTACCGTGTTCCGCCTGGCTTCCCTTGCCACCGACTGTACGGGGTAGATTTAGCCCCCGGCTTTCGAACCTGGGAGTGCCTGGAACACCCTGGCTAAACTTTCTAAGCCACTCTAACCCCTTTCTAACTCTTTGCAAGACTTTGAATCCCTAATAACAGTGTGATCTTGGGCACATTTTCGCTCCGGCTACTCTAAGAGTGGGCCCTGCCTAGTGACTTTTGCTCACCTGTGACTTTGTGCTTCTTTGAGCCTATTGCAAGCGTTCTGGACCTTAGAGTGGTGTGTTTAACCCATTTCTGCTTTTTCTCTCCCTTTCTTGGAAACTACTAGAGTGTCATCTAACGTTAAGCACTCACCTCTGTTTTAATTAAGTGGTGTTAACCTAGAGTTGTCTAGATAGGAGAAAGGATTGAATCTACTTTCATTATAACTGTGTTTGAAGTGTTTACTATATTTTGCTAGAGTGTTTTTAACTTATGTGTATTTTAAATAAATAACTATATACTTTTGAAACCAAGCTCTGGTCAGTGTTTGCTTGTGCTATTGTGTTTTGGTACATATTGTGTATACTTTGCATACTGCCTAACTCTTCTTGAGAGAAGTCTGACTGCTCAGCCACAGCTACCAGGTAAATCTGGGTGGTACAGACTGCTACCAAAGGGGTTTACTGCTCTACCTGTAGTCTTAAATCTTTTGCAGTGTTCCCCAAGGGAACTGCACAGGTTTCTGCCTAACACACCACACAACTAATAGCATGTCCTCTGTGTCCCCACAGCCATTTCAAGTGACAGTGACAATGCACAACAAGCAAGTCAATCTGCACCTGCACGTGGGCTACCCAGCACCCCTGCCCAAGAGGAAGATGCTAGCTGTTCAGCAACTCTGCCACCAACTGCATCTGGTACGGATTTATTAACTGGCATCGTCATATCCATGCAATGCTGTCAATGTGCAGTTTCTCAAAAGTAAATGTGAATTAGTGTATCCGGTGCTCGTTGTCCATCTTGTGCACACCCAGGAGGAGGTGGAGCCATCCCATCCCCATCTTCATCCTCTGCGTCTGGGGGCAGCAGAATGTTCCTGCGCATGCACAGATTGTGCAGCATAGCACAAACAAGCGTAATTTTACCCGTCTTCACTGGGCTGTAGAGCAGTGATCCGCCAGATCTGCTCAAGCAGCGGACCGGGCCTTCAGTAGTCCAAAGGTACTCTCAATCATACTACGTGTGCGAATGTGTGCCCTGTTGTACACCTCCTCATGCCTATTCCTTGGCCTCCGTACAGGTGTCATCAGCCATGGCGTGAGTGCATATCCAGCATCACTTACATGGGATGTAGATGTGGGGGACATGTCAGTGTTTGTTGTATCATGTCTTCATCAGATACAGTGCAATCTTGTGTCATTGATCATTCATCAATATGTGCCAAGGAGTGCTTGGACCGGGGAGTGATTACCATTCCTGGGTCATTGTAGTCGACGTTGGCATCTGGACATTGACCAACGAATTGATGTGCATATGTTGTTGCCCCTGCGGGAAATAGTGGTTGGTAAGTATGGCATTGTGCAGTGAGGTACACACATGGGGGAGTCAATCAATTGACTGTGATGATGTTGTCGATGCAGGATGTCTCATGTGCAGGCATCATGTGCATTGGGGGGGGGCAGTGGTGCATATTGTGGGTGGATGTATTGAGTGGCTCCAGGTGTATGGGCAAGTGGTAGTATCGGTTGTGTGTCTCATGTGGCAGGGTGTGTACGGGTACACTGTGGCGCCCTGTCATGTGTAGCTTTGTGATGTGTGAGTTGTGCTGACTGTTCACTAAACGGGCAGGGGGGTGATGCATGTGCAGTTGTAGCAGCCCACTCACATAGGTAATTGCCCTGGACGCACACCCCCCCTTCCACAGGGCCTGTGGATTGGCAGTTGTACTCACCCAATAGCCATGTGCTTTGTCCAGCGTAGCGTTCCATGTCCCGTGCAATGTCGAATTCCGCAGTACCATTGAGTCATGTGTCGAGCCCGGGAAACATGTGCAGCAATGTGTTATCACTTGTGCGGCATCTCATACCATCTGTACATTCAGTGAGTGGTACAGTTTCCTATTGCGGTACACCATCTCGATAGCACGTGGTACTGTCCGCTCTATGTGGGTGCAGTCTACTTTCACCTATGCAATTTGGCATGCCTGCAATAGCATGGAAGGCCAACTTGGTGGCAATTACCTGCGCAAGGGTACGGGTAGGGCGATGTGTTCAGACGCATGGCGCAACAGGACATCCAATACTTATACCAATATTTTGGAGAAACAGGGTTGTGATAGCCCGTGCAACTCACCAACTGTGTGCTGATAAGTTCCGATGCCAAGAAAATGCAGTACCGACACCACCTTCGGGGGGGGGGGATAGCAGTGGTGAAGTCAATGTGGCTGCTGATGTCCTCTATCATGGTGGTGATGTACATGATTGTTGGACGGTCCAGCCGGTATAATGTGTGGATCTGTCCTGGGGTCAGGTTCCAGGGGAGGCCCTGATGCGTGGTATTGCAGGCTGCCTGCGGGGTCGCGCCGGCTGAACAATAGGGTTTGGCATGGGTACTGGGTTTGCTAAGTGCCGCCTGCGCCTCCTCCGCCTCCGCCTCCTCCTCCTCTGCAACATTACTGCCATCATGTGCAGTGCTGCCTGTTGGTTCAATTGCCCCAGTCCCAATGCTACTAGAGCTGCTGCCTGCATAGTTCTGTTGGGAGTTGGCTTGGGTGTGGCCCTTTTGTAGGCTCCCAGTGGCCTGCTGGGTCCAGCTGGGCTCATTTGGTGCACCTGTGGCCTGATTCAGATCACCAGGCACTGTTTAACGGCATGTTTGCAGTGGCGGCGATACCACCATCGTGGTCACGGTTTTTGCGCTATTTTTGTGACGGTGTTTCCATGTCCATGGTACTCGTAATGCTCGTGGTGTTTCGTGTTGCCGGTAACGGGGGGGTTTCCGTGCAGGCTATGTTTACGGGTGCCTTGACTCCGCAGTGGCGGTTTATAGTGGTGGTATTTCCGGGTCCGTAGGTCATAATTTGGCGATCGCAGAAACGGTGCCGGTATGGTTATACCGGCAGCGTTAAATCCAGACCGAAGAACTTGTAATGAGGCCCATTGTAACAAGGTCTTCGAATGCAGGGCACATTATGAAAGCACCATACAGAGACTTATAAAATCAAGATGAAATAAATGAAATCTTTGCTAATTACAACGAACATCTCTGAGTGCTGAGCACGTTATTAAAAACATTATACGGTGAAACATAACGCCAGTGCAAACTGAATGAAGATCTCTAACACCTGTGAAGTTCAGACATAAATGAAAACCGGACCAAATACTTTCTTGTGGATGCAACTTCCAGGTGAACTTTACAAGCACAATTTCTACTTGAACTTACAAGTGAACTTTAAACAGAAGTTTAACAAACACAAGGGGACTTAATACAAGTGAACCAATATTACTTTGGGCTCCAGAGTGAATGGAACTTTGGAAATGGACGCTAATAAATGTTTCAACTACAATTTTCTGCCAAATGATATTGTTATACTAAGACCAACCACATCTAGAGGGTGCAAGTATGGTGCGGACCTTTAAGAAAGCTGGAAAATATCTCTATATATTGGAAGTAAATCTTGGGAAAGGGAACCCTGAGGTTTAATTTGCTTTTGTGGTTGAACTGTGCTTTGAAACTCGGGAAAGGGAACGCTGAGTATTGTTTAACTTTATATCTGAACTTAAGGCAATCCTCAGACATTCATTTGAACCGCTTTATACTTGGGGAAGGGAACCCCGAGTATTGGTTAACTCTATATCTGAACTCAAGGCAATCCTGAGACATTTATTTGAACTGCATTATACTTGGGGAAGGGAGCTGAAAGAAAGCTGTGAGCAGGAAAGAGCTCTGAACTTTGTTGGTTGCTGAAATGCCTACACATTGTATACATTAGTTGTGAGGGCAAGTATAGGTTTTGGACACAGACAGATTCCTAAGTTAAACTTTTGGACTTTGACTTTCCTTAGTTTTCGTTTGGTAGGGAAATCCCACCATAGATAAGGCAAGATAGGCGTTTTTCCATCCTGACTTAATACACTTTTTTGTTTATTCGGAATCTAGTGTCTTCTTACTCCAAGATTCCTTCACAATGTATATATTTTATATTGGTTGATGTCTACTGTTATCTTTAAAATTAATTATTTTTTCTATTTTATGTATAAGTATCAAAACCCTTTATTGGTTAAGTTATACTAAATAAATAAATACCATTAAAATAAAATAAAGCATTTTGGCCAGAAAAAAGAGTGGAAAAAAACAGGAGTAGTAGGGTCAGTGATATAAGTGGGACAGGACTAGCCAGTGTTGCATCCTGACATTCTCCAAACACTGCTCCAGAGCCTGGGCTCCCCCAGTCACCCACTAATACGCAACTGACATGATTTTTCCTATGTGTGGATCAGAAGTCAAAGCTCCAGGAGACTCGAGTTAGGTATGAATTGCAGGGAAGATCAATTAACAAGCAGTGAAAAGAACACATTTATGGAAAGGAGAAGTTTTCCTCTGTTCAAGAGCAACAGACAAATCTTCCCACCTGAATGCGAAGACTGTCCAAATGAATATATATAGTTTGTGTTCAGGGTGAGTTTTGTGACAAATGAAATGAGCAGGTCACCCAGTGTGCATTAGATGCTTAGGATTAGATGCTTGAATCACTATCAAATGAACAAATTACTTACCATCAGGAATGTTTTTCCAGTGAACACTGTGTTCCTCTCACAAATTCCTCATCTTCTGAAATATCCAGTTGACGCAGTCAGCACTGTCAAACTTTTTTCAGCCGCTAGTTAGTGCTGTTTGACTCTTCCCTCGACTCGTTCATCTCGTTCACTCTGTTTCATGTTGTAACATTATCGGCGTGCATGTATGGAGCCATTGGCCCCATTTTCCTCAGTATTTCGGCGTGCATGTATGAAGCCATTGGCCCCATGCTCCTCAGTACTGCCTTTTCCCACTCCACCAAGGCAGATACGTCAAAACCGAGACACAATTCAATTTTGGTCACTCGTAATTTTCTCTCAAATAATTATGCAAATCAGATAGTTTCATCACAGGGGCAGGTGGGAGAGCAATGAGGACTCTGTGGGAGGCATACAGTGTCCACCAGAAAGAACATTATCGAAATTAAGAACATTGTTCTTCTAATAGACACATTCCTCTCACAGATTCTTTATTTTCTGAAAGACTCACAAAACTGTTCGATATCCAAAAGAGGTGGGCATGGAACAATTCATTCAAATAAACATTCTGGCCCTCATTACAACTCAGGCGTTAAGGGTTTAACGGTGCCGTCGGCGCCGTTAACCCTTAACACCTGATTACAAGTGTCCCTTTGCAGGTTCGTGTTTAATGCCTGCTTTTAGCAGGCGTTAAAAATCCAATCCGTAAAAGGACTTTGGAGCTAATTACGGCACCGTAATTTACGGTGCCGTAATTAGCGCCTTCCCCATTCCCATTATGCCCCATGGGGGCAAAATGGGAATGGGGAAGGGCAAATGGTGAATGGGGAATTACCGCCCCACTCACCTTGGAATGGGGCGGTAATTCCGCCATCCACCATGACGGAATCGTAACCTTAGCGGCATGGACCATGGTGCTAATAGCACCATGGTCCTCCGCCAAGGTTGTAATGAGGGCTTCTGTAAATGACTGATTTCTCTATAGCAGCATCATCCTTTCACACTGAGTCTAATAAATAATGTTTTGAAAATGAATGGAGGAAGACCCAAGTTGCAGCATGGCAGATATCCGCAACTGGGACTCCTCTCTGTAAAGCGTGCATTGCTCCCGCACCTCGTGGCGTGTTCTCTAATGCCATCAGGTATTTGTCTATTAAGGAAAATAGCATGAAGGAACAAGTTACTTACCTGTAACTCCTGTTCTCCAGCATGGGTCTGGCATGGATTCACATGCTCATGAATATTCCCCATTGTCAGGCTGGGAATCCTCGGTAAAAAAGAAAAGCAGTCTCACTTTAGCCTGCAAACTGCTTGTCTCCTCTATAACCAATCACTGTCCTTTGGGTCATACTGCCCCCATCCAATGACAGTCATCTCCCTAAACTCCACCCATGGTGGCCATCTTAAGATTTGGTAGAGCATGTAAAGTAGCAGTATGAACCAAGAAGAGCCATAGAGATGAAGAAGGGAGGGTTCGCATGTGAATCCATGCCAGACTGCCAGACCCATGCTGGAGAACAGGAGTTACAGGTAAGTAACTTGTTCCTTCTCCAGCATGGCGTCTGGCATGGATTCACATGCTCATAAATAGGATCACACAGCCATATATATACACAACCATGGGATGTGGCAAGGCTCAATGAAGCAATACACTTACCACTGGAACAAACTCACCTCAACCAAATAGGTTGTGTAGCACCGCATGGCTGACCCAGGACTCCCCTTTGGAATCCCTGTCGACGCAGTAGAATCTCTTGTAGGTGTGGGTGGACCTCCACGTAGCAGACCTGCAGATGTCGAGCAGGGGAACACTAGGGAGAAAGGCTGTCGTTGCTGCAATGGCTCTGGTGGAATGGGCTCTTGGTCTGCTTGGAAGAAGTCTGTTGGCCAGACAATGGCAGTGCATGATGCAGCTGGAGAGCCACCTGGATATGGAAGCCTTAGATATTGCCTTCCTGTGATTCACAGGTCCAAAATTCACAAAGAGTTGAAACGTCTTCCAAAATTCCTTCGTTGGTTCCACATGAAACATCAAGGAACGTCCACTGAATGCAACATCCTTTCCGCCAGTGTAGAAGGGTTTGGGAAGAAGACTGGCAGAACCAAAGGCTAATTGAGGTGTAATTCTGAAGGAACCTGCGGCATAAAAGTCGGGTGGGTCCACAGCACCACCCTTGTGGCATGGAAGCATAAGTATGGCCGCTTAAAGGAGAGGGCCTGGATTCCCCAACCTGCCTGGCCGAGGTGATGGCCACTAGGAAAGCTGTCTTCAATGAGAGAAACTTCAAAGGGGCTTGATGCATCAGTTCAAATGGTGCCCTCGTGAGCTTAGTAAAAACAACGTTGAGCTCCCAAGCTGGAGCAGGAACCCTCACTGGTGGAAAAGTCCTGAAGAGGCCCTTGAGGCCCTTGAGGAACTCCTTAACGAGCCTGTGCAAACATGGGGTGGGCTTACCAGGTGCCCTGCTGTGACGGAATATGGCAGCCAGATACCCCTTGATAGAAGTGTGAGCCATGCCAGCCTTGGCAGTGAAAGCAGATACAGCAGGAGCTGTGGAGCTGTGATCGATCTGTAGAGGCGCAATCTGTCCTGCACCACACTGTGAAGGGTTTCCACTTGTGTCCATAACAATACAGCATAGAGGAAGCTCTCGCCTTTGCCAGGATCCTTTTGCATTCTGGTGGCAGCAAATTATTCCCAAACTATAGGGCTGCAGGAGCCAGGCCGTGAGGCTCTGTCCCTAGGTCGTGATACAGAATCAAACCGTTTTCTCTGGAGAGAAGATCGGGAAGTGGAGGCCCCCAGATGAGCAGGGCCACTGATAGACGGAACAGGTCCGGGTACCAGATCTGCTGAGGCCACACCGGTGCAATGAGGATCACCCTACAATGCCAAAGTCTGAGTGTGTTGATCATACGTAGCAGGTGCGGAATCGGAGGTAAGGCGTACAGGGAGAGCCCATCCGTTGGGAACGAAATCTGATGAAATCTGATGGCAAAACTCTGGCACTTGGAGTTGGCCGCTGTCATGAAGAGGTCTATCTGGGGTTGACCCCACCTGCAGAAAAGAAGGTATACTTGAGCCTGATGAAGTTCCCACTCGTGGCAGGACCGCACCTCCCTTGAGCGAGTCTGTGATGGTGTTCTTGGTGCTCACTGTTAGGAAAGATTTCGTTTATGTGCAATTTTCCATCCATTTATGGACCCCCAAATGTTTTGCTTTTGTTTGGCTTTCCTACCCTTACTTTTTCCAGTGGAGCACAGTCTTCAGCTGAACTCCCCTGGGCTTTTGATCACTTGTTAGGGGGAAACTGACATGTCCTTCCGACTGTCGGTACTGTGAAACTATGTTTCCCTTAGACTTTGACTATGTTGCCATTTCTTAGTAACCTTTTAACAGTGCACAATGTGCCTTCCAGTACCGTGCGCTGGGAACCCTTTTTGTTTTATGGCCCTAGAAACCCTCAAAGGATTTTTTGGTGATCGTACGAGTGTGACTGGGACGAACTGGTGGCAGCAGTTACTTTTATGTTTGACTTCTTTTGACTGAATCATATCGCATTTACCGTGTTTGGTTTAAGACTGTGGCCAGGTCTGAAAATGGCCGAGCCACAAAGTCTTTTGTTGTTATGTTGTCCGCCCTACATACCCCACAGACGGGCACCCACAGGTCTACCATCACTCCCCTCTCTGGTCCCAGTCCACCTCCGCCCTCCACCCACAAATCCCCACTCACTCACGCAGAGCGGCAGCGGCTGCAGGTTGCCATGCAGAGGCAGGGCATATGGAGGCAGCCTGTTGGTTATGGGCACGCTAACCTGTTGCATCCGTTTCGCCAGTGGCAGCTACCCTGGCGCCTCGCAGCTGGTCGGCGGAGCCGCCGGCCCTTCCCGCTGCATCATCACGTGACCAGGAAGGCCCGGCAGCATGTTGTTACTACGGATCACGTGACAAGGAAGCATACAGGACCAAGCGTCATGTAACGCTGTCACCTGACTATCCTCTACCCATTCAAATACGGAGAGGGAACGCTCATTCAGTGCTTCACAGCGGACTAGTTTTGGCACTGTTTGATGTTTCTGGTATCGTGATCCTTGGTCTTGAACTACGGACTGTTTTCTTGGACTCCTTCTTGCTAAAGCCCTTGGTCATCGTTTTGCTCTGCTGTTCACTGGACTTTTTGGACTGATTCTGGACTCCTTTGGATTGGTTCCATGTAATAATGTCGCCACAAAAATCTCGCCATGCAAAAATATCGCTGAAAAATGGCAGTTTTTTGTGGCGACATTATTGCATGGAACATGCGGGGGACACCCCCGCAACCCCCAAACTTTTTTTAAATTTTTTTTTTTTTTTTACAATTTCTTTTTTTTTGCCCCTGTCCCCATATATATGGTCACCCATATAATATCGCCGCGACCTTTTCCCGGTGATATTATTTACGGCGACCATATATATGGGGATAATATTACCTGATACCCTTTGGATCACCCCTTGGATTTGGCATACATGGCTGACCTCGACCTCGGAACTCCCAGGGGATTGTTTACGGATCTCCACCCTCTGCTACACCCGCATTTGTCATTTCCCACCCACGCAGGTATTGTGGTGCAAGTCCATCCGAATTGCCATCCAGTGTGATACTGCACCTGCCGCTGCCAGTCGCACTCTGCCGCTGCACAGAACACCTTCCTTCCTCTACTTAGGACTCAGGCTCCTCCACAATGGTAAGCTCTTTAGTATTAAGGACCATTCTGTTCCTCACTAGTTTTCCTGGTTATCGTATTTACCATTGCTTGCCTTACAGCGGTCGAGGGGTCTCCGATGTTCCTAGTTCCTGGGATTTCCGGCACTCAAATACCTGTGGCCTTAAAGATCGCTCAGGGAGTTATTTTGTATCTCCCTGTGCGGTACTTGGGGACAGAGGCCCCATAATCTTCACGACCATCAAGTCTTAACATTTGTTCTGGCCCATGGCAATTTTGTCCCTTGCCTTCACCCAGGTCGAGTAACCCGGGTTTTCCTTATTTGGGCATGCAGCCTCCCACGAAAACCGATCTCTTTTGATGCCTTCTGCCTGTCATGTGTGTGTGCCCAGGAAGAGGGTTGGGACTGTCTGGTCCCAATCCACAGTATTTGTGCCAGGATATCTGGAGTGCCTGAATGACTCAGACCACCGTGGACCGTGATTGGTCCACGACTGCGATGCCTGCGAGAGAGCAGATCTTTGATTGTCAGTCCTCGATTTTTGCACAAAGCTAATCTTGTATAAGAGAAGGGGCTCTCCATCCATTGCAGGTCGATCACCTGAGTTCTCACTGAACTACAGAAGGAATCAAGTCTCCTGCACGAAGAAACTGACTTGTGAAACCGCTGGAGATGCTTTGGAAGGTTTTGGCAACCTTTGCCCTCTGCTGTCCCATCGGACCTGTGCTTTCTTCTTCAATCCAGAAGGCCTACCAAGGCACTTTGCCCCTTTGGAGTAGTCAGAACAACTACTCTCAGCGCCCCCTGCTTACCCACCGAACAAGCCCCTTCAGAAGTGTTTCTGGGCTATCCAGTAAACTGCCCAGCTCTACCTCAGGGTATCCTGCATAACTGATGCTGTCTCGAGTGCAAACCAGAGACTTGAGACATTGCTTGCTTGTGGCCCTCTGCATTCACTGCCAAATTTCACAGGCCTAGCTCCTCTGGCTCCCGAATTGGGAGAGCGCGTAAAGCTGCCTGCATCTGTGATTCCCGCATCACTACCTGTTGGTGACAGTCGGCATAGATCCCTTGCTGTTCTCCTCTCCTGTGCCCTAAAGCCTGCTGCACGGGAATTGTCTTCATACCTCCTTCGGAAGCTGAGAAAAGGCAACTGACCCGTCACGGATGAACGTTCTCCACCGCAGCAGCTGAGAGCCGGAGCGCCACGAAACTTCAGGACTCGAATCTACTAGCGACCTTGACTAAATTGGCAAAAATTGGTCTGGACTGTGCCGAGGGTCGGTGAGTACTTGCATCACTTACCAGTGGCCCCCTGGCACAACCGATCACTTTTACGCAGGAGTATCCCTTAAAAGGTATACAAACTTGCCCGGGTTAGCCTGCGCTCCCTAGCTATTCTCGCCATTTGAACACTACTTTGCTGCCAAGGGCAAGGCCTACTCGAATAGTGCGAACCAATTCTTCATTGTCTCAAGCCCCTTCCCCACTTGCTACAGCCCTCCCAAGAAGACATGCTTTTTGCTTCACCTGTGCGATCTTGCGTTTTTACACACAACTTTACTGTTAAGCACGAGGCTCCACTCTTCTTAGGACTGAAATCGAAAGTTAGGGAACGACTCTGAAGAATTGCCTAATGCTATTAATGTGCTAATTCAACCCTCTCTTTCCAGGTTGTAGCTGTATTCTATCACTGAATTGCATTAGGAAACGTAATGTATATATATTGTATAGTATAAGGATTTTGTGTGATAACTGTTTACGCATTACTAAAGTTACTTGTTTCTACTGGTTCGACCGACAATAAATGTATAGATATTTTTCGTATACACTTGTCTAAGAGTAATTTGTGGTTTGTTGCTGTGTGTGCTTATTGTGGGCTTCCGATCACTCTCACCCCTCCTGAGACTTAGGGCCTCATCACAAGTTGGGCAGTATCCCGGCGGTATTGCCGCCGGGATACCGCCCATGCTAATAGCGTTACCGCCACCCGGTCTGGCGCTATTAGCGCCAAGTCAAGGGTTGGGCGGTAATGGGTATTCCATTCATTGCTAGTAGCGCTGCGCTAATTGCGCCCGAAAATGGGCATTTTTCTGGTGCATTTACCCCCAGCTTGGTGCTCAGGGTAAATGCTGCCAGACTCATGTTTGGGCGGACCATTAAATGCAGCAGTAATATCATACTGCTGCATTTAAGGGCTACCGCCCAACTCGTCTTGACCGCTTGCCAAGCTACCTAGATTGGTCTGGCTTGTCCAGAAGGTTCCCCTGTTTCACTAAACTGAAGGTGGCCTCCTAAACGTCTGCCCACGAGGTCAGATTTTAGAAATCTATTGTAACATCCGCCAGGTGAAAAGGGACAAGGAACATATCCTGAAGAATGGCCCAGTGCCACAGGGACTGGATTAGTACGGAGAGTGCGGGGGAGCATATCCTATCTTGCTTCCATATGTAGAACATAGTGGTGGTGCTGTCTGTGAAGTTCTGCATCACCTTCCCCACAGCTGAGTTGGAATGATTTGAAGGCCCTGAATACTGCCTGGAGCCGGGTGGGTTGACCATGAATGAGTCCAAGGTGTGTGCTGTCTTATACTGGCCGGTTCCGACGTGCCTGAAGTCCTTGCAGTCCTTCCTTGGCTTTGCCAACTTTTACCGGCATTTCATCCCTGGGTTTTCCTCTGTAGTGGCCCCACTGACGGCACTAACTAGCCCACATTTCGCATTTGTCTGGTCTCCCGAACATCAAATCGCTTTTGAATCACTTAAATCCGCCATCACGTCAGCTCCCGTCCTTCAACACCCGGACCCAGAGTTGCCCTTCGTGGTGGAAGCAGACGCCTCGTCTTTTGCGTTGGGAGCCGTGTTTTCGCAACCCTGCCTGATGTCTGGCCATCTACACCCGGTGGCATACCACTCACGCAAGTTTACCCCTACTGAGTCCCATTATACAGTTACGGAGAAGGAACTCTTAGCGATCAAGGACGCATTTCAGGTATGGAGGCACCATTTGCTGGGAGCCAGGCATCAAGTCACTGTCTACACTGACCACCGAAACATGCAGGACCTTGCATCCCTCAAATGCGTCAACAGCCGGCAGGTGCGCTGGCATCTATTCTTTGCGGCCTATGACTTCTTGGTTTAACACCGACCTGGTGTATCCCATGGCAAAGCGGATGCTTTATCTCGCTATTCTGGGGGGGTGTTGCTTCCGGTCTTTCCGGAGACGGTACTCAATCACGGCCATATAGTCTGCATATGCACACCTACACAGCCCCTATTGTCAGCTATACGCCTCTGGGTTTCCCAACATCCACACCAATTATTGGAATGGGATCCCGTTTACCATAACGGTCTGCCTTTTGTACAAGAAAAACTGTTCTTACCCACGAGTGACACCCGAAACCTGGCCAGGGAGTGGCCTCACGACGCTGCCATCAATGGCCACCCTGGGCAACAGCATACTCTGGACTTACTCTAACGCTGGTGCTGGTGGCCTTCGATGAGGCGTGATGTGGAGAATTATGTTAACACATATTCAGTATGCGCCCAATGTAAATCACGTTGGGGTCACCCTTTGGGACTGCTACAGCCGCTGCCTGTACCTCCGAGGCCCTGGCATACCCTTACAATGGATTTTGTGTCCGACCTTCCCCGAACACAAGGCTATGACACGGTGTGGGTAGTGGTGGATGCATACACAAAGATGGGCCGCTTTATACCCTGTTCTGGTATCCCCTCTGCTCCTACATTAGCAAATCCCTTTTTCAGGTCTGTTTTTTGTTTGTTCGGGCTCCCTATGGTCCTAGTTTCCGACAGGGGCTCGCAATTCACGTCCCGTTTCTAGCGAGCCCTTACCAAACTGCTGGCAGAGTCCGCAATGCCAACGCCACGGTGATTGCGTGATAGGAGGCCACCTGGCCCTCCTGGAATAGGGCCAGGGCTTTGGCCTTCTTGACGTCCGGCAGGAAGTCCTAAATTGGCCCAAGCTTATACCAGAGTTCCATGTCATAGCGGGGCAGGATGGCTAGGGCACTGGCTGCCTTGACGGTGGAAGCCGCGGTGTAAATGATCTGTTTGCCCACTGCATCCAACTTCTTGTCCTCCTGGTACGGGGGCACCATGGAAGATGACGATGGGTTAGAGGAGCGCTTCCTGGGGGTGGATGACACCACTGAGTCCAGAGAAGGCTGTGACAGTAGGCACCTAGTGGCCGAGTCTGGGACCCTGTACTTCTTCTCCAGTCTGTCTCTCTTGGAGGGTGCAGTACTTGGTATCTTCATCAGGGTTGACCCTTCCTCCCAGACGTCATCCAACAGAAAGATTGACATGACTGTCCTTCTCGAGGACTCACAGCGTTGAAAGAGAAACCCCTCTTTCTTCTTCTCCTCCAGCACCAAACTGAAGAGTGCGGATGCCTTCGAGATCTTGATAATGGAAAGAACAAACCTCGTCTGGTGGCGAAGCCCTGGCGGGCTCATCGGCACCCATCAGCTCCACGTCAGCCGGGATATAGTGATCATCCTCGCCTGCATGAGTAGTCATTGTGTCCGTGCCAGTAGCAGTTTCGGTATGAGACGGTTCCTCCACCATTGTGGTCAAAGGCCTCTGGGGCGCCATTGTCAGCATCGGCTGATGCTTTGGCCATGAAGGACTAGGCTGCCTCTTCGGCCAGGCAGGTCTATGGTGATGATTTGGCCTAAGAGAGCTGTAGTTCCAACACCAAGGTGTGGAGGGTGGAGAGAATGTCCAGTGACATGCCCCTGGGGACTGGCTGGGGTGCAAACGGAGCAGCTGGCAACGGATCTGGGCTGAAGTGCCTCAGAGGGGCAGATGGTTAATCTGGCTCCCCGCGTGTATATTCCTTCAGGGACATGGGACCGAGGCCTGCTTCATTATCTGAGTAGTAGTCCTAAGGCAATTGCTCATCATCAGAGCTAGTATAAATGTGCAGGGATTTCCTCAGAGACTCCATCAGCCAGCACTGTCGGTGCCATCCTCACCGGCCTGTGAAGAAAGTCCATTGGAGGCAGCAGCTCCCTCAACCTTCCCGAATCATTCGAGAAAGAGGTGACAATGGGAACCTGCACCATGAGTGGCACATCTGCTGCAGTCGTGGTTGGAACAGCTGCAGTAGCAGGAGGCCCTGGAGGCGGGGCCACTCTTGAAGTCGCTGTCGTCATGATCGTAGAAATCACAGTCTTCGCCGGGTCCCTTGTGGACGAAGTAATGATGATGGTCGTCAACAGCGTCATCAACGGGTCTGTCGACAAGGTGAACACGAATTAGGTCATTGACTGGGTCGTGGTCGTGAAAGGGCCAGCCATCGACAAGGTGGGCCTCTTGGAAGATGAAGTAGTCGACGACAAAATCATGGTCTTGGTGGAAGATGGTGTCTTCGATAAGGCTTTCGATGGCCCCCCCGCAGGCATCTCCTTCGTTGACTTGTGCTTGGAAGAGGATCTGTGCTTTGAAAAGGGTCAGGAACTTCCTTGTGGAAGGCACCCCCTAACCAGTAGGCTCACTGTGGATGGAGATGGAGATGACAAAGGGTCCTACCCAAACTAGGTACCGCAGCCGCAGTGACCTTTGTGGCATCAGCAGCATGGTGTTAAGCCTTTTTGGATCCCCTTGGGGACGGGCATTCTCAAAGGACCTCAACCTCTTTTTCTCAGGGAGCACGCTCATGGGACTGGCGGTCCAAGGCGAGGCATGACTGCGCCAGGAGGCCAAGTAAGAGGCCTTGCCCTCCTTGAGCCACGCCACCAACCTGCGATAGCGGTCCGTCTTCGCCTTTGCCAGGAATCTGCAGCAAATCTCACATCCATCCTCATTGTGGTCTGGATGCCGACAATAGAGGCACTTGATGTGCCAATCTTCAGCGCAGACGTTCTTCTGGCCACATTTCTCTTAGGCCCTGAAGAGACTTTTCTTGCTTTTCTCGGACATCGTCGAGGTGCGAAGTAGGCTCAAGCCTGGGCCTTCTGAAACTTCTAGAGAAGATCTGACGATGGAAGTACATCTTTGCTGACAACGGGTCCCCGCTGCCGGTAGTAAACCGTTAGTAGACGATGAAAGGGATCAGAGAAGAAACGGTCTAATGTATCCAAAAAAACTTGAAAACGTATCACAATACTCATATAGCAAGGTGAGAAGACTCCCAACACTGAAACGTGCAGTAAAATCTGAAGATGGTCACCAGCGGTGGAGCTTAGGGAGACGACTGTCACTGGATGGGGACAGTATGACCCAAAGGACAGTGATTGGTTATTGAGGAGCCAAGAAGTTTGCTGGCTAAAGAGAAACTGCTTTTTTATTTTTGTGCATTTTGGTTTTATTAAGATAAACCTTTCACAAGTTCTTTATCAAGTTACAATACAAATCAAAATAAAACAGTGAATTAAAGGAAAAGATCATGAATATTAATCATCATAAAATATTGACACAGTATAATAATACAAAAATATGAATACAAAACATGTCCCTATTGTATGTTAATGGACTAAGTAGAGCACAAAGTAAAAGAAACAGAAAGCAACAAAGAAAAGAAGAAACAAAGAGACAAGGAATGAGTCGCAGAGCCCCCTTTTAAATATTGAAAATTCCAGTTAATTAGTCAGTCACCAGAGTACAACCACTGACATATAGATCAAGAATATTACAGTACTTCACCAAATATCCAGAATACTTCCACAAGGAATCCATGTAGGACTATTTCAGTGTAACACTGTAACCCCACCTTAGACGTACCCAGAAAAGTCCCCCAAAATCATAGGTTCTTTCTGGTACGACAGATCTAAACTATTTGTTTCTAATGTAAGTGTGGGACAAGAAAGAACTAAGTGTTTCAAAGTTTCCAAGGTAGACGAGCAATCACATAATCTGCAATGAAGTGGACAAACCGCTTCTGATTTCCAATTGCCCATACCTTCTAGTGTTGGCAGTTGATTTAAACTGAAACGCAGATATAGATCGCGTATTTTGTTGCAGGGAAACAGATAGACAAATTTAGGTAAGTCCTCTCTTTTCAGGGGAAATTTGGCATATTCCTTGTATGTACTGTAATGGTCTAAATGGTCTATTATGTTACACCAGTACATAGTTAGCAATTCTTTCTTAGTCTTAACAGGTGTTAGACTGAGTTCCTTTTCACAGGATTGAATGGTATTAAGGATCTTCGTCATATTGTCCTTGAAGGCATTCAACCAAGCCACAGACTTTGCTGTCAAGAATTTCCCCAAGTTTATATATAGGGAGTTGGCCGGAGGGGCAATCATTTTGGCATAGTTTTAAAGCTGTCTCCAGTGGACCCTGGCCTGGAGTGAAATCAGCCCCAATTCATGTCTAAGGATAGCGTTTGGGATTGATTTAGACAGGCCAAGGGCTTCCTTCCAGATAACTCCTTGTAAGGTGTTCAAATACAAGCTCGAGACTTCAGTTGTCATATCCAGATCATATAGAAGGGACGGTTCCACTTCAATCAAGTATTAAGAGTCAAGTATTACCAAATTAAAGGGAGGAGTGTAAATTTGCATAGCTGTTTATATATTCTTTTCAGTTGGCATATCAAAGGCTGAGATTTAGCTCTTAGAGTAGTCTTCCATTCGGATGAGGAACATGTGTTGGTAAGGTAGTACCCCAGACATCTCATCAAAGTGAAACTGCTTTTCTTTTTTACTGAGGGTTCTCAGCCTGACGGCAGGGAATATTCATGAGCATGTGAATCCATGCCAGACCGCATGCTGGAGAAGTGATGCATGGTATCACCCAATGTGAAAATTCCCTTTTAGAAACAGCCATTCCTTTTTTGGGACCAGGTCAGCATATTACTAGTTGGTGATCTATTCTGAAATCTTTTGTTCTGGACAAATAGAATTTCGATGCCCTCATATGGTATAGTCTGTTCTATCTTTCTTGTGCCTCAGAAGGTTGATGAGCGGAAAGAATACCAGTGAATGAGCCTTTTGGGGCAGATGAAATTGTGATACTACTTCTGTAAAAATGAAGGTCTTATACTCAAGCATAGCTTAACTTTTTTGAATCGTATATGTAACGCTCACCTGATTCCCACGGAGGCGCCGGTCTGGCTTCGAGTGCTGATGCTTCTTCAATGGTGAAGCGCAGGACTCTGAAGATGGACAGGAAGGGTCCCTCTACTCTGGCTTCTCAGGCTCGCAGGAATATTCCCCTTAGGGTCAGGAAGGATGAGCTCTCCATCCTGCTTCTGATGCAGGGGCGCGTTGAAACCCAGTTACTTCACTGGATTGAGGATTGATGGGAGTTCAGGTAAGCTTGACTATTCAGGTAAGGCGCTGTAAAAGTTCTGCTGCAAGTTCAAAAGTCCAAGCTTAATAACAATGTTCATTGTCTTGTTGCAGCAAGCGCTAATGCTTATGTCTTTTTCCCCTTAGGGGCCGGGGTTCGGAATGCCGGAGATATGGCGCCGACCCGAAGTGGAACGTGCAGTTCCAGTAAACGACAGGTAAATCCTGGATGAGCGCTCGGGTAATGACTTTGCATTCGCTCATTCAATGTCTTTGTCTTTTTTCCCCATAGGGGCCAGGGTCCGGAAAATGCCTGGAAGCGGCAACACCCGAAATGAAATGGGAATGACCCAACAAGTAAGTTTTAGAAGGAAACTGAGCTTTTCCTATTCCTTTCCTTCTCTCACCTTGTTCTTGTCTTTTTCTCTCTAGGCTCTGGGAAGTGGCTGTGGATCCGGATGATCGCTGCTGAAGATGGAGGCGTCCAGGATAGGTGAGTGAAATGCAGCGCTGCAGCGATCGTAGCGAAATGCTTTTAAAAATGATGTCTTCCTTTTCAGGATCGTGGGTGTGATTTCCGTAGTGCTGATTTAGCAGGTAAGGTCTTTTGTCTCCCTTTGCAGGTGACCCAGGATACTGACAGGCGTGGCTGAGGTCCAGATGCAGGAGCTGACACGGTGAGCGTCCAGCTGCGAGGAGCAGAACAACGCAAAGCGTGAGTTGCTGATCGGGTGTGGTTTAAATAGCTTTGGAAGAAGTTCCAAGTGTGTATCCTTCCACCGATCAGGTATGTATCCTTCCCCGACCACACCCGGGTGGAAAGTAGCCCCAGAGGTAAAGTAGTTCCATTCAGGCCTCAAGAGGGCCTGGATGTAGCAGCATGGTCTGCATCAGGTAAGTGCACATTAAAACACTTGAACACATGTCTAGCTTTATGAGCCTGGCGCCTAAGGCGCCAGGACAGGGGTCCAACATGAGCCTGGCGCCTAAGGCGCCAGGACTGCGTCCAAAGGGCCCCAGCTTGGGCCCGCTGGCACTCCCCTGGGGGAAATGATGCCTGCCTCTGGGGTTGCTGGGTCGGACCTGGCTCCTTGGAGGTAGGCATCATGACAGTATAAACTCAGGTGAGCTAGATAAAGCCTGAAGTTCCAACACTCTTCTAACTGATGTTAAAGCAACTAAAAATGCCTCTTAGAATGAAAAGGAACACTAGTACAGAGGTTTGAAAGGCGTTGCCATTAAAAAGACTAAAACGAAATGTAGGCCCCATGCTGAAACTATAAAAGGACGAGGTGGAAACATGTTCATGATCCCTAAAAACTATAAATCGAAAGGTACCTTAAAGAAAGAACCCTGTTCTGGTGTTCATTTAAATCTCAAGTTGGCTGCCAAATAGACATTGGCCCTCATTACGAGGTTGTTGGTAGGCTGCCTGCCGCGGCAACCGCGGCTTACCATTTCCGGCACCCGATATCCTGGTAATACAGTACGGGCAGCAGCGGAACGGTAAATTCCCATTCCCATGAAGTCCCATAGGCCTCCATGGAAATGGGAACACTGAAGCACTGGCACCATTCTTAATGGTGCCAGTGTTTCAGTGAATGATCTGCTGGTAGGGGCCTGAAATACTGGCAGGTCAGGCCTGCCGGTAGTTCACTGCCCCTACCAGCAGACTCAGAGTATGCCAGTCCGGAAATGGTGCTGGTAACCATTGTTGAAGGCACTTTTTTACAGACCCGCATGGCCGTAATGAGGCCCATTGACTGTGTTTACATTACTTCCCCTTCAGATCCAGGATACAGGCAATGGCTGGATCAGAAACTTTAAGCTTTAGAGAAGCTCAAATCCAGGCGGCCATTAATGGCCCTTCTATCTTTAACAATGTACCTGACTCAAGTCCTATAGGCACTACCATTAATGAGGATAAACTATTGAGACTCAAAAAGAAAGGGTTCTGAACAGAGCTGCCTGACCACTTACTTAAAGAGTACATGAAGGCCATCATAATTTCCCTTGGCCTCCAGATACAGACGGCTCATATTTTGTTCCTGGAGGTTGAGGAATACTAAACAGGATTGAGTCAAACTGCAATAAAGTGCAGACGGGACTAAATGCTCTTCACAATTAATACAGCAGCCAGATTGGCTGTTAAGATCACAAAGGAGCTGGAGGTTTATGAACAGGTTTTCATTACTAAAACCCTCATTACGGATGCTAAAAACAAACTTGACTCGATTAAAAAAGAGGTGGATAGGATTCCAAGATGGCCGCCGGCACTGAGTAGACGTGCCGGCGGCGCTCTCCGGACCCGGTTGTTGAGAGGTGCCCACCACCCCTTCAACAGGCGTTAAAAGTGAACGGGACGGCCCCCCAGAAAGTGCAGAAGGAGTGGGGAGTGAGCTGGTGACCGGTGGCAGCATTTTGAGCCCAGCGCTGCAGAGAGGGGCTCCGGGGCCACGCTTTTGGCTGACAGACGGAGTGTGGAGGCGACAGCGAGGGGCTGCTCCGCGAGGGGCCGGGAGGCTCCCTGAGGTGAAGGTGACTGCTACGGAACGAACAGCGAGCCCCCCCCAGAGAACAGGAAGCGGGAGGCTGAGGTGGATCTCCCGCGTGGTCGGCTGCAAGGCCCGCACAGTCCCCGTGACGAAGTGGGGAGGTCGTTTGAAGAAGTCACGGTGCGTAGAGTGGAGCAAGGCCTGACCGCAGTGGAAAGAGAGAGAAGGAGCCCTGGTGAAGCGCGGGGGCTCCGGAGCGCTGAGATAATCAGGCGGGAGCGAGAAGGCTGGTGAAGGGGCTGCGGGGGAGGCGCTCACCCCTCTGGATCCGCGGTGCGCCACAGCTGTGAGGCCAGTCGCTTTGGGGTCGCCCACACTGCAGCTTCACATCAAGTGAGTGGGTGAAACGCTGGTGACACGGGCGAAGAGGGAGAAGTTGTCGGCGAGGGATTAGAGAGTGGGACCGGAGAGCTGGGAGCGGTGCCCCGGGCAGGTGAGAGAGTTGCCCTTCCCCTGGAGCCGTTTCACCGTCGGGGAGATGGGAACTTCAGTGAATCCAGCAGCGATTGGAGGGGGGGGGGAGAGCCGGCCGGGGAGACAGCGGGCCATGTACAATTGCGCGGTGCGGCCGGAGGGGGGCTGGGGGATAACCCGGAACAGCACGCTCCGCCTCCCAGTGGGAGCAAAGTGGGTTCTAACAAGGAATGGGCAGGTGAGCAGGACACCCTCGGACTGCTCTAGGAGGACTCTTCTAATAAGAGTGAGCTGAGCCCTAATGGGCCAAAGTTAGGACTGGTACATGCTAGGAAGCCCCGGTTAAGGGGCCAAGAGGAGTGGCAGTCAGGGGGCCAGTACCCCCATCAGTGTCAAAACTCAGCAACCCAAGCAAATAGAGAGGACAGCGCAGTTTTAGTTCTTGGACTCGGGGTGGCGTCGGCTCTTGGCCCTCCCAGGTGGAGTCGGTGGCAACAGCGGATTGGAGCTGACCAACAGCATTGAAGGCGCATTCAGTTGGGGAACGGCCAGCATGTCCACCAAATCCAAGAGCAAAGGAGGAAAAGGGGCACAACCCACGGGGGATATGGTTGGCACACTCCCGGCGATCTGGCCAGTGCACACCCCGAGGGAGGGCCCTGGTGCAGTTCGGGAGAAGTCAGGAGAGGATACTGCTCAGGAGATGTGGAGGAGCAAACTGCGATGTCGAGGCAGGAATTTTTGGTGGAGCTGCATGCCTTACAGGCAAACTTGGCAAAGACCTTCCAGGACCAATTTCAGCTAATGAGAGTGGACCTGAATGATGCCCTAGGATAGATAAGGCAAGAGATGCGGCAATTGGGGGAAAGGACAGATACTCTGGAGAAGGGCCTCCAAGAAGTAGAGGACGAAACCACAGCTAATGGCGAAGCTATAGAAAGGTTAGACATGGCTACAAGGAATCTAGAAGTCCAAATGGAAGATTTGGAGAATAGATCCCGCAGGATCAATATCAGAGTGAAATCGCTGCCAGAGTCAGTCCTGGATGGGGATCTGAAGGAGGTGCTCCAAAGCATTTTTGCCGATATCCTGGGAGAAGGAAATCTCGAGATGATTGAGCTGGACCAAGCACATAGAACCGGGCGGATGATCAAAGGCCAAAGGGCGAGACCCAGAGATGTTCTGGCAGCTTTCGCTAGATACACCCAGAAGGAGGCAGTTCTACAAGCGGCTCGGAAGAGGGAGACAATAATGTTCAAAGGACTGCAGATCGCATTGTTCCAGGACTTGGCGAGTAGCACCCTTATTAAAAGGAGACAAATGGGTCCACTGTTAAAAGTGTTAAATGAGAAGGGCATACGGTACAAATGGACATTCCTGTTTGGCCTACTTTTCGAATGGGAGGGAACTCAGAAGCGCATTACATCCCTGCAGGAGGGGGCTGACATCCTTCACATTGAACTTGAGGAAACTCCACCAAGCCCGGGAGCACGAAGCAAGGCGGGCGCACCAGACTGAAACCCTGGAGCTGGTCGACAGTGGGAGAGAAAAGGAGAAAGAGAGGCAAAGAGGGCATGAGGCAGCAAAAAGACCCTCCAAATGAAGAAACCAATGAGACATCTGTTGGCTCCTGATTAAGGTCATAGATTAAAGGGGTGGTGGGCCTCAAAAAGGAGAACTGTGGCCACGGGCCTCAGGAGGAGCAACCATTTTGGGAAGGGAAAGGGCGGAATGCCCGAGTTGGGAGTGGTGAGTAAACGGGAAGGGAATAGCCTTCGAGGGGGCTGGGGGGGAAGAGGGGAGGGGACTGGGGGTGGGAGGGGACGAGACATTCGAAGAGGGGAAAGAGGGGAAGGGAGTGCGGGCAGTAGCTCACAGAAGGGCCAAAATTAATATTTTAGCTTCTTAAGTGGTCAACGCATAATGTGAGAGGGCTGAACACCCCACTAAAGAGGAAAAAGCTGGAGCTCTTTGCGAGAAAGGAAAGGCCTGATATAATGGGCCTCCAGGAAACGCATCTGGTATCGAAGGACCAAGGTAGATTAAAACTGAGAGGCTTTAACCAGATTTTACATGCCTCAGGTCCCAGTAAAACCAAAGGGGTAGCGCTAGCTATTAGAAACACAGTCGATTTCAGAGTTTAGTAAAGAGAGATCGAGAGGGGAGATTTTTGGTAGTCAGGGGGAAATATCAGGATGCCCCATATACGATTTCAGTGGTATATGGCCCAAACTGAGGTCAGGAACAGTTTCTGCTCCATGTACTGAAAGTGATAGAAGAACAGGCCTGGGGGCAGATTGTTTTGATGGGAGACTTGAATATCGCGTGGGATAGGGAGAGAGATAGAGATGGAAAGAGTACGAGGAGTGGCGGGGCGGTGATGTCGGTTGAATTAAAAGAAAAGATTGCCGGGCTGGGGCTGAGGGACGTGTGGAGAGAGTTAAAGTGTGAAGAAGAGGGTTACACCTTCTTATCTGGGTCCACGGCTCACAATCCTGAATAGATTATATATGGGTCTCAGTGGGTTTAGTGGGAGACATCCGGGAAGTGCAAACGGGTCCGATTGGCATAGCAGACCATAAGACAGTATCAGTGGACCTGCACCTGCGTAAAAGGGGGAGGGGAGTATGGGTCTGGAAGTTTCCAGGCGCAGTCATGAGGGACCCGGAAGTTCGGAGGGCCATTGAGGAGAAGATCAGGGTCTTCTTCACAGTAAACAAAAAGGAGGATACGGGGGAGGAGGTACGATGGGACGCATTCAAGGCTACAATCAGGGGGGACCTGATCGCAGCAACCGCTTATCGCGTGAAGCAACTGAAGGTTTTGGAGGCTCAATTGGAGCCTGAGGTGGAAGCGGCTAGACAGGCAGTGGGCGGGACCCCTTCCCGATTGGCCATGAAGGCATACAGGAAAGCGCTGGGTCAGTTAGAACTCTTACACACTAAGAAGGCAAAGGGTGCACTTCTAGCTGTGCGGCAAAAGTATTATGCGAAAGCCAATAAAGCGGATACGCTTCTGGCACAGCTGCTTAGAGGAAAAAGGGCGAGAAACGCCATTACGGCATTGAAGGTGGGTAATAGGGAAAGGACCACAAAACAGGAGGAAGTGCAGGAGGCTATAGCAGGTTTCTACGAGTCCCTGTATGCATCTCAAAACCACCCCTCTGACGAGGTGCAGGACAAATTCTTACAATCAGTACACCTACGAGAAATTGATAGAGAAACGAGGGAAGCCTGAATCGAGAAATCACAGAAGGCGAGGTACGGGAAGTGATCAGAACCCTCCCTGTAAACAAAGCCCCGGGCCCCGACGGGTATACTGCAGCTTTTTATAATATGTTCGTTACGCAGCTTGCCCCGCAGCTGACCTCCCTATTTAATTTGTTTAGGCAGTCCGGTAGGATCGCCCCATCAATGGAGGAAGCAAAGGTGACCGTTCTCCTCAAACCACAGAAAGACCCGGAATAAAGATCAGCTAACCGCCCCATAGCCTTGATTAATCTGGATGCAAAAATGTACACTAAAATATTAGCTAACAGGTTGGATGTCATCCTTCCCTTGTTAATCCACCCCGACCAAGCAGGGTTTATTAAAGGCCGGCAAACGGCAGATAACATCAGGCGGGTGGCTCACCTAGTCGAGAAGGTTCAGAGAACGTCCACTCCCGCGTTCTTGGTGGCTCTGGATGCGGAAAAATCGCTCGACCGCGTGGAGTGGACCTTTCTGTTTCGGGTAATGGAGAGGATGGGTATTAGGGGGGAATTCCTCACAATGGTCCTGGCTAATTACCGAGCTCCGTCAATTAGAATAATGGTGAATGGCTACCAGGAGGGTTAATCTACACAGGGGAACTAAACAAGGCTGCCTGCTATCCCCCATCCTCTATGCGATTTACCTCGAACCACTGTTGCAAGCGATTAGGGAGAGGCCAAACATCAGGGGTATCCCGTTTGGGGGGGGAGCAACAGAAAGTCGCAGCCTTTGCAGATGACATGTTATTAATGCTGACGGAACCAAGAGAATCGATCCAAGTTAGCCTGTCCCTATTGGAAAACTATGGTCCGGCCTCAGGGCTTAAGATTAACGCTAATAAATCAGAAAAAAGAGGTGGATAGATTTAAAAAAACACGAAAACAAATTACTAAATTAACGAAGGATATCAACAACATTTCTAAATAAAAGGTCTATCCATATTTTATAGCTGACAATAGGCCCCAAAACATGTTTTATGGCTAATCACAGAAACAGTACCAGGATCCCAGGAAAAAGAAGTGGGTGGCCTCTTCCGACACAAGTAGCTGATCTAATGATGAAACTGAGAGTCAGAGTAATCAAAAACAGCTGGACCCAGGAAATAGGCCTTTTTTAGTCAGGGTTGACGGCACCGCAAGCATGGTACCATTCAAACCAAGGGGCACATGGCATGTTCAGCACCAGGCGGAGGAATTTACCACGCTAATAATATACATCTTTAATTTGTCGTCTTAGATCCTGACAGAAGCTCAAAGAAGTGTACTATCTAAGGGCTTACATTTTCCCCCCACACAGAACTCCTGTATTGATCACACAGAAGTTGAACTTAAGAAATGTTTATGAAACCTTAGACTCAGGGTTTTTTCAGCGGTAAAGGCTAAAAGGAATTCCAGAATATACTACATTGAAATCACAATCTGTTTTTATGCCCTGTGATAAAGAAATGCTATCAGAAATTGTCCCCCGAGAACTACCAGCAATCTTCTCTGATAGAGCCCCCTTCAGTCATCGGACAAACAAAAAGCCCTTAAAAGAATTGGAACACAATAAATCTATCATTATTAAACCAGCACTTAAGGGGGGAGGCATTGTCATAATGAACACACCAAACTATGTACCAATGGTAAAAACACTTTTGGATAATTTCAATCACTATTCCAGAATTACAATCGATCCTTCTGAGAATTTGATGTAATAACTGCAGGATCTATGCATTACAGGGGGTTTCTAATGCCCACAGATGTTTGCAATCCAGCAATATATGCTTTGCCCAAGGTTCTTAAAAATAGCACAAACCAAACCGGCAAATCTATCATCGCCCTATTTGGGTCTCTGTTACAGCCTAGTGGGAAACACATTAATTCATTTCTCCAACCATTTGTTTTTGACAATAGATCCTTTTTGAAGGGTATAATGGCAGTCATCCATTTTTTTGGAAGGGCTTCAATACAATCTGTTAAATGAGTTATTATAACTTGCCACATCACAGCTCTCTACACAAATATTCCTCTGCTGGAAGCATTTGAGATTATTGAAAAAAGACTGAATGAACGTTCCAGCCCACACATAGTACTTATAGCATTCATAGTATATCTTATACAAGTGGTCCTATGCAATAACTACTTTATTTTTTGTGACAACATGTTCTTGCAAAAGAAGGGTACAGCCATAGCTGCAGCTTTTGCACCAGGTCTGGCCAATATATACATGGCAGACTTTAAAGACAGATACATTTTTTCAAATAAGTATTTTTCACAAATCATCCTATGTTGGAAATGTTATATTGACAACGATTTCTCCCTCTGGAAGGCGAACGTTGAATAACTACATACATTCTTAGACTGGCTTAAGAAATGTAATTTGAATTAAAAGTTTACAAGCAAATTCAATAGAGATATATTGCCATTTTTAGACATCAAGATTGGACACAAAAATGGGCACTTATGCACAAACCTTTTTTCGGAAGGAGTATGATTCAACTTGGTGTTGCAGTATTCAAGCCAACATCCCAAACATTGCGTGGCAATTTACCTTACAAATAATTTTTGCATATCAGACTCAATTGTACCTTCCTAGACGACTATGAAGTTCACATGAATGCCTTTATTGAGAGACAAACCAAGAAAGGTTATCTTAGCAAACTATTGAAGAGCTCTACCAAAAGAGCCCGGTTTACAACAGGGATGCCTTATTGCAACCGAGGCCAAAAAATGGCGCTGACATTAGGATTGTACGTGTCACCACATTTTCAAAATACATGGCACACATTAAGAAATTAGTCAAACACTGGAATTTAGTTAGATGCACAGGATGCTAGACACAGCACCCCTTATTCACTCTTAAGTGTGGTAAAAACATCAGAGATAGATTAATCAGTTCATCCTAGATTCCTTGAACCAAACACCACTGCCCAGAATACTATCCTGGACTGTTGGAACCTGCCAAGAACCCCTATGATTGGCTACTTCCCATACAGGAATTCCTGTATATGTGAGTACACTATAAGAAACAGTGAATCTGTGTAGTGTTTTCCATTGGACATGTAACAATTTTATGAATTGTAACATCAAAAACATTATATATTGGTATGAACACCTGCAAACTATCCATTGAGAAAGGCAAACACAGATCAAGAATACAAAATAAAGCAGCCTCGGCTCTGTTGGTTAACACTTTATCGATAATGACCACAAAGACAGTAACCTAAAATGAATGGTTATTTATATGTTGAAGCTTGATATACAACTATTCTATGGTCACCAGTCTAAAAAAGTTGGAACAAAAATGGATTCACAGTTTAAAGACACATATAACAGGTTTAAACGAATATCTGCAGTGGGGAGCACTTTTGTGTTGACATACAAGGTATGAGTAACAATAATGTGGGTAATATGGACACAAGTATTAGGGTTATCCACACGATCGGATAGTCGTTGAATGCAATGAACACAAGCCATTGCACAAAAATGCAGGCAAAATCAAAATGCTTTTCCCCGCTATAATTCCTTACCCTTATTGGCATAATCAGTTTGGCAGTTAGTATGTAGTGCTGCCTCTTTACAATGAGTATTCTAGTATACTGGCCTTAATGGATTTCACAAACACGTGTCACCCTATGGTTTTACTCTCAGCTCACCCTCCACACTGAATCTGCTAGTTGCCTCCATGAACATCAGTATGGCTTTAGAGCATCCAGAGGCACGGAAACTGCTCTTCTGAACACCTCTAAAGACCTTCTCTAAAATCTCGACACTAACACCCCCTTTGTCCTCATTCTTCTTGACCTATCCTCTGCCTTTGACACAGTAAACCACAACACCCTGATTGCACGTCTCTGTGACACCCTGGGAATCAGGGTCAAGCTCTGGTGTGGTTAACCCTTTTCCTTTCCGACCACCCATCACAGGTGGACCTTGGGTCCTTTCTCTCTAGCATCACTCTTTCAACCTGTGGTGTTCCCCAGGGTTCTAACCTATCCCTCCGGTTCTTCCAAGTCTACATGGCTGCTCTGGCACGTTTGATTGCCACTTTCATCTCTAACTTGCACTGTTAGGCAGATGACATGCAACTCTCCTTTCAGGCTACCCTCAGCCACCTGCTCTACCTCACTCATATCTGACTGTCTGTCTGCAATTCAGTCATGGTGTGCTGCAAACGATCTCTGCCTCAACGCCACTAAGACTGAGATCGTTCGCATTGGAACTCCTGCTGTCGCTTTCCCACTCACACTCTGTCCGGCCTCCCTTGGCCCTGCTCCCACACCCACCTGCGAGGCAAAAAACCTTGGGGTCATCTTTGACTAAACTCTCTCCTTCTCCACTCACATTTCGGACATCTCTAAAAAGTCCAACTACCAGGTGCACCTCCTCAGAGGTACTCTTCCTTTTCTCATCTTCCCCCAGCGGCTCACTGTCTCCAGAGCCCTGGTTCTCTCAAAGCTGGACTACTGTAACAGCCTCTTTCTCAACCTCCCTGCCTCTACTTTGCGCCCTCTGCAACTCATCCAAAACAGTACAGCGCAACTTATCCTTGGCCTCAAGCGCAGGGACTGCATCGCTGAAATCTCTCCACTGGCTCCTGTGGCTGCAAGGATAAAATTCAAGACCCTTTGCATTGCCCACAAGGCTTTCTGGGGCGTGGGGCCTACCTATCTGCAACAATGCCTACCTAAATTCTGTCCTTCCCGAACCCTCCGCTCATCTACCTCCAACCTTCTGCGAGTGAGCAGGTTCTCCAAGAAGAGATTTGAAGGGAGATCTTTATCCTCAGCAGGGGTCTCCCTATGGAATAGCCTCCCTGCCCCCTCTGTCCTGAGCCTGATCTCCTTAAGTTCCGGAAACTCCTTAAGACATTCCTCTTCTCCTCTTCCTTCTCTCTCCCACTACCCTGCTAACCCCTCTCTCTGCTCTATACCTCTCTCCCTCCTTTTCAGCAGTTTGCTGACCGGCCGCCGGTGTACCTCAGAGTCTCACAGGTCCCTGGAACCCTCGCCAGTCCTCTTGCACTTGCCTCCGGGCCTTGAACTTGCTTCATTGTTACTGCACTTGGTCAATGACCCATGAGAGTAGCATCTCTCAGCACTTACCCCAGCTTTTTAATGACTTGGCGCACTTGGACTTCCCACCCCCTCTGCACTTATCCCCCCACCTCCCCTCTCATGTACCGTCTGTGCACTTGCACGATCTGAACGTAGCATGCCTTGAAAATTTGTCTATCTGTCTTCCCTTGTCGCCCCCCCTCCCCGCATGGTGGGGCCTCAATGCACTTGGAAAAACTGCAGAATCGTCGTCAGACCAATTTGCTGTTATCTACACTGTTAATTGTATTATATGCACTTACTCTGCCTGTGCAGATTTGTATCGTTCAGAAATTCAAGGGCTCTGAATGACTGTTGTTTTTTACCCTTGTTCCCTCCCTCCTTGAGCGCTTTGAAACACTTGCTTGGTGTATAGGGGCTTCACAAATAAACATTACCATACCATACCATACCATACCATACCATTACTGGTATATTTAGTATGATCTTTTAGTATTATCTTTAACCATAATACAAGCCTGTGTAGGCATAATGGCCATGGTAGAGGCTTTGACTGCTTCCTATTGAGAATACAACCAATATGGCAGGTCCGATGTCATGCAACATGAGTATGCGAGCAGCATTATGCCCAACCATGTGGCGCGCTACAAAACAGCCACAGTTACTGATTCACTCTAATTTGTTTGCCAGCGGTTCAGAGGTAAGCATTTGCATATAGTGTTCGAGGCATTCATTTTTATAGATAACCACCCGCAAAATATCCATTAAGATAAGCAAAGATAATCTAGGCACAGTTAACACTGTGCGTGACAAGTATAGTGTTCCATATGACTGATATGAGGGTATTGTGTGCTGTTTTAATTCTGATGGTGGGAATCGTTCCATACAGCAAATGATGTTGCCTAGTGAAGGTGAATTATTTCAAATGAATTATGTCCCAGTTTAATTAAGGTAGGTTCTATCCCCATGAGTAAGTTTTAAATAACAACCCTCCTTACTTCCCCCCATTTCTAGAGAAGGGCTTCATAACAGCAAATAATATCTTCTGATTACAGCATGGAATTGCATCCGGGTCATGCATTGAGGGGACCTCCCGCCCTTGATTAATTGATTTGAAAGATTTCTACACAATTGGCACTGGGAGCCGCATACGCTCAACTATTAAGGTGAGTGATTAATTTCATGCAAAGGACAAATTACTTACTGTAATGTTCTTTCTATGGATTCTTCTTCTGCAGATTCCTCATCTGATAGATGTCCTCATCCAGCTATGCTGCTTCGGAAACATTTTCGACAGGGAGCATAGTGGACTTCGACTCAACCGTCAATACGTCTTGCTTGCTGCTCGATCGTTGGTCCGGATGTAATTTCAGGTGTCGTATATATAATCACCCCGTCAGGACACCCCACACCTCAGTTTCCCCCTTTTTTCCCTAGCTCGCCATGCTACATAGGAAAACAGAGAAAGAATAATTAGCTCATCAGAGGTTAAAACAACAATAAGCCAACAAAGGAAGAAAAAACCTTGAAAGACACCACAACCTGCAGTGTCAGAAAAGATATATATTTTTTAGCAAACACGTGGCATGAAAGACTGAAAATGGCCATCCAAGGACCATCACCAAGCCTCAACCCAAGATATGTGCACCAAACGTCAACTTTCTGAGCTGGGACAGATGGGGGGGAGATGAAGAATCCATAGAAAGAACATTACGGTAAGTAATTTCTCCATGAATATATTGTCTTTCTCCTGCAGATTCCTCATCTGAAAAACTTCCAAATCAGTAGGGCAAAGGGAGCGGACAGAAAGTTATACTAGCAGAGTTTGCAGGACCACCCTGCCAAAACGTGCATCAGCTATGCTGGCAACATCATGTAGTGTCTAGTGAAGGTATGAAGAGAGGATCATGTTGCTGCACAACAAACATCCCTAACCGGGACACCCCTTTGTAGAGCAGTTGACGCAGAGACCCTTCTAGTCAAGTGTGCCCTGATGCCAGACGGCAGCTCCCTGTCTGCAGACTGGTAATACTCTGCTATGCAGAAAATGATCCAGCGGGATAATGTTTGTTACTGCCAAACCTTTAGGGGCTAAAGAAAAGGCTACGAAGAGCTGGTCAGTTTTCCGGAATTCAGACATCCTTGTGACATAGAAACTTAGGGCCTTTTTGGGATCCATCCGATGAAAAAGCTCCTCTTCCTTAGAAGGGTGCAGTGGCGGGTAGAAGACTGGAAGGTCTATGAACTGCAACAGATGGTACTCGGATACCACTTTTGGAAGAAATCACAGTCTTACTTTGAGTGAGACACTATTCTGGAAAAAAATGCAGAAAAGGCGGTTTGCAGCATATGTTTTGCAATTCGCTAACCCGCCTAGCGGATGTTATCGCCACTAAGAAAACTGTCTTCAAAGAGAGTAGCCGCAAAGAACAAGCGTGCTAAGGCTCGAAAGGAGTCGCCATCAGAAATGCCAAAACCAGGTTAAGATCCCAATCTGGGAAAACAAAAGGAGTTGGCGGAAACTGATTTACATACAAGGCCCTTCAGGCATTGTGCCATCACTGCGATTGAAAAATATGAACCTTGATACGGGAACCTCTTGAACACAGAAAAGGCTGACAAATATCTTTTCACTAGTGGTGACCTGAAGGCCTGCTGAGGCCAGTGACAGAAGGAACTCCATCACTGTAGTGATGGGGCAAGAGATAGGGTCAATCTCGCATTCCCTGCACCACGCCTAAAATCTTCTCCACCTGTACGCGTACAACAATCTTGTAGATGGTCTGTGTGCAGCCAGCAACACATCAAGCACCTCCTCAGAGAGGTCCCAGTCATCATATCTCATCATCTCAAGAGCCACGCATGTAGACTGAGGGACTCCAGACTCGGATGATCTCACAGTCTTCCGACTTGGTTAGGAGATCTGGCCGACGAGACAACCGAAGAGGTGGGAAGATGGTTAGATCCAGAAGGTCTGAGTACCATGCCCTCCTCGTCCAGTCCAGGGTGATCAGGATCATGGTTGCTCGAAACCTCTTTAGCCTCCTGAGAACCCAAGGGATGACTGAATCGGAGGGAAAGCTTATTGGAGGGGGTGTTCTAATTCACCAGAAACACGTCCACTAGCGTGCCTTTTGCTGAAAGTTGCCTCAAGCAAAACTGTCTGCACTTCCTGTTGGACTATGTAGCAAACAGGTCCACCATTGGGGTAAACCAGCGAGAATAGACCTCCCGAAGGACTTCCTGGCACACTTCCCAATCGTGTCAGACCGTGCTCTGCCTGCTCAGAGCATCTGCCAAACTGTTCTCTGTCCCTGCCAGATGAACTGCAGAGATCCTGTTCTCCAATAGCCAGAACCACAGTGGCATCGCCTCTCTGCAGAGGCAGAGGGAGTGCACATCAACCTGCTTGTTCAGACAGTGCATGGTCACAGTGTTGTCCGTCAGAATCAGGACATGATTCCCCTCCAGAGACAGGGCGAGCGCCCTCAAGGCTAACCCGATGGCTCGCAACTCCAGCCTGTTGATGTGCCACCTCGCTTCTGTTGCTGACCAAATGGCGTTCACCTGCAAGTCCTCACAGTGAGCACCCCAACCCTTCAGAGACGCATCCGTGACCACTAAGGCCTGAGGCCAAGGAGGCCAGAAGGGTTCCCCCGCCATAAGATTGCTGCAGGCTGCTCACCAGATGAGGTTGTTAACCGCTTGTCTGGATACCTTGAGGGGATCCGAGAGAGCTCAGATGTGCTATGACCACTGACCCCTTAGGAGCCACTATAGGGATCTCATGCGCAGCCTGGCCTCTGGAACTAGAAATATACAGGAGGCTATGAGACCAAAGAGGCAGAGGAAGGAGGACTCTGGTAATGTGGCGTGGTTCCGGGAAAAGTCAACCATCTGTGCCATGCTGTAGCCTCTGGCCCTAGAGGCGAAGCTGAAGGCAGGTTTGGCCGGCTGCACAGCCAGGCCTAGTGACCTTGCAGCAATCTTCGATTCTTTAAATTTCTCTAAGAATTAATCGGCCTTCTGACCGAAAAGGAATTCGCCCTTGAAGGGAATGTCCAGGAACTTGCTTTGGACATTAGGCGAAAAGCCTGAAGACCTCAACTAGGCATGCCTCGTCAGCGTTATAGCCGATGCCATTGAACAGCCAACACAGGCGGCCATGTCCAGGTCATGTTCCTTACAGCTTTGGTTGGAGACAAGCCTTTTTTTCCTACTTACCCTTTTCTTCCACACGTGGCCGTGCATCCAAGGGATCCTGACAGATTGATTTTCTTTCTGACAACCGGGTGCACTGTGGAGCCTGCTGTGGAACCCGTAGCTGCCCTAGTACAAGACAATTTCACTCTCTGCCTTGACATGACTCCAGCCAATGCATACATATACGCCTGTTAGAACAGATGCAGTCTAGTACACACCCATTACCTGATGAAGCTGAGAAGCTTGGGATGACTACTCTGTCTCCTGTCCTGATAGCCCCCATTATTACTTGGATTCTGCCTGCAAATATTGTAACCCTGCAGGAGCCTTTTCAGCTAACACACACAGAACCTTTCTTGGTGACCTAAAAAGTAAAGCATAAAAGTATAAAGCAAGCATGATATGTGTTATTGTATGGCTAGACTGCCATTTTGGTGCAGCCAGTCTAGTCATTTCATATGGCGGCATGACATTTTTTACTGGGCATTTATAATAAAGCAAGCATAATAAGAGTTATTACTTGGCTAGGGTGGCAATTCTTACTCTCGCATGATATTTTTAATGGGCATCCATCCATAATGAAGCAAGCATGATAGGTGTTATTAAGTGGCTGATTAGCACTTTGGTGCAGCCAGTCTAACCATTTCTTACTGTGGCATGACATTTTACTGTGCATCTAAGCATGATTTATTATGTGGCTAGATTGGCATATGGATGCAGCCAGTCTAGCCATTTTTTACTGTGGCATGGTATTTTTTAATGGATATCTAACCATGATGAAGCAAGCATGATATGTTGTATTATGTGGCTAGACTGGCATTTTAACACAATCAGTCTCGCCAGTTCTTACTATGGCATGGCACTTTTTTCAAGGCATCTCTGATAAAGTAAGCATGTTAAGGTTTAAGTTACTTACCTGTAACTATTGTTCTCCAGCATGGGTCTGGCATCGATTCACATGCTCATGAATATTCCCCTTCGTGAGGCTCACAATACTCGGTAAAAGAAAAAAACAGTTTCACTTTGTATTTCTCCTCTAAACCAGTCACTGTCCTCTGTGTCATACTGCCCTCATCCAATGACAGTCCCCTCCCCGGGCGGCAATCTTCAGATTTGGTAAGCACGTAAAGTGGCAGTATGACCAAGAAGAGCCACAGAGGGGCTGGAGGGAGGGTTTCATGTGAATCCATGCAAGACCCATGCTGGAGAACAATTGTTACAGGTAAGTAATTTAAACCTTCTGCAGCATGGGGTCTGGCATGGATTCACATGCTCATGAATAACGAATACATAGCAGTACAACGTTACACAACCACGGGAGGTGGCAAGGCTCAACAGAAGCAATTAACTCTTACCTCCGGAACAAACTCACCTCAAGCGAACAGGCTACGTAGCACTGCTTGCCCGACTCTGGACTCCTCTCTGGAATCCCTGTCGACGCAGTAGAACTTCGTGAAGGTGTGCGTGGACCTTCACGTACCAGCCCTGCAGATGTTCAGCAGGGGCACACCATACAGGAACGCTGTCGTTGCATCGATTGCTCTGGTGAAGTGGGCTCTGGGACGGCCGGGCAGCGGTCAGTTGACGAACCCATGACAGTGCGTAATGCAGCTGGAGAGCCACCTTGAAATGGAAGCCTTGGACAAGGCCTTCCCATGGTTCACAGGACCAAAGTTCACAAACAGTTGTGACGTCTACCGAAAACTCTTCATGCGTGTCATGTAGAACTTCAGGGCATGAGCAACGTCCAGCGAGTGCAAGGCCCTTTCCGCCAGCGACAAAGGTTTCGGGAAGAAAACAGGAAACACCAAAGGCTTGTTGAGGTGGAATTCTGACAGAACCTTCGGCATGATAGACAGGTGTGCACGCAGTATCACCCTTGATTCGTGGAAAGTCAGGTATGGTTGCTTGCAGTATAGGGTCTGGATCTAAGCTAGACATCTGGCAGAGGTTATGGCCACAAGGAAAGCTGTCTTCCACGAGAGAATCTTGAGTGGGGACTGATGAATAGACTCGAAGAGAGCCCCCATGAGCCTCGTCAGAACCACTTTGAGTTCCCACGCCGTGGCAGGAGCCCTCACCAGCGGGAAAGATCGGTAAAGTCCTTTGAGAAACTCCTTGACGAGTCTGTGGTACCAGAGCAAGGATCTTCTTGGGGATCTGGTGTAGCGGGAGATAGGTGCTAGATGGAGGCGTGTGCCAGACCAGCCTTTGCCAAGGATAGTAAGTATTGAAGAATCTGTAGAGCCATGACCCTCAGACGGGTAATCTACTTCGACCTGCACCACGTAGCAAAACATTTCCACTTATGGCTGTAGCATTTTAAGGTCGACGACACCCTGGCCTTGGCGAGGACTTCCCTGCAGTCCGCTGGTAACTCATAACCTCCAAACTCTAAGGCTGCAGGAACCAAGCCTTCAGGTTCAGCGATCCTGGGTCGTGATGAAGGATTGCCCCTTCCTCTCTGGTGAAAAGATCCGGAACCACCAGCAACTTGACTGGAGGAGCCGCTGACGGGCTGAGAAGGCCTGGGTACCAAAACTGACTCAGCCACTCCGGAGCGATGAGTATCATCTTGCATTGGCACTGTCTGAGTGTGTTGATTACTCATAGCAGGAGAGGGTACGGGGAGAACCCATATAGAAACCGTCCTTCCCACGCGAAGGAGAACGTATCCCCCATGCTCCTCGGCTGGTGGAACCTGCTTACGAACTTCTGGCATTTGGAGGTCACCACTGTTGCAAACAGATTGATATGGTGTCTGCCCCATTTGGCAAACAGGCAGTCCACTTGATCCTGATGAAGCTCCCACTCGTGGCAGGAGTGCAGTTCCCTGCTGAGGGAGTCTGCAATGGTGTTCTCAATGCCCGCTAGGCAAAGGGAAGGAGGAACATTCCCTGTACGATGGCCCAGTACCACAAGTCCTGGACCTCCTTGAAGAGCGCTGGGGATTGAGTGCCCCCCTGCTTCCTGATGTAGAACATGGTGGTGGTGTTGTCCATGAAGATCTTCACCAGCTTGCCTTTCAGAGATCGTAGGAATGACTTGAGGGCCCATAACACCGCCAGTAACTCCAGGATGTTGATATGGAGGTCCTTCTCTTCCGGCAGCCAGAGGATTCTGGCGTGCAGACATCTGGTGTGCGCTCCCCAACCTTCCATGGAGGCATCCGTGGTGACCCTCTCCTGATATGGGGTGTTTTGAAATCCTGTGCCCTGGGTGATGTGGGAGCAGACCCCCACCACTCTATCGCTCGTCGGAACTCCTTGTTGAGAGGGATCTTGTCCGTGAAACTTCCAGACACCTGTATCCAACAGGCATCCAAGAATTCTTGTAGGGGTTGCATCTGCAATCTGCAGAGGCGGACGAGGTAGATGCAGGAGGACATCATGCCCAGTAACGACTTGATGGCCTGCACCGTGGCCGTCTTTGCCGACGATAGCCGTTGCACCTTTCCTTGAATGGCTGCTAGCCTCTCTTCCAAGGGAGACGCTAGGCAAGACACTGTGTTGAGTCTGGCACCTGGGAACAGCGCGTTCTGCGATGGTGTTAAGCAGGACTTTGGATAGTTGACGGAGAATCCCAGGCCCGTCAATAGCCAGACGGTCGCCTTCATGTGCTCGTCGGGCAGCTGCTGTGAGCGGGCACGAATCATCCAGTCATCCAGGTACGGGTATACATGTATGCCCTATAGATGTAGATGGGCCGCCACCAGTGCCAGGCACTTCGTGAAATCTCTTGGGGCTGACTTCAAGCTGAATGGTAGGGTCTTGTACTGGTAGTGCTGGCCCTTGTAAATGGGGATGTGGAAATATATGTCCTCCAGGTCCAACAATGTCGAGAAGTCTCCTTTTTCCAGTTGGCCAAGCACGTGCTGCAACGTGACCATCTTGAATTGCTGAGACTTTAAGTATTTGTTCAGATGTCGCAGGCCAGGATGGGCCTCCAGCCCCTTGTCTTCTTTCTGACTACAAAGTATCTGGAATAAACTCCAAAGCCCCGGAGCTGTTGGGGAACTAGCTCTATCGCCCCTTTTCGTAGCATGGCTCGTACCTCTTCCAGAAGCTGAGGGATGTGCTGCTCCTGCCGGGGAACCGGCGGAATATGAGGACACCTGCGTTGGAACTCTGAGGTGTGTCCCTGGGTGAGAGAATCCAGCACCCATCTGTCAGTGGTGATCTTTCTCCACTCGTTCACGAACCTCGTCAGCCGGCCTGCCTCCGGGGTGCATGAGTGGAGGCCCGACATCTTGGCTGGTTCAGGCATGCTTCGGCAACAGCGACACTGTCCCTGCTACCATAGGCCTGGGAGCGGCCTCAGTAGGCTTCTTCCGTTGGGGATAGGGAAGGCTATCTGCACGTGGAAAACCCTTTAGAAGACCTGCTCAATTTTCCCCTGGAGGAGCAAAAAAGAAGACTAGCGAGTGCTAGGGGGAGGGCCGTCTGCGTATCTGCTTTGATGGCCTGGAGGGACTCGTCGATGGTCTTCCCAAACAGATTTTTCCCATCGAAGGGCATGTTCAGAACCTTCACTTGGACCTCCTGACGGAAGTTAGTGGCATTCATCCATCCGTGCCAACAAAGGCAGACACTGCTCCCATTTGCCAGAAGCCTGTGTCGGCGACGTCCACCACCACAGTGATAGCGTGGTCCGATGCCACTTCTCCTTCCTGGAAGAGGGCGAGGGCCTCCATCTTCTTATTGTTGGGAAGGAACTCCAGGATCGGTCCTAGTTTGTACCACAACTCCCTGTCGAACCCGGCTAGGATCGCCAGTGCGTTGGCCGCCTTGATTGTGGATGCTCCAGTGTGAATCATCTTTTTCCCCATGACGTCCATCCTTTTCCCCTCACAGTCCGGAAGGACCGAAGATGACGAGGACAGGTTAGCCGACCGTTTCCTCATGGCCTCCGACACCACTGAGTCCGGTGATGGTTGCGACCACAGCCATTTGGGTGCAGAGTCCGGCACACTATACTTCTTTTCCAGCCTATCCCTCTTGGCTAGAGCTTTGCAAGGGTTCTTGAAAGATCTCGTTGGCGATTCCGTCGACGGCTACTACTACCACAGCAGCTTCACAAATATCGTCCAGAAAAGGCACCGCCATGATCATCTTCCTCTTGGCCTCTCGCCTTTCATACAAGAAGACCTCCTTCTTGGTGTCCTCTGGCACCAGCTGGAATAGGTCAGAGGCCCAGTCGATCATTGAGTGGAAGGAACCTACCTCATTCGGTGGGGAAACCCTATGCAGGGCATCCAAATGTGGCAACTCACAATCCGCTGCAAAAATGTCTTTGTCGTCATCCGCCACCATGGTTTTATCCATTCCCGTACCCGTGTCTGGGTCTGCTGGGGGAGTTGGGTCCCGACGCGGGGGGGGGGAGGTTGATATGGGGGCATCAGATGACGCTTCCTCTTCTTCAGCGGATGCTGACCAGTGGACTGGGGGACCACAGGTACGGGTGGCAGAGGCCTTCTCATCTCTCACACCAAGGTGTGGAGAGTCGACAGAATATCCACGGAAATGTCCCTCGGCTGAGAAGGCAACACAGGGAAACTAGGCCCTGCACCGTCATCGCTGTCGTCTTCCTCGCCCTTGTGGACAGTATGCATGGACTCCTGATCTTTGTCATCTGTGGACGAGACCTTCATGGCTTGGGAGACAACTTGGGAGGGCTGTTTCGGGGCCTCCTTGCGGCCCCCCTTTATTTCCTCCTTGAGGGTTCTGAACTGGGACCTGAGCCGGTATCTTCACCCCTTCTGGGACACTTTCTGCACCGTGGGAGCCACCCCCGTAGGATCAGCGCCCTTAGCTGCTGCGGTAGTAGTAGCCGTCGCTGGAATCGCAGACAAGATCTTTGTGCCTGTGCCAGTTGAGCCTGCCTAGGCTGCACGGCCTTCTTCTCCTCTGTCTGCAGCTTCTCAGATTTGTCACGTAGCTTAGCCGGGTTAGATGACTTCCTCTTTGAAGAGGACCTTGATGGTAGGCTGGCAATGGAGGTGGAAGATGATGCTGATCGTGCCCTATCCACTTTGGGACCTGCTTCCGCGGCGAACCAGTGGACTCGGACTTGCAGATCTTGGCCTTATCTAGGGGCCCCCACGGATGAGGCGCCCTCAAAGTACTTAAAAGACTGCTGTTCTGACCACCGGGCCTAGACGGCAGGATCCCCATGCCTTACTGGAGGGAAAAACCTGTAACACAGCCAGGTCAGAGCTGCATGATGGTCAGGGTGCTGCCCCCAGCCTTGGAAGCCTGTCTCCAGTGTGGGTCGACCATCCCCAAGTCCAGCTGCTTTCCCAGGGAGCCCCGGTAGGATCACCACCCCTCCCTGGAGGGAAAAGCTGTAACGTGGCATGGCCAAAGCTCAAGGAAGGCCGGGGGTGCTGACCACGGCATTGGCTGCCTGTCCCCCATGTGGGTCAACCGTCCCCATCCCTCACTGGAGGGAAAAGCTGAAACGCAGCCCAGACAGAGGTCCAGGACAACTGGGGGTGCTGCCCCTGGCTTTGGGTGCCTGTTTTCCATGTAGATTGACCGTCCACAAGCCCAGCAGTGGTCCCAGGGAGCTCCGGCAGGGTCCCTATCCATCCCTGAAAGGAAACGCTGTAAAGCAGCCCAGCCAGAGCCCTAGGATGGCTGGGGGATGATGTCCCTGGCCTTTGGCGCCTGTCCGCAATGTGGGTCGACCGTCCCCAAGTCCAGCTGCTGTCCCAGGGAGCCCCGGCAAGGTCACCATCCCTCCCTGGAGGGAAAAGCTGTAACGCGGCATGGCCAAAGCTCAAGGATGGCCGGGGTGCTGACCATGGCATTGGGTGCCCGTCCTGCATGTGGGTCGACCGTCCCCAAGCACAGTGGTGGTCCCTGGGACCCCCGGAAGGTCTCCATCCCTCACTGGAGGGAAAAGCTGTAACGCAGCTCAGCCAGAGGTTCAAGACGTCCGGGGGTGCTGCCCCTGGTCTTGGGCGTCTGTTTCCCATGTGGGTTGACCGTTCCCAAGCCCAGCAGCGGTCCCAGGGAGCCCCAGCAGGGTCCCCATCCCTCACTGGAGGGAAAAACTGTAACACAGCCCAGCCAGAGCTCCAGGACGGCCAGGGGTGCTGCCCCCGGCCTTGGGCGCCTGTCTCCAAATTGGGTCGACTGACCACAAGTCTAGCGGCGGTCCCAGGTAGCTCCGGCAGGTTCCCCATCCGTCCCTGAAAGGAAATGCTGGAACGCAGTCCAGCCAGAGCCCGAGGATGGCTGGGGGTGATTCCCCCGGCCTTGGCCGGCTGTCTCCCATGTGGGTTGCCGTCCCCAAACCCAGTGGCGGTACCAGGGAGCCCTTGGAGTGTCATCATCCCTCCCTGGAGGGAAAAGATGTAACGCAGTACAGCCAGAAATAGAACAAAAGGCTTGGGGAGTAACATGTTGGAGTGCGCCTAGCCTCCTCTAATTGACTGATAGTCAACCGCAACAGAAGCAACATATGAGGTTCCCCTAGGCCCCTTAGTCAAATGATTACAAAGTAGGACAGTGCATGTTGCTATACAGCACAGAAAACTCTAAGGTTAAATATTCAATATTTCAAAGGTAGTCCAAATCCCATATATATTAGAGAAACAAAAAAGGGGAGGGGTCACCCAACTAGGTTATTGGTGATTTATTTTTGTTACAGCCGACACGTGTTTCGACCATTCGGTCGCGTTCAAGGCTGTAGTAATCATTCAAAATAACATCATTGTGAATAGAACAAAGAATCAATATAATGGTTAACATCAGTAATAAACAATGTCATGTATAGAAAGACACATGTTCAATAAAGCAAACAAAACAGAACAAAAAAATATGTACAAAATGCCATATCATAAACCAATAATTAAATTAACATAAATGGTGGTGTACATACCCCAAGTCAAATCAGAGACAGGCAGCAATGGCGGGAGCAGTCACATGGGAACAAGAAGCAATAAAATCAGATTGCTGTAAGTTACAAAAGTATCTCAACTATTATCACCATTTGTGTTCATATCACACCTAATGGAATTGTTGGACAGCCAAAATAGGGCTTGTGCTGGTTGTCATATTACAAAAACTATAGTGTGATCACAACGGTGAATAGATCCCAAACCACCGGTTTGTGAGACTCATGAAAGAGGTGCCAGTTAAACACACTTCAGATTCACTAGGGCCCTAAGCAATAGCCCAAAAGGGGTATCCCCAGAGAGAGATATGAGAGAATCCTTGACCAAATAGTTAAGTTGGTCTCAGAATGAACGAAGAAAATGAGCAATGGCGCAACTGCCCGAAGATAAGTGAACATGCATGACCTGGAGGAACCAACTGTATTAGGTGTATATTTAGACTCCCCAAGTTGGTCTACAATGATACCCTGTAATGAATGGGTAAGAAATGGAAACAAATATGATGCCTCCTATTGGGCGAATATATATATAAAAACAATGTCAGCAAGTCTGCAAAACGAACAAGTTACTTCTTACCTTGTAACGTTCTTTCGATGGGATGTTCCTCCGACGTATTCCTTATCTTCGATATCTCCTTCCAGCTCTGCTGCCCTTGGAACATTTTTTCTCTAGAGGGCGCTGCGCGTCCACGTCCGCCGAGTCGATGTCCCTCGACAGCTGCCGTATCGACGTCGACGTCATCCTGCCTATAAAGGCCGCGCGCAGCGTCCATTGCTCAGTTCCGTTTTGTAGCCCACAGTATTTCTGTCTGGACTAGACTAATCACCCTGAAGGAGCGTAAGCTGCAACAACAAGGGAAGTAGAACTGCGGGGATGGATGGGAGGGTCGATAAGGAATACGTCGGAGGAACATCCCATCGAAAGAACGTTACAAGGTAAGAAGTAACTTGTTCTTCGAAGCGATTGTGTCCTCCGACGTATTCCTTATCTTAGATAGGCTCCCATAGCAGTATTCTATTAATGGAAGTGGGAGTACTGACTTCACGCTGTCTTCTATTGATGAATAGAGTGCAATACAGCCCTTCCAAACCTAGTCTCTTGACTGGAGGAGGAATCCAAGTTGTAAAATCGTGTAAAGGTATGGACAGACGACCATGTGGCGGCCGCACAAATGTCTTTAACCGGCACACCTCTTTTGAGGGCCGATGAAGCTGCAATACCTCTGGTCGAATGAGCCCTAAGGTTTTGAGGGGGCTCTTTTCCTGCCAGTTTATAACATTCCAAAATGGCTAGAATGATCCATCTGGAAATGGTCTGCTTAGTTATTGGTAACCCCAGCTTGTGACCTGTGTAGCCTACAAACAACTGGTCTGCTTGTCTTATCCTGGCTAGTCTACTGATGTAAAAACTTAAAGCCCTTCTAGGGTCCAGCCTGTGTAACCTCTCTTCCTCTTTCCCCGGATGAGGAGGAGGATAGAAAGATGGCAGGGTAATCTTCTGAGTGATATGGAATTCAGAAACCACCTTTGGGAGGAAATTAGGCTTCACTTGCAGGACAACTTTGTCTTTGTGAAAGATTGTATAAGGGGGTTTACAAGAAAGAGCTTGTAATTCGCTCACCCTTCTAGCAGATGTAAGTGCTATTAATAAAACAGTTTTAAGGGTAAGAAATCTTAACAAACAAGAATGGAGTGGTTCGAAAGGTGTGCCCATCAGGAAAGTTAGGACTAAGTTTAAATCCCATAGGGGAACCTGGAATGGTCTTGGGGGATAAACGTTGGTTAACCCCTTTAGAAACTGTATTACCAAGGGTAACTTGAAATAGGATGGTTCTTCCGCAGTGCGCTTAAAGATGGACAGCGCTGCGAGATAGCCCTTAATGGTGCCAACTTGAAGGCCTGAATTCGCCAAATAGAGTAGGAAGGACAAAACCATTGGAGTACCACATGAAAAGGGGTCGATATTCTGTTCTCTACACCAGCTGCAAAATCTGTTCCAACGGCAGCGGTATGAAGACTTTTTTGCTGGCCTCCTTGCGGAAAGCAACACCTCCATAACATCATCAGGGAGGTCCCAATCCTTGTACCTCAGCTTTTCAGAAGCCAAGCGTGAAGGTTGAGGGTTTTGACATCTGGATGGAGAACCTAACCTCCCTTCTGTGAGAGTAGGTTCTCTCTGAGTGGAAGTCGAATTGGAGGGCAGATGGACAAGTCTAGAAGGTTCGGGTACCACATTCTCCTGGCCCAATCCGGGGCAATTAGGATCATGGTTCTCCGGAATCTTCTCAACCTCCTGATCATTTGAGGAATGACAGGGACCGGTGGGAACGCGTACAGAAGCGGAAACTCCCAGTCCACTATGAACGCGTCTCCCAGAGCTCCTCTCGGGGGAAATTCCCTTGAGCAGAACAGATCGTACTTCCTGTTGACACTGGTGGCGAACAGATCCACCTGAGGGGTTCCCCAAAGGGCGAAGATCTCTTGAAGGACTTCCTGAGCTAGTTCCCACTCGTGGGAGACTGTGCTCTGCCTGCTCAGAGCGTCCGCTGTCAAGTTCTTCTCTCCGGCTAGGTGAACTGCCGATAGAGAGATTCCTTCTTGGATTGCCCAAAACCAGAGCTGCATCGCCTCTCTGCACAGGGGTAGTGATCCTACGCCTCCTCTTTTGTTGAGGTAATGCATGGCCACTGTGTTGTCCGTCATTATCAGGACAATTTTCCCTTGTACAGCTGGCAGGAACGCCTTCAGCGCAAGTCTGATGGCCCTCAGCTCTAACAGGTTGATATGTAGTCTGGACTCCGATGGAGACCAACGACCGCTGATAGTCAAGTCGTTGGCATGGGCTCTCCACCCCGTGAGTGAGGCATCCGTGACTACTGTTATCTCCGGCAAGGGTTGCCAAAACTGTTCTCCTTTCAGAATGTTCTCCTGACAGGCCCACCACTGAAGGTCTCGAGCCACCCATGTCGGGAACCTGAAGAAGATCTGTCATTCTCCCTGAGAATTGTGACCACTGAGTCCTCAGTGCCCACTGGAGGGATCTCATTCTCAGGCGAGCCTCTGGCACTAGGAAAATGCACGATGCCATGAGGCCTAGCAACCTCAAAAAGACGTTGGGCATCTTGGAACTTGGTAACCATCTGTAGAATATATTGAGCCCTCACCTCTGGTGGCGAGGCTTTTCCCAGGGAAGTGTCCAGGATCGCTCCGATGAACTGGAGTTTCTGCGATGGTATCATTTGTGACTTCTTTAAATTGAGGGAGAAGCCCAGTCTGTGAAGGGAGTGGCAAACGTGATTTAGCTGGATCTGAGCTTGTTCCGAAGATACAGCCCTGATCAACCAATCGTCCAGGTAGGGGTAGACGTGAATCCCTTCCCTCATTAGACTTGCCGCCACTACCAACATTAACTTGGTGAAGACCCTCGGGGCGGAGGTCAGCCCAAATGGCAGCACTCAAAATTGATAATGAGAGTTGCCAATTGCGAACCTCAGGTATTTCCTGTGTTTGAGATGGATAGGCACATGGAAATAAGCGTCCTGAAGGTCCAGAGATACCAACCAGTCCTGGAACTGAAGGGCCTGAAGGATCTGAGAAAGAGTTACCATCTTGAATTTGTCTTTCCTGAGGAATTTGTTCAATTCTCGCAAGTCCAAGATGGGTCTCAGTCCTCCGTCTTTCTTTGGAATGAGAAAGTAAGGGGAGTACCAGCCCTTGTTCCTCTCCGCTACAGGTACCGGTTCTATGGCACCTTTCTCTAGCAGGTCCAAAATTTCCTGCAAGAGGAGCGGATCTGGAGCTTTCTGAGAGCTGAGCCCCGTGGATGACTCTGAGGTATGCGTAGGAGAGGCAGGCAGTAACCTTGGGCAACTGTTTCCAATGCCCAAGCATCTGACGTGGTAGCCTGCCATTCCGCCAGATGTTGAGTTAACCTGCCTCCTACAGGTGTCCTGTGAGGGAAGTCCTCAGAGTGGTTTTGGGGCGGCTGATGCAGATGCCGATGGTAAAGAGGCACCTGCTGTTGCTGCGGCTTTTGAATATCTACCCCGTCCACCTCGGGTAGTTCTTCTTTGTCCCCTTTGAGCCGGTTGTCCTCTACCTCTTCCGAATGCGGAGTAGAAGCGAAAGGACTTGCCCCTCGCAGAGGTTCCTGTGGGACGAAAAGGTGTCTGACGGATTGCAGCGCCTAGGGATTTTGCTGCTGCTTTTGATGTTTGCCGTTTCTCTAAACTGTCATCCGCCTTTTTCCCGAACAAAGAAGAGCCATTGAATGGCATGTTCAAGAGCCTGGCTTGCACATCTGGGGCAAAACCAGACTTTCTCAACCAAGCGAATCTCCTGGTTGTTGTACTTGCCGCCATTGCTCTGCTGATACTGTCAGCCGAATCAATGCCCGTCTGGAGGGATTCGCACATAGCGTCTTTACCGTCCTGTATGATATTCAGGAACGCCTCCCTTTCCTCTCCCTCCGGGATGCAGTCAGCCGCTGTAGAAGCACACTCCCAAAGTGTATGGCTGAATCTAGCAAGGGTGCAAGTAGCATTAACAGATTTTAACGCCATGCTACATGCCGAAAAAACTTTCTTTGCCATAGCATCATATTTCTTATCGTCCCTGTCCTGTGGGACGGTAGGGTAAGCAGTCTTGACGTCAGTAGAAGATGCTGCCTGTACCACCAGACTTTCTGAGGATGGGTGTTTTGACAAAAACTCCGGGTCTGCAGAAGATACCCTGTATTTTGTAGACAGTTTTTTATTTACTGCCGGGACGACATCTGGGGTTTCCCAGTTCGTCATATTCTTCCTCTGAAGAGCTTTATGAAAGGGCACTAAAGGATCCTCCTGTGGACCTTTGTCAAGAATATCCGTAAGGTCATCTTGTTGGAAAGACTGTGAAGGTGCAGACCACCCCATACATTCTGTGATCCTGGCCATTAAGGCTCTATAGGGGGTTTCAGCATGCTCCCTCGGGTCTGGCCTAGCAAACTCCACCTCAGGGGAAGTGTCTAACCCACTTGCCTCATGTAAGGAATCATGAAGATCCTTTAACCTGCGTTCTTCAGAGGATAACTCCTCTCTAACTGGGGTTGCAGGTCCCTGCAACTCAAATGTGTCTTCCTGTTCAGATAGTTCACCCTCTTCCATAATTGAGGACATAGTTCTCAATTGTTCTGAACTCATAAAGGGTGTAAACCCCATCTCCAAGGCAGAGGGTGCCAAACTTGTCATAATCGGCCTCGAAAACGTCGTTGTCGTCGACGCCGACGTCGAAGGCTTCGGGCGTGGCGTCGAAAACAAAGGCGGAGGCCTCGATGACCTCGACAGAATTGGGATTCTGCTTGAGGAAGTCGCCAACCTCGACGCCATCGAGGACCTAGGGATAGCCACTGGGTGCGTCGTAACCGTGACTTTTCTTGGCGTCGACACCGGTGTCAAAGATGGCGTCGAGTCGACAGACCCGTGTGTCGAAGGTCCCTTCGACAACGGCGTCGAAGACGCCGACCTCGGCGTCGACGGAACCTTCGTCAATGGCTTCGACGGAACCTTCGAAGAAGGTTTTGAGGTCATAGCCTTACTCGAGGGTTCGAGACGCGCTCGAGAAGCTTCCTTCGCCGGGTACTGCGACTCGCGGCGATTTTGACATTCGGGTCTTTCGACCAGAGCATCGCTCTCGGCAGTCTTCGAGGGGGTCGAGGCCGCTTTCTCGAAGACGCACATCATATTTTTGCGGAATTCCTCCCATTCAGCCCGGGAACTATGTTTCGTGGGGCAAGGGATTCTCTTTGGAGAAACAGAGGAAGAGGAGGACGGAGAAGGGGATCTTCGACGTCTCCTCTTCGAGTGCTTCGATCTCGAGGAGTGATGGGACCCACTCCGAGACCTGGAGCGCGAATGGTGACGAGGAGACGAATGTCTCGACTTCGTCGAGGAAGAAGAAGCTTTAAAAGTTTTACCTTTCTCCAGCTTCCCCCTACGCTCCTTCAGGGCCTTAGCTGTCATGGACATACAGTCCTCGCTCTCCGAACAATGGTGTTCAGCTCCCAAACACCGCAGACAAACTTTGTGGGGGTCAGTCAGCGACATCTTTTTCCCACAATCTCGGCATTTTTTGAAGCCGGACCGAGGAGTTGTCGGTTCCGATGAGGAAGCCATCGAGTACGGATCGAATATCTCGAGGTAAATAGGATTAACTTGACAAAAACTGAGCAACGGTATTCCGAGGCACTGAGTAAGCGCGGAAAAACGGAACTGAGCAACGGACGCTGCATGCGGCCTTTATAGGCAGGATGACATCGACGTCGATACGGCGGCTGTCGAGGGACATCGACTCGGCGGACGTCGACGCGCAGCGCCCTCTAGAGAAAAAAATTTCCGGGGCCAGCAGAGCTGGAAGGAGATATCTAAGATAAGGAATACGTCGGAGGACACAATCCCTTCCAAACATGGATCTTACCATGGCAACTGCAGCAACGGTACTGTGTATGCACAAGAGAGTGAACTCTTAGCTAAGAGGTTCAGGGAGAGAGGTTACCAAGACAATACCATATCCAAAGCCTGTACCAAAATTGAAAAGAAATCCAGAGTAGAGATGCTCAAACTGAAAAACACTGATAGATCAGCAAGACCATCTAGGAATTGTGTAGATATCATCACACAATACTCAACTGAATCGCATGATCTTTACAGAATTGTGCACAAGCATTTGGGATCTTTTGAGACTTGATAGTGACATTCTGCCATTTCTCAATGGCAAACCATCATTTGTTTACACAAGAGCACCAACTCTCAAAAACAGATTATGTCTATCATTTATTACTGATTCCAAATCTAAAGGTACAGGCTGGTTGAAAGCAGCCAAAGGTTTTTTCAAATGCGGCACCTTTACTAGGTGTAGGTTTGCACATCCGGACTGCAGTGAATTCACTATCCAATTGGGCATCAAGACCATGATTAGTGATTTCATTAATTGTAGGACAACATTTGTGGTCTATGCAATTGTGTGCGTCTGCCTGAGGGTATATGTAGGAAGTACCATCAGGCAGCTCTGCGGCAGAATTCGAGAACACATTTCAAGTCTCAAAAAACAAGACCATATGTTGCCATTGGCCCTCCATTGCCAAGAATATCATCAGATGGACAATGTGAATGACATTAGATGTATTGGCCTTAAAAATGCTAACTTGGGTAAGAGAGGAGGAGATTTGAAACTCAAGCTTAGGCAAATAGAGGTTAAACTCATCTGTAATTTACAATGTGTCCAACATGGATTTAACGGAACACAGGATGAATGTCTTCTTATAATCTTTGAATAATACCATCTGTACATTTTAACACATGGAAGTTGTTGATGTAATGAGACTCATGAAAGAGATGCTAGTTTAATCTTTTCTTCCTTGCACTTTTTATACCAGATTCTTATCTAATACACATGCATATGACCTTTAACATCTACACTGACATACTTGTCAGCAATCTGCTCAATCCTGAATTGTATTCATGAATAAATCAGCTTACAACCCTAAACATGCAATAGTGTATTTGTACACTTTTCTAATTACCTCACAACTAAGGGCTGCCAGCTTGACTAACAAGGACGTTGCACAGCAGTAAATCTGACATTCTCCAATTTTACCTAGAAACCGTGCTCTTGAATTACATTTGATTATGGGGGAACCCCTTTTTCTTATACTATCTCCTTTTCTAATTTGACAATTATCTTATCTTTATTCACATGCTACATTACGTGCATGTGGCGAACATGGCTTTGCCGACCAACCATCAATTACTCCGGTTCATTTATTAGTCTATTTCATATAGAACACCATTAATCCATAGCGTACAGAATGTACGTGTTCAGAGGGCTTTACAGTTTTCTAAGCTTTAGAATTGTGATTGGGTCCAACTCAACATATATATTGATTTCTATTATTTTCCGCAGGCACATAGGGGGCTGCTACAGCTCTGTGATGTTGGATGTTTGCTCCTCGTCATGCTTCTCTATTACGCATGCGTGTGACATCATACATTCGCTTATGACGTTGCACGCATTGTTTACCATATTGTTTACCAACACGTTCCAATATGCCGTGGCATCATGCCGACAGCAAGGAACGCAGGATTCATCCCTTTCCTACCCGGATACAGGTAAGAATTATTGAAGTGCGCGAAATACAAATTTTCCTTCACTCATTGTTTTAATTTTTCTCATGTGACACAATTATCTTCTTGTGTCACAGATATTAGGACCACGTATATTGGAATAGATGTAATATTGCAGAACGAATTTCCACGGACTATTATTGTTCACCTACTAAACAGTAAGGTAAGATTTACATAATTGTGTTACGTATTGGACACCACCGTCCTACTAGCTGCCCCTGCCATTCTAATAGACTGATTCTAATTTCCAGGTTCACTTAATGGCTGTTGCTACACTCTACCATTATTTGGTTGGATTAATATACTAAGAGATATCAACGCAGTGCACCCTGAACACGGTCTGCATTATTTCCCATGCCAGGGTAAGATCATGTTTTTTGCAGACTTGCTGCCATCGTTTTTAAATATATATTCACCCAATAGGAGGCATTATACGTGTTTCCATTTCTTCTCCATTCATTACAGGGCATCATTAGAGAGCAACATGGTGAGTATAATTATATAACTAATACAGTTGGTTCCTCCAGGTCATGCATGTTCAATTATCTTCAGGCAGTTGCGCCATTGCTCATTCTCTTCGTTCATTCTGAGACCAACTTAACTATTTGGTCAAGAATTATCTCATATCTCTCTCTGGGGACACCCCTTTTGGGCTATTGCTTAGAGCCCAAGTGGATCTGAAGTATGTTTAACTGGCACCTCTTTCATGAGGCTCACAAACCTGTGGTTCGGGATCTATTCACGTTGTGATCACACTATATTTATTGTAATATGATAACCAGCGCGAACCCTACAATTCCATTAGGTGTGATATGAACACAACTGGTGATAATAGTTGAGACTTTTGTAATTTACAGTGATCTGATTTTATTGCTTCTCGTTCTCATGTGACTGCTCCAGCCATTCCTGCCTGTCTCTGATTTGACTCGGGGTATGTACACCACCATTTATGTTAATTTAATTATTGGTTTATGATTTAACATCTTGTACATATTTGTTTTGTTATGTTTTGTTTTCTTTATTGATCATGTATCTTTCTATACATGAAGTTGTTTATCACTGATGTTAACCATTATATCGATTCGTTATTCTATTCACAATGATGTTATTTTGAATGATTACTACAGCCTTGAGGACGCCCAAATGGTCGAAACACGTGTCGGCTGTAACAAGAATAAATCACCAATAACCTATATGGATGACCCCCCCTTTTTTGTTTCACTAATATATTTGGGATTTGGACTACCTTTCAAATATTGAATATTTAACCTTGGAGTTTTCTGCGCTGTATAGCAACATACACTGTCCTACACAGTAAAGCCAGAGCTCCAGGACGGTTGGGGATGGGGATGGTGTCCCTGGCCAAGGGCCACTGTCTTCCATGGGGGTCGATCGTTCCCAAGTACCCTGGCAGTGTCCCCATTCCTCACTGGTGGGAAAAGCTGTAACGCAGCCGAGCAAGAGGTCCAGGGCGGCCGGGGGTGATGCCCCAGGTATTGGGCACCTGTCTCCCATGTGGGTTGCCGTCCCCAAACCCAGTGGCAGCCCTAGGGAGCCCCAGTAAGGACCACATTGGACCATGATCTCTAAGTCCAGCAGCAGTCCCAGGGGGCCCCGGCAGGGTCCCCATCCATCCTCGGAGGGAAAAGCTGTAACGCAGCCCAGCCAGAGCTCTAGGGTGGCTGGTATGATGTCCCCGGCATTGGGTGTCTGTCTCCCATGTGGGTGGACCGTCCCCAAGTCCAGTGGCAGTCTCAGGGAGCGCCCTGAAAGGGTCACCATCCTTTCCTGGAGGGAAAAACTAACACAGCACAGCCAGAGCACCAGGGCAGTCGGGGTGATGTCCCCAGCTTTGGGCTCCTGTCTCCAATGTGGGTCAACCGTCCACAAATCTAGTGGCAGTCCCAGGGAGCCCCAGCAGGGTCCCCACCCTTCCCTGTGGGGAAAAGCTGTAACGCTGCCCAGCCAGAGCTCCAGGACAGACAAGGGTGCTGCCCCTGGCCTTGTGTGCCTTTCCCCAGTGCGGGTCGGCCGTCTACAAGTCCAGCAACGGTTCGAGGGGGCCCCAGCAAGGTCCACATCCCTCCCATGAGGGAAAGCTGTAACGCAGCGCAGCCAGAGCTCCAGGATGGCCATGGGTGCTGCCCCCGGTCTGCGGCACCTGTCTCCCATGTGGGTCGGCGTCCCCAGGCCCTGAAACATTCCCAGGGTGTCCCGGCAGGGTCCTCCTCTCTCCCCAGGGGAAAAAGCTGTAACGCAGCCCAGCCAAACCTCTAGGGCGGCCGGGAGTGCTGCCCCCGAACTTGGGCATCTGCGTTGCATTTGAATCGACTGCCCCCAGACCAGCGTTGGTCATGCGACGTCCCGGCAGGGTTCCCATCCCTCCCCAGAGAGAAAAGCTGTAACGCGCATGGCCAGAGCTCCAGGACAGTCAGGGGTGCTGCCACCGGGCTTGGGCGCCTTTCTCCCATGTGGGTTGACTGTTCCAAAGTCCAGCGGTGGTCCCAGGGAGCCCAGGCAAAGGTCCCCCTTCCTCCCCGTAGGGAAAAGCTGTAACGCAGCCCAGCCAGAGCTCTAGGACGGCCGGGGGTGCTGCCGCCTGGCCTTCGGCATCTGCCTCTTACATGGGCCGAACGCCCCACAGCACAGCGGCGTTCCCAGGAAGCCCTCGCATGATCCACATCCCTCCATGGAGGGAAAAGCTCTAACGTGGCCCGGTAAGCGATCCAGGGCGGCCGTGGGTACTGCGACAGGCAACGGACGAAATGGCCCCACAACCCCAAAATGGCTTAGTGCTCCTTACTGCTTCTCAGGGTTGGCAAAATGGGACCAGTCCCTCAATTTTGCCCACCCAGGGAAGCAGAAAGGACGTGCCCTTCCATGTGGGATTCCTGGGGCAGCTGTCCCTACAGGTATAAGACCAGCCCCCTAATGCCCCAAGGTGTGCCTTTTTGGCACTTTTTTTGTTGCCTTCCTTGGGGGCAAATGGTTGCAAGCACCCATCTGCCCCCAAAGCAGGAAAACATAGTGCCCCATTTTCATTGTTTTGGAGTGGGGTTCTGCTTGGCTTGGCCTACCAACAAACTCGATTCCCTGGTGTCCAGTGGTGCTTGCTGGTCGAGAATCAAATGATCCTCGACCAGAAATCTCCTTGAATGAGTGCTCATTGGAAAGAAGAGAGTCTCCCTTTTCCAACATGTCCTCACTGAAGTCAATCGGGCTAGAAATGCCAGAGAAGCACGCAAAAGTGTGGCTGCTATATTTATGCTGAAGCCTTTTGGCTTCAGCATGTAAATATCACTTCCTGATGACGTTGGCGCACATATCATGCGCCAACGTCATCAGGTCTGACCCCCACCCCCAGGCACAGAAAGGGAAGTCTTCCCCTTCACAGCCTGGAGGTCGGGAACATTGGTGCTGCTTCAGGTGGGGCGATCCGCCCCCTCACAGGTAAGTACTGCAGAGGATGAGCTATCTCGTCCTCTGCACTAGAAACGCATTGCGGAGGACGAGATAGCTCATCCTCTGCAGTTAAGTGGTTCAATACCCCTCCCGCTCCCAGGATTGACCAACTGCCCTTACCAACCACTTACCATCCTCGAAGGGGTGTGACAGGGTGAGGGCTTAGAAAAATTTCAAAAGGACTTGTAAGCCCCGCCCCTCCCTTGTTCCTGTTGCATTTCCAGCATAAGCCCTATTGGGGCCCAAAGTAGTCTGCTCTTTAAGGACTCTTTATAGGGCATGTTTTTCCCAATAATCGTTGGTGGGCTAGTAGGGTCATAATGGCCCTCACTGAGGCTTTTATTTAATAAAACCAAACTCCTTGGTGGGCTAGTGGCTGTACTTGGAACGTGGGCTCCAGCAGACACTGGGCCTCATTCTGAGTATGGCGGTAGGGGGTTAACGGCACCGGTAAGGATGCCGGTGCCGTTAACCCCCTACCGCCACATTCTGAGGTCCCTTAGCGGGTCCCACCAGGAACGGCTGGTCTGACCAGCCTTCTTAGCGGGACCCGTTAAGGAACCTTGGAGCTAATAACGGGCCCACAATTTGTGGGCCTGTTATTAGCTCCTTCCCCATTCCCATTGAGCCCTACGGGGGCTCAATTGGGAATGGGGAATGGTTTTCTGAATGGGGATTTACCGGGTCCTCCAAGGTTGGAATGACCCAGTAAGTCCCCATTCAGAGACACTGGACCAGGACCCGGGTTTGGAGGCAGCCATGGTGCTAATAGCACCATGGCTGCCTCCAAACTCGGAATGACCCCCACTGTCTCCTGGAGGTTCACATTGCTCCGGGCTATCGCACTAGGTTCACTGCAGTACCCCGGCGGTTGAGCAAGTGATGTCTCTGTCCCTTCCTGCTGCATCCTACAGGAGGTTCCTACTACGGCCAGGTTGTGCAACCCGGCATCTTTGTGTCCTAGTGCGCCATCTTCTTCTGGGCTGCAGCAAGACCTGCTGCAGCTCCACCGACTACTCCATGCCGGCAGTGCCATTCCTGCAAGTAAGGATGGAATGGCAGGGGGCCTGCTCACACACACACTCCAGCACATACGGGGTGTACAGGCTCAGTTCCCCTCTCTCTCATGAAAGTGCTTGCTCTCAGACCCTGTCACAATATACCCAAACATGGTCCATATTTACAGAGTTTTACACTGACAATCCCAGTCTAATATTAAGGCCTTCCTTGTTAAAACATTTTAAATTATATTTACAAATTGTTATGACTTGATGGACGTGAAGATTATGGGGCCTCTCTCCACAAGTACCAGTCAGGAAGATACAAATAACTCCCTGAGCGATCCTTGAGGCCACAGGTTTTTTGAGTGCCGGAAATGCCAGGGACAAGGAACACCGGAGACCCCGGACCGCTGTAAGGCAAGCAATGGGTAAGTACAATGGCAAGCGAAACAATGAAAACAGGGCGTAAATTAATGTCAAGGGGCTTACCAAGATGGAGGGGTCTGGGTTCTGAATAGCACAGATGGAATGGAGGTGTTCCGTGCAGCTGCAGAGTGCGACAAGCAGCAGCGGGCAAGGTGTCACACTGGAAGGCAATTGAGATGGTATAGCACTGCAAAAACCTGCATGGGCAGGTAGAGTTGGAGATCCGTATACAGTCCGTGAAGAGTTCCAAGGTCGAGACCAGCTAAGTACGTCGAAGCCAAGGGCAATCGAAAGGAATCCAAAAAACAGTCCAAAGAGTCCTGAAACAGCAGAGCAATACGATGACCAAGAGCTTGACAAGAGGAATCCAGGAAACAGTCCGTAGTCTAGTACCGTGACAGAAATACAAGAAGACGCCGAACAGTGCTCAAATGGATCAGCTGTGAAGCACTGAATGAGCGTTCCCTCTCAGGTTTTGAATGGGCAGAGGAGTGTCATGTGGCCCCGTCACATGACGCGCGATCCGGCACGTTTCCGCGTCACGTGACCCAAAGTATCAATATCCTACCGAATCTTCCTGGAGGCGTGACGATGCAGCGGGAGGAGTCGGCGGCTCCTCCAGCCGGCTGCGAGATGCCAGGGTAGCTGCCACTGATGAGGTGAAAGTAACAGGTTAGTATGCCCATAGCCAACATGATGCCTTTGTGTGCCCTTCCTGTAAATTATAACCCGCCGCTGCTGCCGCACTGCCTGAGGGAGTGGAGATGTGGGAGTAGAAGGCGAATGTGGACCAGAACCAGAGAGGGAAGGAATGGTAGACCTATGAGCGCTCGTCCTTGGGGTGTGACCAGCGGATGGCGTAACAGAGCCCCCCCAAAGGCCCACGATCCCGTGGGCTAGCAGGAAAATCCTGATGAAACTGGGCCACCAAACGAGGGGCATGGACATCCCGGGCAGGAACCCAAGAGCGATCTTCAGGACCGTAACCTAACCAATCCACCAGGTATTGCAGCCTATCCCTGAGAAAACGAGAGCCCAATATGCCCCCAACCTCATACTCATTAGGGTCGACCAAAGACACAGGAGCAGGGGGAGAGACCAGGCAAGTGGGACTAGGGCACGGCTTAATCAGGGAGGTGTGAAACACCGGGTGGATACGCCAGGCTGATGGAAGAGAAAGGCGGTAGGCCACCGGATTCAAGACAGCAGATACCCGAAACGGGCCAACGAACTTGGGAAGGAGTTTGCGACACCCAGGTAAGTGCAGGTGGCGTGAGGACAGCCACACACGGTCCCCCACATGATAAACGGGCGCTGCAACCCTCCTCCTATTGGCCGAAGCCTTCATGGACGCCCGGGCCTCCTGTAAATGGGCAAGGGTCTGGGCATCGACTGTGGCTAAGTCACGGACACAGGATGTGGCAGCAGGGGTACAAGAGGATGCAAAATCGGGGATGGGCAGTGTACGGGGATGCTGGCCATAGAGGGAGTAGAATGGGGAGAAGCCAGTGGAGGAAAGCAGTGTGTTGTTATGTGCAAATTCAGCGAGGTGCAGCAGATTCACCCAAGCCTTCTAGTGTTGCAGTGACAGGCAGCGTAAATGCTGCTCCATGGCTTGGTTCACCCTCTCCGTCTGGCCATTGGTCTCCGGATGGTAAGCAGAGGAGAACCGGGCGTCAATACCTAGCAGTTTGGTGAGAGCTCGCCAAAAAACGGGACGTGAATTGTGAACCCCTGTCAGATATCAAAACAGTAGGGAGCCTGAATAAACAAAAAATTGTCTTAAAAAAAGACTTGCCAACGCAGGTGCAGAGGGTATCCCAGAGCAAGGTATAAAGCGGGGCATTTTTGTGTATGTATCTACCACAACCCACACCGTGTCATAACCCTGTGTTCGGGGAAGGTCAGTCACAAAGTCCATTGTGATGGTATGCCAGGGTCTTGGAGGTATAGGTAATGGCTGAAGTAATCCCAAGGGACGACCTCTACGTGACTTACATTGGGCACATAGCAAGCATGTGTTGACATAGTTCTCCACGTCACGCCGCATCGAAGGCCACCAGCACCAGCGTTTGAGTAAATCCAGAGTACGCTGTTGCCCAGGGTGACCATGGATGGCAGCATCATGAGACCATTCCATAGCTAGATTTCGGGTGTCACTTGTGGGTGGGAATAGTCTGTTGTGAGAAAAAGGCAGACCGCCTGGTAAACAGGATCCCATTCCGATAACTGTTGTGGGTGCTGGGAGACCCAGAGGCATATGGCTGACAATAGGGGAGGCGAAGGTGTACATATGCATACTATATGACCGTGATCAAGCACCGTCTCCGGAAAGACCGGAAGCGACACCCCCCAAGGAGAACGGGATAGAGCATCAGCTTTGCCATGAGATACACCAGGGCGATGTTTAACCAAGAAGTCATAGGCTGCAAAGAACAGATGCCAGCGTACCTGTCGACTGTTGACGCATTTGAGGGATGCAAGGTCCTGCAAATTCCGGTGATCAGTGTAAACAGTGACTTGATGCCTGGCCCCCAGCAAATGGTGCCTCCATACCTGAAATGCGTCTTTGATCGCCAGGAGCTCCTTCTCCGTAACAGTATAGTGGGACTCAGTAGAAGTAAACCTGCGTGAGTGATATGCCACTGGGTGTAGACGGCCAGTGGTCGGGCAGGGTTGCGAGAGCACTGCTCCCAAAGCAAATGACGAGGCGTCTGCTTCGACAACAAATGGCAACTCCTGGTCCGGGTGTTGCAGGACTGGAGCTGAGGTAAATGCAGACTTCAAGGTTTCAAAAGCAGCCTGATGTTCTGGGGTCCAGATAAACAGAACGCGTGGACTGGTTAGTGCTGTTAGTGGGGCCACTATAGACGAAAACCCAGGGATAAAGCGCTGATAAAAATTGGCGAACCCAAGGATAGACTGCAAGGATTTCAGGCATGTCGGGACCGGCCATTCTAGAACAGCACATAACTTGGACTGATTCATGGTTAACCCACCCGGTGAAATGTGGAAACCTAGAAATTCGACCTCTTTTATGTGGAACTGACATTTCTCCGGTTTGGCAAATAGCGCGTTCTTGGGCAGGCAGGATAAGACTTCCCAGACATGAAGGATATGCTCGTCTAAAGAGGAGGAAAAGATCAGAATGTCGTCCAAATAGACCACCACATAAGTGTCCAGTATGTCCCCGAAAACCTCGTCCATAAATCGTTGGAAAGTGGCGGGGGCGTTGCACAACCCAAAGGGCATCACCACGTATTCAAACAAACCCTGTCGGGTGCAAAACACTGTCTTCCACTCATCACCTTCACGAATACGTATTAGGTTATATGCCCCCCGGAGGTCTAATTTGGTGTATATGGAGGCATGTGATTACCGGTCCAGAAGTGGTGAGATGAGTGGTATCGGGTATCTGTCCTTGATAGTGATGGTGTTCAAACGCCTATAGTCCACACAAGGCCGGAGATCCCCCTTTTTCTTAGGAACGAAGAAAATAGGGCATGCAGCAGGCGAGGAAGAAGGCCGGATGTGGCCCAGGCATAGTGCCTCCTGTACATAATCTTTGAAAGCCTGATCTTCTGATGGCGAGAGAGAGTAGATTCGGCCCTTGGGAATCGGAGCGTCGGGGACCAGATCTATGGGGCAATCGTAAGGCCTGTGTGGGGGCAGTCCCTCTGCAGTGCCCTTATCAAAGACTGTCTGGAAATCGTGATTGATGGCGGGTATGTTAGCGAGAACAGCACCGACCACGTGTGAGGTGGATGGTTGACTTTCATCACTCACAGTTAATGTCAGATGTGCTACTGCACCCAACGCCTTAGCGGGTGTAACAATTGAATCCTCTCTCTCGATAAGACAAAAATGCTGGCATACTTCTGATTCGAAATGGACATGGCCGGTACCCTAATTGATTAGCGGGTTATGCCTCTCCAACCAAGGAATACCAAGAATGATACCGAACTGAAGAGTGGTTATGAGGTCAAACGCAAGTGTTTCCCTATGTATTTCCAGGATGACCACTTCCAGGGGAGCAGTCTGTTGCCGAATAGGACCAGAGGCAAGGGAAGTACCATCCACTGCATGCACAGGCTCTGGACATTCCTTGGTGACTAACGGGAGGTTCAAAGCACAGGCCATTTGTATGTCGATGAAACAACCAGTGGCCCCAGAATCAATGACAATCTGAACCGGGTGTATGGTACCAGGAGTGGGCTTTAACAAAGCGTGGACTATGACTGATATAATGGACCCAAATGCAGGAGGAGAATACGAGGGGGACTGGGAAGAGCTCATCGTGGCCCCCTCGTTCAGGGACGAGCAGTCGGAAAACTCTTATGTTTTGTACGGCGGGGACAGTCCTTGACGTAGTGCCCATTGGGACCACAATAAAAGCAGGCGTTGTCTGTTCTCCGCCTTTCCTGTTCCGTCACAGTTATAGGGCTGCGTATCCCACCTACTTGAATGGGTTCGCTGGATGTGTCAGATGCTACCGGAACCTGTGTACCTGGGAATCCGGCTTCTGCCTTATGCTCGGTGCATTGAGCATCTACCTGAAGTGTTAGATCGACCAAATCGGGGTACAAAGTCGGAAGTGACGGCACCACTGCCAAGGCGTCTTTCATGGAATGACTTAAACCCCTATAGAATACCACAGCCTTTTTGTTTTCGGGCCAGGATGTTTCTGCCAATAATTGGTTGAACGGTGTTATGTACTCTATGAGAGATCAAGTAACTCTAAGTCCCTGGATTGAGCCTTGTGTCTGGTTTCAAATACCTTGGACATTTTGTTTACCAGGAGGTCGAAGTCATAAAGGGCTGGATGATCGTTTTCAAGTAGTGGATTAGCCCACGTGGCAGCGATGCCAGACAAATGGGAAAGCATGAATGTGGCCTTAGTGGTTGCATCAGGGAAAGCCAAGGGTCTACAAAGAAAGTGGAGCTTGCATTGGTTCAAAAATGTGCAAAACTTTCTGGAGTCTCCTTGGAACCTCTCAGGGGTGCCAATGGAAAAGGGGTGGGAGCTATCACTGGTGTGATGACAGAAGGGGAAGCAGAAGGGCCAGGGGTCGGAGGCGTGGTATCCCTAAATTCAGGGTCAGAGGGTAGAGGATGGCGAGCACTCTGGAGGGAGTCAAGGCAGTGGTGTATCGCCGTGGTGGCTGTGGCCATATCGGCTCTCAAGGTAGTGACAGCTTGCACCAGATAGGCCACGGGGTTCCCAGCTGATGCCTCCATAATCCAGACGACCTATTGGCTTCACAGTCTGTTATGACTTGATGGTCGTGAGGATTATGGGGCCTCTGTCCACAAGTACCACTCAGGAAGATACAAATAACTCCCTGAGAGATCCTTGAGGCCACAGGTTTTTTGAGTGCCGGAAATGCCAGGAACCAGGAACACCAGAGACCCCCGACCGCTGTAAGGTAAGCAATGGGTAAGTACAATGGCAAGCGAAACAATGGAAACAGGGTGTAAATTAATATCAAGGGGCTTACCAAGATGGAGGGCTCTGGGTTCTGAATAGCACAGATGGAATGGAGGTGTTCCGTGCAGCTGCAGCGTGCGGCAAGCAGCAGCGGGCAAGGTGTCACACTGGAAGGCAATTGAGATGGTATAGTACTGCAAAAACCTGCGTGGGCGGGTAGAGTTGGAGATCCGTATACAGTCCAGTGAAGAGTTCCAAGGTCGAGATCAGCTGAGTGCGTCGAATCCAAGGGCAATCCAAAGGAATCCAAAAAACAGTCCAAAGCGTCCTGAAACAGCGGAGCAATACGATGACCAAGAGCTTGACAAGAGGAATCCAGGAAACAGTCCGTAGTCCAGTACCGTGACAGAAATACAAGAAGACGCCGAACAGTGCTCAAATGGATCAGCTGTGAAGCACTGAATGAGCGTTCCCTCTCAGGTTTTGAATGGGCAGAGGAGTGTCATGTGGCCCTGTGACATGACGCGCGATCCGGCACGTTTTCTCGTCACGTGACCCAAAGTATCAATATGCTGCCGGGTCTTCCTGGAGGCGTGACGATGCAGCGGGAGGAGTCGGCGGCTCCTCCAGCCGGATGCGAGACGCCAGGGTAGCTGCCACTGATGAGGAGAAAGTAACAGGTTAGCATGCCCATAGCCAACATGATGCCTTTGTGTGCCCTTCCTGTAAATTATAACCCGCTGCCGCTGCCCCACTGCCTGAGGGAGTGGAGATGTGGGGGTAGAAGGGGAATGTGGACCAGAACCAGAGAGGGAAGGAACGGTAGACCTATGAGCGCTCGTCCGCGGGGTGTGACCAGCGGACGGCGTAACACAAATATAGGCCTAAAATGATAAGGGGGGATGGAAGGGGTCCATATGCATAAGTATAACTATGAATATGGATAGCATCAAGAATGTGAAGTCCCAAAGCAAAATGTTCTGTTAATGATCACTGCTACACCCTGGATAGTTTGTCATTTGTAGCTTCTATGCTATTTTGGTGTGCAAATGTTATTGTACCAACTGCCTGACTGTCTTGATTCTAACAAGTCAGACCCCAGCCTAGGAGAGTGCAGACTCCTGACAGCTGACAAAGGATAATTAACAGTGTGGGTTCAGCCAACCACACAACTCTTAACAAACAACCCAGCAAGGAAGTGTACAAGTTGCTTCCCTCACTCAAAGAGACTTCAGAAGAGACATCCCCCTACCCGTATCCATGAAAAAACAATTGTTTCATCAACCTGCAGTATAAATGAAATTTCTAGGAGGCAACAAAATGTTCAGGCTACCAGAGACCCTAAAATTAAAACCTCCCAGAAGACCTGCTGGTATCTCTAGCAGCCCTCTAGAAATATTAAAACCCCAGAGCTTACCAGAAAAGCTCCAAGAATCTTGGGTGATGAAACCTGACTGAAACATTCATGCCAAGCAATAACTGGGAATCCAAGATGACCGGCCCTGGTATATATGGCAGACCATATGGCAGATAAACGCAAAAGGCCACAACACCAAGAAGAGACTGAGAAGAACCCCTGCAAGAAGGTTCACAATACCGGCAGCCCAAAGAAGGCAAAACAACATTATGCCATCTTGTTGGCATTTTTGGGGGTGTAGATGGGGGGTGGATTGGCCTGGGATGAGGGGGGGGTGGCGCCCTTCGAGCCCACCCCCAAGATCATATCGCTGGTGGCCTAGTGGTCCTTGCTGCTTCCTAGGGGTGGCAAAATAGGACCAGAACCCCGATGTTGCCCCCCTAGGGAAGCAGCAAGGGTCTGCCCATCCTGGGGGGGAATACTAACTGGGCTGGCCCACAGGCACAGGGCCAGCCCCATAATGCCCCCAAGAGTGACATTTTGGCATGTTTTTTTGTTCCCATCCTCGGGATCAAATTGGTGCAAAACAGCACCCATCTGCCCTCAAAGAAGGCAAAACATAGTGCCCCATTTTTTTTTTTTGGGTGGGGATTTGTTTAGCTTGGGGGGACCCCACCCCCAAAATCCATTCCCTGGTGGTCCAGTGGTGATTGCTGGTCAGGGATTGAACAATCCTCAACCAGCAATCTCCTTGAGAGAGGGCTATTGGAAAGAAGAGAGTCTCCCCTTTCCAACGAGTAATCACTAAATAAATCGGGCTAGAAATCCAGAAAAAGCATGCAAAAGCGTGGATGCTATATTTACATGATTGAAGCCTTTTGGCTTCAGCATGTAAATATCACTTCCTGATGACGTTGGTGCACATAGAGTGCGCCAACGTCATCAGGTCTGACCCCTGTGGCGTTGCCCCGTAAGGGCTGCGCACGCGGCGGCGTGACGTTGCACGTCGCCGCGTGCGGCTTAAATAAATGGGGCGTTCCCGGAAGCATTAGAGCGACCGGGGAGCCCGAACCTGACGGACGTGTGCGTGTGAGCTCTGTTGGGTTGGGGGCTCACGGGCACGCCTAGGGGCAAAGGACAGACCCCCAACAGTGGCGACGAGTGATGTCGGATGCCCGGGCCCGGCGGTGAAAGGCGTCCGGAATTTTTCAATCGAACGGAACGTTCACGGACGTTTCGTTTCATGCCGTGGCTGCAGACCGCACACGCGGCTGGCGGCCATTTTGCATACGAGGCCGCAGAACTTCTCGGAGCTCCGGTTCGGACCGAGAAGGTGATCCGGGTCTAATTTTTGGATTTTGTGGTTGCTGAGTGCATGACCTGCACGCCCATACCCAATTTGGGTGTTTTCATCAGGTTTTGGGACTGTCACGTCGAGTGTAAGCCAGGATAAGGACTAATATGGTAGGGCCTGCTTAGTCCAGTCCATACACGTGGCTCAATTTTTGGGACTTCTATACGGCAGTGCTTTGCTGCAAGGCGGCAACAAGGCACTTCCACGACCCTTCATCATCAGGACACTCTTTTTGATCCTCTTCATCATCACGAGGTGGTGGCCGTTCTGGGAAGTTCTTCGTGTGTCTGCACCAGGCTGTGTGTGGCAGAGGGGTGCATCCTTCCGCATGGTGATGGTGGGAATCTGAGTTGCGGCCCCAGGTCTGGTAGTGGGGTGCCTGTGCGCTCAGTCCCATGTCCGACAGCGACCAGGACGGTGACACCGCAGATCCTGGGGAAGAATCTCAGGACGAAGGTCAGGCGGCCCAGCCTGCAGCTCTGCAACCGCTGCCACCGGGGAATCAGGGGCCGGCACCACTAGGGGCACAGCCTGTTGCTCCACAGGGCCCCCCATTATGGCTCAAGCTAGAGCCCAGGCGGCCCTGCAACCGATACCAGAATTCGATCCTACGGGCCCCCCGTCCAGTCTGGGGCCCCGATGGAAGAGGTGGGTGGCCCGCCTGGACATGTACTTCAGGGCTGCTCGAGTGGATGACAATGACAGCATGGTAGCCACCATGCTGTACTCGGCGGGAGCCGCGGTTCAGGAGATCTTCGAGTCGCTGACTCCGGTGGACCAGACCTATGGTGAGGCGAAAGCGGCTCTCCTCGCACACTTCCTTCCACTTGCCAACGTGGACTTTGAGAGATTCGTGATGTTGTCGGCCAAGCAGAAGGATGATGAGACCCTGGACACGTTTTACGGCCGCCTGCGCCGCCTTTCCCAGGGGTGCACGTGGGGGGACGCGGAGGACATGATACGGACAATGCTGATCCAAGCATGCTCCTCCGGCAAACTGAGGAGACAGGTCCTCAGAGAGCCGGGAATCACTCTGTCCCGTATACTAGAACTGGGTCGATGTCACAAAGTGGCTGAGGCACGGGCAAACAAGATGGAAGCGGGTTCACGCTCGATCAAGGCCGAAGAGGTGTGCGCTGTGTGGCGGGGCGGCAGAGGAACAAGAAGGCCTGGTGGAGCCCCCCGAGACAGGACAGGAAGATCGGGGGAGTCATGTCAGAAATGTGGCTATGACCTCCCCCACCCCACAGAGTGCCCAGCCGCAGGAAGAACATGTGGCCGATGTGGGCTGCCGGATCACTTCTCGAGAGTGTGTAAGTCGGCTCTACCTGTCATGGTACCCAGAGGTCCTGCCCGAATCTGGACTCCGCGCCAAACCCGGCCATCCAACGTGGCCCAGGTGGATCAAGCGGAAGAGGAGGCTCAGGCAGAGGAGGCTGAAGTAGAGGAGGAGGAAAACATCTTCTTCGTCTCAAGCATGGGGATACTGAAAGGCAAAAGCAGGAGACAGCCAAGGTGCGTGGTGGAGGTGAACCGCTCGCCTGTTCCCGTGCTGGTGGACACCGGGGCATCGGTCAATGTTATGGCGAGGGGACATTATGACGCTCTTGACCCATTACCGAACATGGCTGTGCCAAGAGCTCGCATCTTCGCCTTCGGTGGACTCGAGCCCATACCGCTGGACGGAGCGTTCGTGGCGTAGGTGGAGCATGAAGGCTCGAAGATCAGAGCCCGGTTCTATGTGACCCCCATAAGCAACAACACCCTGCTGAGCTGTGCGGCTGCGGAGGCACTCGGGATAGTGAGTTTTGCGTACTCAGTATACCTGGAAGATATCAACGATCTGCTGGACAAGTACGCAGCCCTGTTCAACGGCATTGGGAGAATGACCGGTGATCCAGTCCGGCTACACATTGACGACTCAGTACAACCAATTGCCCTGAAACACCGGAGAGTTCCTTTTCATCTGAGGGAGCAAGTCGACAAAGAACTGGACAACCTGGTGGCCTTGGACATCATCGAGAAAGTGGAAGGCCCAACACCATTGGTGTCCCCCATTGTCGTGGCCAGGAAACCAAAGCAGCCGGACTCCGTTCGCATCTGTGTGGATATGAGGCTACCCAACAAGGCCATAAAAAGGGAGCGAAACCTGACCCCGACCATCGATGACATAATTGCTGAGGTACAGGGGGCCAGATTCTTCTCCAAACTCGACCTCAGAGCAGGGTACCATCAAGTTGTCCTCCATCCGGAGTCCCGGTACATTACTACATTCACCACCCACCGGGGACTCTACAGGTACAAGAGGTTGAGCTTTGGGGTATCGTCGGCTGCCGAAGTGTTTCAGAACATTATCCGGGGTGCACTTGCTGATCTTGAAGGGGTACTCAACATCAGTGATGACATTTTGGTGTTTGCCAACACGGAGGTGATCCACCTGAAGCGCCTGGCCAAGACCTTCGAGAGACTACAGTCATTGGGCCTCACCCTCCATAGGGACAAGTGCGAATTCTTGCGCCCATCAATAGAATTCTTTGGGTTCGTGTTCAAGGAGGGAGGGGTGTCACCCGACCCGCGGAAGGTTCAGGACATAAAGAGTGCACAGCCCCCGGAATCCGTGTCGGAAGTGAGAAGTTTTCTGGGCATGGTGACCTACTGTGGTCGGTTCATCCAAAACCTGGCCTCGAGGTCTGAGCCGCTCAGAGCTCTTACCAAGAAAGAGACCGCCTGGCACTGGGGTCCTCTGGAACAGTCGGCGTTCGAGGACATCAAGAGCGCCCTAACAACGGAAGACACCATGGCGTTTTTCGACCCGGCGCTACCCTCGGAGATTGTGGTCGACGCCAGTCCGTTCGGCCTGGGGGCGGTCCTGACCCAGGTGGACCGGGATGGAAACCTCCGGCCCGTAGCATACGCCAGCAAGGCGCTCTCGGAAACGGAGCAGCGGTACTCCCAGATCAAGAGGGAGGCCCTGGCGGTCTTGTGGGGATGCCGACATTTTCGCCTCTATGTGCTGGGGCGCCCGGTGACTGTGGTGACTGATCATAAACCCCTGCTCCCGATTCTGGCAGGCTTGTTATCTAAGCCCCCGGCCAGGATTGAGAGATGGATGCTCGCATTGCTTGAGTACGGGGTCACACTGGAATACCGGCCAGGTGCCAACAATGCAGCGGACTTCCTTTCCCGTCATCCCGGAGTGCGTGGGGGAGTGGCGGGAGACACCTGCGCAGAAGAAGCGGACAACCATGTCCGGATGGTGGTGGAGGGAGCAACACCAAATGACTGGAGGCTGCGGCGGCCGAGGATGGGTGCTTACAGATACTGAAGCAGTCGATGCAGAGCGGTTCCTGAAAGCGCGTCTTGGAAGCTCTCGCAGGGCGGACCCATGAGGCGAAGACCGCCCTTGAACAGCTGTGGAAGGTGAAAGATGAGCTGTCCTTCTCGGAGTCGGGGCTCCTGCTCCGGGGGGATCGCATAGTGGTCCCCCACTCCAAAGTGGGTGAGGTGATCGCTTTGGCCCATCACGGACATCAGGGTGCTGCCAAGACAAAGGCGAGGCTGCGGATGAAGGTCTGGTTCCCGGAGCTGGAGAAAAGGGTCGATGACTTTGTGGCAGCCTGTGTATGGTGCCAGGCAGCCTCCCCGGTGCAGAGGGAACCGGCTATCGAAGCAATGCCTCGAGGGACCAGGCCCTGGGAGGTCGTGCATGCGGACTTTGGGTCCACGTCCGTGGGCACCCATTTTCTGGCCATAGTCGATGAGTACTCCCGGTACCCCGAAGTGGAGTTCGTGGAATCGGTGGCATTCGAACATGTGGTAGTCGGCGTGGAAAAGATCTTTGCAACCCACGGATTTCCCCTGACGCTGTGCTCGGACAATGGGTCGCCATTTCAAAGCGAACGTTTCTCAGAGTTCCTGGCCAGCTGTGGAGTTCAACATCGAAAGATATCCCCTCTGTGGCCTCGGGCCAACGGCGATGCGGAAAGACTGATGCGAACACTAAACAAGACATTTCGGATTGCGCAAGGACAAGGCCAGCCCCTCCAACGGGCATTGTATCAATTCCTGAGAGTGTATCGCAACACCCCACATGCCTCCACTGGTGTCGCCCCGGCGGAAGTGCTGTTCCGGCGATGCCCCCGGGGTCTACTGCCGGAGGTACAGGAGAGAGAACCCGGGATTATCAACGACCGGCAGGTTGAGGCCGACCGACTGGCCAGGATCAGCCAAGAGAACGTGCGCCGGGGCCTGCGGCCCCAGCGGCTGGAACCCGGGGATGAGGTGCTCATCCGGAACCGCCATCCTCACGGGAAGTTGTCCCTACCTTATGAACCAGCGCCTCTGGATGTGGTCGCCGTGAAGGGGTCAATGGTGACGGCCTCCGATGGGCGAACGGCTGTCACCCGTAACGTCAGCTTCTTCAAGAAGCTGGGGGACTCGAGAACTGAACCCCCCTGGATCCTGGTGTCGCCGAGATCCCTGAGGAAGATGGGCCCCCTCTCGGTGTCCCGGCCTCTCCGTGTCGGGAGGCTACTGGTGATGGACTGCCGGTGCCGGAGGTGAGCGGGAGGTACCCCCAGAGGACTGGGCGAGGGAAACCCGCTTACCTCAGTGAGTATGTGTTGGGACAGTTGGAGAGTCGTCCGGGGTGAGGGTGGCTGACATTAAAGGGGCCTGGGTCCAGTTTGGGCAAGTTGTTTGTTGTGTGATATGTTGTGCTTAACTAATAATGTAACTGTGTGTCCTCCTGAAAAAGGAGGAGTGTGGCGTTGCCCCGTAAGGGCTGCGCACGCGGCGGCGTGACGTTGCACGTCGCCGCGTGCGGCTTAAATAAACGGGGCATTCCCGGAAGCATTAGAGCGACCGGGGAGCCCGAACCTGACGGACGTGTGCGTGTGAGCTCTGTTGGGTTGGGGGCTCACGGGCACGCCTGGGGGCAAAGGACAGACCCCCAACAACCCCCAACCCCAGGCACAGAAGGGGAAGTCTTCCCCTTCACAGCCTTGTGGTCAGGATCATCGGCGCTGCTCCAGGGAGGGCGATGCGACGCCCCAATGGTAAGTTCTGCGGAGGACAAGCTATCTCTGCAATTGAAACGTACTAGAAACGCACTGTGGAGAACGAGGTAGCTCGTCCTCAGCATTTAAGTAGTTAAATACCCCTCAGCGTGGGTTAAAGGGCTCAGGAGTTGGAGCTCGCAGGGAGCAGCAACAGCATTTGTACGCAGTTTCTTGCCATACCCAAGTCCTGCCCACCACCTGCCTTAAAACCTCCAGTGCTCCGCACGAGGGCTGAAACCTGTGGGGGATCAAGGGCGCAGGAGATGGAGCCTGCGGGAAGTTAGAGCACATTGGCGAGTGCCACATCAGTTTTCACCAACTCCAGTCTAGTGCATTGTAGCCAAGCAGGGCGGGCTGCTTTCGTTCTACTCTTGCTTGCTTGGTGATGGATTCTTTTTGGCAGCGATTATATGGCATTGATCTGCGCACACGAGATAACGCTGTGAACGATTCTGAACCTTTTGCAAACCCTGATAACTCTGAATTCATAAGTGGTAAAGCTCATAGAATGTACAAAGTTGAAAGACGTTAGCAAGCAAGGAGTTTATTTACTATTTGCAGTATTTTCGACACACGTTAATTTAACTAACAGAGGTGAGTGGTTAACGTTGTTGTGTCATTTCTTCAGACTAATGCACTAATCTATTGGGGTTAACAGTAACAGTTTACTATACATGTTTTACTCACGTTTCGTTTTTTTCATACCCTTGATCAATGCGCAAGAAGTTTTCTGTCGGGCATTCAAGGAAAGGTCCTAAGACCGTAGGCGTGTGCGCGTGTCTCGTTGTTTTTGCTCAGAACACTGTCGAGTGTTACGTCTGTAAATCTTCAAAGGCGATTGCGCGAATATTTGGTGCGGCGGCAACAGAACTTAAATATTGACTTTGCAGCTGGTGCTCGAGGGTTTTGTTCTTTAACAGGTAAACTAACATACGTTTGGGAAGCGCAGAACCGCGCAACGTTTTAAAGTAATGTTTCTTGAAAAACATTAACAACTGAATTCCGCTGAGGCAAGAGACGGATGTCTCGTTCTGAATACATGTAAAGAAAAGAGTTCCTAGTTTGGATTTTAAAAAGAAACTGAAGCAGTAAAAGATACAATGCAGCAATATATTTAAAAGACTTAACTGAGACTAAGCAACACTTTAGTCATCAACATCTGAAATGCCTATCAGCTAAAGAAGCATAGGCAGCAGGCATGGAAGGGAGGTTGGGACATTTAACACGAGAACAGTAGAGAAGTTGCAGACAAGCTAGTCAATTGTTTGTGATTACCTTTTAGGTCATCTTTAGAGCACTCCGATCGAGAAGAGTTCAGGTTCTGGAGACCAGGGCTAAGAAGAAACCTGCGTTTGTTATTTTCTCCACTTCCCCTTTCCCCTTGGATTTGAGAGCTTGATAGTTGTAACTCAAAGATTGTTGAGCGAGCAGGCTTGGGGGGGGGTCTGGTGGGCTATCATCATTCTCAAGCTGGACCTGACACATTAGCATCAGGGCCTTCCGTGCCCAAGTCTCTTTGCCTTTCAAAGTCTCTTGATTCAGAGGGTCTGGTGCAACAAACAAACAATAAGTTCCTTTCTTTTTTCAGATTTTTACAAGTACTCAATATCTCTGGCAATTCACTATTCACCTCGGATCCCCTTCAGCCGGGCTCAGATCCTCTCAACACAATGGGCCTCATTACGACTGTGGCGACCACGGTATGAACGGTGCCGGTAAGGGACCAGCACCGTTCATACCGGGCCGCCACATTACGAGTTCTGCAGCGGGTCCCGCTCTGTACGCCTGGCCAGACCAGATGTGCAGAGCGGCACCCGCTAGCAGAACAAGATGCTAACAATGCACCCGTCATTAACGGGTCTGTTGTTAGCATCCTCCCCAAATGGGAATGGGGACTTACCGGGTGCGGGGCCCGCGAATGGGAATTACCGGGCCCGCAAAGGTCGGAATAGCCCAGTAATTCCCATTTTGCGGGATACGGCCCCGAGTTTGGGGGTAGCCATGCCGCTAAAAACGACATGGCTACCTCCAAACTCGTAATGAGGTCCAATGTTCGTAAAATATTTATGCAACCAATTTCTCCTAGGATAATCTTTCTCAGGTGACTCACGGTTAACCCTGGATCCCCCTCAGTCGAGCTCAGATCCCCTTTAACACAATTTTATCTCTCTCCGCTGGGCTCTAACTAATTTCAATTCCAAATGTAACGCTTAACGCAAACTTGCTTTAACCAGAGCTTTTAGCTGATCTCCCTCCACTGGGCTCAGACAAACTTCATATATGTTTTCATCAATAATCAAAGACTTTCGAATATACACAGGGGTTTGCTTGACCCGTAGCAGGACCACTTCAATTTCACAATTGTTTTGGCCTCATTATGGGGGTCATTACAAGCTGGGCGCAAAGGGATACCGGGCACTGGTAATGACAGGGCTCAGACAAACTTCATATATGTTTTCATCAATAATCAAAGACTTTCGAATATACACAGGGGTTTGCTTGACCCGTAGCAGGACCACTTCAATTTCACAATTGTTTTGGCCTCATTATGGGGGTCATTACAAGCTGGGCGCAAAGGGATACCGGGCACTGGTAATGACAGGGCTCAGACAAACTTCATATATGTTTTCATCAATAATCAAAGACTTTCGAATATACACAGGGGTTTGCTTGACCCGTAGCAGGACCACTTCAATTTCACAATTGTTTTGGCCTCATTATGGGGGTCATTACAAGCTGGGCGCAAAGGGATACCGGGCACTGGTAATGACACCGGGGCCGGTAATCCCTTTGCACCCTACTACGAGATCCCTTTGCGGGTCCTCCCTTAACGCCTGGTTTTACCAGGCGTTAAGGACGGGACCCACAAAGGGATACCGGGGTCGATAACGGTACCGCAATTTGCGGTACCGTTATTGCCGCCTTCCCATTAAGCCCTATGGGGGTTCAAATGGGAATGGGGAATGGCTCTGGTGAATAGGCAATTACCGGTCCCGCCGACCTCGGACTGGACCGGTAATTACTCCATTTACCATAACGGAGTCAGACCGATTTTGGAGGCAGCCATGGCGCTAACAGCACCATGGCTACCTCGGAATGAGGGCCTATGAGTGTTTCCGGTCCGGTAACAATGGTGCCGGTAAGCATACCGGCACCATTGTTACTGGACCGGCACACTCCGAGTTCTGTGTGCAGTTGCCGTCCTGCCCACCAGGTCAGACCTGGCAGGCGGGACGGCAGCCGCTCATAGTCTTTGAAGGAAGCACTGGCACTGTTGCGCAGATTGCCAGTGCTTTCGTCCTCCCCATTCCCATTGAGTTCTGGTTGACTGAAATGGGAATGGGGAGTTACATTTTCCGGCGCCTGGCTTCACGGGCCGCCGGGGCTGTAATGCCCTGGTGATTCCCTAAAGCCAGGCGCTGGAAAAAATACACAACTCTGCACGGCTACTGCCGGAGTTGTAATGAGGCCCTTTATCACATTTACAATTGTTACCTTTATGATATGATAGTTTATTTATATAGCGCCTATACACAATGTGTTTCAAATTGCTTCAAGGCAAGGGAGGGAATAAGGGAAAATACAATGACATTCTTACAGGCCATGAACAGTAAGGATGTGAAATTAACTATCATACTCGGACTGACAACATTTCAAATAGTGCAAGAGCTAAATAGATAACGAAGGACGGAAGGGGGAGAGTGGGAAGGGGATACCTAACATAGACTTCCGAATGAGTACCAGCGTGGTACCGGACCACTCTGTCGACGGTATCGTATCTTGGCTTCAAAGTTCAATCACTCCTCTGCTGTTTAATTCACTTCGCTTGTCACATACGCTTCATACACTGTTCTCTTCAGTTTTTACTGTACAATGTTGCCGCTTGCATCCTTGGCTTCAACACAGACCGGTCTGGTATCAGTCTGCCCAACTCACTGGCTGTGCTGACTTCACTGGTGCAGCTTTGTTCTAGAAGCCAAGGACAGTACCAAAGTAGCAAACGATTCTCCCTGCCTTGACTATCGTTGCAGGAGAGCCTCGGGTACCTCCGACACACAATGCAGGATTCTTCAGCCTTTACTCATGGTCTTATGTTCCCTATTCTTGAAAGTTTGTAAAAGAAACAGACTTTTCTGTGAAAAGGTCAAGGGCACTTCCCTCCTTGCAATCCTCTTCGGTGTTGCCATCTTTCACCTTGTATTAAACTGCCATCTTGGAACTGCTGCTTCCTTGTGTGCTTGGCCTAGCTCTGAGTATGCTTTCATGCTCCGCATTTCATCTGTGTGTGGAAGTGTGATGGAAGTCAGGTGTGTGTAATGATCCGTAACTGCCTGACCCTGCCTGGCCATTGTATTGGGACATGTCAGGTATATGGCTCGGGTGTTAATCCATTTTCTTTCACAGTGAGCTGTTCGTGAGAAAGTGTTTGGGCCTCATTACGAGTTGGCCGGTAAATTCGGGGTCATTACCAGCATGGCGGTAAGAGCGGGTCCGTGCTCGTATGAACCCGCTAATAGCGGGTGATTATGAGTGCGCGAGCACGCGCGAACCCCCATGCCGGTAATGGAAATACCGGCATGCCGCTAAAGGCCCTCCAACCCCCCGATAGCGGCATCGCAGGACCCGCCGATACCGGCACCACCTCAGAGCAACCGCTAAATACCGGCACGGTAATACCACCATGTAAATACCGTGTTCGCAAAAACGGACCTGGAAATTACGTCATCGCGCAGGAACGGGAAATGGGCCGGCGGCCATCTTTAAAAACACAATCCATCGCCATCCACCCCAAACAGCAGTCCTTTCGTGTTGTGCTGCATCAGAAAACACCCAGGATGTCCAAGGCAACCAGGAAGATGACCCCCCGGAAGCGGAAACAGCGTTTCTCTGACGCTGAGCTCAATGTGCTGGCAGACACTCTGGCCCAGCATGCAGACATCATCAGGTCAAACGACATGAAGCATGCTGCCCAGATGAAAAAGAAGCAAATCTGGCAGGAGGTTGCCCAGAGGGTGTCGGCTGTGGGGACCACCCCATGTACAGTGCGTGACTGTTGCAAGCGGTGGGACAACCTCCGCCTTAGGGTGAGGAACATCCTGGCAGTCAACAGGAGTGCGGCCATGGCGACAGGCCCACTCATCAGCAAAGCTGATGCCATGGGAGGAGACTGCCAGCTCTTTCATTGATCCAGAGTCAATAGAGGGATTCGGAGAGATGGAGATGGGCGCTGCATCATCCACAGAAGGAGGTGAGTGACCAAGCACGTCCCTGTAGGGGAAACCATGACGTGGCACAAGTGACGTGGAAGTGAGACTAGGCAAGGCAATGCATGTCCCAGACCCACATCTACATCTCCAGGCAAGAATGAGTGCCACACCTTGCCACACACAAATGCATGCTGAGTGCCAATCCCAATACCAACACACGAGCAACATAACTCGACCGTGCCCATGTAACCCAACACACAGACACCATATCAATGGCATGCCACCTAAGATGGATTCATAGCCTACATGCCCCCTCAGAACACCAAATGCCATACCCCTGTAATAAATGGATGCATGAATGTATGGAGATTTCACAGCGCAATAGAATGTCACTGGCATGTGACACCATCACTGATGACATGCATCTCTTCTATCCCCCAGGCACCGATCAGGAAGATACCAGGCAGGACAGAGGTGCAAGGGCATTAACATCACGGCAAGGGAGAAGGGCCCCCGCCACCACCACCCCCCAGCCTGAGAAACAGGCCAGACCAACAGGCACTGTGCCAGACCGGGCTGAAACCCAGGAAAGTACACGCAGTCGTGTCCACTACACTCACCCCAAGCACCATGACCACAACCCCACCCCATTTGGAGTCCGACGGCAGTGACGATCCCAGCCTCCACGATTCCGACCTCAGAGATTCCGACAAGTGCACCTTCGAGGAGGACAGCACCCTGGATGTGGGTCCCACACAAGGGCCATCAACCACCCCTGCTACCACCACCCCGGCTACCACCACCCCGGCCACCAGCACTCCCGCTACCAACGACACCTTTGAGGCTCGCCTGTCGAGGGTGGAGGCACGACAGGAGTCGATGCTAGATCTAATGCGGCAGTATATTGACGATGGGGAGGACTCCAGGAGGGACATCGCCATTGGGGAGACCACAGCAGCCATTGCTGCAAACACTGCAGCCGTTAACGCATCCGCAACTCTCATGAGGGACTGTCTGGGGACCATCCTGCTCCAAATGCAGCGGCCACGCCTTGGAGCAGGCGTGGGATCAGCCTCTGACACGTCCACTGCTACGACCCCTTCAACCTCTGCCCACTCAAGCCCCGTGCGGATGACCCGGAGGAGTGCACGGCACTCAGACATGCCACCCCCAGATGCCAAGAAGGCCAAGAAGTAGGGTGGCCAGACAATGGCCGTTGGATACATGGACGTTGGTGAAGGGAACAATCTTCAGAGTACATATGGGGACATCTGGGTTTTGTAGGGTGGGTTAGGGAGTTCACTGGGGTTATTTGGGGTTTGTAGGGTGGGCTGGGGAGTTCACTGGGGTTATTTGGTGTTTGTAAGGTGGGTTGGGGAGTCCACTGGGGGTTGGGAGGGAGTGTTCACATTGTTGCCTGTTTGAAAAATACACCCGTTGTGTGCCAAAAATTCAATGGCTGGACATTCTTCATTTTGTGCATGTACTTTTAATGTGTGATGGTGTTCAGTGGCCAACTCCAAACAATACAAGTGTGCATGTACACATGGAGCCAGTGTGTCACTGACACATGTCTATCATAGTCCCTGTGTTTCAAAAGTATTTGTGAATTAGTGCTTGGCATACAGCATGGCCATCCCGTGCATCTCGTACTGGCAGGGGGGCTACTTCACCTCCGTCTCCATCCTCATCATCCTCACCCGGCCCATGCATGTCAATGTCAGGTGGCAGTGGTACCTTTCTCCGGACGCACATGTTGTGCAGCATGACACAGGCCATGGTGATATTTGCCACCTTCTCAGGCTTATATAGGAGTGCCCCACCAGACCTGCTGAGGCAGCGGAACCGCAACTTCAACAGGCCAAAGGTCTGCTCAATCACAACATGGGTACGGGTGTGCACACGATTGTACTCCTCTTCATGGCTGTTCTGCGGGTTCCGCACAGGGGTGATTAGCCACAGCCTCAAGGGATATCCTCCATCACCTGCAAGCAGATACAAATAGGTGTGTGTCACTCTGAACTGCCACCTTCAGGGAGCACAGCCATGGCGGCAGCTATTTGGTGTGGGCATGCACATGTCCCTGTACGCATGCAAAAATGTTACCTAGATGCAATCTATACTGTCATGAGGTGTGGTAGTCTGGATGGCGTTCAATAGATGATGCAGGGTGTAATCATGCATGCTGAGGCAGATGTGCTGTAGTAGTGCAACAATGTTTAGCCTCCAATTCATGCTGTTCATCCCTCACTATGCATGGTCACACTGACCACATTGCCACAGTTGCCATCCTGTTCATTCATGCATTGCTTGCCATCAACATGGTGGCCTGGTTGTGCCTCTTACTTGTTGTCATCGATATGCATTGATTGTGATATGTGGCCCAGTGATGTGTCATGTTCCGTTTGGCTGGATCAGGTCAGGAGTGTTTAGCTCTGCATGCATTCTCCAATCACTGGCTATTGGCACCCAGGTACAGTTGCCCCCCCTTCCCCACCCAGGTGCAATATGCCCCCCCTTTCCCACCCAGGTGCAGTATGCCCCCCCTTATGGATCCCCACACATCAGTACCCCAAAGCACTGCCATAGACAGCTGTGCTACTCACCAAGCAGCCAGGCGCGTGGTCCAGCATGTCGCTCCATGTGACGGGGTAGCGTGGAGTTACGCAGTACCATGGCATCATGTGTTGATCCGGGATATCGGGCGCAGCAATGTGTGATGATCTTGCGGGAGTCACATACCATTTGCACATTGATGGAGTGGTATTGCTTGTGATTGGGGTACACCGCCTCTATGGCATGGGGGACTACCAATTCCACATGGGTGCAGTCGAGTGCACCAACACAATTGGGCATGCCTGCCAGTGCATGGAAGCCCACTTTGGTGTTGGCTATCTCCTGGGGAGTCCGTGGTAGGGATATGTGGCTGCTTGCGTGCTTCAGGAGGGCATCCAGCACTTGGTTCAACATGTGTGAAAATAGTGGCTGTGAAATGCCATGCAGCTGGCCCACTGTGTGTTGGTAGGTGCCTGTGGCCATAAAGTGTAGCACAGACACCACCTTTAGTAGCGGGGGGATGGCAGTGCATATTTCTATGAGGCTGGCAATGGCGTTCTGTATCATGTCCACTATGGTGGTGATGGTGTCACGGTCCAACCGGTACAGGGTGTGGATCTGCTCAGGGGTTAGGTTAAAAGGGCTGGGTCTGGTGCGCGGGATTGGTGGTTGCCCACGAGGCACTGCTGCCTGCGCTGATGGTAATTGCTAGGCCTGTCTCACCCTCCTTCTCCTCCTCCGTCTCCTCTGTGCTGCCTGTTGTTGCTGCTGTAGTTGTTGTTGTTGTTGCTGTTGTTGCTGTAGTTGTATCAGTATGGGCATGTCCTCCAGCGCCATGATTGCAACAGCTAGTGGTAGCATTTTGGTGTTGGTAGGGGTGTGGTGTGTGGGTGTGCTCAGTTTATACTGGCCCAGCCTCCATTGACTCCACCTGTGGGGATTGTGTGCACCTGTGGCAGCTGCCTTGTATCTTGATTGCTGTTTGTGGGTGGTCCGCTATGCCTGTATGGCCGGCATCGTGCACCCTGTGATTACCGGCTTCGCAATGCCAGTATTTACATGTCCACATGTGTTGTGATGTCCCCCTATTACCGGCATGCCGGTATTTGCTCCACGAAGGGGCGCGTGTACGTGCCTATGCCGCTATTGGCGGCACCTTTGTTTAGTTTATACCGGGTTTGCGGGTCGGAATACACCGGAGCGGTAAACGATGCCGGTATTGCCATACCGGCATCGTTTTTGCCTTACCGCCAACCTTGTAATGAGGCCCTGTTTGTGTTGGAAACGGGGGTGGGGGGATTGAGTTCCTAAGTATCCTACTTGGTAGGATGGGGTAAAGGTGTTACAGGGAAGGGTATACTGCATCTCGCCATCCGGTGTCCCACTTCCACCACCCGAAGACCCCTCACCCAGGTGATCCTCCTGCAATAGTCCACCCCCAGGAACTGGATCCAAAAGTGATGGCCGTGCCCTGGCCACCTGGATGACAGATCCCCGGGGAATAGCGGGTGATACACCTTCAGATTTCGCAAATGTGTTAATACAAATCATTGTTTTAAATTGTTCATTCACCTGACCCTGTTTGCCACCTAGATGTATGCACTCTGGGCTACTGGGTATAAAAGTATAAAAGGTACCCCGATTTTATAACCCAGAGAAATGACAAAACGAAAAGCAGCACAATCAATTTCACGAAAGGGAGGTGGCAAGAAGGTATTAAAACTATTTGAACCAATAAGGGAAGACTTTACTGTATGATATAGAAAGTCCAAACGGTGAGAAAGCAGATAACCCAAACTGTAGAAGGTCTGCAGTAGCTTCGAATTGCATATTGACAATTGAAGATAGATAAATTCTACCAGAAAGTGTGGCACCTGTACTAAAAACACCCACCCAGGATACCTTGGGAAGCAAAAAGACCCCTTGGACATCTATGAGATAGGACATTTTGAAGGGCACGGGGGAACTATGCTCTTCTCATTTAGGTAAATAGAGATATAGGGGCTCAGGTTATCGAGGTACATACGAATGACGAGGACCTACTGATTTTAACCAGCCGTACCAGGGCACCCAAAGGTGAAGGTAACCAAGTTCTACAGAAAGAGGGGGTGGGTCCATAAAGCCTATGGCCAAGGAGAGGGAGGGCAAGATAGAAATCATAATTGTCCCAACCAATAGATACGAGTCCCTTTGGGATGAACCCCCTTCAGCAGGCATTGCTAACAAACAAAAAAGGATCCACGCAATTGTAGGAACTCCTAGTGAAGCATTGGGATCACCACAGTGACCAATTAACAGCAAGGATCCCTGCATAGGTTTTAGCATAGGCACCCAAACAAATGGTGTTAGTGTCAGGGCCTCATTACACGGATGGCGGTAAGGATTTACTGGTACCGGTAAAATACCGGTACCGGTAAATCCTTACCGCCTTACTACGAGGTCCCTTTGCGGGTTGGGGGATTTAACGCCTGCTTTTTGCAGGTGTTAAAAACCAACCCGCAAAGGGACCCAGGGAGCTAATTACGGTACCGCAATTTGCGGTACCGTAATTAGCGCCTTCCTCATTCCCATTGAGCCCTATGGGGCAAAAATGGGAATGGGGAAGGGCAATGGTGGAAGGGGGAATTACCGCCCTGCCAACCTTGGAATGGGGCGGCAATTCCCCTTTCCGCAAAGGCGGTGCCGGTATTTTACCGGCATGAACCATGGCGCTAATAGCGCCATGGTTCTCCGCCATCCGTGTAATGAGGCCCTGTATCTAGTATTCCTGAGCTAGGGTTGGGGAATAGCCTACTAGAAACACTATAAGATAACCTACAAATTATGAAAAATATGTGTGGGGCACTGGAAAAAGTTATCAAAGAACAGTTCCAACATTTTGGTGTAGATTTTGCATGCATTAAAGAGAGGCTCTCAAGGGCGCTCTCAAATAAGGATGCCCACAGCCCGATTGACAATGGGGTTAATAGTAATCCAACGAGTGAGCAAATACCCAAAGCTGCCCTAGTAAAAGCACGCCCTCATAATCACAGGTCAACTTCGGGAACACAACTCAGAGGAGGGAGTAATGCGTCTAACATGGTAGCTAGGGATCATACTAGGGAGCAGAGAACCCCTGGTTGGAAATATGCGAGCACCTTGATACGTAGATAGAGGGTAGATGAGAGATCAGGGACGGTTAACCCATCATCAGATGGGTAACATGCAGACCCACAATTTGAACACTCACAAACGCATGCTAACATGGATCACCATTCCCAATACAACCCTGTTGGGGAATAGTATGACGGGTGGGTTGACACATGACTATGGTGAGGATCTTTACAATTACCCAGCACATTTTCCCACTGTGAGAGTGCGACAGACTAGCTCATCTGTCACACTACATAATGTGGGGAAACTTGCAAGTGGGTCTCACGAAAAACAGGAATCCCTGGTTAATAAATGTATACATTACATTAGGCATGTTAGAGGGTGCACGACCATCATCAGAAGTGATATAACAAAGTGTGTGAGACAGAGCATGCCCGACCATGATGAAGATATGATTCTGTTTTTTTTTTTAAACGATTGGTTAATGGAAAGTTTATTGTCCCTAGAATTTCAGACATATCTTCCCGCGGGTTCAAGAATTTGGAATAGGCCAACAGCCAAAATGTATCCCATGGGTGCCCACAATGCTACCTATGCACTGTGTGGTAATGGACATGTAGAAAGGGGTTTTAATGGGCAAGAGGCTGTGAGTAGCCAGACAAACACCATGCTGGATGCAGTAAATTGACAAACATCTGTCCCTGATTTGAAGCAACAGCCAAAGGAAAGAGGAGTCAAATGTATCTCCTGGAACATAGCTGGCCTCAGTAAACACTTAATACATCCCGATTGGTTTAGCTTCATCCAAGATTTTGATGTGGCATGTTTTCAGGAAACCTTGGAATTGGGTATGTTATATTCCAGGGGTATGAGGTATTCCAGGTGCCAGCCAGTAAGGGGTTAAAAAGGCAGGCCATTTGGTGGGTTAGTAACATGGATCAGTACTGCCCTCGACTGGCAAATCTCTAATATTGAGTCTAGCTCCCCTGATGTTCAGTACTCGGTGCTCAACCAATTTCCATGCTCAATGTGTATAATCGGGTAATACATAAAAATATGAATCACATGATTGAACTAGCAAGGAATCTTGTAGAAACAAGAGAAACATATGAGGGTCTGGAACGCCGAACCATTTTGGTCGGGGACCTGAATTTGCAAAGTGAGCCCCTTTCAAATTTGGAGGAGGAATGGGATAATTACAATGAAGCATGGGATATTCCCTCCCTGGACTCATCAATGTTGGGCAGGCCCCATCTGCAGGTCCCTGGCTGTGCTGCTACTGTCACCTTCCGAGGGAATAATAGCACCTCGCATATTAATTACATTTTTTTATCTATGCAACTATGGACAAATGCAAATGTTTTCGAGGTCCTGGAACAACAGGGAATTGACCACAAGCCTTTGTCCCTAACGATGATCAACTTGGGCAAACACGAGAGAAACCATTGTGATGACCCCAGTTATTCTGTTCAAACCCAAGGGCAATCTAAACAGAGAATTAAATGGTTAGATCTCAACTTGGAGTCATTGAAAACAAGCATATATGAGCGGATCCTGCCAGATTTGGAACGGCTCTCATAAATGGATCTCGGTAATGCAGACACCTATCTTATATATGATAATCTCGTTTCGTCCATACAAAGTTTCATTACCAAGCCCAGCAGGAGCATAAAGAAACGCGCTATAAAATGTAATATCTGGTTCGATGAGGATTGTAAGCTGGCCAAGCTTGACATCCTGAACTGCCTAAAAAGCCATCAGGGGTTTGATAGAACGAAATTGAGGTGTTTAAGGGCAATGTATAAATCCCTGATGAAGATCAAAAACATGATCCTCCTGCAACACTTTGAGGGTGAGCCGTTTTTCCAAACAGAGATTTGGGGGTATATCTTTATCCTCTGCAGGTGCTTCCCTCTGGAACAGCCTCCCTGCCTCTCTCTGTCTTGAGCCGGAGTTCCTTAAGTTCCGGAAACTCCTCAAGACCTTCTTCTTCTCTTCCTCTTTCTCTCTCCCACTCCCCTGCTAAACTTCTTTATTTTCTTTCCTGCCTCCCTCCTCCTTCTCTTCCCTAACTGTGTTCAGCTTTTTGCGGATTGGTCGCCTGGTTCACCTCCAGAATCTCACAGGCCCAGGCTCCCCCGCCTGTCTCTGCACTTGCCTCACAGCCTCTGCACTTTGTTCAGCACTACCACACTTTAGCATTCGTTCCATGAGAGGGGTAACCTCCCTGCACTTAACCCAGGGCCCTGCTGGACTGGGCACACTTGTTCCCCCCTGGCATTCTTGCACCTCTGTCTGTACACTTGCATAACCTGAATGTACTAGGGCCTAGTAAGTTTGTTTGTCCTGTTTCCCCCCCTCTGTCTCCCCTCCCTAGCTTGATTGTGCCTGAAACACTTCATGCACTTGCACTAGGAGAAATGCTGTCAGGCCTAGTATGCTAGTTATTTTTTGTTAGATCATTTGGAAACTTGTATCTCTTTGCTCCCCTCCTGCCTTGAAGCGCTGTGAAGCACTTCACTTGTGTATAAGCCCTGTACAAATAAACAATTACAATGATCATGTTGAGCAAGAATGAGACAAAATCCATATCAGAGGACTGGAATAGAGGGGATATTCCAGCCCCAATTGAATTTGAGCTACAGGCGACAAACAACGCCATTTGTTGCCAGAAGTGGGGAAAAGCCCCAGGACCAGACCTATTACGATAAATCTAATTAAGGTTGAATTAACTGTCTGGGTGCCTGTGTTATGGCACCTATTTAATACAATCCTTAGATTCAACAAGATCCCTCCCTCCTGGCAAAATGCCACAATAATTCCAATCTACAAAAAAGGAGGGCAAGAGGATCTGGGGAATTTCAGGCCAATCTCCTTATTGGACAGTGTGAGGAAAGTATTCGGCAGAACTATCTACGAGCACCTCCAGGTGTGGGTGGTCCCGGAAATTGTGGTAGACCATCTCCAGGAAGGGTTTCGGCCAAGAATAAGTACCATTGGACCAGACATTTTGCCTACATTTGGTCACACAGAAATATACGGTCCTGAAAAACATGAACATGTTTTCTGTGTTCAGTGATCTCAGGACCGCTTTTGACTGCATGTCACTGGGGCTGTTGTGGTCTATACTGGTAAAGAGGGGGGTACCAGCCAACCTACTTCGCATTATAATACAACTTTATTCCAAGAATAGTGCCTCTGTACGGTGGGGATTAGGGGTGAATTAACTGATCCCTTTGAGGTGAACAGATGGGTGTGGCAAGGATGGAAGTAATACGCCATGTGAGATCAAACTGTCAGGATCACTCAAAGTTAAGCCACAAAGCGATTGCAATGCTCCTCTTCGCAGATGATGCAGTTCTTTTATCCACATCTGCGAAGGGGCTTGCAATTACCCTGAAAGCTTTTGTGGAGAAATGTTTGGAGCTTCACCTTGAGATCAACACTGGGAAAACAAAATCCTTTGTTTTTCGTCCCAAATATACGATTACCTTGGGGTTAGATTTAATGTCCAGGACAATTGGACATCACAGAAGCTTAAATCCAGTATAACACTGGAAAAATATGGAGGCTTTTCCACCACTCATGGCAACAGCTCTATCTCCCTGGCCCTTACAATGTATGTCGCACAGGCCAAATCAGCTGCTCTGTACGGGCAAATTGGGCCTGGCAGAAAGACGCTTTTTGAAAAGACTGCCTGGGCTGTAAACCACGTGTCCAGGTAACTCCATTTACTTGGAACTGGGCCTTTGAAAAATCCAAACCAATGCCACCCTCAGACCGGTACTTTATTGGCTTAGATTATGGCTAACCCCCAAACTTAAAACATATTGTGAGGCTTTAACATGTATGCTGGAAACTGATGGTGGTAGATCCTTATCCTGGTTCACACACGTCAAAAGATCCCTGTTGGATATGAAATTGGGAAATCTGTGGGATAATCCCCGGGGCATTATCTTAAGTGATGGGAAAAAAGTGAAAAGAACCTCACGGGAGATAGCTGAGGTCGAATTGGTGAATGAGCGCAGTGTGCTGGCTATGGGAGTTACATATTTGGCCAGTACCCTCTGGTTCGAAAAATACTTACATCTGGTTAACCCCTGCATCTTGTATCTGAAATTTAGGTTTTCTCAATTGAACCTGGCATATTGTACTAAAAAGTGGGAAGCCGCTGGAAATGACTTATGCTAGGTCTGTGGTCCTGGCAAGGAATCTATTGGCCACTATTTGTGTTTCTTTCAAGGCTATCAAGTGGCCAGGTGCAAGTTCCTAAAGACAATGGGCCTCATTAGGACCTTGGCGGAGGACCATGGCGCTATTAGCACCATGGTCCATGGCGCTAAGTTGCCAACTCCGCCATGGTGGTTGGCGGACTTACCGCCCCATTCCGACCTTGGCGGGGCGGTAAGTCCCCAATTCCCATTTACCCTTCCCCATTCCCATTTCTGCCCCATAGGGTATAATGGGAGTGGGGAAGGCGTTAATTACGCCACCGTAAATTACGGTGGCGTAATTAACATCAAGGTCCCTTAGCGCCATGGATTTTAACACCTGCTAAAAGCAGGTGTTATATCCGCCATGGCGCTAAGGGATCTCGTACTCAGGCGGTAAGGGTCGGCGCTGTTTACGCTGCCGTAAACCCCTTACCGCCTGGGTCGTAATGAGGCCCAATATGTAATGCACATGGCATTGAAAGCTATAGAATTTAGGAACTAATATGTCCCTATGTGAACATCGTGATTAATACCTATGTAATGTCATATGCACTTTATTGCCCTTGCACCTTAATAATGCAGCAAAAAAATGTTGAACACACCTTTTGCACATTTTGTCAGGATTGGGTATATTGTTGGCCACTTTTTTGCCTTCCGAATCCGGATGATGCTGCCAATAAATCAACTAATGCACCTTCTGCAATTCTTTACACATCTCGCATGACGATGCTGCTAATATATCAATTAATGCACTTTCTGCAATATTTCACACATTTTATTAGGACTGGACACAATGCCAGAAGATGGTATCATTTGTCCTGGTTCCCCCCCCCCCACAACCCACTGTAGATGAACCTGGCACTTTGAAACATATCCCGGGCACCTAACATATGCAATGAGGTTATGTATAGGCTCCAGAATGTGTTTTGTTTTCCTCCTTGTTACTTTTTGTATTTGTATAACACTTTGGTACATCGGCATGAAAATATGACATTGGGCCTCATTACGAGTTTGGAGGTAGCCATGGTGCTATTAGCACCATGCTGCCTCCAAAGTCGTTGCCGGTATGGGGACTTTCCGGGTCATTCCAACCTTGGAGGACCCGGTCAGTCCCCCTTCTGAAAACCATTCCCCTTTCCCATTCGAGCCCCCATAGGGCTCAGTGGGAATGGGGAAGGAGCTAATAACGGGCCCGCAAATTGCGGGCCCGTTATTAGCTCCATGGTCCCTTAGCGGCTCCCGCTAAGGGCGGCTGGTAAAACCAGCCGGCCTTAGTGGGACCCGATAAGGGACCTCAGAATGCGGCGGTAGGGGACATCCTTACCGGTACCGTTAACCCCCTACCGCCATATTGTCTTTTATTTTTGTATTGTATATTGAAAAGTATAGTTTTAATTCATTTAAGAATGCTGTTTTGCATTTTTATCCACCCCTGCAAATATAATGGCATGATAAGATGTATGTATTAATTGCAGCACTATGTCTGTACCACTTTTTTATTGTATTTCTTTTTAACTTGATTGTGATATTATGTGTTTGTGGCTAATGATGAAACTGTTGAATTAAAGCCGTATGAAATGAAAATGAAATACCCCTCCCACTCCCCTGATTGGACAACTTACCTTACCAATCACTTGCCATCCTTGAAGGGGGTTGACAGAGGGAGGGCTCAGAAAAGTTTCAAAAGGACTTGTAAGACCTGCTCCTCCCTTGTTCCTGCTGTGTTTCCAGCATAACCCCTATTGGGTCCCAAAGTAGTCTGCTCTTTAAGGCCTTTTTATAGGGCATGTTTTCCCAATTATCCCTGTGCAGGAGTGTTGCTAGGTCTTGAAAAGATCCGGGGCTACGCTAATGTCAGGATCGTTGGGATTCGGGGCTAGTTGGCCTTTTGGTTGTAGCACCTGAGCTTCTATCCGGGGCTAAAACCAAAAGACCTGGGGCTATAGCCTCCTAAGCCCCCCCAGCAACGCCTCTGTCCCTGTGGGCTAGTAGGGTCATAATGGTCCTCATTGAGGCTTTTATTTAATAAAACCAAACTCCCTGGTGGGCAAGTGGCTGCCCTTGGAACGTTGTGGGCTCCAGCAGACCCTGCGGGTCATTAGGAGTTTGGAGGTAGCCATGGTGCTACTAGCACCATGGCTGCCTCCAACCCTGTGTCCGGATCCGGGTAGTCAGAATGGGGACTTACCGGGTCATTCCAACCTTGGAAGACCCGGTTAGTCCCCATTCTGAAAACCATTCCCCATTCCCATTCGAGCCCCCGTAGGGCTCAATGGGAATGGGGAAGGAGCTAATAACGGGCCCGCAAATAGCGGGCCTGTTATTTGCTCCATGGTCCCTTAGCGGCTCCCGGTAAGGACGGCTGGTAAAACCAGCCGGCCTTAGTGGGACCTGCTAAGGGACCTCAGAATGCGGCAGTAGGGGGTTAACGGCACCGGCATCCTTACCGGTGCCGTTAACCCTCTACCGCCGTACTCGTAATGACCCCCCTGTCTTCTGGATCGCCACATTGTTCCAGGTCATCGCACTGTGTTCAACGCAGCCCCCCGTCGTTTGAGCAAGTGATGTATCTGCCCTTTCCTGCTTCATCCCGCGGGAGGGTCCTACTCCTGGCCAGCTTGTAGGTCCCAGCATCTTCGTGTCCTAGTGCACCATCTTCTTCCGGGCTGCAGTGAGGCCTGCTGCAGCCCCACCAACTGCACTCTACGCCCACACCACCATTCCTGCAGGTAAGGATGGCATGGGGGCCTGCTCACACACAATCCAGAACCTACAGGGTGTTTGGAGCCAGTTCCCCTCTCTCTCCTGGCAGGGCCTACTGTCAGGCCCTGTCACAATTTACCCAAACATGGTCCATATTTATAGAGTTTTACACAGACAATCCTGGTCTAGTATTAAGGCCTTTCTTGTTAAAACGTTTTAAATTATAGTAACAAATATAGGCCAGAAATGATTAGGGGGGGGGATGGAAGGGACTCATATGCATAAGTATAGCTATTAATATGGATAGCACCAAGAATGTGAAGTCCCAAAGCGAAATGTACGGATGATCTGTTCTGTGAATGATCACTGGTCAACCTGGATAATTTGTCATTTGTAGCCTCTATGCTATTTCGGTATGCAAACGTTATTGTACCAACTTCCTGACTGCCTTAATTCTAAACTGACCAGAACATTTTAAGTAAAAGTTTGAATAAAACCACAAGTAATATCCCAGCATAGGAGCCTGCTGGCAGCTGGCACAGGATAATTCCCAGTGTGTGTTCAGCCAACCACACAACCTTTAACAAACAACCCAGCAAGGAAGTGTACAGATTGCTTCCCTCACCCAAAGAGACTTCAGAAGAAACATCCCCCTACCCTCATCCATGAAAAAACAATTGTTTCATCAACCCGCAGCATAAATGAAGTTTTTATTAGGCAACAAGATTTTGAGTCTACTAGAGACCCTAAAATTAAAACCTCCCAGAAGACTTGCTGGGAACTCTAGCAGCCCTCTAGAAATATTAAAAACCCAGGCTTACCAGAAAAGCTCCAAGAATCTTGGGGGATGAAACCTGACGGAAACATCGATGCCAAGCAATAACTGGGAATCTAAGATGGCCGGCCCAGGTCTATTTGGCAGAATGTATGGCAGATAAAGGCAAAAGGCCACAGCACCAAGAACAGACTAAGACAAAGAACCCCTCCAAGAAGGTTCACAATATCAGCTGCCTGAAAAGGACCCTGACTGAGGCGGGAGAAATACTTGCTCCCACTGAACAAGTGAATGCTGAAAAACATAAAGTGAATGGTGAGAAACCCATAGTCTGGAAGACACTTGAACAAAGTGCCCCTGAACAGTCTGAGGTCTGGAGGATACCTGAAGTGTGAATCCTGAGAATGAGAGGCCGTGATTAGACTTCAGAAAGTTCTGTTGCAAAGCCAAGTTCATGGTCAGACCTCAGAGATAAACATTTAGAACCTAAGGTCATTGTGCGTACCTTCAAAAGACAATCCTGAGAATAAGAGGTCATAGAGAGACTTCTGAGAAAACTGCTGAGAAATGCAAGGCTTCAGAAGTAAGGCTCGGACACAAAGGTGACATCATTTTGGTTATAAACCTTTATTAACCAATAAAAGGGTTGGAAACATTCATGACAAGCAATAACTGGGAATCCAAGATGGCTGGCCCAGTCTATATGGCAGAACCTATGGCAGATAAACGCAAAAGGCCATATCACCGAGACAGAGAAGAAGGTTCACAATATCGGCTGCCCAAAGAAGGCAAAACAACATGCCATCTTGTTGGCATTTTTGGGGGTTGGGGGTGGATTGGGCTGGGGGGGCACCCGGCAAGACCACCCCCAAGATCATACCACTGGTGGCCTAGTGGTCCTTGCTGCTTCCCAGGCCTGGCAAAATGGGGCCAGAACCCCAATGTTGCCCCCCAGGGAAGCAGCAAGGGTCTGCCCATCCTTGGGGTAGAATACTAAGGGGTCTGGCCCACAGGCACAGGGCCAGCCCCCTAATGTACCAAAGTGTGCCTTTTTGGCACATTTCTTTTTGCATTCCTTGGGGGCAAATTGGTGCAAAACAGCAACCATCTGCCCTCAAAGAAGGCAAAACATTGTGCCCCATTTTTTTTGGGTGGGGTCTTGGGTGGGGGTCCATTTGGCTTGGGGGGCCCCACCCACACATTCCATTTCCTGGTGGTCTAGTGGTGATTGCTGGTCAAAGATCAAACAACTCCTCAACCAGCAATCTCCTTGAGTGAGGGCTTGTTCTCTTGCTTTCGTATTGGTGCGGGTTCCAGACTCGTAATGCGGTTTCACAATACTTTGGTTTACTCTCCTGTCAAGCATGTTTCCCTCTGATTGTCTCTGTTTCTCTCAGGGTTGCAGACCATCTCTTTCTGTGGCTCTTATATGGGTGGGGATCCTAGACTCGCAATAAGGTCTCTTGCCTGCTTGGTCTACTCTCCTGCCAAGCATACACCTGTTTCTTTCTCTCTCGATTGTTCTCAGACCCTCTTATTTTGTGCTCTGTAGTTGATCCCCGTTTCCTCCTGGACATCTAGCACCTCTCTGTCTGCCGGCATACCTGTTTGCATGGTTCGCATCTTCTGAGCAGCGGTTCTCCAGCAGCATTCGGGGGACTTTTCGGGATGGTGGCTACTGCTTCCTTTTCGGATGGCGGAATTGGTTTCCAGCAGAGTTTGGGTATCTACCTCGCTGGTGGTTGCTTCACTGGTCACTGCTTGCTTCTTGAGCTGCAGTTTTGCTTTCTGGCAGCTTCCCAGACTTTGGGATGCCCAGAGGGTTTCTTGGGCAGTGGTCGGCGTAGTCCCTTTTTTGTGGACTATCTTAATGCTCCCATTTGCTTCCATTCACACCGTCTTGCGGTTCGTCTCCCTGCTTGTCGGGGCAGCGTCTCCCGTGTTTTCTCCTTAGACGATGGCTCTCCCCATTTTGGTTCCCTCATGCTATTTTGAATTGCCCTTGACCTATCAAGTGCCTTGTGAGACTAGACTGTTCACTCCAGTTCTCTGGAGTGATCTTCTTACTTCTGGTCACCTTCTTCTTCAGAGTACTTGCATTGGAAGTATATGGAAAGCAAACTGTGTTTTTAGTCATGTCTAATATATTAGGTTGGCTGACTTTACAACAAAAGATATTAGCACTGGGGGTAATTATGGGTAAGGGGTTTAACGGTGGCACAGAGTGCGGGCGTACTGAAGCAGAGGTATACTGCATTCTCAGGAGATGGTCATCCCTAATCCCATAAGGGTCTTCTTCTCCCATGCGATCCTCCCCCGGTGCACCACCCCAAGGGGGATTATTGTACTGTGGACGCACTGTCCTGGCCCCATGGGAAAGGTCTCCCCCTATGGGAGACGGGACGACATTCTCATATTCGTCATAGAAACCATATGCCGTCAAGAACATCAGAGAATCCCAAGAGCGATCCTGGGATGTAGAAGAAGCCTCAAGATTGTGTGGAAACTGGAGTCGAGAAGCCTACTTGAAAGACCTGGAAAGTCCAAGCGCCCCTTTCCATTGTTTAACCCCTCTTACTTACCAACGCCATTAACCGTAGGATTCCAGGCTGTAAGGTGGCATTCACTCCAGAGTTCAGCATTGTGGTGAGGATACAACGGTTCCATGGTTGTGACGCAATATGCAAAGCTGCAAACACCAAAAATCAAATGTCACATCAGGGTTATGCCCGAATTGAGAAATATTTAAAACATGCTGAAGTCCAACAACCTGTAAACAGGGATAACATGGACAATTATTTACTTGGCTTGCCTATTTCACATGATGAAATGTATTCCTGCAAGTGAGGAAATACTGTAACATTGACAGAAGAAAATATGATTTTATCAGAAAACATTTGCCTGACTAGGTTACAATTGAAGGGAGTGACATATAGTTTGCATGTGTACTACATATGAAGCACACTTAGGTATTTGTGCTACTTAAATGTTCCAGCTGTATTCTGAACAAGCTTTTAAGTATTGCAAACACTGGGTTTGCAAAATGTTTTCTCCTTTTCAGTTCACCACCGGCCTATCTCAGCGTCTGATTTTGATTTGGCTACTGTGTTGAAGTTGATGGGGATGGTGGTAGAAGCAACACTGCGCTCTAGGACCTTTGTATCAGGAGATTATGATCCTGCATTGTCAACCACAGAAAGCAGAGAGGTGGCTAGTAAATGACGGGTCAACCAGGCATTTCTTTTTGCCAGAGCATCCATTATGCACTGAAATGCTGAAAAACTTTAAATAATACATAAGAAAGCTCTGCCCGAATTCAAACATGCCCTACAGGCTTCAAGGGTGGGAGATTACCATTATTAGCTATATGGCTCATTTTTAAAAGCAATACAAATTGTCATGTAATTGATGGAATTCTATCCGCTATGGGAAACCTCCTGGATTTTTTCATACCAGAAGCTCTAGTTGTATGGAAATTGAATGAAAGTGGATTCTGCAAAACAACCTCATTTTCATAAAACATTCTGGGGCTCATTTTTGGCCTGGCGCACCGTTTAACCGAAAGCTTGAAAGTCCTACACAGAGCACCCCATTTTCCTCAATTTGTATAGCGGTCGGTAGGGGCGAAATGCAACGTACAAATACTCCCAGCATTTGCACCCGCATGCAATTTCATGCAGGCGCAAATGCTGGGGTGCCTTATGGAGTCAGCTGGCTTTATGCACCAGCAAAAAGCAGGCAAACCCCAAAGGGATCCATTGTAAACGCTGCCTGCCATGCATGCATGCATGGAAGGCAGCGTTTACTTCATTTGCACGGAGGAGAGCAAAAGTGCAGGGCAAAAGGCGGCATACACGCTTGAACCTATTAATATTATTATTATTATTACCTGATGAATTTCTATCTGCTATGGGAAACGTCCTGGATTCTTTCATACTAGAAGCTCATATTAGAAGCTCTGGATATGGAAGGAAAACAACCTAATTTTCATAAAACATTCTGGGGCTCATTTTTGGCCTGGTGCACCATTAATTGAAAGCATGAAAGTCCTACACAGGACGTTTATGCTTTCAATGCCCGATTTCCCTCAATTTGTTTGGTGGAGAGGAGAGGCGAAATGCAACTTACAAATACTCCCAGCAGTCGCACCTGCATGCAATTTCAAATAGGTGCAAATGCTGGGGATCCCTATGGAGTCCGCCGGATTTATGCGCCCCCCCATTATCTTCTTGTAGAGGCAGATGCGACTGCATTACACATGGAATAACCACATGAAGCAGAGTAACCCATCTAGGACATTTTGCGTCTCATACTAAGGGTTTACACCCTGGCTCCCCTATTCCTTCTTTCTCTCCTTTTTTAACTATATGATATATATCTGTGATAATACCCACCCTTCTTTCAAGAGGTACATATATATGCCCTTTTTGTATCTCACTTTCCATATTTCCACCTTCCAGGGTGTTGACTCCGGCTGGAGCAACATCACGAAATGTGTACACCCTCAGCAAACCAGTTTAACATGGTTCTCCTGTCTCCCAGGTCAGTCGCACATGGGCTTTGCATCTGCCCAACTCTCATTTTATTAGAATCTCTAAGTACATATACTTGTTCTATGTTACAGCAGCAACCCAGTTAATAGTAATTACACTGTTTGGTGTTCCCACTTTAGGGGTTCAACAGTCTAATGGTCACGAAGAAGGCGTATCACTCTGCCGAAAAGTCTCAGGGAAGGACAGTAATACCCCTCTGCATTCAGTCCTCGACATGTACTAATAATTAGTGACATCGAATCCATACAACTAGTACAAGTAATTGGTACAATTTACAGTATGGGCATATGAACCACACTATATGCTAAGCGTTACTAATGTATATATGTGATGTATTTATGTTCATGTTACTTTGTATACTCTGAAAAAGCTTTTATGTATGTCTTTATGTGTTCGCCTAGTTGCTTTATGTATTCTGTAAGTGCAGGCTATTTTTCTGTACTTGACTTTCTGCTGCTTCCTTGAATATGTTAATCTTCTTTCACTACTAAATGTTGAGGGAAAATGATGACTCTCACACTTGAGAAATAATGAAACAATACTGAATAAAGAGAATGGAAGAGGTGGGCAAATAATGAATCCTCGTTGTACCTGTTTTTACAAAAGTTCAAATGGTTATGCTTTTTTGTTGTTGCTGAGTTGGGAATTAACAGGCATTTATTGTGAACTCTGATCAAGACATGAATGCACACCCTGTGCACAAAGAATTTAACTATTAGGACACCTTTTGTTATATAGTAGACCCCATAGGGAGCCATTGTAAATACTGCCTGCCATGCATAGATGGCAGGCAGCGTTTACTTCATTTGCATGGTGGAGTGCAAAAGTGCAAGGCAAAAGGCAGTATACATGCTAGTATGCCATATTTTGATCTGCATGTATGCACTCCATCGTGCAAATGACCACATTCTGCGCTGGGGACCTGTGTTCGCCAAAGTGCATGCGTACAGGTCCCTGCTGCCAAATTACGCAGGGACTCCAATAAGAGCCCCCCTATGCCTTAAAAAATTGAGTTAGCAGTTTCTACCTGTGTGGGCCTGCCAGCCTACATGGTGCAGAACTGGATCACTGACTTTTATATATAGGCACATGTACACTTTCTGCTGTGCACAGTTTATCAACAAACCAGCAGCTGTTAGGCAACACGTACATCTTTCAGGAATAAAGCAGCACACAGCAGAGAAGAACAAGTTACTTACCAACTGTAACGTTCTTTCGATTGGACGTTCCTCCCACATATTCTTCATCTTAGATATTCGTATCATCAGCTTTGCTGCTTTGGAAAAAAAATGTCCACACCAGAGGGCACTGTGCTCGATGTTGTGGCGTTGATGTCCCTCGAGGGCTTCCGTAGAGAGTCTACAACATCCGTAGTATAAATAGCTCGAGCCGCGCCTGTTGGCTTCAGTTCTGTTTTTTCGATATTCTCAACTGAGGAGTTGATCACGGGACCCGCCGATACCGGCACCGCCTAGGAGGAATCCCTAAATACCGACCCGGTAATACCAACATGCTAATACCAGACTCGTAAAACCGGACCCGGAAATAACGTCATCGCGTCGGAACGGGAAATTGGCCGGCGGGCATCTTTAAAACACAATCCATTGCAATCCTCCAAAACCACCAGTCGATTTGTGTTGCGCTGTGTGGAAAAACCCTGAGGATGTCCAAGGCCACCTGGAAGACTACCCCCCCGGCAGTGGAAACAGCGTTTCTCTGACGCAGAGCTAAATATGTTGGTGGACACTCTCGCTGCACATGCAGACATCATGAAAGCTAATGACATGAAGCGTGAGGCCCAGATGAGGAAAAAGGAAATCTGGCAGGAGTTCGCCCGGAAGGTGTCGGCCGTGGGGACCACCCCACGTACTGTGCGTGACTGCCGTAAGAGGTGGGACGACCTCCGCTTCAGGGTCAGAAACATCCTGTCACGCAACAGGAGGGCGGCCATGGCGACAGGCAGGGGTCCCCACTCACCTGCAAAGCTGATGCCCTGGGAGGAGACTGCTAGCACCTTCATTGATCCTGAGTCGATTGAGGGATTTGGAGAGATGGAGATGGGTGCGGCATCATCCCCAGAAGGAGGTGAGTGACCCTGCACATCCCTGTAGGGGATACCATGAGGTAGCACAAGTGATGTGGAAGAGAGACTAGGCAAGGCAATGCATGTCCCTACACCCACATCAACATATCCAAGTCCAGATTGCGGCCCAAACCGTGCCACACAGAAATGCATGCTGAGTACCAATCCCATAACAAACACACGGCCAACACACCTGGACAGTGCCCATGTAACACATCACACAAACCCCATATCAACGGCATGCCACCTGCCATGCAGTGATTGCCAATATGCCCCCTCAGAACACTAAGTGCCACACACCTGTAAGACATGGATGCATGAATGTATGAATATTAAACAGCACAATTGTATGCCGCTGGCATGTGACACCATCAGTGATGATCTGCATCTCTTCTAACCCCCAGGCACCGATGAGGAAGATGCCAGTCAGGAGAGGACCGCAAGGGCATCCACATCACACCATAAGACAAGGGCCACCGCCACCACCACCACCCAGCCAGACAAACAGGCCAGACCCACAGGCAGTGTGCCTGACCGGGTGGAAAGTCAGCCAACAACACCTGCTACCAGTGTTCCGGACATACATCAGGACCAGCAGCACACACCCACAACTGTTGGAGGGGTGTCCCTTCCTGCGCCACCCACCACCGAGGACGTTTTGGATGCCAATGTGGACCATGAGGGAGTCACAGTAGTGACTTCTTCCAGCGCACCTGCATCCTCTGTCCCCGCAAGCCCTGTGCAGCCGACCCAGAGGAGTGCACGGCACTCGGAGATGCCACCCCCGGACAAAAAAAAGACCCGGAAGTAGAGTGCCCAGACAATGGGAGTGGGACACATGGTTGTGGGCGAAGGGGGACATTTCATGGAGTACATTTGGGGACTTTTGGGGTTTGTTGGGTGGGTTTGGGAGTTCACTGGGGTTTTCTGGGGTTTGTTGGGTGGGTTTGGGAGTGCACTGGGGTTTTTTGGGGGTTGTCTGGTGGGTTTGGGAGTGCACTGGGGTTTTTTGGGGTTTGTTGGGTGGGTTTGGGAGTTCACTGGGGGTTGGGGGGGAGTGGTCACATTTTTCTCTGTTAGAACAAATACACCCGTTGTGTGCAAAAGAATTCAATGGCTGGACATTGTTCCTTTTGTGTATATCCATATAATGTGTGACGGTGTTCAGTGGCCAACTCCCAACAATCCCAGTGTGCATGTCCACATGGACCCAGTGTGTCAGTGACACATGTCTATCATAGTCCCTGTGGTTCAGAAGTATTCGTGAATCAGTGCTTGGCGTACTGCATGGCCATCCCGTGCATCACGTACTGGCAGGGGGGCTACTTCACCTCCGTCTCCATCCTAATCATCCTCACCCGGTGCATGCATGTCAACCTCAGGTGGCAGTGGTACATTTCTCCGGACGCACATGTTGTGCAGCATGACACAGGCCATGGTCATCTTTGCCACCTTCTCAGGACTATATAGGAGTGCCCCACCAGACCTGCTTAGGCAGCAGAAACGCGCCTTCAACAGGCCAAAGGTCTGATCAATGACAACACGGGTATGGGTGTGCACACAATTGTACTCCTCTTCATGGCTGTTCTGTGGGTTCCGCACAGGGGTAAGCAGCCACGGCCTCAAGGGATATCCTCCATCACCTGCAAGCAAACACACAAATAGGTGTGTGTCACTCTGAGCTGCCACCTTCAGGTGGCACAATCACGGCCGTAGCTATTTGGTGTAGACATGCACATGTCCCTGTATGCATGCAAGATTGTAACGTTGATGCATACTATACTGTTATGAGGCGTGGTAGTCTGGATGACGTTCAATAGATGATGCAGTGTGTAATGATGCATGCTGAGGCGGATGTACTGTGGTTGTATGACAATGTTTAGTCTCCTGTGCATGGTCACACTAGCCACATTGGCACAGTTGCAATCCTGTTCAGTCATGCATTGCTTGTGATACCCATGGTGGCCTGGTCGTGCCTCTTACTTGTTGTCCTCGATATGCATGAATGGTAAAATGTGTGCCAGTGATGTGTCATGTTCTGTTTGGGAGGTTCAGGTCAGGAGTGTTTAGCTCTGCATGCATTCTACAGTCACTGTCAAATCCCACCCAGGTGGAGTATGCATCCCCCCTTTCCCACCCAGGTGGAGTATGCATCCCCCCCTTTCCCACCCAGGTGGAGTATGCATCACTACACATCAGTGCCCCAAAGCACTGCCATGGGCCAGTTGGCCAACGCACCAAGCAGCCAGGCACGTGGTCCAGTATGTCGCTCCATGTGATGGGGTAGCGTGGAGTTGCGCAGCACCATGGTCTCATGTGCTGATCCGGGAAATCGAGCGCAGCAATGTGTGATGATCTTGCTGGAGTCACATACCATTTGCACATTGATGGAGTGGTATTGCTTGCGATTGCGGTACACCGCCTATATGGCATGGGGGACTACCAATTCAACATGGGTGCAGTCCAGGGCACCAACACAATTGGGCATGTCTGCCAGTGCATGTAGGCCTACTTTGGTGTCGGCTATCTCCTGGGCAGTCCGTGGTAGGGATATGTGGCTGCTTGCATGCTTCAGGAGGGCATCCAGCACTTGGTTCAACATGCGTGAAAAAAGTGGTTGTGAAGTGCCATGCAGCTGCCTCACTGTGTGTTGATAGGTGCCTGTGGCCAGGAAGTGGAGCACGGACCCCACCTTTAGTAGCGGGGGGATGGCAGTGCGTATATCTATGAGGCTGGCAATATCGTTGTGTATCATGTCCACTATGGTGGTGATGGTGTCCCGGTCCAACCGGTACAGGGTGTGGATCTGCTCAGGGGTTAGGTTGAATGGCCTGGGTCTGAAGCGAGGGATTGGTGGCTGCCTACGAGGCACTGCTGGCTGCGTTGGTGGTAATTACTGGGCCTGTCTAACCCTCCTTCTCCTCCCGCGTCTCCTCTGTGCTGCCTGTTGTTGCTGCTGTAGTTGTTGTTGTAGTTGGTGTTGTTGCTGTAGTTGTAGCAGTATAGCAGCGCCATAATTGCAACAGCTAGTGGTAGAATTTTGGTGTGTAAGGGGTGTGGTGTGTGGGTGTGCTCATTTTATACTGGCCCAGCCTCCATTGACTCCACCTGTGGGGATTGTGTGCACCTGTGGCAGAGGTGGAATGAGGAATGATTGCTGATTGCTATTTGCGGGTGTATGGCCGGCATCGTACAGCCCGTGATTACTGGCTTCTCGATGCCAGTATTTGCATGTCCGCGTGGGTTGGGATGTCCTCCTATTACCGGCATGCCTGTATTTGCTCCGCGAAGGGGCGCGTGTACGAGCCCAAGCTGCTATTAGTGGCACTGTTATTTAGGGTGCCGCTAATAGTGGGTTGCCGGGTCATAATACACCGGTGCGGTAAGCGATTCCGGTAATCCTTTACCGGCATCGTTTTTCCCTTACTGCCAACCTCGTAATGAGGCCCAATGAGTGTAAAATACGTAAACTGCACGGCGGGGTAGGTTGGGAGGGTCGATGAGGAATACGTGGGAGGAACATCAAATCGAAAGAACATTACAGTTGGTAAGTAACTTGTTCTTCGAATGGACTGTGTCCTCCCACGTATTCCTCATCTTAGATAGACTCCCAAACAGTGAAAATTTGGAAGAGGCAGTACTAATTAGTTCTACTCATGGACCGTATGTAGAACGGCCTTAGCAAAAAGACCTCCTTGGAATGAGATGGAATCTAAACAATAGTGTGCATAGATGACCAGGTGGTCGCTGCACAAATAGCTTGCACCGGGACACCCTTCTGAAGAGCTGTTGAAGTCGCCATGCCCCCAGTGGAATGAGCTCTTAGCCCATCTGGAGGTTCTTTACCTGCCAGCCTGTAACATTCTCCAATTGCTAAAATTATCCATCTGCAGAAGGTCTGTTTTGTTACTGCTAGGCCCAATTTGTGGGCGGAATATCCAACGGAAAGTTGGTCACTTTATCGAAATTTGGCAAGCCTAGATATATAAAAGCCGAGAGCCCTTTTTGGGTCCAGCCTGTGGAGTCTTTCGTCTGTTGCCGGCCGCCAACGGGTTAACTGTGGGCAGCCCCCACCGTTGGGGAGGCGGAGTGTGTGACGTCGAGTAGGGGAACAGGGGGAATTATGGGTAAGGCGCGAAAGCGTCAGTTCTCTATGTTACGAGTTGAATAAAGATTGTGCCTTGCAATCCCTCCGTGTGCGCGTCCTCCTTCTTGGCCCGATACGAGGGTAACACTGGCGACGAGGCTGTCCGTGCACGCAACGGAGTCCTCCTCCTTTGGCATTCTGCCATTTTCCATGCTCGGAGTGCATCCGAGTCTCCTCCTTTGGCAATCTGCCATCTCTGCGCTGGGAGCGCTTCTGAGTCTCCTCCGTTGGCAATCCGCCACTTCCGCGGTCGGTGCGCATCTGAGCCTCCTCCTGCCCCTCCTCCTCCAATCTGGGCAGCGGCTGCACGCCGCATACGGGCGCATTTCCTGAACACGCGCCGAACTCCTTTCCTCCTTCACTTCGCAGAGAAGTGTGATTCTGGGTCCTGGCAGCCCGCCAGGCCCCCAGTCGACGGCGAAAGCAGTGGAAAGCACAGTCGGGCCCTGGCAGTCCACCAGGCCCTCTCCTATATCGCGTGCAACATCTTCCTCCTTATTTGCATGAGGGGGAGGATAGAAAGATGGCAATGTGATCTTTTAAGACAAGTGAAAGTCAGAGACTATTTTTGGTAGAAATGAAGGTTTGTCTTTAAGTATAACTTTTTCTTTATGAAAAATGGTGTGAGGAGGCTTACAAGAGAGCCTGTAACTCACTCACCCTGCGGGCTGATCTGATGTAATAGCCACTAGTAGGACTGTCTTCAAAGTGAGAAGTCTTAGCGGACAAGAATGCAAAGGCTCGAAAGGAATGCATGTAAGGAATTTTAATACTAAATTTAGATCCCAAACAGGGACTTGAAATGGGACTGGAGGGTACACGTTAGTGAGACCCTTTAAAAACTGCACAATCAATAGAATTTTGAAGTAAGACACCTCTTCCGAGGAGTGCTCAAAAATAGAAAGCGCTGCTAGGTATCCTTTTATTGCCCCATGTTGGCTAAATGTAATAGGAAAGAAAGTACCATAGGTGTACCACATAGGAATGGATCAACATTCTTATCCTTGCACCTGTTACTGAACTTGTTCCAACGACACTGATACAAGGATTTTGTTGCTGGCCTTCTGGCCGATAGCAAAATCGCCATTACGTCGTCCGGGAGGCCCCAATCCGTATATCTCAGCCTCTCAGAAACCATGCATGAAGGCTGAGTGTCTTGACCTCGGGATGGAGAGCCCGACCTTCCTCTTGGGAGAGAAGATCCTCTCTTTGTGGAAGACGTATTGGAGGGCAGATGGACATGTCCAGAAGGTCTGGGTACCACGTCCTCCTGGCCCAATCCGGGACAATAAGGATCATGGTTTTCCTGAACTTTCTCAACCTCCTGATTACGTGAGGAATCAAGGGGACTGGAGGAAACACATACAGAAGTGGAAATTCCCAGTCCACCACGAATGCGTCCCCTAGAGCTCCTCTTGGAGGAAATTCCCTTGAGCAGTACTGATTGCACTTCCGGTTGACATTGGTTGCAAACAGATCCCCCTGAGGGGTTTCCCAAAGGGCAAAGATCACTTGAAGGACTTCCTGAGCTATTTCCCATTCGTGGGAGATTGTGCTATGCTTGCTCAGAGCATCCGATGCCGTGTTTTTCTCTCTGGCTAGGTGAACTGTTGACAGAGAGAATCCTTCTTGTATTGGCCAAAACCAGAGCTGCATTGTCTCGCTGCACAGTGGTAGTGACCCTATACCTGCTCTCTTGTTGCATGGCCACTGTCTTTTCCGTCATTATCAGGACATTTTTTCCCCCGTACAGAGGGCAGAAAGGCTTTCAGCGCTAGTCTGATTGCCCTCAGCTCCAAAAGGTTGATGTGTAGTTTGGACTCCAATGGAGACCAACCACCGCTGATTGTCAGATCGTTGGTGTGAGCTCCCCACCCTGTGAGTGAGGCGTCCGTCACTACTGTTATATCTTGCCATGGTTGCCAAAAAGATTGTCCCTTCAGAATATTGTCCTTGCAAGCCCACCGTAGTAGATCTTGAGCCACTCTGGCCGGAACTTGCAGAAGATCTGACATATTCCCTGAAAATTGGGGCCATGAGTCCTGAGGGCCCATCAAAGGGATCTCATTCTCAATCTGGCCTCTGGCACCAGAAAAATGCAGGATGCCATGAGGCCAAGCAACCTCAGAAAATCGAAGGCTGGCGGATGCTGAGCATTCTGGAACTTTGTTACCATCTGCAGAATGTGATGAGCTCTCACCTCGGGAGGCAAGGCTTTCCCATAGGAAGTATCCAGGCTGCTCCAATGAATTGCAGTCTTTGGAATGGTATCATATGTGAGTTCTTGAATTTGAGGGAGAAGCCCAGTCTGTGTAAGAAGTGACAGGTCATGCTCAGATGTTTCTGGGCCTGTTCGGGTGAATGTTCCCAGATTAACCAATCGTCCAGGTAAGGGTAGATGTTAATCCCCCCTCTCCTGAGACTGCCACTACTGCCATCAGCTTGGTGAAAACCCTTGGGGCGGAGGTCAGCGCGAATGGCAGAACTCGAAACTGATAGTGAAAACTGCCAACCGCGAACCTCAGGTACTTCTTGTGCTTGAGATGGATTGGCACATGAAAGTAAGCATCCTGAAGGTCCAACGATACCAACCAGTCTTGGAGTTGGAAAGCCTGAAGGATCTGAGAAATGGTTACCATCTTGAACTTGTCCTTCCTGAGGAACTTGTTCAAGTTTCTTAAGTCCAAGATGGGTCTCAATCCTCCGTCCTTCTTTGGGATGAGAAAGTATGGGGAATACCAACCCTTGTTCCTCTCTGCTACAGGTAGTTCTATTGCACCTTTCTCTAGCAGGGTTAACATTTCCTGCAACAGGAGTGGATCTGGAATTTTGACAGAGTTTTGTCCCGGTGGATGGTCCAGAGGCCTTTTCTGAAAAGGAAGGCAGTAACCTTGAGCCACTGTTTCCAGTGCCCAAGCATCTGAAGTAATGCCCCGCCATTCATTCAGATGCTGAGAGATCCTGCCCCCCACTGGGGTCTTGTGGTTCAAGGCCTCAGGGTGTTTTATAGGCAGCTGCAGCAGCTGCTGAGGGGACAGTTGCTGCTGGGGCTGATCTAGCACCCTTTCCTCGTCCACCACAAGGACATTTTCTTTGTCCTTTTTGATTAGCCTGTCCTCTTCCCCTTCCAAATGAGGAATAAAACCAAAAATGCCGACCCCTCCAGGAAGATGAGCCTGAGTAGGAGTGTTGCTGAGGTTGACGTATGGAGGAATAAGTGAATTAGCCGGCGCCTTGGATGTCTGCAGCTTCTCCAAACTTTCCTCTGCCTTGCTGCTGAACAACCTCAAGCCATCAAACCTTGCAAGGGTGCAAGTCACATTTGTTGACTTTAAAGCAATACTGCTCGAAGAAAAAATCTTGCGAGACCAGGCATCAATCCTCTTATCATCCCTATCTGGATGAATAGAGGGGTATGCAGATTGTCTGGTGGATGTAGCTGCCTGGACCACTAAGCTTTCAGGTGTAGGATGCTTAGTTAAATAGTCTGGATCAGAGGATGAGGGTCTATATTTCCTAGCAAAATGTTTGTTTACCGCCAGTCCAGATTCTGGGGTTTCCCATGCGGCCATAACCTTCCTCTGAAGTGCTCTATGAAAAGGAAGAACAGGATCCTTTTGAGGACCTTCACTGAGAATGTCGTCATGTCATCCTGTTCGTAGGTGGGTGAATTTCTGTTCCAACCCATGAACTCCACCACCCTATTCATAATATTTCTATATGCTGAATCAGCATGATCAGCTGGGTCAGGTTTGTCGAATTCCAATTCAGGTGAAGTGTCTATACCACTAGCTGTTTGGAGACAATCATAGAGGTAGACATTTTTCACTGAGGGTCAATTAGTTCCTCAGGAACATTCTTTGTACCATATCTCACCCCAAAAAGGGAAATCACCTCCTCAGAGTATTGTTCTTCCTCATAAATAGAGGCCATTGACTTAAAAAGTATTTTCTTGGTACATGGGTATACAGTTTACCTGTGGTTTGTGAAGGCATCAACCTTGGTTTTGCCAATGGCTTCGATAATGGTGCCGGAATTAATGTTGTCCTCGACAAAGGCGTTGATGGAATTGATGCTGTCGATGCTGGCTTCGATAAGGTAGAAGGTGCTTTAGATAGAGCCGTTGTTGAGGAAGGAGTCCACACATACTTCGACACTGGTGTCGAGTCAGTCTTTGACAGAGATGTTGAGCAAACCTTCGACACAGGTTTCGATGAAGGTTTGGAACCTGATGCCATTTCGTCTGGTGTCGCCTTCGGTTTATGCACCGAAAGACCTGTCTTGCTCTTTTTTTGAGGTACCGGAGAGGTTTCTCTCGACAATTTCTCGCCGGATTTAGAGCGTCTAGTCTCTGACCTTCCTTTGTCATCCGTAGAATGAGCTGGGGCATGGTCTTCACGTGATTTTTTTGAGGGGGTCGGGCCGCATTCTCGAAGATTCGCATCATTGAGGCTCTAATAGCCTCCCATTTTCTAGGGGAATCATGCTTAGATGAACAAGTGATAACCCCTGTATCAGAAGACAAAGAAGAAGAGGGAGATCGAAGAAAAAGATGAAGATTTTCTCAACCGACTCCTCAAACTAGACTTCTTCGACTTACGCCGGGACACTTCCCTAGACTCCACAGTCTTTATTTTTCTTTGAAGAGACCTTCGAAGATTCCTTCCCCACTGCCAATTTTCCTCGTCGTTCCTTGACAGCTTTACCTGTCATAGCTTGACAGGAACCGCAGTCGTCAACTCGATGGTTGGCACCCAAGCACCAGAGGCAAACTCGATGGGTATCAGTTATGGACATTTTCTTCCCGCAATTCTCACATTTTTCTAAGCCAGTTTTAGGGGTAGAAGGAATAGATGAGGAAGACATCTCGAAGGACTGAAGTGCCATTTTCATACACACGAAGCATAAGCTTTCGGAAAAACGGAACTGAAACCAACGGGCTCTGCTCAAGCTATTTATACTATGGATGATGTCGACTCTCTAAGGCAGCCCTTGAGGGACATCGATGCCACGACATCGAGCACAACACCCTCTGGTGTGGATTTTATTTTTTTACGAAGCAGCAAAGCTGATGGTACGAATATCTAAGATGAGTAATACATGGAAGGACACAATCCATTCGAAATGTGCATATGGTATGCTGAGCAGCAGTGTTAACATATTTCCCTTTTAATACCTATTGGTCTTAAGTCACAGTTTTGAATAAAACTCCCCAGTGTTTATTTAAACTCCATCCTCTTAGCGGGTGAAACACTCCTCCTAGACAAGGTGCTTAATGAGAACACCAGCATACCCCTTGATCTGACATTGTTGCTCCAGGTATTGACTTGGTCAGGTTGTAGAATTATATCTGATCTAGAGGCATCAATACCTTCATTTTTGCATTTGGCTGTATGCTAGAAAAAAAGAGTGTGAAGTTCTAACTTTTGTTTTGCTGAGTGATAAGTCATGCATCCCTTACCTGGAGGTACACATAGAGAGTTGTTTTCGATGTTTTCTTGCATAATGACACCTGACAAATCACGAACCATATATAGCTTGTCTGCTTTAAACTGGCAGGTTAACCACAATTTGTTTGTGCTTTACCACTATTTGTTTAGAAATGCATAGAAAATATTAACATGCGTGCTACTAAACAATCTCTCAAATTCTTCCTTTTGTCTTCTTGGCCCATTTCATCAACAGTACCACTGTAATATGACTTTCTTTCACAATTTCTCAATCTAACAAGAACAACATCTCTATAGGAAGTAGAATTAATTATTACAATCTTATTGAAAGACCCATTAACGCTAATACGTAGGCATCATATGCTAGCAAGGGTTACAATGCATCTATAGTCAAACAAGTTGAATTAACAAGTAAGAGGTTGAAGTAGACCTATTATTACAGAGGCCTAAACGCTAGCAAGAGATTAAAACACGCTTCTACATTTGGCTTTCTATGCAAACATTACAGTGGGTTACCAAATGATGTAGTTTGTATAAAGCCCATCCCCTAATCAGGATCACTGACTTTCATATATAGACACATGTACACTTTCTGCTGTGCACAGTTTATCAACAAACCAGCAACTGTTAGGCAACAAGCACATCTTTCAGGAACAAAGCAGCACACAGCAGAGATATTTGCATATAGTATGCTTAGAGGTAGTGTTCATATATTTCCCTTTTAATACCTATTGGTCTTAAGTCACAGTTTTGAATAAAACTCCCCAGAGTTCATTTAAACTCTCTCCTCTTAGAAGGTGAAACACTCCTCCTTGACAAGGTGCTTAATGAGAACACCAGCATAACCCTTGATCTGACATTGTTGCTCCAGGTATTGACTTGGTCAGGTTGTAGAATTATATCTGATCTAGAGCCATCAATACCTTCAGTGTTGCATTTGGCTGTATTCTAGAACAAAAGAGTGTGAAGTGCTAACTTTTGTTTTGCTGAGTGACTAGTCATGCATCCCTTACCTGGAGGCACACATAGAGAGTTGTTTTCGATGTTTTCTTGCATAATGACACCCGGTAAATCACAAATCATATATAGCTTGTCTGCTTTAAACTGGCAGGTTAACCACAATTTGTTTGTGCTTTACCACTATTTGTTTAGAAATGCACAGAAAATATTAACATGCGTGCTACTAAACAATCTCTCAAATTCTTCCTTTTGTCTTCTTGGCCCATTTCATCAACAGTACTAATGTAATATGACTTTATTTGACGATTTCTCAATCTAACAAGAACACCATCTCTATAGGGAGTAGAATTATTCCGGATCTTTGTTTTCATTTTGGTTGCCTAGCAAATTGACCAGGTGGGCTATTTAGCCAATCCTGGCTAACCAGAGGCGGAAGCCGGCCTCCCATAACAAAGGCCTAACTAAATAAGGCCACACACCTTTCCGCGCCGTAACGGCCATACGACGGGTCTCTCTGCAGACCCACACCCTTCGCTAACTGCCTCACCACCTCAAAAACTTTAGACCACAACCTGATTTTACGTTGCAGTAAGCGACTTGTAGCTGTCTCTAAAACCCCCTGGCTTATTCCCTTGTCGACCGAACAGATTTATTCTTACTTCAATACATCATGATTCGTTATTCCTCCTAATTGTGTAACCTTGCCCCCATCACCACGTAACGATTCCTTGCCAGCCTACTGCTTAATGTCACGCTAACTTAGGCTATTATAGGAGATTGTTGCATGGTCTAAGCTCACCTGAGTTTATATACCTCACTTAGAATATTGCAATTCTGAGCTCTATATCTGTCGTGCCTTATATGTTGTCACTGTATGCCGCATCTACACTGCTGCGACTCTATAATCTGTAGCGAGCTGGCCTCTAAACGACCAGTATAACTCCTAACCTGCTTGCCACTATACACCGCTTGCCCGAGCACAGTTTGACATACCGAACTTCCCGTAATACTTGTGATGTTCCTTTTTGCCTATCTATGCCTAAATGCCCAAATGCCTATCTATTACATAACATTACTGTTAGCTTTATCTGCTTGTCGCAGCCAGCGTGTTCCATATTGAGACTGTACACCATATCTAGACTGCCCGAATATTGTGTGCCGTTCCTGACTGCCTATCTAGACCACAGCATCACTGTGTATTGTGACCTACATCTAACTTGTATCAATATCGTGCCTGCCTCATAATTTGCCTAGCCTGTGTACTACATCCTGTCTGCCTGCCTTGTATATCCTGTACTCCTATTTACTTATTAAGCCAACGGCTTGCCACCAACTGCATATTTCTGCATATGTTGTTACTTGTATATGCTGCTTGGATTAGACCCCTTCACCCTCAAGTCTTGATACTTAATACATTTGTGCACACCTTGCCAGGCCTGCCTGCAGCGCGCATGTAGTGATATGCTTGCCTTACTTACTTCACTGCTGTTGCACTGAGCCTGCTACTGTACATTCATGTGTCCTTGGCCATGCCATAGAGCCGGCATTTAATGTAATGTTGCCCAGACTATCCAGAAGACGCTGCACTCAAGTCCTGTTACCAGTTTCCTATGTGCATACCCTGCCAGGCCGATTTCTTAGTACGTATTTAGTGTATTGTTTATTTTGCATATTCAGGCGTACGCATCTGCGAATTGTACATTGACTCTATCTAGCTGATACTGCACTCGAGGCACACTACCGAATCCCCACAAACCTACCCTGCTGGGACTACTCGATGGTATTCTCCTCAGCCTAACTGCACTCTCTGCCCTTTCACTTGAAATTGCTATCATTATCATACTATAGCAACTGCATCCACACCCTTATGCGATCTGCCATTATGCCCCAGCCTTAAGCAGCCAATCAATCCTCCAAACTGCCTTTCCCCAAGCTACTTGGGGAAAGCCATTGCTTCCTTATTCTATCTCACTATCCACACAACCTCCCTGCACAACCCTAGTACTGCCCCTTGGCCTAACTCTCTTCATCATAATAAGATAACCATGACCACTAATCCATGTCTCAACAACCCTGCCTTATGGCTCCATCACTTTGCCACAAAACCTACTTTGAACCAACCATGCTCACTCTCTATGAGAAACACCAGACATGGCTCCAGACTATTCCATGCTTCTCATCACCATATGACACCCTTTCGCCAGTATAAACACTCTCAGCGTACCGCTAGAGCTACCTCCCTTCCACACACACCCACCCCCCAAGTAGACAATACCACCACAAATATGATCAAAGGGGCACTAATTAATGCCAGATTCCTTACAGCTCACGCACTTGACGTAGCCGATATTATCCTTACTCATAACCTTGACTTCCTGGCCGTCACTGAAACGTGGCTCCATGCTGCCTCTGGGCCTCTACTCTCGCTAGCCATTCCCACAGATTATAACATCATCAGGCACGACCGCAACACCAATCAAGCCAAAGGTGGTGGCATTGCCTTCTTCTATAAAAATTCCCTGAACCTCCGTCTCTCATCGGCGCATCAAATCTCCTCGATGGAAGCGCTTACAGCCAAACTTGCTCTCACTCCCAACCTCACCATCACTATCCACTTTCTATACAGGCCTCCTGGCCCGTTATCAACCTTCTCTGAAGACCTCTCTAACATCCTGGTAAACAATACCAAAACCAGCTCCAAAATGATCGTACTAGGCGACTTCAACCTAGGCCTCGTCGACCCTAATGACTCGGCTGCCCTGCTGATTGACAATATGCTCACTAACTCAGGCTTCACTCAGCATATTAACAATCCTACTCACACCAATGGGAGAACCCTTGACTGGATAGCCGTCCATAACTGTGAAATTAATGTCGGTTCTAACCAACCATGTGCTTGGACTGACCATCACCTGATCACTTTTAACTTCTCTGCCAAAACTCCTAGTCTCAACCCAGATGTTGCACCGGCCATTCCCACTAGAAACAAGCACGACATAACCTGCGATAAACGTCTCCCTCTTATCCTTCCAGCCCTCAATGAACAGGCTCTCTCATGTATCGATCCCACTGCTTTAGTTGACATTTACAACCATTCTATGTTAAAAGCCCTTGACCTTATTGCCCCATCTAAACTAAGAAAACCCAAACCTCGAGCTCATTTTAACTATTGGTTCAGACCTCAGCTCAGAACCCTACGTAAAGAAAAACGAATCTCTGAATCGCATTGGAAAAGCAACCCCACGGAAGCTAATAAAGCCAGCATCATTCTAGCAACGTTAAACTACAAGGAAGCCATACTCCAGGCAAAAAAAGAAACTTATAATAAACGCATCAAACAAGCCAAATCTAATACAAAAGAACTGTTCCGAATTTTAAAAGAACTGGAAACCCCTATCTCAGCTCCCGAAAGTTGCACCAAAGATTGCACTTGGTGCACCAATATTCAAAACGCTCTCCTTGCTAAGATAGCCACCCTCCAAGCCAAAAGGAATGACAAACAAACTAGTTTACAACTTAACCCTCAACCTTACTCTCAACCAAAATTAAATTCTCCCATCCCGGAATCCTTGATACCCTTCAGCTTCACTCCTCTTTTCGTTCCTGAAGTAGAAAATATCATCAATAGCCTCAAACCCTCCAACTGCCAGGGGGATTTGTGCCCTGCGCCAATCATCAAGGAGGCTGCTTCTGAGCTAGCTCCCTTCATTACCACATTCATTAACTCATCCTTCAGTACTGGGATTGTACCAGACAACCTTAAGGACGCCTGGGTTATCCCTCTCCTAAAAAAACCTACCCTTGACCCCAACATTCCCACCAGCTACAGGCCCATCACCACGGTGCCGTTCCTACTAAAAATCCTGGACCGAGCTGCCTATTTACAGATTCAACAATATCTTGAATCCAACAAACTCCTGGGACTAAGGCAATCTGGGTTTCGACCATGTCATGGCACCGAAACGGCCCTTATCAACCTTAAGACCCAAATTGAAGACTTACGTGACAAGGGTAAACTTGCACTATTACTCCTTCTAGACCTTTCTGCGGCTTTCAATCTCGTAAACCACCAAATACTGTGCAGACACCTTAAACAAGCAGCCCACTTTTCTGACAAAGCAACTGCTTGGATCATGTCATTCCTGGACAATAGATCAATGCGTGTCCTTTCTCCCCTAGCAGTAGCCTCACCTTCACCTGTCACCTGCGGAGTACCACAAGGATCCTGCGTCTCTCCCACTCCGTACAATGTATTTACAAAACCTCTATTCGATATCTTGGACTATCTGGGTATCACATACACCAACTATGATGATGACACCCAGATACTCATCCCCATCTCAGGAGACTATACAGCCGACTCTCTCGCTATAAATGCCATCTATCAAGTCATCCAAGCCTGGATGGCGCAGCATGGACTTTGTCTGAATGACGAAAAAACAGAGATTCTCATCCTTGGCTCCCCCCAAAAACTCTCTAAATTAGACCTTGCATTCAAATCCTTCACCATAGACGGCAATACCATCAAGGTCGCCAAAGACACCAAAACCCTAGGGATTTACATCGACTCTACCCTATCCTTGGCCAGACAAACTAATGCAGTCGCTTCTGCAGCGGCTTACACTTGCAAGCTCATCACAGCTAGCCACCCCTTTCTATCACCAGTCAACGGCATTACACTTGCCAGGACTCTTGTGTTGTCGAAAAACGATTATTGCAATGCCCTCTATTTAGGCACCAACCAATGTAACCTAAACAAGTTACAAATTATCCAAAATAATGCCGTAAGAGCAGCTCTTAACAACCCAAGGAACCATCATATCTCAGACACCAGACTCAATATTCACTGGCTCTCAGTCCCTCAACGAATTTCTCTAAAAACACTTGCTCTCACCCATAAATGCCTCGCCAGCCAGGCACCAGCCAGGCACCTTGCTACCTAGCTAACAGATTCTCCCTACTAAACTCCAATAGACCCTGCAGAACTGCCCAGACCAACTGCCTTACTATACCATGATACAACCTGCAAAGATCAGACAGCACCAGTTTCCCAGTCCTGGCGGCTAAATGTGGAACTCGCTCCCTCACTTGATAAGAGTGGAACCCTCCTTCCACAGATTCAAAAACCTAACCAAAGCTGGGCTATCTACCAATGACTCACCTGAACTACTGGCCAACCTCTTTCCATGCAATAATTATCAGCCTCACTTATGTATATAGCCTCATGATTAGTTTTGTTTCTTTTTTCATGCGTTGTGCCTTATGTATATAACTGTAATTTATACTGTAAATTTACTGTACTGCTCACCTTTTACCATGTTGTAACTAAGGTATGCGCCCGGAAGCCCTCCGGCCTGGTGCGCTTTACACATAAATTACAAATTACAAATTAATCATTACACTCTTATTGAAAGTAGTGGCAAATCTATTAACGCTAATACATAGGCATCATATGCTATCAAGGGTTACAATGCATCTATAGTCAAACAAGTGTAATGAGCTAGTAAGGGGTTGAAATAGACCTATTATTACAGAGACCTAAAACGCTAGCAAGAGATTAAAACATGCTTCTACATTTGGCTTTCTATATAAACATTAGAGTGGGTTACTAAATGATGTAGTTTGTATAAAGCCCTAATCAGAGCATCGGAATGTAGCACATGCATGTATCAATATTCTATATCGAACACGAACAGTGTTTATATATATCAGTCAATAATCATGTCAGGATATTTCAAAATAGCAATCTCACAATGTCATTCTATAGGCTGGTATTTCAGGCGTTAGCGTTATTTGTGTTGAGCGGTATTAGCGTTAATGCTAGGAACGTGTGCACGTGTCCGCCGACTCATGATACAGCGGTTTTGGCACAACTAATCTCGACGTTAACGCTAATAAGGCTTGACGTTAATAACTCCCAGATAGCCACCACCATTGACCATTCAAGCTAGCAACATGGAATATTAGGGGAGGAAACAACCCAGCCAAAACACGGAAGATATCCCACTACCTCAAACGGCACAAAGTGGATGTCACCTTTATACAAGAAACTCACCTCCTCCCGTCATCGGAGAATCAATGGGCCCTCCTGGGAGGATGCCACAGATACTACTCCTCCTTCTCTTCTTACGCCAGAGGGGTGGCCATTCTAATTAACAAAAACACGAAATTCAGGCTGCTAGCTGTATCACGGGACACCGAAGGCAGAGCGCTAATGGCATGAGGGGTACTAGAAGGCATTGAGCTGGTCATGATAAACACATACGGCCCAAACACTGACGACACTAACTCCATCGGTTGGGTGATGCAACACTTCGCCGAGGTCAATAACACCACAGTGATCTGGGGCAGCAACCTGAACACCACACTGGACCCCTCGTGGGATAAATCACACACAAATGCAAGCACGGCCACCAAGGCAAGCTCTCAAATCCGTGAAATATGCGAGACCTACAACCTCGTAGACATATGGAGACTCACTCACCAGGTATCCCGCGAATACACATTCCACTCCAGGGTTGCACAAGACCATTCCCATTTACCCTAGATTGTATCCCGACAGACAGCTGCACGAGACTCCAGCATGGAGATTCAAAGCTGGGGCACTTCAGGGCCCGGTGTTTGCCCAGGAACTCTGGGATGAGATAAGGTCCGTCCTCACCTTTAACCAGGAGTCAGCTCCCTCGCAAAGAAACCTGTGGGAAACCCTGAAGTGCTACACCAGGGGCATATGCATGGCCAAAGAGAATGGCATATTGAAGACTATTAGGAGAGACCTTGAGAAGAACGAGACCCGCCTGAAAGAACTAGAGCAAAACTGCGTGACCTTGGAGGACCCAGGCACACTGCCCCTCACAAAAAAGGAACTAAATTAATTCAGAGAGGGGTGTGGCCTGGCAGCCATGGAGTAGGCTGCATCTTCACCAAGCTCCGTGTTCCGTCAGCAGATCCTGAAGAGCGCGAGCTGCTTGCCAGCTACATCTGACAACAAAATAGCACCAGGGGTGCAAGAAGGCGCCCAGAACAACATGCAAGCGTTGGCAGGCTGAAAGTCCTAAGCGTTCGTCAGATTTGCAACTGTGTTGTGGCTTGCGGCTGGCAACGACTGGGATAACAAAGGCAAGATGTCGGCGAGGCAGGGACAGAGGGACCCGTAAAGACCTAAGCGGACACAGCGAAAATGAGCGGCTCGATGAGGAGCAGCAGTCCATTGTTGACAAAAGACGTGCGCCGTGTGAGCACAGCACATATGCCTCTGCACTGCCCGGAATAAGTGGGAAGACGGGAGGCGCGAGCCCGGAGTCGTGCGGGGACTGCCGGCACGGAGACACTGCAGGCGTTCGTGCGTGCACGGGGAGAACTGCGGCCCAGACCTCGTCGAGCACCCAGGATGCAGGAATGCCCCTGCGAAAGAGAAGAGGAGAAGAGGGAGAGGCTTGTGTCCGCGCAGGAGGGGCAGACTGAAATAATGATACACCCGCTAACATAGCGGTGTGCTGAGGCTCGTAGCCCGGGAACGGACACTACAGGACACACAGCTGGTTGCGGCGGGTATAGGCCGAGGCAAGCGAGAGGAGCCCGACGGGAGACAACTAGGCAGCATTGAGGTGACTGGAAGCATATGTGAGACCGGTGTTGTCACAGAACACTTATACCGTCCACCTGCCTAAGCTAAGAGGGGCAAGCAGGGGCTAAAAACATTCCCGGTGAGACGGGCAAAGAACGCCAATACCTAACATGAAGAGCTGAGAGATACAAGGCCCCCCTTCCCCTGGGATGGTGAGGTGGGGCAAATTGCTGGGCAAGTGACCCTGGAGCATGCACCTTGGCCACCGGTCAGCTGGGGGGCAAGGAGGGCATATCGAAGACGGAACAGCAGACAAGGCGAGAAGTAACGGCCGCAGTAGAGGCAACAGTAGTCGTGGACAAAGGCCAGTGTGACATACCAAGGCTGCAATAACTCCAACACGGAGATAGACTTGGTGGGACTACCACTGTGGTGCATCAGAGCTGGCCTCACGGGCGAGGAACGGATGGCAAGCTGCGACAGCCACCCCCGACGAGAAAAGGCCTTGGGGCAGGAACGTTGTGGAACAATGACCGGGAAGGGCGGAAAAGCCAAGGGCAAACAGCCCACGATGGACATTTTTGCAAAGGCCCAACAAACCCCTACTGCCCCAGTACAAGGGGCAGCAAGTACGCCCATGGAGACAGGCGCCCTGTGCGAAGACAGCGCCATTCTAAAAGCAATAGCAGATTTGAACGCCAAGTGGGGTACAACGATGGTGGAAATGAGAACGGCACTTGAGAATAAAATAGATGCTGTGGGGATTGAAGTGAATTTGCTGAGGCAGGACGTGAGGGCCCTTGCGGAGAGAACGAGCATACTAGAAAGCGCGGTGAAGGTCAACACGGACACTGGAGCGAACAACGCCAAAGAGGCCCATATACTGAAACAGCAGGTGGCTAACCTGGAGAGGCGAGCAGAGGAGGCGGAAGGCCGGGTGAGGCGCAACAACGTCAGGGGGGTCGAACTGCCGGAAGGGGAAGAGGGCCAGGACCCTACGACATACGTGGAGAACATGTTGCTGCGGGAGATAGGAGCTGGTGAACTGTCACAGGGGTTTGCGGTCGAGCGAGCCCACAGAGCACTGATGAGAAGGCTGCAACCCGGGGCTCCTCATAGGGCAATAATAGCGAAAATCTTAAATTCAGAGACCGCGAATAGATACTAGAATTCTTTTGAAAAGGAGGGACAGTAGAGAGAGGATCAGCGACCATCTCAGCATATCCGGACTACACCATGCTGGTGCAGAGACAGCGATATAGCTACGTGGCGGTTAAAAGAAGACTACGCGCTGCTGGATACAAATATATGCTCCTGTACCCGGCGAGGCTCAAAATTGTCTACAAGAATAAGGTGCTGTTTTTCGACACCCCGGAGGAGGCAGCAACGTGGCTGGACGCGCATGGTTGTCCGGTTCGAGATGAGGAGCAGGCTCAACAAGAACGCGATAAGTGACTGTAATGCTGCATATGGTGGGGTGGGAGGGGAGCAGGCTGCCAGTAAAGAGCAACTGAATTGTGATATTGTATAGCGATGCGAGAAGTTAAATTAAACTAATGGCATTTGGACATGTTGGACTTGAATATAAGCAGTTAAAAGTAAAGTGCTAGTTGGGCAGCGAAGACGGCGCTCAGTATAATTAGTAGGAGCTATATGTTGAAGAAGGCTTACCCCCAAGTAGTAAAATAGTTAGATCACTACTAGGGTGACGACTCCCTGTTGTGCTGCTAGTACGGCCTAGGCCGGAAAGGGGCTAGATGCGGGGGTGCCTGAGATCCAGGGATGGAGCTGGGTAACAGTTGGGGATGGGTGAGGGGGGAGGGGAGTGCAGTGAAAGTTTGGGCAGGGGTTAAGGGGGTGGGGGAGAGTTGGAGTTCTTGAAGTGTTTTGGAGTTGGGGTCAGTTGGGAGGGGGGGACAGTTTGGGACATGGTTGGGGTGAGAGCCTACGCACCTGGAAAAGATATGGGCCATGGGAGACCTTAAAGTAGTCACCTGGAATGTTAGGGGACTCAACATTTATCTGAAAAGGAATAAGGTGATGATGTACCTGCGCAGGCAGAAAATTGACCTAGCCTTGCTGCAGGAGACACACCTAACGCCGGTAAAGCTGGAAATGGTGCGCAAGAAATGGAAGGGGAAGGTTGTGGGGCGGCGTATTCAGCTTATGCGAGGGGGGTCATCATTTGGGTGGCGCTGCATGTCCCGTTCCAGCTATTGCAACACACTGCTGTGCCGGATGGGAGAATGGTGATAATGAAAGGGCTAGTGGAAAATAGGGAGATATGCATAGTAAACACTTATGCCCCAAACCCGGACACAGCGGCATACTTCAGATCCTTATATGGTAAACTAGGCGGGACTATGGGGGGCGCGGTGATTTGGGGGGGGACTTTAATTGCGCCTTGCACCCAAAAATTGATAGATCTGATACTAAACAAGATAGGCCCACCCCTGCGGCTAGAGCGTTGCAATCACTGTTAGCGGAGTTCGGCCTGGATGATGTATGGAGGACCCTCCACCCGAATGAGAGACAATACTCTCACTATGCAGCCCCGCACAACCTATATACCAGACTAGACTATGTGTTTGTCACACAGGAACAGACGACAGAAATAACGCGAGCAGAGTATAAGGCGAGAGTCCTTTCAGACCACTCGCCGATGATAATAGTATGGCAATTCAGGCCCCAGAGAGCAAGAATACCAACATGGCGCCTAAGGACAGAGGCTCTGAAAGATAATGTGTATAGAGGGGACATGAGGGAGGAAATATTTAGCTTTTCCGAAATAAATAAGGGCAGCGTCCAGGCAGCGGGCACGCTCTGGGAAGCGTTCAAAGTGGTGGTGAGCAGGATAGCCATAGCGAAGTCTAAAGGGTTGCAATGTGGGATCATAACTGAACTACAGGCGATGGAAGCGGAGATAGAAAAAGTAGCGAAAAGGGGAGGAATACCACAGAAGACGCGGAGGTAGTGCTTGGGTTGCAACAAAAATGTGCAGGATGCTGGTAGAGATTGTGTAACCTAAACTATAGGAAGTACATTGAGAGACAACACGCAGGGGGTGACAAACCTGGGAGAGTGCTAGACCCCCAGTCCCACCATTAGAACGATCGAGAGGGGGAATGGGAGCATGGCAGACACCCAGGAAGAGGTTAACCAGGAATGTGCAGAATATCATAGGAAGCTGTATGAAGACCAAGCGGTAAGCAATAGCCAGGAAATAAGGGAAACATTGGAAGATATCGGGGTGCCGCAGATTAGTGCAGAAGAAAGGGAAGAACTAGACTCCCCGATTACCCTGGAGGAACTGGAGGAGGTGGTGAGGCAATTACCTACTAGTAAAACCCCGGGAAATGACGGGTTGCCAGGAGAATTTTATAAAACACATGGAAAAGAGGTTCTCCCCCCACTTTTAGAGATGCTGAACGAAGCGTACGAGATTGGAAAACTGCCAGAGTGCCTGAGAGAAGCGGTTATAATACCACTCCCTAAACCTAATAAAACAGGAAGCGACTGCGGCTCGTATAGGCCCCTTTCAATGCTAAATCAGGATAGCAAAATATTAACGGCAGTCCTGGCAAACAGATTGAAGAGGGTCATAGACAAGCTAATACACCCTGACCAGACAGGGGATGTCCCCAACAGGAACATATCGCATAATCTCAGGCGTCTTCACCAAATTATTGAGTACACAAAGGAAGATGAAGAGGAGATGGCGGTAGTATCGCTGGACGCGATAAAGGCGTTTGACTCGGTCAGACGGCCCTGGCTGCTAGCTGCGCGGCTATGGCATAGGACCGGGATACCTTCAGTGGGCCAAGCTCATATATAGTGCGCCTTTGGCCAGGGTCATAACAGGGGCGGTTATATCGCAGAGGTGGCGCCTAAGTAGGGGCACCAGGGAGGGATGCCTGTGGTCCCCTATGCTGTATATACTGGCACTAGAGCCCTTGGCTATATACCTGAGGCAGCAGTATGACGTGACAGGTATCCCCCTGGGAGGGGAGCCAAATTTAATCTCCCTGTACGCAGACGATATGTTGTTGTACCTATGCTACCCGGAGGAGAACCTCCAATATATACTGGAGGTGATGGAACGATTCTCGGGGCTCTCTGGCATAGCGGTGAACCCGGGAAAGTCCTGTGTGTTCCCATTGGGCGGGTACAGGGGGGTCCCCGAAGAACAGCTACCGATCCTGCATGTACCGTGGGAGGTTAACACCTTTAGATATCTGGGAATAAATATATACCATACGTAGAAGCAGAACATGAACATAACACGGAGATAGTGGTTTAGAATATAGAACAGCATGAAGTTTTGGGTAAAGCTCCCCCTGGCAATGATGGGACGGGGGGCAATGCTTAAGATGGTAGTATTGCCCAGGTTGTTGCACTGCTTTGCGAATATTCCATACTTGATATCTAGAGGGTTTTTTGCTAAGTGGGACAGTGTATGCAGGGAATTCCTATGGCATGAGACGAGGCACAGAGTGGCCCTATGGAAGCTACAAAATCCATATGAGAAGGGGGGCATTAAACTACCGAACTTTGAGGTATATTATACTGCCAGCCAACTGCAATTTGTAGCTAAATGGCTCTCTGACGAGCTGACCTCGTAACTCAGGCTATTCCAAAGGGATAAAGCCCCATTTTTTCTAAAGGAAGTGATTTGGTTACCCAAGCAGGAAATGGGGAAACGCCCGGGGATGATGAAGCTCGGGTGGGAGATATGGCGGAAGGCCTGTCAGTTAATGGGGAACCCGGCCCCATGCTCCCCGCAGATCCCATTGGATGTCGTGGCGGGTAAGGACAGGCAGTTGAGACAGGTTATTAGGAGATATTGGGAAACAGTCGGAGTTTCAATAAAGGGGGATGTATGGCAGGAGGGGACTATATGGGACTTTGAAGAACTGGTGGAGGATACGGGGCTGCATGCGGGCCAGTACATTGGGTATCATGGGATGGTACAGCGAATCAGAAAGACATGGTCAGAGATTGCACTGGCAGAGGAGCCGGACACCACCATAGATATGATATATGATATAGCGGAAGGAGGGCACGAAATATCTAGATTATATGAGATGATAATGACTAAAGTGGGGAAAGAGGTGGCGCAACTCAGGCTGGACTGGGAGGAAGAGGTGGGGACCCAGATGAGTGAGGGGATGTGGGAATGAGCTCAAGGGTACCACAAAAAAGTGTCAAGAAACACCAGATTGCAACAGATACATTTATATGTAACCCACAGGGCGTATATGACACCCCAGAGGATAGCCAAATTCAGGAAAGCGGGCCGGCAAGCATGCCCGAAGTGTAATGAAGAAAATGTGGGAATGACACACATGTTCCGGTCGTGTCCGATAATAGAGCAATTCTTGGGGGAAATCGCGCAAAAGATGGATGGCAAAGGAATTAAAATGGGGGTGGACATAGCGTGGACTTGCCTTATAGGAGGGTTCCCCAGGCCACGTAAACTTCAGCACGTGAGCAAGCTGAAGGACCTTGCGTATGTCTTGGCAAAAAGAAGAATTGCTATGGGGTGGAAGGCGTGTTACAAACCCAAACTCGAGCTATGGTGGAAAGATCTGCAGCAATGGACAGAGGCAGTGTAACGCTCACCTGATTCTCGCAGAGGCGCCGGTCTTGACTGGGCGACTACCGTATCTTCAAAGGTGATGTGTAGCACCCGGTTGGCTCTTTGGGCTGGACCTCTGTGCACTGTATGCCTGACGTGTAGAGTAAGATGTCTGCAGATAGAAAATATGGGGTTAATGAACTGGGGTTATTGGGGTGTCCCTATCTCTTTCCTCTTCTCCTCTCCTGTAGACCCCCAAAGGTTAACGCTCTCACCTTAGGTAAGTGAATGCCGAGCTCTCCATCTGCCTCGGGGCAGGGTGCTGTAGCCAGTTTCTTCACTGGATAGGTAGCGCAGGCCTCTTGACTTCAGAGGACTGCTGTCCGTCGTTTACTGCACGGACGGTAAGTTTCGAGTCATTCAAATGTCTTTTTAAAGTCTTTAGTAATGATGTCTCTTGTTTTGCAGGGTTCCGGCGATGGCGGATGACGGGCTGAAGTGAGTTGAAGATGGAGCCCGTGTGATGAATAGAAGCGCCTGGAAGCACGTGAGTAAGCGCTTGTTGCCTGCTTCACGATGCGCTCTAACTGTCTTTTTATTTTGCAGGTACGAGTTCGGAGCGGCTGCAGGGTGCCGGAATACCCACTGGATTAGATGCGGAAAGGAGTAATGGCACGTGAGTATTAAAGTTCCCCAATGTCTTTAAACGCACCTTGTTTTGTCTTTCAGATGCGGATGCAGCGGCGAAGGCCTCCGGAGCGTGCGAAGAGTTGGTAAGCTTTTGTCGTTCAGATGCCGGAATGCAGTATGAAGACCTCCGGAGCGCACGAAGAGTAGGTAAGCCTTTGCCTTTCAGATGCCGGAATGCTAACCTGTTCTTTCTTGTCTTTATAGGTATTGCTGAAGACTGGATTCAGGATGGTAAGCCTTTTTCCTTAGGCCCAGGACTGGATGCAGAAGACACGATGAGCGTCCTGCTGCAGAGGGTGCAGAATAACGCAAAGCAAGATTCATCCACCGGGTGTGGTTTAAATAGCCTCCTGTAGTGCTTAGGTGTCTCCTTCCACAGCCACGCCTAAGTAAGAAAAGAGTTCCTGGTAAGAAAAGAGTTCCTGCCTTCCAGAAGAGTTCCAGTGTTCTAAATCTAGGGAGTGGCTCCAGCCCCACCCAACAGGAAAAGTAGTTCCAAACAGAAGAGGATCAGAGGCTCAACTGGCAGGCAAGTAAGCAGCATGGTCTGCTGCAGGTAAGTCCACCCAAGCATTATGAGCCCGGCGCTTCCAGCGCTGGGACTGGGCATATTTATGAGCCTGGTGCCACTGGCGCCAGGACTGGGTCCAAAAGGTCCCAATTGGGACTGGTTGGCACTCGGAACCTGGGTTATGGATCTGCTTCCAAGGGAGTTGGGAAAACCCTGACCTTTTGGAAGCAGAGATCATGACAGTACCCCCCCTCAAGGCCCCTCCCAAACCGGGCTTCTCCGGGGGTTTTGGCTTGTCAGGAAATGTTCGGTGAAATCTTTTGATTAGGCGAGGAGCGTGGACATATTCAGCAGGTTCCCAGGATCTCTCTTGGGGGCCGTAGCCTTTCCAGTCAATTAGGTAGAATAGTTTAGATTTGGAGATCTTGGAGTCCAGAATGCTTTTGACTTCAAACTCGAGTTCTCCATCCACTAGGATAGGTTTTGGAGATTTGGTTAGTCGGGTTTGAGGTTGCACGGGTTTTAATAGAGAGACGTGGAAGACCGGATGTATCTTCATGTGCGGGGGCAAGTCCAACTTGACCGCTACTGGGTTTACTATGGTAGTGATGGAATAGGGACCAAGGTATCTTGGGTTGAATGTGCGTGGCCCTTTTAGAGATAGGTATTTGGTGGATAACCAGACTTGATCCCCTACTTGATAGAGAGGGGCTTCCTTCCGATGTTGATCTGCTCCCTTCTTGTATTGTTCTTTAGCCCTTTGAAGGTGAGAAACAGCTTCCTTAAAGGCTTGGGTGATTGTAGAATGCAGGTAGTCTACTGCAGGTGTTTCAAGATCTTGGAGGGGATCCAACTCCGAGGTTCGAGGGTGACTGCCGTACAAAAGAAAAAACGGGGTTTTCCCAGTTCCCGAATGGACAGAGTTATTGTAGGCATACTCGGCTATCCAAAGGATATCTTTCCAAGTTTTTTCAGTTTGTTGCAGCATGCAGCGTAAATACTGTTCCAGAGTTTGATTGATTCTCTCGGTTTGTCCGTCGGTCTGAGGGTGGTGACTGGTCGATAGTCTCACATCAATTTGAGCTGACCGACAGCAACTTCGCCAAAAATGAGAAATAAATTGACTACCTCGATCCGAAATTAGAACCGAAGGAAAACCGTGCAGTCGGACGATGTTTTCGAGAAATTCTCGGGCCAGAGTTGCTGCTGTTGGCAAGCCTTTGAGCGGAATGAAATGCGCCATCTTGGAGAATAAGTCCACGATTACTAGAATCGTATTGTATCCGGAGCATGGAGGTAGATCGGTGATGAAGTCCATAGAAAGCGTATGCCAAGGGCGAGGTGGGATGTCAATAGGGCGTAAGAGGCCTGCTGGTCTTTCCTTTTGACTCTTGTTTTGGGCGCATACTCCACAGGACATTATAAAGTCTCTGATATCTTTTTTCCAAGACGGCCACCAGAAGTAGCGCTTGATCTTTTCTGAGGTCTTGGCTATACCGGGATGACCTTCCATTAAAGAGTCGTGATAACAAGAGATTACTTTTTTCTGTAAATCTGTGCTGGGTAGGTATAATCGTTCTTGGAAATACAATAAGTTGTCCTTTACTGCAAAGTCCTTTCCCTGCAGATGCCAATTCTGTATATCTGCTGGAGTTACAAGTTGCCTGGCTTTATCCTTAACTTCCTCTATGGATTCTGTGGCGATCACACCCAGAATTCTTTGTTCGGGAATGATTGGTACCGGTTTAGGGTTGATCAAGTGTTCTTCCACTCCCATCCGAGAAAGGGCATCGGCTTTACCGTTCTTTGTACCAGGTCGATAGGTAATTATGAAGTCAAACTCGGCAAAGAATAATGCCCAACGGAGTTGTCTAGAGGATTGGGCTTTTGCGGTTTTCAAATATTGCAGGTTTCGGTGATCCGTAATCACAGTAACGGTGTGTCGGGCCCCCAGCAGATAATGCCGCCAAGCCTTAAAGGCAGACTTGATAGCCAGAAGTTCCTTGTCAGTAATCGTGTAATTGACTTCAGGAGGCGAGAATTTGCGGGACCAAAATGCCACGGGATGCAACTGATTGGTTACCGGGTCCTTTTGTGATAGAACTGCCCCCATGGCAAGGCTTGAAGCATCAGTTTCCACGATGTTGGGGAGTTCGGGGCGAGGGTGTTTTAAGATTGGTGCAGAGATAAATTTAGTCTTCAAATCCTGGAAAGCTTGTTCCGCCTCGGTAGACCATTCAAAACGTTTGTTTTTCTTTAACAAGGCAGTGATGGGCTGGACTATTCGAGAGAACTCGGGGATAAACCTGAGGTAAAAGTTAGCGAAGCCTAACATGCTTTGCACACCTTTTACGGAGGATGGTGATGGCCATTTGAGAACTGCATCGACCTTCTTTGAATCCATACGCACTCCGCCAGGTGATAATATGAATCCCAAGAATTCAACTTCAGTCACGTTGAAAACACATTTTTCCAACTTAGCGAAAAGTTTGTGTTGACGCAATCTTTCGAGGACCATTTTCACGTGTTTCCGATGTTCAGATTCCGATGAAGAATAAACGAGGATGTCGTCAATGTAAACAACAACACATACATCTATGAGCTCTCTGAGGACATTGTTCATAAAATATTGAAAGGCGGCCGGGGCATTGCAAAGTCCGAAGGGCATGACCTGATATTCAAATAGCCCATACTTGGTGCGGAAGGCCGTCTTCCATTCATCGCCCTCTTTTACTCGTACCAAGTGGTAAGCTCCTCTAAGATCCAGCTTTGTATATATGCATGCTTTTCTGACTTGGTCCAGGAGTTCAGGGATCAAAGGTAACGGATATCTATTCTTAACGGTGATCTGGTTCAGGGAGCGATAATCGATACAAGTTCTAAGGTCTCCTTCCTTTTTTGGAACGAAGAACAAAGCTGAAGAAGCAGGGGACTTGGAAGGACGAATAAACCCATTTGCCAGGTATTGATCCAGGTATTGTCGAAGGTGAAGGTTCTCAGGCTCGGTGAGGGCATACATTCTACTACAAGGAGGAGTAGATCCAGGTATCAGGTCTATCTGGCAGTCATAAGACCTATGAGGAGGTAGAGAGTTAGCCTGATCCTTCCGGAAAACATCTTGGTATTCTAGGTATTCGGGAGGTAACTGGGGAGTCTCTGAAGAAATTGCGGCCAGTGCAACACCAGGTGGAGGGTGACAAGTAGAGACACATTCTGGAAACTGGACCGTTCTTGCTCGCCAATCGATCAGAGGATTGTGTTTCTCTAACCAAGGTATTCCTAGAATAATCTGAAACTGAGGGGCCTTGATCACATCGAACACGATCTTCTCATGGTGTCCATCTTGACTTACTAGCATCACTTCTTGAGTGGTATGCGTTACTGGCCCGGAGGCTATCTCCGTACCATCCACCGTAGTAATGACGTCCTTTACAGCCTTGGGACAAAGAGTTAGATTCATCCTCAAAACCATTTCATGATCCACATAATTGCCGATGGCACCGCTGTCGACGTAAGCTTCAATTGCATGTAATCGATCCGGATTATCAGGGCTAATGAGGACCATAGGTATCACGAAATGCGAGGTCACGGAACTGGTTTTTACGCTCGGCAAGAGGACCTCTATTCTTGTCGGGCGAGGTTGTTTCCCTGCTCAGAATTTGTAACTTTGGTAACTGCAGCTCCTACTGCCTTCTTGGCAGGTTTCACCGGACAGTCTCGAAGAAAGTGCCCTGAGTTTCTGCAATATAGGCATAATTGCAACTGTTTCCTCCTTTCCCGCTCCCGTTGTGTTAGAGGACCTTTCAGACCCCCTATTTGCAGGGGTTCCCCGGAGTCTACTCCTTTGGAAGGAGTTGGCGGTTTGGAAAATACTCGAGCATCTAACTTGGAACGATCGGCCTTCCTGTTCTGCAGCCTGTGATCTATTTGAACGACCAAGTCTATGTAATCCGAACAGTCCTGTGGGGGATTCACTACTTGGGCTAAAACGTCTTTGAGCTCTCCACGTAGACCTCTATAAAACAGCGTAATCCTTTTGTCCTCAGGCCATTGAGTTTCCACTATTAGTCTATTGAAAGATGCAATATAAGCCAAAAGGTCTTGATTACCCTGTCGCAACGAAAGAAGCTCATTGTCCAAGGCCTGCCCCTGTGAATGTCTTGCGAACAGTTTTTCCATACTAAGCTAAAAGGCTTGAAAATCATGGAGAACCGGATCATCTTGATGAACTAGAGGGATCGACCAGTCTGCCGCATTGCCACTAAGGTACGAAAGTACAAAAGCTACTTTAGCTTGATCAGTTGGAAAGGCTGCTGGCCGGCATAAGAAGTGCAACCGGCACTGATTGATAAATACTGCAAACCTCTTTGGGTCACCAGAAAATCGCTCGGGCGGAGCCAGAGGTACATTCCCAGGTAGGTTGATCTGCACTGGATTCATAGAGGATGTTGAAGGAAGATTTGCCCCTGATGCGGGTAACTGGGTCTGTCCGGCTTGTGACTGTAGCACTTGTCTAGCAAGATTGTCTGTTCTCTCCTTGGAAATAATTAGTTCCCTTCTTAGAGCATTCGTTTCCTGACGAGTTGCATGCACTTCTGCCCTTAGTTCCCCAAGTAACCCGGCTAGGGGGTCAGTATCTGAGGTTTCCATAGCGCCTGGGCGAGAGTTTTGCGGTAGGCTTTGCGTTCTGTAACGCTCACCTGATTCTCGCAGAGGCGCCGGTCTTGACTGGGCGACTACCGTATCTTCAAAGGTGATGTATAGCACCCGGTTGGCTCTTTGGGCTGGACCTCTGTGCACTGTATGCCTGACGTGTAGAGTAAGATGTCTGCAGATAGAAAATATGGGGTTAATGAACTGGGGTTATTGGGGTGTCCCTATCTCTTTCCTCTTCTCCTCTCCTGTAGACCCCCAAAGGTTAACGCTCTCACCTTAGGTAAGTGAATGCCGAGCTCTCCATCTGCCTCGGGGCAGGGTGCTGTAGCCAGTTTCTTCACTGGATAGGTAGCACAGGCCTCTTGACTTCAGAGGACTGCTGTCTGTCGTTTACTGCACGAACGGTAAGTTTCGAGTCATTCAAATGTCTTTTTAAAGTCTTTAGTAATGATGTCTCTTGTTTTGCAGGGTTCCGGCGATGGCGGATGACGGGCTGAAGTGAGTTGAAGATGGAGCCCGTGTGATGAATAGAAGCGCCTGGAAGCACGTGAGTAAGCGCTTGTTGCCTGCTTCACGATGCGCTCTAACTGTCTTTTTATTTTGCAGGTACGAGTTCGGAGCGGCTGCAGGGTGCCGGAATACCCACTGGATTAGATGCGGAAAGGAGTAATGGCACGTGAGTATTAAAGTTCCCCAATGTCTTTAAACGCACCTTGTTTTGTCTTTCAGATGCGGATGCAGCGCCGAAGGCCTCCGGAGCGTGCGAAGAGTTGGTAAGCTTTTGTCTTTCAGATGCCGGAATGCAGTATGAAGACCTCCGGAGCGCACGAAGAGTAGGTAAGCCTTTGCCTTTCAGATGCCGGAATGCTAACCTGTTCTTTCTTGTCTTAATAGTTATTGCTGAAGACTGGATTCAGGATGGTAAGCCTTTTTCCTTAGGCCCAGGACTGGATGCAGAAGACACGATGAGCGTCCTGCTGCAGAGGGTGCAGAATAACGCAAAGCAAGATTCATCCACCGGGTGTGGTTTAAATAGCCTCCTGTAGTGCTTAGGTGTCGCCTTCCACAGCCACGCCTAAGTAAGAAAAGAGTTCCTGGTAAGAAAAGAGTTCCTGCCTTCCAGAAGAGTTCTAGTGTTCTAAATCTAGGGAGTGGCTCCAGCCCCACCCAACAGGAAAAGTAGTTCCAAACAGAAGAGGATCAGAGGCTCAACTGGCAGGCAAGTAAGCAGCATGGTCTGCTGCAGGTAAGTCCACCCAAGCATTATGAGCCCGGCGCTTCCAGCACTGGGACTGGGCATATTTATGAGCCTGGTGCCACTGGCGCCAGGACTGGGTCCAAAAGGTCCCAATTGGGACTGGTTGGCACTCGGAACCTGGGTTATGGATCTGCTTCCAAGGGAGTTGGGAAAACCCTGACCTTTTGGAAGCAGAGATCATGACAGGCAGAGACTGTGGTGTGACAGGAAACGGCAGGGGAGGAGGAAGAGGCGGGCACTCTGGCGAGTTGGAGGCAACTGATAACAGAACTGTTTGGGCCCACGTATGAGGAGTCTAGTGGCTGGCCAGGACTCAGACGAGGAACCCCTAACGCAGGAAGCAGAGGCTGAATAATAGGGAAATAGGCTAGGTGGGGGGAGGGGGAGTTGGGAGTAGCAGTGGACCTGGATATAACAAGTATATTTAATTATCATTCTTTCTTGCACTGTTTGTTTGGTTTGTATTGTGTGTTGAAAAGTTAATAAAAATATGTTTAAAAAAAAATGAATTCAGAGACAACACAGACCGAGAGTGCCACTTCCTGGCACGGGGCCACCAAGTACGGCAATATGGTGGGTGCCAGAAACCTGGTGCACTCCTAGCCAAGATGCTAGCTGCAGACAGACGACCACCAGTGGTAGACTGTGTCCGTGATCCAAGCGGGAACCTATTCCACACAGAAAGAGAGATCGTGCCAACTTTACGTACCTTCTACCAAGACCTATATAGTTCCAAGGCCTCGAATTGCACTGAGACGCTTCAAGAGTACCTTGACGACACAGAACTCTACTGGGTGGACGGAGACATGAGAGAGTCCTGCAACAAGCGAATCACAACAGATGAAATCTTAGCCGCCATAAAAGAATTACCAGGTTCTAAGTCACCAGGCCCGACAGCCTGACAGGAGAATTCTATAAGGCACTAGGCCCTTCCCTTGCACCAGTCCTCCTATCAGTATATGAAGAGGCCATGTTGAAGGAGTGCCTGCCCCCCACACTGCGTGAAGCCAACCTCATCCTAATCCACAAACCTGAAAAAACCCCCGAAGAGTGCGCCTCGTACAGGCCGATCTCATTGATCAACGTGGACAACAAGATCCTTGCTGAAATCCTGGCTAATCAGTTGCTCCCCCTAATGCCTGGTCTGGTGCTAGTGGACAAGGCTGGCTTCATCCCAGGACGCAGCACAACATTCGGCATCAGCCGACTCTTTGGCATCATCGAAGCACTAGACCCTTCGATGCATGCAATAGCTGTCCTTCTTGATGCAGAGAAGGCATTGGACTCAGTCGAATGGCCTTATCTCTTTGCAGTACTACAGAAAATGGGCCTTGGAACATACTTCTTCAACTTAATCTCACTCCTTTACAAGCACCCCCTGACCAGCATTACACTGGGAGCCACAAAATCCGAACCCATTTAATTAAAAAGAGGAACCAGGCAAGGCTGCCCTCTGTTGGCCCTGTTGTTCATTCTCGCGATGGAACCCCTAGCAGCCAATCTCAAATCTAAACTCATGGACAAGGGCCTCACCATCGAACCGATCCTCTCTCTCTACGCCAACGACGTTGCCCTCCTAGTCAGTGGTCCGACGACCAACCTAAACCCAGTAATGAGAGAAATTCTTAAATTCGGTGCCCTCTCGGGCCTAAAAATCAACCACAATAAATCTGTTGTGTTCCCGCTAACTCCGAGTACAGAAGAATTTGCAGACGACTTCCAATTCAAATGGGAAACATCAGGGGTCAGGTACCTAGGAGACATTATTTTTTTATTTTATTTTTTTTATTGGTTTATATCAAACCTTTAAAAATGTAGAAAGAATACAAGGCAAGTCATCAAACAAAACAAGTACGTTTTATTGCTTATTGCATCCTGTTCCATATTAGTCACCACAATCGTTATTAGGTCACTGGTCAAGCTTTCTCCTCTATTGAGTAGCCGAATTAGTGTGTAAACGGTCTTTAACGGCTTGGAGAAAGGAGACCAGGGCATATAGCACAGATCTGTTCGACCCATCGAACAGGGCTTTCCACCAGTCCTCCCGGGATACGAACTGAAATCTCTTTGTGACTGGGCCAAAGATTCTGTTTCTTTCTTGTTCTAGCCCAGAGCATGTCATTGTCAGGTGTTTGAGGGCCTCATTTGTGGTGTTACAAAAACGACACGTTAGATCTAAGTCAGTTGATTGTGACCAGAAACAGAGACGCTCTTTAGTTGGCAGAACGTTGAGCCTGAATTTCAGGTAAAGAGATCTCGACCACTGGTCCGGAAAACAGGACAGGTAAACCGGAAGATGGCCATAAGCTCGTGCCTCAGTCGGGAAGTCTTGCAATGTTCTTGATGCCGATCTTAAATTGCAAGTATGGATCCAGTCAAGTCTCCAAAGCTTCAGTTTTGCAGCGTCAGGGTTTTCAGTCAGCATTTGAGTTTTGATGTTATGTTCTTTCAGAACCTCATGACATAACACATTCCATTGATACAGGATTGTGTCAGGCTGTTCAGACTCTAGGTTGTGAAGAATTGCGATTTGAGGCACCTGGTTTGTTAATAAAGTTTTCCTGAAAAGGCTTAAAAGGTTCCAAGTAACCCTTGCGTGAATGGAGATGCAGCCAAGTTCATATCTTACGCAAGCTGTAGGAGTCCCCTTAGGGAGGTGTAAGACTTTGGTCCAAAAGATGTTTTCAAACGAGTTCCATACTTCATTCCCACAACCAAACACATTTTCTCCAGCATAAATCAGAGATGGAACCACTTTTTGCTGAAAGAAATTAAGCGTAGGTTTTAGGGAAAATTTCCCGAATTTTTTGTTAATTAAAGAAGCCTGACATGCCAGCTGACGGCATTTCATCCTTGTGGATTCTACCTAGGGTGCGTCGTTCCTGCTAGCACTTATACGCATCCCTAAGTAGGTGGTGTTTTTTACAAGGCAGATAGGTTCTTTGGCCAAATACCATTTGAATTTCTGGCCATTTTTTTGGTGCCTTGGAGTTTTTCAAAGACAATGATTTCACATTTCCCCCTGTTGATGTTCAGGCCGTTCTCTGTTAGGTATTTTTCCACAGCAGTAATCCAACAGGATGATGTCATCAGGATGATGTCATCCGCATAGGCTAAGTAATCAATATGCGTGCCATGTATTTTTGGTGGAAACGTATGTAGCCCAACAAAGACCTCTTTAATGTCCGATATAAACAGGTTGAAGATGCTCGCTGCTAGCGGGCAGCCTTGTTTAACTCCTCTAAATGTTTCAATGGGGGCTGATAGATTGCCCTTAAGATCTAGTCTGACTCTAATGGAGGTGTTTGTGTGCAGTTCACGAATTGCAGCCAACAAGCTAGATGGACAATTCCATTTGCTCATTTTCCGCCATAATAGATCTCTGTTTATACTGTCAAACGCCCGAGATAGATCGATTAGGGCTAGATAGGTCTTCGAATTTTTGCGGTGGGCTTCCATCTTCAGTAGGTTTAACAGAAGGAGGTTAACGCAGCAGCCCACACCCTTGACAAAGCCTGTCTGTCTCGGATCCACAAGATTGCTTTTAGTGGACCACTCCAGAAGTTGTTGTTGGAGAAGGGTAGCATACACTTTCCCTAATACATCGAGAAGTGCAATTGGTCTATAGTTCTTGGGGTTTCTGCGGTCTCCTTTTTTAAAGATCGGTATGATCACAGCGGATTTCCATGAGTTAGGGGGTCTTACAACACTTGAGAATCCTGTTGAACAAATGCTCTCAAAATTCAGACCATTGTTCTGGATGTCTTTTGATCACGAAGTTCGTGAGCCCGTCAGGGCCCGGTGCTCTCGATTCATGCACATTCTTAATGACTTGCAGGATGTCTTCATACTCAAAGACGAGCTCCCAGTGTCTTAAGTTTGGGGGTTCCCATTCTGTAGTGATTTTGTCTTTTTGAAAGAGAGCAGAATAGAACGCTAGCCACTCAGTTTCTAGGACCAAGTTAGCTTGAAGGGCATGTTGTGGTGCAAAGGTGTCATTTATAAGTCTCCAGTAGTCAGCTGAGTTAGAACTCGCCATTTTTGCCAACATAAGCTCTGCGTCATTTTGTAGCATAGTGGCTCTGTGAGATTTTAACCAATTCTTATAGCCCTGTTTTAGCTTGCGTGAAGAGATGCTTGGATCTAAGGATGGTGATTTGCATGCTTGTCTCAGTTTCTGACGGAGAAGTCTTTTCCGTTGGGAAATCTCAAGGTCAAATTTATGTTTACGTTTGAATTCAGTACTTCTTAGAGATTTGTTCTGTTCCTGATAAAGAGTCAGAAGATGATCGTATTCCAGTGTTCTAGAAGACTGAAAAACCTTCAAGATGCTTGCTACCTCGCTAGAATCGAGGTTTAGACGAATACGACCAGTTCCTGTTCTGACTGTGTGTGCAAAAAGATCTTGAGTACTGCTGGTATATGCAGAAAATTTTAAAATCACCATATCATGGTCACTATAAGTCGTTTTTCTGATCACGAGACTGATGGTTCTCATGTGGATCGTTCCGGATACCAGGATGTAATCAAGTGTTGAGCTTTGGTCACCTCTTCTCTCCAGGTGGGAGCCGCCAGAATGTCTCCTGGTGTTTGTCCGTTCAGCATCGTTAGCTTACGTAAGTCCATTTCTTGACACCACTTGGTTGTCAGTTGTTGTTGCAATTTTTTAACCCTTTTCTTGTTGTCAATTAGCTTTAAATGGCTAATACAGTCGATGTTGAGGTCACCACAGATAATCAGGTCATGTAGGTTTCCTGTTTCCATAAGGTCGTCAATTGCCATTGTGACTTTATCAATGAAAAGATTGGCTCCAGTAGCCCCATGATTCCAATAAAGATTGATAATACAGAGATTTGAGGCATGGGCGTTCGCTACGCCTGCAAAACTGACCGTTACCACCTGGATGAAAGGAGAAATGTTATCACAGTTTATAATCCTAAGGCCTGAGTCTTTCCGGACTGCCACCAGAAGGCCAGCCATAGGTCTTCCTTTAGACTGTCTAATGGCTGGATTGAGGGCGGTTTCAAAGCCCTCCAGGATTGGATTTTCACATAGCCACGTCTCCTGCAGACAAATGAGGTCCAAGTCAGCAGACCAGTCGGTGTTGAACAAGTGACTGAAGGCCCTAGTGTTCCAAGATCCCAGGTTGTAATTTTTGCGTGGAGCAGGGGCTTGGCGTTAATACGACTGATCGTTATTTAGGGTGCACGCGATCCAAGACCAATCGTTTTTGTTCGCGACCTCTGATGAATGGTCTTTGGCGTAGTCCGCATTAGGTGACGTACTGTCGCCTCCTTTGATTGTTATCTTTATGCAGTCGAACGTTTTCTCAGACGGTAATTTTTGATCAGCAGTGTCGGTGCTTTGTAGAGATGTAAAAGAATTTGGTTTTGCAGGTTCGCTCGTCGTCATCTTGTATGTTTGGTTACTTTGATCGCCCACTGGCGTATTGTGCACATCTTTCGTTGGCTTGTCTGCATCACGTGACGGTGCTAAACAAATGTCAAACCCCAGAGACATCAGCACCAGGCCAGTCTCAAGAAGTGTGTCAACTATGAGTTTGGACTGAAGGTGCAGAATGACTGTGTCGTTTCTGGTGTCATTGAAAAATTCCACAATTTTTAGGTCTCCGGATTCAATAGCTCTAAGACTAGGTACTAGATGGCATAGCCATAGGACATTATGGCGATTAAGAATTAGGTCATCTGCAGAGTCAATGCGTTCTAAGAGAACTTGATGGAACATAGAATCTTTCCTTGCTTGAATGACCTGTTTTGGACCGTTTGATACGTTTTTCCCTGTGGTAGATCTTGAAAAGGTGCTCCCACTGGTTTTAGATTACAAAGAGGTGTTAACGTTGAGGCCTTTAGTAAGCTCATTAGTACGGTCAGAGGCGGTTGACCCAGTCAGTGACAATTGCTTACAGCTGTCTAATAGTGTGTGAGTACCGATGACTTTGGACTGGTCAACTGAGTTGCTTGCCGTTGACAAGCTCTTACAGCGTTTTTCGTCTAACGTCATGAACTTCTTCTTCTGAGAGACCGGGCCATTAGATACAGATGCAGGTGGCAGAGAAACTTCACACACCCTTACTGTACTGTTGGATTTTTGAAAAAGAGAACTTGCAAGCGTGTTGACACGACATGGAGACCTAGCGACAGGAGAGACAGTTACCGCGTGTTGTGAGGGTGGTGGCTCCGCGGTCATCAGTGGGAAATTTGTAGAGTTGGTTGGGGTGGGATCGAGAGCGTTTTCAGCGCTCTTAGCTCCTTTGGTGGAACTTACGGCCAAGGAGTTGACCTGGTCCACCCCACCCGATCCCTCCATCACAGTGTCCTCACAAACTGACATGTTCATCAGGTCTTCGGATATATCACACGAGTTGTTTTTAGGTCCGATAGATTGATCTGGCACAGGTGTGGCGTCAGTTATTTGAGTTGTTGTTTCTCCACTTTTTTCTTTTAGGATTGTTCTGTTGACAGTAACGTTAACAGTTTTGATGTTTCTCAGGAACTTCCTTGAGTCATTGCCTCGTTTCATTTTTGTTGCGGGTAGATTTTTAGATTTTTTTCCCCCTTTGCCTCTCAGATTCTTTGCGATAACTCCAGTTGTCAAAACGTTCTTTGAGGGCTTAAATATATCGAAGACTTCTGTGACGTCGCCACTCACATCAAAGTGGTCAGGAACTGTCACAATGTCTGTTGTCTCCATGTGTTGGGCTGAAGCAGAGGTGGAAGCAATTTGGGGGTCTAAGAGGGCCAAGTTACCTGGGGCTAGGCTCGCCATGAGAATATCGTTGAAGTCCGTTGAAGTTCTCTTGTCCAAGCCGACTGTAGTTGAATTTTCGGCCGGATTTTGGGTCCCTGATTTGTTCATAAGGTTCGGTGGTACCGGTGTTAAAGAATCTTGTGCATAGTTGGTTAAGAGTTTGTCGGATTTGTTCAACTGGACGTCAATGTTTTTATCGAGAGTTGAGCTGGAACATTCTTGGGGTCTTAGTGTTAAGTTCAGTGAGTCACTGGGAGCATTGACGACCAGGGGCAGATCACGTGTAACATTGTGCAGGCGTTTTGAAGAGCCAAGTGAAGGTAGGTCATGGCAATGGGAATCGTCAGGCCCTCTTTCGACCAAACCCCTCTTTCGGGGGCTCAGCTCTGACTTTTGTTGGAACAAGTTGAGCGCTTGTTTTGCCATTTCTGCGAGTAATTTCCTGTCCAGATTGGCGTTCTTATTACTGTCCATGAGGGACCGCATAGCCAGCTCGGACTTGTTATTTGTGTTCAGGGCTGCATCCATGTGTACATATTTTCAAAGGTCACAAGCTTGGAGTGCATGGTGGAGACTACTGTTGTTAAGTCTTTAAGACTCTCGTTTAGGTGCTGGTACATTTTTAGAAAAGGCGCAAGGGACAGCGTCATTGAGGATATAATGGTGGACTGAAGGTCTTTCGTTTTTGCAGTTTGACACGCGTTACCATTAACCTCAGTGTCAAGACCTGTGTGACACTTTCTGCCCAGAGGGAATCGTCTGATCTTTGGAAATGGGCGCTCCATTAGAGATGAATCGGAGGCCGATGAATCAGACGTGGACTCAGAGCAGTCGTGATCAGCAGGACACCCTGCCCCTGCGTGCCACGATTCATTCAGTGAGTGAGATTGATGCTGTTTAGGAGCAGCAACACCCATTTTAGGGATCTTCCTCTGTGAGCATTGAATGATGGGTGAAGTGCTCGAGTTAGCTCTTCTTCTTTTCGCCATGCCACTTGGCTGAGAAGACTGCAATTTGTTATTTTTAATTGAGGCGCTCGAGTTTGAGGTGACAGGCAGGACAGGACTGTCCTCACTTGTTTTTAGAACACTGTTTTGTTTTTCTTTTGATGTTAAATTGTTGTGTCTGCCTTTGTTGATCTGTTTGAGGTCTGATAGTAATTTGTTGACAACGTCCAGGGAGTTTCTGCGGTTGTTGTCATGTTTGCTTTCCAGGTTCGTTGGCGTTTCGAGGGCTACTCTCGCAGAGAGGGAATGATTAAACACCTCCAAACGAGGATCAGGACTAGGCTCAGTCACAATTTCGCCCACGTCCTTATGTATAATGAATGTACTGTGATTGGTCTCATCGTGAGACATATTAATTAACTTCACTGGTGATGGCATCAATTTTTCAAGAGCGCTATAAAACCTTGGACGGGAAAGATCACTGCTTAATTCGTTGTTTCTTGTGAAGCATGTAGCGTCCAGATCGATTACATCCAAGTTAAGGACTTGGGCATTGCAGTTAGAGTGAATTTGGGCTGACATCAGATCGTTGCAGGTTCGCAGTTTACTTTGTTTGCTTATTGATGTTTCAGAGGGAAGCAAGCTGGAACCAAGTCCTGTCATTTCTGACGCATCCATGTTTAAAATGTGTTTGTGAAGTTCGTTGTTACTGGCATTGATTTTCAAGGAGGCAGACACGAAACTACACTCGGCGCGTTGATCGGGCAGTAATGACTGAGGGGGAGAAACAGAAGAAACGGATAGAGCGGAGGGGGCGGTTCGGAACACTTGTTGGTCTGGTGCTGGCTCTTTTACTATTTCTACTGTTTCGTGTTCCGGAACCCCCTCCGATACAAGCAGCCCATGAATGAGAGACGCATCGGCACTTACTTGATCGTCCTGTGCGGCCGTCTCGGTTAGGCGGTCCGTTTCCGAGGCTGTGTTGTCCGAGGTCGAGGTCGGAGCCAGGGCCGGGCCAGGTGCGCTCCCGGGGGCTGCCCGCCGGGGAGACTCGGGAGACTTCGCTAGGCGCCAAGAGCGCTCAGATTCTAGACACGGTGAGTTTGGCCCCTGCCTCCTTTGGGCATGAGTCTTCATCGTTGAGCTGGCGGTCTTTCCTTTGTCTGCGACGCGCATCCCGTAAACAGTAGCAGCAGTAGTGGCAGAGACACGCCGCGGTGAGCGGAGGGGAGGAAGGATGAGTAACGAGGAGTCCAGGATTCCACGGACTTCCTCGGACTCCTCAGATTCTGCCAGACTCCACGCACGCTCCGCGGGGAGATTAGGTTTATGTAGTAAAGGCACTCCAGCAGCAAGGCACTCCCCCAGTAGACACAGAAGAGTTACTGGCAACAGGCAACTCCTCAGACTCTGCCAGACTCCGCGCCCGCTCCGCGGGGAGATTAGGTTTATGTAGTAAAGGCACTCCAGCAGCAAGGCACTCCCCCAGTAGACACAGAAGAGTTACTGGCAACAGGCAACTCCTCAGACTCTGCCAGACTCTGCGCCCGCTCCGCGGGGAGATTAGGTTTATGTAGTAAAGGCACTCCAGCAGCAAGGCACTCCCCCAGTAGACACAGAAGAATTACTGGCAACAGGCAACTCCTCAGACTCTGCCAGACTCCGCGCCCGCTCTGCGGGGAGATTAGGTTTATGTAGTAAAGGCACTCCAGCAGCAAGGCACTCCCCCAGTAGACACAGAAGAGTTACTGGCAACAGGCAACTCCTCAGACTCTGCCAGACTCCGGGCCCGCTCCGCGGGGAGATTAGGTTTATGTAGTAAAGGCACTCCAGCAGCAAGGCACTCCCCCAGCAGACACAGAAGAGTTACTGGCAACAGGCAACTCCTCAGACTCTGCCAGACTCCGCCGGAGTCATTATGTCTAGGAACTACGATGACCTATTCCGCAATAACTATGGAAAGGTGATGGCGATGCTCAACGAGAAAATAGCCAGATGGAAATGCCTCCTGGTAACACTATGGGGGCCAAACCTCATCGTTAAGATGGTCATACTGCCCAAACTCTTATATTTGTTCGTGAACATGCCTCTGCGGTTGATACAGCGGTTCTTCCAACAATTGCGCAGCCTAATCCTCAAGTTAGTCTGGGTGGACAAACCGGCAAGAGTTGCCTACACAACCCTTATTCAACCCATTGCAAAGGGTGGCCTCGCACTATCCGACCTCGAGCGCTACTATTGGGCGGCCCATGCGCAATTCCTGAGTCATTGGTACTCAACCCAATGTGTCCACCCACATGTCCCGATTGAGAGTGCTCTCGCCACCCTCAGCCTCCTACCTGCAACCATCATAGGTGACCCTAAAGTACTGACAAAATCCCTGAACATAGTACTGACCACATACGAAATCTGGAGAAGAATTGCTTATAAAAACAGCCTCGCTGTCAGATACTCTCCCCTCCTCCCCGTGAGATTTATACTGGGAATGCCACTCACAACAGAGAAAGTCTACCTCCAGCAGACAGACAAGCTAAAGATAGTTACGATAAATGATTGGTTCGTGGAAGGCACATTTATGACACTCCAACAGGCTAGAGAACGGGGTGCAGACTCCCCCCTGGACCTATTTGTCTACTTCAGAACCCAACACTCCCTAGGGTCTTTGTTCCTCACGTTCCCCGCTCAACCACCTACGTGGGAGTTGCTGCATGGGACAATCCACGCACAGGGAGAAGGTAGACTGGTATCAAGAATCTACAAAGACCTGCTGGCCCCCACACAACAGCCAACAACCCCCAAACTGAGATGGGAAAAAACACTGGCAGACACAGTACGTGAGGAGGACTGGTCCTATATAAGGTGGCATACTCAAAAGTTGGCTCTAAATCCAAGATATAAACTTATCCACTTCAACTTCCTTGACCAGACGTACCATACGCCGGCCAAACTCCACCACCATCATACGACCATCTCAGCAGCCTGCGAGATATGCAGCAGAACATCCGCAGACGTTCTCCACTTAGCCTCGGTGTGTCCGTCTATCAGGCGATTCTGGGGAGAGGTGCTGGAACACAATGTCCGTAATAACAGGAGAACAACTCAAATGCTGCCCCACAGTGACAATGTTAGGATGCACTAGAGACCTGCAACCCGCGACGAGGAGGCTAGCCGGCCTGTTACTGGTACTGGCAAGAAGACGGTCGCCATGACCTGGGGAAGGTCAGGACGTCGAAGTGAGCTTTCCTCTACACGCTCGGCCGCCAGACATATGAGGGCCCTATGTCAACTACTTGTTATCATCAACAGACTGAACACCATCTCATTACTAACCTGCGTGTCCCTGTAGTGATACTCTGCAGCTTTACAACGGCCATATATGTACTGTACTGAATATGCGGGCCAACCTAAGAACGTGAAACGTTCTGAAGAGGGGGTGAGGAGGCAGCAGTGTGGGGAGACAGGACCATGCAATGCAGTTTTTTTTTCCTTTTTCCTTTGTTGTTTTTTAGTAATGTAAATGTTTGTTTGAAAGACCAAAAATAACGTTTGGAAAAAAAAATTACGCCCAGATACCACCCAACTCGTGATCAGGCACAAAGTATGCCAGACAAATTAATACGTAGAATATCTCTCCTTTATTTACAAACCATTGGACTGGTCTGTGTCCACCTAGATCCAAAAGACGTGCTTTCAAATTAAAAGATTTAAGAAAAATCAATATAAAAACAACCATTTGTCAGAAAGCCCAAGGCAATAATCAGACCTAAAAAGCCATCTGGATTACCGCAATGTTGTTTCAGTCGTTCGGGTCACGCAACTTCTCACTGGCTCGACACCATTAATCTCTGGCAGCCCTTCAGCTTTTCTCTGAGCATTGCGTGGTGTGTGATGTATAGTTGTCTATTCCTCAAGGACATAATGTCGCTAAGTACGTTTCTAAGGGGGATGGTTTCAGTTGACAGCGCTCTCCACAAATCAGCACATACTGGGAAAGTCATATTTTTGTGTTGCAGCCAACCAAACGCGAACAGGGAATTAAAACATTTCTTGTACTTAATTATGTTTGAACAGCTATGCTAACAAAGATATTGTGTGAAACTCAAATTGCTTATATAGGTCTGCTATGTATTTGGACTAAAAAGAATATTATAAAAAACATACATTTGTATTTGCATGACGCTGCACCCTTCGCACATGTCAATGTTCTTACTGCTTATTACACTGCCTCATCACTTTGGCTCTCAGTCAATGCTCTGCTGCAACTAAATGTTGGCAAGTTACACTGTTGCCCTTGCTTTTTCATGTTTAAATCAAAACCAACTCTATGAAAAACAGGGTGGTAAAAGGGGTTCTATCCTTCTAACGTGTATTATTTGCCATTGTACGAAAGAGACATGCAGTAAATAGGGTGTTTTATTGTTTATTGTTTAAATGCTGCTAATTGTGCAGAAATATGTTAACTGCCTTTTGTGAGGGGTCAGAAATGAGAGACAGACACAAAGGGGTAGTGTTCTCAACATCAGACATCTTTATTGAAAGAAAATGGGTTGAATAAAGACATCTCTGTACCTGTGCTAAAGAAGGTTTCCCTGCCTAGGAAACTAAAACTAAAGATCAGTCCATGGGGGGGCCTCATTCCAAGTCCGGTTGTAACCTGCCGGTGCCGCCAGACTTTAACACTGTTTCCGCCGCCTGAGATCCCAGTGCCACCTGGACATTACAAGTTCCGGCGGCCCGGGATATCAGGCGGCAGAAAATGTTAGTCCCCATTCCTGTGGAGTCCCATAGGACTTCATGGGAATGGGGACTCAGAAGCACCAGCACCGTTAGTAACTGTCAGTGCTTCCGTGACAACTGTGCCTACCGGGGCCGAGGCGCCCAGCAGGTCACACCTGCCGGGCGCATCTGCTCTGGCAGGCAGAGTTGTAGTCTGCCTGCTACCGGCACCCTTGTTTCTACACCTGCAGTCTCGTAATGAGGCAGTGTGTCTTTTCATCAAAATTATAAACTGTCCTTGTGTCCACAACAATTCTGATCCTCACACTAAAAATGAACAACCAAGAAGTGTAAGGAAAAACTGTTTCTGACTTATGTTTAACCAAAATGTTGAAAGGTGAAACAATTAAAAAAATCCAACAAAAATGAGTTCTCCAAAAGAGAAGTCCTTGGATCCAGAGGGTAGTTCCATTCGCCTGCATTCTTTCAGCAACGATAGCAAATATCTTTTTGCAAATATGACAGCATGCCATTAGCTATTAGGGAACTACAGGATCCTCTTACTCATCAGAAGAGGAACACTGCATCCCTCCTGACAGCCATCTCCTCTCATGTGATCCTTCCTCATGATGCCACCAGGTAGCTGCTGCCTCTCCCTGGCCAAATGGGAGGAGATTTTAGGCTGGGGCTCAGGGATGATTCCGCAGGATTCATCACAGATGTCTCTTCTTTATATACTTTGAGTGGATTCCCTGGTATACTCTCCTACCAGGTATCTGTGTACAATGTCTCTTTCTTTCATACACTTTGGTTGGACTCCCTGGTATACTCTCCTGCCAGGTATCCCCTTCTGGGTTCTATAGATCCCCTGGTGTACTGTCCTGCCAGGTATATTTCCCCCAAAAGACTCACTGCCTGAAATATACCATTTATTGGGTCTTCTTTCAGTGTTCTCTTTATTTCCTAGTATAGCATAGTTGTATTCCTGTACTGTCTACACTTCATTAATTCTGGATTCTACTTATCTCAAGCTTCCCCATATGGACATCTCACATACAAAGGCTGTTCAAGTTCTGTTTCTTTACTTCTTTACTTCTTTACCAGTACTTATTTTGCTTATGGGAATGCTTGCTCCAACTTTCCCCAAATAAACTTCTCATATCCCCAGGTGAACGTCTCTATCCAGGTGTCCCAAATCAAAGTGTCATTGCAGTGACCGATGTACCGTTTTTAGGCTTTTCTCCCTCCATCCAGGTGTCCCAGTACGAAGGTCTAAGGTTGCTGCATCTACTGCTTTGGCCCTCTACCCACCTAGGTGTACCAAATCGAAGTGTCATTGCATTGACTGTTGTCCTCTCCTTAGGCCTTTCTCCCTCTATCCAGATGTCTCAGATCGAGGTGCTGTTGCGTTGACTGTTGGGCCCTCTTCGGACCTTCTCCCACTGTCCAGGTGTTCAAATTCCAGGTGTCACTGCTTTGACTGTTGTGCCCATATTTAGGCACTCCCCACCGCCCAGGTGTCCCAATTCTAGGTGTGACTACATTGTCTGTTGTGCCCCTATTTAGGCACTCTCCCCCTGTCCAGGTGTCCCAATTCTAGGTGTGACGGCATTGACTGTTGGGCCCCTCTTTAAGCCCCTCTCCATCTAAAAAGGTGTCCCAAGTCTACATGTTTTGCATTAATACGTCCACCCCCTCTTTAGACCCTCTCCCCTTGTCCAGGTACCCCAAGGCTAGGTGTGACTGCATTATCAGTTGTCCCCCATTAAGTCCATCACCCTCTAAACAGGTGTCCCGAGTCTAGATGTCACTGCACTGACTGCTGGACCCCACACAATCCCTAGTAGTTAAGGTACAGGTGCCCTTTGAGCAATCGCTGTGTCTTCAACCAGACATTCCCACCCACAGCAAGTTCGTACTTTGGAGCCAGAAAGAAAAGCATGCAGGGATAGAACTAAAATGAAAGAACTGTGAGTTTATACTACCCATGGTTCAACAACCATAACCAAAGGACCCCCAATATAGATAACAAAACAACACAGGTGCCAGACCGCAAGAGCAATAAACAAACCGAACCTCAAAGGTCTTTGAACCGATATCTCAACTATCCACAACCTCACCAACTACAAGCAACAACTAACCACAAACAGCAAAGACTGAACCCCAAGGACCAGGAAACACAGCAATCCAAAGAGGACACCCACTCAAAAAAATACAGCCCAAACATCATGCCTCGCGCAAGAAAGACAAAGAAGCAAGAATAGTCAACAGAAACAATAAGGAAACCCACCCATACAGCTCAGGAAGGTACCAACCAGCATGATCCCACAACTCTGAAAAACTGCACGATAAACAGCCCAGATGGCCCAAGGAGACATACAAAGAACAGAGCAAAGACAGACTACACTGCTCGCTACCTCTCCACATATGTCCTTGTGGCAAGTAAAAACAGCCCAGCAACAACGAACCGACAGCCAGCAAGTGTTACAAATACAGACCCCACCAGGACACCAAACGAAACATGACAACGAATAAACCACCACAACCCGGTCTACATCATGGACAATACCGCAACCAGAATCAGGGACACGTTGGAATCCATCACCCTCTACATGCCGTACATCACCAAAGACTCGAACAACGGACGGAACAAACCAAAACCAACCATCCCTGCCATAAACCATATCAGTCTACTTGACAAAGAGACTGATCACCAAAGAACCACACCGCCGAACAGGTTCAACCAGAAAAAACCTACCAGCAACGGAAACCCAACAGACAACACACCGGTCCGAACAAATAATACAACAACAACCCGAAAGGAAAATCAAACAAACAACGCTGCAGCCTTCTCAACGTTAGATCCATGGAAAAACACTGAATAGAAATCCATGACCTTCTAAGGGAAGGAGGCACAGACGTGCTCTTTCTCACAGAAACCTGATTATCACACAACTACAAAGCCATCGTAAACTAGGCAATACTGGATAATTATAAATGTGTACACGTCAACAGAGAAAACCAAAGAGGAGGCGGAATTGCAATCATACACAAAGAACACATCCGAGCATCTCAGCTCATCGCAACCAACGCAGGAGACTATGAATCCCTACTCATCAAGATAGAACTCAAGGACCAAACCAACATAGTATTCCTCCTGATCTACAGACCACCTTGTTACAACCCCAACTCTGCAACAAAACTAGCTGACACGTCTGTCATGCTATCAAACCACCATAACACCCTAGTCATACTGGGAGACTTCAACATATGGTTAAAAAAACAAAATGAGTCCACCTGAAACTAACTCTACGCACTCCTAGAAACGTTGCATTTCAAGCATATAGTAATTGGATCCTGGGTGCAATTTTCTGCAGGGAAGGACTATGCACATCTGCGCCACCTACACCAATTGTAAGAGCGACCACTACTTAATACTATTCTACATCACATCCCAAACCCGCCTAACGGCTGGAAAGCGTGTACTCCATAGCGGCAAGAAAAGAAACTGGAAGAACCTAGACCTGAGGCCCTAATGAACCTTCTATACTCAACCCGCCCAAGCGAAACAGAACCCCTCGAAACAACCATAGACACAGCAGAAGGCACACTTGACAATTGGATCAGCAAGCGCCTTGACCAACTGGCACCAGCTAAAACATTCAAAGCAACACCTGACAGCAAAATGGTTGACAGAAGAACTGAAAGAACTAAAACAAAATCCTGCAAAACGGAAGAAAATGGGGAGAACAATACACACAATGAGACAACATAAAAAAACAAAACATCAGGTGAGACTATAAGAGGGAACATCCAAGGTGATCAGTGGGGAGAACAGCGGGGTGGGAGGATTTACGCTCAACTCCACGGGTGGTTACTTCCCTTCCTCCACTTGCAGAAGAATATTCCTACGGGCCAAGCAAACGAAGCTAGGTGGGCCAGTCCAGTCCATCATCTCGGCCCTACACGTCACATTGGTGGAGACCGCAGCAGTCCAGTCCAGATCGACGCCTCTACCCACAAATTCCCACCCAGGCGTTATGGATACCTCAGAGACTGACCAATTGGCCCAATTACTAGGGGAACTGAGGGCTGAAGTGCATTCCGCCCATCAAGAAACCAATGCTCTTAGGAGAGAACTGATTTGGTCAAAGGAGCGAACTGATGATGTTGCTAGGCAACTATTGCAAAGCCAGGCTGGACAAGCACCCCTACCTGGTTCCGGGGGAAATCCAGCTCCTGTGTTATCGAGAAACCCTGCGCAAATAAACCTACCAAGACATATTCCATTAGCCCCACCCGAACCCTTTGCCGGAGATCCCAAAAGGTTTGCTGTGTTTATGAACCAATGCCACTTGCACTTTTTATGCAGACTTGGAGCCTTCCCAAACGATCAAGCCAAGGTAGCATTTGTATTGTCATATCTCAGCGGCAGTGCAGCTGATTGGTCAATTCCAACAGTTACTCAGGATGACTCAATTCTTCGGGATTTTCAGGGCTTTCAAACTGGCATGGAAAGACTATTTGCCCGGCACTCCCAAGGACAGGCCCTGGATAACGAACTTTTGTCCCTACGACATGGTAACCAGGACCTTCTATCCTACATCGCGACCTTTAATAGGTTAACAGTGGAAACTGGATGGCCTGAGGTAAAACGAATCACGTTATTTAATCGAGGGCTTCGAGGAGAACTCAAGGATGTCTTCCAAAAGGATCAGGCAAACACCTTACCTCCTCACAGATCGTACGATTGTCAAATCGATCTCATACCCGGTGTACAACCCCCTTGTAGCATGATCTATGCCCTTACGGAACCTGAGAACCTTCACCTACAACAATACTTAGACCAGTACCTTGCCAATGGCTTTATTCGCACATCCAAGTCCCCTGCATCTTCAGCTTTGTTCTTCGTACCCAAAAGGATGGTGACCTCAGAACGTGCATAGACTACCGCGTATTGAACCAGATAACTGTTAAGAACCGATACCCGTTGCCTCTGATCCCTGAACTACTAGACCAAGTGAAGGACGCTTGTATATACACTAAATTAGATCTCCATGGGGCATACCATCTGGTACGTGTAAAAGAGGGCGACGAATGGAAGACTGCTTTCCGCACTAAGTATGGGGTTATTCGAATACCAGGTGATGCCTTTCGGGTTGTGCAATGCACCAGCAGCCTTCCAATACTTCATGAACGATGTCCTTCGTGAACTCATTGACGTTTGTGTTGTCGTGTATATCAATGATATTCTAGTATACTCCTCTTCAGTATCTGACCATGTGAAGCACGTCCGAGCAGTCCTTGAGAAATTGCGCCAGCACAAACTATATGCAAAACTAGAAAAATGCGTTTTTCAGGCCACAGAAGTTGAATTCCTTGGGTTTATCCTGACCCCAAAGGGAGTCCGAATGGACTCATGAAAGGTGGACGCAATCCTTAAGTAGCCATCACCAAGTTCAGTTAAAGGAGTACAAAGCATGCTCGGCTTTGCCAATTTCTACCGCAGATTCATCCCAGATTTTTCACATGTTGTACATCCCATCACAGCACTCTTGCGAAAAAATAAACGCTTTATGTGGACTGAAGAAGATGAAAATGCCTTCCAAGAGCTGAAAGCGTAATTCACGTCTGCACCTGTGTTAAAGCACCCGCACCCTGAACTTCCATACATAGTGGAAACTGATGCATCCAGTCTAGCCATGGGAGCTGCACTGTCTCAAAAGGACCCTGAAACTGGCCAGCTTCACCCAGTAGCATTTTGGTCCAGAAAGTTCTCGGCACCCGAGTTAAACTATGCGGTTACCGACAAGGAATTATTAGCCATTAAATCCACCTTCAAGGCTTGCCGGCACTATCTTCTCGGTGCCAGGCATACCAATACTGTGATCACTGATCACCGGAACTTACAGTATTTAAAAACAGCCAAGGCCCAATCGTCACGTCAACTCAGATGGGCATTGTTCTTTGCCGAGTTCTATTTCGTGATAACCTATCGACCAGGTTGTAAGAATGGTAAAGCAGGCGCCTTATCCCGAATAGGGATGGGAGAGGCAGAAGTGAACCCAGAACCAGTACCTATAATTTCTGAACAAAGGATTATTGGCATTACTACTCTACAGCCACTAGAGGATATTCAGGTAAAGATCCAGCAACTCTTTGATCCTACAGCCCTGCAGGACTGGGTAAAGAAAGGCCCGGACTACTCTGTCACCAATGATCTGCCTTATTACCAAGGGCGGCTATTTCTGCCACACAAGGAACTACAAGAGCTAGTCATTTCCCGTTATCATGATACCCTAATGGAGGGGCACCCAGGTATTGCAAAAAACTGAAGCTAAAATTAAAAGACAATTCTGGTGGCCCACCTGGCGAAAGGATATTAAATCATGTGTGATGTCTTGTGGCATTTGCGCCCAAAACAAAAGTCAAAAGAAAAAAACAGCTGGACTCTTACAACCGTTAGACATTCCGCCTACACCATGGCACACCTTTTCGTTAGACTTTATTACCGATCTGCCTCCTTGTAATGGGTTTAACACCATTCTAGTTATTGTAGATCTTTTTTCCAAGATGGCCCACTTTATTCCTTTAAAAGGACTACCTTCAGCCTCAATCCTGGCCAAAGAATTCCTCGAAAACATTGTTCGCATAAATGGATTTCTGTCCGTGTTGGTCTCTGACCGGGTCAGTCAATTCATTTCACATTTTTGGAAAAAATGCTGTCAATTGGCATAAATCGATGTGAGGTTATCGACCAGTCACAACCCCCAGACCGATGGTCAAACGGAGAGGACCAACTAGACTCTCGAGCAATACCTGCGTTGAATGTTACATCAGACGGAGAGTAATTGGAAAGACATTCTTTGGATCACCGAATATGCATACAATAATTAAGTATACTCTGGAACTGGACAAAGCCCCTTTTATACCTTATATGGGCACCATCCTCGAACCTAAGACCTTGACTCACCCCAAGACTTAGAAATGCCCGCAGTGGACCATCTGCACGCTACGATTACACAAGCCTTTAAGGAAGCAACTACACATTTAAAACAGGCGAAAGAAAAATACAAGAAAGATGCTGATCGGCATAGAAGTGATTCTCCACAATACCAAATAGGGGACCAAGTATGGTTAGCCACAAAACATATACCTCTAAAGGGAACACAGACCTTTAACCCCAGATATTTGGGACCTTACTCTATTAAGGCCATTATTAACCCAGTGGCTGTCAAGTTGGACTTACCTGCTAATATGCAAATTCATTCCGTCTTTCATGTGTCACTTTTGAAGCCAGTACAACCAGGGACAAGACTAACCAAGCCACCAGACCCCATCCTTGTAGACGGAGAACCCGAATTTGAAGTTAAGATCATTCTGGACTCTAAGCTGATAAAGTCAAAACCTTTTTATTTAATCGACTGGAAAGGTTACGGACCACAGGAAAGGTCATGGGAACCTAGTGACCATGTTCATGCACCTGATTGGTGAAAATATTCCACCGAAATTTCCCAGACAAACCGAAACCACAGGGAAGAATTACTTTAGGAGGGGCCTTGGGGGGGAGTGCTGTCATGATGCCTACCCCCGGGGACCCAGACCAAGTCCAGCAACCCCGGAAGCAGGCATCAAGTTACCCCAAGCAAGCCCAACAACCCCCGCTAGGGGCTATTTGGGTGCAGTCCTGGCGCCTATGGCGCCAGGCTCATATGGAGGGTCAGTCCTGGTGCCATAGGCGCCAGGCTCATAGATTAAAACTTACCTGATGCAGACCATGCTGCAAACTTACCTGATGCAGACCATGCTGCAAGCGCTCCAAGCCAAACGAGGCTTGGAAGGGACTATTTTACCTAGGGACTATTTTTTTACTCGGGTGGGGCTGGGGAGGAATACTTACCTGGGACTACTTTGGGGGCTATTTAAACCATGCCCGAAGAGCAGCACACGCTTCGTGTTATTCTGCATCCAGCAGCGTAACGCTCACCGTGCCTGCAAGTCTGCATCCAGTCATCTGCCACGGCCGCCTCGAGTTTGGAGCAATGTTCCCTCTAAGCTGTGCGCATGTGCGCTTGCCCAGCTTCCTTCTGGGTGCCGCTCAGAAGAATTTCAGCAGCGCACACAGACAATTCCCACCTATTCAAAAAGATGTAATAAGGGACAAGCCACAGCAGCTACCTAACATTTACTTTCTCTCAAAATGAAGATAAATTATACTAACTATTCTTGATATTGTGGTCTTACCTTTTTACATTTCCCTACTATACAAGCTTGACCTTAAAAACCTAAAATCCCTAAAAAGAGAATACACTGAGAAGAGGTTAAAAAAGAATATGAAAAAGTGGTTCCATGAACAGAACATATAACTAAGATATGCCTGCATACATTAACCAAATTATCGTCCATCACCATTGATGAATCTGCAGGGGATAATTGGTATGGACTCTGCCTGGCATTATTCGTATATAAAATTAGTGCAACAATATTCAGATAAATAGAATGTTTTTTACACAATCAGCAACCTTTCAAAATGTTCAGAGTTCCATGGAGCATAGACCTTAACAAATGATATGTTTACTCGCTGCTATACAAGAATGGTTTCACCGAGCACTTGAATAATCCTACCCAACAATTAAAGGTGGGGTATGTTGCAAACAATCTTGTATGTAATTCATAGTAATTGTGCACATGCAGACTTATGACATTTTCTTAAACTCCACTTAATATTATTGTGAGGCTTTACATTGGATTTGCTTGCATTGTATTGTAGGTATGCAAATATCCCTGTTGGTGTTTTACAGCTACAATCCCTCACTTTTTAGAGTACTGTCAACTAATATTGGAGGCTAGTACAGGAGCCGGGGAGGTGAAAGGGTGGAAGGGAACAGGAGACCACTCCCTTAGGGTGAAGAACAAATCGGCAACTTTCAACAACCAAATCAGATGTTTTGGCAGTACAGTACAGTGAAGGAAATGTTTGAATAGGAACTATAATAATAGTCTAGGAAACTGCACTTTCTCTTTCTGTCTATGCTCAGCTGCTCAGGGATTTTCAACATAATCATGGGTTTGCATTTGTCACTAGCATCCCCATGCATCTTGTTCAACTGATAACAGTGGATTTCAGAGGAGGAGTCCCTAGTTAAAGAAGAAGGTACTCAATATGTTGTACCTGTGAGCATTGCTACAGTTTACTTAAAGGGCAAATATATGTAATGTTCTCCCACAGGGCACCAGAAGAAACCTCAGTAAGGCTCTTGTTGATTTTTGTCTAGGCTGTGGTGAGCAAGGGTGGGCAAAACTATAAGCTGTATTATGTGCCCTGTAACTGCACTTCCTATATCAGGGTTACAAGCAGGGTTTGTATACGATTTTACTCCATACTTGGAATCAAAAGATTTTTCAGGGAGTAAGAAAGTAGTTGGCTTTTCCAGTAGGGATATTTCATGCTTATTAAAATATGTTCTTTTCACTTAAAATTCCTCTTGAGATCGGGCAGTAATATTATTTGAGTTTCTACCAATGCCACTGCTCTGCTGGTCATTGATTCGCAAAGATGTCAGTGGAACTGATGGGTACAAGCAGGGGTAGATTCCTAAATGTTCATGGCTTCCCGTTTTTGTTGGACATATTGCCCTGTTTTTAGGAGTAAAATAGATGGTGTTTATACCTCCTAGCTGTAAGGCCGGTTTTGAGTAAATGTCACAACTCACAAACCAACATAATGTGGATAGTGAGCAGAGGACCAGGAATTCTCATAATCATATTCTGTGGTGCAGTTATTCTGATGCAAATATTGTCCTTACACAAATTATGAAAGGCATTTTCTCCTGGCGCTTGAATTACTCCATTAAAGTGGCACACAAACTCTTATTGGCATGTTTTCTGACACATTCCTTTCAGTTACAATTATTCAATTTGCATAATGTCTGATTTTTTGATAGATCAGTGATTAGCAATACTTGTTTTTGTTATAAACATGAGTTGGTTCCCAATGGCATTAAGCACTTTCTGTATTGTCTCTGAGCAGGGTTGACAATTGAATAGTCACGACTAAACCTATTGTTTATCCTGAGCATGCAAAGCTTTTTTTGTCCATACACGTGTTTCTCTCTGCGCAGGAGTACTTTTGTTAGGTACTATGGCATATGTTGCAGTTTTGGACCAGTTGATAAGCTCGCCTTATAATCACATAGAAAATAATTTTTATTTAGACTATATTTTCAGAAAAAAGAGTTTTAAGATGCTCCTTTTAAACTGATTTGTAAATAATTGCGGTGGTTGGGAAGGGGAAATTGCCTTGCAAACTCTTCAGAGCTGGTATCTCACTAACTACGCATGTTCAAAAGGTGGCTTACATCGTTATTCAGTTGCACACAGAGAAAATAATGTGCGCCCAAAGAAAAATCATTTCCGCACTTAGAGAAAAATAATTAGAGGGAACATTGGTTTGGAGCTCCTAGAAAAAGGGAGAAAGAAGGAGAAAAGGTTAGAACAAGAGCAATACCCTTGATCCTTACCTGAATTCCTGATCCATCACGCCTTCGAGCTGGAAGAAAGAAGTTATTTTATGCGCGTCGCCTCGCCTGTTGCAGCGCCGCGCTGAACTCACCGGCCTTCGCAGCATCTTCACATTTCACCGCCTCTTCCTGCATGTTACCGCCGCACTCCAGCACCTAAGGAGAAGACAAGAACAGCAAGGTGAGCCAAAGGAATACACAGAGGAATACCCCCCATAGACTTACCCGATTTTACCACCGGGGGTACTATTCTTCTTCACGGGTCGGCGCAGCTTCCACTGCATCCTAGCCGAACCCCGGCCCCTAAGGGGAAAAAAAAGGACAGCAAGGTGAAACAAGGGACTAACAAGGGGAACCCTCCTCACCACAAAAGACTTACCTGATTTTACCGCCGGAGGCATTATTCCGCGAGACTTCATACTTTCTCTCAGCGCCTGAATAAGGGAGAAAGCAACAGGCAAATGGACATTATTTTATCGAACTGTGTTGGATAATACAAATCCTTACCAGAACATTACCGGTTGCCACGAGGAACTCTTCAGTAGGGTCAAGCTGCAACCTGCAAGGAATCGGACAAGAGTGAACGTCAGGCATTTGAACTCTTACGAACTACATACTTACGGCGTCTTGCCGGGAATATCGGAGTCAATATTGTCCTGGAACTCACCAATTCCTTCGAGCCAGTGAAGCAACTGGTTATCTACACGCCCCAGCGCTAAATGCAGGATGGAGAGCTCATCTTTCCAAATCATCAGGTGAGACTATAAGAGGGAACATCCAAGGTGATCAGTGGGGAGAACAGTGGGGTGGGGGGATTTACGTTCAACTCCACGGGTGGTTAATTCCCTTCCTCCACGTGCAGAAGAATATTCCTATGGGCCAAGCAAACAAAGCTAGGTGGGCCAGTCCAGTCCGTCATCTCGGCCCTACACGTCACATTGGTGGAGACCGCAGCAGTCCAGTCCAGATCGATGCCTCTGTGGGAGCCAGGTGAGCGTAACAGGCGTGCTTTCGGGCAGGTACTACATGGCTCCGGCTAGCTAGTGGAGTCAGTGGAGCTAGTGGAGTGGAGCTAGTGGAGTCATCAGTCTATTGAGTCTATTGTTATATTATGGTCCTTGCAACAAGGGTGTTGATGGGAGGTTGGGAATGGGTATTTAAATGTGGTTAACTGTTGATGTGGTATACAACAAGCCACACAAGTATGGAAGGTAAATGGATATACATGTGCACATTTGTGATGGTTGGTTCGAATGTTGCTTGAAGGGGCATGTTGGTGTCAATGTATAGAATGATATGTTTTGAGGATTTTCAGGTTTGTAGTGCCTTGCTCATGGTACATGGACTTCCACCCGTACAGTGTGTTACTGTGTTGTTGCAAAGTATGCACAAATGGATGTGTGTGTATGGGATGGATGAGACTAACGATTTCTTTCAGGATTTGCAGCAATTAGAGTTGCATGAAGCAACGTGGACTGGTAGAGGCGGGAATTTACATGTTCTTAGCAATGACCTTTATGGGGTATGAACAGTTAGATTTTCGTAAGAGCCCAAGTGGCTATGGACTTTTAGTGTGTGATGGAGCAGGTCACCCCGTTGGGTAACCACCTCTGAGACAGTCATAAAGCTGCAGTACTCATTCAAAGGTTACCTTGGCAAACCACCTAACAGATTCCACGGCAAAAACATAACTTTGAATCGGGCGGGACCTAATCATTTACGGACATCTATGAGGTTTTCATCCTTGCCATTCACGTGGCGTAGTCTCCAGCAAAGGGCACACTCTCCCATTATTGACAGATCTGTTCAGGGGTTGCAGGGACTATCCATTATACCCAAAATTTGCATCTCACCCTATGGACAGCTCCATACATGAAGTGAAGCAAAGCTTCTCCCTTAATATTAGAGAACTGGTACGCTTTTCATTGCCTGACCAATCATACCATCCACTTGCCTAGGATCCTCATAGCCTCCTGCAGATCATCCTTCCACTGCGCCCTGGGTGATGGGACTTACTAGTTCTGGAGGCGATGTTGTCTTTCTTGGAGCTTGTCCTTGTCCTTCCTGCACCCCCCCGCAGCAGGGTCCTTCAGTGAATTCTGTAGCGTAGGTCCCTTCTTCCAAGACCGCCTTGTCACCAATGAAAAGATGCTGTCTCCAGGCACTTTAAGCTTACTTCAAGTAGGTTTATTCAAGCTTCTTAGTTTCAGTTACATATTCAGGACATATAAGAAATACACAGGACATTAGCTAGGACATCACCGGCTCCCATCACCCAGGCAGGCCAGCTGTAACTTAACTAACTCCACTCAGAACTCTCATTCAGAACATTCTATCATTACTTGTCAACATTCCATGTGACATCTCTAGCTTCATCATACCAGACAGACACTATACAACACTTTTGACCGTAAAGGTCTTTATCAAGGATGCTAGGTATTTGGTCCTTAGTAGGGTTGAGGTTAGAGCGAAGAGGGGTCTCTTGGTGCCCAACGATGTCCTGAGTTACTGGTGAGTGGAGGTCTTTAGCCAGGGCTCTTGTTAGTCATCATTGGTTGGTACCTGCGTTAGTCTGTAAATGTCTGCTTCTGTTGTCTGTCGGATCGGAAGTACCTATCAACCTTGATAAAGATCTTTACGGTCGAAACACGTGTCGGCGCCACCTGAAAAACAATGTTAATACACCATGGCATCATACTGTAATAGGAACAGCTGAACAATTTATTAAGAAATTGAAGAAAGCAAATAAAAATGAATGAGAAACAATGAATCTTGTGGACTCTACCTACCTACTCAGCTGAGTGGGGACAAGAAGTTCTTGTATATTAAATTTAGCATGGTGCCAATTGAGTAGAAACTAAAACCAAGCAACTTTGTGACAACACCTGAGAGCAAAAATACACACAATCCAGGAGAGCATCAACCTAGCCTGGGCAAATACAACCACGACTACCGGACCACAGAAATCGGGTGAATCACAGACTACAGCAAAACTCACCTGCCTAGAAACAATCACAGAAGAAACCTTTGCCACACTGATCAAGGACACCAACCTTGCAGTATCCCCAATGGACGCCTGTCCGCCTGACATCTTCAAAGGAATCCTCAACTACAGAAACCCGGTGACACACTTCCGGAACCTAATGAATCTATCACTCAAACGAGGAATAGTGCTGTGTTCCTTCAAATCAGCATACATTAAACCACTGATAAAAAAAGGAATCAGAAAACGCAGACGACCCGAGCAAATACAGACCGATATCCAACTTGCCCTACCCAGCAAAGATCCTGGAGAACCACGTGTACAAAATCCTTCTTAAATACGTCTAAACAAACGGAATACTCGACGGGTCACAAGTTGGCTTCAGACCACTGAGAGGAAGAGAATCAGCACTTGAAATAAATGCAGACGACAATGCCCAATCGGCCCTCATACTATTGGACATATCAGCGGCTTTTGACACATTCAGCCACGCAATACTAATAAAAAGATTGATGGAATGTGGCATACAGGAATTCGCACTAAAGTGGCTTACCTCATTCCTAACAAACCAAACCGAAAGAACCTACCTATCACTGTTCACCTGAAACACCAAAAATATAGCATGTGGAGTGCCAGAAAGATCCTGCCTCTCCCTGCTGCTTTTCAACATCTACATGTGCCCACTGATGAAAATCAGTCCAACCCACGGACTTACCGCCTACAACTAGCGGACGGCACTAAACTGATTGTGAAAATAAACAGAACCCAGGAACAAAATAACTGCCTCAACAATTGCCTCACAGACATCTGCAATTGGATGACAACAAACAAACCTTAAACTGAACCTGGCAAAAACAGAAATAATGCTCTCACCCGCAGGATTCGACACCCCGTAAGTAGCCAGACAGTCTCCGTTGTGTGCTTGTCGCCTAGTTCCCAGGAGTGGGTGTGTATCAGCCAATCGTCCAGGTACGTATATACATGTATGCCTTGCGGATGCAGATGGCTGCCACCAGGGTCAGGCATTGAACTGGTAGTGTTGGCCTTGTACCACGAACCGTAGGAACTTTCGGTTTTTCCTGTGGGTGGGGACGTGGAAGAACGCATCCTCTAGATCCAACAACTTAAAGAAATCCCCTTCCTCCTTTTGGCCAAACATGTGCTACAACGTGTCCATCTTGAATTTTTGGGACTTCAGGTAGTTGTTCAGGCGGCATAGATCTAGGATGGGTCTCCAACTCCCTGTTTTCTTTCTGACCAGAAAAGTATCTGGAATAGACCCTGGAGCCGCTAGGGAATGATCGCTATCGCCCCTTTCCGTAACATGGCTCACACTTCTTCTAGGAGCTGAGGGATGTGCTGCTCCTGACGGGGAACCAGTGGAATACGAGGGCACCTGTGTTGGAACTCCAAGGTGTGTCCCTGGGTGTGAGCGTCCAGCACCTATCTGTCGGTAGTGACCTTCTTCCACTCGCTGATGAACCTCGTCAGCCGGTCTCCCACGGGGGTGCACGAGTGGGGGCCTGACATCTTCGCTGATTCAGGCTTGCTTGGGTGCCGTCGCCCTGCCCTATGGGCGACAGCGGCGCTGACCTTCGCTACCGTAGGCCTGGGAGTGACCCCTGAAGGCTTCATGCACAGAGGATCGGGGAGGTTGTCTGTACGACGTGGAGTAGCCCTTGGATGATCTACTCGATTTCCCCCTGGAGGTGCGAAAAGACGACACACGTGCCGTCTCTGTGTCCGTCTTTATGGCTTGAAGGGATTCATCGACCGCTTTCCCAAACAGATGTTCGCCATCAAGCGGCATGTCCACTACCTTTGCATGAACGTCTTGGTGAAAGTCAGTGGCCTTCAACCATCCCTGCCGATGAAGGCAAACACTGTTTCCATCTAAACATTGGGGTCTTGGAATATCAATTTACTATGCCCTGTGCCTATAAAGGTGTTGCATGCTTGTGAAGGTACGGAGACTACCCCTTGCTCCGTTGTGATAGAAGAATAAAAAGGAAAACTCCTTCACTTATATGGCAGCGCCACAGTAAATAATACAAAACACTGATTGTAATTTTTCTCAGTAAGTCTCGATGTGTATTTGATGTCTTAGTAGCCCTTTGTGAGACACGTGTTTCGGCAACTACTATGCCTTTTTCAATCAGGTTGCCGACGCTAGGAGACTGCAGAAGGACTTTATAGGTGGGATTCAACCCTTAACATTTGTGCAACTTACCTATACCACGACAGATAAAACTATCAGAAAGAAAACCGTTATTTGCCCTGATTGAAAAAGGCATAGCAGTTGCCGAAACACGTGTCTCACAAAGGGCTACTAAGACATCAAATACACATCGAGACTTACTGAGAATAATTACAATCAGTTTTTTGTATTATTTACTGTGGTGCTGCCAAATAAGTGAAGAAGGATTTTTCCTTTTTATTCTTCAAACACTGTTTCCAATCTGCCAGAAGCCAGAGTCCGCAATGTCTATTGCCACCGTAATGGCATGGTCCGACGCCACCTCACCTTGCTGAAAGAGGGTGAGAGCCTCTGTGTTCATGTCGTCATGAAGGAATTCCAGGATAGGGCCCACTCATATTGGGACAAGATAGCCAGAGCATTAGCCGCTTTGATCGACGATGCAGCCGTGTAGATGACTCTCTTCCCCATGCCGTCCATCTTCTTCCCCTCGTTGTCTGGAGGGACTGATGATACGGATGCTGGGTTGGCTGAACATTTTCTTGCGGTCATTGACACTATCAAGTTCGGCGACCACTGTGACATCAAACACTTGGGTGAGGAGTCCGGTACCCTGAATTTCTTTTCCAACCTGTCCCGTCTGGTTGGAGCCGTGCATGGGTTCTTCATGAGGGCCGGGCCTTCCTCCCAAAAGTCATCCAAAAAGGGTACAGCCATGATCGTCTTCCTCTTGGACTTCTGTCGTTGATATAGTAAGCCCTCCTTTTTGGTTTCCTCAGGCACCAGCTGGAACAGCTCAGAGGCCTTGGAGATCATCGAGTGGCTTGAACCCACCTCGTCTGGTGGAGAGCCTCAACGAGGGACATCCAGGTGTGGCGATTCGCCATCTGTCAGCACAAAGTCCACATCCTCGTCAGTCTCCATGGCTGTCTCCGTATCCTGACGTGGTGGAGGAGGCCGATGCGGCAGCATCGGGTGACAATTCCTCTTCTTGCGTGGAGGCTGGTCAGGGGCCTGCAGAACAACAGGTGCCGGTGCTGGTGGCAACCTCTGCTGGATCACCGTCACAATGGAGTGCTATGTCCTGCACTGTCACCCTCCTCGTGGACTGTATGGACGGACGCATGGTCGTTGTCTGTGGAGATGTCCATTGGCTGAACATAAATCATGGAGGGCTGTTTTGGGGCCTCCTCGCCCCCCCCTTTTACCTCATGAGTGCCGTGCACCGGGACAAGAACCAGTGCCTTTCCAACCCCAGGGGTGCCTGCAGCCTTTGCTGCTGCCTTGGCGGCTGTGTCGCGCCTGGGAGGCAGGAACACTCTTTGCGCTGTAGGGACCATCCTTGCTGGGTCGGTACCATTCGTCGTAGCGGTCGCCCCAGAGGATGTCGACGAAGCAGTAAACAGCGTTTTCGGCTGCCCCTGATGAGACAGTGAGACCTTCTTTTCTTCCTCCGCCCTTTGTTTCTCCAATTTCTCCCATAACTTGGCAGGTGTGGAGTATTTCCTCTTTGAGGAGGAACCTAATTGCAGGCTGGCTAATGTGAAAACCTGAAGGCGTCTCACCCGCAGGTAGCCGAGGAACTGTCATCCAGGTGGACAGGACACGGCCATCGCTTTTGGATCCTGCTCCTGAGGGTGGACCAGTGGGGTAGGATCACCTGGTTGGAGGGGTCTCGAGGAGTGGAAGTGGGACACTGAGACGCAGTATCCCCTTCCTTGTAACACCTTTTCCCCATCCTACTCTGCAGGATACCTAGGAACTCAAACCCCCCACCCTTTTCCGACATTAACACTTTCTCATGGACAGCTCGCTGTGAGAGAAAATTAACTAACACCGAGCCGTATATCTGACATGTCCCAACACAAGGGTCAGGCAGAGTCAGGTAATTACTGATAATTACACACACCTGACTTCCACCAATATTTCCCACACAGATAAAAGGCGGTACACGAAAGCACACTCTGAGCAAGGTAAAACACACAAGGAAGCAGCAGTTCTGAGATGGCAGTTTAATACGAGGAGAAAGACGGCAAGACCAGAAAGGGTTGCAAGGAGGGAATTACCCTTGGCCTTCTCGGAGGAAAACCAACTACTTTCACGAGCCCTCGAGAATAAGAAACATAAGACTGGGAATTAAAGCTGAAGAAAGGTGCATTGTGTGTCCAAGGTACTCGGCGGGGAAGATCGATTGCTGCGGTGGTACTGTCCTTGGTTCCTAAAACAAGGCAGTGCCAGTAAATTCAGCACAGACAGTGAGTCGGAGAGACTGATAGCAGACCGGTCTGTGTTAGGACCAAGGTTGCAAGTGGCAACATTGTATGAAGAAATCTGCAAAGAAGGCGTATGTGATGAGCGACGCAAATATAATTGAACATCCAAGGAGTGACTGCATTTTTAAAACCTAGATAGATACCATATACAGAGTGGTCCGGCATCATGTGGGTGCTCATTTGAAGGTCTCTGTTAGGTATCCAACAGAGAGTGTAAAATTGTGAAATGTGAAATCGAAGTGGTCCTGCGACGGGTAAAGCCAAACCCTGTGCACATTTGAAAGTCTTCGATAGCTGAAAGGAACTGTAGTCGGTCCAAGCCCGGCTGAGGGAGACTAATTGTGTGAAAGGGATCTGAGCCCGGCTGAGGGGTGTCACGATGCCTGCCCCCGGAAAGCCAGACCAGGCCCAGCAACCCCGGAAGCAGGCATCATGCCACTTGAAACATGCCCAAAAACCCCAGTTAGGGGCTATTTGGCTACAGTCCTGGCGCCTATGGCGCCAGGCTCATAAGAATAAAGTCAGTCCTGGCGCCATGGGCACCAGGCTCATTACAGAAAACGTACCTGATGCAGACCATGCTGCATACCTACCTGATGCAGACCATGCTGCACAAAGCCACAAGCCAAATGAGGCTTAGAGGGATTATTTTACCTCAGGGACTCCTTTCCTCTCGGGTGGGGCTGTGGAAGAATACGTACCTGGAACTTCTTCCAAGGCTATTTAAGCCACACACGGACAGCCACACGTGCTTCGCGTTATTCTGCGTGCTGCAGCGTAACGCTCACCGTGTCTTCAGCAGTTCCAGTCTTCAGCCACGCCCGCTTCAGCCCTGGAACACCTGGAACAAGAAAAGGAGAAGGAGAAGAGATCAGAACAAAACCCTTACCTGAATCCTTGATCCAGCACATCGTCAATCTGGAAGAGAGAAGCCTTCACAGTGCCTCGCAGCGCCGCGCTGAACTCACCATCCGGGGCTGCATTCCTTTACTCCATCGCGAACCCAGCATCTCCAGGCCATTCTTCAACACCTGGGGGAGACAAGAACAAATAGGTGAGCAAGGGCAATACAAACCACCCCCAAAGACTTACCTGATTACCACAGAGGGGTAATCACCTCATCTCGGGTCGGCGCAGTCAATCCTGCATCACCGCCGCACCCCGGCCCCTAAGGGGAAAACAAGGAAAATACAACCTACCCCCAAAGATTTACCTGATTACCACAGGGGGGTACTCACCTCATCTCGGGTCGGCGCAGTCAATTCTGCATCATCGCTGTACCCCAGCCCCAAAGGGGAGAACCACAATAGATTTACCAGGATCTTACCAATTGCCACTTGGAACTCTTCTAGTGGTTTAAATCTGCAACCTGCAAGGAATCTGGCAGAGTGAAGATCAGACTTTTGAACTCTTACGAACGATTGGACTTTAGAGTCAATACTGGAACTCGCCAATTCCTCCACGCCAGTGAAGTAACTGGTCGTCTACGCGCCCCTGCGCTCGACGCAGGATGGAGAGCTCATCTGTCCAAATCATCAGGTGAGATTAAGAAGGGACTTCAGGGGTGTTCTGTGGACAGACAAGGGCAGTGGGAAGGCGGGTTAACGCTCAGATTACGGGAGGTTAATTCCCCTTCTCCATTGCAGAAAGATATTCGTACGAGTCCAACAAACGAAGCTAAGTGGGTCTGTCCAGTCTGTCATCTCGGCTCTACGTGTTACTCTGGTGGAAGCAACAGCGGGCCAGTCCAGATCGACGCCCCCGTGGGAATCAGGTGAGCGTAACAGGGGTATCTAGGGTGAACCGTGAGTCATCCGAGAAAAGATATTCTATAAGCATTGAAGTAAAGGGATCTGAGCCCGGCTGAGGGGGAGCCAGGGTGAAGAGTGAATCACCCAACTTAAATATTTGTAAAGGAACTTTCCGTTGTTAGGAGGATCTGAACCCAGAAGAGGGGGGGGTCTAAGGTGAACATTTTGGTACAAAAGGGATCTGAGCCTGGCTGAGGGGGATCCAGGGTGAAAAGTGAATCGCCCTACTTGAATACTTGGAAAGGAACTTTTCGTTTGTTTGGCACATCAGGCCCTCTGAATCAAGAGACTTTTGATAACTTAAGAGACTTGGGCATAGAAGGCCCTGATGTGGTTAATGGAACTGTGCCCTTGTGCGGAAGAAGCCCAAGAGTGTGCTATGCTCCAGTGAACTGCCTTGTCCCGTGCTGAAAACGTGGGAAGGTCAACGGCCTGACCATCCTGACTTATCATTTTGTGAACACTTCTTTCTTTTTCTTGAACATTACCCCACACTATTTGTAACTTAGCAGTAAAGATTAGCAATAGCTTTTTTTTAGTATAGGCCCTTTTATTTTGACGACACACCACCAGGACTGCGTTATTATTATTTGATGGTCGTAGTTTGCTCCCATCTGTAGATTTGGGTTTAGATAGGCGTTTATCACAGCCTTGATAAAGTTCAATAAACACCCTTGAACTGTGGTCACTTGTGTCTGTCTTACTTCAATACCATGCCTTCCTTACACTAAGGGCGGTCTATCCGACCTGGGACCCGCATCAGCGGCGAACCTGGCAGAATCGGTCTTGAGGTTAATGGTCTTGTCTTGGACCCCCATGGATTGGGTGTCCTCAAAGGACTTCGACCTCCTACCGCAGGGAGACCGCTCCTCGGACCGACCAGTCCTGGGTGAGTGCTGCTTGGAGCACGGGTCAGAGGCCTTGCTCGATTTGAGCCATGCCGCCAGTCTGCTATACCTGTCTTTCTTTGTCTTCTTCGAGAAGACCAGGCATATCTTGCACCCATCCTCATTGTGGTCCGGGTGCATGCAGTATAGACACTTTAGATGTTTACTTAGCCCGCATTGGGTGCAGGGCCTGAAAAGTGTCCTTCCCTCCTTTTTTGTCCTGCATCATGGTTGGAGGGAGCAAAGAAAGCGCAAGGCGGCCTACCAGAAACTTCAACGAACAATCACCCTTGAGGGCCACGCAACTTCACCGACAATGGATTCCTGTTGCCGCCCGATGAAGATAGGAGTGCATGGGCTCCGATGGGACAAAAATAAAACTTTTCTGCAAAAAACGTGGAAAAAAGTACAAAATAGATCAGAGAGCAACTCGAGGACTCCCAACACAGAAGCGTGTGGTAAAAATCTGAATATGGCTGCCAGAGGCGGGGCTTAGGGAGAGGACTGTCATTGGATGGGGCACTATGATCCAGAGGAAAGTGATTGGTTTAGAGGAGAAATACAGTTTTAAAGTAAAAGTGAAACAATTTTTTTCTTTTACCGAGGATTCCCAGCCTGACGACAGGGAATATTCATGAGCATGTTAAACCATGCCGGACCCCATGCTGGAGAGTACTTTCAGCGCAGGTGACTTTTCCCGGGGGTACCCAGGCCCCGGAGCACCCACGTACAAAGTGCCGCTGGCTTACATTGTTACATTTAAACCCCAGAGTTGGATTTTCATAGCATCATTGATTTATGGTTAATATTTATCCTATTTAATTCTCTATATGAAAACTGTATTTCCTCCCACTATTTACAATTGTTCAATGATGTACTTGTTTGCTGTTATAATCATATGCAGACAGCGATCATTAGATTAGAGTTATTCTTTGATGCATTGTTGTCTACGTATATTCCTCTTGTCGTAGAAGAAAACTGTTTTTATTTCCATTATTTATGATTTTTACTTGTATCTTTTTTTGCAGTTATAATCGTACTTGGATTGCGATTATTAGATTAGTTATTCTTTGACTCATTGTTTTCTGCATATATTACTTTTGTTGGAGATGGAACACATACATAGATATTTCCATGAGATTCAAATTTCCATTAATATTTTGTATCTCAAGAAAATTGTTCTACTACTTAATACATTGATTATTTTATTTTATTTATTTTTATTGAAACTTCAGCACAGCGAACCTGTTGGGAAGCCAATAAATCGGCAAGCTTTTGTTACAACACATCATCATATGTGCCTTGTTATCCATTGCAGTGTAAAAGAAAATAAAACAATCAGCAATCCAGCATATAAAGTTGTATCATGTCATCGTATTAATAACAATTCAAGAGTGCCATACGACATCATTTTTCAGTTAAATTTAGAGAGTCCAAGAAGTTCACAATTGTGCAGGTCAACTTAATGTTATGTCCGGCAACCGCATAAGACCACCAATTTTGATTGTCTGATTCAACAGGGGTAAAGTCTCCTAAGTGACGCAGTCGACGTAAGGTTAACGCATGGCATCCGGTTATTAGATGTTCGATAGATTCGATTCGAAGGTTGCAGAATCTGCAAAGATTGCCGTTTGCTTCGTTAATGTGTCGTAGAAATTGCATTTCCCTGGTGTTTAATGCATTCAAACGCAGCCTCAAAGATGATGTCGCGAGGGGCAAGTTACCAAGTAGCGACAATAAGCATTGAGTTTGTGTACGCCTAATCCCGATCTCAAGAATGTAGGCTTCGTTTTCAGCAGATCGTAATTCTGGATCCAACACCAACGGTCAAATTTCTTTTTTACGCACTGAGGTTGGCTGAGCAAGTCAGCTATGTTCAAATCGGCATTGTTTAGAGTGGGTTCCAGTAATTGCTGCCAGTCTCCAAGAAGGCCCGGTCGCCCACAGCCTGGACGATTTTCAAAAAGTTGGTATGACGGAGGCAGTAGGTGCAGCTTCATCTTTCGTAGCACCTTTATTGATTTCCACATGACGCAACTATGTATTGAATTTATTGATAATTCATATCGAAGAGACACCATTGAAATGTACAAGGGTAGATGCAATACCCGACAGCAAAATAAGCCTTCAAGCTTCTGCCAGAATAGGGCATCAATGTTCCAGCCTGATTCAGATCCAAACGTAATAGCGGGTATTACCTTTTGAATGTAAAAAATTAGTACCGGTTCAAGAGAAAATTTGCCATATTGCTTATTTATTTTTGAGGCTTAAATACTGAATTGAATCATCCAATTTGTGAGGTCCAACTTCCAGTGATGTTCATTGATAAAAGTGTTGAAAGTTATTCCAAGGTATCGAATGGAATTCACAGAACTCAAAGAGATTCCATTGGTTTTCCAGGAGAAGGACTTATTTTTTCTGGAACCACCAGCACCATTGGTCACGATCTTTGTTTTTACCTGTATTTAATTCAAGATCATTCCTATTAAGATACTCAGACAGACTTGTTAGCAAACATTGAAGACCAATCTGCGTAAGATCTACTAGGACGAGATTGTCCGCATAAGTTATGCAGCGAATTTCGATGTTGTTCATCTTTGGCGAGAAACTTCTGACAGCTTCCAGATGTTTCAGAAAGGTCAGAAAAAAACAATTTGAAAAGTTTGGCTGCCAGGGAACATCCCTGTTTCACCCCCTTGTTGGTAAAGATTTTCTTCGATAGGTCTCCTTGATTATTTAAACGAATCTGTATGGAAGTTTTAGAATGCAGCGCCTTGATTGGTTGTAGCAACTTTTGAGGACAGTTCCAGTTTGACAATTTCTGCCAGAGCTTGACACGATTGATACTGTCGAACGCTCCTCTCAGATCGATGAATGCCAGATGTAGTCACCTTTTTGCTTTTAGGGTTTCTGATTTCAATATGTTTAAGATCAGTAGGTTAACCTCAACTCCAACTCCTTTAGTAAAGCCAGTTTGACGAACGCCGTAGATTTTATCTCGCATGGACCACTGTGCAAGTGGTTGGCGTAGAAAAGAGGCAAATAACTTGCCTATCGTAACTACCAGAGCAATTGGGCGATAGTTGTCGGGACCCGCCCGATTGCCTTTCTTATATATAGGTACGATGATGGCTTCACGCCAGGATTCAGGAATAGTCCTTGAGGACGATAGTGAACAAAACAAGGCTTCTATGAAGACTGACCATTGCGTTTCATTTTGTTTTAGCATCATGTTAACCAGCAGCGTGTGAATTCTTCAGAGCGCGTATTGCAATTTTGATGTCATCTAGCTGGATTTCCAAATCCCATGGGATCACGTTATCAGGTGGATCAGGCGGTCCTTCACTCAAGGGAGTACTAAGTATCTTCGCAAAAAGTGAGTCTCCCATGTGACTGCATCAATTGCATTTAGCACAGAAGATGAATGACGCAAATTTCCGGTGTCCAGAATCCTCCCAATTTCACGTGAATTTTTAGTTAGCAACTGTTTCATCATTAGTTCTGCTTTGTCTTGTTCAATAATCATTTTTGCAGACTTTAGCCAGTTCCGATAAATTTGGTGTCGTGCTCGAATTGCACTTTCAAGATTCTTGTCGCAAAAGCTAGTGAGGGATGACTTTTTCATAGCTCTTATATCACAACGCATCTCCCTTTTTGTTGTAGTTTGTAGTGACGATGTGAGATGCTTGTGGGAGATTCCCGTCACTCTGTCTGCAGATTTGACAATGATAAAATTGACTTAAAGTGGTGCATACTCAACCTACTGTCCTTCCTTCTGATTGAATAATTGCAGACTCAACGAATGGATTTGAGAGTCATTCATCCGAAGACGGTGTCCCCCAGCATTCACTGATAACGGAAGGGCACACTGCCTTGCACACTGTGACCATTCCAACATACAAGAGAAGCACAAAAGGTTGTGATCACTGTTGGGCATCTTGCGAACTTCGAGCTTCAGTTCTTGGGCAAAAAAGGTTTGGGATACCTAGAAATAGTCAATAATGGAACTTGATTTTTGGTTCGACTACGTTGCACATGGTGGTTGGTCACCTTTCACGTTACCGTTAACCATTTGACAGTTTCTGTTTTGCAAAGCCAAGCTCCACATTTCGCCTCTAACATTTACCTCGTCGATCGTTAGTGGCAAAAAGTCCTATGATTTGTGGTCGATTTTGAACCAGGAGCAATTTAGATCGCCACAAGATATGATTGAGATATTCAAATACGAGGTTATAACTTCATCTATCATACATGTGACCGAGTTTAGGAAGGCCTTAGTGCTAATTTTTTCCGGATTCCAATATCCATTTATAATTAGCAGATGTTTCCTTGTAGATATATTGACATCAACAGACAGCATCAAAACCATCTGGACATAGGGATTTGGACAGGAAGAAGTCACAATTGACCACCAGGTATTGATTTTTACTAGGGTTAACAGACCAGATGACGGTCTCCCTTGTTTATTTTTAATAGCTAGATTCATTACAATGACAAAGCCGTCTTTTGTAGGTACCTCGCTTAACCAGGTTTCCTGGAGACATATTACGAACACATTTCCCATTGGAACATCAAACCTGTTAAAAAGATGGCTGAATCCCCTTGTATTCCATGACAAGAATTCACATGTTTGATCGCATGTGACTTGTCGTGGCTACTTGGTGGATGCTTTATTCTTCCAAATGTCATTGGTGTAGGAAGTACTCCTTTGGGAAGTCGTATTTGATTGACCAAGATTAGCGGAAACTTTCATAGCTTTGCGTATTTCGCAACGTCTATCAAGATGATTATCGTTAGACGCAGGACTCAGTCTCGAGTTGTTCAGACAACTATAGCTACATCAGGTATTAGATGGTTCCAGAGTTAGGTCAAATCCAAATACGAGAAGCTCGTCCACAGCCATCAGAATAGTTTTTCGGACAGAAGCAGATTCAATGTGAAGAAGCACTTGATTGCAACATTTCTCTGTCGCGTATTCTACTATCTTGATGTCGTCCGAAGTAATTGTGCGGAGAGAAGGGATGTAACTGAACAGTTTTAACACGTTTCGTCGGTTCAGATTTAAGTCCTTATCCTCCGACTGCAGGTTCTGTAGCCGCAGTTTACTACTTATTGAGCCAGACCTTTCAGCGTGATGAACCTGTGAGATGTAATGCGCTGAATTCTTTTTCTGGACATTGGTTTGTTTTGGGTTCAATTTTGAGGTTACTAACACTTTGTGCATCGGCTACAGTTTCAAACTTGCCGTTTGCCTATTTCCTTGTATAACCTGTTTGATGTTTTTTGGTTGTGATCGATTATCTTTTGCCACACAATTAGTCGCCTGTTCATGACTCGTGGCATGCTCCGATTGATCGTCGCAGTAAGTAGATAAATTGCAAAGGTCAGTGACAGATCCAGTTGACCCTTTTGTGGATCCGTCGGATTCAGAATCAATTCTGCATTGTTTGCTTGAAGGGGCAGGTTGCAGGCGTCGTTCATGCGACGTAGAGACCTCAGGCCCAATCACTAAAGGAGCCATGGAGGACGACAGTCGGTTCTTATTGAGTGGTCCACTTTTGGCTTGAGGGCCCATATGTCTAATGAATTGTCTTCAATTTGTAGATCTGTCTGCCCTTTTAGGAGCCAAACTTCGTTTAGGTGATATTTGCTTCTGAAGGATTGTTTTTTGAACAATTGGCTTATGGGCAGGTGGCATGAGTGATGTGATTGGTTTCGCAGTACCTTCAAAGATCCCAAAGGACACCTGTCTGAGTTTTTGAGCATATTTTTGCATGACTTCTCTTGTGAGGCTTTGCTAAGCTGGTCGGTAAGTTCGCCTGTCGGAATATTGGCGTTCAAGGAAGTATTGTTTACTGTATTTTCCATGGACACAGAGCTTTTTCGTAAGTTGAACTGATTCCCGCCAGCTTTTATGGGATTTCCCTCAGCCACTGCTTCCATAGAGGTTGTTTGGATTCCAGTATTTGGCGTGACACTTGACCGTACGTTCTTCGTCAGTTGGCCAAGTACATTTTGTTGATTATTTAAATTCTGTGTGCGTTTGGCCTCCACAGAGTGAGGGACCGAAGTCTGTATGTTTGTAGTTTTTTGAAGGGTCTCAGCAGATGAATGACGCATCCATTTCACAGCCTCGAGCAGGCCTTCTGTCAAGGTATCGTTCTGACAATGATGTTGCCCTTCAAGGTCACTCAGCCTTTCTTGCCAAGGAGTAGTTTGGTGTGCTTCACGTAGGAGTTGATTGACCCTGCAAGAAAAGGTTCATAATTTCGAAGTTATCCATTTTTTCTTTCAGGTTAGCAATTAGTGAAGTCTGATCTTTTACAGAATCAAGCAGCTATTCATACATCTTCAGAAATGGTAACAATGCTGTTGACGATGCAGCAAGGACGTTGTTATAAATCTGCATAGCAGCAGTTGATGAAAGGCTTGGTTTGGCATTGGGGCCTGAGTTCTCGGTTACAGACGTATGCAGGCTTGTGCCTGCCTCGGAATGAGAATCGCTTGTTATTGATGTGTTTGCTGTAGGCATTGCGCATGATGCACTCGTTGAATTCGCAAGCGTCAATCGAATTGCAGATGATCGGGGAATGCTAGAAGACGCCTTACTATGTCGCAGTAATTTCAAATTGCGACGAATATCCACTTTTAGGGTATCATTAGGCATACGTACGACTGATGCCTCTGCCATAATGTTACTTGATTCAAAGACAAGGTCCTGCCTTGCGTTTGGTTTTGAAGTAGCAATATGCCGTTTATCAGGTCCTTGAAGATCATTATGCATTTTAATAGGCAGAGCATGTTCAAGTTCCAGTGCGTTAGTTCTAGCTGGCTCACTCCCTTGCTCAGCAAGATGAATAGACATGGGGGAGGAAAGAATTATCGGTTGCTCGTTGACGGTGGTGTGCTTCCATTCACATCGGACTTTTTATGTATTATAGATTCACAAATTGGGCAAGAGTTGTTTCCTCTCGGAATCAGCTTTTCCTTATTTCTTACTTCAATGTCGATGGTGAGAGAAGTTTTTGGCAGAAAGTCCAACATAGCAAATGATGTTTGTTTTGATCGTGCAATTTTAGGGGACTCAAGCATATTCGAGTCCTCTTCTTGAGAAACCTCCATTAACTCAGCATCGGTACATTCAAAAGGTGAGAAATAAACATCGGCAGTTTCAGGAGTAGAAATCGACGTCTGTCTCTCACTTGGGATAGTTAATGCGAGAGAGGGAGGAGGAAGTCGGAGAGGAATCAGTGATGAATCGTTCAATTAAAACTGTTTAAACTGTTGTTGCATGTACTCCAGTTCCACCTCTTCTACAGCTTCCTCAATTACAGTAGTTTCGAGATTGGTTGCTTCGCTCAAGTAGGCGCCGGCCCCGGACAAATCAAAGACATTCGCCAGAGTTCTCACCGGCTTACATGGATGTTGTAAGGCTGAACTCTCCTCGGAATCCTCGGAGACATGACTTCGAGGGCCCGGCTTTGCCTCGAGTGTCATTGCTGCAGCATCTTTCGCTGCGTTGTTAATAGGTATGACTATAACAGTGACAGACTCAGTGGCAGGCTCAGGCTCAAGCAAAGGGAGAGAAATGTCATGCGTTGTTTGCTTTGGAGCGTTTACCTTCGATATTTTCGTAGTTGTGTCAGATTTCATGGCGGTCTATGGGTTCTGCATACGACGTTGCTGAAGTGTTTTTTTTCGAAAAGCAGGACCCTCGCGGCCAGTATACGCAGTCATTACGGTATGCGGCAGTCAGCTCCGTGCCAAAATGGAGTTTTTAAACACCTTAAACAGATAGATAGAAACAGGACTTGCAGTCGTGCAGCTCCTCTGACTCCAACAGAACAGGGAGACAGGGGCAAACTGGGACTCTATTCCTTGAATCCGCGCCAATAGAAGGGAGCAATGTTGTCAGGGTAGCTGTGTTACAAATGTAGATTTGTAGGGAGGCTCTAAGGCACAAAGGCCCTCAGTCACCTCCACCCCACTGCTTTTGAGCCTTTAGCACAACTTGTGAGGCTACACGATTAAGAGATTCCAAAACAGTTTTTCCTCCCAATCACTGACTAGCAGTGCCTAGCAGTTTTAACAATAGGCAGAGAGAGCACTCTGTGTGGCATGGGAGCTCAAAGACAAATAGTCCACAGTCACTCCCTTGCGACACGTGCGTTTGTGTGCTGCTATTCTCGACTGGTGACAAAGAAATGCAGTATCACAGTCCTCCAGTGTCCTAGTGCCACTTAAAATCAAATTCGTCAAAATCAAATAGTCTCAAGGCATCAGTGAGCAAGTCAGCAAGCAAGCCTGCAAGCTAGAAAATGGCAAAATGCTAACCAGACAATGCTAAACAGCGCCTGCACAGCCCTTACCGCCCTAAAGTTGTAATCCTTGTTTTCTCTCTCTGCCTCTCTCCGCCTCCGCCGCCGCTGATGTAACTATAGTGGCAGTGGTTTCAGACAGCAGCCAACAGTCGTTGTAGCTGCAGGCGGTAGCAGGCAGTAGCAGTAGCGCCTGCGGTACCCATGGCTCCCGCGACTCCCGCATCTCCCGCTCCAACGGCCGCCGTTCACAGTTCTCCGTGGGTCCCAACCTTGGGTGCGGGTGCGGATTTGCAGGACACGTTGTCAGGACGCTCAGCCTCGAAGATTCGAGAAAAGGACCTCAGTTCCGCTCTGACTCAAGACGCACCTCACAGTACACAATTCGACAGAAACAAAAAGAGGCCGCTTCCGAGTCAGTCGATTATGTCTGTAGAGGTTTTTTGTTTCATACATGTGTCTCTTGAAGGCGTGCTATAGTTGAGGTACAAACCATTAACTTTGGTGTGATTCATTATGATGTTCTCAATTATCCATAAGTAAGTGGGGTTCTCTGAGTTTCTCTCTACCGGCCTATAACCCGGGTTTGAGTCTCAACCAGATTCTTTAGCTCACTATCCCTTTCACAGAAAAGACATTTCCATTTCATATCAGTCTTTATCCTGCCCAAGGGCAGTCCAGCACAGAAATGGCAGGCAATTCTCTTCTGAACAAGAGTACCAACAGCAACCCCAGAAATGTGTTTCGTTCTGGTTGGGCCTCGTCAGTCAGGTGGAGCTGTGCCTCTCTAAGAACAGTGAGCAAGGGTTCCACATCTGGAATACCCTAGTAACTTATGGTGAAAACCCAAAGCTACTTAATATGCAAAAGTATTGGGGGTTCTGGGAGTCTCTCTCTACCAGCCTATATCCCAGTTTTGAGTCTCAACCAGATTCTTTAGATCACCAACCCTTTCACAGAAAGGACATTTGCACTACAATCAGTCTTTGTCCTGCCCAAGGGCAGTCCAGCACAGAAATGCCAGGCAATTCTCTTCTGGACAAGAGTACCAACAGTAACCCCAGACATGTGTTTCGGCCTGGTTGGGCCTCGTCAGTGAGGTGGAGCTGTGCTTCTCTAAGAACAGTGAGCAAGGGTTCCATGTCTGAAATATCTGAAATACCCTCGTAACCTATGGTGAAAACCCAAAGCTACTTAATATGCATAAGTATGGGGAGTTCTGGGAGTCTCTCTCTACCGGCCTATATCCCAGGTTTGAGTCTCAACCATATTCTTTGCATCACCAGCCCTTTCACAGAAAGGAGATTTGCACTACAGATTAATCTTTGTCAGGCAATTCTCTTCTGAACAAGAGTACCGACATTAACCCCAGACATGTGTTTCGGCCTTGTTGGGCCTCTTCAGTGAGGTGGAGCTGTGCCTCCCTAAGAACAATGAGCAAGGGTTCCACGTCTGGCATAACCTAGTAACTTAGGATGAAAACTGAAAGCTACTTAATATGCATACGGGGGGTTCTGGGAGTTTCTCTCTAGCAGCCTATATGGCAGGTTTGAGTCTCAACCAGATTCTTTATCTTAACATCCCTTTCACAGAAAAGAAATGTCCACTAAATATCAGCCAGGCAATTCTCTTCACTGCAGTTTTCTCAACTACAAAGTCATCGCAAACAAAGCAATACCGGATAATTATAAATGTGTACACGTCAACAGAGAAAACTGAAGAGGAGGCAGAATTGCAATCATATACAAAGAACATATCCGAGCATCTCAGCTCATCGCAACCAACGCAGAAGACTATGGGCCTCATTACACGGTAGGCGGTGCGCCATGGCGCTATTAGCGCCATGGCTCATGCCGGCAAAATACCGGCACCGCCTTGGTGGAAAGGGGATTTACCGCCCCATTCCAAGGTTGGAGGGGCGGTAAATCCCCCTTCCGCAATTTTGCGGTGCCGTAATTAGCTCCGAGGTCCCTTTGCAGGTTGGATTTTAACGCCTGCAAAAAGCAGGCGTTAAATCCCCCAACCCGCAAAGGGACCTCGTAGTAAGGCGGTAAGGATTTACCGGTATTTTACCGCCATCCGTGTAATGAGGCCCTATGAATCCCTCATCATCAAGATAGAACTCAACGACTAAACCAACATAGTATTCCTCCTGATCTACAGACCACCTTCTTACAACCCCAACTTTGCAACAAAACTAGCAGACGCGGTCACCATGCTATCAAACCATCACAACACCCTAGTCATACTGGGAGACTTCAACATATGGTTAAAAAAGCAAAACAAGTCCACCTGAAACTCACTCTGCGCACTCCTAGAAACGTTGCATATCAAGCAAATAGTAAATGGATACTGGGTGCAATTTTCTGCAGGGAAGGATAATGCACATCCGCACCACCTACACCAATGGTATGGAGCAACCACTACTTAATACCATTCTACATCACATCCCAAACCCGCCTCACAGCTGGAAAGGAAATACTCCATACCAGCAAGAAAACAAACTGGAAGAGCCTAGACCTGAGGCCCTAACAAACCTTATGTATTCAACCCTCCCAAGAGAAACAGAACCCACCGAAACAACCATAAACACAGCAGAAGACACACTCAACAACTGGATCAGCAAGGCCCTTGACCAACTGGCACCAGCTAATACATTCAAAGCAACACCTGACAGCAAAATGTTTGACAGAAGAACTGAAAGAACTAAAACAATAACATGCAAAATTGAAAAAAATGGAGAGAAAAATATACACGACGAGATAGCATAACAAAAAAAAGACAACTTAAACTATACAAATCAACAGACCTCAAAGCAAAAAGGTTCTACTGTGCCACAAGAATAGAAACAGCAAACAATCCACAGAAAGAGCTCTTCAAAATCATCAAAGAGATTTAAAAAAGCCTTTCTTCGTGCAAGAATTCCATCACCACAACACAAGCACTTAGTGACATTACCAACCACCCGAGAGCAAAAATACACACAATCCAGGAGACCCTCAACCTAGCCCGGGAAAATACAACCACGACTGTTGGACCACAGACACTGGGCGAGTCACAGACTACAGCAAAACTCACCTGCATAGACCCAATCACAGAAGATACCTTTGCCACACTGATGAAGGACACCAACCTTGCAGGATCCCCAAGGGACCCATGTCACCTACAGAACCCTGGCAACACACTTCACTCAAAAGAGGAATAGTGCCATCTTCCTTCAAATCAGAATACATTAAACGACTGATAAAAAAGGAATCAGAAAGCGCAGAAAACCCAAGCAACTACAGACCGATATCCAACCTGCCCTACCCAGCAAAGATCCTGGAGAACCAAGTGTGCAAAATCCTTCTTAAATACGTCGAAACAAACAAAATACTCGACTGGTCACAAGTTGGCTTCAACCAATGGGAGGAACAGAATCAGCACTTCTATAGATATGGGATGACCTGAAAATAAATGCAGACGACAATGCCCAATCAGCCCTCATACTATTGGACATATCAGCGGCATTTGACACATTCAGCCATGCAATACTAATAAAAAGATTGATGAAATGTACAGGAATTCGTACTAAAGTGGCTTACCTCATTCCTAACAAACCAAACCGAAAGAACCAACCTACCGCCGTTCACCTCAAACACCAAAAATATATCCTGCAGAGTCCCACAGGGATCCAGCCTCTCCCTGCTGCTTTTCAACATTAAAATGTGCCCACTGATGAAAATCAGTCCAACCCACAAAATTACCGCCTACAACTATGCGGACGGCACTCAACTGATTGTGAAAACAAACAGAACCCAGGAACAAAATAACTGCCTCAACAACTGCCTCACAGACATCTGCAATTGGATGACAACGAACAAACCTTAAACTGAACCCGGCAAAAACAGAAATAATGCTCTCACCCGCAGGATTTGACACCATGTCAGTAGCCTGACAGTTTCCTTTGTGTGCTCGTCGGCTAGTTCCCACGAGTGGGTGTGTATTTGTATTTGTATTTGTATTTGTATTTATTTTATTTATATTGCGCAACCTGCCCAAAGGCATCAGGGCGCATGTTTAGAAGGGTTACAAAGTTTTACAGAAAGATAGATTACAAATTGCATAGTAAATAAGCATACATAGAGAGTAGTCACAATAAATACAACAGTGGATGGGGTTGTAGAGCATGCAATGGATGATTACCACATGGTGGTCAGCTCTTCGTCTTGCTCATAGAGCCATTGTTTTGTTCTGTGTTTGAAGGATTGGAGGGAAGGGACGTTCCTGAGGTCATTGGGTAGTGAATTCCAGAGCTTAGCGGCCAGTACCGGGAAGCTTGAGCCTCTGGCAGTCTGTAGTTTAAAGCAGGGAATAATTAGTGTATGTGCTTGCGCAGCTCTTAGTGGTCTGTGGGCTGTGTGTTGTGTAAAGCGCTCTGACAAGTACGCTGGTGCTGCGTTGTTCTGTGCTTTGTAACTTAAGATAAGAGTTTTGAAGGCAATACGCTGTGGGATAGAAAGCCATCGCAAGTTCCGTCTCGTGGAGGAGATGTGGGTGCGCCTAGGAATGTTGAGAGCAGCCCTAATGGCGTTATTCTGGGTTACCTGAAGTTTGTCGATGTTTCTTTGATTAGTTCCGAGGTACAGGGCATTACAGTAATCAATTTTGGATAAAATAAGGGTTCTGGCAAGGATCAGGCAGTTGTCCAGAGTTAGGAAAGGACGGCAGGCAGTGATTAGTTTGCACGTGTAAGCCGATGCTGAGGCTACTGAGTTAGTTTGTCTGGTGAGCGAGAGGGTGGAGTCTAAGTAGATTCCCAGTGTTTTAGTAACGTTGGAGACCTTAATAATGTTGCCATCAATGTTAAAAGCCTCGTATTTGCTGCCAAGTTTTGCAAGTTTAGATTGGGAGCCTAAGATGAGTAGCTCAGTCTTCTCGTCGTGTATCAGCCAATCGTCCAGGTACCTGTATACATGTATGCGCTGCATATGCAGATGGCCGCCACCAGTGTCGGGCATTTTGTGAACACTCTTGGGGCCGACTTTAAGCCGAACAGTACGGCCTTGTACCACGAACCGTAGGAATTTTCGATGTTTGCTGTGGGGGCGTGGAAGTACGCATCCTCTAGATCCAACAACTTACTTAAAGAAATCCCCTTCCTCCTTTTGGCCAAACATGTGCTACAACGTGTCCATCTTGAATTTTTGGAACTTCAGGTACTTGTTCAGACGGCATAGATCTAGGATGGGTCTCCAACTCCCTGTTTTTTTTCTGACCAGAAAAGTATCTGGAATAGACCCTGGAGCCGCTAGGGAATGATCGCTATCGCCCCTTTCCGTAACATGGCTCGCGCTTCTTACAGGAACTGAGGGATGTGCTGCTCCTGACGGGGAACCAGTGGAATATGAGGTCACCTCTGTTGGAATCCAAGGTGTGTCCCTGGGCATGAGTGTCCAGCAACCATCTGTCGGTGGTGATCTTCTTCAACTCGCTGATGAGCCTCGTCAGCCTGTCTCCCACGGGGGTGCACGAGTGGGGGCCTGACATCTTGGCTGATTCAGGCTTGCTTGGGTGCCGGCGCCCTGCCCTGTGGATGACGGCGGCCCTGACCTTCACTACCGTAGGCCTGGGAGTGACCCCTGCAGGCTTCCTGCACAGAGGATCGGGGAGGTTATCTGTACAACGTGGAGTAACCCTTGGATGATCTACTCGATTTCCCCATGGAGGTGCGAAAAGACGACGAATGTGCCGTCTCTGTGTCCGCCTTTATGGCTTGAAGGGATTTGTCGACCGCTTTCCCAAACAGATGTTCACCATCAAGCGGCATGTCCAGCACCTTTGCATGAAGGTCTTGGTGAAATTCAGTGGCCTTCAACCATCCCTGCCGACGAAGGCAAACACTGTTTCCATCTAAACATTGGGGTCTTGGAATATCAACTTACTATGCCCTGTGCCTATAAAGGTGCCTATAAAGGTGTTGCATGCTTGTGAAGGTACGTAGACTACCCCTTGCTCCGTTGTGATAGAAGAATAAAAAGGAAAACTCCTTCTTCACTTATTTGGCAGCGCCACAGTAAATAATACAAAAAACTGATTGTAATTATTCTCAGTAAGTCTCGATTTTTATTTGATATGTCTTAGTAGCGCTTTGTGAGACACGTGTTTCGGCAACTGCTATGCCTTTTTCAATCAGGTTACTGACGCTAGGAGACTGCACAAGGACTTTATAGGTAGGATTCAACCCTTAACATTGCGTCACCAGGGTGTGGAGAGTTGACAGGATATCCATGGATATGGCCCTTGGCTGTGGGTCGTCTCGTGGAGTCGATGTCCCTCTGGGTCTCTGTTCGACTGTCAACATCATCATTAATATAATTAGCACATGCAGTGCCCATTGGCTTCAGTTCTCTTTTTCTCCTTCTGTAGAGGAATTACCTGGCGTACCATAGACAATAGGCTCCAAGAAAGCACAAAGTGTAAAGACGCGTACATTCTATGATGGGGTAGGCTGGGAGGGGTGATGAGGAATATGTGGGAGGAACATCCAATCGAAAGAACGTTACCACTGGTAAATAACTTGTTCTTCGAATGGATTGTGTCCTCCCACGTATTCCTCATCTTACGATAGACTCCCAAATCAGTAATAATTTGGTGGTGCAAGTATGTATTTTATTTCATCCTTAACTGTAACCATGGACTGAATGAAGGACCGCTTTCCAAAATTGTCCTTCTTGATTGGAAGATGAATCCAAGCAGTAATGTTTTACAAAAGTGTGAACAGACGACCAAGCGGCCGCCGCACATATGTCTCCTCCATTCCAGGATGACGAGGTGGTTAGAAAGTTGGCAAAATGATCTTTTGCGACAAGTAAAAGTCAGAGACTACCTTTGGTAGAAAAGAAGGTTTCACCCCGAGAACAACCTTGTCTTTATAGAAAACAGTGTGGGGGTTTAAAGGAAAGTGCCTGCAACTCGCTTATCCTGCAGGCTGACGTTATTGCTATTAGCAAAACTATTTTCAAAGTTAACAGTCTTAATGAGGTAAATTTAATTGTTCCAATCTGGAGCCCCAGATTCGCCAAATGTAACAAAAAAGAAAGCACCATAGGTGTATCACAAAGAAAAGGGTCCACATACGTATCCCTGCACCAGCTGCTGAACTTGTTCCAATGTCAGCAGTACAAAGATTTTGTTGCTGGCCATCTGGCCGAAAGCAAGATCTTCATTACGTCATCCAGGAGGTCCCAATCCTTATATCTCAACCTCTCAGAAACAATGCGTGAAGGTTGAGAGTCTTGACCTTTGGATGGACAACCCGACCCTCCTCTCGCGAGATAAGGTCATCTCTTTGTGGAAGACGCATTGGAGGGCAGATGGATAGGTCTAGAAGGTCTAGGTACCACGTCGTCCTGGCCCAATCTGGAGCAATTAGAATCATGGATTTTCCGAACTTCCTCAACCTCCTGATCAAATGAGGAATGACGGGGACTGAAGGAAACGCATACAGAAGTGGAAACTCCCAGTCCACTATGAATGAGTCCCCTCGAGCTCCTCATGGGGGAAATTCCCTGGGCCAGTACAGTTCGCACTTCTTGTTGACACTGGTCGCGAACAGACCCACTTGAGGGGTTTCCCAAAGGTGAAGCTCTCTTGAAGGACTTCCTGAGCTAGTCCCCACTCGTGGGAGACTGCGCTCTGCCTGCTAAGAGCGTCCATTGTCGTGTTCTCCTCTCTGGCTAAGTGAACTACTGATAGGGAGATTCCTTCTTGAATTGCCCAGAACCATTGCTTCTCTGCACATTGGTAGTGACCCTACACCTCCTCTCTTGTTGAGGTAGTACATGGTCACTGTGTTATCCGCCAATATCAGGACATTCTTTCCCCATACAGAGAGCATTAAGGCCTTCAGCGCTAGTCTGATGCCCCCAGCTCCAAAAGGTTGATGAGTAGTTTGGACTCCGATGGAGAACAATGACCATTGATTGTCAGATCGTTGGCGTGGGCTCCTAAACCCGTGAGTGTGGCGTCCGTCACTACTGTTATCTTCGGCCATGGCTGCCAAAAGGATTCTCTTTTCAGAATGTTGTCCTTGTGAGCCCACCACAGAAGATCCTGTGCGTCTCTGCTTGGAACCTGACGAGGGTCTGCCATCCTTCCTGAGAATTGGGACCATTGAGTCCTGAGAGCCCATTGGAGAGATCTCATTCTCAGGGGGGCCTCTGGCACCAGAACAATGCAGGATGCCATGAGGCCGAGCAACCTCAAAATGTCAAAGGCCAGAAGACGCTGGATACTCTGGAATTTGGTGGCCATCTGCAGAATATGTTGAGCCCTCACCTCGGTGGCAATGTTTTTCCTGAGGAAATATCCAGGACTTCTCCAGTGAACTAGAGTCTTTGAGATGGTATCATGTGGGACTTCTTGTAATTGAGTGAGAAGCTCATGCTGTGGAGAGACTGGCAGGTGGAGCTGAGATGTTCCAGGGCCTGTTGGGAGAACGGGCCCTGATCAGCCAATCGTCCAGCTAGAGGTAGACGTGAATCCCCCCTCTCCTGAGACTCACTGCCTCCACCGCCATTAACTTGGTGACAACCCTCGAGCAGAGATCAGCCCAAATGGCAGAATTTGAAACTGATAATGAGAACTGCCAACGGCGAACCTCATGTACTTTCTGTGCTTGTGATGGATTGGCACATGAAATTAAGCCTCCTGAAGGTCCAATGACACCATCAACTCCTGGAGCTGGAGGGCTTGAAGGATCTGAGAAAGGGTAACCATCCTGAACTTGTCCCTCCTAAGGAACTTGTTCAAGTTTCTTAAGTCCAAGATGGGTCTCAATCCTCCGTCCTTTTTGGGAATTAGAAAGTAAGGGGAGTACCAACCTTTGTTCTCCGCCACAGGTACCAATTCTATAGCACCTTTCTCTAGCACGGTCAAAATTTCCTGCACAAGGGGCTCATCTGGAATTTTGAAAGAGCTGTTACCCGGTGGATGATCCGGTGGATGATCCTGGAGCCTTTTCAGAAAGGGAAGGCAGTAACCCTGGGCTACCGTTTCCAGTGCTCTAGCATCCGAAGTAATGCCCCGCCATTCTTTCAGATGCTGAGAAAGTCTGCCTCCTACAGGGGTCTTGTGGGTTAAGGCCTTAGAGTGGTTTTGAGGTGGCTGAAGCGGCGGCTGAAGGTAAAACTGTTGTTGCTAGGGCTGACTTAGCACCTCTCCCTCGTCCACTATGAGGGAACCTTCTCTGACCTCTATGACTGCCCTGTCCTCTTCCTCTTCCACCTGAGGAGTAGAATCGAAAGGACTTACCCCTCCAAGATGATGAACTGGGGTAGGAGTGTTGAGGCTGTCCACTGGTGGTACTAAGCGATTTAGCTGCCGCTTTCGAGGTCTGCAGCTTTTCTAAACTTTCATCAGCCTTGCTGCCAAACAGCCTCGAGCCATCAAAGGGCATATTGAGGAGTCTAAACTGCATATCGGATGCAAATCTGGACTTCCTCCACCACGCAAATCTGCGCAGTATGGTGCTAGTTGCCATTGGCCTGCTAATGGTATCAGCAGAATACAGACCTGACTGGAAGCATTCACATAGTCAGGAAGCTGTCTCTTTCTTCTCCTTCTTGTCACGACCCACTTGCGACGCCATTCTCTTTGGCATCGTTGGGGGTTGCGGGTGCTTTCTGTAATTCCTCCTCCCAAGATGGCGCACGTACCGCAAGGGCGCGGTACAGTGGTTTCACGTTCTGATCATCGGCGTCCTCTGATGTCATTAAGCCTCTCTTTTGGACATGGATTTAGGCACCGCCGACCCGGCGGTCGGTGCGTTGCTACTGTTTTGCAGGACGCTCAGTAAGTACCCTACCTAGGCAATCCTAATTAGCTCTAATTTCTTATGAGTTTCTTCTTACCCTCTCTTGGACATTCTTTCTCCTCTTCACTCCCATTAGAAGCCTCGCAGAACTTTCCCAGCTACTCTCGTCACCTCCCAAGCCCTTCCATACAGGTTTCGGTATAACTCCGACTTGAATCTCGCAGGTATTCTCACTTTCCCTCTTGCCAATCTAGTTTCCGGCAATCTCCAATTCAAACTCTAACTCCTCCATTGTTTCTCCCAGCATTCTTTCTGGAATCCTTCGTAAGAACGAGTCCACGGACAAGCGATCTTAGAAGCCAGGTCAACAGTAGCCGGAGAGATGACAACACAAGTCAGTCCTCCTCCCATCCTGCATTTCAACAGCACCAGCAGGGCTGTCTCCCCCATAGGGTTTCCCTGGGGCTTCACGTATTTCCCCTTCTCTATTACCAAGGAGTGGAGGTATTCAAAGTTTCAGGGGACACCTAAAATTGCCTTGCTTCTTGCTGCACACAAGGAGGTTAGTCATTTGTTTAATCTAGTGTTAATTGTTACACTTTTGGGATGTGGTCAGCCACCATAGCTACGCAGTGCAGTCCCACAGGGTAAACGTGAATTTTGACAATGCACAAGTTGTGTTTGTTGATTTGAAAGCCATACTTCAAGCAGTAAATATTTTTCTAGAGAGGTATCTATACCACTGGCTGATTGCAGGTTTTCATACAAGTCTTTTATCCTAGATTCTTCAGAAATCAACTCCTCTGGCACATTTGGGGTCTCAAATTGTTAGCCAAATGGTGGCGTATTGTCATCTAAAGGCTCATTGTCTCCATAAATTAAAGTTAGAGATTTAAAAAAAATATTTTTTTGGTAAGGGTTTGAAAACCTTTCCTTTTCCTGCATAAACATGGACTTCGACAACTTCGAAGTACGTGTTGATGGCTCCGATGCTGATGGCTTTAGCGAGGCAGTCGGACTTGCCGACTTTTTATATTTCTTCGAAGCAACCATGGAAGGACTGTAATCCTGGCTTGTCGAAGCCCTTGAAAATTTCTCGTTGGATCGAGATTTCTTTCGATGTAGTTTCGGCTTATGCCTCGGACTCGAAGATTTATAATGTTTAGTCTTCGACTTCCCTTTGACGTCTTAATGCAAATCGGCAGGTGCATGGACTTTCTGCTTCTCCTTCGAGGAGGTCATGGCCACGTTCTCGAAGATTTTTAACATTTCTTTACAAAATGCATCCCATTTTGCTGGGGAGTCTGAATTGGTTGGACATTTCATTACCTCGGCAGAGGAATCACTAAAAGTCGAAGGTGACCTGTGACGCCGTTTCTTGGCCTCCTGGAAGAAGAAGACGAAGAATGGCACGATCGACTTCTCGATCAAGATCTTTTAGACATTTTCCATCACAGAGACTCTCTCGACTTTTCGTATTTTCTTTTTTGGGAACTCTTCGAAGGAGACTTTGAAGGTAATCTACCCACCGGCAATGCACCTTTACGCTCCCTCAGAGCCTTTTTCGGTCATCGCCTGACAGGATGTACACTCAGAGGTATGGTGATTGGCTCAGAGACACCACAGGCAAATGCAGTGGGGGTCAGTGATCGACATCTTAGAACCAAAGTCTTGACACTTCGTGAAGCCTGTGTTAGGCATTGATGGATCCGATGGTGAAGACATTTTCGTACAGAAAATTTGTGATGAATTTCAGTAAAGAACGAGGTGCGCCGTAATTCTTGAAGCGATTGTTCGGAAAAACAGAACTGAAGCCAACGAGTGTTGCATGCGTTATTTATGCTAATGATGATATTGACAGTCGAACGGAGACCCTCGAGGGACATCGACTCAACAAGACGACACACAATGCCCCCTGCCGAAAAAGAATTCAGACGCAGCTGAAGCTGGAAGGATAATTATCATAAGGTGAGTAATATGTCGGAGTACACAATCCAGTCGAAATTGCCTTTTGGAGGTCTTTGAAACAGGTAGTACCACTTCTTGTTATTATGTTTACAGATTATGTGGAGTAACTTCTATGATCTACACAAGGGCTTTCTTAATAATATATGACGATTAGATACGTATGTCTACTGATGATATAACTTGAATGGTCATTTATTATTTTCCAATTATTGCATGGTGATCTTTCTTGAATTGTGTACTGTGAATACTTTTGTAGAAATAAGGATGTTACTTTTGAGGTGATTCTCTTGCACTACCCCTCTCTATGTTTTCAGCTGAATTGAATGGTAATACCACATTATTTATATTGTTTAACAGATGTAACTTGCTGCTCCTGATGAAGGGAATCCATTTCCCAAAATGCGATGAGCTTTAGCTGTTATATAGAAAGAAGATTTAAAGAAAAATGGAAGTCTCCATACTTATTTGCACTCATTGGACCTCATTACAAGTATGGCGGTCCGGGAATAAGGGTGCCTGTTGCACCGTACCGGCAACCATTACGGACCGCCACACTCCAAATCTGCCTCCCTGGGCTGTTGCACCCGACAGGTCTGACCTGCTTGGTGCAATGGCCACGGTAGGAGGAGTTGTCATGTTAGCAACAGTGCTGGTGCTTCCGTGTGCCCATTCCCATGGAGTCCTACTGGACTCCATGGGAATGGGGACTTACACTTTCCGCCACCTGATATCCCGGCCCGCAGGGACTTGTAATGTCCCGGTGGCACCGAGATATCAGGCGGTGGAAACAATGTGCCAAGTTTGGCAGCAACCCGCTGGTAGCATCAGCGGGTTACCGCCAAACTCGTAATGAGGCCTATTGAATCTTTTTGACATATTGTTACACTTTAATTTTTTTACTTTGATGTTTATTGGTGTTTTTCAAAAGCTACACAATCACAACATGTCAGTAAGAGAACACCAACCTACCCTCCCCCCTCAAATAAAGACACAATAGAAATTCCAGGAGACTGGTCAACGTGGACACACCCACAGGAAAGGGTACCAAATCAGGCCTATGCAAGAGTTCTACACTTAAGTCTCTGGGTTAAACGCTCATCCCCCCTGGTCAAATGCTCTGGGGGCGACGTTCCCCTTGATTCCGAGGGCCACGTCAAAAACTTGTGTTTCCACATCCCCATTTCAACATGAAGGTTCCCCACTCCAGGGAGAAGGCCTCCATGCAGTCGTTGAGCATTGCGGACAGTTTTAAATACAAAAAAATTACCCATTATTTCATCATCAGCTGTTCTTTTGAAAGGGTGACTCTTTTTTGGGCCAAGGCTACACTCCTGGCCCTCAGCATTGATTCTACTAATTTTGGGAGTCTGACCTCACCATTTTTTATGTCTGGGGCACCCAGCAGGATCTAGAGGGGGTCCAGATCCAGGGCATTTCCCACCGTGTCTTTAACCGAGCTAAGTACTTCGGCCCAGTATGTTCTCGCCTTTGGACATTCCCACCACATGTGGTACCACGACCCAACCTGGCCACATTCTCTCAGACAAAGGGGGGAAGATCCCGGGAACATCTTTGACACTCTCAGGGGGGTAAATTCCAGCGGTGAAGAAACTTAAAGTTGTGTTACATAGCTGCAGTATATACATTTCCCAGGAACATCAATTTGTATATGGTTTTCCAAGTGGTGTCTGGGATTTTCCCTCCCGTTATTTCCTCCCAGAAATGCTTGACTCTCTGTCTACCATCAAGCTCTGTGGTCACCAGCACTTTGTATAACCTAGACAGTATGCCCTCCTTCCCCGGGACTTCGCTTAGGGTTTTCTTAAAGGGAGTGAGGGGACGTAAGATCTCCAGGAGCCATTTAGGGTTGGACATAAGGCCTTTTATGCGCAAATATTCAAACACATTCAAGGAGCTCATCCCCAGGATTTCGCTAAGGGGTTCATATTCAATGAAGGATCCACCCGGAAAAAATTGGCCAGCTCTCTCCAGACCCCAGTCAGACCATGTTTGCGTAAATCGGTAGCCCCTGTGACCCAGGACGAAGGGATCCCCCCATACAGAGCTCAGTGGGGAAGGCCAGGAGGAGAGAAGTAGGTTAGCTTTGTTTTTTTCCATAGAAGCCACAGCACAGCTAGTCTTGGGTGAGTTTTGACTTGGCCCGGGATAGCTCTTTTTTGGCACCACAGTAGGTTCTTAACTATTTTTGCGTGGGCGCATTCATCCTCCAGGAAGGTCCAGTAGGTGCGCTGATCATCTCTCAGATGCTCCAAAAGGACTCGTAGTTGGGCCGCTTTGTAATAAAGCCAGAAGTCTGGGAAACCAAACCCACCCTGGTCTCTAGGGAGAGTTAGGGTGGTGTATGTAATTCTCTGACTCTTTCCCTGCCATACAAATGTGACAACCATGGACTTAAGTTTATCCAAGAAGGGTTGCAGGAGTGGTACGAGAAGCACAGTGAACAGGTAGAGCCCATGGGGGAGGACATTCATTTTCACCGTCACCATTGAACCGAACCATGACAGCGTAATGTGGGCCCATCGTGCCAGGTCCAATCTTATTTTTTCCATTAGGGAGGGGCAGGGGGAGTTCACCTCCTCGAGTCGTGACAGGTCATTGGGCAGATGAACTCCCAGATATGGCATGGTGGAATTTTCGACTCTCATACCACAGAGGGTCCTCCTACATCTAGTGGTGGGGTCATCCTCCCCTGTGGGCATGACATTGGATTTGGGGATATTTATTTTCAGGCCCGAGAATCTACAAAAGGTGTTAATCTGGTTGAGGAGTTCGGGGAGGGCTGTTTCCACGTTGGACAGATAACAGAGAATATCTCCGGCAAACAGGGAGAACTTGAATTCAGTCGCCCACACCGGATCCTTGTGATCTTTGGGTTCTCTCTAATTGCAATAGCCAGGGGCTCCATGTATTGGGCATAGAGCAGAGGGGAAATGGGGCAGCCCTGCCTCGTTCCTCTGGAGAGGTGGAGGAGGGAGTAGATTGTGGCATTTACTGCCACTCTTGCTATGGGGCCATTGTAGAGGACTACAATCCGCTGCCTCAAGTTCTCACCCAAGCCAATTTTTTGAAGGACTTTAGCCATATAACGCCACTCAACTCGGTCAAAGGCTTTCATAGAATATATGGAAACCAGGTGGGCTCTTGTTTGGTGACGTTGGGCCTCATGCTTCAGGTCTATCATCTTCCGCACATTAGCTGCACCTTGACGGCCCGGGATGAATCCCACCTGATTTCTGTGCACAAGGAAAGTCATAAGTTGACTGAGTCTATTGGCCAGTACCTTTGCCATCATTTTGACGTCCGTGTTGAGTAGGGAGATGGGGCGGTAGGACTGGCACTGGGATGGATCTTTCACCTCCTTGGGGACGACTACAATAAGGGCCGAGAGCATCGACCTTGTGAGGGATACCGAAACCATTGCCTCATTAAATAGTTTTGCCATAAAGGAGCTAGCATAGATCGGAATCGCTTGTAGAAATAGACTGTGAAGCCATCCTCCCTTCATACTAACTATGGTTGCGATGATCTCCTGCTCAGATATGAGCGCTTCCAGAACTGCTGCTTTGTCTGGCGTTAGCCTGGGGATTGGCCGGGCATCTTTTAACCGATCTACGCGGGTTCCGTCACCTGGGTACTCAGATTTGTAGAGGTTCTCGTAGTAAACTCTAAACTCTTCCGCGATGTGGGCATCTTCAAGAAGCTGCGTACCCCCTGTCTGGTGGATCTCCGTCACCCTTCTGGTGTTTCTCTGTTCCCGTAGTCACCAGGCCAAGATTATATCCGCCCTCTCCTCTCTTTCCAGATATTTCTGTTTGAGGAAGGCCATCTTCCGCTCTGTTTGGCTCACCAATAGGGCTTTAAGTTTGGCTTTATGTACCTGGAGCTTTCTCAGGTCCCCTGGGAACATTTGAGATTTCAACCCACCCTGGCCCCCCGGTTGCAGGGCCTCAATTTGTCCTATCAGCGCGTTCTCCTCTGCTACTTTTTCTCTTTTCCGCCTGGCCCCTATTCCTATCAAAACACCTCTCAACGTGGCCTTAAAGGCTTCCCAGACTCCTTGAATAACCACCTCCCCATTGTCTTTCATAGCTCGTTCATTGTCCCTCAGCAGGAGGATGTTGCAAGACCACCAGGTTTCCAGTTTATGTGGTGAGAATTCTTCTATTCTAACCTTCACTAGGTCGTGGTCCGACCATGGGACGGATTCTGTAGTGGCTTCTTGGACCCCACTCTGATGGGGGGGGCGTCTACAAGGATATAGTCGATCTTTGAGAAAGAATCGTGTACCTTGAAATAGAAGGTGAAAGAGGGGTTCCTGCCACGTACCCGGGTATAGGAGTCCACCACTCCCAGTTCTGCGTTGACTTGCTGGAAGCAGGCGGCTCTCCTAAGCTGTGGATGTGGTGGTGTGTGTTGGGCTGTTGTTTTCCTATTGAGGCAGGTTCTAGGACCATGTTAAAATCACCCCCTATTATCAGGGCACCTTTCACAAACCCCTGGATCTTGCTACTGCTTGATTCCCAGTACTGCTTCTGATCTTCGTTAGGGCAATAAATGGAGACCATGGTTAGTGCATGACCTCTCACCTCCCCTTTCACCATCACAAAGCAGCCACTAAGGTCCCTCAGAAGTGCTTTGGGGAGGAAGTTCAGTTTAATAGCAACTACCACTGCTACATCTGTTTTTGGTTAAACAGGAAGCGTGAAACACCACCCCTATGGATTTCGCTTTCAGTGATGGTTCTCTCCCTCTCTGCCAGTGTGTCTCTTGGAGGAACATCATATCTAGTCTCAGGTGATTGAATTCGCGTGTGGTCAGCAGTCTTTTATGGAGGGAGTTCAGATCTCTTACATTGAGAGAACCCACTACCACATTGCCCATTGTTCTAACCATTTGGGCCTGTTGGCTTTTCCATTAAACACTGTGCAGTGAATCTGCAGTGCCTGACATCAGGTGTTGTAGGCCTCGTACCGGCTTGCCCTATGAGTCTTAACTCCAGAAAGATTATTTGGAATGAATTAAACATGTCAACCCTGAAAAACCCCTTAAACCGAACCAACCCCCCTAAACCCCCCCTCCCAGGCTCCCTCTCTGGCGCATGGGTACCATGCGACATTGGCAACGTCGCAGGGCCAGACCACCGTCTACTCCACCACCTTAGGGCTATCAAGCTCAGATAAACGCCTCTGAGCCCCCCCCCCCCCACCACAGCCAACTCTTTAGGGGTTCGATTTGCTGCTCACCTCCCAACACAACTAACTGCCACAAAAACATTGCAACAGGTGAAATCAGGATCAGGAATTAGGTTTTGGGTTAATTACATTGTGGGCCCTCGACATTCCCCAGGGTAATCAGCTGCTTCACCAAAAACACCTCCTGTGTGGGGAGTGGAGTCCCCAGTTCTCCCTGGTTGCAATGCTGGTTATGTCCCCTCTCCCCTCTTGACTTGGAAAGTGGAAGAGGGCCACCCCTCACGGTTGTGGGGGGCACTACAGGTTCAGTTTCTTGAATTTGCTGTACCCCCTGACTCAGCGTCTGTCTACGAAGCCTCTGGCTGGCGCTGCACCACCTTGTGTGTCCCCCTGGGTTTCAGTGATGGGCATTGGGGCTGCATCCCCGAGAGTTCCTGCGATACTCTGCCTATGTCCTCTTCCGACACTAGGCGGTATGTGTACCCATTGAGCTCGAAGGAGAGAGAGAAGGGGAAGCCCCATCTCTAGCGTACTCCTTTGGAGCTCAGCCATTTCATCAGTGGAGCACAGCGCCTCTTTCTGGATAGGGTAAGGGCTGAGAGATCCTGAAATACGATGTTCTGCGAGGCCTCCCGTTCCACCAGCCCTTCTTTCTTGCCATGTCCAAGATTTTAGTTTTTTCCGTATTAGTGGGACCTGGCAAGGATTGTCCTTGGACCGCGGGAGCTCCCGGCCGCTCTCTGGGCCCTATCAGTAGGAGGTTTATTGGTGTTTGCCTCGTTAAAGAGTTTCCTAATGAAATCGTTGATGGCTTTCACGGTGTCGCTCTGCGTTTCTCCTTATTGCTCTGGGAACCCGAAAAACCATAGAGAATTTCTTCGCTTGCGGTTTTTGAAATTGGCCATCTTTAGTGAGCACTTTCTCTTTTCTTCTTTCCAACTCGGAGAAGCACATGTCAATTTATGACTCTAAAATGTCCACCAAGGATTGGTTAGCATTCGAGACCCTGGATGCAGTAATCCATACTCTCTACTTTCTTGTCGAGCCCATCTAGTCTTTTTGTGATGTCTGCTCTAAAGCCCCTTTTTTCTTCTAAGAGCGCTGTCATGCTTTTGCTCACCGAGTTGGCCTCCTCCAGGGCTTGTGGCATAGTGATGGGCATGGTGTCAAGAGCAGGATGGGGAGGTTGATCGTATTGAAACTTCGTGAGTGCTGCTCCCCAGCTCATGGGTAGTCCTATGGTGTCAGGTGGATTGCGTTGGAGCCCATTGGCTCAGGGCCTTACAAGCTTCAACAGGGGTGGGAGGGGCTGCTCCCGGTGGCGCACTTGTTTCCGGATGGGATGAGGTGTAGAGTTGGCTCGGCTCCCAGGGGGGTTCCGTAGGTATCACTGGGCTGGGTGGGTAGACTTTGGCCTCTTCTATCTGCCCAGTGGCCTCCACAAATCAGTCAGGTGAGCGTGTCTCCCAAGGCTTCCCTACCATTGTGCTGCTTTAACCGGCAGACCGGTGGGAGGGTGGTGCTCTCTGGGGGCCAGATGCAGGCAAACTTGGTTGCAGGTGGGGGATCTGGGGTCACATTCCAGGGCCCCAGACTGGGCAGATGAGCACTGGGGGCCTAGTGTTTTTGGGCCAGTGCTGTTCCGTGCAGGCTGATTGGCTAGATGCAGCCAGTGCCAGGAGATAGGGGGCCAGGCCCCACGTGTATGGAGGGCCCACGGGGTCGCGTCGAGGCTATAGCATGGCAGGCTCCGGCTCCTTATCTCATTCGTGCTGGTTGATTTCTTTTTTAAAGCTCCTCAGGGAGGCGCACTAATGTCACGGAGGGGTGCAGGGGTAAACCGTACCTGCTGGGGGCTAGGCTTCCCGGTGGGTGCTGGCGTGAAGATCCAGAGCTTGGTGGGGGAGGAGGAGCTCCTTCTGCAGACCTCCTGCAACAGCCCTTTTGGGCATCCGGTGCCCGATCCCAACAGGGCCAGGGGGGCAGCGGTAGGCTCTGAGGGTTCAAGGCCAGGGGGCCAGTGGCGAGTGCAGCAGTCGTGGCGTTCTCTGGCAACAACAGGCTCCTGCTTACGCCGGGGGCCTCCACCGCACCCTGAAGGCTTGTCGTGCTGTTCTCGTGGACGGCTCAGTGGGTGGGGTCAACCTGCCGCAGAGACTCAAGGCTGTATCTTTGCCATCTGGGGGCCCCTGGAAGTCGGGATTACTCATGGGTGGGCCCCACACTGCAGCGCTCTGGGGAGGGGGGGGCGGTGAGGACCTCACACTGGGGCTTTTCATGGGGGCTCTGCTCGCGTTTCGATCCCACTGGTGAGGAGCGACGCAGAGAGCTGCCTACATCTCTGCAACCCTAGTGGCCAAACATATTGTTATACTTTAAGGCGTCTGAAGTTACATTATTGCAGGGTTCGAAATTGCCAAGAGCTCGGAGCCATTTAGCTCCTGGTTATAGCCATGGGGAGCCTGGTTAGCTTGAAACCAGCAGCTACCAGGAACTACGTTTGACTCCCCAGGCAAGTTGTGCTATACAAACATTGCTATATAACATTAACTCTGAGGGTTAGGGAATGTGTATTAAAAGGATAAAGGACCCACCTAAGGGACATTTAAAGCATATTCCATAATATATAATGGACATTTGATATATTTAATCTGTTTATATGATATGTTGAAGTTCAGTTTGAACTATATACATAAAAATAAAAAAATATAATAGAAGAAAGGCAATTTGCATCTTGCACACAAGTTAGATTTGCTGCACACTATGTACTAGCTCCATGTTCCCCACAAGTAGCTAAGCAGTGATGCCCATACCTAGGAGCTGCTTTTTTCTCCTGGTCAACAAATCCTAATTTCGACCCCTGTAGATGGAGTGGCAGAGGTATATAGTAGCAGCAAACCTAGGTAAATACTAAATGAGAGTTTGCAACAAGATAGATTCTGGCAGAAAAGAATTGTTAAAGTAGGGGTCTGCAACCTGAGGCTCTCCAGAGGTTTTGGACAACGACTCCCATGATAACTCACCATTGACTCTGTAGGATAGAGATGAGGGGTTATGTAGTCCAAAATATATGGAGAGGCCGCGGTTGCAGAGCCCGGTGTTAAAAAAAACAAAAGGCACGGCAATTTAAAGAGAATGTTAATAGTGAAGACATGTAAAGCAACAAGGTAAGAGACAGAGGATTTAACAGTCACATGCAGCTATAGAGTGCAAGACAGCAACACAGCAATAGAAAGTGTGGTTCAATAAATGTGCATTTGTATGTGCATACCATAGTTTGGCAAAAAAAAGTTCTGCCATCTTTCAGGCACTTCATTCATGAGAATGGACTTCAACACGTCGTGGGTCACGGTGAGTAACTGATGGTCAGAGGAAAATGCTGACAACCAGGAGCTACTTCCAGCTCCTGCTTCATGAATTACAATTTCGACCCGTTATTGCATTAAGTTTTGACTGGCTGTCTATCACCAGCATCAAAGTGTGCCAGGACAGGGGTATCCTATCGTTTGGATACTGTCTCTGCCTTATCTATCCAGCACTTAGGCATGTCACATTGTAGAAGGGTTTTTAAAGTTCAACTTCCAGTGACGCAGTGAAGAAAATTAAAGGGCCAGTCAATCCAAAGAACAAATAACTTTCTCTGCACTGAAAAATGGCACCCAGAGGCTCGGTCTCCCCTGTAGCAACTTCACTTTTCCGGCACAGCAATAGCGTGCTATTGTTGTGTTCAGTTTGGAGCAATGTCATACTGCTTATGTATATGTAAGGGTTTATTTATTTAGGTTTATTTATCTTTAATCCACCACAGCAAACTGAAATTCCTCCTGGCGATGTCAAGAGTTGGACAAGGAAAAGACAAATAATCAGGGGGATTCAGAACAGGGTCATAGGAGGAAGGGAAGGTGAGCAGGAGGAGGGAGCTGCAATCTGGATGGACAGGGAGAAGGCAGATGAGATTGGGATTGGGAAAAGGAAGAGATGAGGCGGTAATGTACCTTTTATGTAACTGTTTTCTTTGTTAACATGATTGTAAGTTCCTCATTACAGTACTTACAACCCACTCTCCTTCCTGTATAAAGCCCTTGCTTCGATATAAGAGATGTTTGTGTAGACCAGGAAACACTATTAGGCAAAGAGGATATTTAACCCCCCTTCCACTCATTAGGTGAAGACACTGATAGGGGAGTGTGATGAACCAGGAAAGACACGTGGACACAATGAAGTCATGTTGGTTGTTATAGACTTTTATCCAAAGGATACAAGGGTTGGAAAATGCCTTGCTGTTCCTGCTCTAGGAGGTATTTCCCTACCTCAACCAAAACTTAGGGTCTGTCTAATGTCAAGATGTTCAAAGCAAAATGTCCTGTGTCTGAAATCCTATTTTGGCCATCACATCCTAACAGTAACTCTATGGTGCTACGGGTAATGTCTTTGGCTTGAAAAGGCCACAAATGTTCAAGTTCAACAAAATGTACAACTCCAATAAAAAGGCTTCCACTTAAATGGTGTTCAAAGTTCCTGGGAATGTCTCCCTTCCCCAGATTTCTTTCCAGCAGAATAAAAGTTCCAAAAATATAACCATAGCTCAAGAGGATAGCTCCATCTTCCTGATATTTGCAATTAACTTCACATGCTTGGCTCCACCTGGTATACTCTCCTGCCAGGACTTACTTACACAGTTCACTTAATTCACAATCCCAAGGGCATGGGTCTTCCTTAAGATTCATTTCACACAATTGGCTTTGCCTAGTATACTCTCCTGCCTATGCTTTTTTACACAGTTCACTATATTCACAATCCCAAGGGCATGGGTCTTACTTAGGATTCTTTGTCCCATGAAACACCTGGTGTACTCCCCAGCAAGGTTCTTTAGTCACACAAGTTGGGTGCGAGACCCACTCTCACAAATGCCTGGTTTTCCCTCCTTCCAGTACTTTATATTACAAAAGATTCACAAGTCTCTTAATTTTGGGTGTGGGTCTTAGACTCATATTAAGCTGCATGCTTCAGCTTTGCCATGCTTTTAATAACCAGGTCAACCCTTTCTTAATCACTTCTACAGGGTTTGCCGCCCTGGCACATGGTGCGGCCCGGCATCCCACCTTCCCCAGTTGTGCTTACTGGTTATGTGCAGCTGCTTAGGTGTGCTATGTGAGTTTATGTGGTTGCTGCAACACTCCGGCAGGTCGGGAGAGCGTCCTATCCTTTCTGTGCACTTCGCCTGGCTTCCGCAGTCTGTAGGCAGCATTTAACTGTCGCTGCCCGTGCAACGCGAGGGCTCCGGTTCTCCCACTTCTCTTACTCTGCAGGATCGGCAGACCTTCCATGTCGAGCAGCGCTTGCTCTGCTCCTCTCTCTTCTGTGTCGCATGCAGCTGGGCTCTCGCCAAGCCATTTCTCCTTTCAACAGGAGCCGACTGCTCCTGTCAGCTTCTGCAGATACATCAGCTCTTGGTGATTTAAAGCTTCGGCCATGGTGCCACTCCTTCCAACAACTAGAGCACGGTGTGGGCTTCCGTGCTCTAGTGATCAACATAACTCCATTCCTCCTCCTCGTCCCAGTATCTTTAAAGGACTTATATACATGAGATTGATGGTCAGTCATCAGCAAGTCTTGTGGGAGGTTGAAGGGGGTTACCACAATATGCCATTAAGGCATGAGGAATGAAGGGAACATCCCTAAAAGGGAAAGAGGGATATCATGTCTCATCTGATGATGCAGAAATCCCACAATGAGGGTTGCCTCCCCTCATGTGATCCTCTCTCACATAGCCACCCCCAAGGTCTGATCAGGTAGTGGCTGCTGTCCCCTGGCCACATGAGCAAAGGCTACCTCCGGGAAAGGAGTGATGCCAGCATCAGATTCATCACAGGAGGCTCTTCAAATTATGAGGCAGCAGGGTGCCTGTCTACGGGGTAAACACGTCTCAGATACCTAAGGACTAGGTCAAGGAAGGGAAGATACGATTAGAGTAATGAAGATTAACGGAACATAATTCAGGCAATACCACAAGTTCACAGAGAGGGAGGAGTATATGGCTACTTCAGCAATTATAAAGGAAGAGGGCTAATGAAATATATTGGGCCTCATTCTGAGTTTGGAGGCAGCCATCGCGCTATTAGCACCATGGCTGCCTCCCAAATCGGTCCGACTCCGGTCTGGTGAAGGGAGTAATTACCGGTCCAGTCCGAAGTCGGCGGGACCGGTAATTCCCCATTCACCAGAGCCATTCCCCATTCCCATTTGAGCCCACATAGGGCTCAATGGGAATGGGGAAGGCGGCAATAACCGGTATCACCCCGGTAATCACCCCGGTATCCCTTTGCGGGTCCCGTCCATAACGCCTGCTAAAACCAGGCGTTAAGGGAGGGACCCGCAAAGGGACCTCGGAATAGGGCTCAAAGGATTTACCGGCACCGGTGTCATTACCGGTGCCCGGTATCCCTTTGCGCCCAGGTCGTAATGATACCCATTATAATAAATGCATTTCACTTGCAGCAAAACATAATCAGACTGGCATAAATGTATTCCTCGTCAGGCTATGAAAAGGCCTATAGCATCGCCAAATGCTAACATTTTCATTGTTGGCATCTAAAAGGAAGCCACCAAAATGCAGTAGGAAAATTGGCATTGTCAAGGCATACCAGCTTTCTTGTTTCTGGGGTGCACATATTCCAACAGGGCCTCCAGACAACTGGTAGCAGCAAGTTGAAGCAAAGGGTCTTTCTGTAACAATTAAAAAAGGAGGTGTATTTAGAAAAGACACACTTTGACAAAAGAGACACGTAAAATCAGAGTAAAGTCTTCTAACACTCTCGTTACCAGAATCCCCTCACACCAACTTCTCACTCAGCTGAGCATTCTTGCAGCATAAAACCTACACTGCAGTGGAGACCCTTGAAACCCAGCAACCTCAATGTGACACCTTTCACATGCACATTATCCACATCCTGAGCTGTTCTCAGAGGCTCGAGGTGATTTATTTATTTATTTATTGCATTTGTTAAACGCCCAAACCCTCGGGTATCACAGCGTTTTTACAGACATCTTACAGTAGAGTTCAACGGTATTACAAAAACATTCAATAAAGCACTTGTACAAAATTACATAGGCTTATGCATTACATGGTCACATTCACTATTTACAGTTTCTGGTAAATATCTTCTCTGGGGAGGCAGCTATCTAGGCCTACAGAAGGTGGATATATAAGATATATAAGGTATACTTAGTATTCGTTGAATAACCAGGTTTTTAATAGTTTTTTGAACCCATAGAAAGAGTCTTCATTTTTGATGTTTAGTGGAAGCTCATTCCAGAGTTTCGGTGCCATGACTAGGAAGCTACTGCCTCCTGCTCTGAAGCTTTTGAAACGTGGGACCGCAAGGAGCGATTTATTGTTGGATCTGAGCATTCTGTTAGACTCTTGTTTACATTTTGAATTGTTTAAGTAGATGGGAGCTTTGTTGGTAAGGCATTTATGGGAAACACATTGGCCCTCATTAGGACTCTGGCGGTAAGGGGTTTACGCCAGCGTTAGCTGCGCCGACCCCTTACCGCCAACTACGAGTTCCCAAAGCGCCATGGTCACTTTTACGCCCGCTTTTTGCGGGCGTAAAAATCCATGGCGCTATGGGACCTTGGTGTTAATTACGCCACCGTAATGTACGGTGGCGTAATTAACGCCTTCCCCACTCCCATTGAGCCCTATGGGGCCGAAATGGGAATGGGGAAGGGTAAATGGGTCAATGGGGACTTACCGCCCCGCCAACCTCGGAATGGGGCGGTAAGTCTGCCATCCGCCATGGCGTAAACGGACTTTACGCCATGGCGGAAAAGTCCGTCGATGGCGGAAAAAATCCGCCAGGGTCGTAATGAGGGCCATTGTGATTTAAAGATGATTCTGGCCTTAATGGGTAACCAATGAGTCTCCCTCCTAATGTTGGAAATATAGTCAGACTTCTTGATTCCTAAGACTGCTCATAGCGCTATATTTTGCATTAGTTATAGTTTCCCTAGGTTGGAGTTGGATGTTCTTAGTAAGAGTACGTTACAGTAGTCCAACTTATATAGTATTAATGTTCTTGCTAGGGTGATACAGTTTATGGGCGTGAGGTATTAGCGACTTAGAGCAATCAATTTGGAGGTGTAGGATGTAGACGATGCTAGCGCGCTAACATGTCCAGTCATTGTTAGATTAGCATCTAAGTGAACTCCTAGGGTTTTGACTTGTTTCGATACTCGGATCAGAGAACCATCAATGTTGATAGATGCATAGTCTGAATGGAGGGCGCTGATTTTGGTTTGGGAGTCCACAATGAGAATCTCCGTTTTCTCATTGTTAAGGCAGAGGCTATTCAGAGCCATCCAATTTTGGATTGTAGCATATATCTTGTTGATGATCATCGTATCTTGGACATAGTCCCCTGAGATCGGTATAAGGATCTGGGTGCTATCTGCAAAGATGGTGTAGATGACACCCATGCCGTCCAAGGCTGAGAAGAGGAGCGTAATGTACGCATTATATAATGTGGGCGAGAGGCCTGACCCTTGGGGTACCCCAATGGAAACTGGTTTGGGGTCAGAAGCCTCTTTCCCAATGCTTACTCTAGGCGTGCGTTAAGCTAGAAAGGATTTCACCCAAAGGGTGGCATCATTAGAGAAGCAGAAGTCCTTAGCTAGAGTGTCACATAGTTTATCATGGTCCACTAAGTTGAATGCTGCAAATAGGTCCAACAACAGTAGTATGCAGAGTTTCCCTGAGTCCCTAATAGTATCCATCTGGATTTTCAGATCCAGGAGAGCTGTTTCTGTGCTATGGTTGGGCCTGAATCCTGATTGTCTAGCTCCAAGGAGCTGGTTTTGTTCAAGATGTGCTTGAATTTGGTTGTATGCTATTTTGTCAATAATCTTGAGCAGGAACGGTACCTAGGTTATTGGTCGCTAGTTAGTGGGTACAGTTGCATCAAGAGATGTTTTTTTCAGCAGGGGGGTCACCCACGCTTCTTTTATACTTGCCGGGACTGTACTTGTATTGAATGAGGTGTTTACAAAGTTTGTGATAATAGGTGTGAGGAGCGGAGCGCAGAGTTTAACTAGATGGGCTGGGAAATTGTCTCCTTTGCAGTTGGAAGCTTTTAGTTTTGATATGGTGTCTGCCACTATGTCTTGGGTCACTGGGGTAAATTGGAATTGCAGGTTCACATTTTCTTTAGTTTTGTTGAGATTGGTATTCGGCAAATTTTATTTTTATTTCAGCTAGAATTTTTCTTTTTGTGAGAATTTTCTTTTGGAGTAGCTCGATTTTGGAGGCCAACGCATTTTGGATGGTAGTGCACCATTCCTTACTGGAGTTAGCAAGTGTAGTAACTGGGATTGGGTTTTCCAGTTCTTTAAAGATGGAGAAGAGCTCTTTGGATTTAGAGGTGGCGTTACTGATACGAGTGTTATATACCTTCGCTTTGTGGGTTATAGCTGCATCTTTGTAGATTTTGTTAGCCGCTCTGAAGGCGTTGGCAGAGTCTATGGTAGGGGATTCTTTGTTAATATGTTCAAGCGATCTTTTGGTTCACCTTAGCGCGACTAGTTCCTCATTAAACCAGAAACTTGTTTGTTTGTCAGCACGTCGTGTTTTGGTTGTTAATTGTGCTGCTGTGTCAATAGTGGCGGTAACGCACTTGTGGTAGGCCTCTGCCAAGAGACAAGGGTTGTTGCTAGTAACCATGATGGAGGACATCGCCTTAGTTATAATAGGGGCTAGGTTCTCAGCTGTTAGTTTACAAATATTTCTTGTTTCGTAAGTATCTTTTACTTTAATAGTTGATGGGCTTATCTCCTTTCTAGTTAGGGAAAAGTTAATGCTGTGATGGTCCGTCCAATCAAGTGGTACAATCAAGTCAATGGATATTTTGGAATTCAGTGTGAGTATCCAATCCAGATTTCAACCTTTGCTATGGGTAGGGGTATTCACCAGCTGTATGAAATTCATATCTTTGAGTGCAGTATGTAGGGCTTCTGCTTTAGTATCTTGCTTATCATTGAAGCCTAGGTTGATATCGCCAAGGATGATGTATTTGGTATTGGGTTTGATATGGGTAGCTAGCAATAAAGGTAAGTCTAGGTCCGGATGGGTGTAGCAGTTGGGTGATCTGTAAATTACCAAGAGGTTGAATGTGGTTTTCTGGTCAGTGGCGAGTTTGGCAAGGAGGAGTTCGTAACCTCCTATTTCTTCAATGGGGGAGGATCTAATTTGCAGGTTGGATTTTGCTATTACGGCCCACACCACCTCCTAGTGTTTTAGATCCATCAGTCCTGATGATGTTATAATCTTGTGGGATGGCCAGGGCTAGTAAGGGTCCAGAAGCATGGTGCAGCCAGGTTTCTGTAACTACTAGCAGGTCTAGCTGTTGCTCGATAATGAGGTCGTGGATTTCAATGGCATGGGCTCCTAGTGAGCGGGTATTAAGGGCACCTTTAATGTTGCATGACGGCTCTGTTGGAGGCTCTGGGGTGATCATTGGAATCTGATCATCAATAAAACTGGCGGGATGTTTGGCAGTGACTCCAAAGGAATGGGTTTCGGCTGTTTGCACAGGACACAGGCTGAATTATGGGGATCAATAAGGTGTGTGATCTTAGGCAATGTAGTCTAGTGGTACTCTGTATCGGATAGGTGGTCGAATTGATCAGATTATTTAAGGCGTATTCCTGATCTTTCAAAGATGTGGACTTAGTAAGCCATACATTTTACAGATTACATTCAGTGTGCGCTATACATGGAAACTGAACTACTCAATACACTCACAGACTGTGACTCTTGTACACAAGAGGAAAGATTCTGAGTATACTTCTTCACATATAATAGTTACTGTATATCTGCTGGAGAAGCACTGATGAAGCCTTTAGTTCATCGGTCTACTGTTCACATTTTGTTCTCAATTATTATTTTATTTGCTACTATCCATGCTTCTCCCACAGTACAGGTTATATGAATAGTACACAGTGATGGATGTACCGCGGATTATGCAAATCAATGCAGAAATAACCTTGCCACCTTTTGTTACCAGAAGCTTTTCTCAGCAAATATAATGGCTATTGCCTTTCTGGCCACACCTGGAGGGAAAGGACCCAAAGGGGGCCTGTACTGGACTGCACTGTAATCTTTCATTCGCAGCTGTGGACGCAAAATACTGAGTAAGGATCTTGAATCATCCATGCATTTGTTTGAGCAGATTCGCTCTAAGTACTTATCTCTGCCATTAGTTCATCAGCAACAAAATCTGCTGCTACGCCCAGACAACCATGACAACCAGACGACCATGAGCCCACTATTCTTAATTAAATTCATCAGACCCTGGTGGTCCGGTGACATTTCAGACCTTCCCCTGCCTTGGAGCCCATCAGTAAGATTGTAGGGGCAGTGGGATCCTCCCTGTTGGTTGTGCAGTTGCCTTTGGTAATTCTTTCCTTGGCCTAGAACCAGCTTTGCATCCGACCATCCATAAAAGACCATGCTACAATCAAATCACTGACAGCCCTTTGTTTTGAAAATCATCTGAAATCAAACAAAATCCAGGTTTTGATACCTTTCATTGGTCCAACGGAAAAGGGAAAAATTGCCAATCTGATGAAGAAGTAACTGGGACTTCGAAAGCGAATGTATCTACCATCTCAGCATAATATTTTCAGTTGGTCCAATGAAAGATATCAAAACTTGGATTTATTTTCTTTTAAAACTTGACTGAAACGGTGTCAAAAACCTTTCTTTGAAAAATACTGCGCATGTATTTGCTTTGTATGCTAATGTGCACTTTGAATTTACTAGAGAGATAACAATCAATGATTGTGGTGATCATATACAAATGTACCTGGATCTGGAGGTTCTGCAAACCAATAAGCATTGAGAGCACCTTTTGCATATCCAATGGGTAGAGTGAGGCGTCCTGCTCAGTATTTGGCCTGCTCCTGGCCTCAGATTGGGCGGTGACCACCAAGGAAGAGATGAAATTTAGCTTCAGGATTGTTCGTAGAAAGAGAACAAGGCTGACTGAGAAATGGAAAGAGCAAGGATGTATTAGTGAAATGTATGTTGTCAGTAAAGATTACCAATGGATATGTAATTTAGGAAAGTAGTTACTAAACTACAAATGACTGCACCTTTTAGTGTATTCTTGTAATCACACTTTCTGTCCATTAAATGTATATTAGGAGATTGGTGTAGGCAGGATATAACAACATTACACATTAAAGTGACCAACCTTTCATGGCATTGCTGAACTGTGACGGTAAGTTGCACTGCGAGAGCATAGTGCCAATCTACCTCAGGTCCAGCCTTCAATAGGAGAAAGATGAAATGTTACCAAATTCTAACTGAATATGAGGAAGGGTAGAATGGTACCATCTATTCAAGGGAAAATCACTGACCATTTTGCGAATCCACCTGACTGCGCACCAACATGTTTGGAATCTCATTCTCTACCTAGATCCGGTACACCCTCTGTTCCATGTATTTTGGAAACTCCCTGTTCTTGTGCTCAAGAAGTCCCTTTGGAGGACCAGGACTCAAACTTATCAGAGATCTCCATAGACCCTCAGTCCAATACATCAATGATGATGGACACTACGCCTGATCCCTGTTCTCTCTTACCATTTGATAACACTTTTATAACTACTTCTTCTGCATCTACCCAGGCCCAGCTTCCACCACAACGGCTCTCCACCAATGTTCCCTCTAATTATTTTTCTCTAAGTGCGGAAATGATTTTTCTTTGGGCGCACATTATTTTCTCTGTGTGCAACTGAATAACGATGTAAGCCACCTTTTGAACATGCGTAGTTAGTGAGATACCAGCTCTGAAGAGTTTGCAAGGCAATTTCCCCTTCCCAACCACCGCAATTATTTACAAATCAGTTTAAAAGGAGCATCTTAAAACTCTTTTTTCTGAAAATATAGTCTAAATAAAAATTATTTTCTATGTGATTATAAGGCGAGCTTATCAACTGGTCCAAAACTGCAACATATGCCATAGTACCTAACAAAAGTACTCCTGCGCAGAGAGAAACACGTGTATGGACAAAAAAAGCTTTGCATGCTCAGGATAAACAATAGGTTTAGTCGTGACTATTCAATTGTCAACCCTGCTCAGAGACAATACAGAAAGTGCTTAATGCCATTGGGAACCAACTCATGTTTATAACAAAAACAAGTATTGCTAATCACTGATCTATCAAAAAATCAGACATTATGCAAATTGAATAATTGTAACTGAAAGGAATGTGTCAGAAAACATGCCAATAAGAGTTTGTGTGCCACTTTAATGGAGTAATTCAAGCGCCAGGAGAAAATGCCTTTCATAATTTGTGTAAGGACAATATTTGCATCAGAATAACTGCACCACAGAATATGATTATGAGAATTCCTGGTCCTCTGCTCACTATCCACATTATGTTGGTTTGTGAGTTGTGACATTTACTCAAAACCGGCCTTACAGCTAGGAGGTATAAACACCATCTATTTTACTCCTAAAAACAGGGCAATATGTCCAACAAAAACGGGAAGCCATGAACATTTAGGAATCTACCCCTGCTTGTACCCATCAGTTCCACTGACATCTTTGCGAATCAATGACCAGCAGAGCAGTGGCATTGGTAGAAACTCAAATAATATTACTGCCCGATCTCAAGAGGAATTTTAAGTGAAAAGAACATATTTTAATAAGCATGAAATATCCCTACTGGAAAAGCCAACTACTTTCTTACTCCCTGAAAAATCTTTTGATTCCAAGTATGGAGTAAAATCGTATACAAACCCTGCTTGTAACCCTGATATAGGAAGTGCAGTTACAGGGCACATAATACAGCTTATAGTTTTGCCCACCCTTGCTCACCACAGCCTAGACAAAAATCAACAAGAGCCTTACTGAGGTTTCTTCTGGTGCCCTGTGGGAGAACATTACATATATTTGCCCTTTAAGTAAACTGTAGCAATGCTCACAGGTACAACATATTGAGTACCTTCTTCTTTAACTAGGGACTCCTCCTCTGAAATCCACTGTTATCAGTTGAACAAGATGCATGGGGATGCTAGTGACAAATGCAAACCCATGATTATGTTGAAAATCCCTGAGCAGCTGAGCATAGACAGAAAGAGAAAGTGCAGTTTCCTAGACTATTATTATAGTTCCTATTCAAACATTTCCTTCACTGTACTGTACTGCCAAAACATCTGATTTGGTTGTTGAAAGTTGCCGATTTGTTCTTCACCCTAAGGGAGTGTTCTCCTGTTCCCTTCCACCCTTTCACCTCCCCGGCTCCTGTACTAGCCTCCAATATTAGTTGACAGTACTCTAAAAAGTGAGGGATTGTAGCTGTAAAACACCAACAGGGATATTTGCATACCTACAATACAATGCAAGCAAATCCAATGTAAAGCCTCACAATAATATTAAGTGGAGTTTAAGAAAATGTCATAAGTCTGCATGTGCACAATTACTATGAATTACATACAAGATTGTTTGCAACATACCCCACCTTTAATTGTTGGGTAGGATTATTCAAGTGCTCGGTGAAACCATTCTTGTATAGCAGCGAGTAAACATATCATTTGTTAAGGTCTATGCTCCATGGAACTCTGAACATTTTGAAAGGTTGCTGATTGTGTAAAAAACATTCTATTTATCTGAATATTGTTGCACTAATTTTATATACGAATAATGCCAGGCAGAGTCCATACCAATTATCCCCTGCAGATTCATCAATGGTGATGGACGATAATTTGGTTAATGTATGCAGGCATATCTTAGTTATATGTTCTGTTCATGGAACCACTTTTTCATATTCTTTTTTAACCTCTTCTCAGTGTATTCTCTTTTTAGGGATTTTAGGTTTTTAAGGTCAAGCTTGTATAGTAGGGAAATGTAAAAAGGTAAGACCACAATATCAAGAATAGTTAGTATAATTTATCTTCATTTTGAGAGAAAGTAAATGTTAGGTAGCTGCTGTGGCTTGTCCCTTATTACATCTTTTTGAATAGGTGGGAATTGTCTGTGTGCGCTGCTGAAATTCTTCTGAGCGGCACCCAGAAGGAAGCTGGGCAAGCGCACATGCGCACAGCTTAGAGGGAACATTGCTCTCCACTATGTTTCGACAAAGTGATAATGGAGTGGATGCAGGTCAGACAGACGTTCTGACTGAAATCAACCAAGTGTTGTGTGTTCTGGTCTCCCTTTATGAAGGGATTAAGGTAGAGAAAAAACACACCCGGTTATGTTGGAATCACTACTCTTAAACTGGATAACTCAAAGATTCACATTAACCTGAAAGACTTTTTAAATACTCAGCAGCAACAATTATCCGATAAACCAATGGTTGCTTCTCCTGGTGAAGGAAACCGTGCTTCTGTTGTCCAACCACTACATGATGCTATCATTGATGGAAATTGCAATGCTTCTCTTTTGGCTTCCACCCTATAGCAGTCTGGCACACTACCAGCCACTGAAAGGAATGAGGGTGGTGCACATGTAACTGACACACTTTTTCCTCTTAATAGTCCAATTCTAATCAATGATACCACACTGAAAGCTATAGATACTCAGAAAGCAGTCCCAACCTTTCTAAGAGTGTCTAAACATTCTGGGCTTGTATCAAATGTCGATAGGGCATTAATGGTGGATGCCTCAGAGCTCCCTGTTATTTCTGATGGCGTCACCATTCCATGCTCCATTAACTCCCTAAATCCTGGGTTGTCCATGGATTGTTGGGATGATGGTTGCATGAATGGGGCCATTGAGAGCAATTTTTCAGTGGGGACCACCGTTGCACGTAAGTCAAACATACGCCCAAAAAATGTGAGAAATAAATAAAGAAAACAAACAATATTAAACATCCATACCAGCAAAAGCAAGCCATGAAGAAATTTGTTAATTGCTTGCTAAATTAACCTTTAACTAAATCAGCCTTGATTAGGGATGTAACATTCCCTCAAAAACATAATGAACAGGTTGTATTGATGGAGCCAGAAATAGGAAACAATGGTGAGCCCGATTGCGTTATTGTACTTGTTGAGCCTATCGTGGAGGTTCATCCTGACTCCTCGTGTACAATTGGGCATCCTAATTCCAACGCAAATGTTCCCACATTCAGTGAGACTGTTTGCGGTGCATTGACAAAAGTTATTACATCACCCCAACGGAATAATCATACAACAACCTTGTTATGCCAACCCTCTAATGAATCTAACAAGCCACTGAATGCTATGGCACAACATTGGTTACCTTCCAAAACTCCCAAATTGGGCCTACTTTCTTGTAATAACTACGACCACCCTGTAATGAAGTCTTTAACTATGAGTAGTAATCTTGTGCACCCAGGCATGACAGTACATAACAATCTTGCTGCATTGTTTCCCTTGCCTGAATCCAATAATACTAGGAGCACACTTCAATATACTAATGGTGACACAAGTTAACGAGTGGAGACCACACCTAGGGGACCTCAGAATGGTATTTATGAAAGGTTCGAAGAGCAGAGATTGCCTTAAAGATAATCAATTGTCTCGCCCATTGAATGGTCCTGCTTATTTTCGAGAAAATAAATCCTTATTGGCTACTATACAGGACGAGGCTATATGCAGGAGTTGTCCTCTTAGAGTTCTATTTGAAAGCATTCTACCTGAAAATAAGCATATAATCCTGACACAAAGCAATATATTACGATTCTTAAACATTGTTCCTAAACTTAAGGATATCACTTCAAGTGATTTGGACCGGATTAAGTTTGGTGATCGTTATAGGACAGATCGAGTGGACCTATACTTTCACTCAAAAATGGTACTTGATGTGGTGATGGGTGAACTCTCCACTGTACACCCTATATGTGTAGGGGCCAATCGAACACGGGGGACAATAGGAACAGCTTACCACGCCCCAGTGAAATATCGATATCATTGAATCAGAATCAAAGCTCTAGGGTGGTATAATTCTTGGGGAACAATCAGAATACCTCTTATTAATTAAAGGATTGGTCATGGATGTCCAGAGCATTGAGTGGGAATAAGGATACCTAGCCCAAGTAGTCCATTACAGGTAGAACAGCTACCTTTCACTGTCCTTTCCTGGAACACTCACGGATACTCTCACCTGATGACTAATCCATTTGTTGGTACCATGATGCGCTCACACTTTATAATATTTCTCCAAGAGACCTGGCTCACGGTGTTATCGATCTTTGACGGCTTTGTGTCCGATTTTCAGTCAGCAAAGAAGAGCAGTCATGGTCGTCCTTCTGGTGGGCTGGTCACTTTAGTTTGTGTGTGCAGTGAACTGTCAATCGTGGCAAGCCTTTAGCCTATGTTTGGTATATTGGCCACACACATTAGACTCCAAATGGATTGCCAATATGATAGCTTAACCATTAATGTTTATTGGCACCTTGGGATAGGGAACATCAGTACTGTCACAGGCAATATATCGAACTGTATCAATACTCAGCTGGAAACCTGGACTAATGGTCACATTCTTCTTTGTGGTGATCTTAATGCATTATGCATTATTTTAGACTCTGCACAAAGAATTTACTCTAAATTATCAGGGAACGAATACTTTGGATACATGTGGCTTGAATCCATGGGTGGGTAGGTCTTAATCTACTGAATGGAGTGGTTAATGGGGACATTCCGAGCAAACATACCTGAACTAACGGATCCTCAAGCTCCACGATTGCCTATATTTTTGCTAGTAATGGTCTTCTTGGGAAATGTGTGAATCTTAATATTATTGGTACTGACAATAGTGATCATAGCACTCTGAAGCTAGAATTGGATTTGGGGAAGGTCAAATTAAATTCTTTGGCACAAGTTAGTGGTGATGTCCATATAAATACTGCAGGTACTAGAATCAGTTGGAATTCAGCAACAGTCCAGCATGTTAATGATTTTGTTTCTCTATCATTATTGGAGAGGCCACTTCCTTGCCAATATAATGTTTCCTCAGTGGATAATTTTGGTGAGTTCTTTTTTGATCACATTAGTCCCACACTTAAGCCTAAGGAGAATTACTCCAGGGTTGCCTATAAGAAACATATCCATTGTTAGGACTTGGGAGGTAGCAGGAAGGAAAAACGTGATGAGGTCATTGATTAAGTCGCTTAACAAGTCCAATATCCTATCCCTTGTAGAGAAGGATATGAACATTAGGAAAATTAAACAGAGCTACCGGAATTGCCTTAGTAGGAATCTTGCTCTCAGAACCCAGAATGATGCTGAATGTATTTTGACCACGTTAAATAAACTCAATACCCAAGAGTTCTGGAAACGTCTAAATTCTGTTGATAAGCTTCAAATAAAGAGCTTATTAAATCCCTGAACTAGCTTGGGTGACACACTACTTTAAACTATTTGCCTCTCCAGTAAATGCTATTGAAGGGCAATCCTTAGTTTGTATACCAACGATTTCAGATTGGTATCCTGGAGTGGATGTAGCGTCCATTAAAAATATAATCTGTCGACTCATTACCGCCAGGGCCCCTGGGCCCAATTGTCTATTCAATATATTACTCAAAGGGAATCCTGAAGTATGGCCATTGATTTTGACTGCTCTTTTTAAGGACATTGTTGTTTCCAATTCCTTCCCTCAGTCTTTGCTACAGCCCATATAATACCCAGCTATAAGAAGGGCTCTCGCCTCAATCCTATCAATTATTGGCGCATAGCCATTCCGGATGCAGACAGCAAGGTGTTTGTTGCTGCATCATCTGCAAGATTGGCAATCTGGCGTGGGCATTATCAAAAAATGGCAGACAGGCTTCCAAAAACATCTTGGTACATCATTAAATGGTTTTAACCTAAAATGTATTATGAAGCTTAGGAAATATGACTGTGTTTATGATGCAACAATTGATCTCTCTGCTTTTTTTGATGCACTAGATAGAGATATTCTAAGGTCAAAGTTAAGGAAGTGGGGGTTCCCAGAGGACCTGCTTCAATTCACCAAGTTAGACTAGAGCACACAGGCACCCTCTCGCATAAGATACCAACTTCTAGGGGAGTTAGGCAGGGATGCATGTTGGCTGCCTGCCTATTTGATCTCTATATGGCGGATATTGAGGAGTATCTTTCACCAGCCGCATTCATATGAAAGCAATGTGGCTGGTGTACGCTGATGACTTCTTACTTTTCGATTGCTCCAGACTGGGTATACAACGGATGATTAATGCCTTCCTAGATTTTGCTACTGCCCATAGTCTTCAACTAAATCCTGATAAAACCAAAGTGATGTGTTATTCTGCTGGCAAAACAAATCACAAACATAAAGTGTTATGCAGAACCAGTACTTTTACAACAAGTTGAGAGCTTTGTCTAATTGGGCTTTTACTATTTTCGCAAAACAATATAAAATTCTTCTTAAAAACTGGCTAAATACACGTACAACAGCCCTCCTGAACCAAATTTTAAGGCTAGACACTGAATATGACAGGTATTCCCTAATTCCTAACCATGCGATTCTATCAAAGCAAAATAGTACCAAAAATGTTATATGGTATTGCAATATTACCAACTTAGATTTTAGACTACCTGCCTGTGTTAGAGTCAATAATTTGGAAAAAGATCTTAAGGCTACCTAATTGTGTTCTGCTATCTGCTATTTTGTATGAGTTTGGCCTGCAGTCACTCAAATCTAGGGCATGTTGGAAACGCTTGTCCCAATTTTACAAAATATAATATCCAACTGACAATAAAGATTTTCCAGAATAACTTACAAGAAAGTCTTAATTCTATTAAAGACTCACATTATGCTTCTCTTTCTTTATTAAACCTAAAGAAGAAAGCTCAGCTGCAAGTATTTTATGCACCTGACTGAGGGCATAGCGTATGCATTAACAAGGTGCAATACAATATTAAACAGACAAAACATTAAACCTAAGAAACTTTAGTCCATATAAAGGTCTCTAGAAGAAAAAGAACTCAATTTCCCAGGAGGCTGTCTTGATCTGGGCCAAATCGTCCTCGGGACCAGCCCTCGGGAGCAATAATTACCCAATTCAGCCCAAAATACAGGTTCTATTGTGCTGAGCAGTGATCTCATGCTAGTGACAATGACACCTTCAATAAGTTTTAGTATTTATTCTAAACAGTGAATTTCATATGCATTTGGTATTCAAGTTAGAGAAGATTACAAAGCATAAAACTTAGAGAAATGCAAAATATAGAGAAACATGGAACTTAGATAAACATAGAGAAACATAGAGAAATATAGAGAAACACAGTCTTACGCCCCTTTAATCAGCACTAGGAGACCTTGGCCCTCACAAGCTAGCTGTCAAGCCCCGCTCAGAGGGCAGAGCTGAAGGAGTGCCATCAGAGCTCCAATTCCGGGCACTTGATCTGCTCGAACCAAGTCCACAGGACGATCTCCCACCCGAGTCATGTGAGCATGTGTATTTTATAATCTTGTGCTGCCCGTCCGTGACGCACAGTTCCAGAACTTTCCCTGTGCAAAATATAGGCTGGCTCATGGAAAAAACCCAGCTCTGTTAATTTCCACTGTGCTTCTTCTGAGCCCCTCCCTGCCCCATCTGCGCGAAAGCTGAGGAATGTCTTATCAGTGCCTTCCCAGAGAAAAGGAAGATTAGCTTGGGGCCATGCAGGGCTACCGTTAGTGAGGCAGAATATTCTAAGGGAAGCAGGGATGTATTAACCCCATCTGCAAGCTCTAAAAGGCATGCACTCATAGCTTAGTGTTTATAGCGCTTAAGACTGGCTATCTAAGCGCTATATAGGTGCCATAATGTTCCAAACACTCCAAAAATGTCCATTAGCTACAGAGCTAGGGCCCTCTCCCTGCCTGTCTATCAACAATGCATAATGTGACCTATCACTCATACTAGGCCTGCATATTCCTTGTAGCTCACTACTGCATAATGGAAGTGCTACAACAGACTACTGTCAGCATTTTTAGCACATACTTTGAATACACTATTGGCTTTCAGCGGCTAATGCTGTCATCTAAAGCCCTGATTGGCAAGGTTGCAATTTTGTGTATCACTACATTCCACCCCTATTCAACGTGTGTGCGACAAATGCTGACTAATACACATCAATATAGTATTTAGTGCAGTGATAAAGACCTTGGGGCTTTGCAAGAGGTTTAAGCAAACTATCTTCTAGCGGTTAGTCAGCGTGGCATGCAAGGTAAAACACTACCTAAACAAAAATGTACACAAAGTGAACAGTGACATATACCCTTGCCAAACCCTGGCCTACACAAAAATATCTACACAAAGTGAACATGGACATTTACTCTAGCCAAAACCTGGCCTACACAACAATACCTAAATAATTATTGTATAACTGATTGTCAGTTAAAAAGCAGCATGCAGTTAGAATGTCAAGGCAATCCAGTGTAGTCTAATCTACAATGCACTATTGCATTTATGTATGGTTACCAATTCTAAAACCTGGCAGCCTTTCACTCTCAGGGCCTACCCTCCCCCTGATCCCAGGGCATTCAGACGTGACTATGGGCTGTGTGATTAGACACTTCCCCCATGTATGTGGAACCCAACCAGAAACCATCTAATTTCGTGAACAAGGTGAACCCATGGGCACCAGGTTATCTAAATAAAAACAATTCTACTAATTTGCATCAAAGCATGGCATGTGTTATTCATGCAATCAAAAGCAAGCAATTCAATCCATATGTATGCTGGTAACTTTAGCTCTGCGTGCCAGTGTGTGGAGGATGGTCGCCCCCACTCAGTAAAAAGCCAACACCTGCTGATTAAACAATGTTTTCCATACAATGCATCATGTGTATTTAGCAGTCTTGTTGATCTGCCCTATGGCAGAAAAAATGTCTTCATACCTAAAATTCTGCCATCTTCAGTGGTTGTCAATACTTGTAGCAGTGTTGGGAGTATCAATGAACCCCACTAGGCCAGAAGTTCTATAGCAGAGCTGGCATCAGAACCCATAGTGGCTAGCTTATTGTGCAGTTTCTATGTCACAAGCATATAAAGCTCCTGCAATTAATGGATCTAGCTCCCTAGCTACGCGCACTCTAGTGATGGGCCATAGAAATGGACTCCATTTGTAGCAGCTTGGTAGTACTAAGGAAACATTGCCTCATGATAAATCTATGTCTAAGTGTATCACTGTAATAATGGAGGTGTGCATTACCAGCCTACAATTTACATGTTCCCTTACTACTGGAAAATCTAACATGTTCACAGTGTCTACCTATTGTGACTTGGAGAATACCCTTCTTCAAGTGGGATATCTACCATATACAATATTAGTTTTAGCCACAAACACCATAATACCCTCCGGCAGTGGCTGTTTCATCACACCATTGTGTAAAATGCATTTAGTCAAGTTATAGTCCATAAAATCTTGGCGATAGCACTCGCTGCATTTCTTGGTCAGAAAAACATCACATTAAACAAATCGTATCCATTCACTGAATCATTTGGGCCTATGACTTCATAGACACCAGTCATATAGGTCAGTGACAAAAGATGTCTGACAATGTGCCAGGCCAGTACGCTAGCAATTCCATGTGGATACTCATTTGTAGCGCTTTTCCAAAGAATTATTCCAAATGTCTACAATCAAAAGGTGACTCTTTGCATTAGTGTGCTGGAGACAGCTGTCCCCACAAAAACATGAACTGGTTGGTTTAACAAAAACCGTGTCACACACTGTGTCATAAAATCAAACATCAAGTCAGTCATGATTTCATTTACCTGCCTTAAGCTGGCTGTAAAAGTATCCAGTGTTTCAAAGGTTACCATCTCAAATTAGAGCTCACACACTTGGCAGCATTACTTCAATTAAGGATCTTAACCTACGCACAGGACTTTGATGTGCGCACTCATTTTATCACAAAATAAATTACGCTCCTGCTTGCATAATTCTGCTGCCCCAACAATTCATAAATCATTTTCCTGCCTACGTGCAACGTAGAAGTGTTTTTTTTTTTCTTCAAAAAGCAAAACATCTCTGGTTAAAGCAATTCAGTTGGAAGAGCAAAACCATTTCGTTTTTTCAGATTCATCTCAAAAAGTGCATTTAAAAACCATTTTTCAATGTGTTCGCATTCGAGTGCTGTGTCACACAGCTGTTTGTGGTGCATGATGTTACAGTCCACAACTCATTGTCCATAGTCCTTTAAACAAGAAAGGCAAGACATGTCAATTAAGTTATTTCCAGCAACTGAATCATTTGAATGTGTAGCATCAAATATTTGATAATTAGCCAAGTCTGCACCGTGCCAGTTCAGCAAAAGTTATTAATCTGTTGGACACCTTTCGCAGGTTGCAGAACAAATAGCAGCATTGAGTGCGGTGCAGGACACGTTTAAAGTTGACTCGCATCTCGCAGTAACTCGCATATTCTCTGAGACCAGTGTCACCCACATACTGCACACATTTACGCCAATAAGGACACGCTATTGTCTTGCTTTTTTGCCTAGGCAAAATACAAACAGAAATGTTAGGATGTCATTAAAAGTACAATGTCATTATTCATCAATATCAGCGTTATCCACCCCTTCCCTGAACACCACCCCCATCTTCAGAAGTCTCACCAGGTAACTACACACTTTATCATTGCTACTGCAATTATTTATCACCCTTCTGCATGTTTCTGGGGGCTTATTTACACTCAACCATACGGGGTGTAACTGCCTAATCACAAACTCATTTGTGCAATGCGATCATAGTTGGTCAATGGTACCTCAGACTGATCTGTGCTTTTACAAAAGCCATATAATAAGTACCCAGGTCGCACTTCTCAATGGATCAATGCTTTTCTTTGTCACCAAAGCGATCACGACTGCCAGGCGCCAACTTGCTTCCAGTGTCTCATGATCTTGATTTAGTTTGCCCTGCTGGCATCACTCCATATTTCAAAGGTAAAGTCTTTCAGTCCAATACCGCCTGCAGTTGCACAAGCAGCTTTGTTTATTTTTCTCCATACAGCTAGTGTCTTTCAAGCCTCTGGTTTTTCACTTGTCATTTTCTCAAAGGGTGTTTGCTGTTTCTTGGACCACCCCTTTGAGCGCAATAGTCTAAGTCAGTTTCTTTTGTTGCTTCAACAAATCCTTCATTCTTGCACTAAGCCGTGAGGCTTCTGGATCATGGCTAATGTGCAGTGTTCATGTTGTACTCCAAAGCCCCGCTCTGCATGTTGTCTCTTGCAAAACGGCTAAGCACTTTTGTCAGTTTTGCTTCCATCTGGAATGCCATAATGTCTTTGTCAGTTACTCCATCCCTGGCAATGTAGCTTGCAGTTTGCCAGCTGTGTATTCTCTCTTCTCAAAGCGCCTAGAGGTTTCTTCTCCAGTGCACAGCGCTTTACTTCAGTTCACATCACATGGTGCATGGGAATGCAGCTTGCACAGCAATAGCGTTTCATTTCACATCACATCACATGGTGCATGGGAATGCGGTTTGCACAGTAATGTCTGTTGGAATGGGCAGCTGTCTTTTCTTAGCCCATTCACAGATGCACAGGTTCCCCAAATGTTCAGATGTGATGTGCCCGTCTGCCATCCTGCATGCAGCCTTTGTTTTCCTACCAGTGTTACTGGGCAAATTCTTTACTTCTGATCAGTTCTGTTATTACATGCCGTTAGAAAGTCTCTTTTCTGCCTTTGCACCCCCTTCCTCAGTTTTCTGCTCACTGACGGTCTTTTCACAGGGGAAGGAATGCAGGAATGTCATTGTTTATCTTTCGTGTGCACCTGGCAGCGCCATGAGCACGCAGCAAGCTTATCTCTTTGCTCTATAACTCTTAAACTGTGGCGGCTTCAATGGAAAGGCACTCGTTTCAGACAGTTCATACAGATTAACTCTTTCTTGCACTGCTCTTGTCCAGCAACTCAGAAAAGCTCCCATATCTGAAGCATCATTTCACTAAACAGAAGTGCAGTATTCTGCTTTTGTCTGCCTTCCTTTCGCGCACCTCGCCCAAGACAGCTTCAAGGCACAAGCTCTGCACACACAGCAAGACTCTTATTTTCAAAAGAGGCACTTTTCTTGTCATCAGATTCTACTCATGTAATTTTGCAAAATGTCAAAGCGTCTTTAGCCTGTTTTAAACTGAATAATGTCCCATTTAAAAGCATACGTTTTTTTTTCCTTCTGTTTCCTCGTAACCTTGTAGTTTTGCTTCACAAGCTCAATCCAATGCAATGTGCGATTTTTCAAGAGAACCCACAACCTACTAAATCTTTGTGCTATCTTATCACACACAGATTTTTCATTCTGTTGTACCATTGCCAGAATATAACCACTTATTTCGGTGCATTTAAAAAATGCCATGTTTAGTGCAGCTCCCTGCACGTTTTTTTCTTGCAAGAACAACCCACACTCCCTATATTGCTTGTGGGCTGTTAAATGTGTCAACAACATTTTTCACCATGTACCACAGTCAACAGGTCACTATTTCCAAACATGCATCACTTATAAGGCAACAGTACAAATCCATGGCATAACGTGGGAACAGTCAAAAATACTCCAGGGGCAATTTAGAGGCAATTTAGAAAAATATAAATTGTTTTTTCCTCCCAAACCATTGCAAACTGATTCTGCAATTTCAAATCAATACACAAAAATCGAAAATCCAAATAACATTCACTCACTTTCCTTTTTTAAGTGAGTCTCTCACCCATTATAAGCATGGCACAGCTTAAAATGCAATATAACCATTTTAGTGAGTTTCCTTTAAAACAGAATTCGCCACCACTAGCACATGGAATTTACAGTTGCCAAAAGAAAAACAAACCCTTTAGGCTCTCAGCACAGATGTTACTCTTTCTCCTAAGCACGGCTCATTCCCCACGTTATTTTTCAGGAATGCCAACACTTCAAAAGCATACATCAAAAAAGCAAACCTTCGCCTCCGAAAATAACAGCCCCCCACTCGCTAGCACACTGGGGCTGAGTCAATGATTAGATTACTGTTCACAATTTGCATGTCAAATCCTTGCAATTATTTTTCCCTGCCCTCATGACAGAATAGAGATGAGAACACCGTCTCACTTTGCATTTCAAATTACAACTTTAAACTGGGGAAACCGCATGATAAAATTCTTTTCTAATTGAACATACATCTTTCTTGACCATTCATCGGAGCGCTTTAAACAAAGCCATTTCCCGCTTGTTTATCGCCTTGTACTCCCTTGGCTCCATTCCCAAGCAATAAGTCAGTCACGACTGATTTACTGAAGGGAGTCTTAACCACACAAGCTATCGGCCACGGCAAGCCGACACAACGCTGCTGTCTTTTGAAGTCTCAGAGCTGCAGTGAGACCACCAAGGAAATGCGACAGCCTGCTCTTCACTCTACACTGTGTTCTCTCACACAATTTGTCATTTCACAGCAAGGCACTGCTCTGCACAAATCCCACAAAGCTGCCACCAAATGTCTTGATCTGGGCCAAATCGTCCTCGGGACCAGCCCTCGGGAGCAATAATTACCCAATTCAGCCCAAAATACAGGTTCTATTGTGCTGAGCAGTGATCTCATGCTAGTGACAATGACACCTTCAATAAGTTTTAGTATTTATTCTAAACAGTGAATTTCATATACATTTGGTATTCAAGTTAGAGAAGATTACAAAGCATAAAACTTAGAGAAATGCAAAATATAGAGAAACATGGAACTTAGATAAACATAGAGAAACATAGAGAAATATAGAGAAACACAGTCTTACGCCCCTTTAATCAGCACTAGGAGACCTTGACCCTCACAAGCTAGCTGTCAAGCCCCGCTCAGAGGACAGAGCTGAAGGAGTGCCGTCAGAGCTCCAATTCCGGGCACTTGATCTGCTCGAACCAAGTCCACAGGACGATCTCCCACCCGAGTCATGTGAGCATGTGTATTTTATAATATTGTGCTGCCCGTCCGTGACGCACAGTTCCAGAACTTTCCCTGTGCAAAATATAGGCTGGCTCATGGAAAAAACCCAGCTCTGTTAATTTCCACTGTGCTTCTTCTGAGCCCCTCCCTGCCCCATCTGCGCGAAAGCTGAGGAATGTCTTATCAGTGCCTTCCCAGAGAAAAGGAAGATTAGCTTGGGGCCATGCAGGACTACCGTTAGTGAGGCAGAATATTCTAAGGGAAGCAGGGATGTATTAACCCCATCTGCAAGCTCTAAAAGGCATGCACTCATAGCTTAGTGTTTATAGCGCTTAAGACTGGCTATCTAAGCGCTATATAGGTGCCATAATGTTCCAAACACTCCGAAAATGTCCATTAGCTACAGAGCTAGGGCCCTCTCCCTGCCTGTCTATCAACAATGCATAATGTGACCTATCACTCATACTAGGCCTGCATATTCCTTGTAGCTCACTACTGCATAATGGAAGTGCTACAACAGACTACTGTCAGCATTTTTAGCACATACTTTGAATACACTATTGGCTTTCAGCGGCTAATGCTGTCATCTAAAGCCCTGATTGGCAAGGTTGCAATTTTGTGTATCACTACAGAGGCTTTGGCACAGTTTATAGTAGGTCACAGAACATATGACATCAATCCTCCAATAGGCATGCAGCTGTCCCTCCAAATAGGCACTAACATGATGTAACTTCTTCTTTCGAGTCTGCAAACTTGGCAATCCAGTAAACAAAGAAGTTGTGCATTGGGGACGTTCTGCGGGAAACCATAGCAGATCCAGAGATCAGGCAGGCTTGTCTGCAGTCACTGTCAAAGGAAAGAGATACATAATTTGGGTTACTTGATGTATATGATAAACCTATTCCTCCTGCGAGGGTGGGAGAGAAATCAGTATGTTATTATGCAAATCTACATAGTCTGTAGAATGGCAATTTCACCCAATGCAATGACATTGAACACTGTAATCAAGCGTATTATGCACCGTTATTTCTCTAGTCGGGCGGGATAATGCTCGCCTCCGTGGCTTTAATAGAATTAAGACTTTCTTGTAAGTTATTCTAGAAAATCTTCATCCTATGTCAAGACCGGAGGCTCACTTTATGCTTGTTTAAAGCTTACTTACCACAATGGATGCAGGTTGCTCTACCGGTTTCAGGTAGAATTTTTGAAAATTGATTCACCTGCTCAATCGGCCATCCTCATGATGTCCTCTAGCCGGACTCCAATCTAAAAGGCTGTGGAAGCCATGGCATCTCTCACAGAGTGAGCGCCGAAGTGATTAGTATCTACTCCTGCTTGAGATAGAGTCCAGCGCACCCAGTGTGCCAATGTCGGGGCGGAAACCGCTCTGTGGGGTTTGCGCAGTGCTATCAATAGTTGTCCGTTAGGAGAGGTCCTAAGAGGCGCGGTCACCTCTTTGTAGACCTTTAAGCTCTTGACCAGACAAAGCTTAGGCTGCAACCTAAAGGCAGGATTAAGAGATTACTCTGGAATTGCATTTAGTCCTTCTGGATATGTGGAAAACTATGCCATCAGGAGAAAAGGTCCTGCCTACTAAGTCGAGTGCCCTGACATCGGAGACCCTTCTGCAGGAGAGCAAGAATAGAAGCGTCGTAAGCTTGCCGGAAAGAGCAGTGCCGGATAGCTCCTCATTATGAGGCCAAGAAAGAAAAAGGTTGAGCACCTTATTAACATCCCAAAGCTTGTCGTAACGGGACGGAGGTGGCACCTTAAGACAGATACCCGTGAGTAATCTGCAAACCAGGTGATGTTCTCCTGCCGGAACCCCTTGCACCAGGTCGTGGCCGGCTGAAATTGCAGAGCGGTAGGCATTGACCGTCCTGTGAGCGAGACCTCGCTCTATTAATGAAGCTAGGAAATTGAGAATGTCTTCTATAGGTGCCGAAACTGCATGGAGCCCTCGGTGCAGACACCAACCTGTCCAGGCGTTCCAAGAATTGGAGTATCCCCTGAAGGTAGCGGGGGCCTTGGTCTCCTTGATGAGACTGATGGCGATATCCCTGGGACTCTCCATCTTGCCCTGAAATCCTCCAGGCTGCCAGGGTCAGCAACCCACTGAGGAGAAGGGGGTGGCGTTGACCTGTCAGACCGATTAGCAGATCTGGAAATTGGGGTAGAAGGATTGGAAAATCCAAGGAAAGTTCCAGAAGAACTGGATACCAGGTCTGAGATGTCCAGACCGGGGCTATGAGGACCAGCTCTGTTTGTTCCCGACGGGCCTTCGCCAGGGTCCTCGCTATCATGGTGAAGGGGGGTAAGGCATAAAGGATTCCCTCTGTCCAACATTGTAGAAATGCATCCGTTGCGACAGCAACCCGGATCCGGCTTCCAGCTGTAGAATTCCGGGAGCTGAGAGTTGAGGCGGGAGGCAAACAGATCCCTGGACATGGGGCCCCATATCCGTTGGAGGTGGAGGAAGAGCTCTCTGTTGAGCCTCCAGTCGCTGTAGTCGCTGGAATGACGGGAGTGCCAGTCCGCTACTACGTTCCTGAGCCCTGGGAGATACTCCGTTGTGAGGAAAATACGGTGTTCCAGGCAAAAATGCCAGAAATCTTTGGCTAGTTCCACTAGAGGTCTTGATTTGGTGCCACCCAGATGATTGATGTACCTTACTGACGAAATGTTGTCCATTTTCAGTAAAATACAACAACTCACTCTGCCTCTGGCAAATGACCGTACTGGGAAAGAACCCGCAAGTAGCTCCAGGCAGTTTATATGCATTTCCAGCACCTGAGGAGACCAGGTTCCCCCTGTGGCTACTGCGCCACATCTTGCTCCCCAACCAGGGCGGCTAGCGTCGGACTCGATCATTATGTCCGGGGTGGACCCGAAGATGCCTCTGCCATTCCAAGCTTCCATGTGCGTGAGCCACCAGCTGAGTTCTGTTCTTGTCTGAGGTGATAGTGCCAGACGTTGTGAGTAAGCGAGACTGCGCCTCAAAAACTATCCTTTCAGTCTCTGCAACTCCCAGTAGTGAAGTGGGCTGGGGAATATCATTTGTATGGAAGAGGACAGTAGACCTATCACTCTCGCTAGCTCCCGGAGGGAGATGATATTCCTCTGAAGAAGCCTGTGAATCTCCCGACGTGTGGAGTGTATCTGGTATAGAGGCGAAGCTGGGAGACCTGCGTATCCACCACAAACCCTAGAAATTCTAGGTTCCTGGAGGGGCAGAGGACCGACTTTTCCCAGTTTATGAGAAAACCGAGGCTGTGTAATAGATTTATGGCCAGTTGTTCTACCCGGGCTTGAGATTGGGCAATGAAGATGATGTCATCCAGGTATATTATGAGTCTTATACCTTGATCTCTTAGATCAGCTACCACTGGCCTTAGGAGCTTGGTAAATGCCCAAGGGGCCGAGGATCAGCTACCACTGGCCTTAGGAGCTTGGTAAATGCCCAAGGGGCCGAGGAGAGTCCGAAGGGCAGGCTCGTACACTCCCAGTCCTGGTTCTTATAGGAGAACCTCAGGAAACCTATGTGTGCCTGATGAATGGGCATTGCCAGATAGGCATCTTTGAGGTCCAGGCAGACTAGCCAGTCGCCTGGTCTTAAGATGTCTCTGAGCATGTGTATACCCTACCTCTTGAAATGACAGTAGACTATGAAGTCGTTTAAGTCCCTGAGATTTATCACTGGACGTACTTTTTTCTTTCTGCGAACTAAAAATATAGGGCTGAAATATCAGCCCTGACTCGAACAAAGGAGTATTGCCCCTTTCTGGTGTATACTGTGTATCTCGCTGTCTAGCGCTGCTGCGTCTTCCTCGGTCATCACTATCTGAGTGGGTCGACTCGCTTGGAAGGGATGAGCAAAGAACTCTAGACGCAAGCCTCGAGCTGTGTCCCTTATACAGGCATCTCCTGATAAGGAGTCCCAGGCTCACGCAAAGAGAGCTATCCTCCCTCCTATGAGTGTCTGCGTCGCTGGCGCTGCTATGGTTACACTGACCTGCTGGCTGTTGGGCTGGATATCTTGCCGCTCTTCTCCAGCCGCAACCTCTTCCTAGCCATCTTAATGGGAACAAGGTGTCTGAACAGTCTTGCCAGGAATTATGGTGGTCCCTCAAATGTTCAGGTCTTCTATCAAATGAATATCGACCGGAGGAGCGACCCCTACCTCGTCTGGCCCGGGAACATTTCTTGGTGGAGAAGACCCTTTTTATGGATGCCTACGCTTTGTCTAAGGCGGTGAAACTGCCTACGAATTTGGTCATCTCTTTCATGAAGGGATCCCCGAATAGCAGGCCCTGAGTTGCCACTCCAGATTCGGTATCTGCCAGTTCTCCCAACTTGGAGTCTATTTTTCGGAGAATGCCCTTCCTGCGTTCCGTAGACATGGCACAGTTGGCGTTTCCAAGTAAGCAGAGTGCTCGTTGGGCCCAACCTGATAGAATAATTGGGTCAATCGGGTTGCCTGTATCAATGGCTTTTTCAGCCAGGTCCATTATTTTTGCCAAGGGCCCAGTAATGTCCAGGACCCTATCTTGACAGGATCTCCAGGCACTATCAATGCCTTTCCTGGGGTCTTTGAAGTTCTTCCCTAGGAAGGTAATCCTCTTGGAGTAGAGTTCCATGGTTAGAGTTACCTTCCCCGGAATCTCTGGACGAGGGCATTCTGATTTGAGCCTGGCCCTAACTTCTTTCTCCAGGGGCCGTCATAGTCTTGCTTTGATGTACTCTGTGGCGCTAAATGACGGTTCCCAGTCTGTGGATCTGGGGTGTATCAAATCCTCCGGTGTAAACATTCCCTCTAAAGAAGAATGTTCTCTGGCTGTCCTCTTGGGAATGGGGCTGCCGCAATTCCCGACGTAGAGGGTCTTGACCCTATTGTTTGATCGTCCTCTTCCGAGGATATGGGGGTTTGATCATCATTGTTATATTCCCCTTCATGCTTGTCGTCTGTGCCCTGTTGGTACTCCTCCGGGCTCGAGGGTCTAGCACCCCTATTGTCTTCCTTGAGGTGAGAGGGTCTATCATCGGAAGGGGACTCTTTCCTAGTCGGAAAAGCTTTGTTAAGCCTGGAGAAGGTGTCTGAAATAGTAGCAGTGGCTTGTTCTTGCAGGCGCGTGGGTGTAAAAGAGTTCTTACTCTTGCGAGCCAGAGTAAATCTCCCATCAGAAAGGTGTTTCCTTTTTTGTGTTTTCTTCTTCCCCAGTGGGGGTGTTTTCTGCAAGTGCTCTTCCATGCTGTTCAAGCGTTGCTGGATGGACAAGAGCATTTCCGAAACAGCCTTCTTAATGGTGGTTTCCACAGAGGAACCTAGCACCTTTTTTGAAGCTGTCTGCCATAGCCACTTCATCAAACTGGTATGCTCCCTCTTCCTCCTCTGACCAATCTTGGTCAGCCTGAGGGGAGTATTGGGCTGCCATAATCAACAATGAAATCTCTGACACACCTTTCTGTCCTTTTTTTTTTAATGCTCAGTGGGCAATCAGATCAGCATTCTCTCTAACATATTGCAGCTGGTTTAAAACAATATATTTGTGTTCCCCTCCTTTTTTAAAATATATTTCCAGGGAAAATAAACGTCAATTTCTTCTAGTAGTTGATGCCAGCACTCGCACTCGTAAAATCTGTTTAAAAACACAGGGAAATACGTCGCGTGAGCACCTGGCAATAGAAAAAAAAGAACCAGGAGTGAGAGGAGATCCTCCTAGTGGCTGCGGGTGTAACCGTGGTTAAAAGAATGCTACGCGCGGCCTCCCCGAGTCTCACAGAGTTTATATTGTGTCGGGGAGGTGCGCGCGAACTTTCAGTGAGAAAGTAAACAAAAAAAATCACTGTAACGGAGTTAATCGCAGCTGCGAGGCTCCGAATTGCGGCAACGTTCTCCGACGCCAGTGAAAAGAACAGCTGGCGTCGGAGACCGCAAATTAACAAAGAAATAGGACACGAAGCGCGGTCCTCTTATGAAGGGAAAAGCAATACAGCGAAACGTTATTGAAACATAATAAACGCTACGAATGCCGACAATGCTAATAAAACGTAATAGCAAACAGAACAGTCATATTAAATATAAATCATGTTAATCAATCTCAGTAGAAAGTGACAGAAAGGGAAAATTGTACTTATCTTGCTGTGAGCAGCAAAGAAAGAGGAAGTTACATCATGTTAGTGCCTATTTGGAGGGACAGCTGCATGCCTATTGGAGGATTGATGTCATGTGTTCTGTGGCCTACTATAAACTTTGCCAAAACCTCCTGGGAAATGGAGTTCTTTTCCTTCTAGAGACCTTCATATGGATTAAAGTTTCTTAGGCTTAATGTTTTGTTTGTTTGATATTTTATTGCACCTTGTTAATGCATACGCTATGCCCTCAGTCAGGTGCATACAATACTTGCTGCTGAGCTTTCTTCTTTAAGATTAATAAAGAAAGAGAAGCATAATGTGAGCCTCCGGTCTTGACATAGAATTCTTTGTTCCAGGATTATAATTTAATTGAGGAATCAAATGTTGATAGTTTCATTAATGAGTATAGTCAATTCTGTTCTAATTTACTGGACAAAATTGGACTCTCGAAAAAAGACAATTAATAACCCAGCAAGAGTGGAACAATGTATTGCTAGATTTGACTGGACCGAAACAATTTCAGGCCTGCACTCATACAAATCCCTGAGCCATTTGCAGAACGATTATAAAAATGTGGGCGTCCTTGCCCCATATTTGGCAATTTGCCTGAATAAGATGAAGAGGAGCTGCTTCCTGAATTTTAGACTTAACATAGCTCCTACACAAGCAGTTCTAATAAGATTTTGGTCTGATTGTCTCTGACTCTGCTTACTGTTGTTTTTGTAAGTTGAAGAATCAACCAGAAACATTACTGCATCTGATCATCTGATCATGTCCTGTAGTGCACTCGAAGTGAAAAGATCAACACATCTAAAATAAATCTTTAATATGTCAAATCAGAGCAATGAAGCTCTAACTTGGTGCTACTGTTTGGCTGGATGGAGCACTTCCACAGTGTTGGCCGATTCTGGATTCTTATTATCATTGCAACACATGCTTCTATTTATTAACATATTTTATATGTTATGATTCTTTTAAGCTCATTGTGATTATTCAAATTAGATGAATTTTAAGTAGTGATATTTGTTGTTTTTATTCTTAGATTGTTTTCTTGGTATTGTTAATTGATTGTTTTTGCTATTTATCTTATGTAATCACTGTGATTAATTGTTAAAGGTTATTCATTAACCAAATGACAATAAATAAATAAGAATGGTTAAACTGCACACACCACACGATTTAGGATTCATAATTAAAAGTAAATAATTAGCTACATCTACGTATACTTATTTCATATGCACTTATACGCAAGAACACAGCCTGCCTGCCAATAGGGAAGATGAACATTTTTGGATATCTCAACAAAGTAGTCATTTGTGAATGTATTACAAATTCTCAGGTTGTCGCTTTGCAGAAGACCAGCATTAGCAATGTTTATCAGAGGCAATGGTAGCTTCCATTCATCTTCCAGAATGTGCCCTTGTCAATTCAGGAACACATTTTCCTTTACTCGTGAAGAAGGCTCCCTTGCATGTCTGCGATTCCCACAACTGTCTTTCTTTATGGTTTTGAGGAATGTTTGTGGCGCTTGCGGCACAAAAATGCTGAAACCATTGTTTCAGAAGAGTCTGAGGCCTTCACCTTAGGGGGAGGGTCACTGCCTCGCCCCCCCTCGGCTTTCTCCGTCGGGATTGACTGGGGCTTCTCCCGAAGCTTACCCGGGTTCTCTGACTTCCTTTTCACCGAGCCAGAGTGTTGGCTTGTGGACGATGGCGTCGGTGACGTCGCACCCTGCCTGGCAGCCAATGAACCCGAACCAACGGCGCTCCCGATGCCCGCGGACTCACGGTGCTTAGCCTTTTGTTGGGTCCCTGTTGCCGGAGCACCCTCAAAGGTCTTAGAAGACCACTCATATTTCTTCTTCTTCTCACCTGCTGCTGGGCTCTTCCCCTCCAGCCAGTTGGCTAGTCGAGTATGACGATCCTTCATTGTCCGAACGGACATGATCTTACAGAATGCACAATCCTTATCCATGTGCGATGTGTCATTGTGAAGGCAATAGAGGCACCGGGAGTGCTCATCTTCCTTGAGGACGTTCTGCAATCCTCATCCTGGGCAGTTCCTGAACAGTTTGGATCCAGTAGGCGTCGAATCTCCCTTTTCCTGGGCCATGTCCAAAACGGAGTAGGTCTCAAAGGTCTTCCAGAATCCTCCAAGAAGTGTAATTCGCTGAAAATCTGCCCTTGAGGGGCGTAGAAAAATTCAGAAACGGGTCCCCGTTGATCGCAAGAAGAATCGGTGGAGCTTGAGGCTCAATTGACCGAAAAAACAAGAGTAAACTCTTTGAAAAAACGCAATACGCAGTAAAAGCTTGAGAGCTAAGCACAAGGACTCCCAACACTTGAACGTGCAGTAAAAATCTAAAGATGGCTGCCAGAGGAGGGGCTTAGGTAGATGGCAGTCATCGGCTAGGGGCAGTATGACCCAGAGACCAGTGATTGGTTATTAGTATAAAGACAGTTTAGAAATGAAACTGAAACTGATTTTTTTCTTTACCAAGGATTCCCAGCCTGACGACGGGGAATATTCATGAACAGATGAATCCATGCCAGACCCCATGCTGGAGAAAAGGGAAGCTACCATTGCCTCTGATAAAAGGGAATCGGAATGCTTGGAGAGCAACACGAGGTACAAATAATCTGAACCAGCTGTGGGATGGAGCAAAACCGGAAAAGAAGCTGGGTGCCCTGGTGACCCAAGATGGTGGACGGAACGCAGTTAGAGTCCCGAGACCGTCTGTCACCCGACTGAACTGAGCAGGAACGCAGCAGCCGCGACTCTGTGAAACTGGTAATCCAACGGCTTACTGCGCAAAGCAACTGGAAGAATGGTGCAAGATCGGCGGAGCCCAATAAGATGAACGCTCGCCCTCCGCCACCATACGCAATGGATGAATGCAGCTGCATGACAGCAGCAAGGGAGAGGGAAATGGAACACACGTAGGGTAACCACCGGGCAGCATTACCCGGATCACGCTGGCCGCAGCAGCTATAGTGGACAGTCTGGAGTTAGAAGGCAAAAGGGTACAGCACTGCAGCAATGGAGATGAGCAGGCAGACACAACCACTCACGTGAGGAGAGGGAGAACACGCGCATACGAGGCAACACAAAAGCCATAATATCAGACAAAGAATATCTGATTGGTATAGCAAACGGCAATGTCACGACATGAAAATGTCAAATCACTAAAGTTTCTTTTTCAAAACTCCTCTGCAGTACTCAATGAGGAGTTCCCTGACAATATTTGCTCCAATCAGCAGGTTTGTAAGAAGTAAGTTGGGTGCCAGAATTTCCATTTTCCATCCGTGCAGTGATTTGTAAGGTTGAGATATTGGGCTATTTTCTGTGCAATTGGGCTACGAAAACCCCATTTGTGTGAGAAATGACAGGTGTGTGCAGCTTCTGGGCTACTTTCAAGGCAACTTTCAAGGCAGATCAGTCTTTTTGTGCTCGTGCCTACCCACCCACCCCAACACCACCCACCTCCACCCACCCTACTCCCACTACCCCCACCCACCCTACTCCCACTACCCCCTCATCCCACCCCCATTACTTGTGTTGGTTGGGTTTTGTTTGGGCTATTTAGGGCTACTTATGACAAGGCCTCCCAAAGCTGATTTGTCATTCATGTTTTCTGCGCCTAAACAACTACCACCACCCACCCATCCCACCCCAACAATCTCTACTCTCACCCATCCCAACCACTCTCTCTCTCCCCACCTGCCACTTTCTACCCATTTAAAAAAAACACACTACAGCCACTCTCTCTACCCTCACCCTCCCATCACTCTTTTCCCCCACCCTCCACCAACTCTCTCTAACCCCAACCACCCACCCTAACCCCACTCGATCTACTCCCACCCACCCTCTCCTTCTACATACCCACCCTCTCTCTACCCCAGAAACCCATCCTAGCCACACTCTCTACTTATTTATTTATTGGTCATTTATATAGCACTTATACGCTTAACAAGGGTTTCAAAGCACCCCAACGCAGGGAGGGTGAGAACAAAGATTAACATTCTTAATAGGCACTGGTACATCCAGAATGGGCAAGTGCTATAAGTTTAGTGGTACAACATAGGCCAAGAGGAATACAAACTGTTACAACATATGATAAAAATATTGTACGTGCCTGATGGTAGTTAAAATTTACCAGGTTACTCACCGTAGTGACCACCTTACTCCTAGTCCATAGTCCCCTTTCCTCCATACTTATGGGACATCTCTCCGTCCTGTGGAAAAAGCATCCACATTTTTTTCAAAAATGTGTCCCTCCTCTCTTTCCTACAAGGGGGCCGGCACGCGGCCGTAACCCCGCCCACCTTGGCTCCGCCCTGCGCATCGCCCATCAGTCCTTTTCTATCGCAGGGTCCAAGACCCATTAGCAATAACAGAGGAACCTTATTAGAGGGGACGGCGGGCGGGCGTATGGAGGAAAGGGGACTATGGACTAGGAGTAAGGTGGTCACTACGGTGAGTAACCTGGTAATACTCCTACGTCCCGTCCCCTTTCCTCCATACTTATGGGAGATTCCCAAGCACTCCTTACAGGAACTATGGGTGGATGGAAATACCCCTTACTGAAACAGGTTCTTCAGCACAGCCTGGCCGAACTCAGCGACAGCCCTAGAGCTCATATCGAGGCAGTAATGCTTACAGAAAGCAGATGGGGAGGCCCAGGTAGCCGCTCTAGCGATGGACTCCCAGGGAACATGCTTCTGAAAAGCAACCGCAGCTGCCTTGCCTCGCACCTGATGTGCATGGATACCCTTAGGTGGTTTCAGCTTTTGGACGGTGAAAGATTCCGTGATACAGGCAGCAATCCATCTGGAAATGGTTGCCTTAGACGCCGGCCTGCCCTGGGGTTTACCGAAGGTCACAAACAGTTGGGAAGAGCTCCGAAGCTCGGCAGTCCTGTCCAGGTAGAACTTAAGAGCTCTTCGGACATACAGGCAGTGTAGAACCCTTTCCGCCTCCGAGGCAGGGTTCGGAAAAAAGACCGGAAGGGAAATCGACTCATTCAGATGGAATTCGGTCACTACCTTTGGTAGGAAAGCTGGGTTCGTCCGAAGGACTACCTGGTCCTTGTGAAAAACCAAGAAAGGATGCTCCACCGACAATGCCCGGAGCTCACTCACACTCCTCCCTGACGTAACGGCGACCAGAAAGGACACTTTCCAGGACACGTACTTGAGGTCAACCGTAGCCATTGGCTCTAAAGTTTTATGGCACAGCGCCGTCAGGACTACGTTGAAGTCCCAGGGCGGGTGCAGAGTACGAACTGGAGGGTAGATGCGTGTCAAACCAGCAAAATGTCTTTTCACCACCGGTTAGTTAACGAATAAGAACACCGGTCTGTAGAGAGGTAGGCGGAAATCGCTCAGAGATAAGTCCTGCAGGACAAGACATGAACCCCTGACTCTGCTAGGGAGGAGACAAAGGACAGCACCGTGTCAATCGTCGCCACCCTCGGGTCCAATTCTTTCTTCAAACACCAATGACAGAACCTGAGCCATTTACTCTTGTATTGGGATCTGGTCGAGGGTTTCCTGGCTGCCTGGATAATGCGCATGTTATCCGCAGACAAACCCAAAGGCTCTAGCGCCGTGAACTCAGGCACCATGCCGCCACGTTTAGCGATTGTGGGGAGGGGTGCCACATCTGCTGTTCCCCTTCGTGAAGAAGATCGGGAGTTACTGGTAACCTGATCGGCGGACACACCGACAGGTGTTGAAGTTCTGAAAACCAAAACCTGGCCGGCCACCACGGAGCTATGAGTAGAAGAGAACAGTTGACAGAACTTTTCAACTTCCAAATTGCTCGATGAACCAGAGGAAGAGGCGGGAAGGCGTAAGCTCTCATGTTGTGCCATGGGATCTCGAGTGCGTCCCCCAGAGAGGAGGCTTCCAGCCCCCCTCGTGAGGCGTACTGAGGAAGCTTCTTGTTCATCGCTGTGGCAAAGAGGTCCACCTCCGGTGTGCCCCCAACGCGAGAAAATCCATGATAGGATCTCTGCCTCCAACTCCCACTCGTAGCTGACCACTGTCCGCCGGCTGAGGGCATCCGCGGTGACATTCAGCCGGCCCGGGAAGTGCACTGCAAGCAGCCAGACCCCATGAAGCACGGCCCACTCCCAAATCTGAATGGCCAGATCCACGAGAGGGAGAGACTTTGTTCCCCTTGCTTGTTTATGTAGTACATTGACACCGCATTGTCCGTTCTTATGCGGACCACCTTGTTGACAATGAGAGGTCTGAACGCCTTGAGCGCCAGAAAAATCGCCAGAAGCTCCAATTGATTTATGAGCAGGAGCTTGTCCTGAGGTGACCAGAGGTCCCAGAGCTGAAGAAGATCAAAAGTCGCACCCCACCCGAAAAGGGAGGAGTCTGTCGTGATCGTCACCATGGGGCTTGGGTCCTGGAACCCGACACCCACTGACAGGTTGCTGAGAGAAGACCACCAGTCCAGGTCCACTCTCATGGAATCCGGAATCATTATCCGTTTGGAATCCGGGTCCACAGCCTGACGCCAGGGACTCCGAAGAGCCATCTGGGTCCGCCTCATTTTGAGACGAGCAAGAGGAAGAGCCAGCACACACGAGGCCATGAGGCCCAGAAGCCTCAGGAACCACCAGGCCAACATGCTCTCCGACTGCGTAAACATCTCACACGTTGGCAACAGATCCGCCATTCTGTCCCCGGTCAGATACACACGGCAGTCTATCGTGTTCCAACGAAAACCCAGGAAAGTCAGGTCCTGTGAGACCGTCACCAGTTCACCGACAGCCCAAGATGGAACAGGAGCTGAAGGAGAGACTGGAGGTTGCCCACTGCTGCCAACGGGCAAGGGCTGCGTAGGAGCCAGTCGTCCAAATAGGGATACACATGGATACCCTGGAGACGAAGATGGGCCGTGATCACTGACATCATCTTCGTGAAGACACGCGGCGCCCAACTGAGGCCAAAAGGAAGCACCCGAAACTGGAAGTGCTCCTCTCCCAGAGAGAAACAGAGATATCTCCTGTGTGGGTTTCAAATCAGGATATGCATGTACGCTTCCTGAAAATCCACCACGCTGAGCCAATCGCCCGCCTGCAACGAGGAGCGAATTTGGCCGGGCGTGATCATCTTGAATTTCTCTTGGGGTAGGGAAAGATTGAACTGGGAAAGGTCTAGGATGGTGCGCAGGCCAGCCTGGTTGGGTTTGGGCACCGTAAACAGCCGGGAGTAGAAGCCCTCCCCTCGCTCCCCAAGGGGAACGGGTTCCACAGCTCTGAGGAGCAGAAGTTTCTGAACCTTGGCCTTGAGGGAAGGAGAGCCCGACAGCTGAAAAGGAGGGTTGAGGGGTGGGGTAGGGTGTAAAGGTAAGCAGAAGCCCGCTCGAGCGACTGACAAGACCCATCTGTCTTCTGTGATGGTCTGCCACGCCTCCCAATGAGACGCCATGCGTCCTCCCACCATGGACTCTTGCGAGCGCGGAAAACCCTCATTTGGCAGGTTTATCGGTGGCGGTGCCACCTGAACCTGATGAGGAGGCTGAGGAGCGGGAGAAATACTGCGTACGCTGTTGTCTACGGCGGTTATTCCCCACAGGAGTATCCACTCTGCGATTTTTGCGGTCGAGGAAGCTCCTAAAACCAGAGGAAGGTCGACCTTGCGACAACGGCCTTTGAGTCTTGAAGGGAGGTTTAACCAGAACAGACAAAGATTTGGCCATCTGAGTGCTGTCTTTGGTTTTGGTGAGCTCTACATCAGTAGAAGAGTGAAAAAGCTCCTGTTACGCTCACCTGGTTTCCACGGGGGCGTCGACCGGAACTGGGCCGCTAATATTTCCACCAGCGTGACGTGTAGCGCCGAGATGACTGACTGGACTGGCCCGCTCAGCCTAGTTTGTCTGGCTCGCAAGAATATTCTTCTGCAAAGGAGAAGAGGAATTAACCACCCGTGGAATTTAGTGTCAACCCACCTTCCCCAGTCCCGTTGTCTTCCCACTGATCACTCTTGATGTCCCCTCCTTAGTCTCACCTGATGGTTTGGAAGGATGAGCTCTCCATCCTGCGTCGACCGCAGGGGCGCGTTGATGACCAGTTACTTCACTGGCGTAGAGGAATTGGTGAGTTCCAGTATTGACTCTAAAGTCCAATTGTTCATAAGAGTTTAAATGTCTGCTCTTCACTCTGTCCGATTCCTTGCAGGTTGCCGATTAATCCACTCGAAGATTTCCAAATGGCACTCGGTAAGATTCAGGTAAGTCTATTGTGTTTTTCCCCTTAGGGGCCGGGGTACGGCGATGAAGCAGAGTTGACTGTGCCGACCCGAGATGAGGTGAGACCCCCGTGGTAAATCAGGTAAGTTTTGTGGGGGGTAACTGGTATTGTCCTTGCTTTCTCCCCTTAGGGGCCGGGGTACGGCGATGAAGCAGAGTTGACTGCGCAGACCCGAAATGAGCTGAGTACCTCCCGTGGTAAATCAAGTAAGTCCTTGGGGGTAGCTTGTATGGCCTTAGAGAGTCCCCTTGCTCACCTTGCTGTCTTTGTCTCCTTAGGTGTCGGAGGGCGGCCGCGAGATGGAGAGAGCGTGATGGAATGCTGAAGTACCGCCAAGCAGGTGAGTTCAGCGCGGCGCCGTAGGAATGCGAAGCGATGCTTCAAAGACTTCTGTCTTTCAGTTCCGTGGCGAAATGGATCAGGATTCAGGTAAGGATTAAAGTTAAAACTCCTGTTCTAACCTTTATCCTTTTTGTCTTCTTGTTTCAGGAGTCCCAGGACTGAAGCGGGCGTGGCTGAAGACTGGAGCTGCCGAAAACACGGTGAGCGTTACGCTGCAGCAAGCAGAATAACGCGAAGCACGTGTGGCTCTCCGGGCGTGGTTTAAATAGCCTTGGAAGAAGATCCAGGTAAGTATTCTTCCACAGCCCCACCCAAGTAACAAAATAGTCCCTTCAGTAAAATAGTCCCTCCTAAGCCTCATTTGGCTTGAGTCTTCATGCAGCATGGTCTGCCTCAGGTGAGTATGCAGCATGGTCTGCTTCAGGTAAGTTATCAATAATGAGCCTGGCGACCATGGCGCCAGGACTGACTTTATCTTTATGAGCCTGGCGCCATAGGCGCCAGGACTGTACCCAAACAGCCCCTAACTGGGGCTTTTGGGCATGCTCCAAGTGGCATGATGCCTGCTTTCGGGGGTGCTGGGCCTGGTCTGGTCTTCCGGGGGCAGGCATCATGACAGCACTCCCCCTCAAGGCCCCTCCTAAAGTCGTTCTCCCCCTTGGCCGTGGTTTGTCTGGAAATTCCCGATGGAACCTCTTCACTAAACGAGGTGCATGCACGTGGTCACTAGGTTCCCAAGACCTTTCCTGTGGACCATAACCTTTCCATTCAATTAGGTAAAAGAGTTTTGATCTCACTCTTTTTGAGTCCAAAATATTCTTGACTTCGAACTCGGGCTCCCAGTCTATGAGGATAGGTTCAGGTGGAGTGGTTAGCCTTGTTCCTGGTTGCACTGGCTTCAAAAGAGACACGTGGAAAACGGGATGGATTCGCATATGAGCAGGTAGGTCCAACTTGACAGCCACTGGGTTAATAATTGCCTTGACAGAAAAAGGTCCCAAATACCTGGAGTTAAAGGTCCGAGTCCCCTTGAGTGGTAAGTGCTTAGTGGCTAACCATACTTGGTCCCCTATTTGGTATTGAGGAGCTTCACTTCTGTGCTGATCCGCATCCTTTTTGTATTGTTCCTTAGCCTTTTGCAAATGGATGGTTGCTTCTTTAAAGGCTTGTGTAATAACAGCGTGGAGATGGTCCACTGTGGGCATCTCTAAATGTTGGGGTGAGTCCAAATCCGAGGTTCGAGGATGGTGCCCATAATTGGTAAAAAAAGGACTTTGTCCAGTTCCTGAGTGTATGGAATTATTGTACGCATACTCTGCGATCCACAGAATGTCTTTCCAATTCCCCTCAGACTGATGTAGCTTACAACGGAGGTACTGTTCAAGAGTTTGGTTGGTCCTCTCCGTTTGACCGTCGGTCTGAGGGTGGTAACTGGTCGAAAGCCTAACATCAATTTGTGCCAGTTGGCAGCATTTCCTCCAAAAATGTGAAATGAATTGACTGCCCCGATCTGAAATTAACACTGAAGGAAAGCCATGCAGGCGGACAACATTTTCAAGGAATTCCTTGGCCAGGATTGAAGCTGAAGGTATCCCTTTTAAAGGAATGAAGTGGGCCATTTTAGAAAAAAGATCTACAATAACTAGAATGGTATTGTAACCTTGGTACGGGGGTAAATCCGTGATGAAGTCTAATGACAAGGTATGCCAAGGGGTAGGTGGTATGTCTAATGGTTGCAATAATCCAGCAGGTTTTTTCTTTTGCCCTTTATTTTCTGCGCACATGCCACAAGACAATGCAAATGACTTGACATCCTTTCGCCAGGTAGGCCACCAAAATTGCTTCCTAATTTTAGCTTCGGTTTTTGAAATACCCGGATGCCCTTCTATTAAGGTGTCATGGTAATGGGAAATGACAAGTTCCTGTAGTTCCTTTTGCGGTAAAAATAGCCGGCCTTGGTAATAAGGTAAATCATCGATGACAGAGTACTCTGGACCTTTCTTTGCCCAGTCCTGTAGGGCAACGGAATCAAAGAGTTGGTGGATCTTGTTTTGAATGTTCTCCAGTGTCTGTATGGAAGTCAGGCCAAGGATTCTCTGTTCTGGAATTATAGGTACAGGTTCTAAAGTTATTTCTGCTTCTCCCATTCCAATCCGGGACAAGGCGTCTGCTTTACCATTCTTACAACCTGGTCGATAGGTTATTACAAAATCAAACTCGGCGAAGAACAATGCCCAGCGGAGTTGGCGCGAAGATTGGGCTTTGGCTGTCTTTAGGTATTGTAAATTGCGGTGATCGGTGATGACCGTGATGGTATGTCTGGCACCCAGTAGATAGTGCCGCCAAGCCTTGAAGGCGGACTTGATGGCCAGCAGCTCCTTGTCGGTTATGGCATAGTTTAATTCGGGGGCTGAACATTTTCTTGACCAAAACGCCACTGGGTGAAGCTGGTTAGTTTCGGGATCCTTTTGGGAAAGGACTGCTCCCATGGCTGAACTGGATGCATCTGTTTCCACTATGTAGGGAAGCTCGGGGCGCGGGTGTCTTAATATGGGAGCAGATGTGAATTTAGCTTTTAACTCTTGGAAGGCGTTCTCGGCTTCCTCTGTCCACACAAAGCGATGGTTTTTTCGCAATAGTGTTGTGATAGGATGTACAATGTGCGAGAAGCCCGGGATAAACCTGCGGTAGAAATTGGCAAAGCCAAGCATGCTTTGAACTCCTTTGATTGAACTTGGCGAAGGCCAATTAAGAATGGCATCCACTTTTCGTGTATCCATCCGGATTCCTCTCAGGGTCAGAATAAATCAAAGGAATTCCACTTCCGTAGTGTGGAAGATGCATTTTTCCAGTTTAGCATATAATTTATGCTGGCGTAACTTCTCTTGGACTGCTCGGACGTGTTTTACATGCTCAGATTCTGATAAAGAGTATACTAAGATGTCGTCGATGTAAACAACCACACAAACGTCGATAAGCTCTCGGAGGACATCGTTCATGAAGAACTGGAAGGCTGCTGGTGCATTGCATAGTCCGAAGGGCATCACCTGGTACTCAAATAGTCCGTACTTGGTGCGAAAAGCAGTCTTCCATTTGTCACCCTCTTTGACACGTACCAGATGATATGCCCCCCGAAGGTCTAGTTTCGTGTATATACAAGCGTCCTTCACCTGGTCTAGTAGTTCTGGGATCAAAGGCAGTGGGTATCGATTCTTGATGGTTATCTGATTCAGTGCGCGGTAGTCTATACATGTTCTAAGGTCGCCTTCCTTTTTCGGTACGAAGAACAAAGCTGAAGATGCAGGGGATTTGGACGGGCGAATGAAGCCATTAGCAACGTACTGGTCTAGGTACTGGCGCAAATGAAGATTTTCGGGTTCCGTAAGGGCATAGATTCTGCTGCAAGGTGGTTGTGCTCCAGGTACAAGATCTATTTGACAATCATACGATCTGTGAGGTGGTAAGGTGTTTGCCTGTTCCTTTTGGAAGACATCCTGAAAGTCTTGGTATTCAACAGGTAATTGCATGGCTACTGGAATTACTGGGGCCAGGACTGAGTTTTGAGTTTTCCTTGGGTAGCAGGTGTGAGCACATTCTGGGAAGGTTAGTCTCTTCTCTCGCCAATCAATACAGGGATTATGTTTTTCCAACCAAGGTATCCCCAGTATCAGCTGAAACTGTGGGGCCTTGATTAAGTCAAACATCATAGCCTCTCGATGCCCATCTTGACTCAGCAATGTCATCTCTGCAGTGGAATGAGTTACGGGTCCAGAGGCAATTTCCGTTCCATCTACAGTGGTGACAACATCGGCCGTGGTCTTGCGGGTGAGAGATAGATTCATCCTGGTAGCCAATTCCCAGTCCAAGTAATTTCCTATGGCTCCATTGTCTACGTACGCCTTTACCGCGTGCATGCGTGATGGCTGCTCTGGATCTAGAAGGACCATGGGTAGGGTGAAATGCGAGGTCAGAGTGTCCTTCTTTAAGCTCGGCAAGCGGACCTCTACGCTTGCCGGGCGTGGTCGTTTCCCGAGTCAGATTTCACATGGTTTTCGTCTGCTGCTCCTATAACTTTCTTGGGTGGTTTTACAGGGCAGTTCCGAAGAAAATGACCAGCAGTTCCGCAATATAAACATAATTGCAGTTGCCGTCTTCTATCTCTCTCCTTTTGGGTTAGGGGTCCTTTAACCCCCCCGATTTGCATTGGTTCTGAGACATCTACTCCCTTGGAGCTTACGTGGGATTTAACCAACACCCTGTTCTCAAACTTGATTCATTCAGCCTTCCTGGTTTGAAGTCTGTGATCGAGCTGGACCACTAGATCTATATATTCAGCACAATCTTGAGGCGGGTTCACGATTTGGGCCAAAACATCTTTGAGTTCTCTTCGAAGTTCTCGATGGAATAATGTGATTCGCTTGGCTTCAGGCCATTCGGTTTCCACTACTAATCTATTGAAAGTTGCAATGTAAGATAAAAGATCCTGGTTACCTTGACGTAGGGATAAAAGTTCGTTGTCCAAAGCCTGTCCTCGGGAGTGTCGGGTGAATAGTCTTTCCATGCTTGTTCGAAAACCCTGGAAATCTCGAAGAATCGGGTCATCCTGGTTAACTAGTGGAATGGACCAATCCGCCGCACTGCCGCTGAGATATGACAGTACAAAGGCTACCTTGGCCTGATCGTTTGGGAAAGCTCCAGGTCTACATAAAAAGTGCAAGCGGCATTGATTCATGAATGTTGCAAACCCTTTTTTGTCTGCGGCAAAGCGTTCAGGCGGAGCCAAAGGAACGGCTCCAGGTAAATTTATCTGCACCGGGTTACTCGATGGTACAGGAGCTGGACTTGTCCCAAGTCCTGGTAGAGGTGTTTGTCCAGCCTGGCTCTGTAATAGTTGTCTGGCCAACTCATCAGTTTGTTCTTTTGACACTATCAGTTCCCTCCTGAGGGCATTGGTTTCTTGGCGGGCGGAATGCTCTTCGGCCCTTAATTCCCCTAATAATTGGGCCAACTGATCAGTTTCCGAGGTCTCCATGACGCCCAGGTAGGTATTTGTGGGTAGGCTTCGCGTTCTGTTACGCTCACCTGGTTCCCACGGGGGCGTCGACCGGAACTGGGCCGCTGTTATTTCCACCAGCGTGACGTGTAACGCCGAGATGACTGACTGGACTGGCCAGCTCAGCCTAGTTTGTCTGGCTCGCAAGAATATTCTTCTGCAAAGGAGAAGAGAAATTAACCACCCGTGGAATTGAGTGTCAACCCACCTTCCCCAGTCCCGTTGTCTTCCCACTGATCACTCTTGATGTCCCCTCCTTAGTCTTACCTGATGGTTTGGAAGGAGGAGCTCTCCATCCTGCATCGACCGCAGGGGCGCGTTGATGACCAGTTACTTCACTGGCGTAGAGGAATTGGTGAGTTCCAGTATTGACTCTAAAGTCCAATTGTTCATAAGAGTTCAAATGTCTGCTCTTCACTCTGTCCGATTCCTTGCAGGTTGCCGATTAATCCACTCGAAGATTTCCAAATGGCACTCGGTAAGATTCAGGTAAGTCTATTGTGTTTTTCCCCTTAGGGGCCGCGGTACGGCGATGAAGCAGAGTTGACTGTGCCGACCCGAGATGAGGTGAGACCCCCGTGGTAAATCAGGTAAGTTCTGTGGGGGGTAACTGGTATTGTCCTTGCTTTCTCCCCTTAAGGGCCGGGGTACGGCGATGAAGCAGAGTTGACTGCGCCGACCCGAAATGAGGTGAGTACCTCCCGTGGTAAATCAGGTAAGTCCTTGGGGGTAGCTTGTATGGCCTTAGAGAGTCCCCTTGCTCACCTTGCTGTCTTTGTCTCCTTAGGTGTCGGAGGGCGGCCGCGAGATGAAGAGAGCGTGATGGAATGCTGAAGTACCGCCAAGCAGGTGAGTTCAGCGCGGCGCCGTAGGAATGCGAAGCGATGCTTCAAAGACTTCTGTCTTTCAGTTCCGTGGCGAAATGGATCAGGATTCAGGTAAGGATTAAAGTTAAAACTCCTGTTCTAACCTTTATCCTTTTTGTCTTCTTGTTTCAGAAGTCCCAGGACTGAAGCGGGCGTGGCTGAAGACTGGAGCTGCTGAAAACACGGTGAGCGTTACGCTGCAGCAAGCAGAATAACGCGAAGCACGTGTGGCTGTCCGGGCGTGGTTTAAATAGCCTTGGAAGAAGATCCAGGTAAGTATTCTTCCACAGCTCCACCCAAGTAACAACATAGTCCCTTCAGTAAAATAGTCCCTCCTAAGCCTCATTTGGCTTGAGTCTTCATGCAGCATGGTCTGCCTCAGGTGAGTATGCAGCATGGTCTGCTTCAGGTAAGTTATCAATAATGAGCCTGGCGCCCATGGCGCCAGGACTGACTTTATCTTTATGAGCCTGGCGCCATAGGCGCCAGGACTGTACCCAAACAGCCCCTAACTGGGGCTTTTGGGCATGCTCCAAATGGCATGATGCCTGCTTCTGGGGCTGCTGGGCCTGGTCTGGTCTTCCGGGGGCAGGCATCATGACAGCTCCTTACCATCAAATGGAAGGTCCAGAACCTTGTCTTGCACCTCCTTCGAGAACTTAGTGGCATGCAGCCATCAACCCCTAACATCAGACCCCGAGCCGAGGTGTCTACGTGATGAGCCGCAGCCTCCAGGAGATCCTGGGCCAAGACCCTGGCATCGGAAAGGCCTCGTCTGAAATCCTCCAGCTTCTCGACCGGGATATGCTCCTCAAACTCCGACAGACCTCTCCACATCCACATGTTAGCTCCCACCAAAATCAATTCTGCATTGGCCTGCCTGAGCTGCAAGGCCAAATTGGCAAAGATTTTCCTCCCTAGGGAGTCCAGGAGCTTGTCCTCCTTTCCCAAGACCTGAGTCGCCGTCGCGGAGGAGGAAGCTGCAGGTCTGGATTGCAACGTGGCTGCAGCCACCACTGTGGAGGAGGGAGGCGGACAAGATGACAAGGCCACTTCTTCCGAGGAATGTAGCCTGTACCTCGCGTCAATCTTTTTATTGACAAAAAGTCCTGAGTGTGGCTTTTCCCAAACTCTTCAGACCTCGGCCAGAACGTCCTTCTGCAATAACAGGCCGGTACGCTCCTAAGGAGACAAGGTGAACGCCCCAGAAAGCACGCCCTCCTGCGGAGCAGGTGCCTCGGGCACCGGAACATCCAAGAAGCTCATCATGTCCAGTGCCCGGTCATGGAAAGCTCTGGTAGAGCGGGGCAGGTCCTCGTTGTCCTGATCGCCTTGAGGGTCATCTGACAGGTCCAGCTCATGCTGAGCCGAGTCAGGCACTGCCTTGTCCACTGGGGACAATGGCGGCACAGGCGGAAGCGCAGGGGGAGGCACCATGGGCAAGGGAGGCGCCGGCGGAACCACCGATGGGACGGTTGGAGCCGGAGGCGCGGGTGGACATATCTCCTTGAAAAATTCCCTCATGGGGTCGGTGCGCATAAGCGCTTGAAACTTACCGAAAAAGGCGTCCTCAGGAGATTGTTTCGGAACCTGAGGAGGCCTCTCATGAGGTGGACAAATCCAGGGACGCAACGGGGACGGGTGCCACACCGGCCCCTCCGCCGACGTATCCACATAAATAAAGGGAGCCGTCCCCGCGGGCAACAAAACATTGTGCGGAAGAGGCATCTGGGCGTTCCAATCAAAAACTGGCCGGTAAGGATGCGCACAAGGGACCTTAGGTTCACCCGAAGGACCGAACCCTACACCAGGGGCCGATGGCGTAGTTGTAGGGGGTAGTACCTAAAATGGCCGCCGTGGTCGTGGCGGGAACGGGCGCCATTTTGTCCTCATCTGAGGGGAACTGCGGCACGTGAGGAAGTGAGGCAGGGGTCCCCGTCGATGGATCAGGGGTCTTAATTTTAGCCTTAACGTAAGGAACCTCGGCAGAGATGGTACTATGAGGCCTGGAATGTTTCTGCAACATACCAACCGCCAGCTGAGCCTTCGAAGGAAGAGCCTCGGCACTGCCGGTAAAAGAAGAAACCTTCTTCTTTGCCCCCTCAACAGATCTGGTGTCACCACAAGAGCGGGAACGGTGTGCTGAGAGGAACCCGGGAAGGTATCCCCCGACCGGGGTGCTCTGAAAATCAAAGAACTTACCGGGCGTTTTTTCTTCTCGTCGATGAACGCCTGAAAATGCGAAGGAGGAGTCCGTCCGAACACCTCCTCCCATTGCTCCAACCGACGTTGAAGAGCCCGGACCGAAAGGGAGTCACAGTAAAAACAGGAGTCCCAACAGTGTTCCGGACCCAAACACTCTAAACAAAGAGGATGGGGATCCGCCCTCGCGAAGAGACGGTGACACGATGAACAGTCTGGAAAATCTAATTTAAAAGACATAGACAGACTAGTAAACGAACGCTAGCGAGAGCCAGAGAGGGAAAAACGGAAGAAAATCTTCCGAGGATGCAAGTGCGCGTCCGGCCCCGATCGTGCAGAGAAAAGGACTGGTGGGCGATGCGCGGGGTCGGAGCCATGGTGGGCAGGGTTACGGCCGCGTGCCGGGCCCCGCGCAGGAAAGAGAAGAGGGACACAATTTTGAAAAAAATTTGGATGCTTTTTACAAAGTGCTCCAGTCCCGTCCCACAGTACGGAGAGATGTCCCATAAGTATGGAGGAAAGGGGACGGGACGTAGGAGTAAATGCAAGAGCTATACATGAAGAAAGGAGAGAGGGGAGGGAGAGGAGTAGGGTAAGATGAATAGGGTAAGATGAACAGAGCAAACAAGTGCAAGAGACACATAGAAGTAGAGGAAGTGGGTCGGGGGGAGGCGAGGCACACTAAGAGCATCCAAAACGAAAAATGGCTGCAGATGTTAAAAGCCTAAAATCGATTTTTAAGCAAGGCACACTAAAAACAAGTAAACCAAGTGCGGATGCAGATGTAAAATGTCTAAAATCGATTTCTAAGCAAGGCACGCTAAACAAACGTAAACCAAGAGTGACTGTAGATGTAAAAAGCCTAAAATCTTTTTTTTTTCTTTCATTTCATTTATTTATACACTCATAGCCGAGTGGCTTTGTATATACAACACCTTACAAACAAAAGTAACAGGGTTACAAAAAACAAGGCAGGTAGACAGACATGCAACATCAAAAGACAGTAGAGCATAACAAGATAGCCATAAAACCAGTTAAAAAATCTAAAACATGCTAAAAGAAATAAGTAAATCAATTACATAAGAGTTTTAAAATGTAAACACATTTCAAATAAAATGTTACCATATGAAATATCGGGTTATGGTCATTGCCTTCAAAGAAGATAGACCAAAGCTAAGGCAAGTCTGTACAGTGAAAACAATTATTATAAGATTTAATATAGCTTTGCCTGTTAAACGATAAACTCTCACATTCAGTTAAAATATGGACCAGACTTTCTAAGATAGGTGTACCACATAAGCGACATTGGCGGGCCGATCTAGCAATACCATAAAATGCACCTATAGTTGCCAACGCTTCACTGATATTAAACTTTAGTAACAAGCATTGTCGCATTATTGCACTGTTGGGATAGGCATTCATATATGTTGGTTTTGACAAGCGGGCAATTCTGAACTGGCAATAAGGGCCACTGTGACTTTTGGTATAAAGGTTCATCAGTTTTTGTTCATAGCTGAACCTAGGCAGCACAGTTTTCAGCCGCGTTTTGACCAAGTATGCGTCACCCGACACCGAGAAATTCAAACAACCTACCTGCCATTTAGAATGAAGAGATGCAATTGCACCCATACTCCCCAACGAGTTGCTATTATCCAGTCGTAAGAATGCAGAAAAGAAGGTGACCATTGAGGTACAATTATGGAGAACCCACAAGTGCTCACAACACATGACAACCTTCTGTACAAATTCATGAACTATACCTTTGATCTCAAAATATAAATACAGGTACTCAATTGACAAGGCACGGGGCATGCGAAGGAGTCTATGTAAAATGGTTGCCTCGAAACATCGAAGTTTAGTTAAATAGTGGTGGCTTTAAACTTTGATACCATAATAAAGGATGGGCACGACCTTTGCTGTATACAGTAACAAAATGGTTGAGATGGAAAGACCACCTTGACACCCAATAAAGGAACTAATCGCTCTCACAGTTTTCATGCATTTAGTTTTAGTTTCTAACAAATGCATCAACCAATTAAGGGTGTTGCCAACACAAAGACCAAGATATTTATAATAGGTGACACACTCAAGATTGGATCAGTTAAGCTCACATTGGATGGTCTTGTGCAGAGGGTATTTACGAGAAAATATCCTTATTTTACTCTTGGCAATATTAACCGAAAGTCCATTTGAAACTGCATACGTTTCCAGTGCTGATATCAAACATTGAAGCCCTTTTGGGATGTAGTCCATTAACAAGAGGTCATCGGCATAAGCAAGCCAGCTAGTCCAATGTGAGCCGACTTTCACAAGGCATGTATGCAGGTTAAGAAATGACACAGGAAGATCGGCTAAGTACAAATTAAAAAGCGTAGCAGCAACAATACACCCCTGTTTCACCCTTCAATGCATCTGCATAGAGGTCAAAGGTTTACCCTCTGCTTCAAGACGTATCCTTACTGTAGTGTCAGCATGAAGCAGCATCAACATTTTGAACAGCCCAGGGTGAATATTCCAGGAGGCCAATTTTAGCCATAGTCTGTTCCGCAAGATGGAATCAAAGGCAGCAGAAAAATCAATAAATGCGCAATACACTGCACAATCTCTGTAACCATCCATACTCAACCGAGGATCCAAGAACGAGGAGGTTATGGGTAGTCCAAGCTTTCTTAATGAAGCCCATTTGGTTTGGCGGCAGAATACCGTTATCATTAATCTACTGGTTCAACTCAGAAAGTAGCACTTTTGCAAAAATCTTAGCTGGAATGTCTAGCATGTCCAGCATTCTGTAATTGGCCGGAGAATTCCAGGCCCCTTTTTTATACACTGGCAATATATGGCTTTCACGTCACGTTACAGGAAGAGTACCACACATGCATATATGAACAAATAAAAGGTGCAACGCATGCGCCCACATTCCTGGAAAAGGTTTGAGAACAGTATTACAGATACCGTCTGGACCAGCTTCACGAGAAGTATTAAGTCGTTCAATGATAATGATAAAATCAAGTATTGAAGCCTTGCAGGTCCATGTGGTATCTGGTAGAGGGAAAGGAGTGTCAGCGGGATGGATGGTGCCAATTGTAGAGGCAATGGGCCTCATTACGACCCTGGCGGAATTCGGAAAACGATGGCGGAAATGCAATACCGCCATCGAATAGCGCTCGGTGCGACTATGACCCGTCACCGCAAAGTACGAAGCCATTAGCGACACCGTAGTGAACGCCAACGCTAACTGCACCAAGCACGCGCGCGCGCGCCATGCCAAACCGTAAACACCACCATGGCGCAAGGGTACGCTAATTCCGACCCTAGCGGACATGTACCTAACGCCATCAAGCATGGCGGAATGTACCATTCCGCCATGGTGAGAAGTACGGCATCGCGAATCAACCGTAAACGGCCCCACTGAGTGCCTGTACACCGCTCCCTGCCCACAAAGTACAACTCCCCGTAGGTGCAATGAAGTCACAATGCAACCATTGAAATGTACAAGTCACCCATGCATGCCAACGAACAAATGAAACACAAGAGGGGCCAATGGGAGCTGCAGGGCACAGATGGCACGAATACAGAAGCCATCCCAATGGACATGACCACAGTCCCCCACCAAGAAACGCACGCAAACACAGGCACCTGTGACCAGCAATATTCCGAAAATCACATCATTCCACCAGTCCACCTGGCTGACCGGCATCTGTTACACAAAACCCAATCCCCCGCCCCTGAGCATGACAACATTCAAACAGTCATATTGGCAGCCCCCATCCCTGACCTCACGGGCTTCGTAGGCAAACGCGCCCAGTACAGTACCACGCAACTAAACTCCGAAGCTGGAACCCAATGCAGATCTCCTCACAATACATCGCTCCCCAAATAGGAATATGCCACATCACTTGCAAAGAAGAACGCTACACGGGCCAAATCAGAATAGAAATTTAATGCACAACAAAATCACCAAGGCCATACAGCCATCAGGCCATGAACTCCAAAACACATTTCACCATTGTGGGCTGCATCCGCAAGAAATGACCAGCCACTACTTGTGTGACGCCCTGTTCCATCATGGTACACAGAGCCACATTCACGTACGAAAAGGCAACATCGAAGCGCACAGAACCGCAGGGCCGTCCCAATGGGGAGGTACTAGTCCAGCTGAAAGGCCGAAATGTTGCTCCGAGCCACTAGTACTGCGTAAGGGCATGTGGCCCATTGGCGATCGTCCCATAAGATCGTAATGCTGCTCCACTGATTAACACGAAGCAGCAGGTGTCGGGAGTAAAAGCCATCTGCAGGAGTGGCATACAGATGGCAGTGGCAAAAGGGGAGGAGATACCTGTCAACCAAAAGAAAAGAAAAAGAACAGAATGGCCATCAGAACTACATCCGAACAACTCACTTCAATGATCACACTGAATCCACAGCCATATGCATGCTAGCCCACTCCAAAGGATCATCACCACCCCAAAACCACTTGCGACTCATAACCATCTATATCGAGGTGTAAACACCATCACAAACGAGTGTACCTGTGCATGCGTCTGTCAAAACAGAATCCATCTGATGGGATTGTTAACGTGCATGGACACAAGTGTCTGAAGGCGCGTCGAGAAAGGGAGGGCTCAACAAGGCCAGATAGACGATGGTCCCACTATGGCAGCCCTGCATCACATAGCGCAGGGGAGGCGGATAGATTCCAAGAAGCCCTGAACATGGCAAACTCTGTATCAAATCATCTGCCCATGCATCCATTCATCATTCCCTCATCCCGGTATAAAAACGCCAGAACATTTACTCACATGACATTAGAAATATCCATTGAGTCTGTGCGTTATGCAGCCTGCAAAATCCACAGTGCCCCAGCCCGTAATTCCAGTGTTGTGAAGTAACATGTATTTGGGAACGTCCGGCCTCATCGCCCACGTTGCTATTGCGCATCCCAAACTATTCATATCAATCATTGCTTCCTCGCCATGGCCCCTGTCTCAAGGACATTGAACAATAGAACGTTATATTTGCAGTCAGACCTGTGGGCATCTCCTCGCCGCGAGCTGAAAACCGAAAGCGCCGCCCTTCGAATTCCTCATTTGCAACATCACGTCGAAAAGGCATCTGTGGCCGTTTGAAATCACAAATTAATCCATCTAGTGCGGCTGTGTGTGAAAATGGCAACTGCCTTCACCCACAAATGGGACGCCCCGCCCGTCGGTGCAACTCGGTACAGTGATGCATGAGGGCCCACCGTTACTCGAGTACTACGTTCCACTGACCCTTCACAAGTCTGTTCGCGACGGCAAAGATTGTATGTGAAACAATGGGACCATAGCCGAATGTACATATCAACAAATGTTACACGGCCATCGGGTACAAATACATGATTGCAATAGCAAGATGCCATTACCGAATTGCAGCGTTGTGTGCGGGACGTGCTCGGCCAAAGGGGAGAGCAGCTTGCACAGGTGGAATGAATCACCACAGGTGGAGGCCATACAGCCTGAAAACACATAAATTGCACACCCAGTCTCCTCCCACAACCACACCCACTCCGAAATGCTACCGGCAGGACTAGCCATGTTGGCCCTGGGGGACCTGATAGCACTGCAAGTACTCCAACTCCAAGAAGAAGACGAACACCAACTACAACCGGCCGCACGGAGGAGACGCAGGAGGAGGAGGAGGGCAAGGCAGGGCCAGCAAGGGCCGCCAGCACAGCCACTACCACCACGCAGGCAGGCCGCAATCCCACGCCTCCGAGCACATCCGTTCAACCTCACTGATGAGCAGATCCACACCCTCTACCGTTTGGACCGGGACACCATAGCCGCCATAGTGGACATGACACAGGCTGACCTTGTCAGCATGATAGATAGCCCAACCGCCATCCCACCCCTACTGAAGGTGGTGTCTGTACTCCACTTCCTGGCCACAGGCACCTACCAGCACACAGTCGGACAGTTGCATGGCATTTCTCAGCCACTGTTCTCACGGACACTATTGCAAGTGCTCGATGCCCTCCTGCAGCACGCAGACGACTACATCTCCCTACCACGCTCGGAGCAGGAAATTACAAACACGAAAGTGGGATTCCATGCACTTGCCGGCATACCGGGTTGCATTGGTGCCATCGACTGCACCCATGTTGAATTGGTCGTCCCACATGCCATGGAGGCCCAGTACCGCAACCGAAAACAATTTCATTCCCTGAATGTACAAATGGTGTGTCACTCCAACAGGATCATTACACATTGTTGTGCCCGATTCCCTGGATCAACCCATGATTCTATGGTCTTGAGGAACTCTACAATACCACGCTACATGGAGCGACACGCAGGGAACAGATCCTGGCTACTCGGTGAGTCTCATTACATGCATGATAATGTGGGGTATGTGATTAGGCAATGACCTGGCAGGAAGGGGGGGGGTGGTGTGCGTACGTAGCAATGGCATTCCACATAATCCGTTTATCGTCCACATACAGGTGATGCTGGATATCCACTGAAGAGATGGCTCCTCACACCAGTCCGGAACCCACGGGACCAGCATGAGGAGGACTACAACCATGCCCACTCACGTACCCGTGTAGTCATTGAACAGGCATTCGGCCTACTGAAGACTCGTTTCCGCTGCCTCAGCAGGTCTGGCGGGGCACTCCTGTACCGCCATGAGAAGGTTGCAAAGATGGTGATGGCATGTGTCATGCTCCACAACATGTGCGTACGTAGAAATGTGCCCATGCCCCCTGACGCAGAACTGCAAGCACCTGATGATGGTCATGATGAGGGTGGGGATGTGGCAGCACCTCAAGGAGTCTGCGAGGCACCGGAGGGCCGTGACATTCGTCAGCATCTCATTGATGCATGCTTCTAGCACTCACGCCTGGTGGCTGATACATGGACACGGTACTCGTGGCACTGTGTGTGTCTGGTACATGCACAATATGGACTGTACGCCTATGATGGCCTAGTACACAATGATCATTGTCCACACATCACATTGGTTGATCGTGCACTGTTTATGGCATATGTGATATCATATTGAACACCCTATCGACCCGCCACCCAAGTGAGCCCAACACACCCCCTCCACCCTCCTACCTCCCCCCCGAACACCAGTGTCCAAAGATGCTCATTGTCAGTGGGCTGTCGCTATTGCAAGCCCCCTCTGCGGGTATCAGGGGCACCCCTGCCTGTGGAGCGCAGGTTCCTCCCAGATCTACGTTGGGGGCTGCCCTGGACGGAACTTGCAACGGATGATGTCTCTGCCTGCTCACGTCCATGCATGTCCCTAAGTGTTTGTGAGAGCTCAGTGAGCACACGGCGCACTGCGGCAAGTTCGGCACATACGTCTGTGGACGTCGCATGCAGTTCCCCCCTCAGGCTCTCGGTGCTTCTCTCCATTTGGACTCTCAGGCTCTCGGTGCCACTCTCCATTTGGACTCTCAGGCTCTCGGTGCTAGTCTCCATTTGGACTCTCAGGCTCTCGGTGCTACTCTCCATTTGTGCCCTTAGTGTCTCTGTACTTCTCACCATTTCTGCCCTAAGTGTCTCAGTTGATGTTTCTATGTCTGCCTTAGTGCCCCCACATTCATCGGCATGGTCCTTGAGGAGCGTGGCCAGTTGCTGCTGTTGCACGATTAACTGGTCGAGGGACTGTTGCCTCTGCTGGGCCATGGCCATTTGCGGGGGTGTCACAGAGGGGCTGTTGACCTCATGTTGCCTTGCCACAGGGCTTGTGGGGGATGGCCAGTCGTCGTCTTGTGGGTGCCCCTGCGTGGTATCCTCATGTTTTACGGGATGGGACAGACAGGGGGATTGGGACAGGTCATGGATGGATCTGACTTCGACATCCCCGTCTCTGTGTCGGAGCATGCTGCCATCAATGGGGTGTCACCTATGGTGCTGCTGCCACCAGAGGCAGTGCCTTCTGTGGCATCCGTTGGGGGGACCTGTGGTGGTGGTGTTGTGGGCATGCTGGCTGCTGGGGTGCCTGTTGATGTTCCCTCCTCTGTGCTGCCACCTGATTTGTGCTGCTGCCGTGTCTTGATGCGTGCAGCTGAGGTGGAGGGTCTTTGGCCGTTGGTCTTGGCCCTCTTTGCAGGTGTGCTGGTAGGGGTGTCCTGATGCTCGTCGTTTGGATCGGACCCTGTGGTGGAGTAAAGGAGGGCGAGGGTTATTAATGGGTCTGTGGGTATTGGAATGGCATTGTATCACATGCATTGGGGTGGTACCTGAGGGTGATTTGGGTCGGGGCCTTGGAGGTGCTTTCATTTGTGTGTGGAGTGAGGGTGCAGTTGTTTGGCAGCCTGCAGTTAGGGTGTGCCTGCTGCACGTGTAGTGGGTGTTTTAGGGGTTTTTAATTATTTATGTATTTATTGTGAGTTTTAAAGTGCGCTATCAGGCCGATGTGTGTGGACGTTCTCCTGGACATGTGTTTCTGTTGCACTATGTGGACACATGGTACTTCACATGATTGGACATTGTGGATTTAGCATTGTTTTATTTGGCCCACCTACCTGAATCTTCGGATGTCTGCACTCCTTTCTCCATCCCTCCGACTCCCTCTATGCTCTCCATTCCGATGGTGGAGGCACAGATTTCTTCCCAGGGGGTCAACTTGATGGGTGATTCAGGACCTCCCCCGGTGGCTGTGGCAATGTTGCGGTTGGCAGAGAGTATGCTGCGGACGCGTATCCGCAGGTCGTCCCATCGCTTTCGGCATTGCTGTGGGGTGCGGGGTGCGGTCCCCACCGCACTTACCCGCTGTGCCACCAGAGCCCATATGGCCTTCTTGTTTGCAAGTGCCGTCCTGGTCATTTGTGTGCAGAAGACGACGGCAGCATTCTCCTGGAGGGTCTCTGTTAGCACGGTGAGTTCCTCACGGGAGAAGTGGACCTGCCGCTTGCGGTCGCACGCTTTCTTCGCTACTTTTCCCATTTTTCTTGGTTTCGCTAGGGTGGATGACGGGTTGGGGTGTGTCTCAGGGTAGTGTTTTTAGTGGTTGTGTGGTTTTAGTGGTTTTATAGGTGTACGGCGGGATGTTTCCCGTTCCGGGCCCATGTTTTTACTTCCGTTTCCGTATATTTCCGGTCACCGTACTTTCCGGTAGGCGCACACTGCGGTATCCGCTGTGATGGGTGGCGGTATTGCACCTAGGGCGCCGTACGGCGGCGGTGTGGGCCGTTTTGGGGTCATTTCCGCCATCGCGGACTTTGCACTTCCGCCATGCCGTGGTGCTCGTGCCCGATGGGTCGGAATGGGCCGCACTTTGCTCCTTCGTGCAATGGCGGAAACGCTATTTACGCTGTGGCGGTCCGGTCAGTCACTTTCCGCCAGGGTCGTAATGAGGGCCAATATGCTTAAGCAGGAGAGGTTCAGGTACACAGTTTATAGGAAGTACACCCTTTGCGTTACCCCTAATTGCACTCCATAAACCAGTATTCTTCTTCTTAGTTGCAAGATGGGCAAGTTCTTTCCATTTGTCTCTTTCACATTTGAGTTTCTACCCTTTTAACCAAAGACGATACTTGGACTTAATCGACTGTATTAGCTTGTTGCTTAGTGAGAACAATGTTGGTGCGCTCACCGACATTCTTGTAGACCCTACGTTAGTTGGTGTGCACCCTTATCTGAGAGATTAGGGCAGAAAAAGCACACACAATTGGGGACCCTGGATGCAATACTTACATATCAAATTGCACAATGAAGGTTGGAAGACGATTATCAGAGACAACTTTGGCTTTTGTCAAGCTCGACTTATTCCATATAATGCGATTCCCCGTAGAGTTCACATGTATGTCAACAATTAGCTCATATTGCCTATTAACAGGAACAGCGTTTAAGTTTGTCAAGAGAGCACACAGTGACAAGTGATCGCTTTCATCACGTGATACAACAGCCATATCCTTGACCAAGGTCATGCCCAGCTGATTCACAAAGATGTAGTCAAGTGTAGCAGCACTTTTCCACAGACACGTGTAAAGGCAAGCGAGGCATCACCAGAACATAAACCATTAAGGCGTACAAAGCCAAAGTCATCCAGGAGCATTGCCCAGGATTTACCAAAACGATGAGCAGAGCTAGCAGGGAGGAAAGGCATGGATACATTAGGGCCCTGCTACTCAGGTAGAGCAAGATCAATACATGCATTAAAATCGCTGACCAACCATATTGGCATCAAGGTATGATGGGTCGCCAAAATATTTTTCACTGTGGCTACATTAGCTGTGGTAGCAATGCATGTTGGCGATTATACAAGTAACCACCTGCATTGTGGAAGTAGAGCCTTCAAGCTCAGCGAGAGACCATGGTTCTCTAACAGAAATCAAGAGACCGCCCATAGGTCGGCCAATGGGGCCTTTTGAGGCAAGCCTCTGAGAAGTGGCACAGCCATCTAATTCTAGAGCTTCGTCAGCAAAGTCTCCTGGAGAGCAACAATTGAGAATACATCTATATTAGGGATAAGACTGTACACACTAAACAAATGTGATGAGCCCTCCCTATTCCAAGAGCAAAGAAGATCAGTGTCATTGGAACAACGTTAAGAAGTGCGTTTTGAATATAGAGGGCAGCCATTGCCAATAGCCATCTGAGGACGATGTCACTTTCGAATCAGCACATACATTTGGAGGTGGCAAAAATGACCTTGCAGTATTTGGAACATCAGTATTAGGTTGAGGACAGTGGGAGATAGGAGGACATTCAACGTTCTTAAGATTACTCATAGTGCGGTTGGTAGGAAGAGGAAGGAAAAGGGGGCGAAGGGGAGGCATAATAAGCACATCCAAATGAAAAATGGCTGTAGATGTTAAACACCAAAAATCGATTTTTAAGCAAGGCACACTAAACACAAGTAAACCAAAAGTGGCTGCAGGTGTAAAACGACTAAAAAATAGATTTTTAAGCAAGGCCCACTAAACACCAGTAAACCATGGCATACTAAGCACAGGTAGACCAAGAGTGGCTGCGGATGTAAAAAGCCTAAAATCGATTTTTAAGCAAGGCACACTAAACACAGGTAAACCAAGAGTGGCTGCAGAAGTAAAACGACTAAAATCGATTTTTAAACTAGGCACACTAAACACAGGTAATCCAAAAGTGGCTGCAGATATAAAACGCCTAAAATCGATTTTTAAGCAAGGCACACTAAACACAGGTAAACCAAGAGTGGCTGTAGATGTAAAGTCACAGGGCAAGAAATTAGGTAAGCAGCCAACTGGCACTTATCCCCTTCCCTCTTCCCTGCACTTGCGCGATCTTACTAACACAAGGCCTAGTAAGATTGTTATTTTGTCTTCCCTTGTTTCCTCCTCCTTGTCTTGTCACGCCTAGAAATACTTGTGTACAGGCGCGTTATAAATGCCACATCATATCATATCATAACTCACAAGTAAGTCTGCATGTGTGCCTTGAGTTCTGGTGGGCCAGGCGCGTATGGTCACAGTTAGCCCCCAAGTCCAGGTGAATTCAACAAGATGTGCTGACGTGTAGGGAGAAAGAAGGGGGAGCCATCCATACCAGCCAGGCTCAGACAGGGCCTTTGTGTGGGCCTTCGTGAGGTGGGCCAGCCCGGCCTCGCCCACCGGGTTGTGATAGGCCCTGATGTAATAGAGGGTGTCCAATCAGGATGGAGGCAGGCAGGCATACGAGCAGTCCAGTGCTCAGAGAAGGCGGCAGCCATGATGGAGGTGCGGAAAAGCCAAAGCAGCACAAAGGCCCAGCTGGGGAAAAAAGGCAGAATAAAGGTATTCAAATTTAGAAGGAGGTGGGGGCACACCTACGCGAGATGCAAGGCCCAACAGGGCAGGTGGTACAAATTGTTGCGCTCACCGCCCTACTCAGTTTGAATTTACACAAAGTAAGTCTGAAGCAGATCAGGGTTTACCTTGTGCTAGGATATGTAGGATCCTCACTCCTGCTGCCTTGTGAAGCCATCACAATGTTGCTGCTGCTGGTGTCTGGGGAAGTGATGCTGCAACAGGTTAAGACAGGGTTTTTGTGGGGGACTTCGTGGGGTGGGCCGGCCTTGCCTGCCGGCTTGTGATAGGCCTTATGTAATAGAGGGCAGCCAATAAGGATGGAGGCAGACCGGCATGCGAGCACTTCGGTGCTCAGAGAAAAATCAGCGGCCATGATGGAGGTGAGTAGGGCCAAAGCAGCACAAAGGCCCAGCTGGGCAAAAAAGGCAGAATAAAGGAATTCAAATTTAGAAGGTGAGGGCGCAGCTATGCGAGAAGCAAGGCCCAACAGGGCAGGTGGTACAGATTGTAGCTCTCACCGCCACACTCGCCACACTCAGTCCGAATTTACACAAAGTAAGCCTGAAGCAGATCAGGGCTGCCTCGTGAAGCCATCATGAAGTTGCGGCTGCTGGTGTTTGGGAAGTGGGCCCCACAGTGACTCACCCGACCCCCACTATCTCTTCCCCCACACCCACCCCCACTCTCCACCCAGCGCACCCTAAACCCATACATTCCAAACCCACCCACCCTACCCCCACTCTCTATACCACACCCACAAACGCTACCGACACTCTCTCTACCCCACCCACCCAACCCTCCTCACTCTCCCTACACCCACCCACTCTACCCTCTCTCTCTCTACCTCCATCCACCCTAGCCCCACTTTGTCTACCACACCCACCCGACCCCCACTATCTGTAACCCATCCAACCATCAAACCCCTCTCTCTACCTCCACCGAACCTCACTCTAACCCCGCACTCCCCCAATGCCCACTCTATACCACCATCCACCTGACTCCCACTCTTTCTACACCCACCCTACCCCACCTCCCAACACCACATCCTTCACCCATTCTCTCTACACACAGCCACCAACCTTACCCCTACTCTCTACCCCCAGATACCCACCCTAACTCCACTCTCTCTACCGCAGCCACCCAACTTACTCCATCTCTCTAGCCACAGCCACACACCCTATCCCACTCTCCCCCCGCACCTATCCTAACCCCACTCTCTCTACATACACCCACCCACCCCTCACAACCTCTACCCACAACCATCCACCCAACACCCACACTCTCTACTGCTGCCCACCATACCTCCACTCTCTCTAACCCCACACACATTACCCACTCTCTCTACCCCTACCAACCACCTCCCAAACCCCACCCCAGTCTCTCTACCAAAACCCTCCCACCCTACTCTCTCTACTCCAACCCCCCCAATTACCACTCTCTACCCCCACACATCCTATCCCCACTCTCTCCATCCAATGCACCCTACCACCACTCTTTTTTTAAAATAACTTTATTTATACATTTTACAAGTTATCATACAAAGAAATCCAAACATATTATATAAGATACAACAATGCCCTGGAAGTAAAGAGAACCAACAATCGATGCCACTTTAACCCCACCGACTGTATACCCATTCTCTCTACTAGCTACCACACTCTCTCTACCCCCACCCACCAACTCTATTGACATTCTCTCTTCTGTGTTAGTCCAAAACCATCAAGGACCACATTGACACGCTTGCTCCAGGTCTGGCCGACTTCTGCAACTCGCTCTGGAGCCTTCCCCTCCCCTCTGAAGCACACTCTTGTGCGCCTTCTTCTTAAAAATAACACAGCCGACCCATCTTGCCCGACTAACTATCGCTCAATCTCTATCACTCCCTTCCTGGATAAACTCCTCGAAAAGCTGGCCATCTCCCAGCTAAATCTTCTCACCGATTCTGTTGGTTGTCTCCATGACCATCAGTCTGGCATCAGAGCTGCCAGAAGCACGGAAACTGCTCCCCTGATCATCTGTGAAGACCTGCTCTCCAACCTTGATTCTAATAGCCCATCTGTCCTCATCCTACATGATCTTTCTTCTGCCTTCGGCACGGTCAACCATGTCATACTGCTCAATCACCTCTGTGATAATCTGGGTATCACTGATCAGGCCCTGGCCTGTCTGACCTCCTTCCTCTCCAACCGACCCTCCCAGGTCCAACTTGGGTCCTTCCTTTCCTCTATATCACTTTCTTCCTGTGGTGTCCCCCAGGGGTCTAACCTCTCTCCCTGGCTTTTCAACCAATAACTGGCACCGCTCGCCCACTGCATTGCAGCTCTCTGCTCAAACTTTCAATGCTATGCAAATGACACCCAACTTGTTTTCAGGCTCCCCTCCGCCACCTCTTCTCCCTTTCTCATCTCCAACTGTCTGTCTGCAATCCAGTAGTGGTGTGCCGCTAACAACCACTGCCTTAATGCCAGTAAGACATAGATCCTCCCCATTGGCACACCTGCATCTTTCTTTCCTATCACTCTCTGGCAGGCCTCCCTTGGCCCTCTCCCTGCTCCCACCTGCGAGGCTAAGAACGTCTGGGTCATCTTTGACTTCACACTTTCCTTTTCTCCTCATATCTCTGATGCCTCAAAAAAGTCTAACTACCAACTGCACCTCCTCAGTGGTATTCTTCCTTTCCTCTCCTTCCCCCAGAAGCTCACTGTCTACAGAACTCTGGTTCTCTCTAGGATAGACTATTGCAAGAACCTCTTTCTAAATCTGCCTGCAACTACTCCCAGTCCTCTGCAGCTCATCCAGAACAGGACTGCGAGACTTGTCCTTGGCCTCAAGCCCTGGGATCATATCTCTCCAGCCCTGAAATCTCTTCCTTGACTCTCAGTGGCTGCAAGGATTAAATTCCAGACTCTTTGCATTGTCTACATAGCGTCCTGGGGCCTGGGTCCACAATACCTTCAACTCTCCCTCCTCTAAATACATTCGTACTCGAGCTCTTCGATCCTTCACCTCCAACTCCCTCAGGGTCAGTCGCTTCTCCAAGTAACGAGTTGGGGGTAGATCCCTTTCTTCGGCTGGGGCCTCTCTTTGGAACAGCCTTGGAACACTTGTGTATAGGGGCGTTATAAATGCCATATCATATCCCTGCCTCTCTAAACTTGAGGAGAACCATCTTCGGTTCAGGAAGCACCCCAAGACCTTCCTCTTTGCTTCTGCCTTTGTCCTTCCTCTCCCTTGCTAATCTGTCTGCTTTGGCACCGGCTACCTGGTTACCCTCTGATTTCGGGCCCAGATCCTTGCCCTCCCAGCCACACACCCGCACTGCCTCCTAGCAACCCCTGTACTTGGGTCTGTATCTGTAACCCTGCAGTCCCCTTCCAGCACTTATCAGAAACCTGTTGTCTACACCTTATTCTTGCACTTACCACCTGTTGGACGTACTACCTGTTGTTGTTATATGACGTAATCAGCACTTTCCCCTCCCTCCCTGCCCTCCACACTTTCCCGCTGCACTTACACGTTCTCAATGTCACTGGGCCTAGTAAGATATTTATTTTGTCCTCCCTTTTTTCCACTCCCTTGCCTCGTCATGCTCTGAAGCACCTGTGTATGAGCGCAATACCAATAAAATATCATATTATATCAAAACCAACCCACCGAACTCCTATAGCCCCACTCTCTCTACGCCCACCCACTGAACTCCACTCTCTCTATACCCACTCACCGAACCCCACTCTCTCCACATAAAACCCCACTCTCTCTACCCCTACCCACTTCCCCATCCCACACTCTAACCCCACCCAGCCCACCCCGACTCTCACTATTCCCACCGGCCAAAGCCCACTCTCCCTACCCACAGCAACCCACCCTAACCCCACTCTCTCTACCCACTAACCCATCATACCCCACTCTCTCACCCCAACACCCTACCCCCACATTCTCTACCGTAACCACCCACTTCCCAACCCCCACCCTACCTTCAGTCCCTCTACCCAAACCCTCCCACCCCAGTCCTACTCTCTATACACCCACCCATCCATTCATCCCCAACTCTCTCTATCAGTGCATCCTACGCCCACTCTTTCTAACCCCACCCTCCAACCCGCCTCTCAACCCACTACCCCCACTCTCTCTACCCCCACCCAGCAACCCTTCTGACACTCTTTCTACCCCCACCCTCACTACACCCACTCACTCTGCCCCACCTAACCTAGCCCACTCTCTCAACCCAAACTCGCCCTAACCCCTCTATATCCCCACCCAACCACCAAACCTGTTTCTACCCCACCTACTCACCCTACCGCCATTGTCTATACCCCTACCCATCCTACTGCCACTATCTCTACTTCCACCCACCAAACCCAATGCTCTCTAACCCCACCCACTCACCCTACCCATACTCTCTACCCCCACCCACTCTACCACACTCTGTACACCCACCGACTCAACCTACCCCACCCACCATAGCCCCACTCTCTCTGCATCCGCGCTAACCTCAATCTCTCTGCTCCCACCCACCCTTTCCACACTCTCTACCCCCACCCACACACCAAATCCCTCGCTATACTCCCACCCACTCACCCTACCACCTCTCTACCCCCACCCACCAAACCCCACTCTCTACCCCAACCCACCGAACCCCACTCTCTCTACTCCCACCCCCTTACCCTACCCACACTCTCTCTACCCTCACCAAAGATAGCCACATTTGCTCTACACCTACCCACTCACCAAACCCCACACTCTCTACCCCAGCCACCTACCCTATCCTCACTATCTCTACACCTAGCCACCCACACTACTCCACTATCTCTACCCCCGCCAACCCACCCTACCCCTACTCTCTCTACCCCTACCCACTCTATCCCTGCTATCTCTATCCCCACCCTCTGACACCCACTCTATCTATCCCACCCACTGAACCCCACTCTCTCTACCCCTATGCATTGACCCTACCCACAATCTCTCTACCTCAACCCACCCAGCCCTCTCTCTAACCCTACCCTCCGAACCCCACTCTATCTACCCCCACCCCCACAAACTCCACTCTCTCAACCCCTATGCATTCCCCCTACACACACTCTCTCTACGTCCACGCACACAGCCTTCTCTCTATCTACCCCACCCTCTGAACCCCACTCTATCTACCCCCACCCACTGTCAGGAATGGCACTCTATTAAGAGTGGCACAGGACACCCAGAAAGGGTTTGGGTGGTTGTGCCAAATAAAGTGGACAGATAAGAACACACACAGCGGAAAGGAATGAGAACGAAGAGTAAGCAAGAGTAGCAAGGGAAAAGATACAGAATGAATACCCTCTTGGGGTGTATGCAGATATAGGGAAAGAGTATTCCACGAACCTTGGAAATACTCTAGCCTTCTGCACAGTTTGCTATAACAGAGGCCCACACTGATTGCTCATGACTTGGAACAGCAGCTCTGGGTGTCTGTAATGTAGAAACAGGACAAGGGAAGGGGCAGAGGTTGACTGATGGGAACCAACAGACAAGCTCTGTACAGAAGGGTCTACAAACAGTACAAGAGAAGATACTACAGACAAATCCAGTAAAGGAGGTGATAGCAAACTAGCAGAAGGAAATGAAAGGAAAGTCGTGTAACAGGATAGGATAGCAGAGGACAGTAAGGAGCAAGGTTGAGAGCTCAGAGGAGCAGGAAAGCAATGAGTAAGCCCACAGGGGTAGGACTGGAAGGCCCTGAGGACAAGGGCAGTAGGTAGCCAGAGAGAGGTAGGCTGCAGAGCAGGGAGCCCCAGAGGACAAGGGCTAAGGTAGCCGGAGTGAGGCAGGCTGCAGAGCAGGGAGCCCCAGAGGACAAGGGCTAAGGCAGCCGGAGTGAGGCAGGCTGCAGAGCAGGGGAGCCCAGAAGACAAGGGCTGAAGGCAGCTGGAGTGAGGCAGGAAGGGCTGAGGTAGGAAAGCAGCAGAGCGTGATCAGCTGCAATGTAGAGGGTACGCAGGGCAAGGGCAGAGGCTGGAAGGCAGCAGAGCATGATTGGCTGCAATGTGGAGAGCCCGGCAGGGCAAGGGCGAAGGCTGGAAGGCAGCAGAGCGTGATCGGCTGCAATGTGGAGAGCCCTGTAGGGCAAGGGCGAAGGCTGGAAGGCAGCAGAGCGTGATCCGCTGTAGTGTGGAGAGCCCGGCAGGGCAAGGGCGAAGGCTGGAAGGCAGCAGAGCGTGATCCGCTGCAATGTGGAGAGCCCTGTAGGGCAAGGGCGAAGGCTGGAAGGCAGCAGAACGTGATCCGCTGTAGTGTGGAGAGCCTGGCAGGGCAAGGGCGAAGGCTGGAAGGCAGCAGAGCGTGATCTGCTGCAATGTGGAGAGCCCGGCAGGGCAAGGGCGGAGACTGGAAGGCAGCAGAGCGTGATCAGCTGCAGTGTGGAGAGCCCAGAGGAGCAGGGCTGTGAGGCAGGGAGCCTGGAAGACTATGGCTGGAGGAAGCAGGGTGGAGCAAGCAACTAGGCAGGGTCCAGGCAGGTGTGAAGGTAAGCAGCAAACAATATCCGTAGAAAGACGCAAAAGGTGGAGGGAGAACTCTCAGATGCAAGAGGCTGAGCCACTGCAGGCAGCAGCCTTTATACTGCCTAGCCCAGCACAGAGGCAGGCTAATTGGTTGCACCTGGCTAAACACACCTGCAGGCAATCGGCCACCTCCCTTTCTGTTCCTGGGCTGGTGGAAGCAGGGCAAGTCTCTAGGGCTTCTGGGGGGTGTAGTTCCATTGATAACCAATAGGAACAGCCAGGAATCAATGCTTGTAGCCAGGTGCATTATGGTATGCGTAGTTTGTTGGAAATAATAATTAAGCAGCAAAGTCTCGCAAATGGGAAATAAAGTTTCCAAAGTAAATATAGATAGATCCAAGAGTCTGTTGTAAATAAATGATAAACATATAGTCCAAATTGAGCGTTAATGGATGCGCCCATGGCGCAGGCATGACACCCACCTGTTAGGGAGAATTCTCAAGAATGTGCTAATTTCCCTTACCTTTTGAGACCCCATCAACTTTGCTGGATTTCTGGGATTTACATTTTTACCTGGAAAGAGTGTGAGTCTTTTTTCTCACTCTTTCATGTATTTTGATGTGTGTTTTACTTTTGTGTTCTTTGGATTTGGAGTTTTAAAACAACTCCATGGCATCATCTTTTGCTTGTGTGTCACACAGCACCTTCAGTGCAGTGGCACAGGGGTGTCTTTCAGACTCCCCAAGGTTTAAATACCTTCTCTGGGACTGACTACTGCCTCCCAGAGCATGTAAAGTTAAATTGACTTTACTAGTCTTTTTAAATTTACAGACCCAGCACACACTTTCTTCCTATAAAGTGCAGGAGGGGTTGCCTAGCATCCCCTGAGTCAAACACTCATGTAACAGTCAAACGTTACCCTTTTCTACATCAAATGGCTGGTGGCAGTGGTTTTGAACAAACTACCATGATTTTTCCCGACCGCGAGCACTGGTAGCTAAAAATCGCATCAGCCATGTTTTCCAATATGGCGCCCAAGACCTATCTGTAAAAACAGACTCCAGTCGACTTTTTTCGCTGTTTCTTTTAGAAAAGGTCCTTCTTGTGTTTAACTCTGCGCGACAAACCAGGTTTGGTCCCTTTGTTCGTTGGCCTTTGGCGGGCTTCAGTGCTGAAGTCCTCCTCTAGCGCCTGAGCTTCTGGGGTGGACAGGATGTGAGGGAGGTGCCCGAAATTCCCTGTGCTTAGTCTCCTAGGAGACCTGAATGCGCTCTGCTGTGATTGGCCGGCTGGCTGTCCGGCAAGGACAGCCACCCTGCTGTGTGAATGACAGCCAGGCTGGAATGAATGGGGGAAAACTGTTTAAAAGCAGGCCTCTGGGACCTGGAAAGCAGAGTCCACCACTGGAACGAAAGAACCGAAGACGACTTCTGCAACTCCTGGTCCACCGGTGAAGCACTGCTGCAGGTCCGAATTGCCTGAAACTCCATCGACAGAGAAGCCCTTCAAGGTTAACTTCTTCCCTTGAGTTTGGTGGGAACAACCAACTTGCAAGTCACCTGGACACCGTCCCTATACTTGTCGAATTTTCTCCAGAGTGCTGTTGAAAACCAGATAGCCAGTGGGAAGGATACCAGTTTGTGGTCTTTAAGGTACTCACACCTTAAACCAAAGTTTTGCCAAGCTTGTGGCCTGTTCCCTGGGCAGTTCAGGAACCTCCCGACGTCCTCCTTCTTGTCCCCACGACTGAAGCTCAGGAACAGCGAGATCTGCAGGAACTGCCAGGAACAACTGCCTCAGCTACAGCTCTTCTTCATTTAAAAGGTACTGTGCAAGCGCGGTCCAGAACTACATTCGGCCGCAGTGAAAGTTTGTGAAACTTTCCTGACTTTGAAGGCTTGTCCTTCCCTAAACCAACATTTAACTTTTCGTCTGACCAACTTTGTCTAAAAACCGTGGCAAAGACTTAACTGTTTACTACCACAACTGTGCTATCCTATTCAAGACTCTGAACCATTGACTTTGGCCCATGCCTTTTGAATTGAATTGCTGGTTGTAGTGAACTGAAACTATTTGCCCCATCTCTGAAAGTATTTGTGCTTTTGATTCTTATAACCTTGTCTTTTTACCCCTTTTTAAAGTAACTGAAGTGCCATTTTGCTCCCACTTCAGGGGAGCTGAACTTGTTCAGAAACTGACTGCTTGTGTATTGTAGTATAGTAGATTGTGATATTGAGCTGCTCTTGCTAGTGGAATGTTTTCCAACTGACTGTGGAAATAAATGTATATTCTTTTACCAAGAAACCTTGAGTAAGTGTTTACTTGAATCACTGTGATTGCTAGTCCGTTGTGTAACCCTTTGTACAGCTCAATTTACTCTTGAGATAAGTCTGGCTGCTCAGCCACTGCTACCATATTACTGTGTAGTACAGGCTTGTACCAAAGGTGAAATTGTACTGACTCATGTAGTCTTAATTGTGTGCAGTGTTCCCAAAAGGTACTGCATGTGATTCTGTCTAACACTAGTGTACAGTGGTGAGGATAAAGTATAGTTGTTACACTGAGAGAGCTACTCTTACCTTTGTTCAAATAACCTTCCCAAGGCTAAGCACCACTAGAGATGCAATTGTATTATCATGTCTGATATGGATAGCACGAAATCAAATAATTCATTCCATCACTTGGGCATTCATATCTTAAGCAATTACAATTAATCCCATACTTTCACTTTCAAACCAACAACAATAAAACCAATTTGACATATCAAGGCAGTGTCAACTACTGCTCTGAATATAATCTTCCTTAGTTTTTGCATACACTGATGACCCGGTCCAAAGTATCAGGTGTCAGAGATTTGGTGTTTTTATTAATCCAGATGCACACTGCAAGTCGTCTGCAAGTCGTCGACACGTGTTTCGGTCTCAAAAGGCCTTCTTCAGGACGTAGGGCACAAAGAAACTCTGCCCTTTTCGAAAGCGTGTAGGCCAATGTTCATTCTAAAAAACATACATATACATTCATCAGAAGAGTGTCATCCCTATTTTATTTCAACGCTGACCAATATTGTCACAAAGAGTGTATCTACAAAATAGAATCACCAAGGACTACTCACCCCCAAGACCCAACTTCTGGGGTAGGTAAGTAGAACGTCAGAATCAATCCCCCACAGGACTCTATAGTATTCTAGACATCCTGTGGATAAACAAAGCATACCACTAGGTCTATTTCTGATCACCCAAGATAGGTAATAATCAAACACCAAGCCATGCTAAACTCCATTAAAAAAAACATTAGAAAGCAATGCACCAAAGTACACTTACAATCTCTGTTGATCCATGCGATAAAAATTCATTCACACGCCTTCAGCGTAATCAACTGATATATTCCAATTGTAAGAAAAAGACAGTTTGTGCCTGCACCTCTTTGCACCAATTATAACACGTAGTAAGAAGTCACAAAAGTCGGTTCACTTGAAAAAGATTTTCTTAATTTATTTGACTTGTCGTTTAGCCCTTGTTGGATGACACGTGTTTCGGCGTGTATCTCGCGCCTTTTTCAAATCCGGTCTGTTTATATAAGTAAAAAATAAAACAAAACCAAATACAGTTTTTGAGTGATTTGTTGAGTAACATTTTCTTCAATTCCTTTTAACATTGTACAAATGGTGACTCGCATTGGTGCCGCAAAACCCTCTATAGCAATTGCCCAAAAAAGTTAAAGCAAAATGATACCTTTGCCATTCAACTCGTGCATTCCTGTGTGTACTAATCAAAATAGATAAAATGAAAATGTTTGAATAGATTATATCCATTACAGAGAAAAAGGAGGATAAGTAGGATTTATATTAAATCTTGTTGGCTGAGCCAGTCCTTACCCTTTCTATTTCGGTTTTAATTCCACATCTGGGATAAGTCTCTCATAATTGATCAATTAACCGAAGTCTTAGGGCTCAATCCCTCCTAAACACAAAAATTGGTATAATGTTGTCAGTTTGTGCTTGTCATTACATAGTATCCAATATTTTTGTACTGAGTCCCAATTCATTAATGTTATCATTGAGTCCATGATTAATCTTTCATGCATTCCCTACTTTACTTAATTATCTAAAGTCACTCATAACAATCCCTCATCATTTGTTTGTATATTTCATATTATTCCCGTAATTCTGAGGCTTGGTTTAGATTACCCAATTCATCATAAGGACTCCCTGTGCTACAATATGATGTTTCTCCCCACTGCTCCGGGAGAAATAAACATGCTGAGCACGCGTATTTAAACGTTTGCCTCCTTTGCGACTTCATTTTTTCCCGTACTTTGTGAGGCTTGGTTAAATTACCCATATCGTTATAGGGACTTCGTGTGATACGGAAAACATGGTGTTTCTCCCCACTGATCCGGGAGAAATAAACATGCTGTTAACGCGTACTGCCAACATTAGCCTCCTTCGCGACTTTGTTTAACCCAATAACAAATGAATTGAAGCATGTCTGAGAACGTGCGCGCTTGTTTAAGGTGGGCTTCCCACCCAGATTTAGGGCTTACCTGAAAACTATAGTGCTCACGCCTCACACGTCGGAGGTCCCATCTTACCTGAAGTTGACTCCTTGTTAATATGGAGTCTTTTCCTCTAGTCCCTCTTCACTCTCAATCCACGTTTTTTGGCGGCCATGCTTTGGGATACCTGCCTGTATTTCCTTATATTTCACGTTACGCATACTTCTATTTACTCCTGTTAGTTCCTATTTTGAGTCTGTGTGTTTAACTAAAGTTGGTTTACTGAATTGCAGTGATATTGTGTTTACAATTTTGTCATTTTGATGTTTTATAAAAAGACGGGGACCTCTCATTGAAAGATGCCCCACGTGAGAGAAACTCCACATTGGATGTGGAGGATTCTGGTTATAGTAGTCCCATTATCTATAGCGTATTAAGGGGGACTTCTCATTTATAAGTTGCCTTACGTAAATACACCTCCACGTTGGGTGTAGATGATTCTAGTTATGGTACATCGTTACATTTACAAGGACTGTCTTATTATTTTTTGTTCCATATTCTCACAGTAAGTAGCGCTTGGATATTCATTTTGTGTGAACCCTGATACTTGATGATATAGCAAAGAAATCTAAAACGATGTGTATTCATGGGAAAACCAAGGTCTTGTGTTGGTCAAAAACATATCTAAGGATTAAGATCTCACAATGATACTTAAAGCAGTTACAGAGACAATAACATTTTTAAATAAAAATATCTCTAGATTGAGTTTCAATTTCTATTCCATTTCCATCAAAGAAAATGGACCATTTCATTGTCTGAGTTTAACCCTTGTTCCACCGTTTTGAAACGGCAGATTAATCTGGCTTCTTCCTGTCGTAGGCATTGTTCTTGAATTCCTCCTCGTTTCCCCATCTTCATTCTTTTCAGACCAATGTACCTTATATCTTTTTTGTTCTGCATCTGGTGATGTTTTTGCCAATGTAGGGATAGCGGGAGGTTCTTATATTGGCTTCCAATAGCCGAAATATGTTCCCTGATCCTGGTTCTCAACTCTCGAATGGTGCTACCAATGTATATCATGTTGCAACCACATATCACCGCATAAATGACATATTTGGATCTACAGTTGATTTGCTCTTTGATCCTTGTTTTTACACCATCTTGGTTTGCAAAGACATCTGTTTCTGGTACCGCATAGTGACACATTGAACAAAAACCGCATTTTCTAAAACCTGGCTGTGGTCGATGTAACCATGCCTGTGGTCTTATTTCTTCTTCTTTGTCTGGCAAAAATGACAGATTTAGCATGTTTGTTAAAGTTTTTGCTTTTCTATATACTATTGTTGGGTAATCTCGTATATATTCACATATATGTGGGTCCAGCTTTAATAAGTACCAGTTCCTCTTTAGTACTCTCTTAATTTCTTTGTTATTTGCGCAATACGCAGTAATAAATTGAATCGTGCTATACATCTTTCATATTTTGAGATAATGTTGATTGTCTGGTCATGCTTTTGGCTTTCTTCTTTGCATTTGTGATTGATTTTCTTGGGTATCCTTTGACTGTAAATCTATTTGATAGCAAGTTGCACTCTTTCTCAAAGTGTGATGATTCTGTACAGTTTCGTCTAGCTCTGATGAACTCCCCTTTTGGAATATTCTGAATAACTGGGTTGTGGTGGCAACTGGTTGCATAAAGTGTCGAGTTTACTTCTGTTTCTTTTCTGAATGTTTTTGTGTGTAGTTTGTCTCTGGATACATGGATGGTTAGATCCAAAAAATTGATTTCTGACCGACTACTCTGTCCAATGAACTCCAAACCAAATTGGTTCTCATTTACTTGATGTAGTAGGGACTCCAGTTCTTCTGGTGTTCCATTCCAAATAACCAGTGCATCATCAATGTATCTTAGCCACTTGATTATCTTGGTTTCGAAATCTTGCAATTGATATATGAATGATAGAGGGATTGATTTGGTTTTGTTTTATTTTTTACTTATATAAACAGCCCAGATTTGAAAAAGGAGCGAGATACACGCCGAAACACGTGTCATCCAACAAGGGCTAAACGACAAGTCAAATAAATTAAGAAAAACTTTTTCAAGTGAACCAACTTTTGTGACTTCTTACTTCGTGTTATAATTGGCGCAAATAGGTGCAGGCACAAACTGTCTTTTTCTCATATTTCTCAAACAGAGTTGGGGAACTCAGTGTCTCCATGTTGACCTACACCCAAGCGACAACCTAACATTAAAGGATGAAAAAATAAGCAAATATTATAGAAAGAAGACATAATTGGACCAAAAAAGCAATCAGAAACAGGTCGCGAAGGTACACCTCAAAGATATCTCTATACCAAAAAGTTCCTCCTCATTAGAATATTCCAATTGTAGTATCCGGATGGTTCACATATGGACCAATGCACAGACCTCACCAGGGTCTTCCACCACTGTAAGAGTAGAGGAGACATACTAGTTAATTACTTGTATGGTCTTGCTGCCACACAACGCTGCTCATTAGGGTTGCACATGCCAACTCAGGATTATAATACAAGTTGTCTATTACAGTCCCTCGGGATCAGGACTACTACATTCCCAAAAATAATATCTTAATAGAGTCCTGATACCACTCAGATATATTCTCTCGTCGAGAGAGAATATATCCAGGCTGTCGAATCAACGGAGTTAAAAACAAATCAGTCCCCTTTGTACTGCCTCCAGCGCCAAACATACATATTTAAATTGGATCTAAACCATTAAATACGAGACAGCAATTATCGCGGGCTTACCGGCACAGGTTCGTGGCGTGTGGAAAACAATCCAGCGGCACGTCTCTACTCTCGGACGCAATGAACATAGAAAGGGGATGGCCTCTTTATATTAACAAACGGACGTCACCTGGTGCGCTCGAAACACAAACAAGGGACTCAAATAGATCCCAAAAAGGCTACAGTACAACTAGATATCTACAGTACAACTAGATATCCCTTTCGTCATGCCGTCTTAAATTGAACTGAGAGCACAAACATGCTATTACGTATCGGTCTCAGGAATGATTAAGCATAAATAGTGTAGTCATGTGTCATATTTACGAGACACGTTGTGCTGCGGTAAACAATCCCAGCATATAATTATCGGAGCCCGTCAGTGTGACATCTGACAATAGCTATCGGCACGCATCAGTGTAACATCTGAAAATAAAAAATTAAAAATAAAAATTAAAAATCCCCTTCATAATTATAACGGGTGGGGGACCCGCTGATGGTCAAAACGGGGTCATCAGTATATCAATACACCTGACAATGTTCACCCTGTTATTATAGTCTATACTCCACAAGAAGATCTAGTCAACATAATTTCTCCATTCCAACATGGATCTACAGGGCTCTCGATTAATAAACTTAGAGTACTGACCCAAGATCCAATATTCAGCAGAGTGAAAGGTATACCAAACATCAAAGTGCCTACATTCATTTTTACTCAATTATATTCCACATTGATGTAACAGGGTTGGGAAAGAACAAAATTATGCACAAATTAAGTGAGGCACAATTCAACTATATGATCTACCTCTCAGTTTTTTACAACCAGCTTGTTCCACTCTACTGAAACATTAAGTCAATTCCGGACCGTATCCAAAGTATAAATCTATTTCTGTTCTGTATGATGTAATATTGAACCCATATCACCTCCTCCCGTATTGTTTTTTATGTGTTGAAGTACAAACCAACGTAGATCTATGTCTTTATCCTGGAATTTAACAAAATGTTCGACAAGGGGTTTGTCAGCCACTTTGTTCCTTATGCAGCTTCGATGTTCTGAAATTCGTTGTCTGACTTCACGTGTCGTTTTCCCCACATACAACTGTTGGCATGGACACTTAATAACATAAATGACATTTTTGGTCAGACAATTGGTATGGTATTTCATTTTCCAGACTTTTTCCCCCGTACTTAAACTCTAGTGTAGTTTCAGTAAGTGGACAAGCCACACATTTGCCACATCTATAGTGACCAAGAATCGGGGTCAATCCCCATTGGTTATTAATAGTTTGTTCTTTTGTTGGTTCCCTATAAGTATGTACCAATTTCTGTCTCAGATTTTGGTTACATTTAAAGGCAAACATTTAAAGGCAAACATAGGTTTTTGTATAAGTGATCCTGGTTGTTTTATCAGGTTCCAATGTTTGTTTATGATCTTTTTTATATCACTACTTACAAGATTAAATGTTGTCACACATACAAGACGTTCTCTCCTTTGTTTTTCTCGAGTAGTAAGACATATATCTCGATTAGTGTATTCAGCTCTTTTCATTTGATCTTTAATTAGTCTCCTCGGGTACCCATTTACAAGTCTCTCTTTTAGATGTTCTGCGTGTACCTTAAATTCGTCTTTTTCTGCACAGTTCCTCCTGTACTGCTGGTACAAGTGGGAACGCTGGGAGCAGAGGCCAAAACCAACAAAATCAAAAGCAGGTTTTTTTCAGAGGGGGACCAAGAGGCAGACCGAGACAGCGACAGCCACAGTATAGACAGGGGCAAGGGATGAGAACCAGACAGTGGTACTCAAACCAATGAATCAAAACACTCCTGATCAATTGCCTAATTTATCACTTTATCATCTTGAAAAACCAGACTTAGATCTTCTATCTAAAGGACTGTCTTATGTCCTCACCGCGAGAGCCTATAGGTTCAACACAGAGTTGGAACTGCAAAGGTTTTTTAGAAACATACAGCTCAAACATTTTTTCGAGGTCTATCTCCAAGCACACCCAAGTGAGAGGGGATCAGCCCTGGAGGCAGTGCCTAATATCAGCGGCCTTAAAGAGAGATCTACCTTCACACCCCCACCCCATACTTGCACACCTGAAATCCTTGCTTTCGAGAATATTGTAACCCGGGAAATACTTGAAGTTATCAAGAAGAAGAATCACAAGCCAGACAATCTCACAGGAGAAGAGAGAAAAAGCCTTGTGAAACTATGTGAGGAGGAATGCATCACCATTAAACCTGCAGATAAGGGGGGTGGAATAGTTGTGCTTGACACATCCATGTACAAAGTAGAATGTATGCAACTTTTGGACGATAGGAGGTCATACAAGAAAGTGGCTGTTGACCCCACGTCGAGGTTGCAAGACGAAATAAAGAGTCTGACGAATCATGCAATATGTGAACAATGGATTAGTGCAGATGAGGGACGCTTTTTGAATAAAATTGGATCTAAGAGAGCTGCGTTCTACATACTTCCAAATATCCATAAGAATCAGACAAATCCACCTGGCAGACCCATAGTGTCTGCCATTGACTCTTTGTTGGAACCCCTATCTGTTTATTCGGAATTCTTCCTTAAGCCCTTTGTTTTAGAGATGCCGTCATATCTGAGGGACGCGACGCATATGATTAAAATTATCAGTGACATCCAAGTGGAAGAGTCTGACATTTTGGTCACTATGGATGTCGAGTCCGTATATACGGCAATCCCCCAACTAGAATGTCTCCAAGTTTTGGGAAAATATCTCAACACGAGAACGAGACCACATCAGCCCCCGACTGAGTTTAATCAAGAGTGCATAAGATTAGCGATGACCGAAAACTTCTTTCTTTTCAAGAAACAACTTTACAAGCAAGAGAAGGGGGTCAGTATGGGGGCGACATTCACTCCGGATGTCGCCAACCTATACATGGCCGACCATGAAGATAAGTTCATTCTGGTTTCCAATAATGTTTTGAGTGCCCACCCTACGTTGCAACTCCATCTAATACTTTGGAGACGGTACATCGATGAAGTATTTTTAATTTGGAGGGGTTCTGTGGAGTCATTAATGGAATTTCACGACTGGCTAAATCAGTGTGACATGAACATCAAATTTACTATTGAGTATAGTCACCGTCAAGTAAGTTTTCTTGATTTAGTTATCAAGAAATCTGGGAACCAACTCATCAACACTCTTTTTAAAAAACCCACTGATAAGAATTCCCTTCTTCATTTCAACAGTTTTCACCCGTCCAGTTTACGCCAGAACCTCCCTTACGGGCAATTTTTGCGTATTAGGAGGAACTCTGCAGAAAAGGACGAGTTTACGGTACACGCAGAACATCTAAAAGAGAGACTTGTAAATAGAGGGTACCTGAGGAGACTAATTAAAGATCAAATGAAAAGAGCTGAATACACTAATCGAGATATATGTCTTACTACTCGAGAAAAACAAAGGAGGGAACGTCTTGTATGTGTGACAACATTTAATCCTGTAAGTAGTGATATAAAAAAGATCATTAACAAACATTGGAACCTGATAAAACAACCAGAGTCACTTATACAAAAACCTATGTTTGACTTTAAATGTAACCAAAATCTGAGACAGAAATTGGTACATACTTATAGGGAACCAACAAAAGAACAAACTATTAATAACCAATGGGGATTGCCCCCGATTCTTGCTCACTATAGATGTGGCAAATGTGTGGCTTGTCCACTTACTGAAACTACACGAGAGTTCAAGTACGGGGAAAAAGTCTGGAAAATGAAATACCATACCAATTGTCTGACCAAAAATGTCATTTATGTTATTAAGTGTCCATGCCAACTGTTGTATGTGGGGAAAACGACACGTGAAGTCAGACAACGAATTTCAGAATATCGAAGCTGCATAAGGAACGAAGTGGCTGACAAACCCCTTGTGGAACATTTTGTTAAATTCCAGCATAAAGACATAGATCTACGTTGGTTTGTACTTCAACACATAAAAAACAATACGAGAGGAGGTGATTTGGGGTCAATATTACAGCTTATAGAACAGAAATTGATTTATACTTTGGATACGGTCCGGAATGGACTTAATGTTTCAGTAGAGTGGAACAAGCTGGTTGTAAAAAACGGAGAGGTAGATCATATAGTTGAATTGTGCCTCACTTAATTTGTGCATAGTTTTGTTCTCTCCCAACCCTGTTACATCAATGTGGAATATAATTGAGTAAACATGAATGTAGGCACTTAGATGTTTGGTATACCTTTCCCTCTGCTGAATATTGGATCTTGGGTCAGTATTCTAAGTTTATTAATCGAGAGCCCTGTAGATCCATGTTGGAATGGAGAAATGATGTTGACTAGATCTTCTTGTGGAGTATAGACTATGATAACAGGGTGAACATTGTCAGGTGTATTGATATACTGATGACCCCCTTTTGACCATCAGGGGGTCCCCCTCCCGTTATAATTATGAAGAGGATTTGTAATTTTTATTTTTTATTTTTTATTTTCAGATGTCACACTGATGCATGCCGATAGCTATTGTCAGATGTCACACTGACGGGCTCCGATAATTATATGCTGGGATTGTTTACCGCAGCACATCGTGTCTCGTAAATATGACACATGACTACACTATTTATGCTTAATCATTCCTGAGACCGATACCTAACTGCATGTTTGTGCTCTCAGTTCAATTTAAGACGGCATGACGAAAGGGATATCTAGTTGTACTGTAGATATCTAGTTGTACTGTAGCCTTTTTGGCTTTTTGGGATCTATTTGAGTCCCTTGTTTGTGTTTCGAGCGCACCAGGCGACGTCCGTTTGTTAATATAAAGAGGCCATCCCCTTTCTATGTTCATTGCGTACGAGAGTAGAGACGTGCCGCTGGATTGTTTTCCGAATGCCACAAACCTGTGCCGGTAAGCCTGCGATAATTGCTGTCTCGTATTTTATGGTTTAGATCCAATTTAAATATGTATGTTTGGCGCTGGAGCCGGAGGCAGTACAAAGGGGACTGATTTGTTTTGCACTCCGTTAATTCGACAGCCTGGTGGGGCAGCATTGAATACGTGTGAGCGAACTCTGCATGTACTTTACGACCACACGAGAGAATATATCTGAGTGGTATCAGGACTCGATTAATATATTATTTTTGGGAATGTAGTAGTCCTGATCCTGAGGGACTGAGGGATTTCGAACTCCATCATAATAGACAACTTGCATTATAATACTGAGTTGGCATGTGCAACCCTATTGAGCAGCGTTGTGTGGCAGCAAGACCATACAAGTTACTAACTAGTATGTCTCCTCTACTCTTACAGTGGTGGAAGACCCTGGTGAGGTCTGTGCATTGGTCCATATGTGAACCATCCGGATACTACAATTGGAATATATCAGTTGATTACGCTGAAGGTGTGTGAATGAATTTTTTTTGCATGGATCAACAGAGATTGTAAGTGTACTTTAGTACATCACTTTCTAATGTTTTTTTAATGGAGTTTAGCATGGCTTGGTGTTTGATTATTACCTATCTTGGGTGATCAAAAATAGACCTAGTGGTATGCTTTGTTTATCCACAGGATGTCTAGAATACTATAGAGTCCTGTGGAGGATTGATTCCGACGTTCTACTTACCTACCCAAGAAGTTGGGTCTTGGGGGTGAGTAGTCTTTGGTGATTCTATTTTGTAGATACACTTTTTCTGACAATATTAGTCACGTTGAAATAAAATAGGGATGACACTCTTCTGATGAATGTTTATGTATGTTTTTTAGAATGAACATTGGCCTACACGCTTTCGAAAAGGGAAGAGTTTCTTTGTGCCCTACGTCCTGAAGAAGGTCTTTTGAGACCGAAACACGTGTTGACGACTTACAGATGACTTGCTGTGTGCATCTGGATTAATAAAAACACCAGATCTCTGACACCTGATACTTTGGACCGGGTCATCAGTATATGCAAAAACTAAGGAAGATTATATTCAGAGCAGTAGTTGACACTGCCTTGATATGTCAAATTGGTTTTATTGTTGATGGTTTGATAGTGAAAGTATGGGATTAAGTGTGATTGCTTAAGATATGAATGCCCAAGTGATGGAATGAATTATTTGATTTTATGGTTTTACATCATACATACATGAATTATGTGCAATTTGTAGTTATTAAATATTAAACATGTATATTTGAGAAAAGACTTTATGTGTCATCCCATTCTACTGGTCCACTTTGTTTCAATATAATGTACTTTACCTGCAGGACCAGGGATTAAAATTGCAGGTTTACCCCTTTTCTTATTACTTGATATGGATAGCTACAGACAGGAGACCCTAGTCACTTTAACAGTTGATGAATTGAGAGAAGTGTGTAAAGCTTGCAATCTCACTGTAAAAGGCAAAAAGGTTGAATTGATAGAAAAATTGTTGGAATACCAAAGTCTGAGGAGCGGGTCTGAAACATCTTCGGCTGGAGCAAGTGTGGAAAATGATGATGAGGATTATAATGTTTCAAAGTCTAACTCAAATGTTATGGGTGAGTTAGATGAGGCAGAAGAGTCTCAAAATGTATGCCCTGTTTTACCTCTATCTGCTCATAGGCCTCAACCTTTGACCACAGGGACCCCTTCAAGTCCAACACTAAGTCCTAAATTTGTCTCTCTTGAAAGAATGAGACTTGAGTTCAAATTTAAAAGAATCCAAGCCCAAACTGAAAGAAAGCATCAAGAACTTAAACTCAGAGAAATGGAGGTGAATCATGCACTTGAAATGAAAAAGTTGTCTCTTGAGAATGGTTCTCTCCCAGAGTATAATATGTCTTTCAGTCCTAAGAGGCCATGCATCCCCAAAGATGCAGTAAGTATGTATGAGGTTAAGCTTGATATTTTGGATTGGCCGGCAACTTTGGAATAAAACCACTGGATTCAGAACATTACAGGGAATCAGTTGATTCCTTGGCTCTTTTCTAGGCTACCCCCTGTTGCATCTGAGGTTGTAATGGAAATGGGAGAAGTTGATAGAATGGAGTATGAAGTGTGAAACTAGCTTTAATAGCTAGGTTTGAGAAGACCCCTTCCCAGTATCTTAGGAGGTATAGAACCCTCAAAAAGCATGATGGTACCCCTTGGGCTACCTGGGTGTGTGACTGTTGGAAAAACGTAGATGGGTGGGTTAAGGGTTACAAAGTTAACACTTATAAAGGTATGAGAAATATGTTTATGTTGGAGTCTATATCTATGATCCCGGCTCTCCTGAGCTGAGACAGCACTTGGCTGACTCTAAGGAAATTGATCCCAAGAAGTTGGCAAGGGCTGCTGACTTGTGCGTTGCCAACAGAGATACTCACACGGATTTTGGGGCAACTCAGAAGAAGGATGAGGGAAAGCAGCACAAGAAAGACAACTAAGAGAATTCTAATACCTCCACTCCAAAAGAGAGCCGCAAACATAACAAGGGTAAGCCACAAGGAAACCAAATCAGGCTAGTGTACCTCCTGGTTCTAAACCAGAAGGAGGTCAGAACAAAACCCATGCATAAAGACATTTGGAAAATGTTATGCTTGTGGGTCAACTGACCATGTGAAAGGGGATCCCAGATGTAAGGGTAAACCTTCAGTGATCCACACTGTCTCCTTAACCTTCTCCCCAGAGGATGAAGTACCAATGGCAAGTGGAAACTTTCACTTACTGGCTGAGGAACCCATGAAAGTCTCAGCCAGTGTTTCTTTAGGGTCCCTGGGTCTGTGGGAATAGCAGAACTTAGATGTCTACAATTCCATTCCAGCCAATACTAAAGAGTATTACAAAGACAGTGTTCTTGTGAATGGCCAGGAGACCCCTGCCATCAGAGACACTGGGGCCAGCATTACTGTAGTTGATTAATCTTTTTTTCAAGGTAGAGGATGTTGCTAAGGCACCCAAATACCTCACTAAGCTTGCTGGAGGCCCTGTCCACATGCTTACACAACCAGCTCTCATCCAGTGCAATGACATGACTATCGACTATCAAAATACCTGTAAGTGGGTAGAGTGAAGTACCTGGGAGAGTCCTGTTGGGGAATGACTTAAAAACTCTTGGGGCCTCATTCCGAGTATGGCGGTAGGGGGTTAACAGCACCGGTAAGGATCCCTTAGCGGGTTCCACCAGGAACGGCTGGTCTGACCAGCAATTTGCGGGCCCGTTATTAGCTCCTTCCCCATTCCCATTGAGCCCTATGGGGGCTCAAATGGGAATGGGGAATGGGTTTCTGAATGGGGAGTTACCGGATCCTCCAAGGTTGGAATGACCCGGTAAGTCCCCATTCAGAGACACCAGACCCACACAAACTCGGAAGTATCCCCTTGGAGTTTTATCAAGCACCCACAGGCCTCCCAGCAAAAGGAAACAGGAGCAGACTAGGAAGGCCAGTGAGAGTACCTTAAACGGCTCTCAAGGGGAGATTATAGAGGAAACTATAACCCCCAGACACACAGGACTTACTGACTGCAATCTCTAAGGGAAAGAAGGAAAAGGGGAAACCTAAAACCTCCAGGAAGAAAACAGCCAGCACTCCTGTGCTACCAACAAGGGCATCCCCGAGAGAACTGTCCAAAATCACGCCTGTGACTCCTCCACCAGCTGAGGCTGAGTGTGTGGAACAACATAGTGTGGTTGAATCAGCTGCTGAGGAATCAGAGCTGGAAGAGGACCTTGCTCCTGTTGGAGATCTGGATCATGCAGAACATCCTGAGCTGCATTATTTCCTGGCAGAAGGTGGACCCTGTAGAACAGACTTCAGCAGAGGTCAAAGAGAGTGTCCTACTCTTGAAGGTTTTCGCCAACAGGCAGCTTCCCAGCTGGATGGGCAAGAGCCAGGGAAGCATAGGTTGTACTGGGAAGATGGCCTCTTCTATAGTGAACTGACTGAGTCTATCCGAGGGGACCACAGAAGACTTGTAGTGCCTCTAGAAGGCAGACTCCAGTTCCTACAGTTAGCCCATGAGATACCTTTGGCTGGTCACTTGAGTTTCAAGAAGACCAAGGAAAGGCTCTCTTTATATGTCTACTGGCCTACATTGGCGTCTGATGTAGATAAGTTCTGTAGGAGCTGTCACACTTGCCAAACCTCTGGCAAGAGTGGAGCAAAGAATGTGGCACCTTTGGTGCCTCTCCCAGTGGTGGGAGTCCCTTTTGAGAGGGTAGGAATCGACACTGTTGGTCCCTTAGACCCTCCAAACTCTTCAGAAAACAGGTTTATCCTGGTTGTAGTAGACCATGTTACTAGGTATCCTGAAGCAATACCCATGATGACTGTTACAGCTCAGGCTGTTGCTAAGGCCCTACTTGGTATTTTTACCAGGGCAGGTTTTCCTAAGGAAGTTATCTCTGACAGGGGATCCAATTGTATGAACCACTACATGAAGGCCATGTGGAAAAACGGTGGCGTAACTTACAAGTTCTCAACTGCCTACCATGCATAGACAAATGGATTGGTAGAGAGGTTTAACCGTACAATGAAGACCATTTTAGGTGCTTTAGAGGAGCCCCTTAGAAGAAAGTAGGACCTTCTACTGCCATGCCTTCCATTTGCTTACAGAGAAGTCCTTCAGGAGGGAGTTGGATTTAGTCGCTTTGAGCTTCTCTATGGCCATCCAGTTAGAGGCCCCTTGGCCCCAATTAAGGAGGGATTGGAGAGTGCTCCTTCGCCCAAGCCAGTGAGAGTCACTGACTATGTGATAGGTCTCCAGAGGAGAATGTCACACACATGATGGCAGAAGCATCAGATAACTTGAAAACAGGTCAGGCTCTGGTGAAGCATTGGCATGACCAGAAGGCCAACATGGTTGAGTTTACTCAAGACCAGCAAGTTCTAGTTATGGTACCTACAAGCACAAGGCAGAGGGCCTTACAGGACAAATGGATAGGACCCTTCAAGGTTGTGGGAAAACTTGGAGAGGTCAACTATCTGGGGGACTTATGAAATCCTAAGGAGGCTCCCAGAGTCTGTCACACCAAACATCTAAAAGCATATGTCTCAGGACCAGAAGTAGGAGCTTTGCTTCTAGCTTCAGCTCAAGAGGAGGAGAGTGAACCTCTACCTTACCTACTCAGAGGACAGCCTTTAGATGAGAAGATAGAAGGAGTCAATCTCTCTTCTAATTTGACACCTGAACAACAGGGGGAGTGCAAGTTTCCATTAAATCAGTTTGCCTCCCTGTTTTCACTATCACCAGGCTTGACCCCTTAGGGCCAGCATGATATTCTCACTTATGACTGTTTACCTGTTAAAAGCAGAGGTTACAGGATGTCAGATCATGTAAGAACCCGCATAAAGGAGGAGGTCAACAAGATGCTTGATCTCGGTTTAATAGAGCCCTCTACTAGTCCATGCTCTAGTCCAGTTGTTCTAGTACCAAAGGCAGGATCCAAGGAGTTGAGATTCTGTGTGGACTATAGAGCTCTTAATGCAGTCACAAAGTCTGATGTCCACACTTTTCCCAGGACAGATGAACTGGTGGACAACCTTGGTTCAGCCAAGTACCTCAGTACATTTGATCTCACTTCAGGTTATTGGCAAATAGCACTGACAGACCATGCCAAGGAGAAAACTGCATTCTCAACGCCAGCAGGCCACTACCAGTTTGAAGTAATGCATTTTGGACTAAAGAATGCACCTGCAACATTCCAAAGGATGGTTAACCAGGTTCTGAATGGGATGGGGTATTTCTGCATGGCATACTTGGATGACATTGCAGTGTTCAGCCCTACTTGGAAATAACATGTTGACCACTTAGGATATGTTTTGCAGGCTCTTGAGCAGGCCCATCTGACCATAAAGGCGTGTAAGTGTCAAACTGGTCAGAGTAAAGTGGTCTTACTTGGTCATGAGGTAGGAGGAGGTGAAATCAGGCCATTGCCTAGCAAAGTACAGGCTGTAAAAAACTGGGCCACCCCAACTACTCAAACCCTAGGCCTCACTGGTTACTATAGGAACTTCATAGAGAACTATGGGACCATAGCTTCTCCCTTGAATGTGGTCTCCTCACCCAAATTTCCTAAAAAGGTCAGGTGGAATGAGGAGTGCACTCAAGCATTTGAAGGCCTAAAGAAAGCCCTTTGTCAAGCTCCAGTCCTAAGAGCTCCTGACTATAACCAAACCATCATTGTGCAGACAGATGCTTCAAATACAGGTATAGGTGCAGTTCTGAGTCAGCTGGATGAGAAAGGTAGGGAGCACCCCATTTGCTTCATCAGCAGGAAGCTGAAGGAACCTGAGACAAGGTGGGCAATCATTGAACGTGAGTGCTTTGCTATTGTGTGGTCACCGAAGACGTTTAAGCCATACTTGTATGGATCTACTTTTGTGATTCACACTGACCACCAACCCTTGAGGTGGTTGATGCAAATGAAATGGGAAAACCCTAAACTACTAAGATGGTCAATAAGCCTGCAAGGGTTTGATTTTACCATTGAACACAGGTCTGGGTGTCATAACCAAAAGGATGATGGTCTCTCCAGGATGTTTGACCGACTGGAGTAAGGTGATTCATCCAGGAGTGGATTAAATCCTCCTGTCCCTTAGTCTGGGGGAAAGGGGGTATGAGTGTTAGGGAGAATTCTGAAGAATGTGCTAATTTCCGTTACCTTTTGAGACCCCCAGCAACTTTGTTGGATTTCTAGGCTTTAATTTTTACTTGGAAAGAATGTGAGCCTTTTTTCCCCACTCTTTGATGTATTTTGATGTGTGTTTTACTTTTGTGTTCTTAGGGTATGGAGTCTTAAAACAACTCCATAGGCATCATCTTTTTCTTGTGTGTCACACAGCACCTTCAGTGCTGTGGCACAGGAGTATCTTTCAGACTCCCCAAGGTTTAAATACCTTCTCTGGGACTGACTACTGTCTCTGAGAGCGTGTAAAGTTAAATTGACTTTACTAGTCTTTTTAAATTCACAGACCCAGCACACACTATCCTCCTATAGAGTGCTGGAGGGGTTGCCTAGCATCCCTTGAGTCTAAACACTCATGTAACAGTCAAATGTTACCCTTTTCTAATTGAAATGGCTGGTGGTAGTGGTTTTGAACAAACTACCATGATTTTTCCCGACCGCGAACACCGGTAGCTAAAAATCGGGTCACCCATGTTTTCCAATGTGGCGCCCAAGACCTATCTGTAAAAACAGACTCCGGTCGACTTTTTTCGACATTTCTTTTAGAAAAGGTCCTTCTTGTGTTTAACTCTGCGTACCAAACCAGGTTTGGTCCCTTTGTTCGTTGGCCTTTGGCGGGCTTCAGTGCTGAAGCCCTCCTCTGACACCTTAGTGTCTGGGGTGGACAGGGTGTCAGGGAGGTGCCCGAAACTCCCTGTGCTTGGTCTCCTAGGAGTCCTGAATGCACTCAGGCGTCATTGGCTGGCTGGCTGTCCGGCAAGGACAGCCACCCTGCAATGAATGAGGGAAAACTGTTTAAAAGCAGGCCTCTGGGACTTAGAACCGAAGACGAGCTGAAGGAAGAAGACTGCTGCAACTCCTGGTCCACCAGTGAAGCCCTGCTGCAGTTCTGAATTGCCTGAAACTCCATCGACAGAGAAGCCCTTCAAGGTTAACTTCTTCCCTTGAGTTTGGTGGGAACAACCAACTCGCAAGTCACCTGGACACCGTCCCTATACTGGTCGAATTTTCTTCAGAGTGCTGTTGAAAACCGGATAGCCAGTGGGAAGGATACTAGTTTGTGGTCTTTAAGGCACTCACACCTTAAACTGATGTTTTGCCCAGTTTGTGGCCTGTTCCCTGGGCGCTGCAGGAACCTCCCGACGTCCTCCTTCTTGTCCCCATGACTGAAGCTCAAGAACAGCAAGATCTGCAGGAACTGTCATGAACAACTGCCTCAGCTATAGCTTTTCTTCATTTAAAAGGTACTGTGCAAGTGCGGTCCAGAACTCTTTGTGAAACTTTCCCAACTTTGAAAGCTTGTCCTTCCCTAAACCAACATCTAACTTTTCGTCTGACCAACTACTTCTAAAAATCGTGGCAAAGACTTAACCGTTTACTACCACAACTGTGCTATCCTATCGAAGACTCTGAACCATTGACTTTGGCCGAGACCTATTGAATTGAATTGCTGGTTGTAGTGAACTGGAACTATTTGCCCTACCTCTGAAAGTATGTGTGCTTTTGATTCTTATAACCTTGGGCCTCCTTCCGAGATTGGTGGTAGTCATGGCGCTATTTGCACCATGACTGCCACCAATAACGGGTCCGGCACCGGTGTTGTTCAATGTGGACTTAGCAGTGTAGTCTGACCCTGGCGGGACCGGTAAGTCCCCATTGAACAAGCCATTCCCCATTCCCTTTTGAGCCCCAATAGAGCCCAATGGGAATGGGGAAGGCGCTATTTAAGGGACTGCTAATGGCAGGCCCGTAATTAGCAGCCTGGTCCCCTAACGGGACCCGTAAGGGACGTGTGGTCCGACCACACGTCCCTTGCGGTTTCCCATTAGGGGACCTCGGAATCAGGCGGTAGGGCATTACCGGCACCGGTCTCCTTATCTTAACGCCCGACTCGTAATGACACCCCTTGTCTTTTTACCCCTTTTTAAAGTAACTGAAGTGCCATTTTGCTCCCACTTCAGGGGAGCTGAACTTGTTCAGAAACTGATTGGTTGTGTATTGTAGTATAGTAGATTGTGACATTGAGCTGCTCTTGCTAGTGGAATGTTTTCCAACTGACTGTGTAAATAAATGTATATTCTATTACCAAGAAACCTTGAGTAAGTGTTTACTTGAATCACTGTGATTGCTAGTCCTTTGTGTAACACCTTGTACTGCTCACTTTACTCTTGAGATAAGTCTGGCTGCTCAGCCACTGCTACCACATTACTGTGTAGTACAGTCTTGTACCAAAGGTGCAATTGTACTGACACTTGTAGTCTTAATTGTGTGTAGTGTTCCCAAAGGGTACTGCATGCGATTCTGCCTAACACCACCCACCAAACCCCTCTCTCGACCCCTATAAATTCACCCTACCCACACTCTCTCTACCTCCACCCACCCAGCCCTCTTTCTCTACCATCACCCACCCAACCCTCACTCTCTCTACCCCCAGCAACCCACCCTAACCCCAATCTCTCCACCACAGCCTCCCACCCTACCCCCGCTCTCTCTATCCCAACCCACCCACCCTACACCACTAACTCTGCCTAACCCATCCCACCCCCACCCACGCTACTAGCACTCTCTATATCCACAAAAACCAACTCTACTCTCACTCTCTCTACCCCTGCCCACTCGACTCCCACTCTATACACCCCAACCAAGCAACTCCCAAACCCCACCGTACCCTCAGTCTCTCTATCAAAATCCACCCATCCTACCCCACTGTCTCTACACCCAGTGCACCCTACTACCATTTTTTCTAACCCCACCCACCATAAACCCACTCCCTCTACACCCACACACCACACCCTCACTATCTCTACCCTTACCCATCCATCTGCCCACTCTGTACCCCAACCCAATCACGAAAGCCCTCTCTACACCCACCCTACCCTCACTCTCTCTACCCCACCCACTCTACACCCAATATCTACCCCACCCACCCACCAAATCCCTCTACCCCCACCCACCCACTGAACTCACACTCTCTACCTCACCCACTCAACCTACCCACACTCTCTCCACACTCACCCAAGATAGCCCCACTTTCTCTACCCCACCCACTCACCAAACCCCACTCTCTCTACCCCCAGCAACATAACCTAACCCCTCTCTATCTCCACCAACCCACCTTACTCCCATGCTCTCTACACTACCCACCCTATCCCTACTCTCTCTACCACCATCTCTGAACCCCACATTCTTTACCCCAACCACCTACCTACTCTCTATATCCCCAGCAAACCACCCTAACCCCCTCTCTCTACCCCATTCACTCACTTTATTACCATTCTCTCTATCCCCAGCAAACCACCATAACACCACTCTCTACCCCAGCCACCCACTCTACCCCCATTCGCTCTATCACACATGCCCACACTACCCCCACTCTCTCTACCCCTGCCCACTCTACACCCACTTTCTGCACCTCCCAAATCCCCCACCCTACCCACAATCCCTCTATACAAACACTCCCACCCTACCCCCACTCTCCCTACCCCAAACCACCCACCCTACCTTCACTCTCTCCACACCCACCCAACCCTCTCTCTCTACCCCCACCCACCCAACCGTCACTCTCTTTACCCACACTCACCCAAAAAAGACACTCTCTAGCCTCAGCAACACACCATAACCCAACGATCCCTACCACACCCATCCACCCTACCCCCACTCTCTCTATTCCAAGCCACCCACCCATTACCACCATCTCTACCCCAAACCATCCTCCCCTCACCAACACAACCAACACTCTCCATACTTAAATCTTAGATCAAGGGCGTCTCTCGCCCGGGTGACCGAAGTGAAGGGTAGACAAAGAAAAGGACAATTCAAGTTTGGACCTGGTAGTACCAGGAGGACCCAGGGCTCGACAGCCTGCTCAGACAGCAGGTAAGCATGCACCAACATGTGTTTACTACCTCTGCCCCCACAGGCCATCCCCACCCCCTCTGGTCCCCCTCTGATGTTCCCTTGTACCCCCTACCAAACCCCTCTCGCACACAGGTGTTGTCTGTTTTGCTTGATTTTTCTACCCTGCTCCCTCTCACCCCCTCCAGCCTACTTCTGCAGGAATCTGTCCTGATACATTATGGTTTCACCATCACCGTCTTGTGGCCAATGCTGGATTTGACTTTTATGGATTTCATTGATTCACGGTGCGTTACCCTTTCTCAACTCTCATGCTGGACTTCCATTGCATCTTGTACTCATGGTGGCCATGCATCATGCTGTTCCCATCTTCATCTTGTATCCTGGCTTGCAACTTTATGTGTTACTACTGACTTCTGCAATTGTATTTGCTCTCATCTCCTGCTTCTCCACTCTTTTTGGCTGCTTACTCTCTGTTCTCTCCCCCCTTACTCCCTTTTCCTATCTCCTCCCCTCCCCCACTTATTTTCTTCTATGCACTTACTCTATCAGAATTGTCCCTGAACCTAGTATGATAGCAACCTTGTCTGTCTTCTCCCCCCTCCCCTTACTTGTTTCCTCTCCCCCCACCCCCTTCCACCACTATATGAAATGTTGTCAGGCCTAGTACGATAGTCGCTTGTTTTGTTCCTTCTCTTCCTTTCTGCACCCCTCTCCCTCACCTTTTGTTTTTCTCCAGGCTCTACCAGAAATGTCATCAGGCCTAGTACGGTAGTCGCCTGTCTGTTTCCATTTCCTTCCCACTCTCCCCCTTCCTTCCTTATCAATGTCTTAGCTCTTGCACTATCTGAAATGTCGTCAGGCTGAGTACGATAGTTAATTTCACATCCTTACTATTCATGGCCTGTAAGAATGTAATTGTATTTTCCCTTGTTCACTCCCTTGCCTTGAAGCGCTTTGAAACACATTGGGCCTCATTACGAGGTATGCCGGTAAGGGAAAAATGATGCCGGTATGTAAATACCGTCATCATTTAACGTTCTGTAGCATTTTGACCCACAAACCCGGTATTAACGGCACCATTATTTATTGTGCCGCAAATAGCGGCATAGGCGCGTACACGCGCCTCTTCAGGCAGGAAATACCGGCATGCCGGTAATAGGTGCCAATTACAACCCACGCAAACATGCAAATACCGGCATCGCGAACCCGGTAATAATGGGCTGCATGATGCCGGCAAAACAGGCATTGCGGACCACCCGCAAACAGCAACCAAGATACAAGGCAGCTGCCACAGGTGCACACAATCCCCACAGGTGGAGTCAAAGGAGGCTGTGCCAGTATGAACTGAGCACACCCACACACCACAACCCCCCACAGGTGTAGGCAATGTAGAGTGGCCCAGTACAAAAGGAGCACACCTACACACCACACCCCTTCCTACACCAAAATGCTACCACTAGCATTTGCAATCATGGCGCAGGAGGACATGCCTATACTGCTACAACTACAGCAACAACAACAACAACAACTACAGCAGCAAGAACAGGCAGCACATAGGAGACGCAGGAGGAGAAGGAGGGTGAGACAGGGCCAGCAATTACCACCAGCGCAGCCACCAGCGCCTCGTAGGCGGCCACCAATCCCTCGCACCAGACCCAGCCCATTCAACCTAACCCCTGAGCAGATCCACACCCTGTACCGGTTGGACAGTGACACCATCACCACCATAGTGGACATGATACAGAACGATATTGCCAGCCACATACAAATACGCACTTCCATCCCCCCACTACTAAAGGTGGTGTCTGTGCTACACTTCCTGGCCACAGGCACCTACCAACACACAGTGGGCCAGCTGCATGGCATTTCACAACCACTATTCTCAGGCATGCTGAACCAAGTGCTGGATGCCTTCCTGAAGCATGCAAGTACCCACATATCCCTACCACGGACTGCCCAGGAGATAGCCGAAACCAAAGTAGGCTTCCATGCACTGGCAGGCATGCCCAAATGTGTTGGTGCCATCGACTGCACCCATGTGGAATTGGTAGTCCCCCATGCCATAGAGGCGGTGTACCGCAATCACAAGCAATACCACTCCATCAATGTGCAAATGGTATGTGACTCCACCAAGCTCATCACCCATTGCTGCGCCCGATTTCCTGGATCTACACATGATGCCATGGTACTGCGCAACTCCACGCTACCCCGTCACATGGAGCAACATGCCAGACCACGTGCCTGGCTGTAGGTGAGTTGCACAACAGGCCCATGGCCATGCTGTGGGGTACTCATGTGTGCGGATGCAGAAGGGGGGGGGCTACTACACCCGGGTGGGAAAGGGAGGGTATACTTCACCAGGGTGGGAAAGGGGGGGATGCTTCACCAGGGTGGGAAAGGGGGGGTTAATAGTACACCTGGGTGGCAATAGCCAGTGAGTGGAGAATTAATGCAGAGCTAAACACTCCTCACCTGACCCAGCCAAACGGTACATGACACTTCACTGGGCCACATATCTCAAATAATGCATATCGATGAGAACAAGAGGCACAACAAGGCCACCCTGGTGATGGCAAGCAATGCATGAAATGAATGAACAGGATGGCAAGTGTGGCAATGTGGGCAGTGTGACCATGCATAGTAAATAATGAACAGCATGAATTGGAGTGAAAACATTGTTGCACTACCAGAGCATATCTGCCTCAGCATACATGATTACACCCTGCATCATCTATTGAACGCCATCCAGACTACCACACCTCATGACAGTATAGATTGCACCTAGATAACATTTTTTCATGCTTACAGGGACATGTGCATGGCCACACCAAATAGCTGCCGCCATGACTGTGCTGCCTGAATGTGGCAGTTCAGAGTGACACACACCTATTTGAATCTGCTTGCAGGTGATGGAGAATATCCCTTGAGGCCGTGGCTACTCACCCCTGTGCGTAACCCGCAGAACATCTATGAGGAGGGGTACAATCGTGTGCACACCCGTACCCGTGTTGTGATTGAGCAGACCTTTGGCCTGTTGAAGGGGCGGTTCCGCTGCCTCAGCAGGTCTGGTGGGGCACTCCTATATAGGCCGGAGAAGGTGGCACAGATCACCATGGCCTGTGTCATGCTGCACAATATGTGCGTCTGAAGGAATGTAACACTGCCACCTCACATTCACAGGCATGGCCTGGGTGAGGATGAAGGGGATGGAGACAGAGGCGAAGGAGTCCCCCTGCCAGTACGTGCTGCACGGGATAGACATGCTGTACGCCAATGCAAAATATACACAATCCATAGAACGCATGGACGATGTGAGTAATGTGTCTACGACACACTGAATCAGGACATGCACACCTTGATGTTCCCAATTGGCCCACTGTACACCAAACAAAATGAATGCACATGTCTGAAAAGAATGAAGTCCAAACAAGGATATGCTTGCACACTACGGTGTATTTCAATCAAACGTGATGTGGCAGACATAATATCCTCAAAACACCCCTGTGAACTCCCTCTCCCACCCCACAAACCCTCAAAACACCCCTGCGAACTCCCTCTCCCACCCCACAAACCCTCAAAACACCCCTGTGAACTCCCTCTCCCACCCCACAGATGCAAAGTGTCCCCATATGTGCAACGAACAGTGCTCCCTTCCCCAATGTGGTTCTCCACAATGTCATTGTCCGTGCATTCACTTCTTCGGAAGTTTTGGTTCGGGGGTGCTATGGCCGACCGTCGTGCGCTCCTCCTCATCAGACGCACTGGACTGGATTGCGACGAGGTGGTAGGGGTAGTTGTTGCGGAAGTATCTATTGTCAATTCACCGTCTGTGGCAAGGTGTGGCCGCTGCATCTGAGCGTTACCTGCAAGGAGGGCCTCTGTCAGTGACCCCATGCACTCCCTGAAGGCACGCGTATGTGCCTCCACTGCAGCAGTATTGGCTGCAATAGCCGTTACAATGGCACTCATGGCCTCTTTCCCTGCTTCTACCTGCTGGTGCATGATTTGGAGCATGGACTCCTGCCGGACCTCTACCCTTGTCAGGCGGGACTCCAACGAGGTGTTGTCCGCAGGTGTGCTGGTTGCTGGCCGAGTGGAGGAATGCAGAGTGGTGGCTTGCAGAGTGGTGGCTGGCAGGGTGGTGGCTGGCAGGATGGAGGAAGGCAGAGTGGTGGCTTGCAGAGTGGTGGCTGGCAAGGTGGCGGCTGGCAGGGTGGTGGCTGGCAGGGTGGTGGAAGGCGCCTTCGCGGAGCCCTCCTCCAGGGCACTGTCCTCAAACAGCGCATAGTCCGATTCCCCGAGGTCAGAGTCATGTAGACAGGGATCATTGAGGCACTCAGACTCCGCAAGAGGTTGGGGGCTGGCAATGTGGCTTGTGGTGGGTGTGCCAGACGTCAAATCTGCATCATCTTCCACCTCTGTGGACACAACGTCCCTGGTGGCTGGCGGCACGGCCCCCACTGTTGTGGTTCTCTGTTGTTGTACAGTGGGTGCAGGTGTCCCCTGCAGGGTTGGTGCCTTGCGTGGCACTCTGGCTTTGGCAGATGTCATTTCCTTGGCCTGGTGGGTTGTGGTGGCCCTGGTCGCCTTGCGTGCACTGGACGTGCTTGCACCCCTGTCCAGTGGTCCACCTTCATCATCGGTGCCTGGGGGATAGAAGAGATGCAGGTCATCAGTGATGTTGTCAAATGGAAGCTATGATGAATTGCGGTGGGATATGTTCATGCATTCAGCCATCATTTCATTTCTGGGTTGTTGCTTTAGGTATGTGGGGAATCAATGCATGGCTGGTGGGGTAGCATTAGTTTGGTCTCTGTGTGGTGGGTGCATGGGCATGGTTGGGTCATGTGGCACCACTGTTGGGATTGGGGTCGTCACTCAGCGTCCATGTGGTGCAGGGAGTGACAATGATTATTTTATGGATATGTTGATGCATCACCTTGCCCACTCTAACTTCCCCATCAGTTGGGCCACATCATGTGTCGTAATACGTGGTTGTGATGGTACACTCACCTTCCTCTGTGGTGATTGCTGCGCCGGCCTCCTGATCTCCGATCCCCTCAATGGATTCAGGGTCGATGAAACCACTTGCCGTCTCCTCCCATGGCATCAATTTGACTGGGGAGTGTGGGCCACCGCCTGTCGCCATTGCGGCATTCCGGTTCTCCGACAGGATCCTCCGGACACGGAGGCGGAGGTCGTCCCAGCGCTTCCGGCAGTCACGCACACTCTTTGGTGTGCGCGCCCCACTGCTGACACCCTCTGAGCGACCTCAAGCCAGACCTCTTTTTTGCGGGTTTGGGCCGCATGCTTTAGGTCTGTGCTGCGGATTATGTCAGCATACTCTTCCAGGGTGTTGGCGAGCATGGTGAGCTCAGCGTCCGAGAAACGCTGCTTCCTCTTCCTCTGTGTGGATTTCCTGCTGGCCTTGGACATGACAATGCTATTCTGACACACAACGACACGGGAGGAGTGGTGGTTGTGGAGGATTGCAATGGATTGTGTCTTTAAAAATGGTTGCCGGCCCATTTGCCGTTCCTGCGCGATGACGTAATTTCCGGGTCCGGTTTTGCGAACACGGTGATTCCGTGCCGGAGTTACCATGCCGGTTTTTAGTGGTTCATTGAAGGCGGTTACGGAGTGGACGCAAGCCACAATGCCGGTATAGGGGGTTGGTGGGCCGTTACCGGGATGCCGGTTTTTCCACTACCGGCATGGGGTGATCGGCCGCTGTAAGCGGGTTCTTGAGTGCACGGACACGCACTTCCCGCCATGCCGGAAATTGAGCCGGATTTTCCGGCCAACTCGTAATGAGGCCCATTGTGTATAGGCGCTATAAAAATAAACTATCATATAACATACCCACAAAAACCTACCCTATCCCCACTCTCTCTAACCCCTGCCCATCCGACTGCCCCTCTCTATACCCCAACCAAGCAACTCCCAACCCCCCACCGTACCATCAGTCTCGCTACCTAAACCCTCCCACCCTACCCCACTCTCTCTACCCCAAACCAACCACCCTACTCCCACTCTCTACCCTCACCCAACCATGAAAGCCCTCTCTACACCCACCTTACCCTTATTCTCTTTACCCCCACCCACTATACCCCCAAACTCTACCCAACCCACCCACCGAACCCCCCTCTCTACCCCACCCATCCACTGAATCTCTCACCCAAGATAGCCCCACTTTCTCTACCCTCACCCACTCACCAAACCCCACTCTCTCTACCCCCAGCAACCCACGCTAACCCCTATCTTTACCCCCAGCCACCCAACCTACCCCACTACCTCTACCCCCACCCACCCCACCCCCACTCTCTCTTTCCCTATTCCCACTCTTTCTACCTCCATGCCCCAACCCCCACTCTCTCTACCCCCACCCACTGAACCCCACTCTCTCTACCCCTACACATTCACCCTACCCACACTCTCCTCCTCCACCCACCCTGCCCTCACTCTCTCCACCCCCACCCACCAAACCCCTCTCCACCCCCCCACTCACCCTATCCCCACTCTCTCTACCCCCAGCCAAACCCCATTCTCTACCCCTACACATTCACCTTATCCACACTTTCTCTACCCCTGCCCACCCAACCAGCACGCTCTTTACCCGCACTCACCCAAAAAACACTCTCTACCCCTAGCAACTCACCCTACCCCCACTCTCTCTATCCCAACCTACCCACCCTACACCACTATCTCTACCCCAACCCACCCTAACCCCACCCATGCTACCACCACTCTCTATACCCACAAAAACCTACCCTACCCCCACTCTCTCCACCCCTTCCCATTCGACTCCCACTCTGTACACCCCAACCAAGCAACTTCCAAGCCCCCACTGTACCCTCAGTCCTCTACCCAAACTATCCCAACCCACCCCACTCTCTCTACCCCAAACCACCCATCCTACCCCACTCTCTCTCTCCACAGAGTGCACCTACCACCACCTTGTCTTATCCCACCCACCCTAGCCCCACTCCCTCTACACCCACCATACCCTCACTATCTCTACCGCTACACACCCTACTCCCACTCTCTACCCCCACCCAACCTTGAAAGCCCTCTGTAGCTCCACCCTACTCACTCTCTCTATCCACAACCACTATAGCCCCACTCTCTACCCTACCTACTTGCCAAGCCCCAGTCTACTCCTGCCCACCCTCCCTATCCCCACTCTCTCTACGAACACCCACCCAACCCCACTCTCTCTACCACCATCTACCCACCCATCCACTCTCTACATTCTCACTCTAATCCCATCTACCCACCCTACACTCACACTCTCTACACCAACCCACCCACCAAACCCCAATCTCTCTACCCCAGCAACCCACTATAACCCCACTGTCTCGACCCCCTCCAATCCACCATACCCTCACTCTCTAAGAACAACCCACCCAACCTCTCTATCCCAACCACCATACCCTCACTCTCTCTACCCCACCCATCCACCAAATCCCTCTCTACCCACCCACTCACCCTAGCCACACTCTCTACCCCCACCTGCCCACCCTACCCATACTCTCTTTAACCCAACCCACTAAACCCCACTCTCTATATCCCCATCAAACCACCCTAACGCCACTCTCTCTACCCCAGCCACCCACGCTACCCCCACCCAGCCTACCCCCATTCTCTCTAGCTGAACCCCCAAACCCCACTCTCTGTACCCCCACCCACCCACTGAACCCCACTCTCTCTGCCCCTTCGCATTTACCCCACCCACACTCTCTCTACAACCACCCACCCACCCCCTCTTTCTACCACCACCCACCCAATCCTCACTCTCTTTACCTAAACTCACCCAAAAAATACACTCTCTACCCTCAGCAACCCACCCTAACACCACTCTCTCTACCACAGCCACCCACCTTACCCCCCACTTTCTCTATCCCAAGCCACCCACTCTTCATCACTATCTCTACCCCAAACCATCCTACCCCCACCCACACCACCAACACCCTCCATAGCCACAAAAACCTACCCAACCCCACTCTCTTTACCCCTGCCTATCCGACTGCCACTCTCTATACCTCAACTAAGCAACTCCTAACCCCCACCGTACCCTCAGTCTCTCTACCCAAACCCTCCTATCCTACCCCCACTCTCTCTACCCCGAACCACCCATCCTATCCCACTCTCTCCACCCAGTGCACCCTACTACCACTTTTTCTAACCCAACCCACCCTAGCCCAACTCCATCTACAAGCACACACCATACTCTCACTATATCTAGCCCTACCCAGCCTACTCCCACTCTCTACCGCCACCCAATCATGAAAACCCTCTCTACACCCATGCTACCCTCACTCTCTCTACCCCCATCCACTCTACCCCCAACCACTACCCACCCACCCACTGAACCCCTTTCTACCCCCACCCACTGAATCTCTCACCCAAGATAGTCCCACTTTCTCTACCCTCACCCACTCACCAAACTCCACTCTCTCTATCCCCAGCAACCCAACCCAACCCCTCTCTACCCCCAGCCACCCAAACTACCCCACCATCTCTACCCCACCAACCCACCCTACCTCCACTCTCTCTACCCCTATCCCCACTCTATTTAGCTCCACCCCAAACACCACTCTCTCTAACCCCATCCACCCACTGAACCCCACTCTCTCTACCCCTACAGATTCACCCTACCCACACTCTCTACCTCCACCCACCCTACCCTCACTCTCTCTACCCCCACCCACCAAACCCCACTCCACCCCCACCCACTCACCCTATCCCCACTCTCTCTACCCCAACCCACCCACCCTCTAAACCCCACTCTCTACCCCTACACATTCACCCTATCCACACTTTCTCTACCCCTGCCCACCCAACCAGCACTCTCTTTACCCACACTCACACAAACAAACACTCTCTGCCCCTAGCAACCCACCATACCCCCACTCTCTCTAAAATAAACACCCACCCTACACCACTATATTTATGCCCAACCCACCCTACCCCCACCCACGATCCCACCACTCTCTATACCCACAAAAACCTACCCGACCCCACTCTCTCCACCCCTTCCCATCCAACTCCCACTCTGTACACCCCAACCAAGAAACTTCCAAGCCCCACTGTACCCTCAGTCCTCTACCCAAACTCTCCCACCCCACCCCCACTCTCTCTACCCTAAACCACCCATCCTACCCCCACTCTCTCTCCACAGAGTGCACCCTACCACCACTTTTTCTAACCCCACCACCCTAGCCCCACTCCCTCTACACCTGCCATAGCCTCACTATATCTACCGCTACCCACCCTACTCCCACTCTCTACCCCCACCTAACCTTGAAAGCCCTCTGTAGCCCCACCGTATTCTCACTCTCTCTATCCACAACCACTATACCCCCACTCTCTACCCTACCTACTCACCAAGCCCCACTCTACTACTGGCCACTCACCCTATCCCCACTCTCTCTACCAACACCCACCCAACCCCACTCTCTCTACCACGATCTACCCACCCATCCACTCTCTACACTCACATTATCTAATCCCATCTACCCACCCTACACTCACACTCTCTACACCAACCCACCCACCAAACCCCACTCGCTCTACTCCAGCCACCCATCCTACCCCCACTATCTCGACCCCCCAATCCACCCTACCCTCACTCTCTAACCCCACCCACCCAACCCCCAACCTCTCTACCCCAACCACCATACCCTTACTCTCTCTAGCCCCACCCATCCACCAAATCCCTCTCTCTGCCCCCACCCACTCACCCTACCCACTCTCTCTACCCCCACCTGCCCACCCTACCCACACTCTCTTTAACCCCACCCACTAAACCCCACTCTCTATATCCCCAGCAAACAACCCTAACCCCTCTCTCTCTACCCAGGCACCCACTCTACCCCCACCCACCCTAGCCCCTTTCTCTCTACCGAAATCCTACTGGATCTTTCGTAAAGCCCTTAAAACCCTGCTCTTCTCCTAACTCGCCCACCCTTCCCATCAAGTCAGCAATTTTTTCCACACTTTACCACAGTATGTACAGTACGACCAATATGTATGATAATCCTATGTCTCAATGTAACCAATGTCATTTTACCTATGCTCCCTGTCTTTGCTACTAATACTTTATTGCATGACTGGGGTCATTACGAGATTTGCGGTAAAAATCAGTTTTTACCGGCATGGAGGCAATACCGGGTCCGGGTAGCACTGACGCCGCTAACAGCGGGCGATTACGAGTACTAGTGCACGCGCATAGCGGCATGCCGGTATCGACAGTACCGACTTGCCGTGAAAAACCCCAAAACATCCCTTAGCGGCATCATGGAAAGCGCTGACACCTCTTCCGCCTCCGTCCACCCCTAAATAACGGGGTCGGCATTAGCGGGCCTGGCATTAGCGGGTCCGGTAATAGTGGGCCCGCTAATACCGGAACCGGAAGTAACATCATCGCGCCGTAACGGGAAATGCCACAGCAGCCATCTTGAAAAACACAATCCATTGCCATCCTCGAGGTACAGGACCTGGAGCCTCAAACCAACACTCAGATTAGCATCTACACCACCAGCACTATGCCAAAGGCATTTAAGAAAGGTGGCATCCCGGCAGTTGAAGGAGCGGTTCTCCGAGGATGAACTTAACATGTTGGCTGACACTCTGGCAGAGAATGCAGAGGTGGTCTTTGCCTCAGACCTGAAGAGAGCTGCACAGCTCAAAAAGAAAGAGATATGGGAGCTAGTGGCCCAGAAAGTCAGTGCGGTTGGCACCACCCCCCGCACAGTAAGGGACGTAAAAAACCGCTAGGATGACCTGCGCCTCCGAGTGCGCAATATCTTGTCTGCCAACCGGAGCCAGTGTCGGGCTACTGGCGGTGGCTCAAACTCATCCATCAAACTTAGCCGCTGGGAAGAAACCTGCGCCAGCCCCATCAGAATGGAATCCATAGAAGGAGTGGGAGAAATGGAATGTGGAGCGTCGTCATCGGCAGATGGAGGTGAGTGTCCAAAGAAAACACTGTAATACAAAGTAAGATGATAGTCCACCAATGTGACCGTGCCATGCGGCAATGTATGGGCCATTACACACACATGGACATATCCCTGCCTAGATGCCGTCCCCAGCACTGTCACATTCACATGCATGCTGCATGCCAATGCCATACCTGAGACACACATCACAAACAGGGAAACGGCATGGGTCACACTGCACGCAGTCCACAACACAAAGGCATGTCACACAGCATACACCACCTCACACATGTGTGAACCTAACATATGCCTGAACAACCCCAACATATGGCAGGCAACCTGTATGCTACAACAGTAGGACAGCAAGTCATCAAATGTGTACAACTGCACCAATACCATTGTATGCATGATGCATGTACAACCATCACTGATGCTGTCCCTCTTTCGGTCCCCCACAGGCCGTGATACCAACAGCGGTGCAGAGGACTCTGCAGCGCAGGCCACCACTCCTACGAAGAGGGCCAGGTCCCGGGAGGACACTAAAAGGCCTTCCACGTCTAAGGGCACAGGCAAGGCAGATCAGCAAGCGAGGACAAAGGCACCACAGGATGGCAGGGAACAGGGGCGTCAAAGGTCAGCCACGACACTAACAGTTCCAACACCTGTGGAATCCGCTGCTTTTGAGCCAATGGAAGATGGGACCCTGTCTGCAGCTACCAGTTCGGTAGGGGAGGCAGCTGCCACTGCGCCACAGAGTGGTGATGATGTACTTTCCAAAGGCGAGGTATGTGTCCCTGAGGAGGACAACCGCTCCATGGAATTTGGTGGCACACCCAGCCCCACCCAAACACACCAGAACACACCCATTATCTCACCTGATGGCACCTCGCATGTCCAGTCTGGAGGAGAGGCAGAACCAGAGGCCTGGAGCCCCACACAGGACCCACCTGAATTGGGCCCCTTGCCACACATGCCATCTACCTCCAAAGGGGTCCGGGACGGGGAATTCAGGATGTCACAAATGGAGGCGCGCCAGCAGGAGCTGACCGGTCTAGTGAAACATTATGTCTCTGACGGTGATGTGACGAGGAGGGAGGCCCAAGAAAACACTGCGGCCATGAAAGGGGCCATAGAGTCCAGCACCTTAAAGGTCTGTGAGGAGCTGTCGGCAGTGAGGCAAGTCCTTGCCAGGATTGCGGTTGCCATGGAGGCTCTGCGTCCTGCCCCGACAGTAGAGCATGCGCCCACAGGGTCATCGTCACGCTCCACACAGACGAGCCCCCTGCGCAGGTCTGTGCGCACCATGCGGCACCCCAACATGCCACCCCCGGAGTCAGACACAGGACATTAGTAGCAGGTTCAGCCTGCATGTGCAGACCTATGCAGACTCAAGTGGCATAACATTGCACGCCATGTGTGGGGGTGTTGTGGGGGAGGGGGTGTGTGGGGGAGTTGTGGGGGAGGGGGGAGGGGGTGTGTGGGGGAGTTGTGGGGAGAGGGGGAGTGGGAGGGGGAGGAGGTGTGTGGGCGAGTTGTGGGGGGAGGGGGATGGGAGAGGGGGTGTGTGGGGGAGTTGTCGGGGCAGGGGGAGGGGGTGTGTGTGAGGTGGAGGGTCTGAGCACTTTTTACTTTTTCCTGTTTAATACACCCGTTGTGTACCAAAAAATCACTTGACTGGACATTGCTTATTGTGTGTGTGATTTATTGGTTTACAGTGCATAGTGTCCATGTACCCCCACACCCAGTGCCCTGAGTCCCACATTCATGGCACCCTCTGCATCCATGTGTCTTAGAAATATTGGCCTATCACAGACTGGCACACAGCACATCCCTCCTGTGCATCTCGGCATCGCCACTGAGATGATGTGCAACCCCATCTTCTTCATCTTCTTCATCCGCACCTGGTGGTTGCTGTTCAATGTCGGGGAGCAGAGGCACTTCTGTCGGATGCACATGTTGGGCAGCATGACACATGCCATGATGATCTTGGCCACCTTCTCGTGCCTGTACAGGTGTGCCCCACCCGACTGGCTAAGACAGTGAAAACGTGCCTTCAACAGGCCAAAGGTCTGCTCGATCACCACACGGGTACGGGTATGGGCACGATTGTAGTCCTCTTCGTGCCTGTTCTGCGGGTTCCGGACAGGGGTGAGGAGCCACGTCTTCAAGGGATAGCCACTATCACCCGCATGGGTGGAAAATAAGGTATGTGTAAGTCTATTCCTGATAGACACCTGTACTTATCGCACATGCCTGCAGATATTTGTTGTTCACATGCACATGCCCCTGGATGTATGCACACATTTTACCTTGCCACAATGTGTGCTGTCCCATAGTCTAATGGTGTGGGTTGCGTCATCCAGATGATACAGGGTGTCCGCTCACTTGCTGGTGTTCATGCACTGTGGATGCATACCGCTGTGTTTGGTATCATAATGTGATGTGTAGTGATTAGTATGATTTTATTACTAGCAGCGTTGTCACAAGTCTCAGCATGATTTATCATTCAGCGCTTATTATTCCCATGGTGACATGCAGCGCTACTGTGGTGGTGTCCCAGTGACAAGCAGTGTATTCCCTCAGTGGGATTGATTTGTGCACACTCATGGATGCTTGTCCTGTGTTGTGTTTTGCTGCAGACATTTACATTGTGCATACTCACAGCATGTTGCTGGATTGTGTTACGGAGGGTGCAGTCTGATGATGTGCGGTGGACGTGTTGTGGGATGTGGACTGGTTGAAAGTCAGGCATGGTGTAATTGGTGTGCCGCTTCCGTCATTACTATGGGCTTTGGTTGTCATGTTCAGTTTGGGATGCTTTGGGGCACAGTGTTTTGCAATGTGGACATTGTGCACTCACCACAACAATGTCGCAAGGGTGGTGAGTGCATCTCTTCCCCCATTACACTGCCATGTGCCTGTCATGCAACTTACCAAGCAGCCAGACACGTCGTCCTGCATGTCGCTCCATGTAGCGTGGTAGCGTGGAGTTCCGCAGGACCATTGAGTCATGAGTTGACCCGGGAAATCGGGCACAACAATGTGTGATGATCTTGTTGGAGTCACATACCATCTGTACATTGATGGGGTGGTATATCTTACGATTGCGGTACACCACCTCCGTGGCATGCAGGACCACCAATTCAACATGGGTGCAGTCAAGTGCACCAATACAATTTGGCATGCCTGCCAGTGCATGGAAGCCAACTTCCGTGTCAAAGATCTCCTGGGCAGTCCGTGGTAGGGAAATGTAGTTGCTTGAGTGCTTCAGGAGGGCATCCAGCACTTGGTTCAGCATGCGAGAAAATAAGGGTTGTGATATGCCATGCATATGCCCCACTGTGTGCTGGTAGGTGCCTGTGGCCAGGAAGTGGAGCACAGACACTACCTTCAGTAGAGGGGGATGGCAATGCGTATTTCAATCAGGCTGACAATGTCGTTGTGTATCATGTCCACAATGGTGGTGATGGTGTCCCGGTCCAGACGGTACAGGGTGTGGATCTGCTCAGGGGTTACGTTGAAAGGACTGGCTCTGATGCGAGGGATTGAGGGCTGCCTGCGTGGTACCACTGGCTGCAAAGGTGGGGCTTGCTGGGCCTGTCTCACCCTCGTTCTCCTCATGTGTCTCCTCTGTGGTGCCTGTTGTTGTTGTTGCTGGTGTAGCAATGCAAGCATGTCCTCCAGCCCCAATATTGCAACTGCAAGTGGAATCATTAAGGTGTGGAAAGGGGTGTGGTGTGTGGGTGTGCTCCTTTTGTGCTGGGCTAGACTCCATTGCCTCCAACTGTGCTGATTGTGTGCACCTGTGGCAGTTGAGAACACTGCACATTGCTGTTTGCGGGTGATTCGCGATGCGGTAACACCGGCATCCCGGTATCCCTTATTACCGCCTTCATGATGCCGATATTTGCATGTCCACATGACTTGTGATGTCCTCCTGTTAGTGTCATTCCGGTATTGCAGGCCCGAAGGGCCATGTGCCTGCGCTCATGCTGGTATGGGAGTGCACGGTATCAGCGGTTGCGCTGATTCCAGGCTGTTGACTCGTAATAGGCCGGAGCAGTATGCGGTGCCGGTATTCCCTTACTGGCATTGTTTTTCCATTACCGCAAATCTCGTAATGACCCGAAGTGTGTCTCCTCGACTTGTACCTGCAACACAGCCTTAATGCCTCGGGGTTGTATGTGCGCTTTACAAATGAAATAAATAAATAAACAAACACACATCCACCCTACCCCCCTCTCTCGACTCCTGCCCACCCTACTCCCACTCTCTATACCCCAACCATGCACCTCACAACCCCCCACCCTACCCACAATCTCTCTATACAAACCTTCCCACCCTAGCCCCACTATCTCTACCCCAAACCACCCACCCTGCCCTCACTCTCTCCACACCCACCCACTCTAGCCTCACTCTCGCTACCCCACCCATCCTACCACCACTCTCTACCCTCACCCACCCACTGAACCTCACACTCTCTACCACTGTCCACCCTACCCCCTGTTAGGAAGAATTGTCAAGAATGTGCTAATTTCCTTTACCTTTTGAGACCCCCAGCAACTTTGCTGAATTTCTAGGATTTTCATTTTTATCTGGAAAGTGTGAGGCTTTTTTTTCCCACTCTTTCATGTATTTTGATGTGTGTTTTACTTTTGTGCTCTTTGGATATGGAGTTTTAAAACAACTCCATAAGCATCATCTTTTTCTTGTGTGTCACACAGCACCTTCAGTGCAGTGGCACAGGGATGTCTTTCAGACTTCCCAAGGTTTAAATACCTTCAGCCTGATCACGACTTTGGCGGTAACCCTTAAATCCGGCGGTAGCGCTATTACCGACAGATTTAAGGGTCCGCCAAATCAGGACTTCGGCAGATATCACCCAGCTCTGAGCTGGGAGGAAATCTGCTGAAAATTCGCGCTATTACCGCCGGCGGGAAATCCGCCGGCGGTAAGAGCGCGAAAATTCCCCATTGAGCCCAATGCAGAATGGGGCATTCCCGAATGGGCTCAATGGGGATTAACATTACCGCCAAACTCGTGATCCGGCGCTATTAGCGCCGGGGAGTTCGGCGGTAGGGCTAATACCACCGGCGGTAATACCGCTGGCGTTACCGCCAAAGTCATGATCAGGCCCCTTCTCTGGGACTGGTTACCATCTCCCAGAGCATGTAAAGTTAAATTGACTTTACTAGTCTTTTTAAATGTACAATACCAGAACACACGATCTTCCTATAGAGTGCTGGAGGGGTTGCCTAGCATCCCCTGAGTCCAAACACTCAAGTAACAGTTAAATGTTACCCTTTTCTACTTGAAATGGCTGGTGGCAGTGGTTTTTAACAAACTACCATGATTTTTCCCGACCGCGAACAACGGTAGCTAAAAATCGGGTCAGCCATGTTTTTCAATATGGCGCCCAAGAACTATCTGTAAAAACAGACTCTGGTCGACTTTTTTCACTGTTTCTTTTAGAAAAGGTCCTTCTTGTGTTTAACTCTGCGTGACAAACCAGGTTTGGTCCCTTTGTTCGTTGGCCTTTGGCGGGCTTCAGTGCTGAAGCCCTCCTCTGGTTCCTGAGTGTCTGGTGTGGACAGGATGTGAGGGAGGTGCCCGAAAATCTCTGTGCGTGGTCTCCTAGGAGACCTAAATGCACTCTGGCGTGATTGGCCGGCTGACTGTCCGGCAATGACAGCCACCCTGTTGTGTGAGTGACAGCCAGGCTGGAATTAATGGGGGAAAACTGTTTAAAAGCAGGCATCTGGGACTTGGAAAGCAGAGTCGACCACTGGAACGAAAGAACCGAAGATGAGCTGAAGGAACACCACTGCTGCAACTTCTGGTCTACCGGTGAAGCCCTGCTGCAGGTCTGAATTGCCTGAAACTCCATCGACAGAGTGTCATGATGCCTACCCCCGGGGAACCAGACCAGGTCCAGCAACCCCGGAAGGAGGTATCAAGTTATTTTGAGCAAGCCCAAAAACCCCTGCTAGGGGCTGTTTGGGTGCGGTCCTGGCGCCTATGGCGCCAGGCTCATACGGAGAGTCAGTCGTGGCGCCTATGGCGCCAGGCTCATAGAGTAGAACTTACCTGATGCAGACCATACTGCAAGCTTACCTGATGCAGACCATGCTGCAGAGCTCCAAGCCAAATGAGGCTTGGGACTATTTTACCTAGGGACTATTTTTTACTCGGGTGGGGCTGGGGGGGAATACTTACCTGGACTACCTTGGAGGCTATTTAAACCACGCCCGAAGAGCAGCACATGCTTCGCGTTATTCTGCATCCAGCAGCGTAACGCTCACCGTGTCTGCAAGCCTGCATCCAGTCTTCTGCCACGCCCGCCTCGAGTCTGCAGCTCCTAGAAAAAGGGAGGAACAGAAGGAGAAGAGGTTAGAATAAGAGCAAAACCTTCGATCCTTACCTGAATTCCGGATCCACCACGCCTTCGAGCTGGAAGAAAGAAGCATTTTACGTGCGCCGCCTCGCCTGCTGCAGCGCCGCGCTAGACTCACCGGCCTTCGCAGCATCCTCACGATCCACTGCATCCTTCTGCACGTTCCCACCGCACTCTGGCACCTAAGGGTAACACAAGAACAGCAAAGGTGAGCCAAGGGAATAAACAGAGACAATAGTAACTACCCCCATTGACTTACCTGATTACCGCCGGGGGTACTATTCCTCTTCACAGGTCGGCGCAGTCTCCATTGCATCCTCCCAGTACCCCGGCCCCTAAGGGGGAAAAAAGGACAACAAGGTGAGACGAAGGGACAAACAAGGGGAACTCTTCTCACCACAATAGACTTACCTAATTTTACCGCCGGAGGCATTATTCCCCGAACTTGATATTTTCTCTCCACACCTGAATAAGGGAGCAGGCCACAGGTTACATTCTGGCCTTATTTTATTGAACTGTGTAGGATAAGCCAAATCCTTACCTGAACTTCGTCAGCTAACACGAGGAACTCTTCGCTGGGGTCAAGCTGCAAACTGCAAGGAATCGGACAAGAGTGAAAGTCAGACATGTACGAAATACATACTTTTCAGAGTCAATATTGTTCTGGAACTCACCAATTCCTTCGAGCCAGTGAAACAACTGGTTATCAACGCGCCCCTGCGCTCAATGCAGGATGGAGAGCTCATCTTTTCAAACCATCAGGTGAGACTATAAGAGGGGACATCAAACGTGATACGTGGGGAGAACAGCGGGGGTGGGGGGATTTACGCTCAACCCCACGGGTGGTTAATTCCCTTTCTCCATTTACAGAAGAATATTCCTACGGGCCAAGCAAGTGAAGCTAGGTGGGCCAGTTCTGTCCATCATCTCGGCCCTACGCGTCACAATGGTGGAGATCGCAGCTGTCCAGTTCAGATCGACGCCTCTGTGGGAGCCAGGTGAGCGTAACACAGAGAAGCCCTTCAAGGTTAACTTCTTCCCTTGAGTTTGGTGGGAACAACCAACTCGCAAGTCACCTGCACACCGTCCCTATACTGGTCGAATTTTCTTCAGAGTGCTGTTGAAAACCGGAAAGCCAGTGGGAAGGATACCAGTTTGTGGTCTTTAAGGCACTCGCACCTTAAACCAACGTTTTACCAAGCTTGTGGCCTCTTCCCTGGGCAGTGCAGGAACCTCCCGACGTCCTCCTTCTTGTCCCCATGACTGAATCTCAGGAATAGCGAGATCTGCAGGAACTGCCAGGAACTACTGCCTCAGCTACAGCTCTTCATTTAAAAGGTACTGTGCAAGTGAAGTCCAGAACTCTGTTCGGCCGCAGCAAAAGTTTGTGAAACTTTCCCAACTTTGAAGGCTTGTCCTTCCTTAAACCAACATCTGACTTTTTGTCTGACCAACTACTTATAAAACCATGGCAAAGACTTAACAGTTTACTACCAAAACTGTGCTATCCTATCCAAGACTCTGAACCATGGACTTTGGTCCAGGCCTATTGAATTGAATTGCTGGTTGTAGTGAACTGAAACTATTTGCCCTACCTCTGAAAAGTATTTGTACTTGATTCTTTAAACCTTGTCTTTTTACCCCTTTTTTTTTAAAAGTAACTGAAGTGCCATTTTGCTCCCACTTCAGCTGAACTTGTTCAGAAACTGATTGATTCTGTATTGTACTATATTAGATTGTTATATTGAGCTGCTCTTGCTAGTGGAATATTTTCCAACTGACTGTGTAAATAAATGTATATTCTTTTTAACAAGAAACCTTGAGTAAGTGTGTGCTTGAATCACTTTGATTGCTATCTAGTCCATTGTGTAACGTCTTGTACTGCTCTCTTTACACTTGAGATACGTCTGGCTGCTCAGCCACTGCTACCACATTACTGTGTAGTACAGGCTTGTACCAAAGTTGGAATTGTACTGACACTTGTAGTCTTAATTGTGTGTAGTGTTCCCAAAGGATACTGCAATGTGATTCTGCCTAACACTGGTGTACAGTGGTGAGGATAAAGTATAGTTGTTACATTGAGAGTGCTGCTCTTACCTTTGTTCAAATAACCTTCCCAAGGCTAAGCACCACTAGAGAAGCAATTGTTTTATCATGTCTGATATAGATAGCTACAGACAGGAGACCCTAATCACTTTAACAGTTGATCAATTGAGAGAGATGTGTAAAGCTAGGAATCTCACTGTAAAAGGCAAAAAGGTTGAATTGATAGAAAAGTTGTTGGAATACCAAAGTTTGAGGAGTGGGTCTCAAACACCTACCCCAGCAGCAAATGTGGAAAATGATGATGAGGATGATAATGTGTCAGAGTACAACTCAAATGTTATTGATGAGTTAGATGAAGCAGAAGAGTCTCAAAATGTAGGCCCTGTTTTACCTCTACCTGCTCATAGGCCTCAACCTTTGACCACAGAGACCCCATCAGGTCCAACACTAAGTCCTGAATTTGTCTCTCTGGAAAGAATGAGACTTGAATTGGAATTCAAAAGAATCCAAGCCCAAACTGAAAGTAAACATCAAGAACTTAAACTCAGAGAAATGGAGTTGAATCATGCACTTGAAATGAAAAAGATGTCTCTTGAGAATGGTTCTCTCCCAGAGTCTTCTAGGTCTTCCAGTCCTAAGAGGCCTCGCATGCCCAAAGATGCAGTAAGTATGTATGAGGATAAGCTTGATATTTTGGATTGGCTGGCAACTTTTGAATATAACCACGGGATTCATAACATTACAGGGAATCAGTTGATTCCTTGGCTCTTTCTAGGCTACCTCCTGTTGCATCTGATGTTGTAATGGAAATGGGAGAAGTTGACAGAATGGAGTATGAAAGTGTGAAACTAGCTTTAATACCTAGGTTTGGGAATACCCCTTCCCAGTATCTTAAGAGGTTTAGAACCCTCAAAAAGCATGATGGTACCCATTGGGCTACCTGGGCGTGTGACTGTTTGAAAAGCTTAGATGCGTGGGTTAAGGGTCACAAAGTTAACACTTATGAGGGTATGAGAAATCTTTTCATGTTGGAGTGTATTTAAGATGCCTGCTCTCCTGAGCTGAGACAGCACTTTGCTTACTCTAAGGAAATGGATTCCAAGAAGTTGGCAAGGGCTGCTGACTTGTGGGTTACCAACAGGGCTACTCACAAGAATTCTGTGGCAACTCAGAAAAAGGATGAGGGAAAGCAGCACAAGAAAGATAACAAAAATAATACCTCCACTCCAAAAGAGGGCCCCAAACATAACAACGGTAAGCCACAAGGAAACCAAATCAGGCTAGTGTGCCTCTTGGTGCTAAACCAGAAGGAGGTCAGAACAAACCCCCATTCATAAAGACATTTGGAAAATGTTATGCTTGTGGGTCAACTGACCATGTAAATGGGGATCCCGTATGTAAGGGTAACGCTTCAGGGCTCCTCAATGTCTCCTTAGCCTTCTCCACAGAGCAAGAAGTACCAATGGCAAGTGGAAACTTTCACTCACTAGCTGAGGAACCCATGATAGTCTCAGCCAGTGTTTCTTTAGTATCCATGGGTCTGTGGGAACATCAGAACTTAGATGTCTACAATTCCATTCCAGACAATACTAAAGAGTATTACAAAGCCAGTGTTCTTGTGAATGGTCAGGAGACCCCTGCCATCAGAGACACTGAGGCCAGCATTACTGTAGATGATGAATCTTCTTTCAAGGTAGAGGATGTTGCTAAGGCACCCAAATACATTACTAAGCTTGCTGGAGGCCCTGACCAAATGCTTCCACAGTTACCAGCTCTCATCCAGTGCAATGGCATGACTGTCAAGATACCTGTAAGTGTGCAGAATGAAGTACCTGGGAGAGTCCTGTTGGGGAATGACTTAAAAACTCTTGTAGTTGTATCAAGCACCCCCAGGCCTCCCAGCAAAAGGAAAAAGAAGCAGACTAGGAAGGCCAGAGAGAGTACCTTAAAGGGCTCTCAAGGGGAGATTATAGAGGAAACTATAACCCTCAGTCCACAGGATTTACTGATAAAAATCTCTAAGAGAAAGGTGGAAAAAGGGAAACCTAAAACCTCCAGCAAGAAAACAGCCAGCACTCCTGTGCTACCAACAAGGACATCCCCGAGAGGACTGACCAAAGTCACACCTGTGACTCCCCCACTAGCTGAGGCTGAGTGTGTGGAACAAACTAGTGTGGTTGAATCAGCTGCTGTGGAATCAGATCTGGAAGAGGACCTTGTTCCTGTTGGAGATCTGGATCCTGCAGACCATCCTGAGTTGCCGTCTTTACTAGCAGAAGGTGGATCCTGTAGGGCAGACTTCAGCAGAAGTCAAAGAGAGTGTCCTACTCTTGAAGATCTTCGTCAACAGGCAGCTTCCCAGCTGGATGGGCAAGAGCCAGGGAAGCATAGGTTGTACTGGGAAGATGGCCTCTTCTACAGTGAACTGACTGAGTATATCCCAGGGGACTACAGAAGACGTGGAGTGCCTCTAGAAAGCAGACTCCAGTTCCTACATCTAGCCCATGAGATACCTTTGGCTGGTCACTTGAGTTTCAAGAAGACCAAGGAAAGGCTCTCTTTATATTTCTACTGGCCTAAATTGGGGTCTGATGTAGATAAATTCTGTAGGAGCTGTCACACTTGCCAAACCTCTGGCAAGAGTGGAGCCAAGAATGTGGCACCCTTGGTGCCTCTCCCAGTGGTGGGAGTCCCTTTTGAGAGGGTAGGAAACAACACTGTTGGTCCCTTAGACCCTCCAATCTCTTCAGGAAACAGGTTTATCCTGGTTGTAGTCGACCATGCTACTAGGAATACTGAAGCAATGCCTATGAGGACTGTTACAGCTCGGGCTGTTGCTAAGGCCCTACTTGGTATTTTTACCAGGGTAGGTTTTCCTAAGGAAGTTATCTCTGACAGGGGATCCAATTGTATGTCCTACCACATGCAGGCCATGTGGAAAAACTGTGGAGTAACTTACAAGTTCTCAACTGCCTACCATCCACAGACAAATGGATTGGTAGAGAGGTTTAACCGTACAATGAAGAGCATGATAAGTGCTTTAGAGGCACCCCTTAGAAGGAAGTAGGACCTTCTACTGCCATGCCTTCTATTTGCTTATAGAGAAGTCCCTCAGGAGGTAGTTGGATGTAGTCCCTTTGAGCTTCTCTATGGCCATCCAGTTAGAAGCCCCTTGGCCCTGATTAAGGAGGGGTTGGAGAGTGCTTCTTCCCCCAAGCCAGTGAGAGTCACTGACTATGTGATAGGTCTCCGGAGGAGAATGTCACATATGATGGCAGAATCATCAGATAACTTGAAAGCAGGTCAGGCTCTGGTGAAGCATTGGCATGACCAGAATGCCAACATGGTTGAGTTTACTCAAGACCAGCAAGTTATAGTTATGGTTCCTACAAGGCAGATGGCCTTGCAGGACAAGTGGATAGGACCCTTCAAGGTTGTGGGTAAACTTGGAGAGGTCAACTATCTGGTGGACTTAGGCAATCCTAAGGAGGCTCCCAGAGTCATTCACACCAACTGTCTAAAAGCATATATCTCAAGACCAGTAGTAGGAGCTTTGCCTCTAGCTTCAGCTCAAGAGGAGGAGGAGAGGGAACCTCTACTGTTATACTGAAAATGCAAATGCATAGCCCGAATGATATGAATAGTATGTTGGCCAGAAGCAAATCGCATCATATGACAAACATTGCAAACCGTGAAACATGAATGTGACCATTGAGAGTCCATTTTTAAATCCCGGCCATTTTGTTTTTTGTCACGCTTTGCAGATCTATTCTATGCTTCAAATCCACACACGGTGCGAGGCCACAGCTTGAACTCTGAAATGGTAACGTAGACAGGAATCTAGAGCCGTACAGAAATACACTGTTTTTCTCTCATGGAGGCCTTGAAGCTGTGCAAAGAGCCGCGCCTAATCAGCAGCCCAGGTGCTAGTTTGTCTTGCAAGCGCTGTTGTAAAAGGCAGTTAAATGTGAATTATATGCAACTAACAGTGCTCCTTCATGGTGGATGGTATTTTCTCTGCCTCAGAACTGTCTGACCCTTAGCTCATGAGCCGCAGCGGCCAGATAACGTTGGTCGGAATGTCTCCCTTCTAGAACATGATATCCTCCCCTGCGCCAGTGCTCCATGTTGCCCATAACAGAAAACTGTCTTTGCAGCCTCTGCTAGAATGCTAATGTTTAGACTGAATGACGACTCATTATAACTGTCAATTACTGAACCCTAGCTTGTTCGTCAAGTATAAGGGCGGGCCGAATGGTATTGTAAAGGATGATGTATTATGTATATATATGACTGCTTTAGCGGTGCTCGCTCTCTCTCACCTCACAGTTTCTGGGAACACACGTCAGGAGGCGTTGAGACCCGGCCGGCCGACTGAGATACTTTATGAATAAACCAGACTTGTTTGGAATTCGAACCTCACGACTGGCGTGTCATTTAGTATATGGTTATTATGCCTTTATTCCATATATGGTCTAACAAAGATGGTGCCCGAATAGGGACCCTCCCTGTGATGCTCCATCGTATACGTTGAAGGCAAGGACAAGTCGAGGACGAGGCTGTCGGACCGGGATCGGAAGGTGTTGGGGGAGCCCCTGCAGAAGTGATTAGAGACTCCTCCGCAGATCTGTACACAGCCGATCCCTGATCAATGAGCAATGGCTAGACAGCATCGAGTCGAGGGTCCTGGAAGCGAGACCAATTGTGCCAGACACCTGGTCGCGACGATTCTTGGTTGCGCCTGTATACTGGCGAATTGCGTCCTGAGAGACGAATTGATTGATCAGGTGAGTCGTGCCCCGATTCTTAAAAGTCCTGATATTCGTTGAGTGCTGCACTTGCAAGTACAAACACCAGGGAAGGAAGAGGTAAGAGTTAACCATGTCTGGGAAATGGTCTTCCTGTCTAGTGAGATTTCTTTCACTGCGGTAGACAGACTTTGGAAACTGGCTAGGCCGCGCCACCCGAGGGGTCACCGGCACATGATATGTACATTAAATACGGAATAGGGGCAATAGTGTTTAATGCGGTTTGGCATAGGCAGACCAGACCTGTATCAGACCTTCAGTGGCAGAATAATGGGAGCTTTGAACTAGCGAGTATAAAACATTTAGAATCAGTTTTGCTATGAAAAAAGGCCAGACCTGCAGCATTCGACGTTGTAAGGGACTGGAGAAAGAAGCGAATCAACGCTTGAAAAGTAGAGAGAAACATGCATATAGACATAAATCAACTGCAGAGAAAGCGCTAGAGCATGATTAACAGAAGCAGACAGAAGCCATTAGGAACATGGATAGGGCCTTCCAGCTAGATATACAGAAAATATATCCATCACAAGATTTGCATACATCAGACAAACTGATAAATAAGATACTTAATGAGCGAAGAAATGATCATCAAAGTACTGACCCAGTTACACCGCCTGCCTATGTGCCTCCTCCTGTTGCTATTCCCACGATTCCATCTGCACCTGCAGTAGCCGTCCCATCTGCGCCCATGACATCATTCCCTCCACCTCCTACGGAGCATGAGTTGTATGCTTTAGCTGGCAGTTCTGCATCAATGGGGTCCGAAAGAGGAAGTATTAGACTGACTCGTAGTACAATTAGTAAGGCATGGAAAGGCGAACTGAAACAGTGGGCTGAGACTTATATATTGATAATGGCAATGAAGTGGCTGTGCAAAGCTCCATATGCGATCATAGAGGCCTTGGTGAACAGCAGGAATTGTTAGAATTTATGGGAGATTATCTTGTTAGTATATGGAGTGACGTGACTAATTCAATGGTACCGCAAGAGTTGCGTGATTTGATTGTCCTTTCCAATTTGCGAGATAATGCGGCGAAAATACGAGAACATGTAGGGAGAATATTTGTGTTTAAGCGAGAACTTGATCCATTGCATAAAGAGGTAATGAGTACGCGTGAACCGCATATGTCATATGTCCAGAAGCGATTTCTTCCGCTGTTGAAACTTGTGAGTGAAGAGATGCAAATTTGTATGCGAGATGCGCTTAGATGGATTACAGATGCCGCCATTTCTCCGAATTAGTGCATGATACGTTTAGTCAATATACCCCAGAAATGCAGAGAAAGGTGTTACAGGCTATGGTTGAGTATTTATAGGATGAATGCATGAAGAAGGTTTGTTGTCCTGCTGATTTGTTGACAATTTATAAAAGAGCATTTTCGTCTGACACTGGAATGACTGCTTTTTCCCTTGATTTGGCTTTGTTGCTTAATAAACAAGCAGATGTAGAATGCCCTACATTGCAATTACCTATGAGGGAGATGCCTTCCATGTTTGTTCCGAAAGTAGAGGTTTCTGCTGATGGAGTGATTCCTGCACGAACGATAGAAGCCCATTATATTGCACAGTTTGTACATGTTCCCTTTTCAAGGCAAGAAGTGAACACTATAAAGCAGACGGTCCCTGACATTAGGAAAACTCCTGCGGCTTTCTATAAGGAAATTGAATCTGTTTTGAATTCATCTGTTATTACACTGAGTGACATTGATTTATTGTTCCCTGTGATACTTCCTGCGGACATATGGACGCAGATTAGAAGTATAAATGATGCGCCGATGTTAGGCGATACTTGGGAAACTTTGATCAGAGTTGATAGTGAGAGAAAGGCTGGGGAGAAACCTCTGCAAGTCATTCTAACTTTGCCTTCACGAATAGTAGAGAAATTGAAAACTTTAGTGCCTTAGAAGAGAATAGTTTGGGACAAATTGACTGCTTGTCTACAAGGCAAATCGGAAGGAGCGACAGATTTTTTTAACCGGTTTGAAGACGTATTCGCAGATTTTAGTGGTCAAGATCTAAGTACCGAACCTGGGAAGAGATTATTTGTTGATAAGTTTGTGCGAGGATTGTTACCAGAAATTCAGACATTAATAATGACATCTGAAAATGCATGGCAAGCAAAATCACAAAGCAAAGTATTACATATGGCCCAATATTATGAGAACCGAGTAAATTCAGAAAAGGATAAGGAAATAAGGAAGAAAGGAGATTTGAAAACAAGAGTGTCAATGCAGCAGGTAGCCAAAAATAATAGAGGTGGCGGAAATGCACTGCCTAGAGTCCAATTTGCATTATCATCCAACATACAAGGGGGTCCAATAGGTTTAAACCAATGTGCCTGTTGTAGACAAGAAGGCCATTTGCGAGCACAATGCCCGCAATTACAGAATAAGAATGGGACTATGTCAAGAAGAATGTTTAGAGGTCGTACAGGAATAGCGGGCCAGAATAGAAACCAGATACAGCCACAATTTCAGGATAATCACGTTAATCAGAATCAACAACAGAACGCCATGAATGGTGGAAATGTTTTTGATAATTCCTCCAATGCATATTACTCTGGAGACTTTACATCTGATGATGTACTGTTCCACTAGGACAGCCCGAAAGAGGGTTTGGAACAGTACCTATTCCCGTTGACCAGAAAGAGCCCTATGAAGAAATGAAGTTTGGGAATAGGGAGCACATTTTTCTAGTGGACACAGATGCACAGAAATGTTCAATCGATCATCAGCGGGTTCCAAATATACCACTGTCAGGGCATAGAAATGTCTCAGTAGGGTTCTCAGGTTTGCCAGTAATTAGTCCAGTTTCACAACCAGTGGCAATTACACTGGGTGCATTTACTGAATCTTGGCCATTTCCTTTGACAACAAATTGCGGCGAAAATTTGTTGGGATTGAATCTATTGAAGAAATTGAATGCAGTAATATATTGTTCTCCTGATGGAGTATATTTGACGATTTCGCCACAACAAACTCCGGTATCACAATATGTATCTATGCCATTACCAACTGAGTTGAGGGAAGTGGCGACTTGTATATGGGCAGTGAACGATAATGAGGTAGGTTGTTTGAAAGTGGAACCAGTAAAAATTATTTTGAAAGAAGGAATAACATTACCGCATATTGCGCATTACAACAATTCAATCAAAGGTGAAAGAGCACTGAAATACATTGTGTCAGATTTAATTGATAGAAATGTGATTGAAGAGATTGCTGGTAGTACTTGCAATAGCCCGATTCTTTCAGTTCACAAGAAAGGTGGCAATGAAATCCCTTACCGTTTTATAATTGACTTACGTGCAGTGAACAAAGTAGTAGATCCCCAATTCCCATTAGTCCCTGATGTGACCACGATTTTGACTATGGTTCCAGCTTCTGCATCACACTTCAGCGTCATTGACTTGAAAAATGCATTCTTTAGTATTCCCGTTCATGCAGACAGCAGATATTGCATTTACATATGGAGGGCGCTCATTCACATTTACACTTATTCCACAAGGTTACACTGAAAGTCCAAGTATTTACAGTAGAGCATTGAAAGAACAGCTAGATATGCTTGAATTACTGACAGGGTATATTTTATTGCAGTATATTGACAATCTGCTTATAGCAGCAGATTCAGAGGACATTTGCAAAGAAAGCACTGTTGCATTATTGACACATTTAGCGGCACATGGCCACAAGGCGTCATTGAAGAAATTCCAGTATTGTCGAGAGGGGTGGCCTATTTGAGCTACCTCCTATCGAAGGAGGGAAGAAGATTGACACCAGAACACATAGAAAACATCTCTGATATGCCTATTCCAAACACGCAAAAGGAAGTCAGGGCCGTCATTGGCATGGCTTCATATTGCAGGCAGTGGATTGCTAATTTTTCCATGATTGTGAAACCCATAGTGGCATTGACAAAGAAGGATGTTACTTTACCTTTGCCATGAAACATGGAGTGTCAAAAAGCTTTTGACCTGCTCATAGCTGTGTTATGCTCAGCTCTGGTTTTGGGCCCGCCAAATTAAGAGAAGTGTTTTATGGGTCACTCTTTAACTGTGATGGTACCCCATTCAGTAGACATTCTTTTAAATAGAACGCAGACGCAGCATTTCACATCCGCACGACTAACTAGGTATGAAATAATCCTATTTGCACCGCATATTCAAATACAGCTAAGTTATTGCCCCCTCCCTGTGAAAAAGGGAGTGAGAAACTAATACCACATGATTGCTTAATAATTACTAAGCAAGAGACAAAAGGAAGAATTGATTTAACTGATACACCTCTGAAAGAGGCAGATGGAGAACTGTTTTGTGATGGCTCTTGTTTTAAATTGCTGAATGGCACATCAACTGCTGCTTACGCCATTACCACACTAAAAACCATTGTAGAGAGCAAACGAATCCCATATAACTCAGCACAAGCTGCAGAAATAATAGCGTTTACCAGAGCATGTGACATTTCTGAAACCTTAGTGTAAACATATACACTGATAGCCAATATGCTTTTGGGGTGGTCCACAATTTTGGTCTATTATGGGCTGAAAGGGGCTTTCTGAAGTCACATGGAACTAGCATTCAACATGGCACTTTGATAGTGAGACTGTTGTCAGCACTTGCACTTCCCAAGCAGTTAGCACTAATGAAATGAGACACACATAAATAAGTAACATGTAATGTAGGAAAGGGAAACGCATTTGCATATCAAATCGTGAAACAACCTGGCACTGATTCGCACACAAAAATGTGTGTTGAAACAACATAGAGAGTGTCCTGCATGATAGAGGATGGAATTGAGACAGTTAAAGAGATACAAGCAGAAGCCACTCCTGAGTTGCTGGGTGGATAAAGAAAATAATAGATGGATGTTGCCAAATGCATATGTTATGGCAATGGTTACCATGGCCCATAGTCCAACACATATATGGGCGTGAAAGATGTCTCAACACCTTGATTCTGTATGGTACAACGGCAACATTAAGAAAACTGCAGAGAGAAGGGTTCAGAATTGCATGACTTGCTTACAACATAACATTGGAAAAGGGACAGTGACACCAGTAGAAATTTTGGTCCTCCCCCTATGCCATTTGACGTCATCCATTTTGACTTCATAGAAATGGAAAGATGTCACAACTATAAATATGTCCTTGTAGTGGTCTGTGCATTTAGTAAATGGGTGGAGGCCTACCCCCTGAAAGATTGTTCAGCTATGTCAACAGCAAAATCCATGTTAAAAGAGTATTTTCCCAGATTCGGTCTGCTCTGTGTCATATGGTCAGATAATGTCCCACATTTTATAGCGGCAGTGATATTACAGATTTGTGCAGGTCTCCAAATCGATATGCGATTCCATTCAGATAGGCACCTGATGAGTGCTGGATTGGTATAACGCCATTTTTTGAAAAATAAGTTGGCCAAGATATGTGCCGAAAGCAATTTGAAATGGCCATGTTGTGTATGCGTTCGTCTGTGTAGGCAAGGACTGGCCTCTTACCATAATAAATAGTTATGTGGAGACCAGCCAATTTCTGGAATGTGCCACATCCGAGAAAATTGAAGGATGTTGAATATCTGTTACGCACAGACTATTGTAGACAGTTGACTCAAAACTTGCGTTTGATTCATCAGCAGGTGCAGGAGGCTCTTCCTGTCAGATATACGGAGCCAGGACATTGTCTGCAACCTGGAGATTGGGCCCTCGTGAAAAACTCTGAAAGAAAATCTTTGCTTGCACTGCGTTGGACGGGACCGTACCAGGTGCTTCTGGGCACGCAGACTGCAGTCCGAGTGAATGGTTGAAAGCATTGGATCCATGCAACGCACACGAAAAGAATCCCGTTTCCTTTGCTACATAAGAAAGAGACCGATGATCCTGACGTGCAGAGAAAACCAGCCCTGAGTGGTCACAAATACACCGCCGAAATTCAGCCGGAACTGTTCCTAAGCCCGAGAAGGGGCCTGGGGAGATTGCAACAAAGATTGAAACATCAGGTTTACCTCAACTTTGTTCATCCACTGAATCATCATCACTGATTGCATCGCCGGTTGGCACTGTTTCTGCATCGGCTGCAAACAACGACAGTGCATTGTTCATCGATCACACTGTACCTGGAGCTTTAAGGTACAATCTGTGTCCACGAAATCAGAAGTAATCAGCAGCCTTTGTTTCTAGCTCACGGACGAAGCTGGAAATGGAGGCCTAGGGAAAGGGAGCGTATGAGCTGTATCAGATGAGAGCTCTGACACACGATTTCCCGGTGCTATCTTTGAAAGTGAAGGGCTTTGCAACCTGGCGTGAACAAGCGGGGAAAAAGGGTACTGAACTATGAAAAATTGATACTTGCTCCTTCCTTTTTGGAGCTTTCGAGGTAAACACCAGCTTGCTGCCATCTTAAAGCAGGCTGAACTGAATTTGTTTGAACTTTGCTGACTACACGTGGTTGCTGTAGAGAACTTTTACGATAGATGCTGAGAAAATTTTCTTGAAATAAGCTTTATAGACCATGCCTGTATTTGCACCTGCTGCCGCTTGCACTGATGCTGCCATTGATGGAACAATAGACACTAACATTGAATCTGCTCCAAGAAAAACTTGGCCTACAAAGACTAGCCTGCTCCTGATCGTTATATCTATCATAATCGTATCTGCACAAATCCCAATGTTTTGGTACTTGGAAACTATGCATCCCGTGACCGCCATATTGCCAACTGTCAATGCTCCCACTATGAATACCCCAGCCTATGTGCTTTCTACACTCTCCCGTCACGAGATGTGAAACACAGAAAAGGTTATGATAACAATACACTATTATTGATTATGCATATGACCCATGCTATCTTGAATAGATCCAATTGCTGGGTGTGATCGCATTTACCCCAGCACGGGGAAAGTGGAATGGGTTGGTATATACATCCTCTACCCCTTAGAACTGCCTGTTATGCATCATTAAGAGCTCTATTTTTTGGAAGATGGAATGATATTGTCACTGGAAACTTTGACGGAACGAACATAAATTAATTCAAAAGATTGGTATTAGCACTGCTGGGTTGTTCGGTGTTTACGAATAAGAGCAAAATGAACACTGTATCGACCAGTCCAATTGATAGACTCTCTAGGCCTTACCAGTCCCTAATAAGTTTCAAAATGGCTCCGGTTGGTAACAAAGATGCCATGCCCCCCTCCTATACTATTAATCATAGTCCACATTCTGTTCTATTTTGCTTACGAAAAAAAGGTTCCCACCTGGTGGGAACATTTACCAGATGCATGAATACTGCTCTACTTGAACACAAAGAGAAACTATTATACATGGGAGGTTCTGTCTATTTTGTGTGTGGAGATCAAGCTTATCCATGGTTACCTAGAAATTGGGAAGGTACCTGTTACTTGGGGATATTATTACCTGGTGTATTCCTCGCCAAAACCTTTGAAATAGCAAAAATATCTAGATCTCAGCCGCCACAACGAGATGATACTGCTGGGCACATTTTTGGAGACATAGCAAATTCCTTTATACCTTTTTGGGGACAGGCAATAAACTCATGGAATATTAGAAAACTGTTCCGGGTGTTAGAAAAAACAATTAATGGAACCACTGACATACTTTACAACATGACACTGGAACAAAAAGGAATCAGGTTAGTTGCACTTAAGAATAGAATGGTTCTTGACGTTATTTTGGCTGACCGTGGAGGTGTACGCAAATTAGTGGGATCAGCGTGCTGTGTTTTTGTAAGTGACTCCTCCCCTACAATATTTGAAGCAATTAAGAAATTACACGTCCTAAGTTCTGAAATTCATTATCCCACAGGTAGCTGGAATCTAAACTTAAGTTAATGGTTCTTGGAACTGTTACGATCCTGGGGATGGAAACTTATTGCAATTTATGTTATGATATTCAGTATTCTCATATTCTTTTGTGGCTGCATACAATGTTTGCCAGCCATTTGCTCCACAATTACAAGTGAATGTGTACAGAGAATTAGTACAAAAATGATGAAGCCCACACCTCATATTTTAAATGATGGTCTCAAACATGAAAATGAAATAATCAAAGAATTTATGTCAATCAATATTTCTGATGATGATGGTGATAGCGACATGGGTAGTTCGGAAAGTGATACATGGTCTGATGAAGACGCAATGTTTGGATGATGATGCTATTGTCTTAAGGCCAAAAGGAGGGTTTGTTATACTGAAAATGCAAATGCATAGCACGAATGATATGAATAGTATGTTGGCCAGAAGCAAATCGCATCATGTGACAAACATTGCAAACCGTGAAACCTGAATGTGACCATTGAGAGTCCATTTTGTAAATGCCGGCCATTTTGTTTTTTGTAACGCTTTGCAAATCTATTCTATGCTTCAAATCCACACACAGTGCAGGGCCTCAGCTTGATGTCATGACCTACTGAACGCACCCCTTTTGGACTTCCTGGTCCTTGTCTCAACGGGGCTTGCATTCCCTAGTACTCCCAACATGGCCGTCCAGCGTGAACCACCTTCCTCGCTCTACACGTTGGACGTAGCGTATTCTATTAATAGACCACGCCCCCCGCGGCTCCGCGCGTCTCAATGCTATTGCGAAGTAGCGACCAGGCGTGTGCTCCGTAGCTCGGGGTATTGTTTCCCTGATTCTGTCCCTACTAACTCCATTCCTAGTCCCTCTCCTTACTTCCTGGACTCGTGTGCTGAGTAGTGCACTTTCTTAATTTCCCCGATTCCTGGATCGTAGCATCCCGGACTCGTGCAGCCTTATTCAAGACCTGATCCGTCCGCAAGAAGGCATCGACCAAGAAATTCAGCAAAGATCGGACTCAGGTGAGAATGGGGGAACTCCTTGACAGTTTGAGACGCCACCCGACCGAACTCGATATGGACATGGAAGCGGCCGTTCAGGACCTGATGCGTGGCATGCAAGAACTATCAATCGAGGTACAGAATCTAAAGGCGGAAAACGCCGCTCTCAAACAATTAGTTCTATCCCGTGATTCTGCCACAAAAGAAAGTGTGTTGCTGGGCGGCATAGTTGACAAATACGATGGGTCGGCAAAAACCCTTAGTGGATTCCTGGATTCATGTTTGGTCCACTTTACTTTTAAGCCCTACTACTTTTCGACTCCCAGGGCTAAGGTGGGTTTAATAATTTCTCACCTTTCAGGAAATGCCTTAACCTGGGCTACGCCCCTCGTTAATTCCGGCGATGCTCTCCTAGATGACTATGATGGGTTCATACAGGCCCTTAAGACCATGTTTGACCGCCCAGAGCAGGTCTATAGTGCCCAGGAACGCCTGTTAGACTTTCAGCAAGGATCCCAGGATATGCTCACCTTTGTAACCCGATTCAAGCAATTAGCCAAGGAAGCTGATTGGTCCCCTGAGGCAAGTTTTACCCTTTTCAGGAGACGACTGAATGAGGAGATTAAGGATGAGTTGGCCAGAGTGGCTCGCCCAAACTCATTCCAGGCACTAATGGACCTTGCCATCCAAATAGACTTTCGTATCCAGGAATGGAAGACAGAGAAGAAGAAATCTAGAGGAAATCCTCCGAAAGTGTCCTTTGAGAGCACCTCCAAGACGGACACAAACCCAGGCTCAGTAACTGAACCAGAACCCATGCAGACCTATATCCCCGCAAGATAGGATGAGAAGGATTCATACGGGGTTGTGCATGTATTGTGCCTCAGATGAACACTTGGTTAGGGAGTGTCCTCTAGCCCCTCCTCGGTGTTTGGGAAATGCCAGCTCCCGATCCTAGATGGAGCAGAGCTTCCGGAGAGAGATGTTTGTTCCACAACAATTCCATCCTTGAACTCTCCTGGACAAAACAATTTGGTGATTCTGCAGGCCTTCCTATCGCCCTCCAAGAACAAGACCTATTCCATTTTGGCCTTGGTAGACTGCGGAGCTATGGGAATTTTCATTGATCAAGATTGGGTTGTTAGTCATCATATTCCATACGAGACACGAAGCACCATGCAGCCGGCGGAATCAATCGACGGAAGACCCCTCTAAGCCTGCAGACTAAAGAGATCCAGCTTTCTATAAACCATCACCAAGAGCGGATTAGATTTGACATCATTAAGTCAGCTCATTACCCCATAGTATTGGGTATGCCCTGGTTACAGAAGCACAATCCGTATATCAATTGGACAGCAGGATCACTATTCCTAGGCTCAGAGTTTTGTATGTCTCACTGTCTATTCCTGGATCCCTCCTTGACACCCCCTAAAGAACCACCAAGAGACCAGCAAACACTACTCATGGTTTCCAATATTATACAAGTCCCTGAGGCCTATCAGGGATATGCTGATGTATTTTCAACTGCCATAGTCCAGGCCTCACCCCCTCACAGACCTGAAGACTGTGCCATAGATACAGATCCCTCAGCAGTGATTCCCTTCGGCAGAATGTTCATCCTTTCCGAACCTGAGAAAAAGGCCCTCCGAGAATACCTGGATACCAACCTTGAAAATAGCACCATAAGACCTTCAAAATCTGCAGCGGGTGCTTTGTTGTTCTTTGATCCCAAGAAGGACACCAAGGAACTCAGACCTTGCCTAGACTATCGTGGCTTAAATCAATGCACCCTCAAAGACCGGTACCCACTGCCCCTGATCTCGGATATCCTGGAAGCTGTGAGAGGCACCGTAATATTCACGAAGTTGGGTCTCCGGGGTGCCTACCATTTGATCCGTGTCCGGGAAGGAGACGAATGGAAAACAGCCTTTAGAACACCCTTTGGTCACTATGAATATCTAGTCATGCCCTTTGGACTAGCTAATGCCCCCACAGTTTTTCAACGTTTCATGGATAGGGTGTTTTCTGACATGTTATTCCTCTTCGTCATTGTCTATCTGGACGACATATTGATTTTTTCCAAGGACCTTCTAAAGCATGAAGAACATGTGAAGGCAGTATTACCATGACTCCGTGAACACAAACTTTTAGCCAAACCTGAAAAAATGCTTGTTTCACGTTACTTCTGTTCACTACCTAGGATTCATCATTAGCCCAGAAGGAATTGGTATGGACCCTTCAAAGGTAAAGGCCATACTGTCATGGCCCGCTCCCACGTCCGTGAAACAAGTTCAATCCTTCCTTGGGCTTGCCAACTTCTACCGGAAGTTCATATCCACCTTTTCCGAGATTGTTCAGCTGATCGTTGCTCTCTTGGAGAAAGACACCCCCTTTATCTGGTCTACACCGCAAGATAAGGCATTCCAACGTTTAAAGTCAGAGTTCACGCAAGCCCCCATCTTAGCCCAACCCGACATAAATCGGCCATTCCTAGTGGAAACAGATGCCTCTAACTACACCATAGGAGCGGTGTTGAAGCAAGAATTTGAGGATAAACTGGAACACCCCATTGCTTACCTTTCACGATCCTTGTCTCAACGGGGCTTGCACTCCATGGTACTCCTAACATGGCCGTCCAGCGTGAAACACCTTCCTCGCTCTACACGTTGGACGTAGCGTATTCTATTAATAGACCACGCCCCCCACGGCCCCGCAAGTTTCAATGCTATTGCGAAGTAGCAACCAGACGTGTGCTCCGTAGCTCGCGGTATTGTTTCCCTGATTCTGTCCCTAATAACTCCATTCCTAGTCCCTCTACTTTCCTTCTTACTTCCTGGACTTGTGTGCTGAGTAGTGCACTTTCTTAATTTCCCGGATTCCTGGATCGTAGCATCCGGAACTTTGAACGCACACTGGAATCGAAGAGACTCGTGCAGCCTTATTAAAGACCCGATCCGTCTGCAAGAAGGCATCGACCAAGAAATCCAGCAAAGATCGGACTCGGGTGAGAAGGGGGGAACTCCTTGACACTTGAACTCTGAAATTCTAACGTAGACAGGAATGTAGAGCAGTACAGAAATACATTGTTTTCCTCTCATGGAGGCCTTGAAGCTGTGCAAAGAGCCGCGCCTAATCAGTAGCCCAGGTGCCAGTTTGTCTTGCAAGCGCTGTTGTAAAAGGCAGTTAAATGTGAATTATATGCAACTAACGGTGCTCCTTCATGGTGGATGGTATTTTCTCTGCCTCAGAACTGTCTGACCCTTAGCGCATGAGCCGCAGCGGCCAGATAACGTTGGTTGGAATGTCTCCCTGCTAGAAAATGATATGCTCCCCTGTGCCAGTGCTTCATGTTTGCCATAATAGAAAACTGTCTTTGCAGCCTCTACTAGAATGCTAATGTTTGGACTGAATGACGACTTGTCATAACTGTCAATTACTGAACCCTAGCTTGTTCGTCATGTGTAAGGGCGGGCCGAATGGTATTGTAAAGGATGATGTATTATGTATATATATGACTGCTTTAGCACGGCTCGCTCTCTCTCATCTCACAGTGTCTGGGAACATACGTCGTGAGGCGTTGAGACCCGGTCGGCCGACTGAGATACTTTATGAATAAACCAGACTTGTTTGGAATTTGTCATGGTCATGAAGTCAGGGGCACAGGCATGCAGGGGTTGCATGCACAGGAGACCTGGGTGGACACTGTCCTGGCGCCTTTGGCGCCAGTCTCATGAACAAAAGTAAACAAGAACATCCATTTAACACCAAAAACCTTTTATTATGGACATAGACCTTCAGATGCATTAACCTTGAACATTCCCTCCATTAAGCAGGATGCATTAACTTTGAACATTCGATCCATTAAGCAGCCGCAAATGTATTCTTGGGTGTGGCTGCTAATGGATTGCCATTGCACGTGGAGTGGCAAGGTATGGCTGGTAAGCTGGCCCTAATGGGCGTGCCCACGATCTCAGCTATATAAGCTGCCCCGATCCTTAAGACAGACGCTTCGCGTTATTCTGCACTTGCAAGCAGCGTAACGCCCACCGTCGCCTAAGGTCAGACTTACCTTTGAAGATCCTGCTTCCTGGACATCCTGCTTCCTGCCAACATACTTACCAATTGGGGGAAGTTGTTCTTATCTGTACATCTCTTCGGCGAACCAAGTATTCATCTTTACACTTTCCGGAACGCTGAAATCTTCATCTTGGCACCGCAGCACGACACGCTCCATCGTCGACAGCAGCGCCTGCAAGGAAAAACAGAAGACAAGGTTAGACATCGAAAAAACATCCAGTTTAAGGTTGCGCTTCCCCATACTTTGCGCTTTTCCTTAAACATCACTTACCTGCTGTCGAACATTGCGGTAGCATCCATCTTCCATCTGGCCGCGTCTCACGTCTCACAACTGCATTGAGGCCACATTTCCATCTAAGGGAAGAAAACAGAAGAGAGACATTATTGCAGGAAAACAAGGAGCAACATATAAAGACATCAAACAGAACGAACAGCATCACAAGAGCTCAAGAAAGACTTAACAATCATAAGGAGAAGCATAGTCGCAGCTGGACTGGACTAATCCTTATCAGAGATCAGTGAAGGAACTAAGTCCCATTCGACGCGCCCCTGCCAGAAGTAGCACGACAGAGAGCTTATCTTCCATAATTCACAGGTGAGCTTTATGTGCCGGCGTATGCTCACAGAAACTGTACTTTGGGGTGAAAGGTTCGAGAGGTGCAACAATCACAGATTGGTGCACTCACACACTCTTATCTCCACGCAGGAGCAGTATCACCATGTACCACCGCTCACAGCTTTTCTACTGAGGGAGAGGTCTGAAGGAGGTGATTCAAGTTCAGGGAGGGCTGCAACCATGCCCCAACGCCTCCGCAGAGACCAGGTGATCGTAACAGAATTTGAACCTCACGACTGGCGTGTCATTTAGTATATGGTTATTGTGCCTTTATTCCATATATGCTCTAACACTACCTGACCTACTCATAGGACAGCCTTTAGATGAGAAGATACAAGGAGTCAATTTCTCTTCTAATTTGACACCTGAACAACAGGAGGAGTGCACGTTTCTGTTAAATCAGTTTGCCTCCCTGTTTTCACTATCACCAGGCTTGACCGCATGATATTCTCACTGGTGACTGTTCACCTGTTAAAAGCAGAGGTTACAAGATGTCAGATCATGTAAGAACCCACGTAAAGGAAGAGGTCAACAAGATGCTTGATCTCGGGGTAAAAGAGCCATCTACAAGTCCATGGTCTAGTCTAGTTGTACTAGTGCCAAAGGCAGGATCCAAGGAGTTCAAATTCTGTGTGGACTATAGAGTTCTTAATGCAGTCACAAAGACTGATGCCCATCCTTTACAAAGGGCAGATGAACTGGTGGACAAGCTTGGTTCAGCCAAGTACCTCAGTACATTTGATCTCACTTCAGGCTATTGGCAAATAGCACTGACAGACCATGCCACGGAGAGAACTGCATTCTCAACCCCAGCAGTCCTCTACCAGTTTAGGGTAATGCCTTTTGGACTAAAGAATGCACCTGCAACATTCCAAAGGATGGTTAACCAGGTTCTGAATGGGATGGAGGACTTCTGCATGGCATACTTGGATGACATTGCAGTGTTCAGCCCTACTTGGAAAGAACATGTTGACCACTTAGGATATGTTTTGCAGGCTCTTGAGCAGGCCCATCTGACCAAAAAGGTGGAGTAAGTATCAAATTGGTCAGAGTGAAGTGGTCTACCTCGGACATGAGGTAGGAGGTGAAATCAGGCCATTGCCTAGCAACGAACAAGCGGTACAAAACTGGGCCACCCCTACTATTCAAACCCAGGTGAGAGCCTTCCTAGGCCTCACTAGTTATTATAGAAACTTCATAGAGAACTATGGGACCATAGCTTCTCCCTTGAATGTGGTCTCCTCTCCCAAATTCCCAAAAAATGTCAGGTGGAATGAGGAGTGCACTCAAGCATTTGAAGGCCTAAAGAATGCTCTTTGTCAAGCTCCAGTCCTAACAGCTCCTGGCTATAACCAAACCTTCATTGTGCAGACAGATGCTTCAAATACAGGTATAGGTGCAGTTCTGAGCCAGCTGGATGAGAAAGGTAGGGAGCGCCCCATTTCCTTCATCAGCAGGAAGCTGAAGGAACCTGAGACAAGGTGGGCAACCATTGAACGTGAGTGATTTGCTATTGTGTGGTCACTGAAGAAGTTTAGACCATGCTTGTATGGATCTACTTTGTGAGTCAGACTGACCACCAACCCTTGAGATGGTTGATGCAAATGAAAGGCGAAAACCCTAAACTACTAAGATGGTCAATCAGCAAGCAAGGGTTTGACTTTACCATTGAACACAGGTCTGGGTGTCACCACCAAAATGCTGATCGTCTCTCCAGGATGTTTGACCGACTGGAGTAAGGAGATTCATCCAGGAGTGGATTAAATCCTCCTGTCCCTTAGTCTGGGGGAACGAGTGTTAGGGAGAATTCTCAAGAATGTGCTAATTTCCCTTATCTTTTGAGACCCCCAGAGAGTTTGCTGGATTTCTAGGATTTACATTTTTACCTGGAAAGAGTGTGAGCCTTTTTTCCCACTCTTTCATGTATTTTGATGTGTGTTTTACTTTTGTGTTCCTTGGATATGGAGTTTTAAAACAACTCCATAGGCATAATTTCTTTCTTGTGTGTTACATAGCACCTTCAGTGCAGTGGCACAGGGATGTCTTTCAGACTTCCCAAGGTTTAAATACCTTCTCTGGGAATGGCTACCATCTCCCAGAGCATGTAAAATTAAATTGACTTTACTAGTAATTTTAAATGTACAGACCCAGCACACACTATCTTCTTATAGAGTGCTGGAGGGGTTGCGTAGCATCCCCTGAGTCTAAACACTTGTGTAACAGTCAAATGTTACACTTTTCTACTTGAAATGGCTGGTGGCAGTGGTTTTTAACAAACTACCATGATTTTTCCCAACCGCGAACACCGGTAGCTAAAAATCATAAAAATAGCCCAAGACCTATCTGTAAAAACAGACTCCGGTTGACTTTTTTCGCCATTTATTTTAGAAAAGGTCCTTCTTGTGTTTAACTCTGCGCGCCAAACCAGGTTTGGTCCCTTTGTTCGTTGGCCTTTGGCGGGCTTCAGTGCTGAAGCCCTCCTCTGGCGCCTGAGTGTCTGGGGTGGACAGGATGTGAGGGAGGTGCCCGAAACTCCATGTGCTTAGTCTCCTAGGAGACCTGAATGCACTCTGGCATGATTGGCTGGCTGTCCGGCAAGGACAGCCACACTGCTGTGTGAGTGACAGCCAGGATGGAATGAATGGGGGAAAACTGTTTAAAAGCAGGCCTCTGGGACTTGGAAAGCAGAGTCGACCATTGGAACGAAAGAACCTAAGACGAGCTGAAGGAAGACGACTGCTGCAACTCCTGGTCCACCGATGAAGCCCTGCTGCAGGTCCGAATTGCCTGTAACTCCATCGACAGAGAAGCCCTTCAAGGTTAACTTCTTCCATTGAGTTTGGTGGGAACAACCCATTCGCAAGTCACCTGGACACCGTCCCTATAATGGTCGAATTCTCTTCAGAGCGCTGTTGAAAACCAGAAAGCCAGTGGGAAGGATACCAGTTTGCAGTCTTTAAGGCACTCACACTTTAAACCAACGTTTTTCCAAGCTTGTGGCATCTTCCCTGGGCAGTGCAGGAACCTTCCAACATCCTCCTTCTAGTCCCCACGACTGAAGATCAGCAACAGCGAGATCTGCAGTAACTGCCAGCAACTCAGGGCGAATGAGGGTAGAGAGTGGTGGTAGGGTGGGTGGGGGTAGAGAGAGTGAGGGTTGGGTGGGTGAGGGTAGGGTGGGTGGGTGTAGAGAGAGTGAGGGTAGAGTGGGTGGTTTGGGGTAGAGAAAGTGGGGGTCGGGTGGGAGGGTTTGTATAGAGAGATTGTGGGTAGGGTAGGGAGTTTGGGGAGTGTGTGGATGGGGTACAGAAAGTGGGAGTACTGTGGGCAGGGGGAGGGAGAGTGAGGGTAGAGAGAGTAGATGTGTAGGAGAGCGGGTAGAGAGACGGCAGGTAGGGTTGGAGGTGCGTGGTTGGAGTAGAGAAGATGGTAGTAGGGTGGGCAGGGGTATAGAAAGTGGGGGTATGTTTGGTTGGTGGTGGTAGAGATCGTGGGGTAGGGTGGTTGGCTGGGGGTAGAGAGATTGGGGGCCGGGTGGGTGGCTGGGGTAGAGTTTGGGGTTAGGAGGGACTGCTGGGGGTTAAAGTGGGTGGGATCTGGGGGTGAGGAGTTTGGGAGGTGCGTTGTTGGGGTACAGAAAGTGGGAGTACGGTTGGCAGAGGGAGGGAGAGTGAGGGTAGAGAGAGTAGATGTGTAGGAGAGTGGGTAGAGAGACTGCAGGTAGGGTTGGGGGTGCATGGATGGAGTAGAGAAGATGGTAGTAGGATGGGCAGGGGTATAGAAAGTGGGGGTATGTTTGGTTGGTGGTGGTAGAGATAGTGGGGTAGGGTGGTTGGCTGGGGGTAGAGAGATTGGGGGCCGGGTGGGTGGCTGAGGTAGAATGTGGGGTTAGGATGGGTTGCTGGGGGTTAAAGAGGATGGGATCTGGGGGTGAGTGGGAGTCGAGAGAGTGGCGTGCAGTGGGTGGGTGGTATTAGAGAGAGAGGGGTTTGGTGGGTGGGAGTAGAGAGAGGGGGTGTTAGGCAGAATTACATGCAGTACCCTTTGGGAACACTACACACAGTTAAGACTACAAGTGCAAGCAGAATTTCACCTTTGGTACAAGCCTGTACTACACAGTTATGTGGAAGCACTGGCTGAGCAGCCAGGCTTATCTCAAGAGTAATGTGAGCAGCACAAGAGGTTACACAAAGGACTTGCAATCACAGTTTAGTTCAAACAAACACTATTCAAGGTTTCTTGGTAAAAGAATGTACATTTCTTTACACAGTCAATTGGAAAACATTCCACTAGTAAGAGAGCAGCTCAATATCACACACTAATATACTACAGTACACAACCAATACGTTTCTGAACAAGTTAAGCTCCCCTGAAGTGGCAGCAAAATGGCACTTCAGTTACTTTCAAAAGGGGTACAAAGACAAGGTTAAAAGAAGTTAAAGCACAATTACTTTCATAGGCAGGGCAAATAGTTTTGGTTCACTACAACTGGCAATTTATTCATAGGCCTGGGCCAAAGTCAATGGTTCAGAGTCTTGGATAGGATAGCACAGTTCTGGTAGTAAACGGTTAAGTCTTTGCCAATGTTTGAGGAAGTAGTTTGCCAGAAAAAGAGTTATATGTCGGTTTAGGAGCCAACAAGGCTCCAAAGTTGGGAAAGTTTCATAAACTTTCACTGCGGCGGAAACGATTTCCACACCGCGTTTGCACAGTACCTTAATGATGAAGAAAAGCTGTAGCTGAGGCAGTTGTTCCTGGTAGTTCCTGCAGATCTCGCTGTTCCTGAGCTTCAGTTGTGGGGACAGGAAGGAGGACATTGGGAGGTTCCTGTACTGCCCAGGGAAGAGGCCACAAGCTTGACTAAGCGTCGGTTTAAGGTACGAGTGCCTTAAAGCCCACAAACTGGCATCCTTCTCACTGGCTATCTGGTTTTCAACAGCACTCTGAAGAAAATTCGACCAGTATGGAGACGGTGTCCAGGCGGCTTACGAGTTGGTTGTTCCCCCCAGCTCAAGGGAAGAAGTCATCCTTGAAGGAGCTTCTCTGTCGATGGAGTTTCACCAGGCAAACCAACGGTCCAGGAGTTGCAGCAGTCGTCTTCCTTCAGCTCGTCTTCGTTTCTTTCGCTCCAGTGGTTGACTCTGCCTTCCAGTTGTTAGGGAGAATTCTCAATATGTGCTAATTTCCTTTACCGTTACTGGATTTCTAGGATTTGATTTTTTTACCTGGGAAGTGTGTGAGCCTTTTTTCCCACTCTTCCATGTATTTTGATGTGTCTTTGACTTTTGTGTTCTTTGGATATGGAGTTTTAAAACAACTCCATAGGCACAATCTTTATCTGTGTGTCACATATCTCTTTCAGTGCAGTGACACAGGGATGTCTTTCAAACTTCCCAAGGTTAAAATACCTTCTCTGGGACTGACTACTGTTTCCCAGAGCATGTAAAGTTAAATTGACTTTACTAGTCTCTTTACGTTTACAGACCCAACACACACTATCTTCCAATAGAGTGCTGGAGGGGTTGCCTAGCTTCCCCCGACTCAAAACACTCATGCAACAGTCAAATGTTAACTTTTCCTACTTTAAATGGCTGGTAGCAGTGGTTTAGATCAAACTACCAAGATTTTTCGCGACCGCTAACAACAATAGCTAAAAATCGTGTCAGCCATGTTTTTCAATATGGCGCCCCAGACCTGTCTGTAAAAACAGACTTCGGTCATCTGTTTTCCCCATTTCATTTAGGAAAAGTCCTTCTTGTGTTTTTCTCTCTCTGCTTGCCAAACCAGGTTTTGTCCCTTTGTTCATTGGCCTTTGGCGGGCTTCAGTGCTGAAGTTGTCATCTGGCGCCTGAGTGTCTGAGGTGGACAGGATGTGAGGGAGGGGCCCGAAACTCACTGTGCTTAGTCTCCTAGGAGATCTGAATGCACTCTGGCGTGATTGGCCGGCTGACTGTCAGGCAAGGACAGCCACCCTGCTGTGTGAGTGACAGCCAGGCTGCAAGGAATGGGGAAACCTGTTTAAAAGCAGGTCTGTGGAACTTAGAAAGCAGAGTCGACCACTGGAATAAAAAAACCGAAGACGAGCTGAAGGTAGAGGGGTGTCCAGTCATTTGGTCGACTGAAAACTGGTCGAATGACATTTGGTCGACGCAATTTGGTCGAAAACCAAATGGGCGAATTTTTTTTAATTATATATTTATTTTTCGGGTTTTCGTTTTTACTGCTGCAACTCCTGGACGACTGGTGAAACCCTGCTGCAGGTCCAAATTGCCTGAAACTCCATCGACAGAGAATCCCTTCAAGGTTAACTTCTTCCCTTGAGTTTGGTGGGAATAACCAACTCGCAAGCCACCTGAACACCGTCCCCATCTGGTCGAATTTTCATCATAGTGCTGTTTAAAACCGGATCGCCAGAGGGAAGGAAACCAGCTCGTGGACTTTAAGGCACTCACACCTTAAACCGACGTCTTGCTAAAGCTTTTGGCCTCATCCCTGGGGAGTGCAGGAACCTCCCAACGTCCTCCTTGTCCCCACGACTAAAGCTCAGGAACTGCGAGATCTGCTCGAACTGCCAGGAACAACTGCCTCAGCTACAACCTTTCTTCACTAACAAGGTACTGTGCAAACGTGGTCCGGAAATCTTTTCGGCCATTGCGAAAGTTCGTGGAAACTTTCTTAACTTCAAAGGCTTGTCCTTCCTTAAACATTCATCAAACTTTTCGCCTAGCCAAATTCTCCTGAACTCTGTGGCAAAGACTTAACCGTTTACTACCACAACTGTGCTATCCTATACAAAGACTCTGAACCATTGACTTTGGCCCAGGCCTATGTAATGAATTGCTGGTTGTAGTTTACTGAAACCGTTTGCCCTGCCTATGAATGTATTTGGGCTGTCAATTCTTATAACCTTGTCTTTTTACCGCTTTTTCAAGTATCAGAAGTGCCATTTTGCTCCCACTGCAGGGGAGCTAAATTTGTTAATTTACTTACCGGTTGGGTATTTGTGTTTTATTAGTGTGTGATATTGAGCTGCTCTTGCTAGTGATTTTCCCTAGCACTGGTGTACAGTGGTGAGGATAAAGTATACTTGTTACATTTAGAGGGCTTCTTTTACTTTTGTTCAAATAATCCTCCCAAGGCTAAGCAACACTACAGAAGCAATTGTTTTATCATGACTGATATGGAAAACTTCAGACTGGAGACCCTAGTCACTTTAACAGTTGATCAATTGAGAGATATGTGTAAAGCTAGGAATATCACTGTAAAAGCCAAGAAGGTTGAATTGATAGAAAAGTTGTTAGAATACCAAAGTCTGAGGAGTGGGTCTGAAACCCCCACACTTGCAGCAAATGTGGAAAATGTTGGTGAAGATGATAATATTTCTGAGAGTAACTCCAATGTTATGGATGAGTTAGATGAGGCAGACGAGTCTCACAATGTAGGCCCTCCTGTCTTACCTCTACCTACTCATAGGCCTCAATTTCGTGGACCACAGGGACCCCATCAGGTCCAACATAAAGTCCTGAATGTGTCTCTTTAGAAAGAATGAGACTTGAGTTAGAGGTTAACAGAATCCAAGATCAAACTGAAAGCAAACATCAAGAACTTAAACTCAGAGAAATAGAGTTGAACCATGCACTTGAAATGAAAATGTTGTCTCTTGGAACTGGTTCTCTCCCAGAGTCTTCTAGTTCTTCCAGTACTAAGAGGCCTTGCATGCCCAAAGATGCAGTAAGTATGTATGAGGTTAAGCTTGATATTTTGGATTAGTTGGCTGCTTTTGAATATAACCATGGGATTCAAAACATTACAGGGAATCAGCTGATTCCTTGGCTTTTTTCTAGGCTACCCCCTGTTGCAACAGATGTGGTGATGGAGTTGGGGGATATAGACAGAAAGGAGTATGAAACTGTGAAGCTAGCTTTGGTAGCTAGAATTGGGAAGACCCCTTCTCAGTATCTTTAGAGGTTTAGAACCCTCAAAAAGCATGGTGGTACCCCTTGGGCTACCTGGGTGACTGAATGTTTGTGCTACGCTCACCTGGACCCCACAGGGGTGTCGATCGGACCCGGACAGCTGCAGTCTCCGTCAACGTGATGCGTAGTGCAGAGATGACTGTCTGGACTGGCCTGCCTAGTCTTGTCTGCTGGACCCGAAGAAGTATTTTCCTGCAAGTGGAGACAGGTATTAGCCACCTGTGGGTTTTAGTGATGGCCTCCCAACTGTTCTCGCTCTCCCCCACTAATCACCTCCGATATCCCCTTAGTAACCTCACCTTATGTTTGTAAAAGATGAGCTCTCCATCCTGCGTGTCTTGCAGGGGCGCGTAGATACCAGTTACTTCACTGGTTTGAAGGCGTTTGGAGAGTTCCTGTAAGCATTGACTCTGAAGTCCCAGGCGGGATTGGTAAGTATCAAGTTCAAAGAGTTCAATGTGCCCGATGTTCACTCTTGTCCTCTTCCTTCCTTAAGTTGCAACTGAGTTCGTGAGAAGAAGGTCTCGTAGCTGCTGCTGGCATTCAGGTAAGAGTCTGTGTTACCCAAAGCTGTCCGGTAACTATTGCATGTGTTAACGTGTTGTTTTTCTCCCTCTTTACAGATGCGGCATATGAAGATATCGAGAATAATACCGCCGGTGGTAAATCAGGTAAATCTATGGTGGTAAGAGGTATTTGTTGATTCCCTTGGCTCACCTTGTTATTCTTGTGCCCCTAGGTGCCGGAGTACGGCGAAGAAATGATGGAGACAGTGCCAGATCGAAAGATGCTGTGAGGACTGGTGATTATGGCGCCGTGCTGGAGCTGGCGAAGCGACGCGTGCAGGACTGATGTACTTTCCAGGTCGGGAGATGAAATGGATCCGGAATCAGGTGAGGAATTTGAAATAAGTTTGTTTTCTAACCTTGTCCTTTTCTTCCTCTTTATTCTAGGAGTTCCGGATTCGAGGCGGGCGTGGCAGAAGACTGGATGCTGGCTGCAGGCACGCGGGCGTGGCAGAAGACTGGATGCTGGCTGCAGGCACGATGAGAGTCACGCTGCTAGATGCAGAATAACACGAAGCATGTGCTGCTGTTTGGGCGTGGTTTAAATAGCCTCCAAAGTAGTCCCAGGAAAGAAGTTCCCCAGGACCACACCCGAGTAGAAAATAGTCCCTGCAGTAAAATAGTCCCATCCAGGCCTCACGTTGGCTTGGATTTATTTGCAGCATGGTTTGCATGAGGTAAGTAATGTCTATGAGCCTGGCTGTTGTGTCTTGACTGTCGTGTAGCCGAAGAGTCCTCTGTCCACAAGTGCCGCACAGAAACAATCAGAGTCACTCTCTGTGCCGCCTTTGAGGCCACAGGTGGGAGATGTTCTTTCCGGAACTGCGGTACTCGTGGAACTCTGAACCACTGTAAAGGAAACACCGGTTAAGTGTCAAGCCAAAACAGTATCAACAACCAATCAACAAGTAAGTGGAACGGTTTTACCAAAAGGTGTCTGTGGAGTGGCGGTTTAACCTATGGGAAGGTTCCGAGACCCAGCAAAGCTGTTCTTCCAGAATGTAAGTATCCCAGCAAGGTTGCAAGTGCCAGGCCCACCTGATGCCAGAATCCGCACAAGAAGGTCGGAACGTAGAAGGAGTCCGTGAAGCAGTCCGTGGTCGTAAAAATGATCCAAAAGCAAGTATCAAAGCCAAGGGTTATCCGTTGCCAGTCCGTGAAACAAATCCGAGGTCAAGATCCAAAAGGTGTGAAACTGTCGGGAGTGGCACTCTATTAAGAGTGCCACAGGACACCCAGAAAGGGTTTGGGTGGTTGTGCCAAATAAAGTGGACAGATAAGAACACACACAGCGGAAAGGAAAGAGAACGAAGAGTAAGCAAGAGTAGCAAGGGAAAAGATACAGAATGAATACCCTCTAGGGGTGTATGCAGATATAGGAAAAGAGTATTCCACGAACCTTGGAAATACTCTAGCCTTCTGCACAGTTTGCTAAAACAGAGGCCCACGCTGATTGCTCATGACTTGGAACAGCAGCTCTGGGTGTCTGTAATGTAGAAACAGGAAAAGGGTAGGGGCAGAGGTTGACTGATGGGAACCAACAGACAAGCTCTGTACAAAAGGGTCTACAAACAGTACAAGAGAAGATACTACAGACAAATCCAGTAAATGAGGTGATAGCAAACTAGCAGAAGGAAATGAAAGGAAAGTCGTGTAACTGGATAGGATAGCAGAGGACAGTAAGGAACAAGGTTGAGAGCTCAGAGGAGCAGGAAAGCAATGAGTAAGCCCACAGGAGTAGGACTGTAAGGTAGAACGCCCAGAGGAAAAGGGCTTAGGGCTGCAGAGTAAAGCAGACTGCACGGCAAGGATCCCGTAAGGGCTGGGCAGTAAGGAGTGAACCCTGAGGGACAGGGCCGATGAACGTAGAAGGTAGCAGAGGACTGTAGAGAGCTGCTAGGCCGAGAACCCAGCGGAAAAGGTAGGTAGTAGGCAGCGAAGCGGGATAAGCTGCAAAGTAGGAAGGCCCACAGGACAAGGGCTGTAGGTAGCCAGAGAGAGGTAGGCTGCAGAGCAGGGAGCCCCAGAGGACAAGGGCTGAAGCAGGAAAGCAGCAGAGCGTGATCAGCTGCAATGTAGAGGGTACGCAGGGCAAGGGCGGAGGCTGGAAGGCAGCAGAGCGTGATCGGCTGCAATGTAGAGAGCCCGGCAGGGCAAGGGCGGAGGCTGGAAGGCAGCAGAGCGTGATCGGCTGCAATGTGGAGAGCCCGGCAGGGCAAGGGCGAAGGCTGGAAGGCAGCAGAGCTTGATCGGCTGCAATGTGGAGAGCCCGGCAGGGCAAGGGCGAAGGCTGGAAGGCAGCAGAGCGTGGTCCGCTGTAATGTGGAGAGCCCGGCAGGGCAAGGGCGAAGACTGGAAGACAGCAGAGCGTGATCCGCTGTAATGTGGAGAGCCCGGCAGGGCAAGGGCGGAGACTGGAAGACAGCAGAGCGTGATCCTCTGTAATGTGGAGAGCCCGGCAGGGCAAGGGCGAAGGCTGGAAGGCAGCAGAGTGTGATCCGCTGCAGTGTGGAGAGCCCGGCAGGGCAAGGGCGAAGGCTGGAAGGCAGCAGAGCGTGATCCGCTGCAATGTGGAGAGCCTGGCAGGGCAAGGGCGGAGACTGGAAGGCAGCAGGGCGTGATCAGCTGCAGTGTGGAGAGCCCAGAGGAGCAGGGCTGTGAGGCAGGGAGCATGGAAGGCTATGGCTGGAGGCAGCAGGGTGGAGCAAGCAACAAGGCAGGGTCCAAGCAGGAGTGAAGGTAAGCAGCATACAAGATCCGTAGGAAGATGCAAAAGGTGGAGGAAGAACTCTCAGATGCAAGAGGCTGAGCCACTGCAGGCAGCAGGCTTTATACTGCCTAGCCCAGCACAGAGGCAGGCTAATTGGTTGCACCTGGCTAAACACACCTGCAGGCAATCGGCCACCTCCCTTTCTGTTCCTGGGCTGGTGGAAGCAGGGCAAGTCTCTAGGGCTTCTGGGGGGTGTAGTTCCATTGATAACCAATAGGAACAGCCAGGAATCAATGCTTGCAGCCAGGTGCATTATGGTATGCGTAGTTTGTTGGAAATAATAATTAAGCAGCAAAGTCTCGCAAATGGGAAATAAAGTTTCCAAAGTAAATATAGATAGATCCAAGAGGCTGTTGTAAATAAATGATAAACATATAGTCCAAATTGAGCGTAAATGGATGCGCCCATGGCGCAGGCATGACAGAAACAAAAGGTATGTAGCGCCGTACAGGAATCCGAAGAAACAGCTGTGAAGCACCGAAGCCCTGCAACAGAGCCGTTTAAATACTGGCGCTGCTAATTCCTCCCAGTCACATGACCCGCGAGCGCATCACGTGAGTGTAGTCCAGAAACACGTGAGCGGAAGGCGGCGGTCATGTGACGCAGAAGAAGTCGGTCTAGCAGCCGCCACGGAAGACGCCAGGGAGGTCGACGTCTCCACGTGCAAAGAGCATGCCGACCCAAGCTTTGTGGCAGTCGGCACCGTGGCAACTGGGGCGAAGAGACAACCTGTGAGTCCCGGAACCGGGCAAGAGGGTGAGGGGTGTTCGGGGCACGGGGATGAGGAATGGGACCCCCAGAGGGAGTGGAGTGCGCGACAGAGCCCCCCCCCAAAGGCCCACGGCCCCGTGGACACGAGGGATGGTCCTTATGAAACCGTGCCACCAAACGGGGAGCCTGGACATCAGTAGCCGGGACCCAGGACCGCTCCACTGGGCCATACCCGGACCAATCAACAAGGTACTGGAGACGCCCCCTAGAGATACAGGAACCCAGAATGGCAGCGACCTCAAAAACATCCGGAGTGGATAGAGACACTGGGGCCCCAGGAGAGCGAAGCCGTGTGGGAGCGGGACAGGGCTTGAGCAGAGAAACATGGAAAACAGGGTGAAGCCACCAGGAACCTGGGAGAGCAAGTCAATAAGACACAGGGTTGATAACAAGAGAAATCGTATAGGGACCCACAAAGCGAGGTAGAAGCTTGCGACAACCCACCATGTGCAGATGTCGGGTGGATAACCAAACACGGATCCCACAGTATACAACGGGGCCATCACCCGTTTCCTGTCCGCCTGCGCCTTCATGGACGCCTGGGCTTCGACAATATGAGTCGACACCCGAGCGTGAACGGAGGCCAGGTCCCTAACACAAGCAAGGGCAGCTGGATTGGCAGAAGTAGGCAAATCCGTGAAGGGCAAAACACAAGGGTGCTGACCATAAAGCACGTAGAACGGAGAGAAACCAGTGGAAGAATGGACAGCGTTGTTGTATGCGAATTCCGCAAGATGCAGTACGCTCAACCAGGAAGACTGCAGCTGTAGGGTCAGACAGCGTAAGTACTGCTCCAGCATCTGGTTCAGTCGCTCGGTCTGACCGTCCGTCTCAGGGTGATATGCTGAGGAGAAACGAACGTCCATCCCGAGCAACCTAGTCAAGGCCCGCCAGAAACGTGAAGTGAATTGTGAACCCCTGTCCGAGATGAGAACCGAGGGAAGCCCAAAAAGACAAAAGACATTCTCAAAGAACAACCGGGCCAGTGTAGGCGCCGAGGGAATGCCCTGACAAGGGATAAAACGAGCCATCTTGGAAAAGGAATCGATGACCACCCACAATGTATCGAAGCACCGGATCCGGGGTAGGTCAGTGACGAAATCCATGGTCAAGGTGTGCCATGGTTTGGGAGGAACAGGTAAAGGAAGTAAGAGACCCACAGGGCGACCCTACGGTGCTTACACTGTGCGCAAACTGCACATGCGTTGACGTAAGATTCAACATCCTTTCTCATAGACGGCCACCAGCACCACCTTCTCAGCAGCGCCAAAGTGCGTTTTTGCCCAGGATGACCATGAACTGGGGCGTCGTGGGACCATTCCAAGGCCATGTTGCGGGTGTCTACCGTAGGCATGAATAGACGATCAGAAACAAAGGGGAGACCATCGTGAACCACCAAATCCCAATCGGACAACTGGTCTGGGTGTGAAGTAACCTAACCCCGTATCGCGTCAAGTAAGGGCAGAGTTGGAGTACACAAACAAACCACTTTGCCGACATCCAGAAGGGTGTCTGGAAACGTCGGCAATGCCACCCCCCCAGGGAACGCGATAAGGCATCGGCTTTACCATGGGTATTACCCGGGCGATGTTTGATCACAAAGTCGAAGGTTGCAAAGAAGAGATGCCACCTGACCTGCCTGCTGTTGATACACTTCAGAGAAGCCAGGTCTTGTAAGTTCTGGTAATCAGAATAAACCGTGACACAGTGCTTAGCACCCAAGAGGTGATGCCTCCAAACGCGGAAGGCATCCATGACCGCCAGTAGTTCCTTTTCGGTCACGGTATAGTGGGATTCGGCATCTGTGAATTTACGGGAATGGAAGGCCACAGGGTGAAGGCGGCCTTAGGTAGGGCAAGTCTGTGACAATACAGCACCTAAGGCAAAGGATGAAGCATCAGCTTCCACTATGAATGGCAGTTCTGGGTCTGGGTGCTGTAAGATCGGAGCAGTAGTGAATGCTGTCTTTAAAGCCTCGAAGGCCTGTTGATGTGTGTCCGTCCATAGAAAAGGTGTGCGAGGGCTAGTCAGAGAAGTGAGGGGAGCCACCAAAGAAGAAAACCCGGAGATAAATGCCTGTAAAAGTTAGCGAAACCAAGGAAAGACTGGAGTACCTTCAATGAATCGGGGACCGGCCAATCCAGCACTGCGCGCACCTTGGAATTGTTCATCGCTAGCCCTCCCGACGAGATGTGAAAACCAAGAAACTCTACGGAATCGGCATGGAATTGGCACTTCTCGGGTTTGGCAAACAAGGAGTGCGTCCGTAGGCGAGACAATACTTCCCTGACGTGCTGTACGTGGTCCTTCGTGGTCTGGGAGAATATCAGGATGTCATCCAAGTAGACCACCACAAAAACATCCAGGATGTCAGAAAAGATATTGTTCATGAACCTCTGGAACGTGGCCGGAGCGTTGCACAAACCGAACGGCATGACAATATACTCATACAAGCCATAGCGAGTACAAAAGGCGGTCTTCCATTCGTCCCCGGAATGCACACGGACCAGATTGTAGGCACCGCGGAGGTCTAATTTGGTAAAGACAGTGGCATGTGTGAGACGGTCCAATAGGGGTGTGATTAGTGGAATGGGGTAGCGGTCTTTCTTGGTGATGGCATTGAGTCTGAGGTAGTCCACACAAGGCCGTAAGTCACCCTCCTTCTTGGGGACAAAGAAAATGGGACTCGCCGCCGAGGATGTAGAAGGACGTATCTGGCCCAGACGGAGGGACTTTTGAATGTACTCTTTGAGGGCTAGATCTTCAGTAGGAGACAAGGAGTAGATACGACCTGTGGGGATAGTGCTGTCCGGAACCAGATCTATTGGGCAGTCGTATGGGCGATGTGGCGGTAAAACTTCTAATGAACCATGGTCGAACACTTCTAGATAGTCTTGATATTGGTGTTCTGTGGAGGGGGCAAGGGAATCCTCTAGAGATAATTGAGCCATGACCCCCAATGCTTGAGCGGGTGTCTCAATAGTGGTGGCTGCGGTTAGACAGAAATGTTGACAAGAGATCGGATTCGAAATGCACCAAACCCTCTTTCCAGTCAATTAAGGGGTTGTGCTCCCGTAGCCAAGGTATTCCCAAAATTACACCGAACTGGGGCATTGAGATGAGATCGAAACTAAGGGTCTCCCTGTGTATAGCCTGTATGGTCAAGAGCATCGGGGCGGTCTGCTGTCTGATTGGTCCGGAAACCAGAGCAGTCCCATCCACTGCCTGTACTGGTTCCGGCCGGGTTTTGGCTAGCAGAGGTAGGTTCAGGGTTTGGGCCAGTGTGATGTCCATATAATTACCTGTAGCCCCGGAATCTATAATAATCGTAACTGGGTGTGAGATGTCAGGTGTGGGTTGTAGAAGGGCCTGCACATATATGGGTCTGATGCGGCCGAAAGCAAACACAGGGTTCGGGGTATGACAGGGAGCGCTCAACCCGGTCCCCGAGTCTAGGGTCGAGCACTCCGAAAACCCAATGGTTTTAGCTTGGGGCGACGAGCACACTCCTTCACGTAATGGCCAGGTAGACCAAAATAATAGCAAGCATTGTCCACCCTCCTATGTTCCCTTTCTATGGGTGTGATCGGGCTCCTGATGCCCCCGATTTGCATGGGTTTGGAACTGGTGTTTGAGGGGGCCGAAGTGGAAGGAGATGGGACAGTGGTGTGCAGGAGACCGGCCTCAGTCCTACGTTCAGAACGTCTAGCATCCAATTGCAGAGTTAAATCGACTAGATCATGGTAAGAGGTCGGTAATGAGGGAACAACCGCAAGGGCATCCTTCATGGCGTTGTTTAAGCTGCGATAATACACAACAGCTTTTTTGGATTCAGGCCAGGAAGTCTCAGCTGCAAGCTGATTAAACTTAGTAATGTATTCGATAAAAGACCCCCTACCCTGCCCCAGGTCCAGGAGTTCCAGGTCTCGGGACTGGACCTTATGGCGCGTATCGAACACTCGTGACATCTCAGTGACCAACAAATCAAAGTCGTAAAGGGCTGGGTTGTTGTTTTCCAGGAGTGGATTGGCCCAGGCAGCAGCAGTGCCTGCTAAATGAGAAAGAGTAAAAGCTGCCTTAGAGGTGTAGTCTGGAAAAGCCATGGATCTACACAAAAAATGCAATTTGCATTGATTCAAGAAGGTTCTAAACTTGCCGGGATCCCCATGATACCTCTCAGGGGCAGCCAAAGGAAAAGGAGAGGGCAGTACTATGGGGACGGGGTTAGGAAGGGGTGGAACGGGAGGTTGGACGGGTGAGGGGCCTGGTGGGGTATCCCCAAACTCAGCATCTGAGGGTAGAGGATGTCTAGCACTCTGGATGGTATCCAAGCGTTGGTGAATGGCTGTATTAGCTGCGGCCATGTCCGCACATAACACAGTTATGGCCTGAACCATAGTGGTCAAGGGGTCATCCGCAGCTCCCTCCATAGCTACACGACAGGATGGCTTCACAGTCTGTTGTGTCTTGACTGTCGTGTAGCCAGAGTCCTCTGTCCACAAGTGCCGCACAGAGAGAATCAGAGTCACTCTCTGTGCCGCCTTTGAGGCCACAGGTGGGAGATGTTCTTTCCGGAACTGCGGTACTCGTGGAACCCCGAACCACTGTAAAGGAAACACCAGTTAAGTGTCAAGCCAAAACAGTATCAACAACCAATCAACAAGTAAGTGGAACGGTCTTACCAAAAGGTGTCTGTGGAGTGGCGGTTTAACCTATGGGAAGGTTCCGAGACCCAGCAAAGCTGTTCTTCCAGAATGTAAGTATCCCAGCAAGGTTGCAAGTGCCAGGCCCACCTGATGCCAGAATCCGCACAAGAAGGGTGGAACGTAGAAAGAGTCCGTGAAGCAGTCCGCGGTCGTAAAAATTATCCAAAAGCAAGTATCAAAACCAAGGGTTATCCGTTGCAAGTCCGTGAAACAAATCCGAGGTCAAGATCCAAAAGGTGTGAAACAAAAGGTATGTAGCGCCGTACAGGAATCCGATGAAACAGCTGTGAAGCACCGAAGCCCCGCAACAGAGCCGTTTAAATACTGCCGCTGCTAATTCCTCCCAGTCACATGACCTGCGAGCGCATCACGTGAGTGTAGTCCAGAAACACGTAAGCGGAAGGCGGTGGTCATGTGACGCGGAAGAAGTCGGTCTAGCAGCCGCCACGGAAGACGCCAGGGAGGTCGACGTCTCCACGTGCAAAGAGCATGCCGACCCAAGCTTTGTGGAAGTCGGCGCCATGGCAACTGGGGCGAAGAGACAACCTGTGAGTCCCGGAACCGGGCGAGGGGTGTTTGGGGCATGGGGATGAGGAATGGGACCCTCAGAGGGAGTGGAGTGCGTGACACTGGCGCCTATGGGGCCAGGAGTGATTTTTATTATGAGCCTGGTGCCACCCAGACAGCCCCGAGCTGGGACTGCTGGGGTTTTTGTAAATGTCTGGATGCCTGCTCCCGGGGCTGTTGGGCTTGATCCGGATGCCCGGGGTAGGCATCATGACAGTTTGTTTCTTATGAAGGTATGAGAAATCTGGTTATGTTGAAATCTATTTATGATGCCTGCTCTCCTGAGCTGAGACAGCACTTGGCTGACTCTAACGAAATTGATCCTAAGAAGTTAGCAAGGGCTACTGACTTGTGGGTTGCCAACAGAGCTACTCACAAGGATTCTGGGGCAACTCAGAAGAAGGATGAGGGAAAGCAGCACAAGAAAGATACCAAAGAGAATTCTAATACTTCCACTCCAAAAGAGGGCCCCAAACATAACAAGGATAAGCCACCAGAGAAACCGAATCAGGCTAGTGTACCTCCTGGTGCCAAACCAGAAGGAGGTCAGAACAAACCCCCATTCATAAAAACATTTGGAAAATGTTATGCTTCTCGGTCAACTGACCATGTGAAACGGGATCCCAGATGTAAGGGTAAACCTTCAGGGATCCACACTGTCTCCTTAGCCATCCCCCAGAGGATGAAGTATCAATGGCAAGTGGGAACTTTCAATTACTGGCTGAGGAACCCATGAAAGTCTCAGCCAGTGTTTCTTTAGTATCCCTGGGTCTGTGGGAAGAGCAGAATTTCGATGTGTACAATCCTATTCCAGACAATACTAAAGAGTATTACAAAGACAGTGTTCTTGTGAATGGTCAGGAGACCCCTCCCATCAGAGACACTGGAGCCAGCATATCAGTAGTTGATTAATCATTTCCCAAGGTTGAGGATGTGGCTAAGGCACCCACATTCCTAACTAAGCTTGCTGGAGGCCCTGTCCAAATGCTTCCACAGTTACCAGCTCTCATCCAGTGCAATGACACGACTGTCAAGATACCTGTAAGTATGCAGAGTGACGTACCTGGGAGAGTCCTGTTGGGGAATGACTTAAAAACTCTTGGCGTTGTATCAAGCACCCCTAAGCCTCCCAGCAATAGGAAACAGGAGCAGACTAGGACGGCCAGAGAGAGTACCTTAAAAGGCTCTCAAGAAGAGATTATAGAAGAAAGTATAACTCCCAGTCCAAAGGACTTACTGACTGCAATTTCAAAGAAGAAAGAAGAAAAGGGGAAACCTAAAACCTCCAGGAAGAAACCAGGCAGCACTCCTGTGCTACCAACAAGGACATCCCCGAAAGGACTGTCCAAGATCACACCTGTGATCCCTCCACCAGCTGAGGCTGAGTGTGTGGAACAAACTTGTGTGGTTGAATCAGCTGCTGAAGAATCAGAGCTGGAAGAGGACCTTGCTCCTGTTGGAGATCTGGATCCTGCAGACCATCCTGAGCTGCAGTCTTTACTGGCAGAAGGTGGACCCTGTAGGGCAGACTTCAGCAGAGGTCAAAGAGTGTGCCCTACTCTTGAAGGTCTTCGCCAACAGGCAGCATCCCAGCTGGATGGGCAAGAACCAGGGAAGCATAGGTTGTACTGGAAAGATGGCCTCTTCTACAGTGAACCGACTGAGTATATCCCAGGAGACTACAGAAGACGTGTAGTGCCTCTTGAAAGCAGACTCCAGTTCCTACAGTTAGCCCATGAGATACCATTGGCTGGTCACTTAAATTTTAAGAAGACTAAGGAAAGGCTCTCTTTATATTTCTACTGGCCTAAGTTGGGGTCTGATGTAGATAAGAACTGTAGGAGCTGTCACACTTGCCAAACCTCTGGCAAGAGTGGAGCCAGGAATGTGTCACCCTAAGTGCCTCTCCCAGTGGTGGGGGGTCCCTTTTGAGAGGGTAGGAATCAACATTGTTGGTCCCTTAGAACCTCCAACATCTTCAGGAAACAGGTATGTCCTGGTTGTAGTAGACCATGCTACTAGGTATCCTGAAGCTATACATATGAGGAATGTTAGAGCTCCAGCTGTTGCTAAGGCCCTACTTGCCATTTTTACCAGGGTAGGTTTTCATAAGAAAGTTATCTGTGACAGCGGATCCAATTTTATGTCCCACTACATGCAGGCCATGTGGAAAAAGTGTGGATTAACTTACAAGTTCACAAGTGCCTACCATCCTCAGACAAATGGATTGGTAGAGAGGTTCAACCATACAATGAAGAGCATGATAGGTGCTTTAGAGGAACCCCTTAGAAGAAAGTGGGACATTCTACTGCCATGCCTTCTATTTGCTTATAGAGAAGTCCCTCAGGAGGGAGTTGAATTTAGTCCCTTTGAACTTCTCTATGGCAATCCAGTTAGAGGCCCCATGGCCCTGATTAAGGAGGGGTTGGAGAGTGCTCCTTCCCCCACGCCAGTGTGAGTCACTGACTATGTGATAGGTCTCCAGAGGAGAATGTCACATATGATGGCAGAAGCATCAGACAACGTGAAAACAGGTCAGGCTCTGGTAAAGCATTTGCATGACCAGAATGCCAACATGGTTGAGTTTACTCAAGACCAGCTAGTTCTAGTTATGGTACCTACAAGGCAGAGGGCCTTACAGGACAAATGGATAGGACCCTTCAAGGTTATGGATAAACTTTGAGAGGTCAACTATCTGGTAGACTTAGGCAATCCTAAGGAGGCTCCCAGAGTCTTTCACACGAACCGTTTAAAAGCTTATGTCTCAAGACCAGAAGTGGGAGCTTTGCTTCTAGCTCCAGCTCAAGAGGAGGAGGCAAGTGAACCTCTACCTGACCCACTCAGAGGCCAGCCTTTCGATGAGAACATCGAAGGAGTTAATCTTTCTTCTAATTTGACACCTGAACAACAGGATGAGTGCACGTTTCTGTTAAATCAGTTTGGTTAATCAAGTTCTGAATGGGATGGAGGACTTCTGCATGGCATACTTGGATGACATTGCAGTGTTCAGCCCTACTTGGAAAGAACATGTTGACCACTTAGGATATGTTTTGCAGGCCCATCTGACCATAAAGGCTAGTAAATGTCAAATTGGTCAGAACAAAGTGGTCTACCTTGGACATGAGGTAGGAGGATTTGAAATCAGGCCATTGCCTAGCAAAGTACAAGCTGTACACAACTGGGCCACCCCTACTACTCAAACCCAAGTGAGAGCCTTCCTAGGCCTCACTGGTTACTATAGAAACTTCATAGAGAACTATGGGACCATAGCTTCTCCCTTGAATGTGGTCTCCTCTCCCAAATTCCCAAAAAATGTCAGGTGGAATGAGGAGTGCACTCACGCATTTGAAGGCCTAAAGAATGCTCTTTGTCAAGCTCCAGTCCTAACAGCTCCTGACTATAACCAAACCTTCATTGTGCAGACAGATGCTTCAAATACAGGTATAGGTGCAGTTCTGAGCCAGCTGGATGAGAAAGGTAGGGAGCGCCCCATTTTCTTCATCAGCAGGAAGCTGAAGGAACCTGAGACAAGGTGGGCAACCATTGAACGTGAGTGATTTGCTATTGTGTGGTCACTGAAGAAGTTTAGACCATACTTGTATGGATCTACTTTGTGAGTCAGACTGACCACCAACCCTTGAGATGGTTGATGCAAATGAAAGGCGAAAACCCTAAACTACTAAGATGGTCAATCAGCAAGCAACGGTTTGACTTTACCATTGAACACAGGTCTGGGTGTCACCACCAAAATGCTGATCGTCTCTCCAGGATGTTTGACCGACTGGAATAAGGAGATTCATCCAGGAGTGGATTAAATCCTCCTGTCCCTTAGTCTAGGGGGACGAGTGTTAGGGAGAATTCTCAAGAATGTGCTAATTTCCCTTATCTTTTGAGACCCCCATAGAGTTTGCTGGATTTCTAGGATTTACATTTTTACCTGGAAAGAGTGTGAGCCTTTTTTCCCACTCTTTCATGTATTTTGATGTGTGTTTTACTTTTGTGTTCCTTGGATATGGAGTTTTAAAACAACTCCATAGGCATAATTTCTTTCTTGTGTGTTACATAGCACCTTCAGTGCAGTGGCACAGGGATGTCTTTCAGACTTCCCAAGGTTTAAATACCTTCTCTGGGAATGGCTACCATCTCCCAGAGCATGTAAAGTTAAATTGACTTTACTAGTCATTTTAAATGTACAGACCCAGCACACACTATCTTCCTATAGAGTGCTGGAGGGGTTGCGTAGCATCCCCTGAGTCTAAACACTTGTGTAACAGTCAAATGTTACACTTTTCTACTTGAAATGGCTGGTGGCAGTGGTTTTTAACAAACTACCATGATTTTTCCCAACCGCGAACACCGTTAGCTAAAAATCATAAAAATAGCCCAAGACCTATCTGTTAAAACAGACTCCGATCAACTTTTTTCGCCATTTCTTTTAGAAAAGGTCCTTCTTGTGTTTAACTCTGCGCGCCAAACCAGGTTTGGTCCCTTTGTTCTTTGGCCTTTGGCGGGCTTCAGTGCTGAAGCCCTCCTCTGGCGCCTGAGTGTCTGGGGTGGACAGGATGTGAGGGAGGTGCCCGAAACTCCCTGTGCTTAGTCTCCTAGGAGATCTGAATGCACTCTGGCATGATTGGCTGGCTGTCCGGCAAGGACAGCCACACTGCTGTGTGAGTGACAGCCAGGATGGAATGAATGGGGGAAAACTGTTTAAAAGCAGGCCTCTGGGACTTGGAAAGCAGAGTTGACCATTGGAACGAAAGAACCGAAGACGAGCTGAAGGAAGACGACTGCTGCAACTCCTGGTCCACCGGTGAAGCCCTGCTGCAGGTCCGAATTGCCTGTAACTCCATCGACAGAGAAGCCCTTCAAGGTTAACTTCTTCCCTTGAGTTTGGTGGGAACAACCCATTCGCAAGTCACCTGGACACCGTCCCTATAATGGTCGAATTTTCTTCAGAGCGCTGTTGAAAACCAGATAGCCAGTGGGAAGGATACCAGTTTGCGGTCTTTAAGGCACTCACACTTTAAACCAACGTTTTTCCAAGCTTGTGGCCTCTTCCCTGGGCAGTGCAGGAACCTCCCAACATCCTCCTTCTAGTCCCCACGACTGAAGATCAGGAACAGCAAGATCTGCAGTAACTGCCAGGAACTCCAGGCGAATGAGGGTAGAGAGTGGTGGTAGGGTGGGTGGGGGTAGAGAGAGTGAGGGTTGGGTGGGTGAGGGTAGGGTGGGTGGGTGTAGAGAGAGTGAGGGTAGAGTGGGTGGTTTGGGGTAGAGAAAGTGGGGGTCCGGTGGGAGGGTTTGTATAGAGAGATTGTGGGTAGGGTAGGGAGTTTGGGGGATGTGTGGATGGGGTACAGATAGTGGGAGTACGGTGGGCAGGGGGAGGGAGTGTGAGGGTAGAGAGAGTAGATGTGTAGGAGAGCGGGTAGAGAGACGTCAGGTAGGGTTGGAGGTGCGTGGTTGGAGTAGAGAAGATGGTAGTAGGGTGGGCAGGGGTATAGAAAGTGGGGGTATGTTTGGTTGGTGGTGGTAGAGATCGTGGGGAAGGGTGGTTGGCTGGGGGTAGAGAGATTGGGGGCCGGGTGGGTGGCTGGGGTAGAGTTTGGGGTTAGGAGGGGCTGCTGGGGGTTAAAGTGGGTGGGATCTGGGGGTGAGGAGTTTGGGAGGTGCGTTGTTGGGGTACAGAAAGTGGGAGTACGGTTGGCAGAGGGAGGGAGAGTGAGGGTAGAGAGAGTAGATGTGTAGGAGAGTGGGTAGAGAGACTGCAGGTAGGGTTGGAGGTGCGTGGTTGGAGTAGAGAAGATGGTAGTAGGGTGGGCAGGGGTATAGAAAGTGGGGGTATGTTTGGTTGGTGGTGGTAGAGATCGTGGGGTAGGGTGGTTGGCTGGGGGTAGAGAGATTGGGGGCCGAGTGGGTGGCTGGGGTAGAGTTTGGGGTTAGGATGGGCTGCTGGGGGTTAAAGTGAGTGGGATCTGGGGGTGAGTGGGGTGGGGAGTTTGGGAGGTGCGTTGTTGGGGTACAGAAAGTGGGAGTATGGTTGGCAGAGGGAGGGAGAGTGAGGGTAGAGAGAGTAGATGTGTAGGAGAGTGGGTAGAGAGACTGCAGGTAGGGTTGGAGGTGCATGTTTGGAGTAGAGAAGATGGTAGTAGGATGGGCAGGGGTATAGAACGTGGGGGTATGTTTGGTTGGTGGTGGTAGAGATAGTGGGGTAGGGTGGTTGGCTGGGGGTAGAGAGATTGGGGGCCGGGTGGGTGGCTGGGGTCGAATGTGGAGTTAGGATGGGTTGCTGGGGGTTAAAGAGGATGGGATCTGGGGGTGAGTGGGAGTCGAGAGAGTGGCGTGCAGTGGGTGGGTGGTATTAGAGAGAGAGGGGTTTGGTGGGCGGGAGTAGAGAGAGGGGGTGTTAGGCAGAATTACATGCAGTACCCTTTGGGAACACTACACACAGTTAAGACTACAAGTGTAAGCAGAATTTCACCTTTGCTACAAGCCTGTACTACACAGTTATGTGGAAGCACTGGCTGAGCAGCCAGGCTTATCTCAAGAGTAATGTGAGCAGCACAAGAGGTTACACAAAGGACTTGCAATCACACTTTAGTTCAAACAAACACTATTCAAGGAACTGCGAGATCTGCTCGAACTGCCAAGAACAACTGCCTCAGCTACAGCTTTTCTTCACTAACAAGGTACTGTGCAAACGTGGTCCGGAAATCTTTTCGGCCATTGCGAAAGTTCGTGGAAACTTTCTCAACTTCAAAGGCTTGTCCTTCCCTAAACATTCATCAAACTTTTCGCCTAGCCAAATTCTTCTGAACTCTGTGGCAAAGACTTAACCGTTTACTACCAGAACTGTGCTATCCTATACAAAGACTCTGAACCATTGACTTTGGCCCAGGCCTATGTAATGAATTGCTGGTTGTAGTTTACTGAAACAGTTTGCCCTGCCTATGAATGTATTTGGGCTGTCAATTCTTATAACCTTGTCTTTTTACTGCTTTTTCAAGTATCAGAAGTCCCATTTTGCTTGCACTGCAGGGGAGCTAAATTTGTTAATTTGCTTACCGGTTGGGTATTTGTGTTTTATTAGTGTGTGATATTGAGCTGCTCTTGCTAGTAATTTTCCCCAGCACTGGTGTACAGCGGTGAGGATAAAGTATACTTGTTACATTTAGAGGGCTACTTTTACCTTTGTTCAAATAATCCTCCCAAGGCTAAGCAACACTACAGAAGCAATTGTTTTATCATGACTGATATGGAAAACTTCAGACAGGAGACCCTAGTCACTTTAACAGTTGATCAATTGAGAGATATGTGTAAAGCTAGGAATATCACTGTAAAAGGCAAGAAGGTTGAATTGATAGAAAAGTTGTTAGAATACCAAAGTCTGAGGAGTGGGTCTGAAACCCCCACACTTGCAGCAAATGTGGAAAATATTGGTGAAGATGATAATATTTCTGAGAGTAAGTCCAATGTTATGGATGAGTTATATGAGGCAGACGAGTCTCACAATGTAGGCTCTCCCGTCTTACCCCTACCTACTCATAGGCCTCAATTTCTTGGACCACAGGGACCCCATCAGGTCCAACATTAAGTTAGAGTTTAAAAGAATCCAAGATCAAACTGAAAGCAAACATCAAGAACTTAAACTCAGAGAAATAGAGTTGAACCATGCACTTGAAATGAAAATGTTGTCTCTTGGAACTGGTTCTCTCCCAGAGTCTTCTAGTTCTTCCAGTACTAAGAGGCCTTGCATGCCCAAAGATGCAGTAAGTATGTATGAGGTTAAGCTTGATATTTTGGATTAGTTGGCTGCTTTTGAATATAACCATGGGATTCAAAACATTACAGGGAATCAGCTGATTCCTTGGCTTTTTTCTAGGCTACCCCCTGTTGCAACTGATGTGGTGATGGAGTTGGGGGATATAGACAGAAAGGAGTATGAAACTGTGAAGCTAGCTTTGGTAGCTAGAATTGGGAAGACCCCTTCTCAGTATCTTTAGAGGTTTAGAACACTCAAAAAGCATGGTGGTACCCCTTGGGCTACCTGGGTGACTGAATGTTTGTGTTACGCTCACCTGGACCCCACAGGGGTGTCGATCGGACCCGGACAGCTGCGGTCTCCGTCAACGTGATGCGTAGTGCAGAGATGACTGTCTGGACTGGCCCACCTAGTCTTGTCTGCTGGACCCGAAGAAGTATTTTCCTGCAAATGGAGACAGGGATTAGCCACCTGTGGGTTTTAGTGATGGCCTCCCAACTGTTCTCGCTCTCCCCCACTAATCACCTCCGATATCCCCTTAGTAACCTCACCTTATGTTTGTAAAAGATGAGCTCTCCATCCTGCGTGTCTTGCAGGGGCACGTAGATACCAGTTACTTCACTGGTTTGAAGGCGTTGGGAGAGTTCCGGTAAGCATTGACTCTGAAGTCCCAGGCGGGATTGGTAAGTATCAAGTTCAAAGAGTTCAATGTGCCCGATGTTCACTCTTGTCCCCTTCCTTCCTTAAGTTGCAACTGAGTTTGTGAGAAGAAGGTCTCGTAGCTGCTGCTGGCATTCAGGTAAGAGTCTGTGTTACCCAACGCTGTCCGGTAACTATTGCATGCGTTAACGTGTTGTTTTTCTCCCTCTTTACAGATGCGGCATATGAAGATATGGAGAATAATACCGCCGGTGGTAAATCAGGTAAATCTATGGTGGTAAGAGGTATTTGTTGATTCCCTTGGCTCACCTTGTTATTCTTGTGCCCCTAGGTGCCGGAGTACGGCGAAGAAATGATGGAGACAGTGCCGGATCGAAAGATGCTGTGAGGACTGGTGATTATGGCGCCGTGCTGGAGCTGGCGAAGCGACGCGTGCAGGACTGATGTACTTTCCAGGTCGGGAGATGAAATGGATCCGGAATCAGGTGAGGAATTTGAAATAAGTTTGTTTTCTAACGTTGTCCTTTTCTTCCTCTTTATTCTAGGAGTTCCGGATTCGAGGCGCGCGTGGCAGAAGCCTGGATGCTGGCTGCAGGCACGCGGGCGTGGCAGAAGACTGGATGGTGGCTGCAGGCACAGTGAGAGTTACACTGCTGGATGCAGAATAACACGAAGCATCTGCTGCTGTTCGGGCGTGGTTTAAATAGCCTCCAAAGTAGTGCCAAGAAAGAAGTTCCCCAGGACCACACCCGAGTAAAAAATAGTCACTGTAGTAAGATAGTCCCATCCAGGCCTCACGTTGGCTTGGATTTATTTGCAGCATGGTTTGCACGAGGTAAGTAATGTCTATGAGCCTGGCTGTTGTGTCTTGACTGTCGTGTAGCCGAAGAGTCCTCTGTCCACAAGTGCCGCACAGAGACAATCAGAGTCACTCTCTGTGCCGCCTTTGAGGCCACAGGTGGGAGATGTTCTTTCCGGAACTGCGGTACTCGTGGAACCCCGAACCACTGTAAAGGAAGCACCGGTTAAGTGTCAAGCCAAAACAGTATCAACAACCAATAAACAAGTAAGTGGAACGGTCTTACCAAAAGGTGTCTGTGAAGTGGCGGTTTAACCTATGGGAAGGTTCTGAGACCCAGCAAAGCTGTTCTTCCAAAATGTAAGTATCCCAGCAAGGTTGCAAGTGCCAGGCCCAGCTGATGCCAGAATCCGCACAAGAAGGGCGGAACGTAGAAGGAGTCCGTGAAGCAGTCCGTGGTCGTAGAAATGATCCAAAAGCAAGTATCAAAGCCAAGGGTTATCCGTTGCCAGTCTGTGAAACAAATCCGAGGTCAAGATCCAAAAGGTATGAAACAAAAGGTATGTAGCGCCGTACACGAATCCGAAGAAACAGCTGTGAAGCACCGAAGCCCTGCAACAGAGCCGTTTAAAGACTGGCGCTGCTAATTCCTCCCAGTCACATGACCCGCAAGCGCATCACGTGACTGTAGTCCAGAAACACGTGAGCGGAAGCCGGCGGTCATGTGACGCGGAAGAAGTCGGTCTAGCAGCCGCCACGGAAGACGCCAGGGAGGTCGACGTCTCCATGTGCAAAGAGCATGCCGACCCAAGCTTTGTGGCAGTCGGCGCCGTGGCAACTGGGGCGAAGAGACAACCTGTGAGTCCCGGAACCGGGCAAGAGGGCGAGGGGTGTTCGGTGCACTGGGATGAGGAATGGGAACCCCAGAGGGAGTGGAGTGCGTGACAGAGCCCCCCCCAAAGGCCCACGGCCCGTGGGCACGAGGGATGGTCCTTATGAAACCGTGCCACCAAACGGGGAGCCTGGACATCAGTAGCCGGGACCCAGGAGCGCTCCTCGGGGCCATACCCGGACCAATCAACAAGGTACTGGAGACACCCCCTAGAGATACGGGAACCCAGAATGGCAGAGACCTCAAAAACATCCGGAGTGGATAGAGACACCGAGGGCCCAGGAGAGCGAAGCCGTGTGGGAGCGGGACAGGGCTTGAGCAGAGAAACATGGAAAACAGGGTGAAGCAGCCAGGAGCCTGGGAGAGCAAGTCGATAAGACACAGTGTTGATAACACGATTAATCTTATAGGGACCCACAAAGCGAGGTAGAAGCTTGCGACAACCCACCAAGTGCAGATGTCGGGTGGATAACCAAACACAGGATCCCACAGTATACAACGGGGCCATTACCTGTTTCCTGTCCGCCTGCGCCTTCATGGACGCCTGGGCTTCGACAAGATGAGTCGACACCCGAGCGTGAACGGAGGCCAAGTCCCTAACACATGCAAGGGCAGCTGGATTGGCAGAAGTAGGCAAATCCGTGAAGGGCAAAACACGAGGGTGCTGACCATAAAGCACGTAGAATGGGGAGAAACCAGTGGAAGAATGGACAGCGTTGTTGTACGCGAATTCCGCAAGATGCAGTACGCTCAACCAGGAAGACTGCAGCTGTAGGGTCAGACAACGTAAGTACTGCTCCAGCATCTGGTTCAGTCGCTCGGTCTGACCGTCCGTCTCAGGGTGATATGCTGAGGAGAAACGAACGTCCATCCCGAGCAACCTAGTCAGGGCCCGCCAGAAACGTGAAGTGAATTGTGAACCCCTGTCCGAGATGAGAACCGAGGGAAGCCCAAAAAGACAAAAGACATTCTCAAAGAACAACCGGGCCAGTGTAGGCGCCGAGGGAATGCCCTTACAAGGGATAAAATGACCCATCTTGGAAAAGGAATCGATGACCACTTACAAGGTATCGAAGCCCCGGATCCGGGGTAGGTCAGTGACAAAATCCATGGTCAAGGTGTGTCACGGTTTGGGAGGAACAGGTAAAGGAAGTAAGAGACCCACAGGGCGACCCCTACGGTACTTACACTGTGCACAAACTGCACATGCGTTGACGTAAGATTCAACATCCTTTCTCATAGACGGCCACCAGCACCACCTTCGCAGCAGCGCCAAAGTGCGTTTTTGCCCAGGATGGCCATGAACCGGGGCGTCGTGGGAGCATTCCAAGGCCATGTTGCGGGTGTCTACCGTAGGCATGAATAGACGATCAGAAACAAAGGGGAGACCATCGTGAACCACCAAATCCCAATCGGACAACTGGTCTGGGTGTGAAGTAACCCAACCCTGTTTCGCGTCAAGTAAGGGCAGAGTTGGAGTACACAAACAAACCACTTTGCCGACTTCCAGAAGGGTGTATGGAAACGTCGGCAAGGCCACCCCCCAAGGGGAACGCGATAAGGCATCGGCTTTAACATGGGTATTACCCGGGCGATGTTTGATCACAAAGTAGAAGGTTGCAAAGAAGAGATGCCACCTGACCTGCCTGCTGTTGATACACTTCAGAGAAGCCAGGTCTTGTAAGTTCTGGTGATCAGAATAAATCGTGACACGGTGCTTAGCACCCAAGAGGTGATGCCTCCAAACGCGGAAGGCATCTATGACCGCCAGTAGTTCCTTTTCGGTCACGGTATAGTGGGATTCGGCATCTGTGAATTTACGGGAATGGAAGGCCACAGGGTGAAGGCGGCCTGAGGTAGGGCAAGTCTGTGACAATACAGCACCTAAGGCAAAGGATGAAGCATCAGCTTCCACTATGAATGGCAGTTCTGGGTCTGGATGCTGTAAGATCGGAGCAGTAGTGAATGCTGTCTTTAAAGCCTCGAAGGCCTGTTGATGTGTGTCCGTCCATAGAAAATGTGTGCGAGGGCTAGTCAGAGAAGTGAGGGGAGCCACCAAAGAAGAAAACCCGGAGGTAAATCGCCTGTAAAAGTTAGCGAAACCAAGGAAAGACTGGAGTGCCTTCAATGAATCGGGGACCGGCCAATCCAGCACTGCGCGAACCTTGGAATTGTTCATCGTTAGCCCCCCCGACGAGATGTGAAAACCAAGAAACTCTACGGAATCGGCATGGAATTGGCACTTCTCGGGTTTGGCAAACAAGGAGTGCGTCCGTAGGCGAGACAATACTTCCCTGACGTGCTGTACGTGGTCCTTCATGGTCTGGGAGAATATCAGGATGTCATCAGAGTAGACCACCACAAAAACGTCCAGGATGTCAGAAAAGATATCGTTCATGAACCTCTGGAACGTGGCCGGAGCGTTGCACAAACTGAACGGCATGACAGTATACTCATACAAGCCATAGCGAGTACAAAAGGCGGTCTTCCATTCGGCCCCGGAACGCACACGGACCAGATTGTAGGCACCGCGGATGTCTAATTTGGTAAAGACAGTGGCATGTGTGAGACGGTCCAATAGGGGTGTGATTAGTGGAAGGGGGTAGCGGTCTTTCTTGGTGATGGCATTGAGTCTGAGGTAGTCCAGACAAGGCCGTAAGTCACCCTCCTTCTTGGGGACAAAGAAAATGGGACTCGCCGCCGGGGATGTAGAAGGACGTATCTGGCCCAGACGGAGGGACTTTTGAATGTACTCTTTGAGGGCTAGATCTTCAGTAGGAGACAAGGAGTAGATACGACCTGTGGGGATAGTGCTGTCCGGAACCAGATCTATTGGGCAGTCGTATAGGCGATGTGGCGGTAAACGTCTGATGAACCATGGTCGAACACTTCTAGATAGTCTTGATATTGGGTCGGAATGAGTGTGGAGACCAGTCCAACCGTGTGGTGTTCTGTGGAGGGGGCAAGGGAATCCTCTAGAGATAATTGAGCCATGACCCCCAATGCTTGAATGGGTGTCTCAATAGTGGTGGCTGCGGTTAGACAGAAATGTTGACAGAGATCGGATTCGAAATGCACCGAACCCTCTTTCCAGTCAATTAAGGGGTTGTGCTCCTGTAGCCAAGGTATTCCCAAAATTACACCGAACTGGGGCATTGAGATGAGATCGAAACTCAGGGTCTCCCTGTGTATAGCCTGTATGGTCAAGAGCATCGGGGCGGTCTGCTGTCTGATTGGTCCGGAAACCAGAGCAGTCCCATCCACTGCCTGTACTGGTTCCGGCTGGGTTTTGGCTAGCAGAGGTAGGTTCAGGGTTTGGGCCAGTGTGATGTCCATATAATTACCTGTAGCCCCGGAATCTATAATAATCGTAACTGGGTGTGAGATGTCAGGTGTGGGTTGTAGAAGGGCCTGCACATATATGGGTCTGATGCGGCCGAAAGCAAACACAGGGTTCGGGGTATGACAGGAAGCGCTCAACCCACTCCCCGAGTCTAGGGTCGAGCACTCCGAAAACCCGATGGTTTTAGCTTGGGGCAACGAGGACACTCCTTCACGTAATGGCCTGGTAGACCACAATAATAGCAAGCATTGTCCACCCTCCTACGTTCCCTTTCTATGGGTGTGATCGGGCTCCTGATGCCCCCGATTTGCATGGGTTTGGAACTGGTGTTTGAGGGGGCCGAGGTGGAAGGAGATGGGACAGTGGTGTGCAGGAGACCAGCCTCAGTCCTACGTTCAGAACGTCTAGCATCCAATTGCAGAGTTAAATCGACTAGATCATGGTAAGAGGTCGGTAATGAGGGAACAACCGCAAGGGCATCCTTCATGGCGTTGTTTAAGCCGCGATAATACACAATGGCTTTTTTGGATTCAGGCCAGGAAGTCTCGGCTGCAAGCTGATTAAACTTAGTAATGTATTCGATCAAAGACCCCCTACCCTGCCCCAGGTCCAGGAGTTCCAGGTCTCGGGACTGGACCTCATGGCGCGTATCAAACACTCGTGACATCTCAGTGACCAACAAATCAAAGTCGTAAAGGGCTGGGTTGTTGTTTTCCAGGAGTGGATTGGCACAGGCAGCAGCAGTGCCTGCTAAATGAGAAAGAGTAAAAGCTGCCTTCGAGGTGGAGTCTGGAAAAGCCATGGGTCTACACAAAAAATGCAATTTGCATTGATTCAAGAAGGTTCTAAACTTGCCGGGATCCCCATGATACCTCTCAGGGGCAGCCAAAGGAAAAGGAGAGGGCAGTACTACGGGGACGGGGTTAGGAAGGGGTGGAACAGGAGGTTGGACGGGCGAGGGGCCTGGTGGGTTATCCCCAAACTCAGCATCTGAGGGTAGAAGATGTCTAGCACTCTGGATGGTATCCAAGCGTTGGTGAATGGCTGTATTAGCTGCGGCCATGTCCGCACGTAACACGGTTATGGCCTGAACCATAGTGGTCAAGGGGTCATCCGCAGCTCCCTCCATAGCTACACGACAGGATGGCTTCACAGTCTGTTGTGTCTTGACTGTCGTGTAGCCGAAGAGTCCTCTGTCCACAAGTGCCGCACAGAGAGAATCAGAGTCACTCTCTGTGCCGCCTTTGAGGCCACAGGTGGGAGATGTTCTTTCCGGAACTGCGGTACTCGTGGAACCCCGAACCACTGTAAAGGAAACACCGGTTAAGTGTCAAGCCAAAACAGTATCAACAACCAATCAACAAGTAAGTGGAACGGTCTTACCAAAAGGTGTCTGTGGAGTGGCGGTTTAACCTATGGGAAGGTTCCGAGACCCAGCAAAGCTGTTCTTCCAGAATGTAAGTATCTCAGCAAGGTTGCAAGTGCCAGGCCCACCTGATGCCAGAATCCGCACAAGAAGGGTGGAACGTAGAAAGAGTGCGTGAAGCAGTCCGTGGTCGTAAAAATTATCCAAAAGCAAGTATCAAAGCCAAGGGTTATCCGTTGCCAGTCCGTGAAACAAATCCGAGGTCAAGATCCAAAAGGTGTGAAACAAAAGGTATGTAGCGCCGAACAGGAATCCGAAGAAACAGCTGTGAAGCACCGAAGCCCCGCAACAGAGCCGTTTAAATACTGCCGCTGCTAATTCCTCCCAGTCACATGACCCGCGAGCGCATCACGTGAGTTTAGTCCAGAAACACGTGAGCGGAAGGCGGCGGTCATGTGACGCGAAGAAGTCGGTCTAGCAGCCGCCACGGAAGACGCTAGGGAGGTCGATGTCTCCACGTGCAAAGAGCATGCCGACCGAAGCTTTCTGGCAGTCGGCGCCGTGGCAACTGGGGCGAAGAGACAACCTGTGAGTCCCGGAACCGGGCAAGAGGGCGAGGGGTGTTCGGGGCACGGGGATGAGGAATGGGACCCCCAGAGGGAGTGGAGTGCGTGACACTGGCGCCTATGGCGCCAGGAGTGATTTTTATTATGAGCCTGGTGCCTACGGCGCCAGGACTGAACCCAGACAGCCCCGAGCTGGGAATGCTGGGGTTTTTGTAAATGTCTGGATGCCTGCTCCCGGGGCTGTTGGGCTTGATCCGGATGCCCGGGGGTAGGCATCATGACAGTTTGTTTCTTATGAAGGTATGAGAAATGTGGTTATATTGAAATCTATTTATGATGCCTGCTCTCCTGAGCTGAGACAGCACTTGGCTGACTCTAACGAAATTGATCCTAAGAAGTTAGCAAGGGCTACTGACTTGTGGGTTGCCAACAGAGCTACTCACAAGCATTCTGGGGCAACTCAGAAGAAGGATGAGGGAAAGCAGCACAAGAAAGATACCAAAGAGAATTCTAATACTTCCACTCCAAAAGAGGGCCCCAAACATAACAAGGGTAAGCCACCAGGGAAACCGAATCAGGCTAGTGTACCTCCTGGTGCCAAACCAGAACGAGGTCAGAACAAACCCCCATTCATAAAAACATTTGGAAAATGTTATGCTTCTCGGTCAACTGACCATGTGAAACGGGATCCCAGATGTAAGGATAAACCTTCAGGGATCCACACTGTCTCCTTAACCTTCTCCCCAGAGGATGAAGTATCAATGGCAAGTGGGAACTTTCAATTACTGGCTGAGGAACCCATGAAAGTCTCAGCCAGTGTTTCTTTAGTATCCCTGGGTCTGTGGGAAGAGCAGAATTTCGATGTGTACAATCCTATTCCAGACAATACTAAAGAGTATTACAAAGACAGTGTTCTTGTGAATGGTCAGGAGACCCCTGCCATCAGAGACACTGGAGTCAGCATAACAGTAGTTGATTAACCATTTACCAAGGTTGAGGGTGTGGCTAAGGCACCCACATTCCTAACTAAGCTTGCTGGAGGGCCTGTCCAAATGCTTCCACAGTTACCAGCTCTCATCCAGTGCAATGACACGACTGTCAAGATACCTGTAAGTATGCAGAGTGACGTACCTGGGAGAGTCCTGTTGGGGAATGACTTAAAAACTCTTGGCGTTGTATCAAGCACCCCCAAGCCTCCCAGCAATAGGAAACAGGAGCAGACTAGGACGGCCAGAGAGAGTACCTTAAAAGGCTCTCAAGAAGAGATTATAGAAGAAAGTATAACTCCCAGTCCAAAGGACTTACTGACTGCAATTTCAAAGAAGAAAGAAGAAAAGGGGAAACCTAAAACCTCCAGGAAGAAACCAGGCAGCACTCCTGTGCTACCAACAAGGACATCCCCGAAAGGACTGTCCAAGATCACACCTGTGATCCCTCCACCAGCTGAGGCTGAGTGTGTGGAACAAACTTGTGTGGTTGAATCAGCTGCTGAGGAATCAGAGCTGGAAGAGGACCTTGCTCCTGTTGGAAATCTGGATCCTGCAGACCATCCTGAGCTGCAGTCTTTACTGGCAGAAGGTGGACCCTGTAGGGCAGACTTCAGCAGAGGTCAAAGAGTGTGCCCTACTCTTGAAGGTCTTCGCCAACAGGCAGCATCCCAGCTGGATGGGCAAGAGCCAGGGAAGCATAGGTTGTACTAGAAAGATGGCCTCTTCTACAGTGAACCGACTGAGTCTATCCCAGGAGACTACAGAAGACTTGTAGTGCCTCTTGAAAGCAGACTCCAGTTCCTACAGTTAGCCCATGAGATACCATTGGCTGGTCACTTAAATTTTAAGAAGACTAAGGAAAGGCTCTCTTTATATTTCTACTGGCCTAAGTTGGGGTCTGATGTAGATAAGAACTGTAGGAGCTGTCACACTTGCCAAACCTCTGGCAAGGGTGGAGCCAAGAATGTGTCACCCTAAGTGCCTCTCCCAGTGTTGGGGGGTCCCTTTTGAGAGGGTAGGAATCAACATTGTTGGTCCCTTAGACCCTCCAACATCTTCAGAAAACAGGTTTGTCCTGGTTGTAGTAGACCATGCTACTAGGTATCCTGAAGCTATACCTATGAGGAATGTTAGAGCTCCAGCTGTTGCTAAGGCCCTACTTGGTATTTTTACTAGGGTAGGTTTACATAAGGAAGTTAACTCTGACAGGGGATCCAATTTTATGTCCCACTACATGCAGGCCATGTGGAAAAAGTGTGGATTAACTTACAAGTTCACAAGTGCCTACCATCCTCAGACAAATGGATTGGTAGAGAGGTTCAACCATACAATGAAGAGCATGATAGGTGCTTTAGAGGAACCCCTTAGAAGAAAGTGGGACATTCTACTGCCATGCCTTCTATTTGCTTAAAGAGAAGTCCCTCAGGAGGGAGTTGATTTAGTCCCTTTGAACTTCTCTATGGCAATCCAGTTAGAGGCCCCATGGCCCTGATTAAGGAGGGGTTGGAGAGTGCTCCTTCCCCCAAGCCAGTGTGAGTCACTAACTATGTGATAGGTCTCCAGAGGAGAATGTCACATATGATGGCAGAAGCATCAGACAACGTGAAAGCAGGTCAGGCTCTGGTAAAGCATTGGCATGACCAGAATGCCAACATGGTTGAGTTTACTCAAGACCAGCTAGTTCTAGTTATGGTACCTACAAGGCAGAGGGCCTTACAGGACAAATGGATAGGACCCTTCAAGGTTATGGGTAAACTTGGAGAGGTCAACTATCTGGTGGACTTAGGCAATCCTAAGGAGGCTCCCAGAGTCTTTCACACCAACCGTTTAAAAGCTTATGTCTCAAGACCAGAAGTGGGAGCTTTGCTTCTAGCTCCAGCTCAAGAGGAGGAGGCAAGTGAACCTCTACCTGACCCACTCAGAGGCCAGCCTTTCGATGAGAACATCAAAGGAGTTAATCTGTCTTCTAATTTGACACCTGAACAATAGGGTGAGTGCACGTTTCTGTTAAATCAGTTTGGTTAATCAAGTTCTGAATGGGATGGAGGACTTCTGCATGGCATACTTGGATGACATTGCAGTGTTCAGCCCTACTTGGAAAGAACATGTTGACCACTTAGGATATGTTTTGCAGGCCCATCTGACCATAAAGGCTAGTAAATGTCAAATTGGTCAGAACAAAGTGGTCTACCTTGGACATGAGGTAGGAGGATTTGAAATCAGGCCATTGCCTAGCAAAGTACAGGCTGTACACAACGGGGCCACCCCTACTACTCAAACCAAAGTGAGAGCCTTCCTAGGCCTCACTGGTTACTATAGGAACTTCATAGAGCACTATGGGATCATAGCTTCTCCCTTGAATGGGGTCTCCTCTCCAAAATTCCCTCAAAGGGTCAGGTGGAATGAAGAGTGCACTCAAGCATTTGAAGGCCTAAAGAAAGCCCTTTGTCAAGCTCCAGTCCTAAGCGCTCCTGACTACAACCAAACCTTCACTGTGCAGACAGATGCTTCATATACAGGTATAGGTGCAGTTCTGAGTCAGCTTGATGAGAAAGGTAGGGAGCACCTCGTTTGCTTCATCGGCAGAAAGCTAAAGGAACCTGAAACAAGGAGGACAACCATTGAAAGAGAATATTTAACTATTGTGTGGTCATTGAAGAAGGTTAGACCCTACTTGTATGAATCTACTTTTGTGATTCAGACTGACCACCAACCCTTGAGATGGTAGATGCAAATGAAAGGGGAAAACCCTAAACTACTGATATGGTCAATCAGCCTGCAAGGGTTTTATTTTACCATTGAACACACGTCTGTGTGTCACCACCAAAATGCTGATGGTCTCTCCAGGATGTTTGACCGACTGGAGTAAGGAGATTCATCCAGGAGTGGATTAAATCCTCCTGTCCCTTAGACTGGGAGGGACAAGTGTTAGGGAGAATTCTCATTATGTGCTAATTTCCCTTGCCTTTTGAGACCCCCAGCAACTTTGCTGGATTTCTTGGATTTTATTTTTTTACCTGGGAAGAGTGTGAGCCTTTTTTCCCACTCTTCCATGCATTTTGATGTGTGTTTTACTTTTGTGTTCTTTGGATATTGAGTTTTAAAACAACTCCATAGGCATCATCTTTTTCTGTGTGTCACAAAGCACCTTCAGTGCAGTGACACAAGGTTTAAATACCTTCTCTGGGCCTGACTACTGTCTCCCAGTGCATGTAAAGTTAAATTGAATTTACTAGTCTCTTTACATTTACAGACCCAGCACACAGTATCTTCCAATAGAGTGCTAGAGGGGTTCCCCTGAGTCAAAACACTCACGTAACAGTCAAATGTTACCTTTTCCTTCTTTAAATGGCTGGTGGCAGTGGTTTATATCAAACTACCATGATTTTTTCCCGACCGCTTACAACGGTAGCTAAAAATCGCGTTAGCCATGTTTTTTAATATGGCACCCCAGACACGTTTGTAAAAACAGACTCTGGTCATCTTTTTTCACCATTTCTTTGAGGAAAAGTCCTTCTTGTGTTTTTCCCTGCGCGCCACACCAGGTTTGGTCCCTTTGTTCGTTGGCCTTCGGCGGGCTTCAGTGCTGAAGCCGTCCTCTGGCGCCTGAGTGTCTGGGGTGGACAGGATGTAAGGGAGGTGCCCGAAACTCCCTGTGTTTAGTCTCCTAGGAGACCTGAATCCACTCTGGCGTGATTGGCCGGCTGACTGTCCGGCAAGGACAGCCACCTTTCTGGGTGAGTGGCAGCTAGGCTGGCATGAATGGGAGAAAACTGTTTAAAAGGCGATTCTCCAGGACTGGTGTTACAGAGGGGTCATGGGCGCCATATTGAAAAACATGGCTGACCCGATTTTTAGCTACCAGTGTTCGCGGTCGGGAAATATCATGGTAGTTTGTTCTAAAGCCAATGCCACCAGCCATTTCAAAAGGAAAGGGTAACATTTGACTGTTACATGAGTGTTTAGACACAGGAGATGTTAAGCATTCCCTCCAGCACTCTATAGGAAGATAGTGTGTGCTGGGTCTATGAATTTAAAAGGACTAGTAAAGTCAATTTAACGTCACATGCTCTGGGAGACAGTAGTCAATCCCAGAGAAGGTATTTAAACCTTGGGGAGTCTGAAAGACACCCCTGTGCCACTGCACTGAAGGTGCTGTGTGACACACAAGAAAAAGATGATGCCTATCGAGTTTGTCTAAAAACACCATATCCAAAGAACACTAAAGTAAACCCACTCTCTCTACCCCTACCCACCCCACCCTCACTCTCTCTACACCCACCCACTCTATCCTCTCTCTCTCTACCTCCACCCACCCTAGCCCCACTCTCTCTACCCCACCCACCCTACCCCCACAATCTCTATCCCCAACCAACCACCAAACTCCTCTCTATACCGCCACCCACCAAACGTCACTCCACTCACTCACCCTATGCCCACTCTCTATCCCCAATCACCTGACTCCCACTCTTTCTACCCCCACCCACCCTACTCCCACTCAAACTAACTGCACCCACCCGATACCTCCCAACACCCCATACTTCACCCGCTCTCTCTACCCACAACCAATGACCTTACCCCTATGCTCTCTACCACCACCCCATCTCTCTCTACATACCCACCTTCTCTCTACCCCAGATACCCACTCTAACCCCACTCTCTCTACCCCAGCCACACAACTTACCCCATCTCTCTAGCCGCAGCCACCTCCATCCCACTATCTCTACCCCTACCCACCCTTTCCCCACTTTCTCTACCCCCACCCACTCTTTCCCCACTTTCTCTACCATCACCCACCTACCCTCACTACCTCTACCCACAACATCACACCCTACACCCACTCTCTCTACCCCTGGCCACCAAATCCCCTCTCTCTAACCCCCACACCCTACCACCAGTCTCTCTACCAAAACTATCCCATCCTACCCTCTCTACCCCACCCACCCAATTACCACTCTCTACCCTCACTCACCCTACCCCCACTCCCTCCACCCAATGCCCCCACACCCTCTCATTCTAACCCCACCCACCATTTCCCACTCTCTCTACTAACTACCTCGCTCTCTCTACCCCATCCATCAACCCTATCAACACACTCTCTTCCCTCACCCACCCACCCTACCAACAATCTCTCTATCCACAGCCACCTTACCCCCAGTCTCTACTGCCACCCACCCACTGAAGCGCACTCTCTACCCCCACCCACCAAATCCCACTCTCTATACCCACCCAATGAACCCCACTCTCTCTACCCCAGCCACCCAACGTACCCCATCTCTCTAGCCACAGCCACCCAACCTATCCCACTATCTCTACCCGCAACCACCCTACCCCTACTCTCTCTACCCCCATCAACCCTACAGTCACTCTCTCTACCCTCACCCACCCACTGAACCAAACATTCTCTACCCCACCCACTCACCCTACACACACTCTCTACCCTCACCCAAGATAGACCCACTTTCTCTACCGCCACCCACTCACCATATCTCACGCTCTCTACCCCGAGCAAACCAACCTAGCCCCCTCCCTCCCTTCCCTCACCTATTGTCTTATCCTCTACCTCTAACTCACTCAGGGTCAGTCGTTTTTCAAAGAAACGAGCTGGGGGTAGACCTCTGTCTTCGGCTGGGGCCTCCCTTTGGAACTGCTCCCTGCCACCTTGAAACTTGAGGAGAACCATCTACGGTTCCGGAAGCTCCTCAAGACCTCCCTCTTTGCTTCTGCCTTTGCCCATCGTCCCCCCTGCTGATCTGCTTTCTCTCTCGGCACTGTTGCACCTGGCCACCCTCTGTCCTTTGGGCCCAGGTACCTGCTCACCCTGCCACCCGCCTGCACTGCCTCCTGGCCAGCACTTGCACTGGGGCCTGTATCTGTACCCATGGAGCCCCCACCACTCTTCTTCTGCACTTATCAGATACACCCTATCTGACTAACCTTCACTTTGCACTCACAGGCTGCACTACCACTGTTTTTTGATCACCTTATTTATTTATTTATTTACTTATTATTTATCTTGTTCTCTCCCATGCTCTGCACTTTCCAATTTCTCCCCCCTCCCATGCACTTTACGCCTTTTTCCTTCCCCATGCACTTGCGCGTTCTCAATGTCACTGGGCCTAGTAAGATTGTTATTTTTGTTTTTCTCCCCTCTTCCCCTCCCTTTGCCTGGTCGCGCTCTGAAACACCTGTGTACGAGCACGATATAAATAAAATATATCATATCATATCCCTTGCACTATCAGAAATGTTGTCAGGCCTACTACGATAAGTCTTTGTATGTTCCTTCCCCCCTCCCTGCCCTCCATCACCTATTGCCTTATCCCTTGTTGACAGGCCTAGTACTATAGTCTTTGTTTGCTCCTTTCCTCCTTCCCCCTCCCTCCCTTCCTGTTAGGACCATGACCAATTATTTGTCAATCTGGCACAAATGGAGAAGAAGACACCCTCACGGCATCTTACACTCTCCAAGATGGCCACAGGTCGGCTCCCTTTTTGTGGATTGTAAGAATCGATCTAGCGCTCCCCCAAGATGGTGACCATTATGGAAAATCTCACAGCTACCATTTAGGAGACGGCAGCCGTTCGGAACCTATTATTCTGCCTGATCAGTGAAAACGTAGTCCTCTTCAGCTCCCCCGATCTTTGGTCCCATGCCAAACGGGACCCGGTCCCCTTCTTCGTCGAAAATGGATGTCATGGAGAGGAAAAACCCTGATCTCCACTCTGGGGCAGATGGACGGTCGGCTGTTGGTGCTGACCTCAGCATACCTCTGTCGACAAACCCTCTAAGCGCTGACGACTCTAGCTTCTTCGGCGCTGATACCGGCTTCAGGATCTTCGAGGTCAAAGACCAGACGCAGTCACCTCAGTACCAGAACCTCTGGGTGCAACTGGTGCCTGAACACCTGGTAGCTTCAAGGCTGGAGCCGTATCCACCACGGTTTTTGTGATGAGTTGTAGCATTTGGTCTTTAAATGCCTCCGACTCTTCTCTCTGGGCGCCTGTATGGGGAAAAGACTTACCCTGTTTCTCCGACAAACTGGAGTCATATCTACGCTGGTGCTGTTGCTTTTTCCTGTGGGAACAAAAAGAAGACAAATGGCGCGTCGTACTTTGGAAAACGCTTTTCTTGCCATCTTCTGTTATCTGTCATCCTTCTCGGGCATGGGTCCTACGGTGTTAGAGCCTGATGACTGTACGGTCGATCGCGCCAGTGTTGTATTTTTCCCTATGTATCCTGTATTAAGGGAATCCCTTAGGTTACTATGCACCGGTGACTTCGACAGATTGCCCGAGTGGCGATTTCGCCGACTGTTCCCTGATGGCCTTTGGATTTATTTGCTGAGAGGAACCGCACTGTTCGGCATTGTGTTCCTTTCCGAGACACCACACGCAGATGCTGTGTGGGCCCGTGATGGACATCTTCGAGCCGCAGTCCTCAAAGCGATTGAAACCCAAGACTTTTAGGGCCCGACATATCAGCGTCATTTGGAAAAAAGATTTCTCTGAAGTGAATAATTCTGAAAACACTGTGCTGAGCGCACGGACAAAGGGACTGCGGTATAGGGCATAGTGATGCAAAATGTATACCGCTGATGTTACACCCGGAGTCGAGGAGTGGCACAGCCAAGTCAAGGTGGAGCCGATGGCCAACGTTGAGCTACACTACGCCCCCTGTCGAAAGGTTTCTGAGCAGCTGATGCTGGAAGGGATATCTATCAGATGAGGAATCTGCAGGAGAATGCAATCCACTGAAGCTGATGTTTTTCCCAGCCCAGTGATCGAGTGGAGATTATTTGCTACTTTTAAGATTTTTAGGGAGATTTCAGTAGACATGTGATGATAGGACGTGATGGGCCATGACGATATCTTGGCTCAGTTGGGAGTCTATGTGAATGTCGAATTTCTATAGACTGCTGTAAGTTTAATTTTGAAATCTTTGGTAGTGGAAGGAAGTGGAGTTAAGAAGCTCTTCCCAGATCGTTGAATCAGTACATCTGATGGCATTTTTTTTTTCAGGAGTAGGAGCTGGCATGTGTCGACTTGGCACGTTTGATTCCCCCTGATGGCTAAATAACTGCAGTCAGAGGTCGTAATATGGCAATGTGGTAAAGGTTGTGGTGAATCTATTACTGCCACTTTTTTCCCTCATCACCACATTTATGAGGCCCATTATTTTTCCTTGACTGTGAAAATGTTGACAGTTGTGAATTCATGATTACATGGAGTCTGTGCAACCTGTCATGATTTTTAAAGTATGGACAACTTTATGGCAGACATGATGGTTTTACGAGGAACCACGTTGTCTTTGTTTTGAGGCTCTGATGTAGGTTTAGCGGGTTGACAGAGGGTATTCAGGTCATCATAGATTGATAATGTATCCTTATATTTAATTAAATGGAAAAGTAATTCACTACAGCACTTTATCTCCCTGTATCACTTTTTGTAGTTTTATGGTTTTTGATTGTATATTTCACTTGATGTGTTTTGGTAGTTTAGAGGTTGTTAAACAGTTATTGGAGATAATTTTATGGATATTTGTCTGCTCTTTGTCGGTTGTTAGGATGTCCTTCAATTCAATACCGTGGCATCAGGGTCTTCTCTCTATCATCTCTGTTCTGACATCTGCTCTTTTATTCTGTTGCTTCTTTAAGCGGGTTTGGAGCTTGCCATTTGCCACTGTATTAAAATCGTATGGCTGCCAACATGTATCACAGCCATTTATCACAGTCCTTTATCAAAGCCTTGTTATCCCTATTTATCAGAGCCTTCTTTTTGAGTTTCATGGAAAATGCAGCATTCGTTATGATGGCTTGTACCATGGTATAGCGGGCTTGATGGAGAAGTGTAAAGGAGGTGTGCAGGAGTTACCAAGGAGAAACGTGCCTTTTATGGAATATGTCTCTGGAGATGAAATAGAGCTTTGTATATTATCGGTGGCGGTGCACAGGAGCAGTGAAAGAAAAATGCTACATCAGGCTCGTAGATGCTTCGGTGATAGCCTCAGGATTGCACTGTTTCATGAGCGGATCAGTGGCTAGTCCTGGAGTACGTAGCATTGGATGGTGGATGTGAGATGAACTCTCCATTATCCTGAAGCAGGTTTTTGAAGATAGTGTCTGTGGAAGAAAGATGCAGGCAATATGTGGCCAGGATGCTGTGGAGGTATGTGCCACTGTGGCTCTCATTACCGCAGGTAGCCGAGCAGCTTACTGATTGGCCAATCAACTACTGCTGATTGTAGAAGGAAACAAACAATGGCTGTGCTAACAGGTTTGGCTTTGGGTAGGCATGGAATAAGAATTTGTCGATGATGCAGTGATCTTAGACACATCACCTGCATTGATTTGAGCAACAATGAATGCATTTTTGGTTAAATACATAGAGCTGTAATTCGAGGTTAATACTGAGAAGATGAAAGCCCTAGTTTTTAAACCAAGGTTTGCCAAACCCCAGATAATTGTAATGGAAGTCAACAGCAATATTATTGAACAGGTCAAATTGTATGACTATCTATATCTAGAGGTTAAGTTCAATAGTAGTGCCCAATGGACCATCCAAGTAGAGAAATCATCACAGTACTCTAGGAAAATATTGTGGGATCATTAAGAAATTACATTCTACTGATGGTATGGGAGCTATCTTCCCTGCCATTGAGATTTATAGGGACCAAGCTAAATCTGCTGCTATGTACGGATCTGTCATTTGGTGCTATACAAGTGTGCTAGTCTATGTGGTGCTGAAAATACCTTTTTGAAAAGTTTACCTGCTAGTGGCCCTAATTCCTCCCTTTTTGAGGAACTTGACTTGAACCTAATTTTATTTATTTATTTTATTTTACTTGATTCAATTTACAAAAGACATTTTTACAAGAAAAATAGACATTTTCCTCCTTCCCTACTTTAAATTGTATCTTCCAACCCAAAGGTAACTATCGAAAATGAGCAAAGGAAAAAAAGAAAGTGGGTGTCTTCGTCTTCTCCTCTGTATCGAGCTGGAATGATTTCGAGAGCTTAGCATCTTTCTGTGTCACCCTTTCCTTAGATCTCCATAAGGGGCCTTTTGAGCGTGCCCGCACTTTCTCCAGTTTGAGTTGTGCACTTTCTTGTGTTTCCCATTTATTGTTTTCTTGGTCCTGATGTTTATTTCTTACGTGGTACTCACACAGATCATATCCCAGCATTTGGAAACTTTCCTGTTCCGCTGTTATTATGGCCCTAATTATTGGAGATGGAATGTGTAAATAAACACAGTGGCCCTCATTACGACCCTGGCGGAAAGTGACTGACCTGACCGCCATAGCGTAAATAGCGTTTCCGCCATTGCACGACGTAGCAAAGTGCGGCTAATTCCGACCCATCGTGCACGAGCACTACGCCATGGCGGAAGTGCAAAGTCCGCGATGGCGGAAATGTCCCCAAAACGCCCCTCACCGCCGTCGTACGGCGCCCTAGGTGCAATTCCGCCACCCATCTGAGCGGTCACCGTAATGAGCGGCAATCAGAAAGTACGGTGACCGTAAATATACGGAAACGGAAGTTAAAAAATGGTCCCGGAACGGGAAACAGCACGGCGTACACCTATAAAATCTGAATTCCCACACAACCATAAAAAATACTACCCTGAGACACATCCCAACCCGTCATCCACCCCAGTGAAAGCAATAAAAATGGGAAAAGTAGCGAAAAAAGCGTGCGACCGCAAGCGGCAGGTCCACTTCTCCCGTGAGGAACTCACCGTGCTCACAGAGACCCTCCAGGAGAATGCTGGCGTCGTCTTCTCGACGCAAATGACCAGGACGGCACTTGCGAACAAGAAGGCCATATGGGCCCTGGTGGCACAGCGGGTAAGTGCGGTGGGGACCGCACCCCGCAACCCACAGCAATGCAGAAAGCGATGGGACGACCTGCGGATACGCGTACGGATCATACTATCCGCCAACCGTAACATTGCCACAGCTGCCGGGGGAGGATCGGAATCACCCATCAAGTTGACCCCCTGGGAAGAAATCTGTGCCTCCACCATTGGAATGGAGAGTATAGAGGGAGTCGGAGGGATGGAGAAAGGAGTGCAGACATCCGAAGAATCAGGTAGGTGGGCCAAATAAAACAATGCTAAATCCACAATGTCCAATCATGTGAAGTACCATGTGTCCACATAGTGCAACAGTAACACATGTCCAGGAGAACGTCCACATACATTGGCCTGATAGCGCACTTTAAAACTCACATTAAATACATAAATAATTAAAAATCCTAAAAACACCCTCTACACGTGCAGCAGGCACACCCTAACTGCAGGCTGCAAAACAACTGCATCCTCAATCCACACAAAAATGAAACCACCTCCAAGCCCCCGACCCAAATCACCCTCAGGTACCACCCCAATGCATGTGATACATTGCCATTCCAATTTCCACAGACCCATTAATAACGCTCGCCCTCCTTTACTCCACCACAGGGTCCGATGCAAACGACGAGCTCCAGGACACCCCTACCAGCACACCTGCAAAGACGGCCAAGACCAACGGCCAAAGACCCTCCACCTCAGCTGCACGCATCAAGACACGGCAGCAGCACAAATCAAGTGGCAGCACACAGGAGGGAACTTCAACAGGCACCCCAGCAGCCAGCATGCCCACAACAGCACCACCACAGGTCCCCCCAATGGATGCCACAGAAGTCACTGCTTCTGGTGGCAGCAGCACCATAGGTGACACTGCATTAATGGCAGCATGCTCCGACACAGAAAACGGGGATGTCGAAGTAAGATCCATCCATGACCTGTCTCAATCCCCCTGTTTGTTCCATCCCGTACACCATGAGGATACCACGCAGGGGCACCCACAAGACGACGACTGGCCATCCCCCACAAGCCCTGTGGCAAGGCAACATGAGGTGTCCAGCCCCTCTGTGACACCACCGCAAATGGCCATGGCACAGCAGAGGCAACAGTCCCTCGACCAGGTGATCGTGCAACAGCAGCAACTGGCCACGCTCCTCAAGGACCATGCTGATGAATGTGGGGGTACTAAGGCAGCCATAGAAACAGCAACTGAGACACTTAGGGCAGAAATGGAGAGATGTACAGAGACACTAAGGGCACAAATGGAGAGAAGCACCGAGAGCCTGAGGGGGGAACTGCATGCGACGTCCAAAGACGTATGTGCTGAACTTGCCGCTGTGCGCCGTGTGCTCACTGAGCTCTCACAAACCCTTAGGGACATGCATGGACGTGAGCAGGCAGAGACATCATCCGTTGCAAGTTCCGTCCAGGGCAGCCCCCAACGTAGATCTGGGAGGAACCTGCGCTCCACAGGCAGGGGTGCCCCTGATACCCGGAGAGGGGGCTTGCAATAGCGTCTGCCCACTGACAATGAGCATCTTCGGACACTGGTGTTCGGGGGGGAGGTAGGAGGGTGGAGGGGGTGTGTTGGGCTCACTTGGGTGGCGGGTCGATGGGGTGTGTAACATAATTTCACATATGCTATAAACATTTCACAATCATCCAATGAGATGTGTGGACATTGATCTTTGTGTACGAGGCCTTTATAGGCGTACGGTCCATATTGTGCATGTTCCAGACACACAGAGTGCCACAAGTCCCGTGTCCATGTAACAGCCACCAGGCGTGAGTGCTAGAAGCATGCATCTATGATATTCTGACGAATCTCACGGCCCTCCTGTGCCTCGCGGACTCCTTGAGGTGCTGCCACATCCCCACCCTCATCATGACCATCTTCAGGTGCTTGCAGTTCTGCGTCAGGGGGCATGGGCACATTTCTACGTACGCACATGTTGTGTAGCATGACACATGCCATGACCATCTTTGCAACCTTCTCATGGCGGTACAGGAGTGCCCCGCCAGACCTGCTGAGGCAGCGGAAACGAGTCTTCAGTAGGCCGAATGCCTGTTCTATGACTACACGGGTACATGAGTGGGCATGGTTGTAGTCCTCCTCAGGCTGGTTCTGTGGGTTCCGGAGTGGTGTAAGGAGCCATCTCTTCAGTGGATACCCGGCATCACCTGTATGTGGACAATAAAGGATGTTTGTGGAATGACATTGCTACGTACGCCCCCCCCTCATGCTAGGTCATTGCCGCATCACATACCCCACATTATCATGCATGAAATGAGACTCACCGAGTAGCCAGGATCTGTTCCCTGCGTGTCGCTCCATGTAGCGTGGTATTCTAGAGTTCCTCAAGACCATAGAATCATGGGTTGATCCAGGAAAGCGTGCACAACAATGTGTAATGATCCTGTTGGAGTCACACACCATTTGTACATTAAGAGAATGAAATTGTTTTCGGTTGCGGTACTGAGCCTCCATGGCATGTGGGACGACCAATTCAACATGGGTGCAGTCGATGGCACCAATGCAACCCGGTATGCCGCCAAGTGCATGGAATCCCACTTTTGTGTTCGTAATTTCCTGCTCCGAGCGTGGTAGAGAGATGTAGTCGTCTGCGTGCTTCAGGAGGGCATCGAGCACTTGCAATAGTGTCCGTGAGAAAAGTGGCTGTGAAATGCCATGCAACTGTCCGACTGTGTGCTGGTAGGTGCCTGTGGCCAGGAAGTGGAGTACAGACACCACCTTCAGTAGGGGTGGGATGGCGGTTGGGCTATCTATCATGCTGACAAGGTCAGCCTGTGTCATGTCCACAATGGCGGTTATGGTGTCCCGGTCCAAACGGTAGAGGGTGTGGATCTGCTCATCCGTGAGGTTGAACGGATGTGCTCGGAGGCGTGGGATTGCGGGCTGCCTGCGTGGTGGTAGTGGCTGTGCTGGCGGGCCTTGCTGGCCCTGCCTTGCCCTCCTCCTCCTCCTGCGTCTCCTCTGTGCGGCCGGTTGTTGTAGTAGTTGGTGTTCGTCTTCTACTTGAAGTTGGAGTACTTGCAGTGCTATCAGGTCCCCCAGGGCCAACATCGCTAGTCCGGCCGGTAGCATTTTGGAGTGGGTGTGGTTGTGTGAGCGGGTTGGGTGTGCAATTTATGTGTTTTCAAGCTGTATTGCCTCCACCTTTGGTGATTCATTCCACCTGTGCAAGCTGCAATCCCCTTTGGGCGAGCACGTCCCGCACGCAACGCTGCAATTCGACGCATGGCATCTTGCTATTACAATCATGTATTTGATCCCGATGGCAGTGAAATATTGGTTCATATGTTCATTCTGCTATGGTCCCATTGTTTCCCATACTATCTTTGCTGTCGCGAACAAACTTGTGAAGGCTCAGTGGAATGTAGTACTCGATTAACGGTGGACCCTCATGCAGCACTGTACCGCGGTTCACCGACGGGCGGGGCGTCCCATTTGTGAGTGAAGCCACTTTGCATTTTCACACATTGCCGCACTACATGGATGGATTTGTTATTTCAAGCGGTCACAGATGCCTTTTCGACGTGATGTTGCAAATGAGGAATTCGAAGGACGGCGCTTTCGGTCTTCAGCTAGCGGCGAGGAGACGCCCACAGGTCTGACTGCAAATATAACGTTCTATTGTTTAATGTCCTTGGGACAGGGGCCATGGCGAGAATGCAATGATTGATATGAATAGTATGGGATGCGCAATAGCGTGGTGGACGATAAGTCAGGACGTTCCCAAATACATGTTACTTCACAACACTGGAATTCCGGGCTGGAGCACAGTGGATTTTGCAGACTGCATTACGCACAGACTCAATGGAAATTTCACATGTTATGTGAGTACATAATCAGGCGTTTTCATACCGGGATGAGGGAATGATGTATGGATGCATGGACAGATGATTTGATGGAGAGTTTGCCATGTACAGGACTTTTTGGAATCTATCCACCTCCCCTGCGCTATGTGATGCAGAGCTGCCATAGTGGGACCATCGTCTATCTGGCCTTGTTGAACCCTCCCTGTCTCGACGCGCCTTCAAACACTTGTGTCTATGCACGTTACTAATCCCATCTAATGGATTCTGTTTTGACAGACGCATGCACACAAACACTCGTTTGTAATAGTGTTTTCACCTCGATATTTATAGTTATGATTCGCAAGTGATATTTGGGTGGGAATAATCCTTTGGAGTGGGCTAGCATGCATATGGCTGTAGATTTAGTGTGATCATTGAAGTGAGTAATACAAATCAAGTTCTGATGGCCATACTATTCTTTTTCATTTCATTTGGGTGACAGGTATCTCCTCCCCTTTTGCCGCTGCCATCTGTATGCCACTCCTGCAGATGGCTTTTACTCCCGACACCTGCTGCTTCGAGTTAATCAGTGGAGCACCATTACGATCTTATGGGACGATCGCCAATGGGCCACATGCCCTTACGCGGTACTAGTGGCTAGGAGCAACATTTCGACCTTTCAGCTGGACTAGTGCCTACCTAATGGGACGGCCCTGCGGTTCTAGGCGCTTCCATGTTGCCTTTTTGAACGTGAATGTAGCCGCTGTGTACCATGAAGGAACAGGGCGTCACACAAGAAGAAGCTGGTCATTTATTGCGGATGCAGCCCACAATGATGAAATATATTTTGGGGTTCATGACCTAATGGCTGTATGGGCTTGGTGATTTTGTGGTGCATTAAATTTCTATTCTGATATTAACCGTGTAGCGTTATTCTTTGCAAGTAATGTAGCATATTCCTATTTGTGGAGCGATGTATTGTGAGTAGATCTGCATTGGGTTCCGGCTTCTGAGTATAGTTGCGTGGTACTGTACTGGCCGCGTTTGCCTACAAAGCCCAGTGTGGTCAGGGATAGGGGCTACCATTATGACTGTTTTGATGATGTCATGCTCAGGGGCGGGGGATTAGCTTTTGTGTAACAGATGCCGGTCAGCCAGGTGGATTGGTGGAATGATGTGATTATCAGTATATGGCTGGTCACAGGTGCCTGTGTTTGCGTGCGTTTCCTGGAGGGAGACTGAGGTCATGTCCATTGGAATAGCTTCTGTATTCGTGCCATCTGTGCCCTGCAGCTCCCATTGGCCCCTCTTCAGATGTGCCTGGCTGCTCAGTCACTCTGCCAACTTGTGTGGTACATGCTTATGCTGCTGGTTGGTTTGTTTACTGGCAGGAGTACAGGGCTGGTGCAGTCTGACTCAGGATACTGCTTTGAATGTTGCCTTACACTGGTGTCAGTCGATGGGGGGGCCTGTTTTTGTTTGTCTCATTTTTCTGCTCATGTTGCTGTACTTGAACCTTCACATGCCTGTGCTGCATCAGTGCGGCAATGGTGCCATGGCAAATATGGATGGCCACTCACAAGGCACTTGGAGCCCCTAGATTCATTTGTTCGTTGGCATGCATGGGTGACTTGTACATTTGACTGGTTGCATTGTGTGACTTCATTGCACCTACGAGGAGTTGTGCAATGTGGCCAGGGAGTGGTGTCAGGCACTCAGTAGGGCCGTTTACGGTTGATTCGCGATGCCGTACTTCTCACCATGGCGGAATGGTACTTTCCGCCATGCTTGATGGCGTTAGGTACATGTCCGCTAGGGTCAGAATTCGCGTACCATTGCGCCATGGTGGTAATTACGGTTTGGCATGGCGCGCGTGCGCGTACTTGGTGCAGTTAGCGTTGGCGTTCACTACGGTGTCGCTAATGGCATCGTACTTTACGGTGACGGGTCATAATCGCACCGAGCGCTATTCGATGGCGGTATTCCATTTCCGCCATCGTTTTTCGATTTCCGCCAGGGTCGTAATGAGGGCCAGTCTCTTTTACCCGACGTACTGAATTCCACAAATATGATATCACCAGAATTAATCTGTCTCAGATTTGGTATACATTTAATGAGGGCCAGTGTGTTCTTCCTGTTCAATATCAATTTATCTTGTGAGTCACCCACACGTTCTAGTTTGAAGGACCTTTCACTTCCAATTTTTTTGCTATATGGAATATAAACCTCTTTCTCATTTTCTGAGTTGTTATTTCTTTTGTTTCATAGTTTTCTCTCAGGACTTGAGTCACTTTGGTTTCTTTTTCGGATATATTCTGTCTTTATCTTATTAACAGATTTAACTTCCTCCCGTGTCTGGTTTTTCGAGGTTCTTTTTGAGCTTCGTGATCTGCTTCTATAGTTCCTATCCCTTGGATTGCATTCTTTCTCTCTAAATGGAGATCCTCCTTTGTTTCTTTCTCTCGTTGGCGTTGTATCCCTTACGCTGGCCGCTTGAACCCCAGCGATTATTTCACACCATTGTTCTAGGGTGAGAAAAGAGCTGTTTTTGTCTTTTTCTACCATTTCACTATTTTTAACTTCACATTCTATTGTCTCACATTCCAGTTGATGCTTCTCTAGATTGGGGTCTATATCCCCGCTTTCGTTGGAATAAACCGACAAGTCCTTAATGTCAATGCTTTCTTCATGGTCTTCAGTGTCCTGTTGACATATAGTTAACGGTGCGACTTGAGCTGATTTTTCCCCCGTTGGGAGTTTTACTTTGCGAAAAAACACTGATCTCTTTTTCATTTGTTCATTTGACTGCGTTGTTTTTCCTGGGGATTACAAACTTCCTTTGTTGTCTTAGTGTGAGCTTGATTTCTTTCTAAGGTAACCACCCTTTGTCCGGCTTTGGTTACGTTTATTTTTCCATTTTCAAAAAGCGGATATGTGAATGGTTCCCTTGTTTGTAATTTAAAATGTTCTTACTCAGAGTTCTCATTTTGTGATTTATGTTTTTGCGCCTCGGTTTGAGGCTCTCTTCTTCCTACATCCTCTGCTGATGTTGTACTTAGCCCATCTTTTTCCAAGGTAAAAATGACACACCCATTTGTAGGCTGTTTCTTAATTGGTCCCTTCAGTTTTACCCCTTGTTGGTTTCGTACTTTAGTTTGGGGGACTTTCTTGAGTTCTTCTCTGAGATTTAGAAGGGGGATTTCACTCTCTTTTGTCATTTGTGGTTCACCCGTTTGGGGGACTTTCTTGAGTTCTTCTCTGAGATTTAAAAGGGGGATGTCGCTCTCTTTTGTCATTTGTGGTTCACCCGGCTGATCTCCTGGCTCACGATCCAGTTCATTTCTGACTTCTTTTAGTATGACCTCCGTCTGAGTAGCGATTGAGTTATTTTTCAGATTGCACCGCAACATTTCTATGTTAGTTTGTTGGCCAGAATCTCTGTTTATTACGTTATCGGGAGCATGCGGTTCCCCCCCCTTAATTCCATAGCCGTGATCGAACCTTCAACATAGGTCATCTTCGTGTGGAGCATTGCTACCAACGTTATTTGGTCCTTTAAAGTATCATGTATGGATTCATACAATTTACAAAATGGATTCATTGCGATATTTATTGCTGACATTATAGCAAAAATGTCTGTTTTTTTGTTGTTGGTTCCTTCTCATTGTCGGTGGTCACCGTTGAGGATCTTCTATTTCGCGTTGGTGTACTATTCTCATTATTCTCTGTCCAGTTCATAGATATTCTATTTTGTGGGGGGGATCTTGTGTAAGGACCTGGCGTGGGGCTGTGGACAAAATCGTTAGCCCTTTGGAGTTCCTCTTCTGTAGTTGTTATTTTTTCTAAAATGCTATCTTGTTTTTTCCTACCAGATCCACCCTCCAGTGGCAGATCCCTTGGGTTAATTCTCACTTGAGGTATGAGTTGGTCTTTCGTTGAAGTTGAAACAACCTTTTCGGCAGCTGGGGTCTCCTGTAGAGGATCCCTTATGAGGATCTCACTCCCCCTCGGGGGAATTTCATCTATTATCCCCACACTGGGCTCCTTCGGTGTGTGTTGGTCCATCTCATTAATACTGTCGAGTGCGATGACTCCCTTAGATGTGCAAGAGCTCCCTTTGGCCGGTGGTTTCTGTTTCACCGTAGAACAATCGCTCCGATCTTCATGTGTTTTCTCAATTTGTGTGTTATTTTGGGATGGTAGGTTCATAGCGGGCGACACCCCCTGAAATTCTGGATCTTTGAAATATCGAATTCCTGGTTTTAAGGTGGTTCAAGGGGAGGCTGTTCTCATCCCTGACCATACAAACGTTGGCTCTTGCATACTGTCTTTTGTTTGGGAAATATCTCCCTCCAGTAACTCAGCGTCTGTGATTCCATCGATGTTTTTTTGAAAAATCTGCTACTGAGTTTACAGAGTGCTTGTTTGCTTTTAATCTGAATTTGGCTTTCCTCACCGTTCTTTTAGCTTGTGACCCTAAAGTGGGTTCCTGTGATGGTTTCTCCTTCTCTATTGATGATTTTGATTTGCGTTCTCTTTGTTTTTTAACTGATTTTTTTGAGATATTGTTTGATGGCGGTTTCCTTGGTGTTGTGCCCTCCTCACTCTCGTTGGGTACGTTATGTACTTGCGGTAAGCCAATATTCTCTGAATTATTGTCACTTAGGGGGACCTCCTTTTCTTTGTTTACTGAGTCCTCCTTATATGGATCTTGTTGTTGGGTATTTACTTCTGAGACAGCTTTGTCACAAATGGTAATTGTGTTTGTAATTTTCGAGTTGTCTGTTGTTTTTTTCCCCTCGTTACATGTAGGTGGGGGAACATGGTTTTGGACGTGACTGTCACCTGAGTCCTCCCTCAATTCTACAGTCAGCGTTTCCGTTACTGAAATCTCCCTTGTGTTCACACTTTCTTCTAAAAACAGCAAATCATCTGTTGTCGCCGCAGTGTCTGGACTCTTCAGGTCAGAACATGACCTCGGCGAGTGGATTTCTATGACGATGTCGATTCGGGAGTTGGTGCTCACGTTCGCAATTTGGGTCCGTTGCTCTCCCTGGCAGGATTTCCTGGACTCCTCCCCTCCTACTAGACCCCCGTTCGCCGGTGAGTCAGCAGTAACACCGGAGGCGGGCCCAATGAGTTCTCTCCCTCCGGCGTCCGCATAGTGTTTCGCTAGCCTCTCCCTCCGCGCACACCTCTCCCTCGTCCGCTGCTCTCGCGACCTTCTCCGTGGCTTTCGTATCTGTTTCCTGCTCACGTACCCCCTGCTATTGCACTCCCTCTCCTGTGGGCTTCTCCGCTTCTCCGCCCAGACGGAGACGCGAGGGCTGCGAGGCCACAGACTCGGCCACAGACTCGGCCAAAGTTCCGCTTTGAGCTCCCCTCTTCCTCCGCAACCCTGTCCGACAGGTAAGCCGTACGATGTTTCACTATCTCGGAAGGTGCAGGGAGGCATGGGGATACTTGTCCAAAGGTGGGGGGATTAGATTGTTTCTCTTTATCGAGAATCTCCCATTGTTTTTGCAGGGGGGATAATTGTGAGTTGGGCAACGCCCTACACGAGTGCTCTCAGCATCAAGAGTCATATTTGAACATTTAGGGTCCTACAGGTTCTTACCTTGAAGTTCCTGTGGTATCACCGCTGTTGTGGAGGTCATTGGGGCCGGACGCCGTTGGCGAGTAGGTTTTTTCAGAGGGCTCCTCAGGTCCAACACTGAGTCCTTGTGGCTCGATCGACTGCTTCGCAGGGACCACCCCGACTCCTCCATGGGGTCCAGGAAGGTGTCCAGGAAGTCAATGGAGGTCAAGGGAAGCCTCCGCTCCCCGTGCCTCCACGGACTGCCACAGATTGCTTCCAACCTCAGCTTCCAAACTCCGCTTGAGCCTAATTGCTGATGATCTAAATCTGAGGCCAGTTTTATTTTAGGATTTGCATGTGTCCGGGACTAATTGATTTCAGGGACTCAATATCTCATAGATTTCTCCCTTGTTTCAACCATGTAAAAGGTTATTTGCAATGTCTGAATCTGGATACCCTGTGGAATAACCGTGTTTTTATTACTAAGTCAAGTATCATGCTAGTGAAGAGATTGGTTGCTGGGTTATCAGGGAGGAATTTGTTAGATGCATGACGTAGACTGGCCACAGGACCAACTTATTTGTCTGGAAAGTTAACATTGGGTTTTGAGACATACCTGGACAAAATTGAACCACCTTTTGCATGGACACTCTTTTTAAAGCTGAGACTCAATATACTCAATATACTCAACATTGCAAGTCTCACTTGCAATTGGTATGATCTAAGTATTGATGTGTGTCTAGCTTGTGGTTTGGGAAGTGAAACACTGGTGCATTCTTTTATTATTGTTATGTGGTTATAAAATAACCTTTACCAACCTTCCTTAAAAACACATCATCTTAATTACATAGCAATTCATTTTTTCCACTTCTTGTGAGTACACTTACACTTAAAACTCATACTCTCAATTTAGACAGAAACAGTCAAATTCATTTACGTATGTATTAGCTATAGAAAAATCTGGGCCAAATATTTGAAAACTATTCTTTAATGCTGCGAATATCAGTTGCACAGAACGGGCCCTGGTTTTAATCAGACAAACAGAGGACATGTGGATTGTATCATATCATATCATATCATTCTTGTATAGTGCTTGGCTTATACAAATAAAAATTCATCAAATAGCATGACTGTATTTGTCTTTTTAGCTGTAAAATCATTGGCACTCTATTTTTCATTACAGTAATATTTATGTTGTCTTACGAATTAGTTGGTATTTTATGTTGTATGAATTTTTTTAATACAATGTATTTTGTATGTATGCCAAATTACTATTTGTCGTATAAAGACATTATGATGATGAAGATGATGATAAGAATTGTCCGGGCATTGCAGCAATGGCACTAACTGGCCATTAATGGTAGCTTCTACAAAATGGTGTGAATATCTGGGCATTTAATATCAGTGCCTGTAAAATGCCTATTTACTGCGTATGCACAAGCTAAAACTGCTGGCTTTGCCAATGCTTGTTTTTAACAGGTCTTCCGTGAAGGACACTTTATAAATAAAATGGCTGAAGGCACACATCGGTAAGACATTTTTATTACACCAGTAGAACATTTACAACTCCAGTTATGCCATTGTCTCTCATGAGACTGCTTTTAAATAACACTGGCAGGCACTTCGAACTACAGCTATATCAGAGAACCCAGGAGATTGGTTTTGGGCGAGGAGGGGCAGGAAGTGGGAGAGAATGGCATAGGGATTAGCGTGGGCATGAGCAGTCAATGGATGGGTAAATAACAAAACAACACCACTCCTCATATCCCACCTCCCGGCTAGCTGCACTCCAATGCAATAATTTCGGCTTATACAGCTGAAGCTAAAAATGATTCCTCCTACCTGCTGACAAAGACTGTCACACTGCTTCCCTCTGTGACCTCACTACAGCGCTATAACACTGCTGCATAGCTGGGGCACCATGCAGATTTGATCGAGTTTTTGATGTGCGAGGCACGGCCAGTGAGTAGTTGATGAAAATGCAAATCCTTGTCATTCAAGCTTCACCCAAATCAGACATGGACTGCAATTCATTGCCTCACCCCTGCACTGCATGGTTCGGAGTCAGATGCTCTGTCCCTGTTTATTGAGACATCAGCGAAGGTGGAACAAGATGGATCCACTGATCCTCATGGCTGAGTTATGGACTGGGCCTATGGGTCCCCAGCAACTGAGAATGCCGACAGGTCTCTGATCAGTAGGGAATGTCTTGGTGATCAGGATTTACCAAGAATATCTTTCGTAAATCCATGGATAGGTACAACCTACTGCATAGGATGAGCTTTCACCCACAAGCCAAACTAAAATGTTTACACTACAGTCAGCTTTTAAGGGTGAAACAAATATTGGGTGACATGAATGTAAGCACCCGACAACTTAAAGAAGTTTTAAACAAATTTCAGGTAAGTGGCTACAATATAGAGGACTTGGAAAAAGCCAAGACAAGAGAAGTCACTAAAACAAGGGACAAAACAAGCACTCCTGTCCCTAAACGTGAACTACCGGCATTGGTATATGTGTCAAAATTGTCCATACAAAGTACTGAAAATTAAGAGATCTATATTGTTGAAAAATGTAGATCTTTTCACTAAGGACAACAAATTGAAAGACCTCTCCAAAGATTATAGGTATTTGCATAACAACACAGTAGTAATTTGAAGGCCTTCATGGTTAGAACTGATACAGAGCCCAATGTGAGTCAATAAAGCAAGTGACCTACAGGTACTTACCCCTGTGTTAATTGTAATAATATAAGTAAAGGGAATCTGGCTTCCCACCCGAGAATGGGTAGAAAGCAGTTTCTGAAACATTTTGCAACTTGTGACTCTAAGATGGTAATATAGACAAACATCAGATGTCCATGCACTATCTACTGTGTTGGTTGCAGAAGCACGAAAGGCAAGACAAGATGGAACAAGCATCAGTCCAATGTGAGGACGAATAACATACAGCATAATGTCACACAAATGAACTTTCAGATCTTGGGTGGTGGATACTAAATGAGGACATTTAGATATACAATGCACTTTACAAAGAAGAGAGGCATAATGGTTAGACTTACTGGACTCACTACATTCAAATTGGGTACATGAAGAACATGTGAGGGATGATTGATTAATAATGAAATCTTGTAGGTTTTTGTATCTCAAACATGGTGTATTGATATTACAATAATGTTTTTCTGAAATTAGGAGCTTTGAACTGATGTCACACCCTCTGTTAAGACTAGTTTCAAGATATATCGCTGATATCCTAATAACGGCAATCTGTACATTATGCTATTTAATAATGATGCATGGTTGTAAACTTAGAACAAATTATGAGACTGATAGTAATCGTTTTCACTGCAAAGCTTATGTTGAGTGACAGGACACGAATTATACATTTCTTCCTTTTTTCTCTTTATGTATAGCTGTTTTTCTTTTTAAGCACATTTGTTTCTCTTTCATAATCCACTAAAGAATGGCACTGTTGATATCATACGGATATCCATACGGACATCATGGCGTCATCACGCTATTACGCATGACATCATGGCACTTACGTCTGTTGCCGCAAATTTCTAGTATTTATTGTGACAGCATTCAGAATGCAGGATTGTTTGTTTAATACAATTAGTAACCACGTTAATGAGGGTGTCATCACCAGCCATGTAAGTAATGTATGTACATTCACTCTACTTACTAGTTCCTCCTTACAAATACTTACTAAAACCTTTTCTATATGTCTAAAACACTTATATACATATTGTATTTCTTGCAGTTGAGTGTATGCGACAGATACTGGTGCTCATTACATGCTGGCAGGTGCAGAATTAATGTGCTGGTATTACTGTATACCGGCACGTCTCCGCAGCAGAAACTACAAGTTTGCCAATGAAGTGGCTGGGTTGGAGTTTTTTTGCCACCTTACTGGCACAAATCCCTGGTATTACAGGCGCTGGCAATATCGGTGCCTGTAATACGGGCAAATATTTCCATGGTATCCAATGGGACTCCATGAATGGGGATTTATCACTGTCAATGGCACTTGGAATCTGGTAGACATTCCACCAGACTGAGTGCCGATATTGTATTACAGTTTATCAGTATTCTGGTGGATTTACCGCCAGGATACCTGCAAACTTGTAATGAGGCCCACTGTGTTCTCAAGAGGTTCCTTGGGAATTCAGGTACCTGTTTTTTTTAATATATACGTATTAATCAGATTCAGAAGTAGAAATAACTAAACATTAGATAGGATAGTAAGATGTCTATGTAAGTTAATTACAGAATGAAGAGGGTTCTTTCATAGTTGTGATCTCTGTCAGAATGTGTTAGTATATGTTTTTTGTGATACCCTAATTGGATTTCTAAGGGTCAAGAGTCTTGAACATTTAAGTTTTTAATTTCTTGTGGGGGATAAAACAGAACTGGTTAAATTAGAATTTAAAGTATTGAAATCTTAATATATAACACATGATTAGAGGTTATATTAATGGATATTTGTTTTTTATTCTTTTTTTAAAATTCTTTTTCTCATGTGTTGTTATAGACTATGCCCCTCATTATGGGGTTGCCGTTACTGGCGGTCTACTAGCAACCTCGGCTTATCGTTTCTGCCGCCCGATAGCCCGGTAATAATGGTATATTATTAAGGGCGTAGGCGGAACAGTAAGTTCCCATTCCGATGGAGTACCTCAGGACTCCATGGGAAAGGGAACACTTACTCGCCGGCACCTTTGTTAACGGTGCTGGTGCTTCAGTTATTTTGTTTGCTGGTAGGGGCCTGAACTACCCGGCAATTCAGCCCTGCCGGTAGTTCACAGCCACTACCAGCAAACACAGAGTGAGCCAGTCCAGAAAAGGTGCAGTTTGTTACCGGCACCTTATTTCCAGACCGACTCACTCGTAATGAGGGCCTATATCCCTGGAAAAGGACTTTTATAGTCCAAAATGCATTGGACTTTTTTATTTTGTTCGAATTGGCTCCACATTCAAATTTTTATATTTACATATGTACTTTATATGTGGTTTCTGTTAAGAAAATTCTTCCTTTGTGAGCAATGATTTGCTAAATAGTGATTAATAGAGCAGCAATATTGTTGCAAAGGGACACACAGCACTAGGGGTGAATTTCCCTGGTAATATGTTTTCATAATTGTCTTTTGGCCAACGACTGCGGATGTGGTACGCTATTCTGTTCCTAATACCTTCATGGAATGTCCAAACAGGATCGTTAACAAGTTAAACTTTAGGTGGTGCCCACTTCCCCAGGTTATCATTTCACTTGGAAGAACAAGTTACTTCTTACCTTGTAAAGTTCTTTCGACGGGATGTTCCTCCAACGTATTCCTTATCTTTGATAATACGTTTCCAGCTTGCTGGCCTCGGAATTTTTTTCTGTAAAGGGCGCTGCGCGTCGACGTCCGCCGAGTCGATGTCCCTCGACGGCCACCGTATCAGCGCCGACGTCACCATGCCCATAAATAGCCACGCGCGGCGTCCGTTGCTCAGTTCCGTTTTGTAGCATAAGAAAGGTCATGCCTGAATTGGTTATTGACCTTGAAGGAGCGTAAGCTGCAACCACAAGGGAAGTATTACTGCGGGGATGGATGGGAGGGGCGATAAGGAATACGTCAGAGGAACATCCCGTCGAAAGAACGTTACAAGGTAAGAAATAACTTGTTCTTCGAAGGGATTGTGTCCTCCGACGTATTCCTTATCTTTGATAGACTCCCATAGCAGTGGCATGCAATTGGAGGTGGGAGTAAGAATGTTATGTATCCCTTTAGGGATGGACCGAATGTAATACGGCCTTGCCAAATCTGGTCTCTTGACTAGTGGAGGAATCCAGGTTGTAAAATGTTGTGAATGTATGTGCGGACGACCATGTGGCAGCCGCACATATGTCGCTGACCAGCACCCCTCTTTGGAGAGCCGAAGAGGCTGCGATACCCCTGGTTGAATGAGCCCTAAGATTTTGGGGTGGCTCTTTCCCTGCCAGTTTGTAACATTCCAGAATGGCCAAAATAATCCACCTGGAAATGGTTTGTTTTGTTATGGGTAGTCCCAACTTGTGACCTGAGTATCCTACAAACAGTTGGTCTGCTTGCCTGATCCTAGCCATTCTGCTGATGTAAAAGCTGAGAGCTCACCTTGGGTCCAGCCTATGTAGCCTTTCTTCCTCTTTCCCCGGATGGGGAGGAGGGTAGAACGAAGGTAAGGTAATTTTCTGAGTAATATGAAATTCAGAAACCACCTTTGGGAGGAAATTAGGCTTCACCTGTAGGACAACTTTGTCCTTGTGGAAAATTGTATCTGGGGGTTTACAGGAGAGAGCTTGTAGCTCGCTCACCCTCCTAGCAGATGTTAGTGCTACCAGTAGGACAGTTTTAAGCGTGAGAAATCTCAGCGAACAAGAGTGAAGTGGTTCGAATGGAGTGCCCATTAGGAAGTTTAAGACTAAATTTAAGTCCCATAAGGGAACTTGGAATGGTTTTGGAGGATAAACATTAGTTAATCCCTCGAGAAATTGTATCACTAGACGTAGTTTGAAATACAATGGTTCCTCCGCAGAGCGCTTGAAGATTGAAAGCGCTGCGAGATAGCCTTTTACAGTGCCAACTTGAAGGCCTGAGTTTGCCAAGTAGAGTAGAAAGGATAACACCGTTGGTGTACCAAATGAAAAAGGGTCGATATTTGCTTCTCTACACCAGCTGCAAAATTTGTTCCAACGGCAGCGGTATAAAGACTTTGTTGCTGGCCTTCTGGCCGAAAGCAACACCTCCATGACATCATCAAGGAGATCCCAATCCTTGTACCTCACCCTTTCAGAAGCCAAGCCTGAAGGTTGAGGGTTCTGATGTCTGGATGGAGAACCTGACCTCCCTTCTGCGAGAGAAGATTCTCTTTGAGTGGAAGACGGATTGGAGGGCAGATGGACATATCTAGAAGGTCCGGGTACCACGTTCTCCTGGCCCAGTCCAGGGCAATTAGGATCATGGTTTTCCGGAATCTTCTCAACCTCCTGATCATTTGAGGAATAACAGGGACTTTTGGAAACGGGTAAAGGAGTGGAAACTCCCAGTCCACTACGAACGCGTCTCCTAGAGCTCCTCTCGGGGGAAATTTGCTTGAACAGAACAGAGCGCACTACTTGTTGGTGCTTGTGGCGAACAGATCCACCTGAGGGGTTCCCCAAAGGGCGAAGATCTCTTGAAGGGCGGCCTGAGCTAGCTCCCATTCGTGGGAGACTGTGCTCTGCCTGCTCAGAGCGTCGGCTGTCAAGTTCTTCTCTCCGGCTAGGTGGACTGACTATAGAGAGATTCCTTCTCGAATTGCCCAAAACCAGAGCTGCATTGCCTCTCTGCACAGTGGCAGTGACCCTACGCCTCCTCTTTTGTTGAGGTAGTGCATGGCCACCGTGTTGTCCGTCATTATCAGGACATTTCTCCCCTGTACTGATGGCAGGAAAGCTTTCAGCGCTAGTCTGATCGCTCTCAGCTCCAATAGGTTGATGTATATTCTGGACTCTGATGGAGACCAACAACCGCTAATGGTCAAGTCGTTGGCATGGGCTCCCCACCCCGTGAGTGAGACGTCTGTGACTACTGTTATCTCCGGCCATGGTTGCCAAAACAGTTCTCCTTTCAAGATGTTCTCTGGATAGGCCCACCATTGAAGGTCGCGGGCTACTTTGTCCGGAATCCGGAGGAGATCGGTCATTCTCCCTGAGAATTGTGACCACTTAGTTCTCAGTGCCCACTGAAGAGATTTCATTCTCAGGCGAGCCTCTGGCACAAGGAAGATGCAGGATGCCATGAGGCCTAGCAACCTCAAAAAGTCGAAGGCTGGGAGACATTGGGCATTTTGAAACTTGTTGACCATCTGCAGAATATCGTGAGCCCTCATCTCTGGTGGCAAGGCTTTTCCCAGGGAAGTATCCAGGACCGCTCCAATGAACTGGAGTCTCTGTGATGGTATCATCTGTGACTTCTTTAAATTGAGAGAGAAGCCCAGTTTGTGAAGGAAGTGGCAGACATAATCTAGCTGGGTCTGAGCTTGTTCCGAAGATACAGCCCTGATCAGCCAATCTTCTAGGTAGGGGTAGACGTGGATCCCTTCCCTCCTTAGACTCACAGCCACTACCGACATTAGCTTGGTGAAGACCCTCGGGGTGGAGGTCAGCCCAAATGGCAGAACTCGAAATTGATAATGAGAGTCGCCAATTGCGAACCTCAGGTATTTCCTGTGTTTGGGATGGCTTGGCACATGGAAATAAGCATCCTGAAGGTCCAGAGATACCAGCCAGTCCTGGAGCTGGAGGGCCTGAAGGATCTGAGAGAGAGTTACCATCTTGAACTTGTCCTTCCCGAGGAACTTGTTCAATTCTCGTAAGTCCAGGATGGGTCTCAGCCCTCCGTCCTTCTGTGGTATGAGGAAGTAGGGGGAGTACCAGCCCTTGTTCCTGTCCGCTACAGGTACCGGTTCTATGGCACCTTTCTCTAGCAGGTCTATAATTTCCTGCAAGAGGAGCGGATCTGGAACTTTTAGAGAGCTGTTCCCCGGTGGATGACTCTGAGGGATGTGTAGAAAGGGTAGGCAGTAACCCTGGGCAACTGTCTCCAATGCCCAAGCATCTGACGTAATAGCCTGCCATTCCGTCAGATGGTGAGTTAACCTGCCCCCTACAGGTGTCTTGTATGGAAAGACCTCAGAGTGGTTTGGGGGCGGCTGATGCAGATGCCGAGGGTAAAGAGGCACCTGCTGCTGCTGCAGCCTTAGTACCTTTAACCCATCCTCCTCGGGTGGATCTCCTTTGGCCTCTTTGAGCCGGTTGTCCTCTGCCTTTCCCAAATGCAGAATAATAGCGAAAGGACGTTCCTCTCCCAGAGGTTCCTGAGGGGCGAAAAGGAGTTTGGCGGATAGCAGCTCCTAAAGATTTTGCTGCTGCTTTAGATGTCTGCAACTTTTCCAGACTGTCATCATTCTTTTTTCCGAATAATGAAGAGCCGTCAAAGGACATATTTAAAAGTCTGGCCTGTACATCTGGAGCAAAGCCAGACTTTCGCAAACACGCATGCCTGTGGATTGTTGTACTTGCCGCCATGGCCCTGCTGATACTTCAGCGGAATCGATGCCAGTTTGAAGGGACTCACATATGGCATCCTTGCCATCTTTAATAATGTTTAGGAAGGCTTCCTTTTCTGCTCCTTCGGGTATGCAGTCAGCCGCTGGTGAAGCACACCCCACAGTGTGTGATTGAACCTGGCGAGCGTACAGGTGGCATTGATGGACTTCAACGCCATACTACAAGCAGAGAAGACTTTCTTTGCCATGGAATCGTACCTCTTGTCATCTCTATCCTGTGGGACAGTAGGGTAAGCGGTCCTGCTGCTTGATGAAGTTGCCGCATGGACCACCAGACTCTCTGGAGTCGGGTGTTTCGATAAGTATTCAGGGTCAGCATTAGCTACCCTATATTTGGCTGATAATCTTTTGTTGATAGCAGGGATAACTTCAGGAGTTTCCCAGTTAGATGCAATTTTTCTTTGTAAGGCTGTATGGAAGGGGACCACAGGATCCTCCTGTGGACCCTTGTCTAATATGTCTGTCAGGTCATCCTGTTGAAAAACAGTCGAAGGCGGAGACCATCCCATGAATTCAATAATTCTTGCCATCAGGGTTCTATAGGGTGTTTCGGCATTTTCCCCTGGGTCTGGCTTAACAAAATCCACTTCTGGGGAAGTGTCCAGCCCACTTGCCTCATGTAATGACTCCTGTAGGTCTTGTAGCCACCCTGCTGTGTGTTTGACAGGCAGGTCTCTGGGACTTAGAAGGCAGAGTCGCCACTGGAACGAGAGAACCAAAGAGGAGCTGAACGAAGACAACTGCTGCAACTACTGGACATCCCGGTGAAGCCCTGCTGCAGGTCCGAATCGCCTGAAACTCTGACAACAGTGAAGATCTGCAAGGGGTCTTCTCCCCTTGAGCCTGGTGAGACCAACCAGCTCACAAAGCCCCTGGACCTCCTCTTCAGCCTGGTCGAATTTGCTGTGCTACAGGAAACCGGATAGCCAGTGAGAGAGTCCATTTGTGCTTTTAAGGAGCGCGCCTTTTATTCGACGCTTTGCTCTGCTGCGGGCTTCTTCCCTGGGCATTGCAGGACTCTCCAGTCTTCCTCCTTCTTGTCAGTCCAACAGTCCCTTCAGGAACCGTGAGCCTGCAGGAACTGCCAGGAACTACCGCCTCAGCTACAGCATTCTTCATCTAAGGTACTGTTCAAATCTGGTTGTTTGTTCCGTCCGATGGTGGTGAAAGTGTTTTAAATCTTTTGCCTCTCCGAAGGCTTGTCCTTCTCTGCTCTTTTGAATAACTTTTCCTCTGACCAACTTCGTTTTGAACTCTTTGCAAAGACTTAACCGCAAACTACTCTGAACTGTGTGATCCTCTGCAAAGACTCTGAACCATTAACATTGGCCCAGGCCTATTGATTTGAATCCTAGTTGTAGTAAGCGTTTTCTAGATTGCCCTGCCTATCAGTTGTTGGTGTTGTTGATTTGTGATAACCTTGTTCTTTCCCTCTCTTTTTAAATTGCTGGAGTGCCATTTTGCTCACACTTCATTTTGAGCTTAACTTGTCCAGAATTGATTGGGTGTGGTTTAGTGTATTAAGATTGTGATTTTCTGCTGCTTTATATTTAGTGAACGGTTTTATAACTGATGGTGTAAATAAATGTATATTCTTTTACTCAGAAACCTTGAATCAGTGTTTGTTTGAACCATAGTAATTGCTGTCCTTTGTGTAACTTCTGATACTGCTCACTTTACTCTTGAGATAAGTCTGGCTGCTCTGCCATCGCTAACACTTTACTGTGTATTACAGGCTTGTACCAAAGGTGAATTTGTACTTGCACTTGTAGTGTTTATTGTGTGTGGTGTTCCAGGATGGTACTGCATATGATTCTGCCTAACACTGGTGTACAGTGGTGAGTATAAAGTATAGTGATTACGCTTAGAGTGCTGCTATTGCCACAAGGCTAAACACCACTAAAAGCAACATTTTAATCATGTCTGATATGGAAAGCCACAGTCAGGAGACCCTCCTTAGTTACACTGTTGATTATCTGAAAAATCTGTGTAGAGAAAGGAATCGCTCTGTTAAAGGAAAAAAGTCAGAATTAATTGAAAGGTTGTTAGAGAAACAAAGTCTGGGGAGTGGGTCTGAAATACCTAACCCTCCAGCAAATGTGGAAAATAATGAGGATGATAATGTGTCAGATATTATTGATGCGCTAGATGAGTTAGATGTGTCTCACAATGTAGGCCCTATTGCTCCTCTGCTTGCTCAGCAACCTCAACCTTTGTCCATTGGGACCCCTACAGGTCCTACACTCAGTCCTGAATTCATTGCTCTAGAAAAGATGAGGCTTGAATTGGAATTCAAATGTATTAATGCTCAAACTGAACAAAAGCATCAAGAACTTAAAGGCATGGTCTAGTAAAAAATTTTTATTGTCCCTACGGGTCGGCCATGTTTTTTTAAGCCTAAGTGGCTCGATTTTAGAAAACTTTCCTATGGACCTTACCTGAGTTTTCGTCCATTAAACGCACGCGAAAACAAGCACCAGGGAGCTGCCATTTCCTGATAATCCTATCTTTTCCCCGATCGCCCTGGCTGACCTGCTTTTGCGGCACTAAATCAATTCTCCCGCCCCTGAGCCTGTCATCAGCAGGCTCGTACCGCCCATTTCCCAACGCCAAAGCACGTCTCGTGTCAATATTCGCTGCGCTTCAGCTAATGACGTGTCGCCATGGAAATGGCAGGACGCCTCTCTCCTCAATAAGTATAAACATACCGTTTCACAACACACAGCAGCCGATTTTCGATTCCATTCCTCTCTCTGTGTTACTTTGAGTATTCTGTGACTCGTTCCAGTGCTCTGGTCAGCTACCTTCGCCGCTTGTAGCCCGTGTGAACAGATACCAGTACCACCACTATAAATTATTTTAGTTTGTTTAACACACAATGGCTACAATAATACCCTACATGTACGAGCCCGAGTATACCGAGGAGGAACTACTGGAAAGGGAAGCACGCGAAAACGATGGGGATTCGGACGGCAGTTGGCAGGACGAATCAACAGATGAAGAGCCTGGGCCTAGTCGAATGGACGGCGTCTCCACCTGGTGCACATGCAATCGGTGCGAGCTAATGCCAACTGAGGACGAGAACTGCTGCTGCCGAGAAAACTCGGGATGCCTGGCCTACATTTCGGAAGGCAAGCCACGACCGCAATGCATCACCGAGCTGCCAGACTTCAGGGCAGCCTGCCTCACATGGGCCGTGTTGAGAATAATGATGGTGCTTATGCACGAACTTCGCGCAACTGTTCGTCCTCGTAATCCGAGTAACGAGTAAGTATACTCTGCTTGTCATGCCACTCCTATTTCATGTTCTTCTACTATATCCAAAATTACATCTACATATCATTGTAACGCATGTAAGTCGTTCAATAGTGTGCATTGTCTAGATAGCATTTGTCCGTGTAAAATGCCATTAGTTACAAGAATTGTCATTGACAACAAACGTTTATTAAACTTATCTTGGTCATTTAAAAACAGTTTGTTTCATTCCTTTTCACAGGTGGTACAGGCTGGTGGCCTGTCGCTCCTTTACATGGTGGCTTCACGGGAGGCTTGGACACCGCGTTCGAAGAGTGATACCCGCCTGTGCCGTTCGTGCCATTAGAGAAACGTTCCCGAGTGACAGCGGTCAGTACAGGGGATTTTCTCTCGCTGTGCTGCAACCTGACCTGTATAATCTTTAAAGTCTTGTATTTTTGTGTCATGAAAATAAGATACAAAATAAAACACCACATATATTTTAACAACGGTTGTCTCGATTTTTTAAATGAATCAAGTGTGTCTCCATTCAAGGATGGACGTCAGACATCTGTGCTCCGAATGGGTGAAGGTCTGGTCGCTGTGAAGCAGGGTGGTCACTATCTACCTAAGCTAACATAACATATACTCGATAATGCATGCACTAAATAACACTTGTTCAAAGTCTTTCAGTAGGTTATGTCTCTATAAAAGTCACACATATATCTATACTAACAATTACCATTGGATTATACAGGCCTTAGGGTCTTGACCACTATAATGCACCGGTTGAAGTGTGGGTCTGTGCTCACAAGAATCTCCGGTATGTGGCATTTGTTATTGATAAGCAACGATATACTATCATTGATATAAAGGCGATATACTGTATATTGATATGAAGGCGGTTCGCGCCAGTGGATGAGTGCTGGCATGGGGGGCTGTCAGGGGCGCGAAAGGCCAAGGTGCCAAACTACATCTACACTTCAAAAGGTGTCCCACGCCAAGGGGCCATCGCTCACATGGCCTCCTCAGACCTCGTGTCTCCAGCCAGGCCTCCCCTTGAAGCAGGCCGCCCCGCTGCAATCCACATAAGTGTGTCTCCATTCAGCAGTCTTCCTGTGCCTTATCTGCACGCCCCAGGCCCATCCATCCCACCCCCCCCCCCTCTATCAAAGGTGGTTTGCGCCAGTGGATGCGCGCTGTCAGGGGCGCGAAAGGCCAAGGTGCCAAACTACATGTACACTTCAAAAGGTGTCTCACGCAAAGGGCCATCGGTCACATGGCCTTCTCAGACCCCGTGTCTCCAGCCAGGCCTCCCCTTGAAGCAAGCCGCCCCCCTAATATCACGACATACATACGTCATTCATTCACAAACACACCCCAGTTTCTAATACTTTAAAAACCACTCGTTATGTCTCATGAGAGCATCTTTGTGCTTTGCAAGTCAACTCCTGAACGTGCTACCTGGGAACCACTGAGATCTATGCTAATCTGCTCGTCGTTGTGCTATCCGTGAACTTCTGTGACCGCTTCGAGCATACCTATCAGTGCGCTACCTGTGGCCATCCACCTATTCTCCCGCAACATACTGCTCTGCTTGCTGAATCCAACTGTTTGTTGATCAAGGTAAGGCCATGTATCCTGGTCATATTTCGCAGATTTTTAAATTTCTATTTATTTGCGAGTAGAGTACCCAATAGTGCTATGTTCATTGGTCTCATTGCTATTGACTTGAATTTCCATTGCTATGCTATCAATAGATCTATTTATTTTCATCTTTGTCTATTGTCATTGAATTGCATCCTTCGGGGGTCCAGTCTATAATGTAAGCATGTTTCCTTCTCATGCAAGACAGAACATCCAAGGGACGAGTCACATGTTCAGATTTCAGTCACATCAATTATACATTTCTGCAACTTATGCAAATACTAAGCCGCACATAATGAACTGGTATAGTTCCTGCGACCAAAACAAACCTTGCATTGATCATTGTATGATTCATTTACTTTTGTATCAAATCTTTATTCTTGAAGATTGCATAATAATGTCGATATTTACTTTTCAGATTTATCAACAATGCCTGCCTGTTCGATTAGCGGTTGCCCTTCGAAGACCCATGCGAAATCTGAAGGAACTACAATGCATTTATTCCCGAAAACTGTTGATCGAATAAGAGAATGGGTCAGACATTGCGGATATCCACTGGATGAGCTGGAAAGTAGAGTCCAACAAGTCTTACAGGACAAGAGGGGTGATCGATACCGCATCTGCAGCCGGCACTTTTCCTTGGACATGTACACAACTTCTTGGGTAACAGAGAAGAATAAACGGCGAACGACACGGAAATTGCGCGAAAACGCTATTCCCACTCTATTCGTCCACATTCCGCCACCGGAGAGTCAAGTGTCCGGATTTAGCTTTAGGCCTTGCGGTAGTGTGTAGGTAGCCGAATGGATTAATTGATATTGTAGGTGTTCTATCCCTTGTAATAATTTCGATATTGATTTGAGTGTATAGTTTTTTGGAATAATGACATTCATCAATATATTCTTTTTCGATTTCATAACCCACATTTCAAACGGAATGTATATATATATATGGGGACATGGAACTGTGCTGTGTTGAGCATTTTTCAAGTATTCTGTCGGCTTACATGGCTATTTTTAATATTGGCATTTCATTATCAATCATTAATTCACCTTTACAACTTCTTGACTATCCCTTCAATCTGAAGCAAGAACATTCTACATCCTTGACGTGGTCGCAGTTATCAACCACTTCTAGCACGTATCAGGTAATCTTACTAGGCTAATCCGCTACATACCTGTTTTATGCATGTCAAGTAATACTTTTATTCTATCGTGTAATTACTTTACCGAATGTTTGGTTACTGCTTTCCAATTGATATACACCTTAGTTATCGTCCACTGGTGTTTGTTTTCAGTTCTAATTAGTGTTATCCATACTAATGTAAGTACTGTCTTTCAGGGAGATGCTGAAGCGTCCGCCACATCTACAACATTTCTAGATGTTCTTCAACAGCAGGAGGTATGGATACTGACAGCTCCATCGAGCGTCATCATCAGAGCTGGAATTCTTGTCGTTTGATTGTTCTACACAATGTTTCATTCGTGGTTAGCCGTTGATATGTACCTGTGCTGTCGACCCCAGGTGTGTGTTATGTTTTCACTATTGTAATCCTCACTAATGCAAGTACTATGTTTCAGGCAGTTGATGGAGCGTCAACCCCTGCACTTGATGCAGAGCCTGACATTCAAGTAATTCCGGGGGAAGTGGAAGCGGGACCATGCGTATACGAATCGGCGCAACAGCTTTCGGAAGTGCGCACTACATTTGCAACATCCATAGATATTCTTCAGCAGCACGAGGTATGGATAATGATAGCTCCATCATGCGTGATCATATAACGTGATTCCATTTGCTATACTTTCTTCCCTATTAATGCAAGTGCTGTATTTCAGGGAGACGACGAAGCTTCCACTACAATCACAACATCCAATTTAGATGATGCAGATGTAAATAATTCGTTGAAAAAAGTCGATGAAATGTGATCATATTTAGATTTTCCTTGATTCTTTTGGACAATGCATCATTTGTGGTTATCTCTTTATATGTAACTGTGCGTTCGACCCCAAGTGTGTGTTATGTTTCCAATATTGAAAACCATACTAATCCAGGTACTTTGTTTCAGGGAGACGACGGAGCTTCCACCACAATCACAACATCTCATTTAGATGATGCAGATGTAAAGGAATCGTGGAAAAAAGTCGATGAAATGTGATCATATTTAGATTTTCCTTGATTCTTTTGGACAATGCATCATTTGCGGTTATCTCTTTATATGTACCTGTGCGTTCGACCCCAAGTGTGTGTTATGTTTCCAATATTGAAAACCATACTAATCCAAGTACTTTGTTTCAGGGAGACGACGGAGCTTCCACCACAATCACAACATCTCATTTAGATGATGCAGATGTAAAGGAATTGTTGAAAAAAGTCGATGAAATGTGATCATATTTAGATTTTCCTTGATTCTTTTGGACAATGCATCATTTGTGGTTATCTCTTTATATGTACCTGTGCCGTCGACCCCAAGTGTGTGTTGTGTTTCCAATATTGAAAACCATACTAATCCAAGTACTGTGTTTCAGGGAGATGCGGATGCCTCCTCTCCAATACAACCATTCATGGCAGTCCATGCAGAGCCAGAGGTATGGATACTGACAGTTCCATCGAAATAGATCATCACAGGTCGAATACTTGTCGTTTGATTGTTGCACACAATGAATAAATCGTGTTTGGCTATTGAGATGTACCTGTGTGTTCGTCCTCACGTGTGTTTTATGCTAACAATATTTTGATACATAGTAATGAAAGTACTATGTTTCAGGGAGACAATGGAGCCTCATTCCGTGCTGTCTATGCGGATACAGAACATATAGTCGTTGCAGCGCAAGAGGAAGGGAGGACATGCGGCCCGCCAAAAATTTGCCACCAAGAAACCTGTCAACATTGTTGTGTTCTCCCATCAATGTTGAAGTAATAGATGTTGAAATGAGAGAGAATGAACCAGCCGCAGCATCCATAGACGCATCAGAACTTGATATCAGCGATATTACTTTCCAATGTGTTGAAATCTCCACAACGTCACAGGCCGAAACAACGTTGACGCAGGATGACAGTCTAATGAAAGAGAGCAAATACATTGTATTCGACAGTTGTTTGATGGAAATTATAAGTATGCTGAAATGTGTACATTCCATTAGAGGGAAAGTATGTGGGAAGCCATTGATTAATGTGACTCGTCAAATAAAAGGCAGTAACGTCAAAATAAATGGCGCCTGTAGATTAAATCATAGGTTCTCATGGTCTGCACAACCGATGCTGGGGAAACTGCCAGCAGGCAATCTACTGTGTGCAGCTGCATCACTTTTTAGTGGCTCCAGTTTTAGAAAGTTAGAGGCTTTCTTTCAGTTTGTGGGACTCCATTTCACTTCTAAAGCGCTGTACTACATATACCAATGTGATTATCTGTTTCCGGCCACTAGTGATGCTTGGAAAGTTGAACAATTGTCTCTAGCAAGTACATTCGAAGGCAAACGATTCAGGCTAGCCGGCGATGGACAGTGCGACAGCCCTGGATTTTCTGCCAAGTACTGCACCTACCACTTTCAGGACATGGATAGTAAGAAAATTGTGAGTTCGGTGGTCGTGCAGGTAACACAATGTACATCCTCAGTGGCCATGGAGAAACTAGGTTTTATAAAATCAGTGGAATATCTACAATCGAGGGGAATGCACATCGACCTCATAGCCACGGATAGACACGTTTCAATTGCCTAGACAATGTCATGATCTCTGCTTCCAAAAGGTCAGGACTTACCCAACTCCCTTGGAAGCAGACCCATAACCCAGGTTCTGAGTGCCAACCAGTCCCAATTGGGACCTTTTGGACCCTGTCCTGGCGCCAGTGGCACCAGGCTCATAAATATGCCCAGTCCCAGCGCTGGAAGCGCCGGGCTCATAATGCTTGGGTGGACTTACCTGCAGCAGACCATGCTGCTTACTTACCTGCCAGTTGAGCCTCTAATCCTCTTCTGTTTGGGACTACTTTTCCTGTTGGGTGGGGCAGGAGCCACTCCCTAGGTTCAGAACACTGGAACTCTTCTGGAAAGCAGGAACTCTTTTACCTAGGCGAGGCTGTGGAAGGAGAAACCTAAGCACTACAGGAGGCTATTTAAACCACACCCGATGGATGAATCTTGCTTTGCGTTATTCTGCATCCTCTGCAGCAGAACGCTCATCGTGTCTTCTGCATCTGATCCTGGGCCTAAGGGAAAAAGGCTTACCATCCTGAATCCAGTCTTCAGCAACACCTATAAAGACAAGAAAGAACAGGTTAGCATTACGGTCTTCAGTGACAGCGCGTCTCACCTGGTCCATCGGCTGTCACCAACGCCTCACGCTGCATTCCGGCATCTGAAAGACAAAGGCTTACCTACTCTTCGCGTGCTCCGGAGGTCTTCGCACTGCATTCCGGCATCTGAAAGACAAAAGCTTACCAACGCTTTGCACGCTCCGGAGGCCTTCGGCGCTGCATCCCGCATCTGAAAGACAAAAGAAGGTGCGTTTAAGGACATTGGGTAACTTTATTACTCACGTGCCATTACTCCTTCCCACGCCGAACCCAGTGGGTATTCCGGCACCCTTCAGCAGCTCCGAACTTGTACCTGCAAGATAAAAGGACAGTTAGTGCGCATCGTGAAGCAGGCAACAAGCGCTTACTTACGTGCTTCCAGGCGCTTCTATTTCTCACACGGGTTCCATCCTCAACTCACTTCAGCCCTTCATCCGCCATCGCCGGAACCCTGCAAAACAAGAGACCTCATTACAAAAGACTTTTAAAGACATTTGAAATACTCGGAACTTACCGTTCGTGCAGTAAACGACGGACAGCAGTCCTCTGAGGTCAAGAGGCCTGCACCCTTATCCAGTGAAGAAACTGGTTACGGCACCCTGCCCCGAGGCAGATGGAGAGCTCGGCGTTCACTTACCTAAGGTGAGAGCATTAACCTTTGGGGTTCTACAGGAGAAGAGAAGGGGAAGAAGAGAGAGACACCCAATAACCCCAGTTCATTAATCCCATATTTTCTATCTGCAGACATCTTACTCTTCGAGTCAGACATACAGTGCACAGAGGTCCAGCCCAAAGAGCCAACCGTGTGTTACACATCACCTTTGAAGATACGGTATTCGCCCAGTCAAGACCGGCGCCTCTGCGGGAATCAGGTGAGCGTTACAGACAATGAGAGAGCAGTTCCCACATATTAAACATCAATTTGACGTATGGCATCTTGCTAAATCAATCAATAAGAAAATCTCGGCCCAGGGAAAAAAAAAGGTTTTGAAAGTATTTTGCAGTGGTCACATTCTATCACCAACCATCTTTGGTGGAGCTCAAAAACTTGTGAGGGGTCAGTGGAAATACTACTTGAAAAATGGCGGTCACTGATGCACCACTGTACCAACGTTCACCGCTGGACAGCAAATGAACATTTCCACCAATGTGAACATGGCCCTTTGTCCCCAGAGGAGGCACGGAAGAAGAAGTGGTTGATTCCATCTTCACCGACACACAAAGCCATTGAGAAGATTGTTTTCGACAAAACTCTATCAAGAGATTTGAGAGGACTGACAGAATTCTGTCACACAGGAGATTTGGAGGTGTTCCACAATATGTGCCTAAAGTACAGGCAAAAGCGCTTGCATTTTAGCTTTCGGGGCATGAAACATCGCACTCTACTAGCGGTCTTGGCCCATAACAGCAATGTCGGACGTGAACAATTTAGGACTAGTGGTAAAGTAAGGATGCCTCGCTACACTAAGGTGTTTTCAAAACGAAGTAAGCAATGGGTGATCAAACCAGTCTATGATGAAATGCAGTTCGACTTTGTGAAAAGCCTTATTGTTGCTGTGTTAGAGAAGCACAGATATGGAATTTTGGACGTTTCTGTGCAGAGCAGTGATCCATTGCCACCGAACATTGCGACTGTGCCATGCCCACCCGAAGCACAGCTGATTGTGAAGTACAAATCCCGGTTTAAATAATTGCAATACGATTGTCTTTTTGTAAATAAATGTTATTGTACACTGTACCTGTAAACCTAACCCCTACCTTCACCATCATGGGTGGCGAACAAGCTGGGTGTCATCTTTGAATTCTCTCTATTCACCTCACATATGTGTATGTATATATTTTTCTCATGTCTCATCTCATGTAAATGTAAATGCTGCGCACTGTTAACGGAGGGGAGGCTTGCGTATTGCAAATAATAAAACAAACAAACAAACAAACAATAAATCTCACTTTTAACTCAACTCCTGTGGTACTTTATACTTTCCCTGACCTTCCGCCAAAAATTAAATGTCTCAAGTTGGGCTGCAAAGCTCGCAGACAACGGGGACAAAATTGCGGCACTTAGAACACGCCAGCCAAGCGGGCCGTGGCATTTGGGAGAGAAGCCAGTTCGCATTTGCACATTGAGGCGCACTACATAGACGGATTCTAAACTTCAAGTTCTCACAGATGCCTATACTACGTGATGTTGCAAATAAAGAATGCGAAGGACAGTGCCCAGATGAGGCCCACAAGTCGCACTGGAAGTATAAGGGTCTATTGTTTTTTGACCTTGAGACAGGGACCATGCCGAAAGAACTACATTTGAAGGAAGTGCGCAATAACGTAAGAGACGATAAGGCAGAAAATTCAGAAACCAGACCGAGTTTCAGTTTTAGGTCAGTATACGAAAAATCATTGTCAAGAGCACGGTCCGTTTTACAGACTGCATTACGAAGAGACACAATGGAAATTTCAAATATAATGTAAGTAAATCTTTACACGCTTTTATACCGGAATGAAGATTTCATGAATGGATGCATGAATAAATGAATGAATGAAGAGCTAGGAAAAGCAAGTAAAACTGTTCGTAATGGGCACATGGGCCTGCAGGTCCACTGGTCTCACCGATCTCGGTCCTTGGCCCAGCCACTTTTCCCTGCACTGCCTACCTGCACTACGGGACTGTCTCTGTATCCTTCAGCCCCTTCTCCCGGCATTTACCTTGCACTTGCCACCAGCTGGCCCTATTATTTAATTTGTATTCAACTAACCATGTACAGCCCTTCCCCATGCGCGACCAGAAAGACACCTGGCCTAGTAGGATCGTTGTCTGTCTGCCCTTGTTCCCCACCTGCCTCGTCACGCCTAGAAACACTTGAGTATAGGCGCGTTACAAATGCCATATCATATATCATATCATTCCTCATGCATGTAGACTGTCATTGATCATTGTGTGTTGGCCTCGATTTATCTTGTTACTTTTCGCATTGATTTTAGAGACAAACATACTCCATTGAACTATCCTTGCAAGCAAATAGTTTCTGATCGGCCGTAATAAATAAAATGAGTAATATTAATGAAGTTCGGCTAGCGAGACTAATTATCATTATTTTGTTTTAATAACAGGTATTTGATCCCTTTCTGCCACTGCCATCTGTTTGAGACACCGGCGGATGGATTCTTCAGCAGACACCTGCAGCTTCGTGTCAACACCTGGAGCACGATCACGATATTATGGGACGATCGCCAAGGCCCCACATGCCCTTACGCTGTACTAGTGGCTAGAAGCAACATATCAACCTTTAGGCTGGACTAGTGCCTAGTTGATGGAACAGCCTTGCGGTTCACCGTGCTTCCAAAGTGATTCTTTTTACGAAAATGAACACCCTGTGTACCATAAAGGAACAGCGCATGACTCAAGATGAAACGGAACAGTTATTGCGGATAAAGATAAAAGAAAATAAATGGCTTCCGGAGTTCATATGGCAATTGCTGAATATTCTCTAAACATTTAATGTCAAATAAATGTACTTTACCAAATGTACCGTGTTGCTGTTTCATTTTAAAGTACAGTTTCATATTCCGAATTGTGGCGCGCTGTGTTGTGAGTTGATCTGTGTTGGTTTCCGGGTTCTGTGTGGAGTCGCGCAGAAGACGACTGGGCGCGTTTGCCTACGCAGCACAGTAACGTCACGGGGAGAGGCGGGGAATATGAATGTTTTGATAATGTCAGGCTCAGGGGCGGGGGAATTGATTTAGTGCCGCAAAAGCAGGTCAGTCAGGGCGATCTGGGAAAAGATAGGATTATCAGAAAATGGCGCTCCCTGGTGCTTGTTTTCGCGTGCGTTTAATGGACGAAAACTCGGGTAAGGTCCATAGGAAAGTTTTCTAAAATCGAGCCACTTAGGCTTAAAAAAACATGGCCGACCCCTAGGGACAATAACAATTTTTACTAGACCATGCCTTTAAGCTCAGAGACAGGAGATGAACCATGCACTAGAAATGAAAAAGTTGTCTATTGAGAATGCTTCTCTCCCAGAGTCTTCTAGGTCTTCCAGTCCTAAGAGACCATGTATGCCTACAGAAATTGTAGATATGTATGAGGCTAGGCTTGATATTTTGGATTGGTTGGCAATGTTTGAGTATAACCATGGGATTCAAGACATTACAGGGAATAAGTTGCTTCCTTGGCTCTTCTCTGGGCTACCCACTGTTGCATCTGATGTTGTGATGGAGTTGGGGGAGATGGATAGGATGGATTATGAGTGTGTTAAGCTAGCTTTAATTGCTAGATTTGGGAAAACCCCTTCCCAGTACCTTAAGAGGTTTGGGACCCTCAAAAAGCATGATGGTACCCCTTGGGCTACCTGGGTATGGGAATGTTTGAAAAACTTACATGGTTGGGTCAAGGGTTACAGAGTTAACAATTATGAAGGTATGAGAAATCTTGTTTGTTGGAGTCCATTTATGATGCCTGCTCTCCTGACCTCAGATAGCACTTGGCTGATTCTAAGGAGATAGATCCAAAGAAGTTAGCTAAGGCTGCTGACTTGTGGGTTGCCAACAGGGCTACTCACAAGGATTCTGGGCCAACTCAGAAGAAGGATGAGGGAAAGCAGCCAAAGAAAGATAACAAGAAGAATTCTAATACCTCCACTCCAAAAGAGGGCCCGAAACAGAATAAGGGTAAGCCACAAGGGAAACCGAATCAGGCTAGTGTACCTTCTGGACCCAAACCAGAAGGAGGTCAGAACAAGCCCCCATACATCAAAACATTTGTGAAATGTTATGTTTGTGGGTCAACTGACGACGTGAAAGGGGATCCCAGATTTAAGGGTAAACATTCAGGGGTCCACACTGTCTCCTTAGCCTTCTCCCCAGAGGAAGATGTATCTATGGCAAGTGGAAACTTTCACCTACTGGCTGATGAACCCATGAGAGTCTCAGCTACTGTTTCTTTAGTGTCCCTGGGTTTGTGGGAACAACAGAACTTAGATGTTTATAATTCCATCCCAGATAATACTAAAGAGTATTATAAAGACAGTGTTCTTGTGAATGGCCAGGAGACCCCTGCCATCAGAGACACTGGAGCCAGCATAACTGTGGTTGATTAATCATTTTTCAAGTTAGAGGATGTTGCTAAGGCACCCAAACACCTAACCAAGTTAGCTGGAGGCCCTGCGCCAATGCTTCCCCAGTTACCAGCTCCCATCCAGTGTAATGACATGACTGTCAAGATACCTGTTAGTGTGCAGAGTGAAGTGCCTGGGAGAGTCCTGTTGGGTAATGACCTGAAAACTCTTGGAGTTGTGTCTAGTACCCACAGGCCTCCCAATAAAAGGAGACAGGAGCTCACTAGGCCTTCAAGAGAGAGGACCTTAAGAGGCTCTCCAGGGGACTTGATAGAGGAAACTATCACCACCAGTTCACAGGACTTGCTCACTGCTATTTCCAGAAAGAAAGAGGCAAAGGGGAAACCTAAGACCTCACAGAAGAAAGCAGACAGCACCCCTGTGCTACCAACAAGGACATCCCTAAGATTGTCCAAAGTCACACCTGTGACTCCTCCACCTGCTGAGACTGAGTGTGAGGTACAACCCTGTGTGGTTGATCCAGTCTCTGAAGAATCAGATCTGGAAGAAGACATTACTCTAGTTGGAGATCTGGATCCTGTTGACCATCCTGAGCTGCAGTCTTTACTGGCAGAAGGTGGACCCAACAGGGCAGACTTCAGCAGAGGACAAAGAGAGAGTCCTACTCTTGAAGGTCTTCGACAACAGGCAGCTTCTCAGCTTGATGGGCAAGAAGCTGGGAAGCATAGGTTGCACTGGGAAGATGGCCTCTTCTACCGTGAACCGACTGAGTCTATCCCTGAGGACTGTAAAAGACTTGGAGTGCCCCTAGAAAACAGACTCCAGTTCCTACAGTTGGCCCATGAGATACCTCTGGCTGGTCACTTGAGTTTCAAAAAGACCAAGAAAATTTTCAGGAAACAGGTTTATCCTGGTTGTAGTAGACCATGCTACTAGATATCCTGAGACAATACCTATGAGAATTGTTATGGCTCAGGCTGTGGCTAAGGCTCTACTTGGTATTTTTACCAGAGTAGGGTTTCCTAAGGAAGTGATATCCAACAGGGGATCCAATTTTATGACCTACTACATGCAAGCCATGTGGAAAAACTGTGGTGTCACTAACAAGTTCTCGACAGCCTACCATCTACAACCCAATGGACTGGTAGAGAGGTTTAATCGTACTACGAAGAGCATGATAGGTGCTTTAGAGGAACCCCTTAAAAGAAAGTGGGACCTTATACTGCCATACCTTCCCTTTGCTTATAGAGAAGTCCCTCAGGATGGAGTTGGATATAGTCCCTTTGAACTTCTTTATGGCCATCCAGTCAGAGGTCCTTTGGCCCTGATTAAGGAGGGGTTGGAGAGTGCTCCTTCCCCCAAGCCAGTCAGACTGACTGACTATGTAATAAGTCTCCGGAGGAGAATGTCACACATGATGGCACAAGCTAGTGATAACTTGAAAGCAGATCAGGCTCTGGTCATACATTGGCATGACCAGAAGGCCAACATGGTTGAGTTTGCTCAAGACCAGCTTGAGCTAGTAATGGTACCAACAAGGCAGAGGGCCTTGCAGGATAAATGGATAGGATCCTTCAAGGTTGTGGGCAAACCTGGAGAGGTGAACTATCTGGTGGACTTAGGCAGACCTAAGGGATATGTCTCAAGACCAGAAGTGGGAGCTTTGCTTCTAGCTTCAGCTCAAGAGGAGGAGGAGAGTGAACCTCTACCTGCCCTACTCAGAAGCTAACCTTTGGATGAGAAAAAAGAAGGTGTTAATCTCTCTTCTAATCTGACATCTGAACAACAGGAGGAGCGCAAGTTTCTGTTAAATCAGTTTGCCTCCCTGTTTTCACTTTCACCAGGCTTAACCCCTTGGGGCCAGCATGAAATTCTAACTGGTGATGACTGTTTACCTGTGAAAAGCAGAGGGTACAGAAAGTCAGAACATGTAAGAACCCACATAAAGGAGGAGGTCAACAAGATGCTTGATCTCAGAGTTATAGTGCCATCTACAAGTCCATGGTCTAGTCCAGTTGTTCTAGTACCAAAGGCAGGATCCAAGGAGTTGAGATTCTGTGTGGACTATAGAGCTCTAAATGCAGTCACAAAGACTGATGCCCATCCTTTACCAAGGACAGATGAACTGGTGGATAAACTTGCTGCAGCCAAGTACCTCAGTACATTTGATCTGACGTCAGGCTGTTGGCAAATAGCCCTGACAGACCATGCCAAAAAACAAACTGCATTCTCAACCACAGCAGGCCTCTACCAGTTTAAGGTAATGCCTTTTGGACTATAGAATGCACCTGCAACATTCCAAAGGATGGTTAACCAGGTTCTGACTGGGATGGAGGACTTCTGCATGGCATACTAGAATGACATTGCAGTGTTCAGCCCTACTTTGAAAGAACATGTTGACCACCTAGGATAGGTTTTGCAGGCTCTTGAGCAGGCCCATCTGACCATAAAGGCGAGTAAGTGTCAAGTTGGTCAGAGTAAAGTGGTCTACCTTGGACATGAGGTAGGAGGAGGTGAAACCAGGCCATTGCCTAGCAAGGTACAAGCTGTACAAAACTGGGCCACCCCTTCTACTCAAACCCAGGTGAGAGCCTTCCTAGGCCTCACTGGTTACTATAGGAACTTCATAGAGAACTATGGGACCATAGCTTCTCCCTTGAATGTGATCTCCTCACCCACATTTCCTAAAAAGGTCAAGTGGAAGGAGGTGTGCACTCAAACATTTGAAGGACTTAAGAAAACCATTTGTCAAGCTCCAGTCTTAAGAGCTCCAGACTATAACCAAACCTTCATTGTGCAGACAGATGCTTCCAATACAGGTATAGGTGCAGTTCTGAGTCAGCTGGATGAGAAAGGTAAAGGTCTTTCTCGTGTTTTATTCTGCGCGCCAAACCAAGTTTGGTTCCTTTGTTCGCTGTCCTTTGGCGGGTTTCTACACAAAAGCCCTCCTTAGGCGCCTGACTGTCTGGGTGGACAGGATGTGAGGGACGGGTTTGAGGCCCCCTGCACAGGGTCTTCTTGGAGACCCAAGTCACCCTCTAGTTTGATTAGCTAGGTGACTGTCCTGCCAGGACAGCCACCCTGCTGTGTGATTGACAGCCAGGCTGTGTGAATGGGGGAAAACTGCTTAAAAGCAGGTCTCTGGGACTTGGAAGGCAGAGTCGCCACTGGAACGAGAGAACCAATGAGGAGCTGAGGAAAACGACTGCTCCAACTACTGGACATCCCAGTGAAGCCCTGCTGCAGGTCCGAATCGCCTGAAACTCCGACGACAGTGAAGATCCGCAAGGAATCTTCTACTCTTGAGCCTGGTGGGACCAACCAGCTCACAAAGCCCCTGGACCTCCTCTTCAGCCTGGTCAAATGTGCTGTGCTACAGGAAACCGGATAGCCAGTGAAAGAGAGCCCATTTGTGCTTTTAAGGAGAGCACCTTTTATTCGACGCTTTGCTCTGCTGCGGGGTTCTTCCCTGGGCAGCGCAGGTGCCTCCAGTCTTCCTCCTTCTTGTCAGTCCGACAGTCGCTTCAGTAACCGTGAGCCTGCAGGAACTGCCAGGAACTACTGCCTCAGCTACAGCATTCTTCCTCATATAAGGTACTGTTCAAATCCGGTCGTTCGTTCCGTCCGACCGTGGTGAAAGTGTTTTAAATCTTCCACCTCTCCGAAGGCTTGTCCTTCTCTACTCTTTTGAATAACTTTTCCTCCAACCAACTTCGTTTTGAACTCTTGGCAAAGACTTAACCGCAAACTACTCTGAACTGTGTGATCCTCTGCAAAGACTCTGAACCATTAACATTGGCCAAGGCCTATTGATTTGAATCTTAGTTGTGGTAAGCCTTTTCTAGATTGCCCTGCCTATCACTTGTTGGTGTTGTTGATTTTTGATAACCTTGTTCTTTCCCTCCCTTTTTAAATTGCTGTAGTGCCATTTTGCTCACACTTCATTTTGAGCTTAACTTGTCCAGAATTGATTGGGTGTGGTGTAGTGTATTAAGATTGTGATTTTCTGCTGCTTTATATTAGTGAACTGTTTATAACTGATGGTGTAAATAAATGTGTATTATTTTACTCAGAAACATTGATGTTAGGGAGAATTCTCTCTTTAGCCTGAATTTCCTAACCTAGTGAGTCCCCCAGCAGCATTTCTGGATTTCTGGAGTTTGTTTTTTTCTCCTGCCAAGAGTGAGACTCTTTTTCTCCCACTCTTGGACATGATTTATGGTGTTCCTTTGACTGTTAATGTGTTTTATGGGCTATGGGGTCCTTTACTCTATAGGGTCTCATGTGTTTTTACTATGTGTGTTACACAGCACCCTCCGTGCAGTAACACAGGGGTGTCATAGTGACACCCCACCATAGACTCCATACCCCGGGACTGACTACAGTCTCCCAGGGCATGTAAAGTCACCATTGGCTTTACTAGTCCCAAATTATTAACAGAAACCAGTACAAACCATCATATTGTGGACGTACTGGTCGGGGCAATTCGATTGCCCCGGGGTCTGTTAGTCGAGGGGGCACGTGTCCGTCCCCCCTGATCGAGTTTTGGCTGGTGGCAGTGGATACTACTTTTTATATTCGACCGCAAATATTTCCCTATGGGATTTTCCCATTGTTCGAGGCTACCAACTTTAATTATTTAATTCTCATAGCCCCGAACATACCGCCGGTTTATTTAATTAATTAATTTGCTGGTTGGTATTTTTTGCCAGGACTCGATTCTAAAATGGCGTTTGTGTTCTCTTCTGTGACTCCAACCCAAGTCGAGCCCTTTGTTCCACTTTTTGGCGGGCTTCTCCACAGAAGCCTCCAAAAGTGGTGCCACTCTGTCTGGGTACCACAGGGAGTGTGGGAGGGGGTTTAGGCACCCTGGACCAAGTTACCTTGGTAAATCAAGTCGCACTCTTGTGTGATTGGCCCAAGTGGTGAGCCGGCCGGCTCACCACTTAGCATGTTTGATTGACAGCTAGGCTGAGTGAATGGGGGTATGCTGCATAAAAGCAGGGCTTTGGGGACTGGAACTTCAGAAGTCACCACAGGACCTGAGAATCCGACGAGGGAGAAGCTGAGCCGACCTACCACGACGACACCACCGGTGGAGCCCTGCGGAACCGACTCACCACTTCCCGACGACAGAGAAGATCTCCCGGCTGGAGAGGCTTCTTCCCCTGTCTGGTGGGCACAACCAGTTTACCTTCTTCTCTTCCCACCCCAGACCGGTTTGTGGTCGAACTGCCCGTGCCAAGCACCCCAGCAGCCGGATAGCCACTTACCAGTGGACCGCGAATCAACGGACCGCTCCTTGTACCTGAGAAACTCTGCAGCTGGTTTCTTTCCTAGCAGTGCAACGGACTCCTGTCTTCCTCCCCGACGAGATCCTCTCTTCCCCCAGACGAAGCACCGACTTGCATCCACTGCCAGGAACAACTGCCCCTGCTGGAGTATTCTCACCACTTTAAGGTACTGTGTCCGCCAGGCCTCCCTTTCTAAAGATTGCTACAAGGTAATAATAACCCCTTAACCTTCTGGACTGGGCTGGCCGCCTTGACCCTCTAACTGGTCCCTTTCTTTGGTCCAACTCCTTTTTGAACCTTTACAAGACTTTTGTGCACTGAAACCGTGTGACCTTGGACACATTTCGTTTTGATCCTCTTAAAGCGGATCCGGCCTACTGACTCTGAATTCACGGTGTTACTTTGCCTTCCAATCTTGTTGTGTTCGTGAAAAAGTGTTGGGATCTGTTTCAATTTATTTTCTGCTTTTCTCTCCCTTTTTAAAACGAATTATTAGAGTGCCATCTACGTTAAGCGCTCAGTGCTGTCTGAAAATAAGTGGGGCGTTACTTAACACTTGTCTAATATTCTTTTAAGGGAGTGTATATCTTTTAGTGACCGTGTTTTTGAATTGCTTACTATTAGTGCCTGTGTGTTTTTCTAGATGTGGTTTTAAATAAATAATTATATCTCTTTTACACCAAGCCCTGGTCAGTGTTTACTTGTTCTATTGTGTTTTCTTGACCTATTGTGAATACTCTGTATACTGCCTAACTCTTCTTGAGGGAAGTCTGACTGCTCAGCCACAGCTACCAAGTGAATCTGTGTCGTACAGACTGCTACCAAGTGGGCTTACTGCCAAACACCTGTAGTCCTAAATCTTTTGCAGTGGTCCCAGAGGGAACAGCACAGGTTTCTGCCTAACAATTGAATCATTGTTTGTTTGAACCATAGTAATTGCTGTCCTTTGTGTAACTTCTGATACTGCTCACTTTACTCTTGAGATAAGTCTGGCTGCTCAGTCATCGCTACCACTTTACTGTGTAGTACAGGCTTGTACCAAAGTTGAATTTGTACTTGCACTTGTAGTTTTAATTTTGTGTGGTGTTCGTGAACGGTACTGCATATGATTCTGCCTAACAAACATCTACTACCAACTGTAAGTACTGTTTAACTTAGCCCCTCCTGCGTGTCATTGCTGCGTGTCAATAAACCAAGATAAAGAATATACCTAGCCACTACGACAACCTAATACATAATACTAAACTACAAGGATTATAAGACATACAACCAGTCCTCCAGATAAGGTGCATACAAGGACCTTTTACGCATGAAAATCTTGTAAATACGATAGCTTTATTATTTCCCTGCGTACATTTATACACAAGTATGGAGCAGAGGGCAGTGCAAAGGTCAGGTTACTTGACAGAAAGCAGAACTCTTCTTTTGATTTTCATCTATGGATGCAATTGCAAGCCATGGATAAAAGCCTCTGAAACAGAATGTATTTCTCTGAAGCCTTTCAAAAAAAGAAATTGCACACTGTGATAAAAGGAATGGTTTATTTCCATTCAGCTTCTGCTGTGTTTCTGCTCATGGAGCAAACAGAAGCACTGTGCATATTTATCTTCCTAACATTTTATAAAATTAATAAGATGGAAAACTAAGTTGCAATTGAGAATTAATCTTTTAACAAATTATGATTTTTTTACCCTAGTGAGTGAAAGCAAACCAGTATTGTACAATTGTATCTTTCAGAGTTCCTGTGCTGTGTGTATAATCATGCGGAGGCAGATCATTTTTGCACTGATAATTTGATTTACACTCTAATTATAAAACTGTGTGTAAAAAGATGAGTATGCACTTTCTAGTGTACATCCATTCAACCTTTCAGTCAATGGGGTACATTACTATAAATGTTCAGTGGCAGAAGAGTCTTTGTTCAAGGGTGAGTGATTCATTATACCAATCACAGGTATTCCAGCCTCTCCAATCTTCAAGACTACAATTAAAACATCCAAAACCTGACTCTCCAGGAAGTTCAAGCGCTGTTCCAAAACAAACAAATGAATGTTACATTTGTAAATGAAATAGAAACTCAGCAAAACATGTCTTTGTGATAATTCCAGATAGGTATTTAACTTTATGTATTGCTTCATACAAGGTACGTCCAACATCTCGGCACTGTGATTATTATATCTCAGTCGATACTCAGTTTACGATCCTCTGAAGGACGTTAGCCAATAAGATAGTTCAGCCAGTTGAGCGCTTGTTTCTATGATCTGTGCGTGATCTGTAGGTTGCAGGTTTGAATCCCGGCAAAGCCAACTCACCCTTTCATCCGTTTGAGGTCAAAAAAGTAGTACCGAATTCAGTTTGGTGATAATTGTGATCAATTTGTTCAATTTACAGCGCTTTGCCAAAAGCGCTATATAAATAACCATTTGAACATAAGACTAGATATAGAATTTAGCATGGAGTCCTTGTCTTTCTGCACTGTTGTATCATAACATTGGCATACCTTTAGGTAGTAACAGCTCTAGAAAATGGGGGCTTTCATTAAACATCAAAAGAAAATTCTGTTATCGAACCTCAAAACACACAATACAATTCATGTTTGCTTTATTATGTAATTGGCTAGGTGTTTGTGTTTTCAACATTTAAATATATACAGGAGAGAGCAAATGGCCAGACCTTAGAGAAATAATGAAAGGTGTACTGTCACAATGCAGAAAGCTGACGCATATTAATGATTTCCAAACAGTTTTTGCACACGTCGGCTGGATGCCACATACATTTTACTCTCTTGCAAAGGAAAAAAAGTAATTTTTACTCTCTTGAAATCACTTTTACTCTCAGAGTTTAAAAATAGGGAGTAAAATACTCCCACCTCAAAATCTTATCTGGAGCACTGCATACAACCCACTAACCAAAGCCTCTAATTTCATACTACAATTCAAACAAAATCCCACACAACCACCTCTCTCACAGCAAACAGCACAGACTTCACCACACTGCAACAACACACAATCAACACATAGATCGCAGCAACAGCACGTGAGGGTTCGCTTCGATCCTATATGCACTCCCAAGCTCAGCTCACGGTGAAAACCAAACTAAATCTGCCAACAGTACACCACCTCTCACTTTCCTATGCCCTCTTCACCCACTAACCCACCACCCCCACCTTTTGTTTACAGATCCGCCTGAGTGCCTGGAGGCCAACTCCATTAGTGATGGTGCGCTATATAAATACCTTTAACATTAACATTAACATTTCTTGGTGCTTTGTACAGCATAAAAACCGCAAAGCCTCTAGGAGACTGCGGGGCACGGCCCTTTGATCCCAGCAGCTGTCAGGCCACTTACCAGGAGACCGGGGTTTTCCATCCCCTCCCGATGGGCATCTTCCTGGCGGGTCTACCCGCGCTTTCGTGCTTGGGGTTCCGTGCTTCGGGGGGCTCCCGGAGTCCGGGATCGCTTTCCCCTGCGCATGAGCGGGCGTGTTTTCGCTTCCGCGCATGCGCGGTGGGCTGGGCGCTCAGAGCATTGGAAGCTTGCTCCTCAAGCCTTGTTCAGGGCTCACCAGCACCTGGGAATGATGCGGCTTGCGTTCCAAGCCTCCCAGGTGCTGGTGGCCCTATAAGAGGGGCAGAGGCTGTCTTCTAATCGCGTCTCAACGCGGTTAGTGCCTGATCGTGTTTTTCGCTCCTCAACCTTTTTGCCTGCCTTATTCCTGCTCCTGTTTTGTTCCCATGTTCCTGCCTGTGATTTCTTCCTTCATTGTCCTTGGTTAGGTTCCTGCTTTGTGGTCCTTGCCCTGCGCTTCCTTTTGGGGTCTTCCCTTCCTGTCCCTTGGGTTAGTGCCCCTTGGTTCCTTGGCAGACCTGGGTAGCCTTCCTTCCTGTTTTCTACCTGGTCATTCCCTGGCCCTCTTTGCCTCATTGTCTCTGTCTGGTCTGCCTTCTCACCTGCCTTCCACTCCCTTCGAGAGATTCTGGATCATCTGCTTATCCTGTCTGCAACTTTCATCTGTTCTGTGGATTAGACTCTCCAGCAACTTCCTTCCCTGCCGGATCTTCAACCAGGTCCGTCACGCCTACTGATGGACTGCCAATACGCAACACTTCCCCTTCCAGTGCTTGCACTGTCCTGATGTCATAAAAATCAGGGGAGAGTGCATCGTGACGTTGGGAGTGGGTTCACCTTCTGCCCAGTGTCTATGTTGGGTTGAGGTCGGGCCGGTTCTCCGCGTCATACCTACGTCGGGGTATAGCAGACAGTCTGGCAGCCAATTCACGATCTGCGACTAGACAAACAGGTATGCAGCATTCCTGTGATACATAACATAACAGTAGCTAAGCGGCCCTTAAAGCACCAAAGAGGTCTGTTGAAGCATAACGGAATGTCCACCCGGATGTTGGAAACTCCCTCTAGCCCTAGTAAATCGAAAGCTTCTAAACCGTAATCAGGAAATACGGCAGGAGGTGTGGATACGTGGTTGGCGTCCGAATGAGTAATATCTTCCTAATAACAATGCAACTGCTAACTAAACTGAAAATTACATTGTCACGTTGTTACACGCAGAATGAAAACACGGCAGCGAACAAAGGCGTCTGGGGTGGACCCAGATGGTGAAATGAACGGAGAGAAAGCCGTTGACCACTCCAAGAGCCCTCTCAGAGAAATTTCAATAGAAGATCCCTAATGCCGAGATTGAAATCTTTGCAGATGGAGGAGGGAGACGAGACGTGTCTCCAAGGAAAGTCGGCAATGAAAACCAGGAAAACAAGTCTGGTGAGCCCAATTTCCCCCCAAGAGGCGGCCTACCACTCCCCCCCACAGGTTGTGGGGAAAAAAAATCAGATAGTCCCTAATGAGTTATTACAAGAGAAACCCAAGCCTGCTGAAATAAGACCTGAAGTGGGCGAAGGGATTTCTGATGATGTCTTCACTGAGCTAGATAGAAATTGCTCTATCACAGTCCTTGTAAATATTAAGGTGGCAACCTCCCACGTGGAGGTAGGCCCACCAGGTGTCCTGTTGGGACAACTGACTCCTTGTAAGCAGACAGTTGAGCCCTACACTAAGATGGGAGAAAGAGCTGGTGAGTACTCAGAATCACCACAACCATACAAGAACTCAAAACTCGCTGCCCAATTAGTTAAAGTTCTCTCTCTCTTAACAGAAAAAATCTCTACTCAAAGGAGGAGGAGTCTAGTCTCCATTCAAAACAGACTCTCAGAAATTGAGGCAAATATGTCATCAGAAGAGATGTCTATAAACCCACCTCTGTATGCGGGGAGAAATTGGCTCATAAGTGAGCCCAATAAGAAGATTGATGATATTGTACAAAATGGCAATATTGATTTGATCTCACCGACGATGCAATCATCTTAATCGAGTCCTGAGTACTCTGAGAATATAACACCTAATAATCCGGTGATTAATTACTCGATTAACTCCTTGGACTCTAGCCAAGAGGAATCAGATTGGGGAACACATAGAGGAGAAGAGGCACTGTCATTAACAAACAGGGAAGCAACAGATTTACAAAGAACTTAGCTTTCCTGTCAATCTCTTTGTCCCCATTTACAAAACTAAATGAGGCGATTAATGACACCATGAGGGACCAGGGCACCTTGATTGCAATGTCACAGACCAAGCTAGCAGCATTGGAGAATCTAGCTATTAAAGTGGAAGCTCGTCTGGATAAAGAGGCGGAAACTTCCGCCCAATGGCAGAATTGCTTGTGCAATTTTGCACAAAGAGAATCCTCTGATAACTCGATCCTAATGGAAGCAATACTGGAAGATTAGAAGATTGTAGGTGGATGAGGTCAATGTGGAAAGGGCTTCAAAGTAAAGATCCCTTACCTCAAGTGAAAGAGCCGTCTCCTGCCCCCCCAAAGGCCTGAGGTTGCATCAGCAATAGTGGACATAGTGCTTGAATACCAAGGAAAGAAAATTGTACCTAATATTTTCTCTATCTTTACGGATAAGGACACTAGGGGGCCCAATGGGGGAAGAGAGAAACCATCCATAAAGAGAACAAAGAAAACAAAAAACCAACCTCTCCCGAAGAAAAATAAATCCAACGGTTCGAGGGCCTTTCTATGCAACCTAAGAACCCCACCACCCCACAATCTCCTTAAAGAGCAGAATAGAACTGGCAATAACGGTGGAAGAGCCTGCTCCAGGGGAAAAAAAATAAAAAATAACTATGTTCCCAGAGGTACAGTGTCATGAAGCACCGTACACGTCCATTCTGGACTTCGTTGTCCCTGACCCATAGGGGACTGAACTCAGCAGTACTCCCAACATGGCCGCTGAACACGGAACGTTGTTTGCCAGTCTCTGTGTTGTACGCTGTACTTTCTACAACGCGGACACGCCCCCGCGGCCCTGCGCGTCTCAACGCTACCCCTTGCAGATTCCTGGCTCCCGGTCCCCTGAATCTCCTCTTCCTTCATCCTTTCCCTTTTTTTCCTCATCTTGTATATCCTGGATTGCCACTGCATTCGTATCTCCGAGTGCGCACCTTGCCGTTTCCTGGACTTCTTCCCGGGCATCTGAACGCTTCCTGGAGTCGGGTCGAACCGCACGCTGGAATCCAAGGACACACGCACAGGGTTGTACAAAACCCGAACAGTGCGAAAGAAGACATCTTCGAAGATCACAAACAAACAATACAGATAGGTGAGAAGGGGGGAAACCTGTGACATACAGAGCCCACCTAGAGAAGATCCTGGGGATATAGGGGGTGCCACATGTCTTAGCGACTTAGTGGAAATTATCGAGCAAGACAGAGAGGACGCGAATTGGAACAATCTCTCCAAATCAGAATGGGTGGAAATTGCGCATTTAGCCGCTGAGATCACGGACAAGCCTAGTTTGGAGGTGGGGAAAGTGGAGAAGAGAGTAGGCTCCATCAACTTAAGAAAAACTGAGGGGGAGAAACAATTCCTTACTATGGTACAGAAAAGAAAGAAGTTGAACCAATTGAAACCACCTCAACAGGCCTCCCCCAGCCGGTTAACATGGAAAAGATCCTATGCTAAAGGCGACGTGCATAAAAGGGAAGGACTGAAAATCCTCCTGGAACGAATCGTGAGTGGTCGTAATGCTCCAATCTTAAATAGGAGGAATGTTATGAAACTGTTCAACACATCTCAAGCTTGCGATTCGTTTCCTCTGATGGCATTAGAATTGTAGAATTCGTATCTGAACAGACTACTGACTGGGTGGTCCTACACCTGCTCTCGTTGGAGATAAAGGTGGCAATCTTAGAACAAAGCGAGAAAATGCTGCCCCTGGGATACGACCTGAAAGACTATGAAGGATCTGGCCTTCTATCTGACCCCTTAGCAAAATGGAACAAATAAAGATCATCAAAGCCGAAAGCACTCAAATAAAACAGTACCAAAATCAAAATCAAAGAGGCAATATCCAGATAGTACCTCTGAAAGTCCACAGCATATAACTAAGTCATGCCCCTCCTAACAGAGAATCTGTAATACTGAGAAGACTGAAACAAAGTCGTTACGAGGTGCGGAAAGTAAATTGGTTAACTCCCGCTCACCAAAGAGAACATTTGCGAAGCCGCTAGTAGCAAGAAACATCGACCTGAGTAAAGTTTGCTTTACTGTGAGTAACATCGGACAACTGGAGGCCTGTGAAATTTGGGAGTGGCTGGCAGAAGGGCTAGCACTGAGGTCTAAGAAATAGATTGTCCAAAAGCACAATACCCCAGTGATTTGGTTTGCGGCCTGGAACACAAGGGGCTTTAAACCCCTGTTTACGGACTAAATGAAGGCCCTAAGCAAGTATGAGATTATCTGCCTGCAAGAAACTTGGCTCAGGAAGGCTCTGTCTTGTGACGGTTATGAAGCCTTCCTAAATCCAGCTAGCAAGGGTCCCATGGGAAGACCGTATTTAGGGTTATTAACGCTGGTGAAGGTAGATTCAGTATATGAAGTGTCTGCTCATTCTACTCCAAATGCATATATGCAAGTCCTACACCTGAATAGAAAAACCCAGAATAAACAGGAAAACCTACTTCTAATAAATGCATACTGGCAGGTGAACTCGGACAAAGAAATTAATTTTGTCCAAATAGTATGCAAGGAGGTTGATCGAGTCCTGGCAGATTGGAAGGAAGCCCTCACGATCATTTGTAGAGATCTTAACATACACATATTAGATGAAGGACTTACAAAAAAAGAAAGAGACTTACCAGGCGGGTCCTGCAACTGGCATCAAGAAACAAACTTGAGAGACCTCCAAATGTTAAATGGACAGATGTTGGGGGAAACCCCAGGAAGATGTACTGTGGAAGTGTTGTGTAAGTGCTGTGCCTTGGACTATAGGGAGACGCAGTGTGCTGCACCGTTGTTTTCAGCTGCTCGTGATTTTCAGCTCTCTGCTGGTAATTCCGCACCTGCCACTTTAAGGCTTGCACTCCCATAATACGTGGGGCTACGCTAAGCGTAGCGGAAATGTTGTGCAAGTGGTTGGCAATGTGTGGGGCAACGTACTGGAACTGGCCCTGATATTACTCAGAAGCTGTATCACTTACTGTATTCATTGGAGCTTCTCTCACACGGTGGTAACGTGCTAACCTCTGCTTTCGTTGTTGGTACTTTGACTTGCTAAGTATATCTACACCTTTCAACGGGACTTTGCAAACACTGTACTGCAAGTATTCTATTGTAAACTAGTGCTTCTCAAGTCCACTTTTAGCTCTCCAGGCCGGGGAGGGGCGGGGGGGAGACTGACTCTGGCGGCTCCTCGAGCTGTCGGGATTTCCCTGTCCCTAGGAGAGTCCATTGCATTACAAGCACTGCATTTCAAGCAGACGGCGTTTAGGTTTCTTTTTGGTCGCAAGATAGATTTGCCTTGATGTGACCTGGGGCTGCGAGCAAGGCTCTCCCCATCGGGTAAACATCAAATAAGGCACTAACTTTATTTTATGACTGGGATCGCCGTAGATAGCCTGGAATTGTGAGAAGACTCCTCGCTCCTCCGCGATATTGGTGGAGCTTGAACAATTGTGTCTTTGTAATTTAGGCTATTTGTCATATTTACTGCTTGCTCTGTTTTAAGATCAGGGACTGGGGTTGTGAGCAGTTCTCGCCTCAGTGCCCACGTGCGCAGTCTAAACAGACATAACAGAAGGAGTCTTTTCTTTTGAAACAATTGGATTCATTTTTCCCCGTGTCGTTACAACACAGGGTTTGGGGGATATTTAAGCTCCCTCGTTATTTTATAGCCAAGCTTTCTTTGTGGGCCTGGTGAATGAACCTGAGGGTCCTTACTTTTATTTGATTGGGTAACGACTGTGGGAGGACTGCGATTTTGTTTCCCAAAGGCAGCTTTTTTTGAGTCTAAGGATTCACTTGGACATTTCTAAATCTTTTATATATTTCATCAAACAAGGTTCATATTAAATCATATTGCAGTGTTTTTTTTTTATTTCACCTAGAATATTGCCCAAAAACAAAATGGGGGTTATACTCAGAAGTATGGGTTTGCCAGAAGAATCCCCACCACAGGGGGAGGGGCCCTCTTCAGGTAGTAATTACCCTTCCTTTACCACCCAAAGTGATTCTAGCTGAAACCGAGGGTGTTTTGCAAACACCAGTTGAAGACATCCCGGTGGGCAGCCCACCTAGAGCCTCTGTGTCAGAGAAGGAGGTCCAGTGGGACGCCAGGCATTGAGCCATCAAACCGGCGGACTATATGGCTGAGGTTGTGGGGAACTTAAATCGGGTTCTCTCTAGCATTGAATAAAACGTTAATTCTATGGTGACAGAGGCAGTGACGGGGGAGACTGGTCTAGTATCAGACAACTCAATTTTGGCCCCTTTGCTCTCACGTGAGTTAGCCAGGAAAGCTAATGCATTGCTAGATTTTAAATCTAAAGAATGGTTAATCCCGGAGTCCCCTTTACAAGAAAGGGGTAGTAGAGAGGGTTTACGTCATCAATTCTTCAGCTAAGGGTGGTTGTTTTATGGGCCCTGGCTTCTCGAGGGGTGTGGGGGAGTGCCAAGGTGGGTTAGAAACGACCCCACAGACAAACAGTTGGGGTTTAGTTCTCGCTGTAGACAAAGAAGGCCCGGAGGGAAAAGACGTCCCCCTTCGGGAGCAGTCGCCCCCAATTGATGAACTGTCATTCCCAGTCTTGTCCTGAATTATGGACTCTATGGACAGAGGCTATGACACATTCAATAATGAAATCCGGGACCTTAGGAAATCAATGAAGGAAGTCTTGAATAAGGTCCAGTTATTAGAAGGATACATAATGGCAGTGTCAGTTTATAACAACTTAATTTAAAAGGGAATGGCTCGGTAGGGGCCGGTTCTCCAACCCAAGGGGGTGGGGTGACTACAAAGGGCCAAGACTTGGTGGTAAATGAAGGACCAGGGGGAGGGGTGCTCATTAACGCAGAGGTAGTAGAGCAATCTGTTTTGGGTTCTCCTTCGGTGTCATGTCTTGGTTTGGTCTTAGACCAGGGGAACAAAAAACCTGAGTAGTAACCCTAAGGAAAAGCCCTCTTGTAATGAAAATAGTCTGGGGCATAAACAAAAAAAAATCAAAAAATATCAAGCCCCCTCCTTCTCAACAAAACCAGGGCTCTCGGAAATTCCTGCGAAATTTAAGGATGGCAGTAGATAAACACATGCAGATTGACAGGGATGCACTGGAGTGTAAAAAAAGGGACTTCTTTAAAATTAAGAAAGGAGTTTCCAGTAAAGAGAAGGCTGTAATAGTTGAAGTTGGAAAACCTATAATGTGTATAGACAATAATCAGGAGGAGGATAGCCCTTCATTTGACCTGAGTAATATCTCGGTATATCCGGAAGAGGGGGACATGGTAGAGGGTGAGCAAGTAGTGTGCATTGAGGGACGCTCTAACATTGACTACAGAGTGGGTAAGGGTTTAGGGAAATGTGCACTAAGTGAGGGTAGTGTGGTTCCTGTGTATGGCCCACTAGACATTCAGGGTGGTACACCCCCCGTAGAGGGTCTAAACAGGCAGCCACCAAAGGTGGAGAAACTCTACGCCATTTATGCAAAACCGGTGGTGGTTAAGGTTGTTCCAGAGGAACTCCCCCTAACAGGTGTTCACTTGACCGTGACACTTCCACTATCAAGGGTAGTGGAGGAAGTGGGTTCAGGTGTTCCCAAAAGCAAGTATGCTAAAGTTCCTGGGGGGACTGGACCCAGTGGGGAAACACAGAACAGGTCTCCTAAGAAATGGGGGCGGCACCATTATGTTAATCAAACACAAAAAGTGGTAAAGAATGATGATGGCCCATGTATTTTTTTGAATTGCCTGTTTGAAAGTTCCAATAGGTACCCCTTGAACAGACATTACATTCTGGCTTTAATGCATGAAATCCCCAATTTGAGGATGTTATCATCAGTGGACATTAGAACCGTCAAATTTGTCTGTGATGACTGTTTGGACACGGTAAAGCTTCACCTGAGGTTTCCTCTAACAAAGGAAATTATCATGGCTGAGAGAGAGCGCTTCTTGACATTGGGTTTTTTAAGTAACTGTCACAGGTCCCTCAATATTTGTCATGATGCCTGCCCCCGGAAGACCAGACCAGGCCCAGCAGCCCCGGAAGCAGGCATCATGCCACTTGGAGCATGCCCAAAACCCCCAGTTAGGTGCTGTTTGGGTACAGTCCTGGCGCCTATGGCGCCAGGCTCATAAAGATAAAGTCAGTCCTGGCGCCATGGGCGCCAGGCTCATTATTGATAACTTACCTGAAGCAGACCATGCTGCATACTCACCTGAGGCAGACCATGCTGCATGAAGACTCAAGCCAAATGAGGCTTAGGAGGGACTATTTTACTGAAGGGACTATTTTGTTACTTGGGTGGGGCTGTGGAAGAATACTTACCTGGATCTTCTTTCAAGGCTATTTAAACCACGCCCGGACAGCCACACGTGCTTCGCGTTATTCTGCTTGCTGCAGCGTAACGCTCACCGTGTTTTCAGCAGCTCCAGTCTTCAGCCACGCCCGCTTCAGTCCTGGGACTCCTGAAACAAGAAGACAAAAATGATAAAGGTTAGAACAGGAGTTTTAACTTTAATCCTTACCTGAATCCTGATCCATTTCGCCACGGAACTGAAAGACAGAAGTCTTTGAAGCATCGCTTCGCATTCCTATGGCGCCGCGCTGAACTCACCTGCTTGGCGGTACTTCAGCATTCCAACACGCTCTCTCCATCTCGCGGCCGCCCTCCGACACCTAAGGAGACAAAGACAGCAAGGTGAGCAAGGGGACTCTCTAAGGCCATAGAAGCTACCCCCAAGGACTTACCTGATTTACCACGGGAGGTACTCACCTCATTTCGGGTCGGCGCAGTCAACTCTGCTTCATCGCCGTACCCCGGCCCCTAGGGGAAAAACACAATAGACTTACCTGAATCTTACCGAGTGCCATTTGGAAATCTTCGAGTGGATTAATCGGCAACCTGCAAGGAATCAGACAGAGCAGACATTTGAACTCTTATGAACAATTGGACTTTAGAGTCAATACTGGAACTCACCAATTCCTCTACGCCAGTGAAGTAACTGGTCATCAACGCGCCCCTGCGGTCGACGCAGGATGGAGAGCTCATCCTTCCAAACCATCAGGTGAGACGAAGGAGGGGACATCAAGAGTGATCAGTGGGAAGACAACGGGAGTGGGGAAGGTGAGTTGACACTAAATTCCACGGGTGGTTAATTCCTCTTCTCCTTTGCAGAAGAATATTCTTGCGAGCCAGACAAACTAGGCTGAGCGGGCCAGTCCAGTCAGTCATCTCGGCGCTACACGTCACGCTGGTGGAAATAACAGCGGCCCAGTCCCGGTCGACGCCCCCGTGGGAACCAGGTGAGCGTAACAATATTGTCAAGTTTGGCTCCAATTTATCAAGACAGGAGGGGTATGACGCAGCAATCAAGTGACACTTATAACAAGGAGATTTTTAGCTGAACAGGCTATGTTCAAGACCCGATAAAAGGGAGAGGGGAAGGTCCATGGGAGGGGGGCAGACACTCACATTACACATGATGCTCTAATTGGTCAATTGTTACATGGAACTCTAGGGGTTTTAACAATGTAATGAATAATCACAACCTTTTTGGAGCATTTGATGTAATCTGTTTACAGGAAACATTTTTGCAGGATATTCCAATGATTGACGGATTTGAGGTTTCATTCATTAAGGCACGAAGGGGTCTGAGGGGCAGGCCATATGGGAGTTTGATAACAGCCGTTAAACGGTCTTTGGGAGTTAGTGTACAGAAAATTGAAACAGGCCGGACGTCCTGGTGGTCTTATTGGAATGGGAAGAGACCCGGGGTTGTGGGGGGACCCTTGAGCAAATGTTTTCTGATAAATGTCTATTTTAGTCCCATTATGGAACAGCTGGAGGAAACCCTTACCGCTCTATCTTTTACATTGCTGGGAGAATTTCCTGTTGAAGAGGCCTCAGTGATGATTCTGGGAGATTTTAACGCGGAATGCCTAGCGGACGAGTGGTATCTAGTTCAAAACAGGAAAAATGTGGGTAAAGATGCCCGGGAGAGGGGTAGAAGAATCAGGCAAGATCTCGAGGCATGGAACTTAGTAATTGTGAATGGTAACATACAAATGGATATACCTCCTGGTTTTACATGGCAGAATGGGCTATGGAAGACGACACTGGACTATGTTTTTGTATCTCAAGACCTTGTGGAAAGAGGGGACACCTTGGAAGTCAGAGTAACGCCTTTGAGCGATCACTGTCTTTTGATATACAGACTATTTGCCGCTGTGAAAGCTAAGGAGCAGGAATCATTGACAGTGGCAATAAACCCAGGCAAGAACAAGGTAAAATGGGTCCCCAGAATAGCAAAAGCGTTCCTTGGGGAAATAGTAAAATCTCCCCGTAGGCAAGAAGGCATTTTTATGTACGCCAGAGGGTTTTCCTGTGATAATTAGGGAATTGCTAGGTAGGCTCACCTCAGATAGAGGTTTAACTCAGGGGCTGAATAAGTTGAAAGGGACACACTCCTTTGATTTAGTTATACAGGATCATAAAAAGCAACTGCACAGAGAGGTGAGGTCCCTTATAAGGTAATTGCCGGAAGACTACAAGGATGAGGTCAGGAGACTAAAATAAACTTACAGGAATTGGGTGAAAGGCATGAAATTTGTGTTGTTAATTAAAGATGCCGAGAGAATGCTGGCATGTATGTCAGGAAATAAGACAGAGAAGTTTTGGGAACTTATAAAGTCATCAGGGACTCAGGCATATTTACAGACACAGGCGGTGACTGACATAGCATGGGTTAACTATTTTTCCGATCTGTATAGGTAGGAGGCTGAAATGCACAGTGGTCTGGTCCCAGGCAGACTGGCAGGGGGCTTTGGTCTGGGAGTCGGATGACGTCATTAATTTGATAAAGCAATCCAAGCGATCAAATGCGCCGGGGCCAGATGGTCTTTCAAACCTGACTTATAAAGAGAACATGTTGGTCTGGTCAGCAGTGCTCTAAGACTTATTTAGTAACATTCTTGCAAGCAAAAAGTTTCCGAGGACTTGGTCTGCGGCTACAATAATTGTGATATTTAAGGGGGGAGACAGGTCCTTACCACTGTACTACCGACCAAAATCCCTATTGGATGCTTCAAACAAGATCTTTGCGAAAATGTAACTGAAAGCTTTGCAAAAATGGGCATTGGTATCCAAGTCCTTGGATGTTTTTCAGTCAGGCTTCCGTCAGGGTCTGAGTACTGCTACAAATTGTTTTGTCCTAGACCTAGTAGCACACCAAGCCAAGACCCATGCTTGGCCGGTCTTCATTGCTTTCCTAGACATTAGTAAAGCCTTTGACTTGGTGAATAGGTCTCTTTTATGGAAATAATTAAACGACCAAGGGTGCCCGGCTGCTTTACTGGGTATCCTGGAGGCCTTGCACACCGACACAAAGATCAGGGTCAGGCTAGATGCTTTCGGTAGTTACACCCTCTGGATTCAGGCTAATAGGGGCTTAACTCAGGGGTGTGTATTGGCCCTGTTTCTTTTCTGCTTCTATTTGCTGGGTTTGGGAGGCCATTTTAGACTATTTAACACCTTGCTCCCTATGCTAGGCTCTCTGGTAATTCAGTATTTATTGTATGTTGACGATATCGTTTTATGCGATCTGACAGCTATCGGTCTGCAGAGAGCCTTATCAGCAGTAGAGGGATTCCTTGGGAGTCTGGACCTAGCATTAAATCCAACTAAATCAAAGCTCCTTGTTCTAAAAGGGGGGAAAACAAGTTGTAAAACCTTACCCTGGTCTTTGGAAAACAGCAAGCTGGAGGTAGTGAACAAATTGTTTATCTGGGCATCACAGTTTATGACAAAGTTACAGGTCAAGAACCGCAAGTGGATCTGAAGGCTAACTTTCTCGGGGCTCTTGTGAAACTCCGAGTGTTTGATGCCAAATTCGGTAGATATTCACTCTTACCAGCTTTGACATTATACAAGCAGCAATTAGTTCCCAAATTGATTTATGGTGCTCAAACTAGGAGTCAGTTTATAGACTGGCCAAAACTGGAGGGTGTTTTGTGGAGAGGTCTTTTGCAACTACCACAGTCAGTTCCCTTCGCAGGGATTTTGTTTGAGCTAGGGCAACTACCCATCCAAACTATGGTAGATTGGGCAAAACTCCAGCTCTTTATAAACATTCTGAACCCTCCAACATCCTCACTTTCAGAGGAACTTAACCTGGTAAGGCCTCAGGGCGGCTGCAGAGTCCTTAATGACTGGGCTTTAGGTTGTGAATCAATGCTCCTCTGTGCAGATATCTCGCTTGAACAACTGGGCCTTACACCAAAAGTGGCTAAGTTAAGATGGTGTAGGTACATTTGGTCAAGCATGAGGTATGCGATCATGGATGCTAAATGTTTTGGGGACCATTTTCTGTGGACTTCTAAAAGTTTCAATGTGCTTGCCCCTTATCTGAAAAAACACCCTTCAAGGGCTTATAGATCTCAATTACTAAGAATTAGGTTGAATTTGGCCCCAACCAACGAAATAGTGAGCAGGCGCCTTAACATCCCGCAAGATCAAAGATTATGCCGCCATTGTAAGACTGAGAAACTTTAAAGCACCAATGTGTGGGGTGCCCTAATTTGATATGTCTCAGAACTCAAGCTTTTTCTAGGATAAGGTACTCATCGAAAGATTTGTGGAGGAGAATTTTAGACTGTAATGAACTAAGTTTGAGTATACATGTTTCAGAATTTTTAAAGAACGCTGCAATACTTTTATACGTTTTAGTTTACTGTGGGACATTTTCTCTGTTTACGTGATTTGGTGAATTGCATGAAATGGGTTTTTTGTAATGAACTGTATGATTATGCATTTCTGGTTTTATGTATACTTCTTTTTATGTAATGTGTTAAAAGTACAATTGTACTGTGGAACACAATAAAATAAATATTAAATGTACAGATGTTAGGGGAAACCCTTGGAAGATGTACCTGGGGAAGAGGAGCCAAATGATTTTGCCTGGACTATAATTTCGTCTCTGGGAATCTGAAGCACAGAATTGGGAAACTTGAAGTGAAAGAACCAATCGTGAGTGATCATGATTTGGTCTCAATGGCATTGGAGATTGGGAAGGACTCGGTGAGTCGGGATGTAATAAGTCCAGTGGAACTATCATGGGCAAAAACAGGCTGAAAGTAGGAAAGAGGGAGATTTCGAAGATTAGTGGTCAATTCAAAAAGGCAGTGAAGGCTGATAATAATCAGGTGGACTATAACTGGATTCTTAAAGACTTTTCTAAGCCCAAGCAGAAAGGTGCGAAGGCACGTCTACCCCCGAAGAATGATTATGATCCCCAGGTTAGGAGAGCAAAAAAAGATCTTTGTGTAGACCTGAGAGCAATCAGAACAAAAACATTGCCAGAGTGGGTGGAACTAATTCGGCAACGAAAACAGAGGTTTAAAAATTGGCTCTTCGCCACCAAGTCACAGCGACTTCATTCGGAGGCAGAGCATTTGCTGAAGATCGTATGTTGGAAGAACACCAGAGACCTCTGGGAACTTTTAAATAAGGGGGGGGGTTTAGAGCAGACAGCATGTTGGGACAAGTCAGCGGTGCAAGCTGGTTAGCTCATTACTGAAGTCTTTTCTCTGATCCGGGGGATGTATCAGTAACAGAATCTTCCAATCCCCATGTCAGGTGGGTAATTGATATAGAAAGAGAAGACTTGGTGGCAAGGATAAAGGGCCTCAGCATCTCAAGAGCAGCCGGTCCTGATGGGATCTCAAATCACCTCTTAAAAGAGAACCCAGAGGAATGGAGTGAGCTTCTGATGCAGATCTTTGAGCAGCTCCTGCACAAAAAGCAGGTGCCGGCCACATGGTGTGAGGCGATAGTTGTTCCCATTTATAAAGAGGGCTATAGAGCGGACCCATGCAACTATCGTCCGATAGCCCTGTTGGATTCTATGGGAAAGCTGTGCGCCTCCATACTCCTAAGAGACCTGACAAAATGGGCTACCAACTCCAGAAGATTAGATCCCATCAAACGGGATTTGTAAAAGCCATAGGAACATCTTTAAACCTCCTTGCAATCGGGATCCTAAAACTGAGAGCGCTTGAGTCAAGGGCCTGCATCCATACTGCTTTCCTGGATTTGGAGCAGGCCTTTGACTGCCTGAATAGGGCAAAGCTATGGGCCAAACTAAAAAAATGGAATTGCCCAACCTACCTGCTGGCAGCAATTTGTGTGCTTTGTACCAACACCTCAGTACAAGTGAGATTGGCAGGTACAAGACTGCTCTGGAGACAAATCTTGACGTATAGGGGATTGAAGCAGGGTTGCACCCTCGCAGCGTTCCTGTTTAGTATGTATATAGCCGATTTGGGAGAATGGCAGGAAGAGGTGAGGGCTTTCCTTCCAAAAATAAATGGAAAATACATGCCCTGGATCCTGTATGCGGATGACATCGTATTTATGGATTTAACACTGATTGGTTTGCAGAGGAGAATTAATTGTTTTCTCCCATTTCTAGTAACCAACTACATGAAAATTAACGTCTGCAAGTCCAAAATCAAAAACATGAAAAAGACCTCCTCACCAATCCCATGTAAATTGAAAACAAATTACAGGAGCAGGATTGGTTAGAATTGGTCCGTTTAAGGAACCTAGATCCCTTCAGACCATGTTGGGAGAGGGAAAGAAAGGGCCTAAACCAACTCCCTCTATACCTGCAGAAGTTTCCCTCAGCATACTACAGAGATGTGTTGCTGAGAATGAGATTAAACATCCTCGACACAAGAGAGGTGGAACTTGAGAGGAAGCTAATACCACCAGAAGAAGCACATTGTCGATATTGTGGGTTGCCCGGAACAGTAGAATCTCTGAGCCATTGGGTAATCTCTTGTCCAGCCTTGTCAAGCCTACGAACCAAACACCTCAAGAAACATCAAATGAGCTGTAATATTAAATTAGATCAGCACTGGTGGGAGTGGACGTTGATGGGGGAGAGAATACGCTTTTGTTTGGAAGTGCTAATGTACATAGAAGCTATTCTATCCTTGTCAAAGGAACTGAAGAATAGTCAATTGCTTTCTTCAAAGGCTTTGGGCGGAGATGTCCTCATGGACTGTTAATTAAGACCTTGAGGTCATCCTGGGTCCTCAAGAATCGAATGTTCTCTTCCCTTTAGCTTTCTGCTTTTTCTCTTCTTTCTATCTTCTTGTATGAAGGATTGATTTTAATGGTTAAAGCTTTTAGAATGTTGAAGTAGATAACGATAACGGAGTAATGTAAATGATTTGAATAACTTGTTTGTATTGTGTTTCGTGTGATGAAGAAGTTTAACCAATAAACATAAATAAATATATATAAAAGCCTGAGTACCGAAGTACGGGGAAACGTCATGCACTCCGAAGAGCAGCAAAACAGAACAAATGTCCTCTTAGCGTAGAGTCAGAAAGTCACCAAAAGTTATCAGGCAATGTGTAATCCTTTATTCAATATTGCCGTGGATAAAAGAAAGCGGCACCAAAATGACACATTTCGCGGTTCGCACACTGCTTGATCACGTTTAGGGTGTGAACACAGATGTAGGACTGAAATACAAACATCATCTCTATGATCCAGGGCTGGTAAACAGTACTCTGCTTAAAACCACAAGCATTTCAGTGTGGGAAAAGCCTGACATCTTGAAATGCCCCAAGTAATAACTATGATAGTATATTATTAAGGCTAGCACACAGTAAATATTCCTTTGTGATTCTCATAAGCATTCTAAATAACAGTGACAGCGTTTTGTTGTTTTTAACATTTGCTTTGATTGTACATCACATAGATACATGTACTAAACATTTTATTAAAATACATTGTGTATATCGATTCTCAATTGTATTCCAACTACGTGTCTACGATATTATGTCATTAGAATAGATGTCACTCGATACATAGAGTGAACATCTGCTATGATAAATGAAAGTCACAAATTGCAGAATTTACTCAGCTGGGGAATACAATATGAGGAGCACATCACGTTAGTTGACAGCAGTCTGTCATATTGTATTTACCGCTCGCTGTCCTGCAACACTATATCACTATATATTCTGCGTGCATGCCTTGCACAAACAAAGCTAAAACACTAATTGTAAGTATAAACACAAGGCTCAATAGCAATGTGGACTGTGCAAATGCGCAATAGCTGCCAAATGATAATAAGGTGCTTAGTGCAACATAGCAGCAATCATGAGCAGCAATCTCAGTGAAGTGCATTATTCTGCTCAATAAATTCTATTATAGATAAAGTGCTTTGTGCATCCAACAACATTTGCCTAAAGTGCTAGTGCAATAACCTAACAGTGCATATATCACCACAATGTGTCTAATACAATACAAAAAGATGTAAAATCTCCATTAAGCTGGTATTAGAATACTTTAAAAAATGACCCTGTACAATTGATGTATGTAAGTATAAAAGCCCTTAATCTCTGTGTAAATGAAATAAAAAATTGTTTACACACCCTACAAAAACAACTCTGCTAAAATGAGTTTACAAATTGAGATGACATAAAACCAATACGATTCATTCAGTATTGTAACTGTCAGAAATTGACCTTTTAGTTACCAACCAATGTATAAGAGAAGCAACTCCTACTACCTAATGGTAACATAGCGCATGTTCTTACATCACTTGAATCGGATGGATATTTTAAGCAGAGCCCAAGGAAGTTCACAAAAGGACAGAATGTACCCAAATGTAGTATTACTCATGTGTAAAACAAACTCTAGATTAATGATATCCAGAGATAACTATGAGGTAGTTTATAATGTCTCAAATCATAGTCATTAAGTGCCCAAGAATGTGTAGAGTTCCTCATCGAGATTATGTCCCCTGGGTTTTTTGGTTTCCAGAGCTATGATATATTTAGTCTCTAGTTGCCTCAGTGAGAGCTCTCGATTGCCTCCTCTGGGTTCTTTCAAGACTGAGTGTATGCCAAAATAGGGAAAGCCGTCCAACTTGCCTCCGTGAAGATTTTGGAAATGTAGTGCCATTGGGTATGTCGGGTCAACATTCTTAATAGCTCTCTTATGTTGAAGCACTCTCAGTTTCAGTTTTCCTACAGTGCTCCCGACATACCATTTGTCACACAGACAGGTAAGGACATAAACAACATACTCAGTTTGACATGTAATCCACGACTTGATAGTGACATTTTTAGACAGAATAGGATGTAAGTAGTTCTTAGTATTAATTGCAAATTGGCATGCCTTACATTTCACACATTTATTGAACCCTTCTGTTTTGGTATTAAGCCAACTTTGGCCATGTGGGTTAACCATAGGACTCATGAAACTGGATATCAAATTATCTTTGAGCGAGATAGAATGCCTGAATGTGATGTTGATATTTTCACCGACTGTAGTACCTAAATGTTCATTCAGTTTGAGAACATGCCAGTGTTTCTGCATTATCTGTCGAATGTTATATGAACCTTTAACAAATGTCAGGATGAGACGTGTATCTGTAAAATCTAGATTTGTTTGAGATGCTGGATTAGACACCAACAGGGAGAGGAACGATCTCTGTTTCATGCTTTAGCATATGCCCTTTCTAACACTTTCTTGGGATATCCTCGCTGTTGAAACCTTAAGGCCACCCGAGCACATTCCTCATCAAAAGTTTCAATTTGGGAACAGTTTCTCCTAATCCGGATAAATTTGCCAGAGGGAATGCTCCACTTTAGGGCTATGGGGTGATTGCTCTTGGCGCAAGGGTACGTTGGAACTGGTGGGCTTTCTGTTAAGTTCAGCAAGTAGTTCACCTTGTGCCACAGTAACAAGAATATCTAAATAAATGATAGCAGTCTTGCTGTGGCTTTCAGTGAACTTATGGTTAAGTTTGTTAACATTCAGTATCTTTACAAAGTCCACACATTCTATTGTTGTTCCTTCCCAGATAATATATAAATCGTCAATATAATGCAGCCAGAGTGCAATTTTGGCTGTGTAATAACTATTGTCTGGGTGCCATACCACAAACTTTTCCCACCAGCCCATTGTTAAGTTTGCATATGATGGAGCAAAGATTGTGCCCATGGCTGTTCCCTGCAGTTGATTATAAAAGTCTTTGTTAAACAGAAAACTGTTATTTGTCAAACAAAAATGGATCATCTCTAAAATCATCTTCCCATGCTGTAAATAATTCAGTAATCTAGTATGCAGGAAGTACTCACATGCTTGCAACCCATCTGTGTGTTTAATCTATGTGTAGAGGGGGACTACATCTAATGTGGTCAACAAGAAGGTAGGTTCCAGGGTATGCCATCTATTTTATTTAGAAAGTCTTTAGTGTCTCTCAAATATGATGGTAAAGTGGTGACAAAGGACACTAAAGTTTCATCCGCTAATTTCGAAATATTTTCAAATAGTGCACCACACAGAGTCACTTTAGGTCTCCCTGGAGGTCTTATCATACTCTTGTACACCTTAGGCAAAAAGTAGATGGTTGGCATCATTGTGAACTTGGGATGTGGGAATGTACACATTTCATCATCGAACAAACCTCTTTCTTTCCATGTCGTTAGTAGCTCAAAGAGTTTATCATTCATAGCTGATGTTGGATCTGCATCAAGTTTTGCGTACAAATCTTTGTCAGTTAGTTGTCTATCGGCCTCATCAATATAATCTTGATGATTCATTGTTTGGAAGTGCTAATGTACATAGAGGCTATTCTATCCTTGTCAAATGAACTGAAGAATAGTCAATTGCTTTCTTCAAAGGCTTTGGGCGGAGATGTCCTCATGGACTGTCAATTAAGACCTGGAGGTCATCCTGGAATTGAATGCTCTCTTCCCTTTACCTTTATGCTTTTTCTCTTTCTATCTTCTTGCATGAAGGATTGATTTTAATGGTTAAAGCTTTTAGATTGACGTGGTAGAAGATAATGGAGTAATGTAAATGGTTAGAATAACTTGTTTGTATTGTGTTTCGTTTGATGAATAAGTTTAACCAATAAACATAAAACGAGAAAGGAAATTATATATATATATATATATATACACTACAAAAAAAACTTTGTTGAGGGGACGTTCTGGTTAAGTTGTCCTAACAAAAACCCGTACACTTCACTAAAAAAAACTTTCCTCCTCCCCTTTATGCTTCAATTTAAAACCGAAAACCCCCTGAAATTCGACAATTATGGTAAACTAAGCCCCAACCCTGCCACCGCCCCTGTGCACTGCTAACACTAACACCCAGACCATGAAAGATGTCATCTCAAATGTCAATGATGACATCAATGATGACATCACTTGTTTAGCCCCTTTCTTTTCCTTCCCTGCCATACATATATATGTGCATTCAGTAAAAAAAATGTCACTTAAAAGAATGTTATACTTCACAGTGCAACCAAACACCACTTCACATTCCCCCATTATAATAAGCTAGGCAACCATAACCCGCACCATCTATGTGCATTGCTAAGACTAACACCCAGGACATCAAAGATGACATCACAAATATCACAGACGACATATCCGAAGAAACCTGGTCATCTTGCACAAAAAAGTAAGTGCAGTACAACCTTCATATTGTAACTACTCCTGAAAGAGGCTGTGTGGGTTATTTGTTTATTTCGGGCACCAAAGAAAGCATTCATTTGTAAACCATTCTACCTACAAATATCCATTTAGTGAAAAAAGAATAACAGGTGGAATGGCTGACAAATCCCTGTGTGTTTGGTACTGAAATAACATAGGGAATCCTTAGAAGGTTAGATAAGTTGTGGTAGGAAGTTTTTTGCATTTCGGTTATTAGTAATGGCTCTCGTCACAAGTCGGGCACTTTGTACTCTCATCTAAAGCACATTGTAGTAGTATACAAACATTAAAGCAGCTTTACCAAATGATAGTTAGAGGTCACTGTGCATTCACACACCATGCCAAAGAGCTTCCCCATCACACTTATGCACACAGCACACATACATTGGACAACAGACCAAAGTATACTTTCTTTTTCTCAACAGACACCAAAGAATGCCTAGCAAAAAGCAGCTCCGTAGAAAGGAATGCAGAATTAGGGCAAATAAAAATAAAGGTGCCCAATGTAATCATCCACTTGTTGTAGAGTTAGTAGAGAATCTTGGTACAAACCACCTAATGCAGTTGGGTAACATAATAGAAGAAGTGTCAACTACCAAAACTGTACCTCCTACATAAAAAAGTGTCACAAAACACAGAAATGTTGTCAAAAAACGACTGCCAGTACAGCTAACAATGTTCCTAATAATCCTGATAGTGTAAGACGAACCCATAGTAAAAAAAGTATTTTAGCAAAAATGTTTCGTCACAGAGTCCTTCAGTATCTATTAAGAAGAGGACCAAAAGCATCCTCACCCCTTAAAACGTACCGTAGAAAGTTAATTTTACAAGCACCCGTGGACAGTGCAATCATTCTGAAAAGGAGGTTGTTCATATTAGTGTTAAAAAGGATGAAAGCACTAACAAAACGAAGTACCAAACTACAAATGAAACTCAGCAATAAACGGAATGTGAAAAGAAATAATGTTTTACATGTGTGTGGTGGTGAATGGAGTCACACAACAACCACAGAGCCATATTTTAATGAAGAAGCACACAAACAAAATCAAACAAACACAATTGCCATCCATAGCAGTGGACGAGGGTATGAGAAAATCAATACTACCATCATGGAACAAGAACCACTGCTTACAAACCTATCTTCTGAAAACTCAGAATTACCTATCGATTCAGCAGAACCACACCGTCCAGTATACAAATGGCCGTGCACATCAATGTGTGCCATTCCAAACAAAGCTTTCAAATCTTTACGTCAGTTCCTCAATTAATATGTAAAAGGTAAAGAAAAAAGTAAAATGAAAGTGCTACAAAATATGGATATTTGTGTAGTGCGGAAGGAAACGGGACTAAAAGGACATTCATTAGCCTGCATGTTTGGCCCTATTTGCAAAAGTACCTTCCGTGATATCAAAAGAATAGCAGTACATCATTCCAAAGTAAGAATTTAGTGTATAAAATTTACTGTGCAAAAAGTCCAGCTTTAGAATTAGGCAATTTAAATACCACTGTTCTGCATGGTACACCCAAATATTTACAAGAGGAAATGGACCGTATTCAGAAAAAATATTTTGGAAGTGCGAGCCACGTAGAAAATGCAACAGTTTTAGAGCATAGTAGCGACAATTCTGCACATGGCAACCTTCTATTGCACACATACAGAAAGGAAATACTAACATTTGAAAGGTCAAACCATGTGTGTGTGTATGTTGCCACAGAACGTTTTACAAAAGTAACACAAAAAATGTGGACATAGCATACAAAATAGAAAACATTGAAGACTCTAAATGGTTTGAATTAGCTTTGTACCTTGTAGCTGAAGGCAAATATGAAATAACTGAACGCCTAATATGTTGCAGTTACTGTACTGCAAAATTAGACAACAACCACACTCCTTCACGTGCAATTACAAATAATTTGGAATTGTTTCCATTACCAAAAATCCTGCAACAGCTCAATTTGTATGAGAGCATAATAATTCAAACAGTTCACCCATTTCAAGCAATTATACGCCTTCATCCAAAAACAGCAAATTTACCTTCCTCTGAATTGGTGAAAGGAATTCCTGGCAAAGTAGTGTATTTGCCATTAGATCTAACGGAGAACGTGCACACTCTAGGAGTGGAGCGTTCAATAGAGCATTCTTTAATAGTCTTGGTAAATGGAGTATCAACAAAGGATAAAACAATTTGGCAACAATTAGTAGACTTACACAAAGTTACACAAGCATTGCAATATCTAAAAGACAACAATGAGCACTACAAGGAAATAAATATTGATGAAAGCTTAAGGCAAACAACTGAAATAATTCAAGAGCCATCAGAAACTGGCCAATTCGAACTTCTAGATCCAGCTACAGTATCCACTCTTTTGGACCATTACACAATTCATCCATTGCATTCCAATGAAAGTATAGATGATGCACTACAAACTTACCAAATGCGACAAACCAATGAGTATTCGGGGAAAAAAGTATAGAAGCACATGCTTTTCCACTGCTATTTCCTACTGGCAAATGTGGGAGATATGATGATAGACCCACTCAGATTGGGGCATCAGAATACCGCTCATTACGAATGTATTCACATTATCCCAGATTTAGGCAAAATGTGGAATACATCTTCCACCGACTGAAAGTGAATTAGCAACACTATGTTATGGAGTTGCACACATTCTTAAATCTGGAAGGCACTTTCAAAATATGTCAGCTACGCAGTTAACACAAAAAGTACAAGAAAAAGATGAGGTTTTACAATCAAGTATAACAAATTTGTTTGCAAACATGCGCGGTACAAAGGAATACTGGTTTAGACGGCACGGAGACGTGCGTTGCATGATCAGAAATCTTGGACCACCAACTTGGTTTGTTACGCTAAGTTGTGCAGAATATCCATGGGAAGATTTACATGAATTCCTACGCATAGCAAACGGCAACAAAAACAACATAGATATATTAACACCTGGAGAACTTTGCTCTCTAAATCCAGTTAATGTCTCAATATATTTCCATCATTGTTTCATTGCAATGCTACACTTTATTTGCAATAAAACTGTTCCTCCCCTTGCAGAAGTGCAACACTTCTTTTGAAGAAAAGAATATCAAGCGAGAGGAGCACCACATATTCACATGCTGTTATGGATCAAAGGTGCTCCGAAGTTTGGGCACGACATTGATAGCACTGTTTTGCAGTTTATTCAAAAATATGTCATATGTGAAATCCCTTCACAACAGACACATATTGAGCTGCATGGGCAGATTATACAATTTCAAAGACACAAATGTGGCAAATATTGTCGCTGTAAATACAAAAACAAAGTTAAATACTACACCAAATGCCGCTTTGGTTTCCCTAGACCAGTTACAGAAACAGGTGAAGTAAACGACTTCATGTCTTCAGTTCGACATAGTGTTAAAGGTAAATCACCTAAAAACATGTATTACATAAAAAGAAGGGAAGAATCAAAATATATCAATGATTACAATGCAATCATTGCCCTATTATGGAATGCAAACACAGATGTGCAGTACATGGCAGACAATTCAACTGCTGTTGCACGATATGTTACAACCTACTTAACAAAAGCAGAAAAAACAGAGCTTCAAGAACTCTGGGATGACCTAGCATCAGACAAAACCTAATCACAGAAATTGTACAGCCTAGGCATAAAAATGCTCTCTCATAGAGAATGTGGGGCCTATGAAGCGGCAGATCGTTTAACCGGCACTGCTTTGTATGGAAAGTCAGACAACATAGTATGGCTCAGGCTTGGACCTGCAAAATCTAGAAAAAGAGTGCTAAAATCATATGAGGACATAGAAACAATTGCCAAAAATTATCCCAACAGCCAAGACATATTAAAAAACAATTTACTGGACACATACTATCCGAACAGGAGTACCACTCTGGAAAGCATGTGTCTATACCACATAGCTCAAAACCTTGCATACAAAAATAATGTAAAACCTGATGAAAGCAAACGTAGATATAGAGTGATCGATTGTGAAGGGAGCGTAGTGAAACTTAACAAACGAAGCTTAATTAATCATGTGAAATTGACATTAAAAACTCCTCAACAGAAAGAACTATATTACATGTCTCTGTTACAACTTTTCAAACCATGGAGAAAAGAGGAAGACATGCTAGATAATTATGAGTGCTATGAAGATGCTTTCAAAGCAAATGAAAGCGCTATCACCAATGTTAACTTTACGCAGTACAAAACAATGTTACACAATGAGCAGCAACAGGAAGAAGAAATTCAGGCCCAACTAGATAAAGACTCTTCCGATAGTAGTCAACCTTCTGTAACAGGAAGTCAAGAACCATTAGGACAACCTCTAATAGCAAATGAGGCGGAAGTTGCTATGGCAGAAGTAGAAGACACCATGTATCAGTATCAAGAAGATACAGAGGATTTAGTTGTACAACAAGCAAAATTTAACAACAATTAGCGCACCATTTTTGAAGAGGTAACAAAACAAATTGTGCATGGCGTTCAACATGAAAATAAAGAATGTACCTGCCAAAATTACAAACCTATACTACTGTACGTCAGTGGTGAAGCTGGATCAGTGAAAACATTCTTAATCAAAATTATTAGCAAATTCCTTCAACAATTCACAAACAACAGACTTTCAGCTTTTGTAACAACCCCCACAGGTTTAGCTGCCTACAACACAAGGGGTGTGACTTTACACCGATTACTGCTGCTTCCAGTAGAGCATCAAAATAAATGAGACTACTACAAACTTTCCGCTAAAGCTGCAATGGAATTACGTAGAGTATTGAAACAAATGAAAATGCTGCTAATAGATGAAGTGAGCATGGTCTCCAATTTAATGTTGGCTTTGATTCATCTCAGATTGCAAGAAGTACTTAAAAGTAAGAACGAAATCCAAGCCTATACCTGCGCAACCCCTCCCATACCAAAATGGCTGAGTCAAGAGTCATATCTCTGAATGTACGGGGCCTGAACTCACCAATAAAATGCTGGGCGATACTAGACAGACTGAAATCAATGCAGACGGCGATTGGGCTCCTGCAGGAGACACATCTTCTCCCCAAAGACGAAAAGCGCATGGCCAGTCAGTGTTTTCCACAACAATACTTCACTTCAAGTGGTGAGAAAAAAAGAGGAGTAGCCATACTGATAGGGAAAGCACTAAACTTTTAAAAAACTACAAACTCGCAAAGACAAAGAAGGCAGATACTTGGGGCTCAAAGGGCTGATAAAAGGGAAATTGTACACAATCATAGCAATTTATGCTCCAAATAGTCACCAAGATGTGTTCATAACGGACCTGCTGGGCAGTCTTGGCAGCTGGTGTGAGGGCCAACTGATAGTGGGTGGTGACTTCAACTGTGTTATGGACCCGATGCTGGATAAGATTCTTCCCCCAACAACTAATGATCAGTATAACAGACAAGCCCTGGGCCGGTTCTACAGAGAATTAGGGGTGATTAAAACCTGGCGATTTTTTCCATGGAGACCGGAGAGAGTACACCCACTACTCAGCTGTTCACCTCGGCTATTCCAGGATAGATATGATCCTAGTATCCACAACATTAGTTCCGCAAATAACAGAAGTAGAAATTGGCGTGGAATATCACTCAGACCATGCACCAGTGATGGTGGGTGTGGCCTGGGGTGTGGAAGGAAACAGAGTTAAACCACCTTGGAGATTAAATGAAATCCTCCTAAAAGACATTACACTAAGAGCCTATATGGAGACCGCCATCAACAACTACTTTAAAGAAAACGATAACGGGGAAACGGCCTGGGGGGTAATATGGGATACAGGCAAATCAGTGATTAGGGGAGAATTCTTGTCCCAAGCCGCAGCATACCACAGCGAAAGATCACTAGTGACAAATCAACTGGAAAAAGAGGTGAAAGCTGCAGAAGCCCAACATAAGTCTCGAGGCTCTAGGAAAACTTTAAGAGCGCTACGAAAAATCAGAGCTCAACTGGAGAACCACACGGCGGACCGGGTGGCTCAGTCGCTACTAAAAACAAAACAATCCTACTACATACATGGGGACAAGACTAAACGATTCCTGGCAGCAAAACTGAGAAAAGAAAAAACCCCGAACTACATAGTGCAGCTAAATGACTCCAATGGGAAATCCCACACAGCAGAGCTGGACAAAAGGAAATAATGAAACGTTTTCACATGGAACTATTAAAGGGGGGAAAATCTGGACCCAGACCATCAACGCGCCTATAACAGCTCTCTCCAGCTGCCCCAAATTACAGAGAAAGACAGAATCAATCTTGGGAAACCGATTACTGCCCAAGAAATCTGCGATACTATCACAGCACTACCAGCAAATAAGACGCCGGGTCCTGACGGTTTTAGCAATGGCTATTACAAGACATTCCGTACACAACTGCTAGGCCCGCTGTCAAAACTATTCAACACAATTAGAGAAGAGGGGAAGATTACGTAAGATATGGGGAAGTCCATAACTATAATACCGCTAAAGCCAGGCAAAGATCCCAAAAAACTGTGCAAGCTATTGGCCTATAGCATTGCTGAACACGGATGTAAAAATCTACATGAAAATTTTAGTAACTCGTCTAATGGAAATCCTTCCAAACATAATACAAGATGACCAAGCAGGGTTCATCGCAGACAGACGCACACAAGACAACGTCAGAAGGGCAGTAGACGTCATTGATGCTGGGCGACGTACACAACAATCATTTGCTGTAGCAGCCCTAGATGCTACCCGGGCCTTCGACAGCATGGACTGGGGCTATCTGAGCTTGATTTTGGAGCGGTTTGGTTGCGGTCCAGAATTTACGAAAATGGTGCTTGCCAACTATCAGCATCCATCAACAAGTTTCAGGATCAATGGTCAGAGCACAGAATTCGTGGAGATTGGAAGGGGCACACGTCAGGGCTGCCCCCTCTCCCCTCTAATTTTCACAATGGCAATGGAACCATGTGCTATGAGGATCCGCCAGGACGTCAGTATCGAGGGAGTTACAATAGGTCCAGAAACCCACAAAATAGCCCTTTATGCAGATGACATCATGCTCTTCATGGGAGAACCTAAAAATACAATGCCCAGAGCTATGGCCCAGTTGGAGGAATTCAGACGAGTCTCTGGGTTTTCCATAAATTTCTCCAAATCCAAAGCTATGAACATAACGGCAAAGAGAGAAGACATCGAGCTATTGGCGAGATCATTCCCGATGAGCTGGGTTGGAATATCTAGGAATTCAACTAGCCAGCGATCCGCACAAACTATATCTGACAAACATAACGCCGCTGTGGAAACAACTACAGGAAGACTTGCGCAGATGGGACTCCCAGGAGCTGTCATGGTTCGCCCGCATCACAGCGGTCAAAATGACCATTCTCCCCCGCCTCCTCTACGTAGGAAGCTCACTGCCAGTGCCAATACCACCAGCCAAGATCCGTGAACTCCAAGATGCGGTATTCAAATTCATTTGGCATAATAAGAAACCTAGAATCCAGAAACGAATCCTAATGCGCTCCCCTCATCTGGGCGGTCTGGGTGTTCCAGAAATAGACGGCACAACTAGCACCAATGTTGCGATGGGCGTAACCAGCGGATCATAAAGGATGGTGCAGAATCAAACAATCAGTCTCATCCATCCCCCTAACAGCCCTCTTGAGCCTGAGCAAAGAAAACCGAAACAACAGAGAAGCTCTACTGGAAATGACGAAATGGTCGCTACTAAGTTGGGATAAAGCCCGGAAAAAGAAACGCATTCCTGGTGGACTGGGTCCATATACGCCCCTGATGGGCAACCCAGACTTCACACCGGGTCTCCAGCAGGGATATTGGGTGGGCTGGTCAGGGGCAGAAACGATGCACCTGAAAGGCATGTACAAAGACGGTGCTCCATTGCTCTGCACAGATTGCCAGTTAAAATTCAATATAGGGGAAAATGAACGCTATAGATATGCGCAAATCAGACACTGGATTTCCCACCCAACGGTGAAGAAGGCGGGCATGAGAACGCCATCAGGCCTAGAACTGTCGCTTCAAGAAGGCAATACGGCGAAGGGGGTCTCTAGACTCTACAAACTCCTCTCTAATGACCAGCCAACGGACCATCTCGCATACAAAATGAATTGGGAGAGAGATATGCAAGAGTCACTAATGGAGGAGGAATGGTACCAAATATGGGCACATGCACACGGCACTTCCAGATGCACCACAATAAAGGAATCTGCGTACAAACTGTGCCTTAGATGGTATATGTCCCCGAACCGCATTCACAAAATTGCAAGGTCTTACTCACCAAACTGTTGGCGAAATTGCGGTGAGAAAGGTGACTTGTTCCACATGTGGTGGACGTGTCCTAAAGCAGTTGCCTACTGGAAGGAAATACTAAGCTACATAAAAGACATTACAGGGGTGGACCTACCGAGATCTCCGAAGACAATTCTCTTAGGAGTCCCTATAGAAGGGAAATACGCGATGTCAGGAGCCACAGCTAAACTCCTCACCCATCTACTATCAGCAGCTAGAATGACTCTTACACAAAATTGGAAAAACAAAGAAGGTCCAATCTCAGCATGCTGGTGGGTTAAGATCTGGGGAGTGATGGCTATAGAGAAGACATGCGCCATCAGCACCGGCAAATACCTAAGATTCCTAACTATATGGAATCCATTTCATGAACATGTACGGGACAGAGAAGCCCATTTCTTTAAACCTCGCCTGATCCGAAACACACATGTAACCTGATCTCTCTCAAAACAAAGATAATGAGTCGCCGAGGTTAAGAAGTGGAAGAAAACCGTAAAAGCCTAGAATCTTAACTGTAAAATAATACCTATAATAGGGGAGAAGAGGATTGTATAGAGATGGGGGAGTTAATAAAAGAAGTGGGGGGGTAGGGGAAGAGAGATGAGGGAGGGAAGGAGAGAGAGAATTGGGGAATCGCAGGAGGTAATGTGAACTATAACTTCCTGTAAAACAGGAACATGAGTAAAACGTAGTGCATGTGAGCTCAAAGTGGTCATAAACTATGCGTAATTGCCTATATGCCTTCGAACCAAAAATAGACATTGAAGCTACACCGAAATGGTAAAGTCAAAGATTGGGCAACAGTCTTAGAATGGAATGTCACTAAGATACAATTTGGTCCTATATAATGTATGCAAGTGAAATTGATTTTGTACATATAAAGTTGGTTAAAAGCACATTTCCTTTTCGAAACAATACCAAAAGAGCATGGCCTAAAGATAAATGTTGGACTTACTCATTTACAAAAGCTATTTAACTTGTTATGGAGAGTGAAGCGTGGCTACCTTCAAACTAAGTCCTGGTGGTAATTAATTGAGATGAACAGAGTTGTCAGTGTTGATGCCCCCAGAGGTATTCCGAAAGTATAAACGCTTCAGTAAAACACTGGATTTACACACGGTCAAGTGTCACTTGTAAATAAAACCTTTACAACAGTAGGAATTATCTACCATGCAGGAGCTACAACCAATGCAGGTCATTACACTGCATACATTAGAAAGAATTGTGGATGGTTTGAATGTAATGATAGCACCATTACTCTAAAGCAGAGGTTGCCAGCATGTGCCAACCATGGGAGCATACTAATGAATATAATAATAGCTATTGTAAACAGTAATGTATGTATCCTTACAGATCTAACAGCTCCCCCGTGAACTGCACAGGCTGAAAAAGTGGCCTTATTGGACCCATCATTTTCTGTGCATACAAGGAGGCCACAGAACACACGTCATAAAGTAGGTATAAGTGTATTATTGGTTGCATTGCCTTCGGCCTTGCACCCAAGAGTGCAGGATCTTCCCACAACCACCTCTTTGTTCTTGGGTGCATGTCCTTTGGCCATGCACCCAACACTGCAGGCTCTCCCCACAACTTGCCAATCAAAATGCAACACAAGGGGTGTATGCATGGTTGGCACATGCGGCGGTGGTTGTGGCCAGGGCCTAGAGTCTTGGAAGTAAGGCCTTCGGCCGACGGCCATGCATCCAAGACCCTAGGCCCAGGCCACAACCACCGTAGCATGTGCCAACCATGGGAACATATAAATGAATATAATAATAGCCATTGGAAACACTAATGTATGCACAGCATGTAGGCAATTTCAATGTTCCCTAACACCACACGTATCCTTACAAGAGTAACAACTCCTCCGTGCAGTGCACAGGCTCAAATACTGCCCTTATTGGACCCCTCCTGTTCTGTTCATACAAAGATGCCATAGAACATAGGTCATTAAGTAGGTATAAGAGTAGTGTGCGTTCAAGATGTCCATACACATTACATCATGACGACCGACCCCCAGAGCAAGTGCATTATTTACCCATATGTTAAGATTGTAGCCCCTGGCCACTACCACCGTAGCATGTGCCACCCATGGCGGCGTGCCAATGAATATACAAATAGCCATTGGGAAAAATAATGCGTTCACGGCATGTTGCCAATTTCGATGTTGCCTACCTACACACGTGTGCATTCAAGAGTTACAAATTTGCGGTCCAGTACATGGAGTGAACTTTTAAAACTTACCTGCTCACTATATGGACTGAAGTCCTATGGTTATTACCCCCACATTTATTGTAAGTACAAGGAGCCCATAGAAATTACATCATGACGGCCGAAGAACAAATGCATAGATCACCCATTTCTTACTGTGTAAACCTTTCCCAATGCTCTGTGGCACAGCAAAATAGGGTAATGAAAAAAGCATTTGTACGCTGGTTGTTGCTCCGCTTTCTGCGGATCCAAGATGTCGGGCGCATCCAAACTATCTGACACAGAACACGTCTCGCAGCAGCCAATGGGCACAGACGTCGCGTATACGCGGTCATGACGGCAGCCCCTTAGCCAATCGGTTCTTCTTCGTCGACCGAACAGGGAAGTGTGACCGCGGAGCGAACATAGATATCACTAATTATTTCAGACCTACTTTTTCATAATTATAAATAAACGTACTGCATGTATGTTGACAAAAATGAAAAAAGCACGCTTTTGGGACCAAGCCCCTGCCGTAAATTTGGTGACAATCCCTCCAGTAGTTTCCTTTAAAACGACCAAAGAATGTCTCAAAAAATGTGTGATATCTATGTCCGCTCCGCGGTTACACTTCCCTGTTCGCTGCGCGGACAAGATACTGATTGGCCGGGGGGGGTAGCATCATGAACGCGGACACGCAACGTCTTCGCCGATTGGCTACAGCGGGCCGTGATGTGCGTCAGAATGTGTGGATGCACCCGACGTCCTGGATCCGAAGACAGCGCGGTCGCTACCAGAGGTGAAATGCTGTTTCGGAAAGTGTTTTGCTCTGCTGCAGTGCGTGGGGAGGATTACCGAGTAAGAGATGGGTTAAATACTGTACTTGTTTGGGCGCTAGGTGTTAATGATGTATTGGCCATGCGAAATGGTGTTTGGGAAAATATTTTGGTCTTCTATAGTGATTGGGGAGGTTTAGAGAGTAAGAGATGGACGAAATACTGTGCTTGTTTGGGCGGCAACTGTTAATGATGTATTCTCCATTGCCGCCTTGTTCAGGATATTTGTACGTCCAGAAAATGAGGGGTGTAATAAGGGTAGTATTTCAGTACGTGCTGTATGCAGGCACCTTGAAAATGATCGAAGGACACACGTGGTGTTAGTGACCATTGAAATTGAGTACATGTCGTTATTACATTACATTCTCCTATGGGTCTCTTATTGATTAGTACACCACCATGGTTGTGACATGCTGCAGTGGTTGTTGGCAGGGCCTAGAGTCTTGGATGCATGGCTGTAGGCCGTAGGCTGAAGGCCATACTTCCAAAACTGTAGGCCCTGGCCACAACCACCGCAGCATGTCACAACCATAGATACACATGTAGTACTGATTATGGATTACATGGTTGTGGGGAGTGTGTGCTGTGTTGGGTGCTTGGCTGAAGGCCATGCACCCAAAAACAAAGTTATAAGGGCTGGAGGTATAAGCCAGTGCACACCAACACATTGCAATATATAGGGACATACAGCTAGGCATGCAGTCTGTGGCGAGATCAGGTGAAGCATACCACTCCTATTAATACACCCCTAAAACTACACATCACTGAGGGGAGTTTTGGCTGCATGGCTGCAGGCTGTAGCCGATATACAATACTTCTATAACCCAAGGCCCTGTCCAGAACCACCACATCATATTACAGCAATGCATACACCCGTAGTATAGGTTAGCATGTTAGATGGTTCTGGGGAGGGTGTACAGTGTTGGATGCATGGCCGAAGGCCATGCACCCAGAAGCGACCGTATCAGCAGTGCAGTTATAAGGCAATGTACACATATACATTCAAATGTTTGTGCGCACATATCCAAATGTCTAGGTCCAGCCCACAACCAATGCAGCATATTAGACAGGCACGTTAGTGGCTGTATTGTTATGGTGCAGTTGCTGTTTTCATAGGAAGAACACTTTTTGGTAGCCTTATACCTGTGGTACCCTTGGACATTTCGTTACCAAAGTTTGCAACAAAAAAAAAAAAAAATCTAACACTCTGACTTTCTTTGGAAAATTTGGTGATGTTTGGTGAAGGGGGGTGAAAGCTATAAGGGGCAGGGGTTCCCAAAAAATCTCTTTTCCCCTTAAATTGATTGGGGGAAAATGTTTGTGACCGCAAATATGTGGCTCTTTCTCTGATTGCTTGTAGAACAGCATCGTCAGCTTTCTTCTGTGGCCCCCCTATCTTTTATTCATGTTTTAGTGTACGCGCATATCGCCAGAAACTCATCCAAAAGAAGACAGCATTGGACTTGTCACACTCATGTGATAGTATTTCAGAAGGAGACCTTTGAGGGGGCCAGAATGGGATGTGGAAGCACAAACTGAAAAAGTACACTTTTCTTGTCACCAAAGTGATACGTTTAAATGGAGGTTTCTGCTCACTGTACCACGACCAATTACGGCGTGTGCGTTACAATGTTTTTGAAATTAAATTGCGGTCAGACTGGCGTCGTAGGTTTACAAAACTAAGGCCACCATCTGCAGTGTTTGCAGGACACAGCGCTTCTGGAGGTGTATGGGAGTAGCAGTTATCATAATTGGATTGCAATATGTTGCTTCAAAGAAAGAATGTACTTGGTTTCTCAGTGAAGGCCACATGAGTTGCTTTTTCGGTTGACCGCTCAATACGCCCGCGCATCCGAGTGAATGTATAAGGGGCAATTGTTTTTTGACCTTGACCGAAAGGGAAAGTTACTAGCAATTCATAAATGAAAGGGTAAAAAAAAATAGCAATTGATAAGGTTATGTTTTAAAAAGTTTATAAGGGACTTGCAATATCAGTATACGAAGACTTTTCGCTGCGAAAACATTGGCGTGTAACTTGCACAAACAGAATGGAGGCAGTAAATATTATGTACGTTTATTTTTGCCCACTGTACAGCGAACCAAGCTTTATTGTAGCGTTACCGCACATCTAATTGTGCTAATTTAATTGCTGTATTAGCTTTATGCACTGTTACATTTTTCCTGTAAGGTTGCAGAGTGCCCAGGTTGCACGTTTGTAGTTTATGAGTGCACTCATCCTTTTTTAGCATTAATATTTTTTATTTGAAACAGTAACTTTGTCCACATAGCTTTTGGTATAACTTTGCATGTTTGTTTGGTATTCTTTGAAATCAGGAGACGTATTTTTTTAAATTCTCCTTTATATTTAATTTCATAAACGATTTATCCTCTTCCTGTGTTGTTGGTATTTTTTTTTACTCTTACGGCTAGGGTGGCCAACTGTCCCCGATTTCGGGGGATTGTATCGCAATTAGGTGCTCCGTCTTGCGGTTTGCAGAGTGGCTGTGTGGGACGCAGGTTGTCCCGACTTGAGTCGGACCAACCTGCCTCCAGCACAGCCACTCTGCAAACTGAAGGGGCCATGTACACAGCACGGCACTGCCGCCTGCTGCTTTTTTCTCTGCCGGCTCTGCAGCCTTGGCTCCTTTTGAGCCTGCAGTTGGAACTGTAATGCTCTGACACCTGGCTTCATTGAAATGCTAATGCTTTGTTCCTGGGGTCGTGATGGGCATGTTTGCAGTTAAAAAATGTGATCATCACCTCCCAAGGACAAACCATTTGCATTTCAATTAAGCCAGGAATTAAGAGCCATTGAAAAAAAATTACATTTAAAAAGGGGCGGGCCAAGTGAATGACGTGACGTCATGACCGCCTTGTGGGCAAGCGTCCAGTGACAGACTATCAAAGAGTTGGCGACCCTACTTACGGTGCATGCAAAATGTCACTGTTTGTAGCCTGCTACTATAGGTTCTCCTGGAAATTAGTAACATTTTACTAACATGTCATGTTTGAACACGAATTTGTGTTGTACTTTGCACATTTTCTGTGTCTTTTTTGAACATTTTTTGGTAGAGGTTGGTTATTGACGCGTACTTTCTGTACCTTTTCCCGCCTAGGTATATCATGCCATACTGTGTCTGCCATGGTTTTCAAATGCCGAGTGAGGGCTTCTTTGGACGGCAAATGCAACTGCTGGTGAGCGGTTGCCTGTCCATAATAATTATGTGGAATGAGACTGTAAACCCCGATTTGTCCGTACGCTGAACTCGCTATTCAGAGCAACGTCACTTCATTTATGGTGGTGTAGGCTCCAGGACATGACGACTTCTGGGAAATAACTGTGGAAACAAAGCGACTGCTTCAATGAAGAGTTAAATAATTTTGTATGCCAGAAAAACAACGTGTTCCTCTTCTTCACCATTTCCTATGCCGCCCTTACAAGCCTTTTTATGAGCGTATTGAAAATGGGCTTCCTCCGATGGACTCTGCCAGTTTGTTGTTAAATAAACCTACTTTGCAAACTCTATAATGTTCACGTTTTCTTTTACCTTCCACTGTATTATTTCCAAATGTAAGTTATTAGGTTGTACGTCGCTGTATGTTTATTTACAAGTGTTGCATCACGTCACGTACTTGTGCTTTGCGCAGCCTACAATGGAAAGGGAAGAGGGCCTATGTATGCAATAACCACCTACCGTTTCTATGGCGGACATCTTGAAAGAGGATTTTGTTTTGTAATCCAAACTGCCAAAGCCGCCCCGGATTACAACAAGTAAGCATACTTTTCCGTAGCACACACTACTGGTTTCCTAATTTAGACTATTACTGGCAAAGATTATTTAGCCTATGTACGTTACTGAGAAATATGCAGTACTTGGAGAATATGCACATTTTCTTTTTTTTTCCTTGCACTGTGAAAACGGCAATCAGCAAAAAGGCAACAAACGTTAATATGGGTCGGTAGATGTACGGCGACAGATTTTATCCGTTTGTTATGTGCAATGTCGCGCCACTGTTTCTTATGCTTTCACATTACACCACTGCTGCTGTTTCTTAGGGAGGAAGGACGCCTTTAGCTGATGTGTTCTTCAGATAAGTACAACTTTTGCTACCGATATATAATGTGTAGTGCATTGCTAATCGCTGCATACCAATACATGTTGGCGCTACATGATTATAAAATGTATTTCCACACTGCCCATGAGGCAAAGATCGTACAGTTAAGTGTGTACTGATTTTGGGACATGTCACGGTGCAGTATGCCAGCATACCTTCATGTGTCATTTTTCGCAAGGTGTATACTGTTTACCAAACAATCCTTGCTAAAGGGACATTATGGTTACGTTGGTCTCCTAAAAATCTGTGCCATGCAGTACACCATTTTTTTTCTTAACAAGACCTTATACTTACATTGTCCTACCAAAAACCTGTACAATTCACTAAAAAAAAACTTTGTTAGGGGGACATTATGGTTAAGTTGCGCTACTGAAAACCTGTGAAATTCACTAAACAAACTTTACAAACGTGCCATAATACTGACGTGCCATTATGGTTCAAAGTAAAACCGAAAAACCCCTAAAATTCACCAGTTATGGTACGCTAAGCAACCATAACTCGTGCCACCACCGTGCACTGCTAAGACTAACACCCAGGACATCAAAGATGACATCACAAATTTCATTGATGACATCACTGATGACATCACATATGCATGTACCTTTCATGAAAAGTCTGTTCTGTACAAGGGATTATTATTGTAATGTTAATTAAAAAAGTGTCAAGGATCATTGGAATAAATATCTTAAGGTACGTAGTGCATTAAGCAATGCATTAATCCAATTAGCATTACATTATGACGTTGTTTCCTATATACTAATGTACACATGTAGTAACATATACATAGTGTGCAGCAGACATGATGGAGATGCAATATTAATAACCGTGCCATGTTAAGTACTAAAATTATAAATGCTTTCTTATTAGAGTTTTGCATACTGTGAAACATTTAATAAGTACCTAATAAAACCCACTTACTACATTATTGCATTACTGCACACAAAACACAGACACCAACTCATACAAATATGAACATATACAAGGAAAGTGAAGTAACCTAACTGATTATCTTCATGCGCAGAAATTAATGCACTGCTTCAAAGCTACTACTTCTCTATGTATAACTATCAAATATTGTGACTAGGCCCTAAGGAAAGTAGTGTAAGTGCAATGTGTACAAATATGAGTATATCCAGGGAAAGTACAGTAGTAAAAAAACAACACACCTATAAAACAGTGTTGATAACCTTACTAATCATCTTCATACATAGAAAGCATTCCTGTCGTCCAAGACTGTTTTCCCCTTTGTATATGTTTCATATGCTGTAAGTGGACATTAAGTGAATTACTTTAAGAACATATTTGAAGTATAAGTCTACACATATACTACTTTTTGAATTTTTAGTTCCTCACTGTTACTGAGCTAGATATATCAGTAAAGGAAAAAAGAGTGAGCCAGACATGTGATGTCATCAGTGATGTCATCAGTGATGTCATCAATGACATTTGTGATGTCATCTTTGATGTCCTGGGTGTTAGTCTTAGCAGTGCACGGTGGTGGCGCGAGTTATGGTTGCTTAGCTTACCATAACTGGCGAATTTCAGGTGGTTTTCGGTTTTACTTTGAACCATAATGGCACGTCAGTATTATGGCACATTTTTAAAGTTTGTTTAGTGAATTTCACAGGTTTTCAGTAGCGCAACTTAACCATAACGTCCCGTTAACAACGGTTTTTTAGTGAATATATATATATATATATGACCCACTGGAGTTTACGATTGGCCTGCATTTCAAAGCCGGCTTCAAAACAAGGAATATTATGTTGGAAATGCCATGGTTTAGCTCTTACCTGAGGACCAGAATCACACACACTTTCTGAATCAGTTCCTGGATCCCCAGGTCAGTGCACTTCTCTTTGCCTGAGACGTGGACCATATGGTAAGGGTGATGCCAGAATCTGGGGCCTGCTGAGGAAGTACCATCTTCTACTACCTACTGTGACCATGTAGCCATGTGACTGATGCCTGATTGTGCCAAACCAGGGAGCACACCTGAAGCCTTCCCCCAGCTGGTCATGAACTCTTCCCCCTTTCACCCTCACATATCTGGCAAAGACAGGAGGTGGATGCTTTTAGGAGCCAAGGCTCTAACTTTCTGTGGGACGAGACGCTGCTACCTCTGTTTCCTTCTTCAGCCTGAAATCAAATAGAGAAACTATTTATTTTTGACCCTGTACTTGAAAGATGTGATCTCTAAGTCTGGGGAGTGTTTGCTGGGCCTCACAACTCATAGTCCTCTGCCGCTTGTTTCAACAGCTCCACTACTCTGGGCCCAAACACCTTTTGCTGCCCTAGGCATGGTAATTTGAGGACAAAGGGCTATCTAAGGAGAAGGACTCTCCAAGATGCCTCTCTGAGATGCTTCTCCATTCCAAAATCTTAGTCAGAATTGCCTCTGACTTGCAAGAGGGGAGCGTGTTCCCTTGGCTGCAGCCCTCATAACATCAAATAAGAAATCAGAATGGAGCTGTGACTACTTTTCCATCATCTTTAAAAGTGGAGCAAGATTCATACCAATTTCCAAGATGATAAGTAAGGCCTAAAAATGCCTCAGGAGAGATTGGACAGTATAGGCCATGTAAGTACCTGCCTGAATAAGGAAGTTGGAGGAGGTGATAAATCTTTTACGAGCCAGCTCTGCTTTTTTGTCTACCTTATCTGCAGCAGCTGCATCATCTGATGTAACCACCACCTTCCCTGCAAATGTTGGTGAGATGGACTCCACCTGCAGCGTTCTGGAAACTCCACCCTGGAACAGGTACATGTTGGCCCTGTGCTGCAGGACCACTGTATTCTCCAGGTCTTTCTATTCTTGCATGGGGATGTTTATGATACTTGGTAGAAGAGAAACATCTTCATTCACTGTTGGTATATATCTGATGTATGTGTTTCAACCTGAGGGATGGAAGTGGAGAGAGGTGGTGCCTACATATCTAGGTTGGAGCTTTGGTTGACACTGTGTTACATGTGTGGGCTACTTGCTCTCTCCATAGTCTTGTCAGGAACAGTGCTTTCACCGAAGAGCCATTTCAACACAATCGTTTAGCCCCACCCACTATCCCACCAACCCGTGTACATTCCCAGGGAGAGCCTACCTGACTCTTGTAGGGAGATCTCCCACTGGTACGTTACAGCTTTTTCTATTGTGGGGCTATGCTGTGCTGTTGTTGTACCATGTCTTTCCACTTTGAGGCCTTCATGGTAGTAAATATAGAAGAAGAATGTGCATGACATCTCATGCAGCATATCTAATGTGTCCAGGTGGGTGCATTACTGTGTCAGGCCAAGTGGCGGAAGTGGAGAGGATTATCTCTAGCTTCAGCCTGTCTCAGCCAACTAATCCACTTGGGCACCCAATTTGATAGTCCTTTGCTTATTGCACCCTCACTGATCTCGATCCTGGGGAGCTGACATAGAATGTGTGAGATAGGGGCAGGGACCCTCTTTTTTTGTATGGGGGCCTGACTCCAGAGGGTTAAAACTGCTGACATAGAAGACAAAGTAAGAGCCTTAACGATATTCAACTAAAAGGCTTCATTCTAGCCCACCCTGGATGGTACATAGGCTTCCAAAAAAAAGACAAAAAGGTGGGTTTGTGGGACTCAGGATCCATTTATAACGTTTCCCTAATTAGGAGGAGCCAGAAGTTGTTGGTTATTCATTCAATAATTCAACTTTAAAAATTACGTTGGGGGTGTCTAAGTCGGCAATGCGACACCCTCCAAGTTGTGAAAAACAAGGCATTACTTCCGTATTCCACTTCTCATTTGCAGACTTTATTTTGAGGCCTTCAATTTGTCGAATGCCAAAGCATATTCGTAGTCAACATTTGCCCAGCAGGGTCACAGAGATCTCCAGGTAGAGCAATACAATATTTTTGTCTTACCTAGAAGAAGTGATGATTTGTTCTTTTTCTGATAGGTGATAATGTTCAGAATGTGATCCAACTCCACCAAGAGTTTACTGTGAATCTGTTCAATAGGATAAGAAAGAAAGAAGATATTAAATTGATCCCTTTCATGAGCGACACAAGCTAAGCATTGTGCACTTTACTCATAACATCAAGCTCATGCTTCACGAGAAATGTAACCGAATGCAATACACAAAACTCTGGGGCAAAACTCGATTAACAGACAATCTCTCACTCAACTTCTCCAGGTTTTCAATAGAGTACAACAGTTTATGAAGTGCTGATTTGTCACTGTGGATGTCATGATGACAAACAAGTTGCAAAACTCATATCTAACATTCATTGGTTCACACTACTTAGGGTACTGTGAGAAACTAAGGGTGTCTCACTATCTGAACCCTGGGGATCTCTTGCTCAGGTGGCCAAGGCACGCTATCATCCTGGGATCCAGACCCTGGGCTGGACAAGTGCGGGTGGATCACCTGGGGGAGGGGTCCTCAGGGAATGGGGGTGGGACATCCAACGGCAAGACACTGTATTCCCCCCTTTCCGACACACCCCTACCTGACATTCCCTCCACCTGCTTAGGGTGTTGTGAGTTCCCCCTCCTCAATTCCAACCTGTACCAAGACAAATGAGATGTATACGAGAACAAGGAAAAGGGAATTACACACATTACCCCGTCATTTACAAAAAGGTGATTATCCCCCTTTTCTGACAGGAGTTACCCATTTTTCCCATCATCCCTAGAAAAGACTACGACTCCCATAATTCCTCCACAGTGCATTTTCCAGAAACCACTGGGACGAGGAAGAAGAGAACAAGAGCCAGGAAGATTACCCATAGGGATCAATTCACCAAGTATTCCTATGAGCAGTCACCATTTTGTCCCATTAACAAGACCAGGCTAGGTCAGGCCTCCCTTTTCAGACACTCATACCTGATTCTAGTTAACTCTCCCAGGAAATATAAAAGGTGAAAGACACAGACACCCTTTGAGCGAGCTGGGGATGCTGGATGGAGCATAGAGGCCAGGAGGAAATCTCGAGCTGGAGAGACCTTGCAAAGCCTGGAGGACCAAAGACTGCCTAATTCCTGGGCCTGTGAGTACAGGGGAGGCTGCAGTGTGGCGAGGGAGTGCCAACTCCAGTGAGCCAAAATCAGGGGCAGCTGGGGGTTAAATGGCAGTGCCCATACCAGAGATTCTCTCCTGGGCAAAACCGGGAAGCCCTGGCCTTTGATGGGCGGGTGTTAGGACCCTTACCTCAACACACATCCCGTTGTGGTCTTGCTGCTCCCAAAACACGGAAAAGCTGTTTTTGGGGAGTTGGTGAAGTGGGAGTGAAATAAAAGAAAGTGCATTCTGGGATTGGAAGTCCAAAGACATTTTTTTGGGAAAATTGAGAGGGGTCCGAGCCCGGATGAGGGAGAACCATGTGTGAACATTAAGGAGGGGACCAAGCCAGACGGAGGGAGAACCCTAAGAGCTTTGGGGAGGTGAAGTGGCCGCCATAGTAACCTACTTGTCTCCAAGACCCAAGACGCAAATGCAGAAATCAACACAGACGGTGAGTTAGTGGAAACCTGTGTAAGGCCGGTCTGTGTTGAAGCAAAAGTTGCTAGCGGCAAAAGAGCAAGAAGAGAGAATTCAAATTCAATGGAACCTTGATAAGCTGTGCACAAAACAAATGGCTAGGGATTCAAAGTTGACAGAGTGCCCCGGCATCGTGAAAATGCCCAGTCGAAGGTCTCTGATTCAACATATACTGCTTTGGGATATTTGATCTTTGTTTTGTGTGATGGCAAGAGACTCCAAATGGGAAAGATTAATTAGCAATTGGAGTGGTCATGCAAGGTATTAGTCAAACCCCTCGCATATTCGAATGATTGCAGGAAGATTGAAAAGGATTGTGAATTACAGGTCCGAGCCCAGCTGAGGGAGATCTGTGAACTTGTGAGAAATTGTGAAAGAAGGCCTGATCCCGGCAGGGGGAGGCCTACTTGAATTGTGAAACCTCAAAGGTATTCAATCATTAATCCCAGAAAGAAGGAACATTGTTTTGTGTTGAACTTTGAAAGGAACTTTGTTTTGTATACACCCGACGCATCCTGCGACCAAGAGACTTGCTAGGTGAACAAGAGACTTTGTCGTGGAAGGCCCTGAACTGTGTCTTGAACTGTATCCTCATGCCAAGGAGGCCAGAGTGTGTTCTGGAGCCCGAGAGTGCCATCCTTTCCCATGCCGAGAACGTGGGGAAAGGAATCTCATTATGCAGTCATTCTGATACATATCATTTTGGACACTGCTTTCTTTTGCATACACCTTTTCCCATGCATCCGTTTATTGTAATAGTATTAGGGCAGGCACTAGGTTTATTTAGTATAGGCCATTTTGTTTTGACTGGCACAACTAGGACTGTTTTCTTTACTATTTGATGGTAGAGCGTACTCTCATCTTTAGAGATAGGGCCAGCCAGGAGTTTTTTCAACCCTTTTGCTCAATAAACACCATTGAACATCATATCTCTTGTGTCTGTCTTCACTTGTGATACCATGCCTCCCTTACAGTAGATATATTTCATATAGGTATACCAGTCATGATTGGAGTGCCCTTATTTAATAGCTCCACCATGGGGGGCCACCCACTTGAGATAACACATGTGCTAAATCACCATTAATAAGCTTCATTGATTGGCATTAAACCGGGGTAAGTATGAGCTTGCATTGATTGGCAGATAGTGTGGCCAGCCTTGGGCATTGATAAGGTGTTATGAATATGGTGTTTCATAATGGGGGTAGAGAGACCAGTTTGCCCCTGTTATTTCCAATTAAATGACAGCTCTCATTATCCCAGCACCATGTCTGCGAATATCCATGGATGTCTTTGGAAGTTTGACTTTGAGGCACCACCTTGCAGGTGCATTATCTCATTCTTGGCCCCTTGTAACTAACAGCTGCTTTAAATCACGTGCTACTGGATGTGTTTCAATTTTCAAACCTTTGCATGTATTCAGATTTTAACTATCTCTAAACGTGCATGACTCACCAGGCTGACTACTTGAGACATTCATCCAGCATCTGGACATAAAAAGGCTGTCTGCCTTGCACTGCAGCTAATTAATTTTAATGGTCGAACACTCGCCAGCCTGTGATCAGTTTTCTGTCTTTGCCGTTTATGTGAAATCCTCAGCACAGAGAGTGGTGAGAGGTGTGGTTTGCCATGGTGCCCTGCTGCTGAAAAGAGTCTGCTTTCCATTACTTCTACTTTGGAGGAGGAGCCCTTCTGTGTGTCTCCCTGGAACACTGCATATAACCTCATTTGCTGCGCCGAGCGTGGCGCAGAGAGTGTGTGAGGAGTGGTTTGCCGTGGTTGACCGGGGCTGACTGGGCCTGATTATACCATACTCGGCCATCAGAAGACCTAGTGAGTACTCTGTTTCAACCATCTCAATTCTGACTGTTCAACTGTATACAGACACAAAGCTAACCCTGTGCAGCTCTATTTCACGCGCTTGCAAACGTGCACGCAGTCCTTTGTTGGAAACAACTGCTTTGAATGATCAGCATGCGCAATGAACTCCTAACGCCCCCTGTTAAATAAAATTACGGATTATTATGGGATGTCAGCTCCCATTGCACTTGAAGATGCCAGTCTGCCTGTGTTACCTAAGCAGATACTAAGTGAAACTGCCAGGTGTCCTCTGCTTATGGAGGAAGACAAGGCGCTATCACCAAGTATCGATAATAATCATTTCCTTTTTTTTTTTAAAAGAAAACACTTTTTATTAGCATTTTTCATAACAGCAACCACAATACCAACAAAAAAAAACACATTACCCTCCCCTCTCCCTCCTTTGTTTCTGAGCACAGGTTACTCCATCAGGGCCTCTTCTTCTTATACATAGTTTAATGGTGAATGGTCGTTCATATTCAGCAGGTCCATTGGGGCTAGGCCAATCCTGCGGCGACCCCCGCCCTGTCCTTACTTCCCCTTCCATTCCTTGTCATTCCCACCGCCCTCATCTAGCACCTAATCCTTCATGGCGGTTTCAGATCACTGGATTTCGATGTCATTCAACAATTGACTCCAATGTATTGTCACTCCCTCCCCTTCCATCTCAGTTTCTGCTCCCTGCAGTATTGCCAATTCCGCTATCCCCCACCTAGAGGAATCTGCCTGCCACATGGTAATTGCCGGACCTTGTGGGTGTTTCCACGCGCTAGCCACCCGTCTTTTGGCCAGTATCAGTAGGAATCGAATCATTCTGTTCTGTATTTTATGTTTTTCCCCCCCTGGGAGAGTTCCCCAAATGCATGTACCTGGGTTGCATTCCAGCTTAGACCCCAACAATTTGTTCACCCCTTTAACCACCTTATCCCAATACTCAGCTATTACTCCACAGTCCCACATCATGTGCCAGAATCCTGCCAGGCTGCCAGGCCTCTGCCGCACCTGGGGCACTCATCCGACAAATCATTATTCATTGCCCGTAGCCTAACTGGGGTTACATATGTTCTATGTATGATATTAAATTGGACCAGTTGAAAACAGGCACAACATGACACCTTGCGGACCAATTCCCATATCTGTGCCCACTCCTTTTCCGATATTTGGTATCCCATATCCGCCTCCCATTTTTCCTTCACCTTCAGTTCCCCCACGGGTTCCTCTTCCCGTAGGGCTTTATAGAGCAGTGAGATTTTTGCCGTCCCATGTTTGGTCCAGCAGCACCCACATCAGTGGGCTCACTTCCGGTTCTTCCGGGATTCCCTCCCATATTTCCGCCAGCCTCCGGACCACCGCTCCATATGCCAGAAACAGGCCCCTCGACAGCCCCAACTTCAGACGCCAATCCTCAAAAGTAAGCAACTTCCCTCCCTCATATAAATCCCCCACCTTCTCACACCCCTTTTCTCAGAGCCTCTGTATTCCTGCCCTGCCAATCGCCTGCTGTAGTTTCGGATCCATACCCCACGGTAAATTCCCATCATACAGCCCCCCCCCCGGGTCCTCTCGTGTGAACATACTTCTTCCACGTTTCCCTCACCGCTGCAAATACAATGGACATCCCCTTATTACCCATTGGGTACCATAACAGCTCAGCGCCTCTCCGATGTGGTGGCAGGTCCCCTATCAGCACTTTCAGACCCCCCCCCGACTGATCCCCTAACAGCACCGATTGTAATTGCGCTGCCACAAAATATTTCCCGTAGTCTGGTAGGCCCAGTCCACCTTCCTCCCTAGATCTTCGTAATACCGCTAGAGTCCCCCTCCTGCTCCCCGTATTCCACAATAGCTCCCCCACTTTGCTGTCCAGCATTTTAAAGAAAACTTTTTTCACCACGTATGGTATATTGGTGAAGAAGTAAAGCAGTTGCGGCAGGATCACCATTTTACACAGCACCACTCTACCCATCATGGAGAGAGTCAAGTTCTTCCAGAATTGAACCAAATCTCCTATCTTTGACTGCACCCTCCCTGTGTTATGTACAAACGTCTTGTCTATTTCACAGAATACCCATATGCCCAAATCTTTAAATGGCTCTGTTTCCCATTGTATCCCCAGCCTTGGTAGGTCATCCGTTTGGCAATTCCGTAACCCTCCCAGTGGAAACAAAACTGATATTTCTTCATTAATACGGAAGCCGCACATATGCCGGAAGTTCTTCAGTATTTCCAGTAATTCCGGGAGGTATACCCTCGGGTTTGATACATACAAAAGCAGGTCATCCGCATATAGTTAAACTATAAGCCTCAAATGGCCCACTTCAATCCCAGCCTCCATCATTTCCTGCCGCAGAAATGCTGCTAGGGGTTCCAGGGCCAATGCAAATTGAATTGGGGAAGCTGCACATCCCTGCTGAGTCCCCCTACCCAGTTCTCATGTTCCAGACACCCAGTTATTGGTCCTCACCATTGCCATTGGTTTGCTATATAGCAGGCCCAACCATCTACAGATGCTTTCCCCAAATCCTAATTCCCTTAATACTCGAAATAACCATTTCCACTCCAGCGAATCGAACGCTTTCATGGCGTCAACGGAGGCTATTGGCATGTCTTGTTCCCGTGTCTTCACTTGGTCCATGACATAATGGAAGCGAGTAATATTGACAGAGGTATTCCTACCCCCAACAAACCCACATTGCTCTGGGTGGACCAATAGCGTCGCTACCTTCGCCAACCTGGTTGCCTACATTTTCCCGAAAATGTTCCCGCCAACATTTAGTAGGGATAAAGGGCGATATGCCATACAATCCTGCAGGTCCTTCCCTTCTTTCAGAATGACCGTAATTACTGCTTCCCTCATATATTCCGGGAGGTGCTCCTTCTGAAATGCTTTCTCCTACACCTTCTGAAGTTGCGGGGCCAGGAGATCAGCAAACGTGGAGTAAAATTCAATGGCAAACCCATCACCCTTTTCTCATAGTGTGTATTGGCCACCGAATATCTCCCTCCTCAATTGGGGCCTCCAATTCTTCTCTCACATCCTCCCCTAATCTCGGTAAGTGTAGTAATTCCATGAGATCTTCCACACCAAAATCCACATACCCATTTTTCGCTTGTGTATAGTTCTCTATAGAAGGCCACAAACACTTCATTAATCCTCTGTTGAGTACCCACCATCTCTCCTGTCTTGGTCCTATTTTGGGTAATGACTCAATTCGGATTCTCTCTGCTGATCAGCCAGACCAATAGCTTCCCCGCCTTATCTCCCTCTCCATGCAGTCGGACATCCTGCTAACTGTTGTCACAATGAGTCAGATCTGCCAGTGTCTTATGGTGGAGCTCAAGCTTCTGTACCAGTCTTTCCCCTACCGGGGTACCCCCTGCCACTTCCCTATCTAGGTCCGCCACCTGGACCTCTGTCCATTGCAGTATGTCTTACAGCCACTTTTGCATGCCTACTGTCGTGGAATGGCACATCCCTCTTATATTTGCCTTGAAGGCCTCTCCGAGAGACTCCATTGATGTCACTGATCCCTCATTTAACTCAAAGTAGGTTTCGATCCCTTTATGAATTTCATTGACAAACGCTCCATCCCCCAATGCCTCTTTCTGCATCCGCCATTGCCATCGGGGGGATCTCCCACTAGTCCCTAATAATTCAGCCACCACGGGGGAGTGGTCCGATAGGGTAGGTCCCAAATATGCTGGCCCCTCAAAGAGCTGATAATATTCCCTCCCTGTTAGGAGAGAATGCAGGCAAGAGTATGAACCATGCACTCCTGAGTAGTATGAAAATCCCTTTTCCTCACCACGCCTTTCCCTCTATATCTCCACCAAATCAAGTTGCTCCATCACCCTATGGAATGACGCTGTCATGTGTTTTTTTACCGGGTCCCCTGCCCCCAGATCCATCCAGAGACTTTCCAAGTGACAATTAAATTCCCCTCCCCATATGATCAGTTCTCCCCTATACACCCACATCATGCGTAGGACCGATGCAAAATGCCCCTTACCCTCAATATTCGGCGCATATGAATTAACGAAGCAAAATGAGCGACACACCGATACGCCCACTATCACCACCTTCCCATTGCATCCTTCAGCAATGTTTCCACCTCTAGTGGTATCCCTCTAGCTACCCAGATTAGTACCCCCCTCGCTTGGGTTGAATAGGTCGTCCTGTATACTTGTCCACCCCACAGTTTGCCCAACTTCTCCAGTTCTTCCCTAACCTACCCATATGTGTCTCCTGTATCAGGGCGACTTGCATCCTGTGCCGTTTCAAAAATTCCCCCACCCTCCGCTTCTTCTGGACAGTTCCCAGTCCCCGGACATTCCATGTCCCAATTTTTAGATCTCCCCGCTCACCCATTTAAGCTGCTGGAGCCACATTCCCATGATTGCCCTCCTGTCTCATATTGGGCCTTCCCCCTTGCCCCCTCCTCTGTTGTCAGTCCCCATCTCCAATCCTATTTCCGAAACTGTGCCTTCCCCTGTTGGTTCTGTTGCAGGCCCTTCACCTCCTCCCTGTCTCTTAACCTTATCCCCACTAACACCCATCCCCAACTCAGTGTCATCAATCCCAGTTCTCCCCCAACTCCCTGTCACAAACCCAAATTCCCACCCACCCCATTCCCTCTCCCTCTCCCAGCCTCCCCAAATGTTTACCATAGGTGTTTCCCATCGGTTTTCATCCCCCCATTCCAACTTCCCCAACTGTGTTAACCGGACGTCGCCCCGTGGGGTTTCGTCCCACCTCTGCCAGTATGTAGACCCCTTGACTAGCTCTACCCACCCTCCCCCCTCACTCGTGGGTAGCAGCCAATGGCATCAGATATCTGGGGGGAGCTTTACATTGCCCCCGCCTCCACCCGCTCAAATTATCAAATCCCTACTCTGTTTCTCATATCCATCCCTGGGTGACTATCTTCTACCAGAATCCCTTTACCAGCGACCAAGCGGCCCTTTCCAATATCAATCCTTTGCCTCGGGTCGTGTTCCCTCCAATTCCCCTTGGCTTTGCGAGTTCCCATTGTGTGGTGAAGAGTCCAGGCAGTCCCACACCTCCTTCGGGGAAGTGAAGAACCATGACTTCCCACCTGATATTACTTTCAGCTTGGCCGTGAAAAACATCATGTATTTCAAGTTCATTTCCCGAAGTCGACGTCTCACTGCGGTATACGTCCTCCTCTGTCAGTGTACTTCCAGTGTGAAGTCGGGGAAGATACATAGTTTCGTGATCCCAATTTCGTAGAAGCCAGTTTTGCGAGCCTCCTTTAGAATGGCATCCCGGTCCCGAAAATTCATAATCTTAGCCACCCTCGCTCTCGGCGGGGCACCTGGTGGGGCGGGGGAATGTTTTGGCGATTTGTCCCTCATTTCTGCATACTTCTCAATTTTTTGTTGTCCTTTGACCATTGTGTTCCCGGGTTTATTTCCACCCAAGATTATGTTCACTTCTTGCCAAGAGCTGCTAATTGCCATGGGGTAGGTAAACAGTGTGTTTCCTGGCATGCAGCCCAGAGTGTCACGACCCTTGCCCAAAACCCCCTCTGGCAAACCCATTGGCCAGGTGGAGTCAGGACTCGGGCCTCTAGAGCCTGGCATCCTCTTCAAAAGCCCTCATGGGGCCTATGGCACCAGGCTCATACACCATGAAGAACAATGTGCTTGGGAACTACTTTATTGTATTGTCAGCCAACATGGAGGCATCCACATAGCTTGCTATGCGGTCTAGAGTTTTGGGTCTGGTAGCCTAGGGACTACTTTACCTGGACTATTTTGTTGGGGCTATTTAAACCACACCCGAGCAAGACAACACGCTTCACGTTACTTTGCAGCTGGCAACGTGACGCTCACCGTGTCCAGCTATTCCCTCGAATCTCGGAGAAGCAGAACCTGCAAGGAGACAAAAGGAACATCATTAGCAGCAGCATCTTACCTGAAGTCTTCATCTTTAAACACTCGCAGCTACTGAGAACCGCTTCCTCGAATCTGCACGCCTCCCGGACAGAACGACCTGAAAGAGGAAGATAGAGGCAACATTAAAGAAAGCAGTAGAGACATTTACAAATTAAGAACTGCTCAAAAGACTTACCTGGCTGGTCGCCTCTCGGCTGGCGCCACTCCGGACATTCCACTCGTGCTGAAGAACACTGTGATCTACAAGGAAGGAAAACACAGGTTAGCAAAGACAAGACTTTGCAACGCTGCGCATAGTGCTTACTTACCGCATCATAGCGCTCTTAATGCGCCATCATTTACCAGCGGGGTTCAACCAAGCCAGTTTGCCGTGCTGAAGCTCCGCATACCTAAGGGAGAAAAAAGAGACATTTTAAACAAAGAAAGGCATGCAGGATAGCAACAAAACTAAAGAACAGCAATAAGACCTACCTGAACAATATCAAACGGGCCGGCGTCAGTGAAGTAACTGGACCACACGTAACTGGACCACACTCGCCCATGAAAGACAACGCGCCCCTTCAAAGAAGGCAGGACGGAGAGCACGCCTAATTCTACCACAAGGTGAGGAGAGGGCGCCAGAGGGACTGAAATCATACGGGGGTGGAGGGAGGATACTTACCCCAGTCGGTCACTTTTGAACACAGTCCTCCTGTATTTTCAGGCAGAACCTTCCCCGCAGACCACATCAGGGCAAAGCTGAGAAGCATACCAGCGAGTAGCCCGGCTGGGTGGCGTCCCTGTGGATACCAGGTGAGCGTAACAGAACGCAAAGCCTACCATAACAAATCCACCTGGGCGCCATGGAGATATCAGAAATGGACCAATTGGCCCAATTACTAGGAGAGCTTTGTGCTGAGGTTCATTCTGCCCGACAAGAGACTAATGCCCTCCGGAGAGACCCAATAGTGACCAAAGAACACACTGAAGAGATTAGCAGGCAATACTTGCAATCACAGGCAGGACAGACGCCTCTACCTGGAAGCAATCCAATGATGCAAAACCCCGCCATACCACCCACTCCGGTACAGATAACGTTACCTGGAACAGTGCCCCTGGCACCACCAGAAAGGTTCTCAGGCGACCCACGGAAGTATGCAGCATTCGTCAATCAATGCCTCCTTCATTTTCTTTGTAGGCCTGGAGCATTTCCAAACGGCCAAGCTCGGGTAGCTTTTGTTTTATCATACCTGAGTGGTAGTGCAGCAGATTGGTCGGTGCCGTTGGTAACCCATGACGATCCTCTATTACATGACTTTGGGGGGGTTCCAGAGAGAAATGGAAAAACTTTTTGCTCGCCATATCCAGGAACAAGCAGTAGACAATGAACTCTTGTCCCTCCGACAGGGGAATCAGGAATTGTTAACGTACATTGCTACCTTCAACTGGTTGCCGAAGCTAGGTGGCCAGAAAACAAAAGAACCACGTTATTCCATCGAGGCTTACGAGGTGAATTAAAGGACGTCTTAGCCAAGGTGGTTGATCCACCCAGAGACTATGCAGAATTCATAAATCCGGTCGTGCAGCTAGACCACCGGTTGCAGGACCGAAAGGCAGACCGGTCTAAGACAGACCCTCGGACCGTGTATGTTCGACCAAGGGAAAACGCACCCCGTGTACCTGAAAATGCTGTAGAACCCATGCAGATTGGAGGGATACGGCTCCATTAACAAAACAAGAGCGGGAAAAAAGAAAACAACAGCTTTGTTTGTATTGTGGGAAACCAGGACATTTCCTGAAGGACTGTCCAATAAAACCCCCAAGAAGAATAGTCGGGGCCACAGAGAAGGATGAAGCTAAGGATTCGGAAAACTACCAAGCTCGACAAAAGTAGAGGTCAGTTTGTCGAGTGAGAAGAAAGAGTTGCTGACCTCACACTTTGCAATACCAGTGACCTTAATGAACCACCAACAGTCGTCAAGAATGCATGCCGTTGAAGCATACATCGATAGCGGAGCAGTTGGAAATTATATTGATCAAGAACTGGCAGCAGAGATGGGGCATCCTTTGTGTTCTAAGCCAACTATGGACAAGGTAACCACCGTGGATGGGACAGAAATCGCTTCCGGACCAGTAACCCAGTGCACAGCCAGGGTAACCTTGCTGTGCCAGGACAGACATCGGGAGTCTATTTCATTCGATCTCATCAAGGCACCTCAGTTCAGGCTAATACTAGGGATGCCATGGTTGGTTGCACAACACCCTTTGATAGACTGGCGGGCATGAAAATTAACCTTCCCCGGTGACTGCTCCCCTGCCTGCTATTACCAAGAGGAGAAACCTGACGTCTGTATCCCCATGACTCCCGGAGCAACAGTATCAACCCTGGGAACAACTAATACCTTGCCAAGTGAATACCATGATTTCCAGGATGTTTTCCGAAAGGACCAAGCTAATACATTGCCGCCGCACAGGACCTATGACTGTCAGATCGACCTTATTCCTGGTGCACAAATCCCTTGCGGCAGGATCTACGCTCTCACAGAACCGGAAAACCTTCATTTGAAATCCTATTTAGACCAGTACCTTGCAAACGGATGTATCCGTCCTTCCGAGTCCCCCGCAGCCAGTCCTTTGTTTTTTGTACCGAAAAAGGAAGGAGACTTGAGAACCTGTATTGACTATCGCGCATTGAACCAGATCACTGTGAAGAACCGCTACCCTTTGCCACTTATCTCTGAGATGCTAGATCAAGTTAAAGATGCCCAGATTTATACCAAATTGGACCTTCGAGGAGCGTAACACCTGGTCCGAGTCAGAAAAGGAGATGAATGGAAAACCACCTTCCGTACTAAGTACGGCTTGTTTGAAAATCAAATCATGCCCTTCGGGTTATGCAACACTCCTGCGGCATTCCAATATTTCATGAATGACGTCTTAAGGGAGTTAATTGATGTGTGCACCTTAGTGTACATAGACGACATGTTAGTATACTCAGCCTCGGAACAAGATCATGTCAGGCAAGTTCGTTCAGTTCTCACCAAGCCCCGTCAACGTTGCTTGTTTGCAAAGCTTGAAAAATGCTTTTTTCACGTCACCAAAGTAGAATTTCTTGGTTTTATCCTTAAAACAGGCGGCATCAGAATGGACGTGCACAAGGTAGATGCCATTCTGAAATGACCTTCACCGACGTCTCTGAAAGGGGTACAAAGCATGCTGGGCTTTGTGAACTTCTACTGCCGGTTCATCCCAGACTTCTCTCAGGTTGTGCACCCAATCACAGTACTATTACGAAAAAACAATAAAAAATGTGCTTGGACCGAAGAAGCAGAAGAAGCCTTTCAGGAACTAAAAAGAAGGTTTATCTCCGCTCCAATCCTGCGACATCCTCGTCCAGACCTCCCTTATGTCGTTGAACCTGATGCGTCCAGTCTCGCAATGGGGGCTGTCCTTTCACAGACAGACCTGGAAACCGGCCAGCTACATCCTGTGGCCTTCTGGTCTAAAAAGTTCTCACCTCCAGAGATTAATTATGCCATCACGGACAAGGAACTCCTGGCTATCAAATCCGCCTTTAAAGCGTGGAGGCACTACCTTCTGGGGGCCAGACACACCATTACAGTCATCACAGAACACCGAAACCTGCAATATCTCAAAACCGCCAAGGCCCAGTCCTCGCGCCAATTACGGTGGGCCCTTTTCTTCGCCGAATATGATTATGTAATCACATTTCGACCAGGAGTCAGAAACGGAAAGGCGGATGCCTTACCTCGCATGGGCATAGATGAAATAGTATATACAACTCCAGACCCAGTACCTATTATACCTGAAGACAAACTTGGGTATCACAACAGCCTTAACACAAGCAGAACTACGAAAAGAAATCCAACGGACAATGAATACTGATGCCTAGCTCGCATGGCAAACTCAAGGAGAACAATATACCATCAAGGACCATCTACCCTTTTTTAGGGATTGCCTATATGTACCCAAGAAGGAATTACAACAGCATATTATTTCAAACTATCACAATTCACTGATCGAAGGGCATCCTGGGATCGCCAAAACCCTAGCTAAGGTAAAAGAGAACTTTTGGTGGCCTACCTGGCGTAAGGACATCATTCAGTATATTCAGTTCTGTGGTGTCTGCGCACAAAATAAATCACAGAAACAAAAACCATCTGGTCTCCTTCAACCATTGGACATTCCTCCAGTTCCATGGCACACTCTTTCCCTTGACTTCATCACTGATCTACCTCCAAGCCAAGGGTTCAACACCATCCTTGTAGTTGTGGACTTATTCTCAAAGATGGCCCATTTTATTCCTCTCAAAGGCCTCCCTGACACAGCCACTTTAGCAAAATTGTTCCTGGAGGGTGTGGTTAAGCTACATGGCTTCCCTTTGGTTCTGGTCTCTGATCGAGGCAGCCAGTTTGTTTCAAACTTCTGGAAAAAATGTTGTGCAATGGCGCAGATCGACGTTCAGCTAACTACCAGTCACCATCCCCAAACTGATGGCCAAACCAAGAGAACCAATCAGACACTCGAGCAATATTTACGGTGCATGCTGCACCACGAACAAAGGAATTGGAAAGACCTACTATGGATAGCCGAATATGCATATAACAATTCTTTGCATTCAAGTACGGGACAAACGCCCTTCTATACCCTTTATGGCAGACATCCAAGTACCTCTGAACTAGACCTTCCAGCCAGCTTGGAAATGCCAGCGGTAAAGACTCTACACACAACCATTACTCAGGCTTTCAAAAGGGCAAAGGGACACCTTTTTCATGCCAAAGAAAAACAAAAGAGATTTGACGACAACACCGGAAAAAGGCCCCTGATTATCAAGTAGGTGACAAAGTTTGGTTAGCCGCTAAATTAGTACCCATCAAGGGAACCCGGACCTTTCATCCCAGATTCTTAGGACCCTATACCATTAAGGCAATTATCAACCTAGCAGCCGTGAAACAATCTACACATCTACCCGGTATTCCATGTGTCCCTCCTGAAACCAATGCAACCCGGCACACGGACTGGGACACCACCTAAGCCCATAGTTGTTGACGGAGAACCAGAATTCGAAGTCAAAGATATCTTGGACTCTAAATACTCTAGGACCAAGCTATATTATCTCGTTGATTGGAAAGGATTTGGACCACAAGATAGATCCTGGAAGCCCAGTGAGAATATCCATGCACCACGTCTAATCAGGAAATTCCATCGGAACTTCCCAACCAAACCTGGGCCAGACAGAAGGAACACCATGGGAGGGGCCTTAGGGGGGAGTGCCTCCACGACCCTCGCCCAAAACCCCCTCTGGCAAACCCATTGGCCAGGTAGAGTCAGGACTCGGGCCTCTAGAGCCTGGCATCCTCTTCAAAAACCCTCATGGGGCCATTCCTGGCGCTTATGCCGCCAGGCTCATACACCATGAAAAACAATGTGCTTGGGAACTACTTTATTGTATTGTCAGCCAACATGGAAGAATCCACATAGCTTGGTTCCTAAGAACCAAGCTATGCGGTCTAGTGTTTTGGGTGTGGTAGCCTAGGGACTACTTTACCTGGACTATTTTGTTGGGGCTATTTAAACCACACCCGAGCAAGACAACAAGCTTTGCGTTACTTTGCAGCTTGCAACGTGACGCTCACCGTGTCGAGCTATTCCCTCGAACCTCAGAGAAGCAGAACCTGCAAGGAGACAAAAGGAACATCATTAGCAGCAGCATCTTACCTGCCATCGTCATCTTTAAACACTCGCAGCTACTGAGAACAGCTTCGTCGAATCTGCACGCCTCCTGGACAGAACGACCTGAAAGAGGAAGATAGAGGCAATATTAAAGAAAGCAGTAAGAGACATTTACAAATTACGAACTGCTCAAAAGGCTTACCTAGCTGGTCGCCTCTCGGCTGGCACCACTCCGGACATTCCACTAGCGCTGAGGAACACCGCCACCTACAAGGAAGAAAAACACAGGTTAGCAAAGGCAAGACTTTGCAGCGCTGCGCATAGCGCTTACTTACCGCATCATAGCGCTCTTAATGCGCCATCATTTACCAGCGGGGCACAACCAAGCCAGTTTGCTGCGCTGAAGCTCTGTGTACCTAAGGGAGAAAAAAGAGACCTTTTAAACAAAGAAAGGCATGCAGGATAGCAACAAAACTAAAGAACAGCAATAAGACCTACCTGAACATTATCAAACGGGCTGGCGTCAGTGAAGTAACTGGACCGCACTCGCCCATGAAAGACAACGCACCGCTGCAAAGAAGGCAGGACGGAGAGCATGCCTAATTCTACCACAAGGTGAGGAGAGGGCGCCAGAGGGACTGAAATCATACGGGGGTGGAGTGAGGATACTTACCCCAGTCGGTCAGTCTTGAACACAGTCCTCCTGTATTTTCAGGCAGAACCTTCCCCGCAGACCACATCAGGGCAAAGCTGAGAAGCATACCAGCGAGTAACCCGGCTGGGTGGCGTCCCTGTGGATACCAGGTGAGCGTAACACAGAGCTGGCCCTTCGCTTCTGGCCCTTCGCTTCAGCTGCAGGCTATGCCACCTTCCTGTGCCATGGCTATCCCCTCAGTATATCCAGATGTAAATGCAGTCTGTTATGGTGCCCAAGGATCTGGCCACGTTTCCTTCTGCGTGTCAACTTCTCCTACCCATATGTGACAGGCTGTTAGTGTGATTTATGCCCAGGATTCCCCAACCCTGGTTTGCCGTGCACAGTCCCGAAGGGGAGGCTCAAGTCCAGTACTCCTTAGATTTCAATCTCTCCCCAGAAGCAACGTTGGGACTTCTATACCCTTCGCCTCCGGCTGGTCCCCCCTGCTCAGCCATTCGCGGAGCTGCAGCACCTCAAGGTGCAGCCAATGGCCTGATTGGGGAGGCAGGATGTGAGGACACTCTTGTGCCGCTCTCCCCAATCAACGTATTACCGGTCCTTCCTCCCGGGGTCCCAGTAGACTCGGGACACTCTTGGTATCCCCCTGGCTCTCAACAGGTCTGCGGTCTACTCCGCCTTCATCCTCGCTGCTGCTGGGGGCTGCTTCCCCTGCTCACCTGTGCGGTCTGCCTCCTCTGAACCGGTCTGTGTCCAGGACCGCCCGCCTTGTCCGGCCTCGTCCTGCTGTGCACGTTGCCGAAGGGGCCCGCCACAGCATCCTCTAAGGCCAGGTCCACCAGTAGCGCCACTGGGGGAGAGTCTCCGCCCCTCCTGGCACTCACAGGGAGCACCTCCAGTCCAGGCAGCTCCTCCGATATTCCGGGGAATGTCCTGCTTCCGTCTCCTTTCCTGGTGTGAGCCGTTACGCTCACTTATCCGTCCTCTGCAGGTATGCAGCTCCTTCCTCCGATTGGGGATCCGCCACCTCTCCCACCTCGGATCATTGAACTGCGGCAGCCATTTGAGACCTGTAGACCGCATCACTCCCAGCCTTTTCTTCTCATACGATCCAAATCGAATAAGGGTTCACAGGGACTCCGCAGCCAGTCATGCGTTGCCCGCAGTTCCTCTGCTTTCTTCACCCTATCACAAGTTCACTCCTAGGGTTTGAAACACAGATTTTGTGCAGGATATGAGCCGGCGGAGCAGGAACTCTGCAAAACTACGTGCTCATTGCACGCTAGCTGGCCACGCCCCCATCATTCCCTTCTTAAATTATGCTTAGACTTCAGAAGAAACTCACTGGGACAAGTAAAGGGAACTCTTAATTCCTCTGTATACTTTAATAATACTACAGGAACCCAACTATCTAATACTCTCGACTTGGATCAACTACTATCATATTCAAGTTCGGAAGTCACAATTCATCTTTACAGAGCCTACCTAGAGAGGCAAGTCCTTCTCGCCCTTCATTGAATACAGGGTTGGCCTCTATCGTGGCACTTTTTGTGCTTAACTCCACCATGGCGGTGGAACAACAGGAACTCAAACTTGTTCTCGGGAGAGTTGTGGATGCCATCATAAATACGCATGAGGAAAACAATAAATTGATAGAGAATTCACAGAGGGACCTGTTTCCCACCCACCCTAATGATGGAATACATAATCACCGGACTTCCAGAAGCATTGCAGATCATCGATCTTATAACTCAAACACTGGCCACGGTCCAGACCGATGAAGAACCTAGCATTGCTATTGGAGTCAGCCCTACGGCTTCCCACAACATGTCACTGGCAATTGCCAATGACACAGAAATGATGACCGCACTCGGCCAGCACACAATCTATGCGATTAAAGGCCCTAAAACATGTAGGAAATGAAAGGGTGGCACTAGACAGCTTCCCTAGACCACCGGGAAAGGGGCGCCATCTAGCAGGAAACTGGCAGAAGTTTTGGTGTCTCAACAGGCTGCGGTCACCAACCCGCCTGAGATATCACCTATTCTTGGTGCACCACCGCTTCGCAACATTGCCCGGGACTTGAGTGCAATAACAGGGCTCACTAGGATTACCTCCATCCATAAAGACGGTATATCCAGACAGGTCCAATTACATGGGCCCCCTTGACCATTGGTTCCACAATAATGGCCCTGCAAAAACTGTAACATTGGCGTCACAGGATTACGTGACAAACGGGATAGTGAAATGTACAGCAACTGACCCAGGTCTCATATATGGGCCAGGTAACGTAATGGCTGCACTTGTCGCTATATGTGGACATTGGGCAACACAGCCATTTAGCCCTATTTTATTACTTAGGCGCAGGGAAGAACAAGTTAGTTATCAACTGTAACGTTGTTTCGATTGGATGTTCCTCCCACGTATTCCTCATCTCGAGGCTGCGGCGTTGATGTCCCTCGGCGGCATCCGTCGAGTGCCGGCGTCATCCGCTGTATAAATGCCTCGAGCGCGCCCGTTGGCCTCAGTTCTGTTTTTTCGTGTATAATAACCAACGTATTGTAGTTAATGGCGTGCATCTTTTGACCCAAGCCTTAAAAGAATTTAGAGTGTAAATCACGTAAACTGTACTGTGGGATCTGCTGGGAGGGTCGATGAGGAATACGTGGGAGGAACATCCAATCGAAAGAACAATTACAGTTGGTAAGTAACTTGTTCTTCGAATGGATTGTGTCCTTCAATGTATTCCTCATCTGAGATAGACTCCCAAAACAGTTTTGTATTGTGCCTTCTGCGTAAATATCTTGCACAGGGACACCCCTTTGAAGTGCTGTTGAAGTTGCCATGCCTCTGGTTGAATGAGCCCTCAGCCCATCTGGAGGATCTTTCCCAGCCAATCTATAACAATCAGTTATAGCCAAAATTATCCATCTAGATAATGCTTGCTTAGTTACAGCTAGTCCCAATTTACGGCCAGTGTATCCCACAAAAAGCTGGTCACAGTGACGTAGTTTTTCCAATCTTGAGATATAGAAGCTAAGTGCTCTTCTAAGATCTAATATTTGTAGCTGTTCCTCTTCCTTACTTGTGTGAGGAGGAGGGTAGAAAGTAGGCTGTGTTATTTTTTGTGACAGGTGAAAATCTGAGACAATTTTTGGCAAGAAAGAGGGTTTTAATCTAAGGACTACTTTATCTTTATAATAGATGGTGTGAGGAGGACCACTAGAAAGTGCCTGCAACTCATTTACCCTGCGGGCTGATGTCATTGCCACAAGAAGTATTGTTTTTAGAGTAAGGAGCCTTTATGGACAAGAATGTAAAGGCTCAAATGGAATGCATGTGAGGAACTTTAGTACCAAGTTTAAATCCCACACAGGAACTTGTAACGGTATTGGAGGAAACACATTATTTAGACCTTTTAAGAATTGAGTTATTAAAGGTATCTTAAAGTAAGATTCTTCCCCTGAGGAATGCTTAAAAATGCATACCGCTGCTAAATATCCTTTTATTGTGCCAACCTGGAGCCCCAGATTAGCCAAGTGTAACAGAAAAGACAATATTGTGGGAATATTACATTGAAACGGGTCCACATTCTTTTCTCTGCACCAGTTACTGAACTTGTTCCAATGACAACAGTACAGAGATTTAGTTGCTCGCCTTCTGGCTGAAAGCAAGATCTCCATGACTTCATCCGGAAGGTCCCAATCCTTGGATCTCAACCTCTCAGAAGCCATGCGTGAAGGTTGAGTGTGTTGACCTCTGGATGGAGAAGGTGACCTTTACTCTTGCGAGAGAAGATCCTCTCTTTTTGGAAGATGTATTGGAGGGTAGATAGACATGTCCAGAAGGTCTGGGTACCACGTTCTCCTGGCCCAATCCAGGGAAATTAGGATCATGGTTTTCTTGAACTTTCTCAACCTCCTGATTACCTGAGGGATCACAGGGACTGGAGGAAACGCATACTGAAGTGGAAACTCCCATTCCACCATGAATGTGTCTCATAGAGCTCCTCTCGGGAGAAATTCCCTTGAGCAGTACAGTTTGCACTTCCTGTTGACACTGGTCGCGAACAGATCCACTTGTGGGGTTCCCCAAAGGGCGAAGATCTCTTGAAGGACTTCCTGAGCTAGTTCCCACTCGTGGCAGACTGTGCTCTGCCTGCTCAGAGCGTCCGCCGCTGTGTTTTGCTTTCCGGCTAGGTGAACTTCCCACAGAGAGATCCCCTCTTGTATTGCTCAGAACCAGAGCTGCACTGCTTCTCTGCACGGTGGCCGTGACCCTACTCCTCCTCTCTTGTTGAGGTAGTATTTGGCCACCGTGTTGTCCGTCATTATCAGGACATTCTTTCCCCGTAGAGAGGGCAAGAAGGCTTTCAGCGCTAGTCTGATTGCTCTCAGCTCCAATAGGTTGATGTGTAGTTTGGACTCCGATGGAGACCAACAAATGCTGTTTGTCAACTCGTTGGTGTGAGCTCCCCACCCCGTGAGTGAGGCGTTGGTTACTACTGTTATCTCCGGCCATGGTTGCCAAAAATATTCTCCCCTGAGGATATGTTCCCTGTAAGCCCACCATTGCAGATCCTGTGCTACTCTGGTTGGAACATGCAATAGATCTGATATTTTCCCCTGAAAATTGGGACCATTGAGTCCTGAGGGCCCATTGAAGGGATCTCATCCTCAAACTGGCTTCTGGCACCAGAAAAATGCAGGATGCCATGAGAATGAGCAACCTGAGAAAATTGAAGGCCGGTAGATACTGGGCATTCTGGAATTTTATTACCATCTGCAGAATGTGGTGAACTCTCTCTTCGGGGGGCGAGGCTTTGCCCGAACAAGTATCCAGGACTGCTCCGATAAACTGGAGTTTCTGTGATGGTATCGTGTTTGACTTTTTTAAATTCAGAGAAAACCCTAGTTTGTGAAGGAAGTGGCAAGTCTTGGACAGATGTTCCTGGGCTTGTTCTGGAGAACGTGCCCTGATTATCCAATCGTCCAGATAGGGGTAGACGTGAATGCCCCCTCTCCTGAGACTCGCTGCCACCACCGCCATCAACTTGGTGAAAACTCTCGTGCGGAGGTCAACCCAAATGGCAGACTCAAAACTGATAGTGAGAATTGCCAATCGCGAACTTCAGGTACTTTCTGTGCTTGAGATGGATTGGCACATGAAAGTCAGCATCCTGAAGGTCTAATGATACCAACCAATCCTGGAGTTGGAGAGCCTGAAGGATCTGAGAAAGTGTGACCATCTTGAACTTGTCCTTCCTGAGGAACTTGTTCAAGCTTCTCAAGTCCAAGATGGGTCTCAGTCCTCCGTCCTTCTTTGGTATGAGGAAATATGGGGACTACCAACCCTTGTTCCTCTTCGCTACAGGTACATGTTCTATTGCACCTTTCCTGCAACAGGAGCGGATCTGGATGTTTGACAGAGTTCTATCCCGGTGGGTGATTCTGAGGTTTCTTTTAAAAAGGAAGGCAGTAACCTTGGATACGATTTCCAGTGCCAAAGCATCTGAAGTAATGCCCCGCCATTCTTTCAGATGCTGTGAGATCCTGCCTCCCACTGGGGTCTTGTGGGTCAAAACATCAGAGTGGTTTTGCGGCAACTGCGGCAGTAGCTGAAGGGACAGATGCCGCTGCTGGGGCAGATCTAGCACCTTTTCCTCGCCACCAACAAAATTTCCTTTGACCTCTCTGACTGGCTTGTCCCCTCCCTGTCCCAAATGAGGAATAAAATCAAAAGGGACGGCCCCTCTAGGAAGATGAGCCTGTGTAGGTGTTAGGCAGAATCCTGTGCAGTTCCCTTGGGGAACACTGCAAAAAGATTAAGACTAAAGGAGTAAGCAGTAAACCCAATTGGTAGCAGTCTGTACCACCCAGATTTACCTGGTAGCTGTGGCTGAGCAGTCATACTCAAGAAGAGTTAGGCAGTATACAGAGGATACACAATAGGGCCAAAAACACAGTAGAACAAGCAAACACTGACTAGAGCTTTGTATCAAAAGTATATACATTATTTATTTAACACACACTTTAGAAAATACACTAGCACTATTAATCAAAGCAAGTTCAAAACACAATCAGAAAAGTATACACACCTCCCTTATGAATTATTTAGACAAGTCTGAGTTAAAACACCACTTTTTGTCAAAACAGAGGTGAGCGTGTAACTTAGATGGCACTCCAATAATTAAATAAAAGGGAGAGAAAAAGGCAGGTCATAAAGATAAAACAGTTCCCAACACTTTTAAGAGACAAAAACAAGTTAGTGAAGGCAGAGTCTACTGTAGAGCCAAAGTTCATAGGCCAGGCCCACTTTAAATGGAGCAAGGTGAAATGTGCCCAAGATCACACAGTTGCGAAATGCATTCATGTCTTTGTAGAAATGTTCAAAAGAGGTTGGGGTGGTTCCAAAGATAAAGTTTGTATGTCTGGGGGCCAACCCAGTTGGAAAGCCAAGGATTTAAGGGTCACCTTGAGCAAACCGAAGAAAGGGAGGCCAGGTGGAACACAGTACCTTTAAGAGTGAGGAAGCTCCAGCGGTGGCTGTTGTTCCTGGCTTCGTGGTTTCGACCAGGGGAAGAGAGGATCTCGTCAAGGAGTGTTAGGTACGATTTCCACAGAGCTGGTAAATCTTCCTTTCCTGGTTCAACTCCAGAACTTTTTGCTTTTCTAGTGGGATATTTTTCATTAATACCTCAGTGAGTGGGAACCTTTTTCCACACTCACCTAATCTTTAACTCTTTTTATGGGTGTCATTTTTAAGACTCTCCATAGTGTCTTTTTAAAGTTATCATGTCTAACAACTTATTGGCAATAAGTTCCTGTTGTTGCTGGGTTGCCCTAGGGGCTCCCCATTTAACTTTCTTGTGCTAACGTTGAGTGAACTACAGTTCCCAAGGGTAGAAAGGATCTTTGGATCCCTTTTTCATTTTTATTCTGTGAAACCAGCACACCCCACCTTATGTGGAGTGCGGGGGAGATACAAAGTATCCCCTTTCTCATTTAAACTGTAACAATTCTGTTACAGTGACAAGCTTACCTTTAATGGCTGGTGGCAGTGATACCTTTTACTAATTTGGTGCACCTTTACCGCGGGCTGTAATTACAGCTGCAGTAAAGGCACCTAAGGGTGCTCATTTTACCAAAATGGCCCCTGTCTTCTTTTTCTGCCATTTTAGTGTTTCTTGTCGTTTCTTGTTCCTTCCCCTGACATCCAGGGTGGGAAATTCCTTTGTTTGAGTTTTGTCTTTGGCGGGAGTCCCCTGGACACCCCGCCCAGGCTCCAGTCAGTCTGTAAGCACAGGAAGCGGGGGAGGAGTCAAGAACTTCCCCCTACTTTGTCTTAGGTCTCCCTTCAACTGGGCCAAATCCTAGTGGGGGGTTGGCTGTCCTGATTGGACAGCCAGACGCCCCTTTCTTGTAAAATGCGGGGAGAGAATGCAGAGATTGTGTTGCAGTTCCTGATAAATACTGGAAACCTGGAAGCTGAAGTGATGTCGACCACTGGAACAGAAAACCGAAGAGGATGACGAAGGAAAAGCGGTGGGAATGATTTCCAGTGACCGGAGAGTCTGCTGTGTAACCGGAGCCTGCTGTAGCCCTTCCTTCCGATCGACCTGGGGTCTCCGAAAACGACGACCCGAACCCAGAGCCTGGTGTGACCCACTAGACTCAAGAAGACCTGCATTTTGAGCCATTCCACAGGTTGCTGCGACCTTGCGATCTTGCAATACCCCAATACCCTGGGACCTCCAGCCACTGTGCGGTGCACGGTCTTCCGAATTCCAAATCTCGCTGAAACTTCGTGGGCATCCTGGTCTATCTCCAGAGACACGAATTGAGTCCAAAATGTCCCCTCACAAGAGTGCTGGACCTTTTTAACAACGAGAATTCAACCGCGATTTTCTGTCTTCTTCTGTGCTCCTTGAAAAGGTGCCAAACCCGCAGAACCGCATTCAGCTGCGAGAGAAAGCTTGCTTAGAGCCTTCTTCATTGATCCCTGCTGCAAGTCCCTTCTGAGGTCTTGTGTTCCGTCTCCAGGACAAGGAATACTGTGACCGGGTATTTGGCTGCAGTCCCTGAAGTTCGCCTGCTGCAATCTCTTCTTCATTGCTGAGGTACTGTGTTGGCTTGGGTATATACTTACCTTAAGCCTGTTCGGATTTCTTTGTAGTCCTGGGGTGTTTTCTGTGTTTGGGAGGTCCCTCGTCCGGTACACCCAGTCCCACTGCTAGAATCCTGCTGGGGTGTCATCTGTGAAGCCCCTGGACCCTCTTCTAACCCTAGAAGTAAAGTACTCACTTATTTGCCATTTTTCCTAAGGAAACTCTGACTTTTGCTACTAAGGAACTTATTCTAACATTGCCTGTTGGTCACTAGTCCTAGTGACCCCCCCTTCTGCCACTGAGAACACTCGTGATCTAAGGGAAAGACTTTGAAGGGATTGGGACTTCTGCCTAGAAAAGAAATCAAGTGTTTTACTTACTTGTAAAGAGTTGGTGGGTAACTGTAATTCTCAGAGTGAACAGTTACAAAAGTTCTTACTGATCTTGAATGGGTGATGCACTATTGCTAAAAGTATGGTTAACATCTTTTCTTCCTTAGCCACTGTTTTACCATTCTGAAAGAAAGTAGATGTGAAGGTATTTGACTCTCCTGTGATTAGGTTGTGCCTCTTTGCAAAAGTAATGTGTTGGTTTCACCAGATTATTCCTGTAGGGCAATTGTATGAGTGTCCTCCAACTGTTGGTATCACCAGGTTAGTCCTGTTAGGATAACTGTATGAGTGTCCCCCAACTGGGTCTTGCTTCCCCTGACTTGCTGCTAGCCTGTCCTTAATAAGTCTACCGTAGGTTGTTGCCTACCTAGAATAACTATTCAGTAAAGTGTGACATTGGGTTTTACTTTCCCCTTCATTGTGAAGTTAAAGTAAGTGGGTTTTACTTACCTGGTGTTAGCTGTGTGCCATCCAAAACAAGTTACCAGAGTTATTGCTTACCTCAATCTGGAGTTCCCTGATTTCCAAAGCATCTGTAATTGTATATTACATCTTTAGGTTTTACTCACCTGGTATAACTGTGTGTTATGACAAAAGTAGTTTTAGGTTTTTACTGCACCTAGAATAAGTGTTTCACTATTCACCAAAAGTATATTGTCCAGTTGACTGTTTATGTGATTTGTTCCAAGAGTCACTGTACAACTGGAAGGGCCTACTGTCCTTGTATTACCAAAAGTAATCTAAAAGTAACCATTGGTCTTTTACTCCCAAAGAATAGGCTTGACCTATACTAAATGTGTATAACAAGGTTTTGACTTCCCTAGAACTACTGTTAGGTGTTTCAAATAAGGTTTATACTTGGGCCTGTGTGCTTTCAAGTATAGTGTTGTGTTTTATATTGTGATTTCATATGTGTTAGTACTTACTTAACCCCTAGCTTTATCTGGGCCTACCTGTATTTAAATAAATCCTTTATTTTTACAATACATAGTGTTTCAGTGTTTCTTTGGATCATTTGTATTACAATGTCCACTTGTACTGTATCTACTGCCCTCTCTCCCTCCTAAGATAAGCCTGGCCGCTCTGTCTACGCTACCCCGAACTCAGGTGGTACAGCCTTATACTAAGGGTGGAGTCTTGTACTGCCTCAGTAGAATGGTTTGCTAGGCCCTTAACTGGACTTCAGAAAAACTGTCCCAGCCGCGGCGTTTGTCGGTTAAAAGGTGCGTTCCTGGTATTCGCGGTCACAGTGGTGCAGCTTGGCTATCCGGCCGCCGGGGTGCTTGACACGGGCGATTCGACCAAGAGACGTCCTGGAAGGTGAAATGGCGAACTGGTTGATCCCACCAGCTCAGAGGAAGAAGACTTTGAGCAGAAGATCTTCTCTTGTCGTCGGGAAAGTGGTGAGGTTGTTGCAGCAGGGCTTCACCGGTGGCTCAGCTTCTTCCCTCTTCGGATTTCTTAGGTCCTGTGGCGACTTCTGAAGTTCCAGTCCCATAAGCCCTGCTTTTATGCAGAAAACCCCCCATTCAACATCCTAGCTGTCACTCAAACATGCTAAGTGGTGAGCCGGGCGGCTCACCACTCGGCCAATCGGAACAGAGTCTGACTTGAGTTGCTAAGGCAATGCAGTCCAGGGTGCCAATTCCCCCACCCATACATCCTGTGGAATCCAGACAGAGTGGCACCAGTTGGAGGGCTTCTGTGGAGAAGCTCGCCAAAAAGTGGAACAAAGGGCCCCACCTTGGTTGGAGTTACAGAGACGGACACGAACGCCATTTTAGAAAAGAGTTCTGGCAAAAATACCCAACCGGTGATTTAATATTAAATAAATAAACCGGCTGTATCTTTAACATTGCACCAGAAAGTGGTGCGTTTAAAATCAATGGGAAAATCCCATAGGAAATATTCTGGTGGAACATTTTGCATGGTTACCACTGCCACCAGTCGGAAACTCGACAAGAGGAATGGACAGTGCCCCCTTGGAAACAGACCAGGGGCAATCGAATTAACCCCTTGCAATACTTCCACAATATGATGGTTTGTACTGGTTCTGTTCACAATTTTGGACTAGTAAAGTAAAGATAATAGTCAGTCCCAGGGAATGGAGTCTATGTTTGGGGATCACTATGACACCCCTGTGTTACTGCACTGAGGGTGTTGTGTAACACATACACAAAAACAGATGATACCCTATGGAGTGAAAGACCCCATAGCCCATAAGCACACAATAAGTCAAAGACATACCTCAAATCATGCCTAAGAGTGGGAGGAAAAGAGTCTCACTCTTAGCAGGAGAAAAAAACAAACCCCAAAAATCCAGCAAAGCTGCTGGCGGACTCACTAGGTTTGGGAAATTAGCCTTATAAGAGAATTCTCCCTAACAGTAGGGGCGTAGTTGAGGTTGTCATATAGCGGCACTGAGTGATTTTGCCGCCGCTTTGGAGGTCTGTGGCTTCTCCAAACTTTCATCCACCTCGCTGCCAAACAACCTCGATCCGTCAAATGGCATATTAAGAAGCCTGGATTGCCCACCCGGTACAAAACCTGACTTTCTTAGCCACGCAAATCTACGTAGCACCGTGCTAGACGCCATGGACCTACTGATACTGTCAGCTGTCTCCAAACCTGATTGAAGGCATTCCCCCGAAGCCTACTTTCCATCCCTTACTATGGATAGGAACCCTTCACGTTCCTCACATTCCGGGATGTGTTCAGCTGCCGCTGACATGCAGTCCCACAGTGTATATGTAACAAATGGGAGTCATGCTTAGAAGCATGGGTGGCTTGCCAGAGGAGGCCCCACAGCAGGGGGGTAGGAGTCCTCCTCAGGTAGTAATCACTCTTCCGCCAGTTCCCCAATCGTTCCTAGAGGGCGATGGAGGTTTACCATTATCGACAGTGGAAGGTACGCTGCCGAGAACTCCTTCCAGAGCCTCTAAGGTAGATAAGGAGGCTCTGGAGGATGTTACGCAGGGCCCAATAAAGGAAGTGGATTTAATGGCTGAGGTTGTGGGGGACATAAATCGGGTACTCTCAAACATTGAATTAAATGTGAATTCTATGATGGCAGAGGCAGGGATGGTGGAGAATGACTTTGTTTCAGACAACTCAATCCTGGCCCCTTTGCTTTCACATGTGTTAGCCAGAAAGGCTTGTGGGTCATTGGATTTTAAATCCAAAGAATGGTCAATCCCGGAATCAGAACTATGAGAAAAGGGTTGTAGAGAGAGCCCACCATATCAGCATTCTATTAACAAACTAAGGGTGGTGGCTTAATGAGCTACTGCTTCCCAAGGGTAGATGGGGGAATGCAAAGGAGGTATGGGAATGAAACCAAACGTAAATGGTTTAGGAATAGGACTTGACGCAGTGATAGTAGGGTTAGAGGGTATAAAAGATGGCCCACAGCAGGAGCAGTTACCACCAATTGATGAACTGTCATTTCCAATTCTGTCCAGAATCATGGACTCTATGGACAGAGGTTATGATACGTTGAACTTTGAAATTCTGGACCTTAGGAAATCAGTGAAGGAAGTCCTGAACAAGGTCCATTTATTGGACGATTATATAATGGCAGTGTCAGTCTTCAACACTATGCACTTAAAAGGGAATGGCTTGGCAGGGGTTGGTACTCAGGAGGAAGGGGGGGTGGTGCCCATAAATACGCAAGCCCCAGTGGTAAATGAAGATCATGGGGGTGGGGGGAATTGTCCCAGTGGAGGAAGTAGATCGATCTGATATAGCCCCTCCATCGGTGTCATGCCTTGGTCTGCCACAAGATTAGGGAAAAAAGCACTTGAGCAGTAGCCCTAAGGATAAGATACTTGGTAATGAGAACAGTTTGCAGCAAAAAACAAAAAAAAGTCAAAAAACTGCAAGCTCCCTTCTACCCAACAAAATAAGGGGTCAAGGAAATTCCTGCGAAACTTAAGGATGGAAGTGGACAAACATATGCAGGCCGACAGGGATGCATTGGAGAGGAAAAAAAGAGACTCAGGCGCGCTCGAGGCATTTATACAGCGGATGCCGTCGGCACTCGGCGGATGCCGCTGAGGGACATCGAAACCGCAGCCTCGAGTGGAGCACCCTCTGGTGGAGAGAGAAAAAATGTACAAAGCAGCAAAGCTGAAGATAAGGATATATCTAAGATGAGGAATACGTGGGAGAACACAATCCATTCGAAAATTGTTTCAATAACAGGCAAGACACCATACTTGAATAACACCAACACCTATATCGATTGCCAAATGGCAGCTGGCAACAAAGTAACAGCTGCCCTGTCAGCAATATGACTCACAATAATGAGAAACTGCCAATTAATCCTGACATACATTACCAGACAGACGCACCATCAAGGGGTCAACGAAGGAACATGATTACGCTGATCTACCTCTGGGCAAAAGGATACAGCTGGAAGAAATAAATCCTAGAGCATCCAGCCCATTCACGAACCGCAGCTTTATTATGAATTTATTCTAGAAACATCCAAAGCGAAGACATTGCTCACATGGAACTGCCGAAAGTAGACATCCCTATGAACCGGGCTGTAATGGAACTTGCCTCGCCGGTGGTGAGAACTTTGTTGAGCACCTATCACCTGGGTTTGAGGAAAATGGGCTTCAAGGTAACGGTAAGCCGAAAGCAATCAATATACGCAGACAAAGGGGAAGTGGTGCAGGAATTTAGAACTGACACCTTATCAACAAAGTTCCTGGGTCCTCATGCTAATGGAAGGACAAGTTTGCTGGCTACTATGACTACTGTAACACTTAATGCAGCCACACATAGTGTTGTTGACAAATGGATTCCTGGCATGTTTCTGTGACCTGCAACAGACGAGTGGGACACACGCAGATTCAACTCCTTTTTGTCCAACCCATTTGGTATGTCAATATTGTTGACTAGTGATGTTTTTCTGTTGCAGGAGACTTGGCTGCTAGATCATTTTGTCATCGATGGGTATAGCACCCCATGCAAACCTGCCATATGTGGTCCTAGGGGTTGTCCGAGGGGGGTCTGGCCATTGGTGCTAGATCTCATTATACAATAATTGTTTTGTTGCAGGCACCGACTCTCCCTATATATTACCGGCTATCATTCATACTCCAAACTGTGAGACTTTTAAAATACTTACTATAAATGTCTATGATCCACCTGGGGCCGAAGTCACAGTCTCTGAGGAGGAAAATGGATGCCATTTTACATCATTGGTTTGAACTGTAGCCCTCTGTGCAAATGATGGTTGCTGGGGATTTCAATGAGATCACTGAGTATAAATTATAAAATGAGGAACAGATAGATTATGATATAGGTACTGCTGATCAGAATAAACATTGTGCCACACCCAGATGTAAAGTATTAGGCTGGGGCAACTGTTTAGATGCCCATGATCGAATCTGTCTCAATATAAAGGAGGGAAGGGGTGCGCCACTACAGACAACTTGGTCAAATGGTAAATCGCACTCCTGTCTGTATTATGTATTTATAAATCATGAGCTTTGGCATGTATGTAGTGGTCAATCTGTTGACATATTATAATTGGGATATGAGTAAAACCATGGCATTGCTCTTTGCCTCACAAAAACGACGATGTAGGGCCAACTTCAGGAAGCGCGCAGCACTTGGTCCGTTTGATGTGGCTATCCATGATAAGAAAAAGCAATATTGCAGAGATCGGGCAGCTATAAAAAGAGTAATGTATATGACTTACGCAGAGTGGAAAGCTACGGCAACTCTGCTCACCACTAAAAATAAAAACAGACAATGCCACCACAAGAACTCCCTGCTGAGCGCCAACTGGAGTGTTATGTTCAAGCTTTTACACGCTAACGACAGTGGGACATTTTGGTCACATTATCGACGATGCATGGCTGGACACACAGCCAAAGAATTAAACCCAATCTCTGAGCCGGTATGGTACACCTATATTTAAACCCTCCATTACGATGACAAAGCGCAGAGCGAGCAGATGGCCAAGCCTGTGGATGGCACATTAAAATTGCACTTTGATTAATTGGATATCAGGGGAATTATCATGAGACTGCATTCTTCTAGAGCCCCGGGCCCTGATGCACTACCTAACATCGTATATAAATAGAATCCAGATTATTGGTCACAGGTCTTGGAGTGCTAGTTCAGAGATATTATACATAAAGGTTCACTACCAAGCAGTTGGACTGAATGTGTATTGATCCCCATTTACAAGAAGAGGATCCCACCAATTTTAGGCTACTGGCTATGCTGGATTCTTGCGGTAAGAAGTTTGCTTCCCTGCTTTTGAGAAAGCTAAACACTTGGCCTGAAACCAGCAGCCGACTTAATAAATTCCAAACTGGCTTCAGAATGTCCCATAGCACAGTACTCAGTACCAGTGTACTGCAATGTTTCGCAGCAAAAACGTCTATCAGCAAAAGGAAATTGTATCTGTGCTATGTGGACTTCTTTAAGGCATTTGATTCCATCTCACAGACTTTACTCTGGAAAAAAAACTCCATTGCTGGGGCTTGGATCCTTCTCTTTTGTGGTTCATCATGGCTCTGTCAGGACACCAAGGTGACCATTCTTCTAAATGAGGAGGGTGACATTTAGTCTGAGCTTGAAGTAAATGTCGGGCGCAAGCAGGGGTGCGCATAGGCACCCCTGCTAAATAACTTATAAGTCTCCGATTAAGACGAAACTCTAAGAGAGACCCGTAGCTTTCCACCTTGAATTGGAGCTATGCCCTCCCCGTGGTTGATGTAGGTGGATGATACAGTCTTATGGACTGTACTCAGATTGGACTCCAGCGTTTAATCAATGCCCTCCAGAGTTAAGCTACCGCCAATAGACTTGTCATTAACGAAACTAAAACCAAGATAATGACATTTGGGCGAAGAAGTAGCGGAAACAGCCTGTTTGTCTGGAAGCTTGGAAATTCCAAATTAGAAGTAGTTGAGAAATATATATATCTGGGCTTTGCTATATATGCAGTCCCAACACAAATTGCCTACGAGGAATATATTCAGACAGAAACTATGAGGAAATGGTCAGTTATCACACGCTATGTGGCTACACATGGTGAGAATAACATTGAGGGACTGCTGACTGTGTACACCTCCAATATAATACTGGGTTGACCTTTGGACTGGAATTTCTTCTGGAACACTACATGGGATTGCTGGATGAACTGGAGGGGAAGATACTTAGAACAATCCTGGGGGTCCCCAGCTCTGTTCGGTGGAGGCTGTCTGCCTGGAATTGGGATTGCAATCCTTAAGAGCAGTAATCAAGGCAATATATGGTCTACAACGTTTCACACACCAGCTATGGTGTGTGAAACGTTGTAGACCATATATTGCCTTGATCACTGCCCTTAACAATGGCCAAACACTTGCAGGACTATTCTCGGAAAGGTTCCAAACCTCCTGTTCCAATTCATTTCTGCTGACACTAAAGACAACGGCACACGAGTATTTTAGTAATATCGACTTAGATGTCGATATTAGTTCGGCTCTGACCGCCAGCTCGATTGGTCCTGACGTGCCAAATAAATTGAGATCAAAGACACAAGTCTGGGAAGAGCGCGTGTCATTGCTTACCTCAGTAGAAAAAAAAGAAATGCGGAATACAGTAGACCAGGATTCTCGCATTACAAACCCTGTACCTATGTAACCAAAATCTGCAGTAGAGACCTAAGAAGATTTGTTAGTTACTTGTGTTTCAATATATTGCAGATTTATGAATACACAGGGGCATGGATTAAGGTGCCCTATGACGGGAGGTACTGCAGACTATGCAAGGCGGCAGTCGAGACAGCTAGACACATACTGGCACAGTGTCCCAACCTAAATGAGCAATATCAAAAGGGCTATCATGCCTTTGTACTGCAAATAGAGAATGTGCAGGGAGAGCCATTTTGGAGCACACTGAGAGGGGCTGCCTCACTGGTGATTACAGTGCTGCATATTATGTATGGAAGGAGGCCCCGGAAAGGATGGGGGGGGAGGGGTTTGCCAGTCTCTCCGGACTAATTTTTCATGAAAATAAGGAAGTAGGATAGCAGTTTCTCCTTTTTACTTTTTACAATTTTTTTTTTCTTTTCAAGGTATATTGTATATTAAATGTATTACTTGGAGAACTGTCTATGGTACTAATATGTATCACCACAACATGTTAATTATTTTTATTGTATCTTCTTTTATATTCACTGTATTTGTGATTAAGTTTGTAATTTCTTTTAACCAAATGCACAATAAAAACAATTTTAAAAAAAATAAAACCTCCCTGCAATCTTGGCATTCCTTTCTAGTGACCGGCTGTGCGGCTCTTGCAAGCTGCTAAGATTTATTTGTTGCAATGGCCCATTTGAGGCTTAGCTCGATTTGTAAAGCCTGTCTTGCTGTCCATTTGCAATGTTTTAAAGATGGTAATGGCAGTATCACGTGTACTCTTCATGCTGCATTTTTTTACTGGGATATCATCCATTTTCTGCCATACGTTGATTTCCCTGTAAATGTTTACTGCATCTATCCTTGCATGGATTTCAATCTTCCCCTAGCAGTGTAGTGAGACCCTCTCTTTTGTATGCTGGAATCTGGCTCCTCCCTATACTGCTGTCAACACTATGCCCTATTTTAATCTAATTTTAGTTCCTACACTAATGTCATTCAAGCTAACTACTTCTTTGAGGCAGTTTACATGTGCTGCCTATTTAAGTGTAACTCATGGATTCTGATTTAGCATGTGTTCTGTTCACTTTTATTTTTCTGGAATGGAGTAAGGCGGTCTCAATTTGTATTGTTTTTCACCTGCTCTGTTCTGGTGCATACTGGAGGCAGACGTTGATACTTGCGTGTTTATCTGTACCCTTACAAGACCTCATAGCTGTCAATGAGTAAATGAAGAGGTTCAGCACTGTCTGTCCATTCAATTAGAACACAAGGTGAGTCAGGAATTCTTGAGAATTAATTTTGTATTAAAAAAATGCAGACAGAACAGAAAATACAGTATGCAAGGCAACACATGCTGAGCCGTATAACAGAGAGCGAAAATACATAGACACAACACATCAGAAACATAACCCAAAAACATTTAATTTAGATTAGTTAGTTTCGTTTATTTGTAGAGCGTGCCAAGCCCTGAGGCATCTGGGTGCTTAGCTTACAGGTTATATAATTATGGCGATCACTTACAGTTTACAGTATTACATATATACATATAGATTAACAAGAACATCGGAAAGAATATATACATGAAGTTAGAAGCATAGATGAGGTGGAACATAATGTATGCCAGGTGAGCTTGACACATGACTAATATATTTACAAAACATTAGTCTATTGATGAGCTTCATCAGTCCAAAAATGAGATTAAAAAAAAACACATCATCTATATCGGAAGGCAAGTAGAAATTCAATGAAACTACAACAAATATAGGGACTCATGAGTCAAGCAGAATGCAAGGTGTAATGTACTCAACTCTTGTCCTTGTTAACCATGCATGTCCAGGAACAGACCCCAGATCTTATCCAAAACGTCTCCAATTCACCCCTATTCTTGTAAATAACCTTCTCAAAAGTCGACAGGTTTAGCAGTTCATAGATCCAGTCGCTGATACCAAAGAAATTTGGTGATTTCCAGGCACGCAGAATCATTTTCTTTGCCAGCATGCAAACGCGAGTTGCCTGGTTTTGTTTGCATTACTCAAATCGGCTATTAGGTGATCATCTCCAAGATCAAGTGGGTAAGCCTTCATGGGTATAGTAAGTCGCAGCACCAGGCTCAATCTCTCTGACACACCCCTTCAAACTTCTTAGTTTCGCAGCAAAACCAAAGGAAATGGCTCAGTGTTCCTGTCTCCTACCTGCACTTCCAGCACAAGTCATCGTCAGACAGGTGTCTCTGGTACAATATGTCCTGTAGACCAGCTTAATCTGCGAGGCCCTTATGCCCCAGTTTATGGAAGACAGGCAAATGTTATTGCAGCATCTCCTCCAGCAGCCAGGTTTCATTTCTTCGCCCAGCTTTCTGATCCACATAGGCAGAGATTCTGTGTCAACCTCGCCAACAGAAGCCAAAATCCACGTTGCAGCTGGATGGGCAGCACTCGCGCCCAGGTCCACTTATGACCAGGTTGCAGTCTGACAAAACAGTAAAGGTGTGCAATTGAGCTTCTCTGTCATGATGCCTGCCCCCGGAAGACCAAACCAGGCCCAGCAGCCCCGGAAGCAAGCATCATGCCACTTGGAGCATGCCCAAAAGCCCCAGTTAGGGGCTGTTTGGATGCAGTCCTGGCGCCATGGGCGCCAGGCTCATTATTGATAACTTACCTGAAGCAGCCCATGCTGCATACTCACTTGAGGCAGACCATGCTGCATGAAGACTCAAGCCAAATGAGGCTTAGGAGGGACTATTTTACTGAAGGGACTATTTTGTTACTTGGGTGGGGCTGTGGAAGAACACTTACCTGAATCTTCTTCCAAGGCTATTCAAACCACGCCCGGACAGCCACACGTGCTTCGCGTTATTCTGCTTGCTGCAGCGTAACGCTCACCGTGTTTTCAGCAGCTCCAGTCTTCAGCCACGCCCGCTTCAGTCCTGGGACTCCTGAAACAAGAAGAAAAGAAGGATAAAGGTTAGAACAGGAGTTTTAACTTTAATCCTTACCTGAATCCTGATCCATTTCGCCACGGAGCTGAAAGACAGAAGTCTTTGAAGCATCGCTTCGCATTCCTACGGCGCCGCGCTGAACTCACCTGCTTGGCGGTACTTCAGCATTCCATCACGCTCTCTCCATCTCGCGGCCGCCCTCCGACACCTAAGGAGACAAAGACAGCAAGGTGAGCAAGGGGACTCTCTAAGGCTATACAAGCTACCCCCAGGACTTACCTGATTTACCACTGGAGGTACTCACCTCATCTCGGGTCGGCACAGTCAACTCTGCTTCATCGCCGTACCCCGGCCCCTAAGGGGAGAAAGCAAAGACAATACAAGTTACCCCCCACAAAACTTACCTGATTTAAAACGGGGGTCTCACCTCATCTCGGGTCGGCACAGTCAACTCTGCTTCATCGCCGTACCCGGGCCCCTAAGGGGAAAACCACAATAGACTTACCTGAATCTTACCAATTGCCATTTGGAAATCTTTGAGTGGATTAATCGGCAACCTGCAAGGAATCGGACAGAGTGAAGATCAGACATTTGAACTCTTATGAACAATTGGACTTTAGAGTCAATACTGGAACTCACCAATTCCTCTACGCCAATGAAGTAACTGGTCATCAACGCGCCCCTGCGGTCGACGCAGGATGGAGAGCTCATCCTTCCAAACCATCAGGTGAGACTAAGGAGGGGACATCAAGAGTGATCTGTGGGAAGACAACGGGAGTGGGGAAGGTGGTTTGACACTCAATTCCATGGGTGGTTAATTCCTCTTCTCCTTTGCAGAAGAATATTCTTGCGAGCCAGACAAACTAGGCTGAGCGGGCCAGTCCAGTCAGTCATCTCAGCGCTACACGTCACGCTGGTGGAAACAACAGCGGCCCAGTTCCGGTCGACGCCCCTGTGGGAACCAGGTGAGCGTAACATTCTCAGCAATAATTCCTCTCAATTGTCTTTATTCCGTATAGGTGCAGTCCTGCAAACCATACGCCATACACAATTGGGTAAAAGGAATCCACCTGTCCTCGTCAAGCAAATCTTTAGCATAGCGTATACCTCCCAAGATGGCCAGAATATAATCTTTCCTTGTATCATAAATGCAGGATTCAGCCATATAGATGTGTCAGGGAAAACAAACGTGTCAGAACCTAACAATCATGAGATTCTGCGCCAACAGTCATGCAAAATCTCTAACAATATGCAAGTTGTCTTTTCATTTCAATATGTTTCATGCTTTATAGCTTTATTTTTGTTTGGTTCAAACTGATAAACACAGTACTACCTTGAACATAGTAGCCAGGGTCAAAAGTTATAATAGCATTTCAGTATGCCATGGCTACAACATCCTCTGTTTGGTCATTGCAAATTTGGTTGACACCTTTTCATACATGAATATGTATTAGCAGTGTGTATGTTTAAGGCTAGCGGGTGCAGGGAGGGGTGGGAGGACTGGTAGAGGGAGAGTAGCGTGGGGCAGGGTCGACCTACACAGAACAGAAAAAAGGGGAGGTTGGGCGCAGTCGACAAAAAGTGTTTACCAAATTTACATCGACCAACAATGGGTCGGTGTAAAGACATAGAACCCAGCATTTCAACACGAGTGAAAAAGGGGAAAGAAAGAATTAGAAATAATAAACATAAAGAAGTATAAGAACAAATAATGCAATGGGCAGAGTCAGTGCTACGCCATGACACAGTTGGCATTGGGTGAGGGAGATATCTTTAGAGGTACCACTCTCATTACACGGGAGAAGAGTTAAAACATCACTTTCACCATGTGCCGGCTTGATATAATTTGAATCCAAACTATGTAATTATAATTGTTTTTTCATAACGCGCTTAATGCCAGAGACAATTTTCTAAGCACAAGCCTGGGATTCGGACCCCTGTTGCTATGTGTTGTCTTGCTTAGAAGGCAAACACGTTGCTCCTGAGCTATACTCCCAGCCTAAAGATTGCCCTGAAGACTCTATCACCTGGTTCAGAACCTGTGACCCCTGTTTCTACAGAAGAGGAGGATGGGCCTTCTGTCTGTACCAGTGCCTCGTGTAATGGAGACCCCTCTGTTTTTTAGGCCTTTCTCCTGAGAAGACTACGGAAAACCGTTTATGGATGCAGGCAAAGTAATTCCTCCTAGTGGTCTTTTGCAACATTCTCCTTCACTTACAAAAATAAATCCATTCTTTGAGGTTCAGGTCACAGCCTGAAAAGGCTTCTCTTCAATTCTAAATAGAAATTGGACACTAATTAGAAAATGTACTCTGGCCGTTCTGGATATTGTAACTGACTTCAATGATTAAACATATTCCAAAATGGATTGGTTATTCCTAAGTAACGCCTGAGAGCGCATTCGTTTAGGACAGAATTCTATTTTTTGGGTTCTCTTTCCTAACTTTGGTAGTCACCTTACCTTTTACTGGCTTCTTTGGATTGTGGACTTTCTTTTTTATATCTCAGAGGAACTTCATATGGCTACCAGAACATAAGTGCTTTTTACGCATCCCATGTTTGTTCCTGGAAGTGGGGGGGGGGGGAGTTTATCACCTAAAACAAGTGTTCGGGAGAACTCCAGTGACTTTTAGGTTTGGCTACACAATGAGTGTACCCCTTTGCTGCAGTAATGGCCACATGCTCAAATATGGAGGTCATCATTGTGCATTTTAAAAATCCTGCAACATCCCCATTTTGTTTTGTAGCCTTTGTTTGCTTTGGTCATTAGGAAAGGTTAAACTGGCTGATCGTCCTAGGTATGCACCTTCAGAACCACAAAAGTCCTCTCTGGTAAATAGCTTGTTCAGATTATTATGATTATGGTATTTATTGAGCGTGGACCTAGCATCAAGAAGCAACGGAGCACTTTACAGAGTATACCACAATACAGACACATAATGAAGTGCTTTACAGAGCTATACAACACTACAGATGCATAACGGCACTTTTCAGAGGTAACAACAGAACAGATATACAGCAGGACGTGGGATAGAGAGGGGCACAGAGGAGGGGCACAGCTGTAACGGGTGGTGGGGAGGAGAGGGGTGGGCGGCTTCTAGCGAGTCAGGTCATACAAGGGGGGGTGTGATGGCCTAGCTGTTGAGGCAGAGATATTCCTTGAAGAGGTGGGTCTCGAGTTCTTTTCTGAATTGTAGGAGCATGGGGCGAGTCTGATGCTGACGGGGAGGAGGTTCCATAGTCTTCAGTCACAGGCAGAGAAGGCTTGTTTTCTGGTCCTTTCCTTTTTGCAGCAGTGGATTTCAACTCAGTGCGTGTCCTGGATTCTGGTGGTGCGCTGTCTGCCCGAGATACTGAGTTTCTCCGCAAGGTAGCTGGGTGATTTGAGGGTGACTGCCTTCTAGATGATACAGTAAGACTTGAAGGTGATTTGTGCATGCAGTGGGAGCCAGTGAAGGTCGATGAGGGCCGGGATGATGTGGTCATATCTGCGTAGACCCTTGATGAGGCGTGCAGCTGCGAGTAGGACACTTCTCAGGGGCACATGGGAAGATGATGGGAGACCTTCGAGAAGTGCATTGCCCCCATCCAGGTGGGATAGGACCAGTGCTTAAACAGTGGATCTAAAGCTGTCCGTAGGGAGGAAGGCCTTGAGGTTTCCACAGGAGTAAGAACTGATTCCAAGCTGTATGAGTTTTCTTAGCTATGTGTGACTTGAAAGAGAGCTGTTTGTCGATGTGGAACCCGAAGGACTTGGCGCAGGAGGTGAGCTCAGGTGTGCAGCCCTCAGAGTTCATGGTTGATAGCCAGGTCTGTGTGTCTGGGTGTTCAGTGTTGTTGGTGAGGAGTAGGAATTCAGCCTTGGATGGGTTGAGCTTCAAATATGCACTGGACATCCAAGACTGGATCAGTGAGAGGCAGGTTTTTAGCCTATGGATTTCCTTGATGGAGTCGATCTTGAGGTATAGCTGTGTGTCGTTGGTGTATTGGTGGAAGTGGATGTTATGTGTAGCTAGGAGGGATCTCAAAAGCTCCATGTATAGATTGAAGATCACTGGGGAGAGGATGGAACCCTGCTGGACTCCACAGGTTACGGGTAGCATTGGCAATCTAGAGGAGTCCATTTGAACAAACTGCTGGCAGTTGCTGAGGTAGGACTTGAACCAGTGTAGGACAAGGTTGCTGATCCCCATGTGCGGATATAGGGGGCCTCATTACAACTCAGGCATTAAGGGTTAACGCCACCGTTGAGTGGTGTAATTAGCGCCTTCCCCACTCCCATTATGCCCTATGGGGCAAAAATGGGAATGGGGAAGGGAAAATGGGAAATGGGGATTTACCGCCCCACTCACCTTGGAATGGGGCGGTAAATCCACCATCCACCATGGTGTAAACAGAGTTTACACCATGGTGGTAAAGTTGGTGCACTTAGCACCAAGGTTGTAATGAGGCCCAGGGTGTCCGTAAGTGCCCGGTGGTCTACTGTGTCGAAAGCTTCTGAGACGCCGAGTAGAACTAGGAGGCAGAGGTGGCAGTCATCAAGCATGTAGAGGGCATCTACCAACTGTATGGTTGTGGCTCCGTGCTGCATCTGCGAACTGAGCTCGGATTGGTATGTTTGGAGGAGATTGTTGGGGTTAATGTGTTGCTGCAATTGTGCAGCTCCCGATTTCTCGATGATCTTACCTAGGAAGGGAAGGTGGGCGATGGGACGATAGTTACCTAGGTTGTCGGGATTGAGAGTTTCTTTAGTAGAGGGAGGATTTGTCCTGTTTTACGGGTCGATGGGAAGGTGCCTTGAGTTGGGGAGCTGTTGATGATCTCACGGTAGGGAAGGAGAGCTTCTGAGGGGAGGGTCTTGAGTAAGGATGCTGCGAGGATGTCTGTATACGATGTGGCTTTGAGGGCGGTCAGGGTTTCTACCAGGTCCTATGTCAAGAGTGTCTTCAATGTTGTCCAGGGTGCAGAGATTTCACAAGGAGGGACCTGAGGTAGGTCTGTGGATGCAGAGCTGGTGTCTAGGTGCTGCCAAATCTTGCTGATTTTGTCAATGACAAAGGTGTTGATGGCAGTGGATTTTTCGATGCAGTGTGGTATGGCAGGGGCGGGTAGCTGGTTGGCACTGTGCTTGACTGCTTTGAAAAGGGATCTGCTTTTGTTGTGGGTTTCTGCTATGGTGTTCTGATAGTAGGAGGCCTTGGCTGTGTTCATGAGTTGTCGGCGGGTTGCTCAGAGTTCCTTGAGGACCACCAGGTCAGATGGGGTCCTGGAGAGGCACCAGGTTTTCTCTTGTTACCTGATGACTCTTTTGCTGAGGTTGAGTTCTTGCACGTGCCAGAGTGCTGATGGTTTCGGTTTACAGGTGCGTTAATTGAGAGGTGCGTGCCGGTCGATGGAGGCTGAAGGACTGGTGTTGAGTGCTTCCAGTAGAGAGTCGCAGTTCAGTTGGGGGTGTTCGGTCCTTGTAAGATAGAGGTTGCCGAGGTCTTCCGTGAGGTCTTCCACTGGTAAATTCTGGAAGGACCCGAATGTTTGTTTGATGGGTTTCTGCTTGGAGTGGTTGACTGTGGTGGTGTGCAGGATGTTAAAGGCACGGCTAGTTGGTCGGACCAGTCAAGGGGGCAAGGAGATCTGTAGTGGAGGGAAGACAATGCAGTGATGATTAGGTTGAGGATGTTACCTTTCTCGTGTTGGGTCTTTCATGTGCTGTTTGAGGCTTAGTTTGTTGAGAAAACTGAGGAGAGCTGCCTTGATCGGTTTGGTGGCCTTGTTGCCTGGGAGGTTGAAGTCATCTAGGAAATTGTTGTTGGTGTGCGTGAGGGACATGGTGGTGACCAGTTTGGTGAAGTCTTGATGAAGGCGGTGTTGGGTTTGGCTGGTCTGTAGATGAGAAGGAAGGTGACTGTGTCCATTGGGGAGAGCGGGAAGTGGCAGGAGAGGACTTCAAAGGAGCCAATGTTGTCAACAACTCTGGTGCAGGGGCACAAGGTCTTGTGGGCGACTGCAAGGCCTCCGCCTATCTTGTTTGGTCGGTCTCTGTGTTGGATGCTGTAGCTGTTGGGGACAAGGGCATCTAGGATATAGGTGGATGTGGGTGTCAGCTAGGTCTCGGTGATGAAGATGGCGTCAAGGTTATGTGTGGTGATGAGGTTGGCGATGTCTGTTGCATGGGTGATAGCTGAGCGGACGCTGGCAAGCATCAACTTGCGGCTGAGGTGGGTGAGGTTGCTGCATTCCGCTTTCCTGCAAAAGAAGCTGGAGGGCTGCTCAAGTAAGGAAAAAGAGCAGAAAACCAGGAAGGCACCAACAGTTTAAAGTGATTGACAGGTAGGCGAAGCTTAGGCCAGGTGACCTAGATCCACTTGCACCTTCTCACCAACTTAGATTGAATGGTAGTATGCCAAATGTCCTAATCCACATATGTGAGGGGGTGACTTTGTGAAGGGAAATCTGGCCACCAAAACTATTATTGTTGCATGCTTTGTGTTTGGTGCGCTGGCTTTGTCAGTATTAGGAAAGATTTCTCTTTACTGCACCTTTCCTTCTATCTTTATGGAACCCCCAAACTTGTTGCTTTTATTTTTGAATCTGACCTGTACTTTTTGCCCTGCAGTGAAGCCTTAAGCTTCACTACACTGGCCTTTGCTCATATGTTATGGGGAAACTGATATGTCCTTCAGGTCGTCAGTACTGGGAAACATTGTCTGTATTTGTATTGTTTTTGTATTTGTATTTGTATTTATTAGGCTTATATACCGCTTTATACAAAAGCACTGCACATTAACAACAACAGGATACATTTAATATAACAATAACGATAACAAGAAGCAAATTACAATTTTGATTCAGTCAACAAAACAGCATGTAGAGCAATATGACAGAGTGAAGGGGCAGAGAAGTGGAGCATAGCTAGGAGGGAGGGGGGAAGCAGGAGGAGGAGGCAGAAGGGGGTGAGGGCGAGGATGGGGTGGGGGGAAAAGAATAGCGAGGCTTAAAGGGGGGGAGAGGGGAAGGGAGGGAGAAGGAGGGGAAGGGAGGGAGAGGGGGAGAGGGGAAAGGGAGGAGTATCATGGCGGGGAATGGAGAAGGAGGGATTTAAGGGACGTGCGGAAAGAGGAAAAGGTAGGAATAGAGTGGATTGAGAGAGGTAAGGAGTTCCAGTGGAGGGGAGTCAGGAGTTGGAAGGAGCGGAAACGGGAGGAGGCACAAGGGGAGGGGGGAACAGTGAGGAGGAAGTGGTCAGCGGAATTGAGGAAGCGAGAGGGGGTGTAGAAAGAGAGAAGGGAAGAGAGATAAGGGGGAGCAAGATCGTGGAGAGATTTAAAGACTAGGCAGAGAAAATGAAATTTAAGTTGAGAGTGAAAGGGGAGCCAACCAATGGAGGATAAGGAAGCAGAGATGGAGTCACGCGGGGAGAGGAGACAGAGGGTACAGATGGCAGAGTGATAGATAGATTTAAGGGGGGGCAAGATGAGAAGAAGGTAGACCAAAAAGTAAGGAGAAGCAGTAGAAGAGGCGAGAAAAAATAAGGGAGGAGATTAAAAGTTTAGTAGCATGGAAAGTAAGGGGGGGCGAACTTTGCGAATAATATAGAGGTGGTAGCGACAGGCACGAGAGGTGAGTGAGATGTGGTGGGAAAAGGTGAGAGAAGAGTCGAAGAGAAAGCCTAACTTGCGAGTGTGAGGCGAGAAAGTGAGATTAGAGGGAGGAAATGAATGAAAGGAGGAGGGGAGGAGAGGAGGGGAAGGGAGTTTTTTAAGGGAAGAAAACAACTTCAGTTTTGTCAGAGTTAAGGGAAAGAAAGCGAGAAGACATCCAGTTTTTAATAGCAGTAAGACAGGAGGAAAGGTTAAGGTGGAGATCAGGAGTGAAGGAAGAGAAGGAAAGAAAGACCTGTGTGTCGTCGGCTTAGAAATGATGAGAGATGCCAAATGCGGAGATAAGAGGGGCAAGAAGGGAGGTGTAGAGCGAGAATAGGAAAGGTCCAAGCACCGAGCCTTGGGGAACTCCGTAAAAGAGAGGGTGGGTGGGAGAGGAGCAGCCACCCCTGGAAACAGTAAAAGAGCGGGAGGAGAGGTAAGAGGATAGCCATTGTTTCTCTTAGTCGTGCTACTGTGTTACTACTTTTGATTACTTTTGTATCACTTGTGGTAACTTTTTATCATTGTACAATACAGCTTACACTACAGTACAATAGGTGCATTTTTGTTTTGCCCTAAACTAACACTCAGAGGATTTTTGGTTACTCTAGGTGTGCTAAAAGGATAGGCTGGTGGCAGCAGTGACTTTTCCCCACGTTTTGGGGATTTTTGTTTTAGCATAACCACGTTTACTGCGTTTGGCTACTAACTGTGATTACTGGTCAAACATGGCCGCGCCACAAGATTTTTCGCCTGTCCTTTTGCCATCTTGTCCTTTAGCCTTCTTCCTGGCCTCAGAGGCCAGGAAAATCCTTATAAGGACTTCCAGTGCCCAGGAAAGCAGAAGCTTTTGGCAGCCTACTAGAGGGCTGTGTGTGTTTGCTGACAGGATGTGGGCTGTGTTTGTCTGACCCCAATCCACAAACTGGTTTCGGTGTGTCTGAGTGGTATGCATGAATGTTCCCGCCAGTGGTGCTGATTGGACCACTGCTGGGGTGTGTGTGTGGGCTAGTCTTGCTATTGGCTAGTGGGAGTTTCTGGCTTTTAGGATCAGAAGAGAACCCCTGCACCGATTCTTCAGAGATCCTCGAGAAACCTGAAGGAGCCAAGTATCCTATCCAGCTGTGAGACCCACAAAGAGACCTGAGACCCGAATGAAAAAGGCCTGGCAAACAACTTCTGCTGCTGTCCTGGAAGAGCCTTGTCTTGCTCTTGATCTTTAGTAGTCCTGCAAGGAGCTACGACCCTTGGAGTGAAGGGACCATCCGTTCCCGACGTCTGCTCGGTGCCCTGCCAAAGGTAGCCTTTGGAAGTGCCCTAGAACTGTCCTGTGGCTGATCAGCTTCGTTTTTGGGCTACCGTGCTGCTGGCGTCACTGGCGTCACTGAGTTTCGGCTGGCTCTGCAAGACTACCTCCTGCATAATTTCGGCGTCCTAGAATCAAGGGGACCCGAGATGGGAGGGAAAGTCCAACCGCGGCTGCTGACTCCTTTTGCCGTGCGTATTGACCACCATCCGAAAATTGCTCACCTGACCCGAGTTCAGTCCTGGGAGGAGTGCTACATCAAGTTTTTCTGCATTCTTTGAGCGAGAGTCCTTGCAACAGTAAATGACACCAACCGGAGTTCAGCTCGAACCTGCAACCCCTGGGAATCGAGGACTGTGTCTTTTGGCGCAAAACCCAATTTCAGGCACTCTTCCTTTGTTCTGCCAAGTCTGGGGAAGAATCAGTGTAAGAGGGGTAAGTTACAGAGTTTCTAACCTACGCCTATACTCCCATTATAAGTCTATGGGCTTATAATAAATCTTATTCATAACACTTTTGGCTTTGCCGTTGCTTGCTTGTGCAAGACATCTGACTGTTGCGGCTACTTTTGGGCATTAGTCTAAATTGAACCCCAACTCTAAGAACCCTTCACTGGACCCCAAAGACCCTATCTGTATTTTTTCCTGCATCCTAAATTCTGTGGAACTGTGTCCTGAACTATTGGGCACAAGGCCCCATGCAACTTAGGGCTGGACAGTTTTAGATGGGCATCATCTCTGTGGACATTTTTGTGCATAATACTTGTCTAACCTTTCCTTTGCAGGAGTTTCTGATTGGCATTATGCCTTCTTACCAAGCAAATGTATATATATGTATTTAGTTTGATAGTGTTGTGTGTACATCTACCTGCGTGTAGTCATTTTTCTATAGTGTGTTTTGGCCATAATTAAATAACTATATTTTTATACATCCTGTCTAAGTGTAATCTGTGATTCCCATTGTGTGACCTCATTGCGGACCCTTTACAAGCTGACCCTCTCTTAAGAACTTAGCCTAGACTGCGTGTAACTGCTGCCTGTTAGGCAGAAACCTGTGCAGTTCCCTTAGGGACCACTGCAAAAGGCCTAAGACTACAGGTGTTGGCAGTTAACCCAATTGGTAGCAGTCTGTACCACCCAGATTTACCTGGTAGCTGTGGCTGAGCAGCCAGACTTCTCTCAAGAAGAGTTAGACAGTATATAGAGTATACAAGATAGGTACCAAAATACAGTAGCACAAGCAAACACTAACCAGAGCTTGGGTATAAAAGTATATAATTATTTATTTAAAAACACACTTTGTAAAATACACTAACACTAATATGGCAAGCAAGTTCAAACACAGTCACTATTAATATATATACATCCCTGATCACTTATTGAACAAGTCTTAGTTAAAACACCACTTATTTTCAGACAGAGGTGAGCGCTTATCCTAAGATGGCACTCCAATAAGTTAATTAAAAAGGGAGGGAAAAAGGCAGAATTAGGAACATACACAATACAAACACTTTAGGAGAACCAGAGCAAGTCAGAAAAGGCAGAGTCTACTGAGAAGCAAGAAAGTCATAGGCCAGGCCCACTCTTGGTGAGAGCAAGGCGGAATGTGTCCAAGATCACACAGTTGAATAGTACTTTTAAAGAGTATTTGCAAGGAGTTCAAAAAGGGTTGGATCAAGTCAGGAAAAGTTAGTTAGTAGGTCCCAAGTCACCCCAGGATAGAAAGTCAAGGATTTACGGGACACCTTGAACAGTCTGTTGCAAGGGAGACCAGGCGATACTCAGTACATGAAATGGTGAGAAAGATCCAGCGGGGGCAGTTGTTCCTGGCAGTGGGTGCAAGTCGGTGCTTCGTCCAGGGGAAGAGGAGATCTCGACGTGGAGGAAATATGGAGGTCGTTGCACTGCCAGGGAAGAAACCAGCCGTGGAGTTTCCCGGTTAAAAGGTACTACCCTTTTATTTGCGGTAGTGGTGAAGCGTGGCTATCCGGCCGCCGGGGTGCTTGGCACGGGCGATTCGACCACGAGACGATCCAGGAAGGCGAAAAGAGGGCGAACTGGTTATCCCCACCAGTTCAGAGGAAGAAGACTCTCCGGGATGAAGATCTTCTCTGTCGTTGGGAAGTGGTGAGACGGTTCAGCAGGGCTCCACCGGTGGTGTCGTCGTTGTAGGTCGGCTCAGCTTCTCCCAGAAAACCCCCATTCATCAGTCCTAGCTGTCACTCAAACATGCTAAGTGGTGAGCCGGGCGGCTCACCACTGGGCCAATCACACAGGAGTGCGACTTGAGTTGCCGAGGCAACTCAGTCCAGGGTGCCTAAACCCCCCTCCCACACATCCTGTAGACCCAGACAGAGTGGCACCACTTTTGGAGGCTTCTGTGGAGAAGCCCGCCAAAAAGTGGAACAAAGGGCTCGACTTGGGTTGCAGTTACAGAGGCGAACACAAACGCCATTGTAAAACCGAGTCCTGGCAAAAAGACCCAACCGGGGAATAAATATTAAATAAATAACCCGGCGGTATCTTTAACATTGCAACAAAAAAAGTGGTGCGTTTAAAATGAATGGGAAAATCCCATAGGAAATATTCCAGTGGAATATTTTGCGTGGTAACCACTGCCACCAGCCAGAAACTCGATGAGGGGGGACTGCACAGTGCCCCCTCGAAAAACAGACCCAGGGGCAATCAAATTACCCCTACCAGTACTTCCACAATATGATGGTATGTACTGGTTCTGTTCCCAATTTAAGACTAGTAAAGTCAATGGTGACTTTACATGCCCTGGGAGACAGTAGTCAGTCCCATGGTATGAAGCCTATGTTTGGGGGTCACTATGACACCCCTGTGTTACTGCACTGAGGGTGCTGTGTAACACACTTACCAAAAATACATGAAACCCTATGGAGTAAAAGACCCCATAGCCCATAAAAAACATTCCAAAGTCAAAGGATATCTCAAATCATGTCTAAGAGTGGGAGAAAAAGATTCGCACTCTTAGCAGGAGAAAACAATAAACCCCAAAAATCCAGCAAAGCTGCTCCGGGACTAACTAGGTTTGGGAAATTAGCCGTAAACAGAGAATTCTCCCTAACACTCGCCCCGCCCCCCCACCCCAGACTAAGGGACAGGAGGATTTAATCCACTCCTGCATGAATCTCATACCTCTAGTCGATGACATACATCCTAGAGAGACCATCAGCATTTTTGTGGTGACACCCTTACCTGTGCTCAATGGTGAAATCAAACCCTTGCAGGCAGATTGACCATCTCAATAGTTTTGGGTTTTCCCCCTTCATTTGCATCAACCATCTCAAGGGTTGGTGGTCAGTCTGAATGACAAAAGTAGAACCATACAAGTATGGTCTAAACTTCTTCAGTGCCCACACAATATCAAAACATTCTCTTTCAATTGTTACCCACCTTGTCTCAGGATCCTTCAGCTTTCTGCTGATGAAGTAAATGGGGTGCTCCCTACCTTTCCCATCCAGTTGGCTAAGGACTGCACCTATACCTCCATTAGAAGCATCTGTCTGCACAATAAAAGTTTGGTGATAGTCAGGAGCTCTCAGTACTGGTGCTTGGCAAAGAGCTTTCTTCAGGTTTTCAAAGGCCTGATTGCACGCCTCATTCCATTTGACCTTCTTAGGGAATTTTGTAGAGGAGACTGCATTCAGTAGAGAAGCTATGGTCCCATAGTTCTCTATGAAATTCCTGTAATACCCAGTGAGGCCTAGGAAGGCTCTCACCTGGGTTTGAGTAGTAGGTGTTGTCCAATTTTGCACAGCTTCAATCTTACTGAGCAAAGGCCTTATTTCTCCACCTCCTACCCCATGCCCAAGGCAGACCACCTTACTCTGACCAATCTGGCATTTACTTGCCTTTATGGTCAGATTGGCCTGTCCAAGACCCTGCAAAACATGTCCTAGGTGGTTAACATGCTCTTCCCAGGATTGGCTGAATATTGCAATGTCATCCAAGTATGCCATGCAGAAGTCCTCCATCCCAGCCAGAACCTGATTTACCATCCTTTGGAATGTTGCAGGTGCATTTTTCAGTCCAAAAGGCATAACCTTAAATTGGTATAAGCCAACTGGGGTAGAAAATGCAGTTTTCTCCTTGCCATGGTCAGTCAGGGCTATTTGCCAATAGCCTGACGCAAGGTCAAATTTGCTGAGGAACTTGGCTGAACCAAGTCTATCAACCAACTCATCTGTCCTTGGCAAAGGGTGGGCATCAGTCTTGGTGACTGCATTCAGAGCTCTATAATCCACACAGAATCTCAATTCTTTGGATCCTGCCTTTGGTACTAACACAACTGGGCTAGACCATGGACTAGTAGAGGGCTCTATTACCCCGAGATCAAGCATCTTCTTGACCTCCCCTTTGATGTGGGTCCTTACATTTTCTGACATTCTATATCCTCTGCTTTTGGTGGCAGACAGTCACCAGTGAGTATATCATGCTGGACCCAAGGGGTCAAGCCTGGTGAAAGTGAGACCAGGGAGGCAAACTGATTTAACATAGATTTGCACTCTTCTTGTTACTCAGGTGTCAGACTTGAAGAGAGATTTACTCCTTCAATCTTTTCATCTAAGGGTAAGCCTCTGAGGAGATCAGGGAGAGCTTCACTCTCTTCTTCCTCTTCTGTTGAAGCTAGAAGCAAGGCTCCTACTTCAGGCCTGGAGACATACGCCTTTACCTTTGGGTTTGGTGCGCAATACAAGTAATAAACTAAACTAAACTAAACTAAACTTTAGTCGGTTGGTGTGGAAGACTCTGGGAGCCTCCTTGGGATTGCCCAAGTCCACCAGATAGTTCACCTCTCCAAGTTTACCCACAACCTTGAAGGGTCCCATCCATTTATCTTGCAAGGCCCACTGCCTTGTGGGGATCATAACTAGAACTAGCTGGTCTTGAGTGAACTCAACCATGTTAGCCTTTTGATCATGCCAATGCTTGACCAAAGCTTGCCCAGCTTTCAGGTTATCACTAGCTTCTGCCATCATGTGTGACTTTTTCCTCTGGAGACCTATCACATAGTCAGTCACTCTGACTGGCTTGGGGGAAGGAGCACTCTCCAACCCCTCCTTATTCAGGGCCAATGGACCTCTGACTGGATGGCCATAAAGAAGTTCAAAGGGAGAATAACCTACTACCTCCAGAGGGAATTCTCTATAAGCAAAGAGAAGGCATGGCAATAGAAGGTCCCACTTTCGCTTAAGGGGTCTTCTAAAGCACATATCATGCTCTTCATGGTACTGTTGAACCTTTCTACCAACCCGTTTGTCTGAGGGTGGTAGGCGGTAGAGAACTTGTAAGTAACTCCACAGGTTTTCCACATGGCTTTCATGTAGTGGGACATAAAATTTGACCCCCTGTCAGAAATTACTTCCTTAGGAAACCCAACCCTGGTAAAAATACCAAGGAGGGCCTAAGCCACAGCCTGAGCTGTAACAGTCCTCATAGGAATTGCCTCAGGTTATCTAGTAGCATGCTCTACTACAACAAGGATAAACCTGTTGCCTGAGGAGGCTGGAGGATCAAGGGGACCAACAATGTCAATCCCTACCCTCTCAAATGGGACTCCCACAACTGGGAGAGGCACTAAAGATGCCACATTCTTGGAACCAACCTTACCAGAAGTGTGGCAGGTGTGGCAGCTCTTGCAAAACATATCTACCTCAGCCCCCATCTTTGGCCAATAGAAGTAGAGTGAGAGCCTTTCCTTGGTCTTCTTGAAACTCAAGTGACCAGCCAAAGGAATCTCATGGGCCAGTTGCAAGAACTGTTGTCTGTTTTCTTGAGGTACTACAAGCCGCGTGTAGTCTCCAGGTGCAGACTCAGTTGGTTCACTGTAGAAGAGGCCATCTTCCCAGTGCAACCTATACTTCCCAGGCTCTTGCCCATCGCCTGAGAAGCTGCCTGTTGGCGAAGACCTTCCAGAGTTGGACATTCTCTCTGTCCCTTACTGAAGTCTGCCTTGTTGGGACCACCTTCTGCCAGTAAAGACAGCGGCTCATGATGTCAACAGGATCCAGATCTCCAATGAGTTCTTGGCCTTCTACTAGCTCCTCTTCAGAGTCTAGCTCAACCATACAGGGTTGTACCTCCCTCTCAGCCTCAGCTGGAGGTAGAGTTACAGGTGTAACTTTGGACAACCTAGGGGAAGTCCTTGTTGGAAGCACTGGAGTGCTTGCTGCTGGCTGTTTCCTAGAAGTCTTGGGTTTCCCCTTTGCTTCTTGTTGTTCATAGATAGCAAGTTGTAACTCCAGTGGAGTAGGAGTGATATCCTTCTTCATCATCTCCGTGGGAGTATCTCTCATGGTTCTCTCCCTTGCAGGTCTGGTGAGCTCCTGTAACCTTTTACTAGGAGGTCTGGGGGTATGTGACACTACTCCAAGAGTCTTCAGGTCATTTCCCAACAGAACACTTCCTGGTACCTCACTTTGTATGCTGACAGGTATCTTCACAGTCATGTCATTACACTGGATGAGAACTGGTAACTGGGGAAGCATCTGAGGAGGCCCTCCAGCTAACTTGCTGAGGCGTATGGGTGCCTTAGCAACATCAACTGCCTGAAAAGATTTTTTTATCCACCACAGTTATGCTGGCCCAGTGTCCCTAATGGCAGTAGTCTCCTGACCATTCACCTGGACACTGTCCTTATAATACTCTTTTAGTATTATCTGGGATAGAAATATACACATCTAAATTATGTTGTTCCCACAACCCCAGAGACACTAAAGAGACACTAGCTGAAACTCCAATGGGTTCATCAGCTAGTAACAGAAAGTTTCCACTGGCCATCTGTACTTCCTCCTCTGGAGCGAAGGCTAAGGAGACAGTGTGGACCCATGAAGCTTTACCCTTGCACCTGGGATCCCCTTTCACATGGTCAGGCAAGCTACAAACATAGCATTTACCAAATGCTTTCTGGAATGGTGGCTTGCTCTGACCTCCTTCTGGTTTGGCACCAGAAGGTACACTAGCCTGATTCGGTTTCCCTTGTGGCTTACCCTTCTTGTTTTGTTTGGGGCCCTCTTTGGGATTGGAATTATTAGAATTCTCTTTGGAGTCCTTTTTTGGCTGTTTCCCCTCATCTTTTTTCTGAGTTACCCCAGAGTCCTTGTGAGTAGCCCTGTTGGCAACCCACACGTCAGCAGCCTTAGCTAGTTTCCTGTAATGTAATTCCTTTGAATCAGCCAAGTGCTGTCTGAGCTCAGGAGAGCAGGCATCATAAATTGACTCCAACATCAAAAGATTCTTCATTCCTTCATAAGAGTTCACCTTGTAACCCTTAATCCAACCCTCTAAGTTCTTCAAACTTTCACTCACCCAGGTAGCCTAAGGGGTACCATCATGCTTTTTGAGGGTCCTAAACCTCTTAAGGTACTGTGAAGGGTCTTCCCAAATCTAGCTATCAAAGCTAGCTTCACACATTCATAATCCTTCTTATCCTCCTCCCCCAACTCCATTACCACATCAGTTGCAACAGGGGGAGCCTAGAGAACAACCAGGAAAGTAACTCATTTCCTGTAATGTTCTGGAGCCCATGATTATACTCAAACAAACTCAGCCAATCCAACACATCCAACTTAGGCTCATACATACCCACAAGCTCTTTAGGCATCCGGGGTCTTTTGGGACTGGAACTCCTAGAGGATACAGAGAGAGAATCATTTTCAACAGACAATTTCTTCATCTCTAACTCATGCTTGAGCTCCATTTCCCTGAGCCTTAGTTCTTGATTCAGTTCTTGGTGTCTTTGTTCTGCTTGGGTATTAAGTTTCTTAAACTCCAATTCCAGTTTCATTTTCTCTAGTTCCAGATATTGCGGACTAAATGTGGGACCTGGCAAAGGTCCAGTAGGTACAGCTGGCAGAGCAGGTAGAGGCCTAGGGGGGGCAACTACATCATCCTCATCCTCCTCTTCTGCTTCTGACTCAAGATTATCAATACTAGGATCAATATCATTACTGTTATCTACATTTGCTGGAGTGGTAGGTTCCTCTGAACCACCATCCAGACTTTGGTTTGCTAACAACCTTTCTGTTAGCTCCATTTTCTTGCCTTTAGTCAGGAGATTCTTATGCTTACAGAGAACTCTTAAACAATCAGCAGTTTTTGTAGCAAGGGACTCTTGACTATAACTGTCATGATGCCTACCCCCGGGCATCAGGACCAAGGCCCTCAGCTCCAGGAGCAGGCATCCAGACATTTGTTTAAACCTCAGCAGCCCCGGCTAGGGGCTGTCTGGGTTCAGTCCTGGCGCCTTAGGCACCAGGCTCATCATAGAAATCAGTCCTGGCGCCATAGGCGCCAGGCTCATAGACTTTACTTACCTGATGCAGACCATGCTGCGAAAGAGTCCAAGCCTACATGAGGCCTGGATGGGACTATTTTGTTACAGGGACTATTTTTTACTCGGGCGTGGCTCTAGGGAACTTCTTACCTGGAACTACTTTGGAGGCTATTTAAACCACACCCGAACAGCAGCACATGCTTTGCGTTATTCTGCATCCAGCAGCGTGACGCTCACCGTGCCTGCAGCCAGCATCCAGTCTTCTGCCACGCCCACGTGCCTGCAGCCAGCATCCAGTCTTCTGCCACGCCCGCCTCGAATCCAGAGCTCCTAGAATAAAGAAGAATAAAAGGACAAGGTTATAAAACAAACTTATTTCAAATTCCTCACCTAATTCCGGAACCATTTCATCTCCGGACCTGGAAAGTACATCAGTCCTGCATGCGTCGCTTCGGCAGCTCCAGCACGGCGCCATACTCACCAGTTCTCACAGCATCTTTCGATCTGGCACTGTCTCCATCATTTCTTTGCCGTAATCCGGCACCTAGGGGACACAAGAAAAAACAACATGAGCCAAGGGAATCAACAAATACAACCACTTACCACCATAGACTTACCACCGGCGGTATTATTCCATAACTCTCCACATTTTCATATGCTGCATCTGTAAAGAGGGAGAAAAACAACACGTTAACGCATGCAATAGTTACCGGACAGCGTTGGGTAACACAGACTCTTACCTGAACGCCAGCAGCAGCTACGAGACCTTCTTCTCACGAACTCAGTTGCAATTTAAGGAAGGAAGGGGACAAGAGTGAACATCGGGCACATTGAACTCTTTGAACTTGATACTTCCCAATCCCGCCAGGGACTTCAGAGTCAATACTTACCGGAACTCTCCCAACACCTTCAAACCAGTGAAGTAACTGGTATCTACGCGCCCCTGCAAGACACGCAGGATGGAGAGCTCATCTTTTACGAACATAAGGTGAGGTTACTAAGGGGATATCGGAGGTGATTAGTGGGGGAGAGCGAGCACAGTTGGGAGGCCATCACTAAAACCCACAGGTGGTTAATCCCTGTCTCCAATTGCAGTAAAATACTTCTTCGGGTCCAGCAGACAAGACTAGGCGGGCCAGTCCAGACAGTCATCTCTGCACTACGCATCACGTTGAAGGAGACCGCAGCTGTCGGGGTCCGATCGACACCCCTGTGGGGTCCAGATGAGCGTAACAATAACTTTCCATAGTTGACAGGTTACAAAATAAACTTTTTAGTGCTAAGCTTTGTGGTTAGTTGCACTAAGGCATCTATAGGCACACTAAAATGTATACTCAATACAAATCCCACCGCTGTACACCAGTGTTGGGCAGAAACCTGTGCAGTTCCCTTAGGGACCACTGCAAAAGGCTTAAGACTAGAGGTGTTGGCAGTAAACACAATTGGTAGCAGTCTATACCACTCAGATTTACCTGGTAGCTGTGGCTGAGCAGCCAGACTTCTCTCAAGAAGTGTTAGACAGTATATAGAGTATACAAGATAGGTACCAAAATACAGTAGCACAAGCAAACACTGACCAGAGCTTGGGTATAAAAGTATATAATTATTTATTTAAAAACACACTTTGTAAAATACACTAACACTAATATGGCAAGCAAGTTCAAACACAGCCACTATTAATATATATACATCCCTGATCACTTATTGATCAAGTCTTAGTTAAAACACCACTTATTTTCAGACAGAGGTGAGCGCTTACCCTAAGATGGCACTCCAATAAGTTAATTAAAAAGGGAGGGAACAGGGCAGAACTAGGAACATACACAATACCAACACTTTAGGAGAACCAGAGCAAGTCAGAAAAGGCAGAGTCTACTGAGGAGCAAGAAAGTCATAGGCGAGGCACACTCTTGGTGAGAGCAAGGCGGAATGTGTCCAAGATCACACAGTTGAATAGTACTTTTAAAGAGTCTTTGCAAGGAGTTCAAAAAGGGTTGGATCAAGTCAGGAAAAGTTAGTTAGAAGGTCCCAAGTCACCCCAGGATAGAAACTCAAGGATTTACGGGACACCCTGAACAGTCTGTTGCAAGGGAGACCAGGCGGGACTCAGTACCTGAAATGATGAGAAAGCTCCAGCGGGGGCAGTTGTTCCTGGCAGCGGGTGCAAGTCGGTGCTTCGTCCAGGGGAAGAGGAGATCTCGACGTGGAGGAAAGCTGGAAGTTGTTGCACTGCCAGGGAAGAAACCAGCCGCGGAGTTTCCCGGTTAAAAGGTACTACCCTTTGATTCGCGGTAGTGGTGAAGCGTGGCTATCTGGCCGCCGGGGTGCTTGGCACGGGCGATTCGACCACGAGACGATCCAGGAAGGCGAAAAGAGGGCGAACTGGTTATCCCCACCAGTTCAGAGGAAGAAGACTCTCCGGGATGAAGATCTTCTCTGTCGTTGGGAAGTGGTGAGACGGTTCAGCAGGGCTCCACCGGTAGTGTCGTCGTTGTAGGTCGGCTCAGCTTCTCCTTCTTTGGATTCTTTGGTCCTGTGGCGACTTCTGATGAAGTTCCAGTCCCCAAAGCCCTGCTTTTATGCAGAAAACCCCCATTCATCAGTCCTAGCAGTCACTCAAACATGCTAAGTGGTGGGCCAATCACACAGGAGTGCGACTTGAGTTGCCGAGGCAACTCAGTCCAGGGTGCCTAAACCCCCCTTCCACACATCCTGTAGACCCAGACAGAGTGGCACCACTTTTGGAGGCTTCTGTGGAGAAGCCTGCCAAAAAGTGGAACAAAGGGCTCGACTTGGGTTGGAGTTACAGAGGCGAACACAAATGCCATTTTAAAACCGAGTCCTGGCAAAAAGACCCAACCGGGGAATAAATATTAAATCAATAACCCGGCGGTATCTTTAACATTGCACCAAAAAAAGTGGTGCATTTAAAATGAATGGGAAAATCCCATAGTAAATATTCCGGTGGAATAGCACTGCATAACGTTCAAGCACCTCCAGGATATATTATAGGTTTTCCTCTGGGTATTGTAAATACAGCAACATGTCTTCTGAGTATAGCGATATCAGATGCTGTCCCCCTCCTGTTTTGATACCCATCTCACTTTAGTAGTGCCTCAGATATGCCACCAGAGGTCCCAACGCTAAAATGAACCGCATTGGAGACCAGGGGCATCCTTGCCTCGTGCCTCCCCCTTGTGTCCACTTTTCAGAGATGACCGACCCTGACCGGACACAAGCGACCGGTTCGCTGTACAGTAGTTCAACCCATCTGAGGTATGCTGGTCCCATCCCACATTTCTCCAGGACTGCCATCAACCATGGCCATTTGAGCTGTCTCTTTTACTTCTCTTTCCTTTCCAGTGTTTTGCTTGATTCACGTCCCTTGCTTTCACACAGTTTATAGATCAAAGTCTTTCGATTGTACAGGGATTTTACTCGACCTTCTGTATGACCACTTTGACCTCTTTTGGCGGCCTTGTTCTGTTACTTGTTGTTTCTCTCCGATAGGGATCGACCAAAGTCTCTTGCTTTAGCACCCACATGGTGCTGGTTTCCGTCTGTAGCTGTTCTCCCGTTAACTCTTTTCACAGTTCATTGAACTAGGTTCAACTTTGCCACTTTGCATTTCACATTCAACACAGCCCGGTTCTTATCGGTTCTCCCCTTGACTCAACAGCTGTGATGAACCGCTTGGCTTTCGGCTTCACTGGAGTCAAGGCCGGTACCACGGTCGCAGGAGCTTTCCTGGCTCCTGCTTATTGGCATAGGCTTGCCCCATGTACCGTTGACATCTGCTCCAAGACACGTGTGCTATTGTTCGGTCTTAGGCTTTCTTTCTCAAAGGTTCCGTGGGCCTGGGACAAAAAGGGTAAGGTTGCTTCTCCCCTCGCCACCCTCTCGATTCCAGCTGCTCTTGAATTGCTGTGCCGGGTTAGCCGTCTTGTCGTGCTGTCTGTCGCGCTCGTCGTGTGCTCTATTGCTTCACCTACTATCCCTGGGGGGACAGGAAAGGGCAGTCAGGTGTGTGTGATTAAGGTCAACTGCCTGACCCTTGTATTGGGACATGTCAGGTGCACAGTTTTAACATTAGTCGGTTTACTGTCATATTGTAAGGAAATGCTCATGTGAGACAAACGAGATTGACCAGGATTTATCAGAAAATAAACAAGAGGGTTTGTGGGAATTGTAGTTGGTTTTAGTTGACTGAGATTTCGGAAAGTGATAATTAGAGGGGCGGGTTTGGTAGGGATTATGAAGCGACCGGGAATAGTCGGAATCGTGGACTGAACAGAGGAGATTGTAAGAAAGGTCATTTTTTGTCAAGGCAGATTGGGAGTTCGGAAATGAATTATTAGAGGGACGTGAAGTAGAACGATTGGGAATATCCGAGTAGAAGACAGGATAGCAGGGATTCTGGGAGTTGTGGTTTTTAATGGTTTTACCAGATGTGAATGTGTTGCTGGCTTTACCTTTGGGTAAGGAAGATTCACTGGGTAAAGGGGATGATGATCGGTGGTAGTTTATAAAAGCTTCAGGGACTTAATTCCCGTCACAGTCCTCCCTGTGATGCAACTGTGTCTCACCTGGGGTATTCCCCCGAGCATAACCGGGATTCCCCAACCCAGGTGATACTCCCCCAGTAGTCCACCCTCAGGAACTGGATCCAACAGTGATGGCCGTGCCCTGGCCACCTGAATAAGAGATTCCTGGGCTCTACTCGGGAGAATACCCTCAGGGTTCTGACAACGTAAAGTGGTTTCGCATGTGAATCCATGCCAGACCCATGCTGGAGAAAAGGAGCTAGGTAAGTAACTTGTTCCTTCTCTAGCAAGGGGTCTGGCATGGATTCAGATGCTCATTAGTACGATTACATAGCAGTACATATACACAACCACGGGAGGAGGCAAGGCTGAACAGAAGCAATGAACTTACCCCTGGAACAGTCTCACCTCAAACAAATAAGTTCCGTAGCACTGCTTGGCCGACCCAGGACTCCTCCCTGGAATCCCTGTTGACGCAGTAGTATCTCGTGAAGCTGTAGGTGGACCACCATGTAGTAGCCCTGCAGATGTCGAGCAGGGGAACACCAGAGAGAAATGCTGTCTTTGTTGCAATGCCTCTGGTGGAGTTGGCTCTCGGTTGGTCTGGTATCAGTCTGTTGGCCAGACGATGACAGTGCATGATGCAGCCGGAGAGCCACCTGGAAATGGAAGCCTTATACAGGACCTTCCCATGATTCACAGATCCAAAATGTACAGAGTTGAGATGTGTTCTGAAAGTCCTTTGTGCGTGCCACTGTCACGCTCACCTGGTCTCCACGGGGGCGTAGCACGTAGCCGCACAAATGATGTCTGCACTGGCGTAGCACGGCTTGAATGATGATGTCCTCCCCCTTATTGTCACCTCAGGAGGCGTTTGTCTGCAAGGTCGAAACAAGATATTAGCTATTGAGTGGGGCTGGATAGGTCCCACCTCCTTTAACCTCCTGATGCCCAACTCCCCTTCTGTCTCACCTTGGAGTTTTGTGAGGTTGGCTCTCTGTGCTGCTTGTCTGTAGCAGGAGCGCAGTAAGCAGACTCTTTCCCCGGACCTAGTTACTTCACTGATCCAGTGTGTCTGTTGCAGAGTCTGGAATAGCTGGATTAAGCAGGTAAGTCTCTATGCCAATGGATGATTGGTATAGGTTCTTAAAGTCTTTATTGCCCAAGTTTTAAACGTGTTTTGTCTTTTCTTTCAGGCACAATCTCATGCAGATTTTGGATGAAGAATTGACTCTTCCTAGCAAGCTGAGCAGATTCCCTTCAGGTGAGTATTAGCGCGAGTGAGTGGCGCTGAATGTCTGAATAACTGTTTGTTTTCGTGCGCAACTAATCTGCTGTTTCTTTTCCTTCTTTGCAGGCGCGGCTTCAGGGTGGCGATGGGAAGAACCGCTCCAACGTATTCTGGAGGAATGCAGACCCCGGGTGAGTATTGGATGCCTGTGGGGATGCCTTCTTCTCTGCAAGGGCGACGTTCCGAAGATCAGCTGAAGGCGCGACCGATTGGATGAAAACTGCAGGTAAGGCCTTCATTGCTGTACTAACTCCTTGTCTCTTCTCTTTCTTCTTTCAGGTACCGATGGATTGAAATCTCAGAACGGGTGTGGCTGTAGATGTTCGAGGACAGAGCAGACACGGTAGCGTTACGCTGCAGGAGTGCAGAATAACGCGAAGCGCGTTCTGCCTGCAGGGTGTGGCTTAAATAGCCTTGCAAGTAGTTCCAGGTAAAGAAGTCCCTTTACCACACCCTGCCTTTCAGGTAAAGTAGTCCCTCAGCCCAACATGGGTATGCAAAAAGGCTCAGCCTCACTAGGCTGAGTAAGTAGTCCCGTGCAGTTCAACACATCTTATGAGCTTCGCGCCAACGGCGCCAGGACTGAGTCCAGGAGATTCTAGGACACTCCTTTGGGGCTTGATAAGCCCTTATGGGTGTCAGTGACTGGGGTGGGCCCATCAGTTCCAGGGGTTTTGGAGCACGCACCATGACAGCCACATAGAACTTCAATGCACAAGTAACATCAGGCGAAAGCAACGCCCTTTCCACCAGCGTCAAAGGATCCGGGAAGAAGACTGGCAAGACTGGTAAAACCAAAGGCTTGTTGAGATGGAATTCGGAAGGAACCTTCGACATAAAGGTGGGGTGGGTCTGCAGCATCACCCTAGTAGCGTGGAAAGACAAGTACAGCTATTTGCAGGAGAATGCTTGGATCTCCCTGACCCACCTGGCCGAGGTGTGGGCCACCACGAGAGAAACCTCAAAGGGGCCTGATGTCTCGGGTCAAAGGGTCACCCATGAACTTAGTCAAAACCACATTGCGCTCCCATGCTGGAGCAGGAGCCTTTAATGGTGGAAAAGTCCTGAAGAAGCCTTTGTGGAACTCTTTGACGTGCCTGTGCGACCGCAGGGATGGCCTATGCGGCGACCTGGTGTAATGGGATATGCTCACCAGATGCACCTTGATAAAGGCGTGCGCCAGGCCAGCATTGGAAGGGAGAATGCAGATACTGAAAGAGCTGTGGAGCTGTGATTTGTAGTGGTGTAATCTTCTGAGACCTGCACCACACTGAGAAGCGTTTCCACTTGTGGCTGAAGACTGACAATGTAGAGGAGGCTCTGGTCTTGGGCAGGATCTTCTTGCATTCCAGCTGCAGGGAATAATGCCCAAACTCTAGGGCCGCAGGTGCCAGGCTCAGCGACGCTGGGTCATGGTGCAGAATTGTCCCGTCTTCTCTGGAAAGAAGATTGGAAAAAAGTGGAGGCAGGCAGAGCCACCGATATACAGAGCAGGTCCTGGTACCAGATCTGCCGTGGCCACACCAGAGCGATGAGTATCATCCTGCAATTACATTGTCTGAGTGTGTTGATCACATGTAGCAGGAGAGGGATTGGAGGAAAGACATACAGGAAGAGCCCCTCCCATAGGAACGAGAAAGCGCCAGGTGGAAAGGGAAGATAATCATGTCCTGAAGAATCACTCAGTGCCACAGGAACTGAGCCTCCAGGGAGAACAACGGCGAGCGCATCCTGCACTGCTTCCAGATGTAGAACATGGTGGTGGTGTTGTCTGTGAAAATCCTCACCACCTTCCCCCACAGTTGAGGCAGGAATGACTTGAGGGCCTAGAAGACCATCCAGAGTTCCAGAACGTTGATGTGAAGGTCCTTTTCCTCTGGAAGCCCAGGCCTCTGGGGTGCGCGTGTCCGCTATGGGCCACACATCCTTCCAGAGAGTTATCCATGGTGACCGTGGCCTGGCATAGTGGGATCTGAAAAGGGGCCTTTTGCATCAGATGTGGGTGCACTCCCCACCATCGCAAGGCTGGTCGGAACTCCTTGTTGAGGGCAAACTTCTCCGTCCACGAGCCCATGACTTGCAGCCACTGAGCATCCAGGAACTTCCTCATCTGGAGTTTGCAGAATAGAATGAGGTAGATGCAGGAGGACATCATGCCTAACAGCGACTTGACGGCTTGCACTGTCACGGATTGAGCCAACAGGCACTGTATGTTTCCCATGATGGTCGACACCCTCTCCTCTGAGGGGATAGCCAGGCATGTGACCCTGTTTAGATGTGCGCCCAGGAACACAGTGTTCTGCGATGGCTCCATGCAGGACTTCGGATAGTTGATGAAGAATTTGAGCTCTATGGGAAGGCGATTGGTCTCAGCAGTGTGCTGGATTGCCAGCGTGAGAGACCGAGAGCAGATGAGCCAGTCGCCCAGATACGGGTAAACATGGATGCCCTAGAGGCATAGTTGCACTATCACCGCAGTCTAGCACTTCGTGAACACCCTCTGCACTGACTTGAGGCTGAAGGGCAGGGCCTTGGACTGATAGTGGTGTCCCTGAACCACAAACTGGAGCAACTTGCGATGTTTTGGATGAATGGGGATGTGAAAATAGGCATCCTCCAAGTCCAAACTCGCCAGGAAGTCTCCCTCCTTCAGCTGGCCGGGCACATGCTGCAATGTGACCATCCTGAACTTCTGGGACTTCAAATATTTGATGGGGTGTCTTAAGTCTACGATCAGCCACCACCCCAGACGTTTTGCGGTCCAGAAGTATCTGGAGTCCACTCGGGAGCCCCGGAGGCACTGGGGGACGGGTTCTATCGTCCCCTTTCTTAACATGGCCTGAACCTCCTGCAACAGTTGGGCCATGTGTAGTTCTTGACGCGCCACACACCTGTGATGGAATTCCAAGGTGTGCTGATGAGGAAGAACGCCCAGCACCCATTTGTCCGTGGTGATTGTCTTCCACTTGTCGACAACATTTGCTAGTCGGTCTCCCACTGGGGTGTGTAAGTGGGGGCTCGGATCCATGGCTGGATTAGGTCTGCTTGGGTGTCTGTGTCCTGGCCTGCGGGCGACGACAATGCTGGCCTCCGCTGCTGTAGGCCTGTGAGCGGCCTCTGCATGCTTCCTGGGCCGTGGAACGAGAGGGTTGATGATAGGGGGTGTTATACCCCTTGGAGGACCTGCCAGACTTCCATCTTGAGGACCGTAATAATGACCACCTCTGCTGCAATGTTTCCAGCGAGCGCAACATCTATGTATCTGGCTTAATCGTCTGGAGAGACTCGTCTACAGTCTTGCCAAATAGATAGTCCCTATCAAAGAGCCTGTCCAACGCCTGACTGGACATCCGCCCTGAAGTAAGTGGCCTTCAGCCAGCCTTGTTGTCAGAGGGACACCCCGTTGACCATCTGGCGAATCCTGGTATCCACGATGTCCAGAGCCACCGTGATGGCATGATCCAATGCCACCTCACCTTCGTAGAACATGGCCAGGGCCTTGACCTTCTTGTCCTCGAGCAGGAATTACAAAATGGGTCCGATCTTATATCACTGCTCCCTACTGTAGTGGGATAAGATGGCCATGGCAGTAGTGGCCTTCACGGCAGAGGCCGCAGTGTAAATGATGCGCTTTCTGACTGCATCAAGCTTCTTCTGATGCAGTCAGAAAGCGCACCATGAGGCACCATGGTCGAGGAAGATGGATTCGACGAGCGCTTCCTGGCAGCAGCAGAAACCAAGGTGTCCGGAGAAGGCTGTGAGCTCAAGCGCCTGGGGGATGAGTCTGGGACCCTGTACTTCTTTACCAGTCCATCTTTCTTGGGAGGCACGGTACTCAGCGTCTTCATCAAGGCCAAACCTTCCTACCAGACATCATCCAGTAGAGGAACCAACATGATGGTCTTCCGCCTGGATTCCCGGCGTTGGAAGAAGAACCCCTCCTTCCTTGTCTCCTCTGTTACCAAATTGAAGAGGGCAGAGGCCCTTGAGATCATGGCGTGAAAGGAACCAACCTCATTCGGTGGTGAAGCCCTAGCGGGCTTGCCGGCGCCCAGTGGCTCCTCATCTACCGGGATATACTCATCAGACTCATCAGTATGAGTCACAGTAGTGTCTGTATCCATACCGGTGTCCGTGTATGGGGGCTCCTTCCCCACAGGGGTCAAAGGCTGATGAAGTGGTGGTGGCAGTGTCGGCTGACATCTCGGGCCAAAAGGGGTTCCCTTGACTTCTGCTTTGGCCATGGAAGGGCTCCTAGCCGGCGCCTTTTGTGACTCTGGGTCGGAGCAGGCAAAGTAGTAGCAGGCAGCCTTTGTTGAATCTCTGATATCAAATTGTGCAGGGTCGTAAGGATGTCCAATGACTGCCTGAGGTGTGAGAGTAACAGGCGGCAACGGCTCCGAGCTGAAGTTCTTCTATGGGCTAGATGGCGGTTCAGGCCCGGGCCCTCGAAGACCCATCCATGGACAAGGTACCACAGCCCCTTTCGCAGTCCGAGTAGTAGTGCGCAGGTAAGTTGTTGTCATCGGAGCTCGTGTAAATGTGCTCCCGGCTCCTTAGGAGAATCTCTTGCCATGGTCAGGGACACTCTCCCCTGCCTTGGGAGAGGTACTGTGGGTAGCTGCTCCTTGGCCTTACCCGAATCTTTCAGGAGTGAGAACGATGATGGGTACCACCACTTTCACAGGGGCATCAGCTGATGTAGTCGGCGGCGCCACCGCAGAAGCCGTATACCGTGGAGGCAAGGCCACTCGTGGGGTGGTGGTTGTTGTAATCGTAGAGACCACAGTCATTGCCAGTCCCCCTTTCGATAGTCATCAACGGGATGGTCGACAAAGTGGACGCCGGTGCTCACATCGACGGGGTCATGGTCGTCGACAGAGTTCACCCAAGGACTTTTCCTTTGTAGTCTTGTCCGAGGACGGCAATCGAAGCTTCAATGGAGTCAAGGACTTCCTCTTGGAAGGAACACCCCTAACTGGCAGGCTCACTGTGGCTATAGAGGGTGAACATGCTCTTCCCGAGCTGGCACCTGCAGCCTCAGCAAACCCAGCGGGATCTGTAGCATGGTGCTTGGCCTTCTTTTGGACCTACAAGGAAGGGGTGCCTTCAAAGGACATCAACCTCTTAGAGGGACTTCGCTCATGGAGCGGCCTGTCCTGGCTTCCCCAAATTGAGCCACAGTTATAACCTGCTGTAACGGTCCTTTTTCATCTTCTTCGGAAAACCACTGCAAATCTTGCATCCCTTCTCATTGTGGTCAGGATGCAGGCAATACAAGTACTTGTGGTGTTGATCCCTGACATAGACATTTGGTAGTCCACATTTCGCACATATCTTGAAGAGACTCCTCTTCTGCTCAGACATGGGGGAAGGCGCGAAGTAGGCCCAAGACTAGGCCTTCCGAAATCTTTGAAGAAAAGATCTGCAATGAAAGTTGATCTTCATCGACAATGGGTCCCCGCTGCCCGTAGGTGACCGACAGTCAAACAATGGAACAAGTTGGTAAAGAAAGACTCAATTTATGTAAATAAATCCTGAAATATCAAAAAAAGCTCAAAGATCAAGATGAGAGGCCTCCCAACACTAAAACGTGTGGTAAAAATCGGAAGATGCCCACTGGGGGTGGAGCTTAGGGAGATGACTATCATTGGATGGGGCAGTAGGACACAAAGGACAGTGATTGGTTTAGAGGTGAAATGCAGTTTTCAAGCTAACGTGAAACTGCTTTTCTTTTTTACTGAGGAATCCCAGCCTAACGACTGGGAATATTCACAAGCATGTGAATTCATGCCAGACCGGCGACCCCATGCTGGAGAAACACAGAAGTTCTGCAGGTAATAGTTGGATGACTCCTGATGTAGCTGTGACCTGCTTTACCTACTGTGACCTGACCTGTGGTGGAAGTAAGTCCAGTGCCTCTGCTTAGCTGTAAACATTGCCAGACCTTCCGGTCTTCAATGCTGGATCCTCTGTGCCTGCAGTCCTGGTGCCCCCTGGAAGCACTCTTGTTCTTGCTGGACCTATTAGATGGACGCCCCTGCTGCTTAGTAGGAGTTCTGGGCGTTTGTCTGCTACTCTGTGTAAATCTGCTCATCGTCGGATGTACTGGGTGGTCTTCTGCAGCCATCCTTCTTCATGGGATTGCTTTTGCTGCCTGGCTGCAGCCTTTGCTCTCCCCAGAGCTGCATGTGATCCTTGATGATATGACAAATTAGTTATAACGTGCTTAATACCCAGAGGTTTATAAGCACGGACCTGGGGATAGAACCTGTGTTGCTCCGTATCGTCTCACTTCCAAGGCGAGCATGTTGCTGCTGCGCTATCCTCCCGAGACCTGAGCTAACCTCCCGAGACACCTCTTTGTCTGCTTCATCCCTGTTCCCGTTTTGGTGGTGCTCTCCGTCGCCGTGGGTCATTTGCACAGGGTGCTTCTTCATTTGGGTCTTAGTCTGCTCGTTCTACCATTTTCTGGGCCTTTCGTAATCATAAATGGAGTCCCAATCACAGCACTAGCTGGACAAAAACCTGAAACCTACCGCTGCACACGCGATTCAAGGGCCTTTTCCACCGCAGTCCGCTCTGTGAGTAGGTTTCCGTTGGTACCGTCCTCTAGGGTCTCTGTGCTCAGGATGAAGAGTGTTTTGACAGAATTTGTATTTGGAAAGCCCCTGTGATCTAACTCAGCCTCACCATAGAGAGCCAAACCTTCTCTAGATTTGAAACGGTTGGATGTTTTAAGGGTAAAACTGTTGGACATCATTTAGGGGTAGCTAGGAGTTGCAGCTGCCACCCATGGGAATTGCTTTGCTACCCTTGTATCATCTGCGACCCCTGAACCCCCATGAAATCAAGTATTATTATTTTCTCCAATACTTTCACTTTTGCCTTATCTGTAGACAGCAAAAGCGTTCAAATGCAGCAAAAGTCACTGGAATACAGTGCAGCAAGTGTGAAGCAGAGCAGTTAACGCTTGGCAACCGTACAGCAGAAACCTAAACTTGGATCTAATTCTCCCAGGTTCCTGCTACTGAGCAGAGTGTTCATAACTTTCCAAGTTTGTTTTGCATTTCGGTGACTGGAGAGTTCTCCGGCAGGACGTGTAGTGGCCGAGACTGAGACGCTTTTATTTGGACTGGCCCAGAAGGCCAGTGTCCAGAAGGAGTGGACTCTTAAAGTAGCTGTGAGTCTGAAAGTCTGAAAGTCATGACTTGTAAGGTGAGTGCTTGTTCCCTTGTATTTGGGCTCTTACAGATCCGCGTTTATAATCTGGAGCGGGGTGTTGTCATTTGCTTAAATGGTTTGTAAAAGGCCTGCTGTGTTATCCTAGGCCCACCTGTGAAATCACTCCCCTTCCCATCTTGTCCCACCCTCCCCATGTCATTATCTGCAGCGGAATCTGTCCCCAAGGGTCGGGAGGGGGAAGAGGAAGTTTACAGCTGCTGGCTGCAATCATTGCGGTTTGCTTAGCTAATTGTGGCCCCTGTAATTGGCTTTCTTTGGCTTCTCCACATAAGCTTGGGAGCCTTTGTTATGAAGATGGATACTCAAAGTTCTTCTTTTACGACCAGTCGTAGAAGTCTGAGAATGGTTCCTGGGAAAGAAGGTTCAGCTGGTCAATGCATCTGCTGTCTGCAGGATGTATTCCTTCCAGCTGTCCCTTGTGCAGGGTCAGGTTTGAGTAGCTTATCCGGTTCTCATTTTTACATTGCAATCTGGGTCTTGCTGTTTATAATGGGAAACACAAAACTAGGTGTACCAGAATGCAAAGTAAAGCAGCACTGCATGAGCAACTCGAGGATGGACAATTAAAAGCTGTACTTTATCTAAGGTTGATGAGGTAACTACTGTTGAGTTGGTTAATAACAACACCCAATGCTGAGAAAATAATTGAAATTGCCTGTATCACACACACGCGTGGAACACAGATCTCAGCAGAACTCAGAGGAGAGCTCATGTTTTTATTTTATTTTAATGGTTAATAAACTATGCAGGCAGCTCAGTGAGTAAAGTGCCTGCCACTGAGATTAGTTTGCAGATCAAAGGCATGTAAACAGGGCCGACTTGACCTACCATCCTTCTTATGTTAATACATTCAGTACCAATAAATGAAGTTGCAAGAATAACTGTCACTTACCTTGGAAGAAAAAGGCAAAAACCTCTGGCAGCAAGGGATATATAAAATACATCTTCAAGGGGCTAATTTAAGAAAAAAGTTAATGCTCTCCGCAAACTGCCACAACAAAAAAAAGATTACATCTCCATGCACAAGTTCCCGCAATAAAGACAAAAAAAAATACAAATGATCATATTTCTCTAAAACTGGTCTCAAACTTCGAGGATAGTGAACTACTAGAAATGTTGTTTATTTTTTTTAATCTTCCACTAGCACATTTGCTTCTTGAGCCAAATATTACCATATACAAAGTGGGTGTATGTAGAGAATATTCCAAACAAGGGAACAGTTCAGTCACTCACCAACACCCTCTCAATATATGTTCACACTACATCGCTTCAAAGCCATAATAATTGCAGTTGGGTAGGCGCTATACAAATATCAAATAACATAAAATTAAGAGCAAAGTAGGTGCACAATGGGGGACTTTGCACTTCAATCCAGGAGGTGTGGGAGGGGGTTACCACAGATTGGCACAGTGCTGGAGAGCGCCTTCCATCAGTTCGAGTATGCCAAGAAATTCTGAAAAATACTGTGTGAATCTGTGTCAACTGTTAACACATCTATCTCCAAAGAGGAGGTCCAATGCGTTGTCTCTGTTTTGTTCTGGGGCTGTGAGAATATGATGAAAGAAACATGAATGAGTGACAGAATGGGCTCATTCTACATGTTTATGAGGTTTTCATTCTGGACTCCTCCGGCTTCTAATGGAATGACCAGGGATTGCACAGCATCCTACTGTTCTAAAGGTGATTGCGTTGACCCTGAACTGGTCTTCCCATACCATATTTGACTAATTTGTAGAAATAAAATGCGTTGCCCCGGGCAATTAATAGTAAATGTATGTGTGAGTGATTGTTTGCCGTGATTATGGTGGTAAAATTATGTCATAAACGGTTTGGTAGCTTTGAGACCACATTTTTAAAACTGATTTTTTATGTCCCGAATCCCCCAAAAAACTGACCTGTGGCCCCACTCTTAAATATGATCCACCCAGGTGACATTGCAAGTCATAGTGGATGGCAGCGGAGTATGGCTGTGGCGCCACCTCACCCAAGTCTCCTTAGAGCCGAGGTAAATAGGGAAGGCATAGTGCCCTTCCTAAATTGATGCATAGCGTCCCCTTGACCGTATAGGGAGCATGATTAGGTTACTATTACAGAGCTGAGGTGTCCCCAGAGTAGACAGTGCCACACTCGCATGCATGGGTTCTGTAACACCACACCAGGCATAGATCTGTAACTTGCAGCTTCTAAGCTGTTGGAAAGCCATGCTGCAAAGGTGTGGGGAACTGGGTGAGAACACACAATAATGGGCTACGCAGGCGCCAAAGAGGGAGAGACATCACACACTTCTTTGCAAGGCATTTGGACGTATCAATTTACAAAATGTAACATTGTAGATTTTTCTGAGCATCTATCATAAAGTAAGCATGAGTCGTGTAATTACGTGGTTAGAGTGGCATTTCGGTGCAGCCAGTCTAGGTATGTCTTACTGTGGCATGGCATTTTTTACTCTGAATCATCAAGGCTACAGTAAACATGATAAATGTTATTATGTGTCTGGCCTATATTGTGCAGCCAGTTTTGACATGTTTCTTACTGTGGCATTGCATTTTTAATAGCAAAGTGGTACGATAGCTTAGTGGGTTGAGCGCCCGCTGCTGCGATCTATCTGTGATTTGCAGGTTTGAATCCCATAAAGCCCAACTCAGCGTTTCATTCTTCCGAGGTTGCTAAATTACTACCAAATTCGGTTGGGATGACAATTGTATGTACATATCTGCTATGTATATTGCTTTTTCGAAAGTGCTATATAAATAACAAATCATTATCATGAATTAAAGCATTAATGATCCTGTGTACAGTTGGTGACTTGCATCTATTGGATTTTTGGATTTTTGGATACTGTATTATTGCAGCAACTGGCAATGTAGGGGCTCTACTTAACATATATTGACAATACCTGACATACAGCTATGATTGGAATGATATGGAAGTAACTGGCCATACAATGCTGGAGTGGCATATCTATGGCAGTGCCTCAGCCTATGTTGATTCTATTGTGTCTAACCCTATCATAACATATCTCCATCCGTGACAGATGAAGGCCGTATGCGTGTTAAAATGTGGTTGGTATTATATTGTTTTCATCATTTATATAGCGCCCTTTCCCCATTTGTATGGCCTCAATGCGCTTTGTGGTTGGAACTCCCTCGAGGACTGAATTCCATGTATGGGAGATTTTAAGAGTTACCGTTAAGATGCATGTGCATATTTTGCCAAGTTAGGACTCAGGTGGGCTGGCTAAGCTCCAGTGCGCAGCCCAGAGTTCAGGCATGTGGGCTGGTGCTGTTGGTGGTTTAGGATAGCGCGCTAGTATCGAAGACTCAATGTGTGCCCCACTAGACCGACATGTTTCGTAGGTTGTCACTATATACTAATGGCATGGTGTTGAGGCACGTCAGGGGTTTCAGTGTGGATGGCTATGCAAGCTGCTAGACCGAATCTGCACAACCATAGCGGCATTCTATAGTGCATGAATGGGTGGCCGTGTCTGCGGTCTGTGTCCACAGATGTGGTGCAAGTTATACATACCTTAAACTCAGATGGAGTTCATCTTCGATGTTGCTTTCCTAGGTCCAATGTGATTGGCTGGGCTCACCAGCCGAGAACTACCTGGATTAGGGGCCTGAGCAGTGGGAGGGGGGCCTGGAGGGATGGATCAGTGATGTACGGTCATCTGGGGGTGAGGGTGGGCGGGAGGTCGGGTTTATCATTGTATGCTGTTAGAAACACTGCCGGCATCTGTGGAGGTTCAGAGGGAGGGGATTGGTTTTTTGTCGGGTTTGGGCCAGTGCTTCTGTGTGCGTTCCACAGCATGGAGTGCGAGGAGATTTCAAGAGGAGGAAGGGAAGAGCCAGGTTATGAGGGCCTTTCTGAATGCCAGGTGATTGCCAATGGAGGAGGATCCACCCAGTCTGGTGCAGTTCTAATGTGGGACAACTAGGAGAGATGCTGTGCCGCATCTGAGTGTCCTGGAGTGGTGGTAGCGAGTGTCTTTGTCTTAGTGATGGACAGGGCTTTAAAGGTAGTTTGTCGACCAATAGGGATCCAGTGGAGGACGCTTAGTGTAGGGCTGAGGTGTTCTCTGGGAGGGAGGCGGATTCTTCGCATTTTCCCCAGCTGGAATGCCAGTGCGACTAGATAAAGGCAGTTTAATGACTTTATTTGGCAGCATAGAGGCTGTGCTCCTGTGCCCTAAGTGGAATATACCCTTTGCAAAATATGTCAGACCTGAATTCAACTGAAACTTCTCAGCCGGCAAAGCGTCAGAAGGGGAGACAAGAGATGATAAACATTTGGAGCTTCTCACCAAAGTGACTTTGGATATCTCAGAAATAAAGTCCAAGAGGTTTTTAACACCCAGTGTTAAGGTCTCTGAAATTGAGGATCATTTGACAGCCACAGATGAAAAGACTGTAAAGTTACATGACAAAATCAGGGAGTTGGAGGTGCAAAATGGGAAACTGCTGCTTAAACTGTCGGAACAGGAAAACAAGGAGAAACAACATCAGGGTTCCTGGAGAAGGCTTTAACCTCACTTTTGAAGTTGGATTAATCTATTTCCCTGGAGATGGAAAGGGCACACAGGTCCTTGGGTGAAATTTCTCAGATATCCCACTAGAGAACTGATACTGAAAAAATCACGTGAGTTGGGTGATTTGGCACGGGGTGGACATAAAATTATGATTTTTGCTGACCTCAGTAGAGCTGTTCTGGACAAAAGATTGTTTAATGCCGCAAAGGAGAAAGCTAGAAGCAGAAAAATGCAGTACTACATGGTCTATCCAGCGATTCTGAGAGTAATGGTTGATGGCCAAACTCACTCCTTTTCAGACCATAAAAGCCTGAAGCCTTTTTAAGTGATCTTGAGTTGTCTGCTATGGACACTGCCTATGAGCCCCAGAAGAATGCACTTTCAAAGAAGAAGAAACAGTGACTTTAAACATATTGATATTTGAAATTTTTTTCATTTTCATTTTTCTATGTTTTTTTAATTATATATAGATTCTGAGTAATTAAACTGTTATTATTCTTTAGCTTTGAGAGGTATCTGTTAATTTTGCTTCAGTAACAGACAGTGGAATGTGTTTAGAATTGAATACTGAATAATGCTCAAGCATACGATACAGAGCGGGTTAGAGGAAGGCACCTAAGGGTTTCTGCAGGGATGCTTGGTCATGTGATGATGTGACACGTAGGGGAGACTGTGTATTGATGATTTAGATGGTGCGTCGCCTACGTAAGCTGTTACGCAGAAGACCGAGGAAGGAAGAAGGATGTGTCCGTTTCTCGGATGGGAATTAGGCATTACGGTGGGATTATCATGCGAACAGTCAGGCTGCAGATGAGAACAGTGGGCGGACTCAGGCAGGGCGGAGCGGTGACTGGGTGGAGGGTGCTGGGCTCGAGGAAGTGGAGCGGACTCTCAAGGCTCGGGCTGGGGGTGAATGAGCTCTAAGGAGGAGGTAAGGATGGGTAAGGAGAAAGGAAAGAAAAAGGAGGTGGAGGAGGGGGTGGACGATGACTATAAAATCTACATCTGTGGAAAGAGGGAAGGAGGAGAGTGGGGGACAGGATCGCAGCAGATCCCCGAGGGATGATGAAGGGGGGCTGGCCCGGAACAACACTGGGTCGGTAATCCAGGAAAAGCACGTTTTGAAAGGGCTGGAAGCCTCAGAGAGCGGTGGGTCTGGGGAGGAGAAGATGCAGGGTGACAGTGTGTGGAAGGTGGTGTTGAAGCCTGAGAGTCGAGAGAAGACGTTTCTGGGGGTGAATCCGTTGGAAATTGCTAGATGGGTGGAGGCGGCTGTGGGGGATGTTACTCGGGTGTTAGTGGTGGCTGGGGGCCGGTTGTTGGTGGAGGGGACGGATGCTGGTAGCAAGGCTAACATTCTGGAGGTGCGTTGTCTGGGTAGGCATGCGGTGCGAGTGATTGATCAAAGTGGTGTGTCGTGTAAGGGGGTGCTGTATGGAGTGCCAGTGTCTGTGAATATGTCTGAGGTGGAAAAGGAATTGGCGGATGTGGGGGTGGTGGAAGCATGGAAGGTGGGGGAGGAGAGATGCACATGGGGATGTAGTATCTACGACTGTGGCAGTGAGGTTTGCGAGGACGGAGTGTCCGGACGTGGTGGAGTTGGGATATCAGAGGTTCCGTGTGAAAGTTTATGTAGCGTTGCCCTTGAGATGTTATAAATGTCAACAGTTTGGACATGTGGCGAGAGTATGCAGGAATGAGAGACACTGTGGGAGGTGTGGTGGAGATCATGATATTAAGGAATGCAAGGTGGAGACCCCGGAGCAGTGTGTGAATTGTGGGGGGGAGCATTCTACCGCGTATAGGGGGTGTGAGAGTCACAGGGTGGCAAGATAGGTAGTGCAGGTGAGGGCGGCGGAAGGTTTGTCTTATGCAGAGGCTGTAGCAAAGGTGAAACCGGCACGGGTAGTGAGTGAGGTGGGTGCGAAAGAGCCGGTGGTGGATGAGGCTATGGGAAGGAAGAACGTGGTGGGTGAGGTGAAAGGCGTAGAAATGGAAATTGTCCCGAAAACTGAGTTTATGTGCTTCATAGTGAGTGTGCTGGAGCTGGTCCAGGGGAATGTGTCTATCAGTGTGTCGGATCCTACGAAAGGAGAGGTGGAAGCGGGGAGGAGGTTTTTGAGTGTTGTGGATGTGGCGGAACAGGATGTGTTTAGGATGGTTGCTAAAGTGCGGAAGCAGAGTGGGGTGCCGGCATGAGGATTTTGCAGTGGAACGCGAGGAGTTTGATGAGGAATGGTCAGGAGTTGAAAGCGGTGTTGTGTGGGGAATTGAATGTTGACGTGGTTTGTATTCAGGAGACGTGGTCAAGGGGTGATCTGAGGTTTGTGATTCCGGGTTTTGAGTTGTTTCGTAAAGATAGGATGGAGGGGAGAGGAGGGGGTGTGGCTCTAGCAGTTCGAAAGGGGTTGGTTGCAAGGGAGATTGTGGTGGATGGAGCAGTAGAGGCGATTGGGGCGGGGATTCTGGTAGGAGGATCGGAAGTATTGGTGCTGAATTATTATAATCCGTGTGAGGTGGTGGAAGTGGGTATGCTGTCTGGAGTGATAAGGGGACATGTGGGACCTTGTGTTTTGTGTGGCGATTTTTAACAGTGCCAACACGTTGTGGGGTAGTGATCGGACAGATACGAATGGGGAACTGTTGGAGGACATGGCGGATGAATTGAGTCTGGTATTGCTGAATGATGGTTCGGGTACGCGGTTGAATGTGAGGACTGGGAAGTTGTCGTGCTTGGATTTGACCTGGGTGACTGCTGCAATTGCGGATGAATGTGATTGGAGGTGCGTGAGGATGGGGACATGGGGAGCGATCATTCTGCTATTTTGGTGACTGTGAGGGGTGAGGTAGGGATCAGGCGACGTATGTCTGGGAGTCGGTTGAATTTTAGGAAGGCTGATTGGGAGGTGTATAAGCGAGTGTGTCGGGATTTGATTGTTCCATGGGGAAGGGACGGGGGGGGGGGGTGGATGAATGGAATGAGCATCTGGTGCAGGGAATGAGAGCAGCGTCTGTGGCAGCAATTCCGGAGATTGAGAAGGGGAAGGGTGGAAAGATCGAGGTTCCTTGGTGGTCGGTGGAATGTTCAAGAGCAGTGGTGGCACGGAAGAAGGCTAGGGCGAGGGCGGTGTGAACGGGAATGTTGGTGGATCTGGTGGCATATAAGAAGGCTAAGGCGGTGGTGCAGAGGGTGATTAGGGAAAGAAAGCGAGGACATTGGAGGGGCTATTGTGGGTCCCTGGGGAGTGATTCTGGTGTGGGTGAGGTTTGGAAACAGTTAAAGCGGATGTCCGGATTGATGAGGCCGCAGGGTGGTATGTCTGTGTTGTTGAAAGGTGAAGAGGTGGTTAGTGAGGAAGGGGAGAAGGCGTATTTGTTGGGGGAGTATTTTGCGGAGGTGCACAGTTCAGGGAATTTTCCAGAAGCATTGAGGCTAGGTATGAGTGTGGTTGAGGAGGAGATGCAGGAGTTGTTGGCGGATGTTGGGCCTTGGGAGGAACAGTACGAGGTTCCGTTTTCTATGGTGGAGTTGGATGGGCCGATTCGGAAGGGGAAGTGGTCTAGCCCAGGGGTGGATGGGGTCATGTATGTATTTTTGGAGAAGTTGCCAGTGGAATGTAAGTTGGAGGTATTGGCGCTGTTCAATGAGATCTGGAAGAGTGAAGTTTTGCCGATGTTGTGGAAGAGAGCGATTGTGGTGGCGATTCTGAAGGGTGACAAGGTTCCGACAGAATGTAATTCGCATAGGCCGATTGTACTGACTGTTGTGATGTGTAAGGTTATGGAACGAATGGTGGTTGAGCGATTGGGGTTTTATTTGGAGTCGAATGGGCGATTGAGTGATTTCCAGAGTGGGTTTAGGAGGAATCGGTCAGTGGCTGATCCGTTAGTAAGGTTGGTGACTGGTGTGGAGGAGGCGTTGTGTGATGGGGAGTTGGTGGGGGCGTTCTTTTTGGATTTGGAGAAAGCGTATGAGATGGCATGGAAGAGGGGGTTGTTGATAAGACTGTTGGAGATGGGTGTGAAAGGGAGGATGTTTCGGTGGATTAGGGCGTTTTTGGCTGATAGGACCTTTCAGGTGAGAGAGGGGGGTGATGTCTGAGGTTTGGAAGATGGAGAATGGGACGCCGCAGGGGAGTGTGATTAGTGCAATGCTGTTTAATGTGATGGTGGATGGGTTGATTCGGGCTTTGGCGGGAATCGGATGTCAGGTGGATTTCTTTGCAGATGATGGTGTGGTATGGGTAAGAGGGCGGAGTTTGTTGTTGGTGCAGAGTCGGCTGCAAGCTGCGATTGTGCGTATGGAGGAGTGGTGTGGGAAATGGGGCTTTTCGGTGTCTGTGGATAAAAGTGTAAGTATGGTTTTCTCGAGGAAAAGGGTGCAGGAGTTAGAATTGGTTTTGAAAGGTGTGAGAGTGAAGAGCGTAGAAGAGTTTCGGTACTTGGGGGTGATTCTGGATAGGAAGTTGAACTGGAATTTGCAGGTGGATGGTGTGGTGGATGAGTGTAAACGTAGGTTGAATTTGTTGCGGGCGGTGTCTGGGAAAGAGTGGGGTGCGCAGCAGAAGTGTTTACGAATGTTGTATAATGGGTTGATTTTGAGTGTGATGGATTTTGGATGTCAGGTGGCAGTGGGTTTCACAGCGAGTCAGAAGTTGCGGTTGGATAGGGTGCAGGCGAGGGCATTGAGGGTGTGTTCGGGTGTGATGAGGTCCTCGCCAGTGAATGCGGTGCAGGTGCTTGTGGGGGAGATGCCGTTGGGGTTGAGGAGGGATGCATTGAATATGAGGTGGTGGGTGAAGTGCAGTGCGAAGAGTGTGGCTCATCCGGTGCGTGAATGTTTGAAGTATAATTGGAGGTTTGACTACTATAGGGACCGGTGGAGGAGGAAGGGGGGCAATTTGGGATTTCATATGTGGGAGAAAGGGGTGAAGTGGAGTGTAGGCGAGTTGTTGGCTGTGACGGGTATGGATTTGGTGAGATGGCCGATGTGGATGATGGGGTCTCCAAAGGTGTGTTTAGAGTTGGCGAGTGTGGTGTCGAAGAAGCAAGGTTTGCGGGGTGAGATCAAGGCTTTGGGTCAGGCGTATGTGGCAGGGAAGGAAGGATGCAAGGTGTTCACGGATGGTTAGAAAGATCCTGTGTCTGGGAGAGTGGGTATGGCGTATTATGTGGAAAACACTGGGGAGTATAAAGTGGGGCGACTGAGGAATGATGTGTCTATTTGTACGGCTGAGTTGGTGGCGATTGCATTGGCGATTGATAGGGTGTGCGAGTTGGGGAATGAGAAGGTGGTGGTGTTCTCGGATTCATTGAGTGGGTTGCAGGCGATTGTGGCAGGGGATGGTGATAGAAAGGATGTGATTTTGGATATCAGGAGGAAGATTGATCAGTGTGTGCGTGGGGGAATGGATTTGGAGTTGGCGTGGGTCCCCAGTCACAGTGGCATTTTGGGTAATGAAGTTGGTGGATCTGGCGGCGGGTGAGGGTATGAGGAGGGGAGCGGTTGATGTGAGGTTGCCTTTGAGTGTGGATGAGGTGAAGGCTGTGATGGTGAGACGGGTCATGGATGAGTGGCAGGAGAGGTGGGTGAGTGGGGTGAAGGGCAGGTGGATGTTTGGTATTCGTGGAAAAGTGTCGGTGAAGGTGGATGCGGGGAGTCTGGAATGGAGGGGGGGGGGGAGGTGATGCTGAATCGGTTGAGGATAGGGTATGTGGGGCTGAATGACTGTTTCGAGTGGGGAAGCGTGAGTCGAGGGACTGTGCGGTGTGTGGGGTGCCTGAGACTGTGGGACATTTTTTGCTTAGGTGTGAGAGACATGTTGAAGAGAGAGAATTGATGAGGGTTCGGTTGACTGCGCTAGGTGTGGCTGAGCTGAGTGAGAGGACTTTTCTGGGAGGTGACGGGGTGAGAGGCAGGAGGAGGAGCAGTGTGATGTTGGATTTTGTGAGGCAGATGGGGCGGTGGGAGGAGTTGTAAGTTTATGTAAGCTAAGTAATGATTGGTGGGATGGTGCACATCATCCTTTAAGATGGGGAAGCGCCTGCGTGGGTCCGCCCACGCCTCCGATAATTGAAAGAAAGAAAGATGTTCAGAAGATGTCGAAGGCACGTAAGCAGTTACGGATGGAGTCGCCTTATTAACATGTTGCCGGTAGCGCCGGTAGAGGAGACCAAGAATGGAACTACATGACAGGTGGTAAGGATGGTGGACTCGGAGGAAGGAGGCATCTGATTTGTTCAGAAGAGTGCATTGGGTCACACACGTTGAACGCTTTGCTTATTATGTTGAGTGAAGTTGGAACATTCTTTTTAAACCACACTCAGGATCTTTGGTGGCAATTTGGCAATATCTAGCGCAATTCTACATTGGGAATCATAACACTGACACATTACTTTGTAAGCTTGTATTGGAATTGTATACAATGGAATCGTAAGAATGACACAATTTAATCCGGAAAACTGTAACTGTACTTAACCCCCAAACAGAGATGTGTTTTATTTAGGAAGAAGGTGTGAGCTCGGAGGTAGGAGGCAGCCGACATTATTCGAAGGAGTGGGTCATGTGTTGAGTGAAGTAAAACATTTGTTATAAACCCGCTCAGGGGAAGGGCCTAACCCTTGCTGCATGGCCTAAGGAATATGTGCATACACGTTCAGGATTCAGTACAGCCAGCCTCATCTTACATGAAAGAAACGTATGCTACTTGCACTGTGCTCAATGGTGTGAAACATGCAAGCCATCAGTGTAACTATACTATGCCAGGAGGTGTTTCATGGTGTGTGTAATGCAAGCGATTGAGCAATCAGTGAAACGGTGCTCCATGGGGTAAGCCATGTACACCATCAAATAATCTGTGCTCCAGGGTGTGAAACATGAAAGAAATAGATGAACCTGTACTCCGTAGTTTGAGACATGCAAGCAATTAGTGGAACTGTACTCTATGGTGTGAGGCAAGTAAGCAGTCAGTGGAGAGGTGTGTATAAGAAATCAGGAAACTCATATTTCTTTTCACATGCAGCCTACTCTTGCCGGTTGCAGATGGAGAGACAAACCGGAAAGTGTTTTGTTACTCTTAGGCAAAGGTGTATATATCCCTGGAATCAAGTGTGTTCCTATGCAGAGCTATTTCAGCAATACAGATTTGCTGCAACGTGTTCTTCTTCATCATGAGCGCATGCTGCTGCGTTTCCCTAACAGTAATTGTATTGGAGCTGGTCATGGGCTTGATGGGTATTTTGTTTTGCTGTACTATGGGGAGTAGCAGTTAATGACACCTCTCAGACACTTCTATGGATATGCACGCGGGTTCTGCAGCTGCTTTGATTTTAGTTTAAAATATGGGTCTTCAGCGATACTCGTTCTGCTGGTCTACATGCCACTGCTCTCACATTCATCATATGCTATTTTGGAGATCTGAATTCTGGGTGGTTCCAAGGATTGCTTTAGACCCTAGACTCTTTATGTTCTGCGTGTTCTGTTTGTTCTGCACTGACTTGTGGATCATTACAACTTCTGGTCACTGCACACAATCCTTGTGGGGGGATTCTACTTCTTGTAAGCTGGTGGGGTGGGTTGAGGTTCCTTAGTTGATATTAATTCTGTTTTCTGTAAATACTTTTTATATAAGTGTTGTGGGGTTAGGGAATCTAGTTGCGCTATTGCATCTGTTCAGTTCTGTCGTCTATGCGATTCTCCTGGTTGGTCAATGTTAGGGGTTAGATTGTGATACCGATGAAGGGAGGGTGGTAGTGGGCTATGTCTGAAGGCTTTCCGGGTAGGTGTGTTATTGCTGTTTGATTGGATCTGGGGTTGAGTATCTTGGGCTAAATGTTAGTATTAGATTAGAGTGATAGCACTGGGATTAGATAGGGTGTTTTGTCAGCTGATATATTGTGTTTTCCTATTTTTTTTATTTAGTATCTGATAAGCGGAATGTACTGTTGTATATATGTTGGGCATAGGATCTGAGGGTTGCGCTTTAGTAACAGCGGTTAGTATTTCAAACTTTATCATTTAGTCCAGGCCATGGGCACTTTTTCAATTTAAATGGGTTAGGATTTTTTTGTGTTTTGTTTGTGTGTCTTATGTGGGGTGGTATCTATGATGTTCTACGCCATTTATATTTTGAATTTTTTGCTTTTGGATATAGGGGTGCTTTGATCTATAGGCCTTACACTCTCTATGAAGGTTATGGTTGACCTTGTTCTTTTGTTGCTATAAAGGATGGGGTCTTTGAATTTTGTGACGTGGAATGTTAAAGGACTGAATTGCCCAAAGAAGGGGAAAAATGTTATGGTAAGGTTACGTCGGGAGAAAGCTGATGTTATCTTTTTGCAAGAAACGCATTTGACGGAATATCCAGAAACTGTTTATGGTAAGTTTATGATGGTTCTGTTGAACTGCTATTCAGGAAGATCGAGAGGAGTGGGTTTACTGAGCCGTAAAAAATTAGATATGACGGTTGAAAATGTAGTCATGGATGATGAAGGTCGGTTTATGCTGGTAGATGTCCAGCATGAGGGGAGGGTGTTGATGTTGGGACCTGTGTATAGTCCATGTACTAATGGCATTGTTTTTTTTTTTAAAAGTACTGACGGATTCCTTGAAAAACATGATTGGTGACAGAATTGTTCTTGGGGGTGATTCTAACTGTGTTTTAGATGCCTCTCTAGACAGGTTATCAGAGCGTAGGTTTACGGGCACCAGATTGAGTTGTGCTTTCTGTGATTTCCTAGATACATTTGCTTTAGTGGATAGTTGGAAGATGTTCCATCCCTCTGAAAGGGAATTCTCATTTTACTCACTGGTTCACAACTCTTATTCAAGGTTGGATTATTTACTGGTTTCGGATAGATTGGTCAATTAAGTATCTGGTGGTGTTATGGGGGAAAGATGTCTTTCTGACCACTCATTGGTGAAACTGAGTATAGATCGGGGAATAGGTAGATTGACCAGTGTTAAATGGAGACTAAAAACATTTATTCTGAAGGATGAGAACATTTGTGAAGCTATTAATACTTTTATAGACAACCTTTTTCAGGACAATTTGGATTCTACGGATGGTCTGATGGTGTGGGATGCTTTTAAAGCAACAATTCAGGTGGAATTGATTAACTGGACATCCAGAATGAGGAAGGAGGGAGAGAAAAGGGTTAAGGATCTAGAATCAGAACTTAACATTTTACAGCAGAAATACGCATTGTCTAGTAAGAAGGGGGATAGGTCCAAGATGGAAGATTTGAGGGTTAAGTTGAAGGGGGCATTGGATGAACAAGTCGAGAAAGGGTTATATTTTATGAAGCAGAAGTTTTGGGATGAAGGGGATAGGGAAGGATGTCCCCTGGCAGGCAAGCTGAAGAGTTTATCTGAAAGAACAATTATCCATAAGATTCTAGAAGGGGCTGGGGATATCAAGGTTAAAAGTAAAGACATTTGTGAATGCTTTAGATCCTTCTATGCTTCTATGTACTCAGATGCTTCACAGAATGATGAATTGATGTTAAGTAATTTCTTTGCAAAGATAGAAATCCCCAGTCTGTTTGATGAGGGGAGGGAGGCCTTAGATGCTCGGATTTGTGAAGTGGAAGTGAGTGAGGCTATTCGTCAAGTTCAGGGGGGGTAAATCTCTGGGTTTGAACGGGTTACCTGTTGAATTTTATAAAACCTTTAGTATGGCTTTAGTTCCTAATTGTGTGTCTTATATAATCAGTTTCTCTCGGATGGGAGGTTTTGTCCTTCAATGCGGGAAGCAGTCATTACACTGATGCCCAAGCAAGGAAAAGATCCTACGAAATGTGGTAATTATCGACCTATCTCTCTATTGAATGTGGATATGAACATTTTTGCAAAAGTCATGGCTATTAGGTTGCAGAAATATATGGGGGAATTGATAGACTATTCACGAGTGGGTTTCATTGACAAAAGGTATGGTTATGATAATATTAGAACTTTGCTGAATATAATTGGTTTATCTGGTGCAGTGATGGAGGAAATTCTGCTTATCTTCTTTGATGCCGAAAAGGCGTTTGTTTGTGTCAACTGGTCCTTTTTAAATTCTATGTTCCTTAAAAGGGGTTTTGGTCCGCAATTCTTAAATGTAATAGGAGCCTTACAATACAACATCTCTGATAAATTATGGGTTAATGATGTTATGTTTGAATCCTTCAAACTGTTTAGAAGAACCAGACAAGGCTGTCCGCTTTCACCCTTCTTGTTCAATTTGGCTCTTGAGCCGTTGCTGGCGTATATTAGGCAGGAGCGGAACATTTGTGGATGGAAGTTAAGAGATAATGAGATTAAAGTTCTGGCGTATGCTGATGATCTGACGGTGGTGTTGACGCATCTGGCTAATGGGGGAACCTTGCTTAGGAATATGTTACAAGAGGTGGGGGAGTTATCAGGTTATAAAGTAAATTGGGAAAAACAGTGGTTTTTCAGCTGAAAATGACTCCATTAAGTAGAAGGTTGTTGGATTGGGACTGTCAGTGGGCAGATGTCTCGGTAAAATATTCAGGAGTTTATTTGGTGCATGATATTAGGACAGTGGAATTTAATGTGGACAAATTGAAGTAAACATTATTAAGGGACATGCGTAGATGGGATAGATTGACTCTAAGTCTTTGGGCTAAAATCAATGCCGTTAAAATGATGTTGCTCCCAAAAGTTTTGTACTACATACAATCTCTCGCTCTAAAATGTACAAAGAAGGTTCTCAAATGCATTGATAGGATTTTTATGTATTTTTTATGTGTAGTGGATAAGTGGATAAAAGGCTGAGAATTCCACGATTTATTTTGGTACGTAGTGTTAGAGATGGGGGGGGGGGTTGGTTATCTGGTGTTGGAGAATTATTAAAAGGGGTTCCTACTACAAAATGCTTCCTATTATTTTAGGGAGAGTGCAGGTTTAGATCCTTTTTGGCTTCTGATTGAAACGGAGAGGTTGAATCCCTTTCCCATAGGTTGCTTGTATTCTTATGGGAGGCTACCAAATTCTGGGGCGAAGTTAGAAGCGTTGGTGGCTACAAAGTCTGCCTTAGTTTTATGGATTCAGGGGTGTGGTCAGAATTTATTTTTTATGATTCTGCTTCTATTTGGTCAAATCTAGGTTTGCAGGTTGGGAACAAAATGCTGCATTGGAGGGGTTGGGTTAATAAGGGTATTTTGAAGATAGAGGATGTGTGGAAAGAGGGTGAAATGGTTGCCTTTGAGGAGTTGGTGAATTGATATGGATTGAGTAATAGGGAGATTGAGAGATATAGGGCTTTGGAACATTTGATGTCAGAGAAGCAACAGATGTTAAGTGAACCGACCATAGTTTCTACAGATATAAAATTGATGCCTACGCAGGAATGTATGCGGGTTTCTTTGGAGAAGCTGTAAATGGAGTGGTTGACAGAGCTGGGAAGGGATTTGTCTGTGAGAGTGTGGGATAATGCTTGGAAGGTGACAGTGAGAGCTAGAATGGATTTGAATTTGAGATACATTCGCCAAAGAATTTTGGGTCGTATTTATTGGACTGAGGGAAAATGAGAGAGAGGGGTTTGCTGGATACAGATTTGCGTTGGGGGTGCAATCATTCTACAGGGACTTATTTGCATATGCTCTGGGAGTGTGATAGGGTACTGAACTTCTGGAAGGATGTATAGTATCGAATAGATTTGGTGGTGGGCAGGTCATTTCCTCGAACTTTCATGTTGGTAGCCTTTTTCTCATCTGAAGGCAGAAGTACGGAACGTTATGATGCATCTGATTGAATTGACAGGGCATTGTTAATGGCAATAAAGCATATTATGCAAGTGTGGAAATCTAGTAAGAAACCACATACTGATGGCTAGTTAGTAGAGAGGCGTACACTTTCAAGGTATGAGAGGTCTCGAGCATCTCGACTTCAGCGGGAGAGTGAGTACGGTGAGAAATGGGATTCTTTAAATGATTTATTTGGATAAGGTGTAGGGTTAGTTTTTGGATATAGTAAGAATATAGAGATTGGGTGGGGGTTGATGTTGTCTTTTGTAGTGTGTTGGTGTTGTTTGTGATGTCCAGTGTTTGAATCTGGAGTGTGGGGGTGTGATTTTGGATGGCAGATTAAAGTTGAATTGATTGTTACTTATCTTTTTAAAGAATGTTATGTACAGTGTTTTTTGGTTGGCTCTCACTTATATGTTTCAATATCATTTTTGGTTTAAAATTTAAATAAAGTTGATAAAAAAATTAAAAAAAATATATATTTTTTTTTAAAAAGAAGAACTGCAAAGTTAAGCCTTATGTCACATTTAGAGTGAATTGTGAAGATTAGCCTCGTGTCACATCTAGATAGAACTGTGAAGTTTAGCCGTGCGTCACATCTAGCTAAAAGGAGAAATTACTTACCAAAATGTTCTTTGTATAGATTCTTCTCCCGCAGATTCCTCATCTGATAGATATCCTCATCCAGCTATGCTGTTCGGAAAAAAATCGTCACCAGGGGGCGTAGTGGACCTCGACTCGGCCGTCGATCCATTCTGCATCTTGCTCCATGCTCGATCAGCAGCTCCAGACGTGTCGTCGGGGGTCATATATATATATATATTTCTGAGGCTTGTGGAATCTGCTTAGATCACATGCTGTGCATAGGCCGACATCTAGTGGAAGCTGCGGAGTATTACAGTTTGTTTTTCGAAACTCGAAAATGGGCGTCGACACAGGGCATGCCAGTAATACTATCCCTAGTGTGACGTCCACTGTACCCAAGATCCCTCATGCGTCTAGGATCCTCAGATTGTTTTTTTCCGCCATACTGGTCGGAAGCATTTTGCGGAGTCCCCTGGCCTTAGCCATACTTTTGCTAAAAATTTAAAATAATAATCTATTGACATCCTTCCCCACCCCAACGTCGAACTTCAACACTCGACGCCGGCTGGAGAAGAAATCGACCGTCGGCTGCTGCACGACGGATTTGGGCCTCGGAAGGCCGCTGGCCTCGGCCCAGGCCTTGGAAGGCCTCTGGCCTCGGCCCTGCAAGTAGGGAGAGTGGGGGCTGGTACATACTCTACACTCTTGGTATACAGGTACACCTTATACATTTCCTACACTTAACAGCCCGCTGCCTCAAGGTGCGTATGGAGGGTACCCCTTTTCAATTCTGCCCCAAGTGCAATCGCAAATACCCTTGGGTCGACAGGCACGCCACGTGCAATCTCTGCTTGCCGAGGGACTACCCCGAAGCGAACTGCAGAGCGTGTAGTAGGTTTAAACCTTAGACACTTAAGGACCGTTCGAAGCGTTGGGCCCACCACGCCAGGCAGGTGGCCATGGCAGCGGAGGGCGCCTTCAGCGACGGCAGCGACGCCGTACTTTCGGACGGCGAGGGCATTACGGCGTCGAAAGACAGCCGAGCGCAGGTCCCCGACCTCACAAGGTCTTCCGGCAGGCCGGCTATGGGGAAGACCCCCGGCGACACAAGCGCTTCACATACTACACACACTAAACACACTAAGTCCAACCGAGACTCGACGACGTTGAGTTCTCGGAAAGAGGCACAAACAGAACGGTCCGATTCGGTGTCCTCTGGGCGCTCTCGATCAAGATCGCTGCATGACTCCAGGCAATCATCCACTCTTGCCAAGAGTGCCTCGCTCCCTAGGCTAACAGAAGTTCGATCGTCGGAAGACGAAGACGACTTCCACACCCAGGCCGCGCTCCAGGCGTCGGAGCCCGCAGTTAAAACCAGCGAGGCCCCACGCTCGAAGGACAGGGACACCACCCCCGATCCTCGACGCCAGGCGTCGAAAACCTCCGGAGCCACTAAAGGACAGGGAAAACATTTTTCCACTCACGGGGAGGGGGGAAAACAGCAGAAGAAACAACCTTTGCACTCTTCCACACCTGTGAAACACACCACTCCCCCTAAACAGACAGACAAAACCAGGTCTGCTGATATGTCTAAAACCAGCAAAGCTACTCAAGATAAATCCCATAGACTTGCTGAGAGGGTCATCCCCAGTTCCAAAAAATGGTCCAGTGAAGACATAGATAGGGTCATGTCAAGAATGTCTTCTTTGGCAGATTTTTATGATAAAAATCCAGAACATTTCCTCTTGTATGATCCACAGGGGGCGACACCCTCAGGCTCTACTGATCCTTTCCCCCCGAGTAAGAAGCCCCGGTTTGAAACTCTGATGAGGTCAGAACCCTTCGAGGTACAACCATACGCAAGACCATACTCACTGTATCAAGGAGAGGCTTCCTTTTGTGAGGGCCAAGAATTTGGTATGATAGAAGAGCAAACCGGGACGGGCTACTATGGGGATGATGAGGACCAGGAAGAGGAAGAGGATGACCCGGAAACATACAGAGTAGATTCCCCGGTAGAGAACGAAGCCCCGGTTACCGACTCCCCGGTTGATAACCAACCCCTCCTAAACGAGGTTCTCGCACGCGCAGCAGAACATTTCCACATTGACACCCATGGTGTCCAGGAGGAAAGGGACTTCGCAGAAGAGTTAGTGGGAGAAAGGAGGCCTGTTGCCCAGACCATCCCTATCCTTAAGTCCATTCAGCGGAGAATAGATCCGTCCCTGGTGAACCCGAACCTCACCAGAGCAGTCAATCCCAGGGTTGAAAAACTTTTCATGGCGGCCCAGTCTGACCCTCTCTATATAAGAGGACATCTGTAGCCAGACTCCCTAGTTGTCACCAACACTCGTAAGAGGGCTGGAACACCCTTGTCATCGTCTGAAGCTCCTCCCGACAAGGAGAGCAAAAAACTATACGGTTTCGGCAGGAAAGTAGCCTCAACGTCCGCTTATCAAGCAAAGATTGCAAACTCCACCACCCTGTTGACCAGCTACAACTGCAATCAGTGGGAAGAAGTTGCGGTACTCACAGCCTCTGCTCCTGAACCTTTAAAGGGCCAGTTAGCTTGGATTTCCGCAGAGGGTAGAGCCGTGTCTGGTTGCATTTTGAAAGCAACGTTCGACGCCGCGGACAACGCAGGCAGATTGATAGCGGAAGGCACTGTTATCAAAAGACATGCGTGGTTACGGCAGTCTGGTTTTAAGGCAGAAACCCAGGCATCATTGTTGGACAAACCGGTGGAAACCGATCTGTTGTTTGGTAAGGCGGTCGAAGACGCACTGAAGAATGCCAAGGACGAATACGAAACACTCAAGTCCCTAGGCCAGTTAACCAATAAACCCCCTAACCAGAGAGGGAATAGTAATTTTCATCGCCCACGCGGCCAAAATTCCCAGAGAGGATCTACCTATTCCCAGGGACAGGGTACACAGTGGAACAACAACCAACAGTCTACCCAGGATTACGGCAGGGGTAATAGGAGAGGTCGTGGTAAAGGCAGAGGCAGCCCCAACAAGGGAGGCGGCACGCCTCCACCAAAGCAGTGACGCTCAGTTCAGGGTCCCTTCTCACGCAACCCCAGTAGGGGGACGCATTTCCAACTTCACCCAGGCTTGGGAAGGGATCACATCAGACAGATGGGTGCTGTCAACAGTATCCACAGGATATTGTATAGAACTACTGCAGCGTCCCCGGAACCATCCTCCACGACAAAGAGTACACTCTTTAGAACATCATAAGATTCTCCTTGAGGAGATCGCCATTCTGCTAGAAAAGGACGCGATAGAGCTCGTCCCGGGACACCAGGTAAACAAGGGTATTTATTCAACTTACTTCCTTGTGCCAAAGAAAGATTTGACAATGCGCCCAGTATTGGACTTAAATCCTGCCAACAAGTATGTCAAGCCCCAAAAGTTTTGTATGACCATGCTACAAGAGGTAATCCCCCTCCTAAAAAAGGGGGATTACATGGCAACCTTGGATATGAAAGATGCTTATTTTCATATTTCCATGTTCCCACCGCACCGAAAGTATTTGCGCTTCAAGGTGGACAGTCGACACTACCAATTCAAGGTACTGCCCTTCGGGATAGCTTCAGCACCACGGGTATTCACCAAGGTACTGGAGGTGGCGGCTGCACACCTACGCAGGGAGGCAATCCCAGTGTACCCTTATCTGGACGACTGGCTCATAACGGGGGAAACCCCAGGAATTTGCAGGACAAACATTCAAAGGACTATCGACCTCCTTCACGAGTTAGGCTTCTCAATCAACGAGAAAAAGTCAAGCCTAGTGCCAAGCACCTCAAAACAATTCCTAGGAGCAATCCTAGATACCGAAGAGGGGTTGACCTTTCCTTCAGAAGAAAGAATTCGGAATATACTACTGCAAATTCCGCATTATCAGACGGTCAACAAATAACGGTACGCAAAGCAATGCGTTTACTGGGCATGATGGCGTCATGTATTTACCTGGTCCCCCACGCGCGCCTGCGCATGCGTCCCATGCAGGAATGGTTGGCGAAACAGTGGTCTCAGGCAAAGTGGTCAGTGGGACGATCTACTGGTCATTTCACCAACACTGGTACAAAGCCTTCACTGGTGGACAAGAGAGAATCTGGCACAGGGGAAACCCTTTTACGATCCCGAGGTACAGGCAATAGTCACTACAGATGCATGCCTGACGGGGTGGGGAGCTCACCATCTCCACCACACAGCTCGGGGTCTCTGGTCTCACTCAGTGGCCAAGAACCACATCAACCTGCTAGAGCTTCTGGCAGTATTCAGAGCGCTTCAGGCGTTCGAGCCCCACCTACTAAACCTGTCAGTGCAAATCCAGACGGACAGCACAACAGCCATGTTCTACCTGAACAAGCAAGGAGGGACTCGCTCGCCAAATCTGTCCAAGCTTGCCCAGAAAATCTGGATATGGGCACTCAGACGGCACATCTTCCTGTCATCACAACATGTTCCAGGGGAGCTCAATTCCCTAGCGGATGCTCTGAGCAGAGACTCCCTCCCAGAGGAACACGAATGGGTCCTTCACAGAGACGTAGTAGAAGATCTCTTCTCTCAGTGGGGTTTACCCACTATAGACCTATTCGCCACAAGCGAAAACAGACAATGCCCAGGATTTGCATCCAGGTTCCCCCAACCAGACTCCCAGGGGAACGCCCTGTGGATGAACTGGTCAGGGATGTTTGCGTACGCTTTTCCACCAACTCCTCTCATCAGGAAAGTGGTGAACAAGATGAACAGAGAGTCGATGACGCTCGTCCTAGTTGCTCCCATGTGGGCAAGACTACCGTGGTTCCCACACCTACGCAGGATGGCGGTGTGCGAGCCCATCAAACTTCCAGCCTGGTACAACCTATTGTCCCAGCACCAAGGTCAAACAGTGCACCAGCAACCCAACTCAATGAACCTGGCAGCATGGCTCCTGAGGTCATAGAGTTTGGACATCTCAATTTGCCACAGAGGTGTATGGACATCCTAAAGGAATCTAGGAAACCAAACACAAGGCACTGTTACTTTGAGAAGTGGAAGAGGTTTGTTATCTGGTGCCAGAGTAGATCAATCAACCCCGTTGATTGCTCTCCTTCCACTATTGTTACATACATGCTCCACCTGCTGGATTGGTTTTTAACTCACTGAAAGTACACCTGGCAGCCCTGTCCGCTTACACCACTTCCCATAGCAAGGTTTCGTGGTGGAAAGTACCAGTAGTTAAAGCCTTCATGGAAGGAGTAAAGAGACTTCACCCTCCTATTTCAAACCCACCACCAGGGTGGGACCTTAATGTGGTGCTAGCCAAGCTCATGGGCCCCCCTTTCGAACCCATGCATAAAAGCAGTCTGAAACACCTGACTTATAAAACGGCCTTCTTAGTAGCTATTACTTCTATAAGAAGGGTCAGTGAAATTCAGGCTCTGTCAGTGCAGGATCCCTTCTTTACTGTCTATAAAGACAAACTGGTTTTACGCACACACCCTAGGTTCTCACCTAAATGTATATCTAAATTCCATGTAAACAAGTCCATCGAGCTTCCGGCTTTCTTCCAGGACCCGCAAAGCTCGGCTGAGATGAAACTACACACCCTAGATGTGCGTAGGGCGGTCCTCTACTATGTAAATAAGACCAGACCGCTAAGAAAAACAGATTAACTGTTTGTCTCCGTAGCTACAGGCAGAGAGGCGGATCGCGTCTCTAAAGGTGCCATCTCAAAGTGGATCATTAACTGTATCCAGCTGTGTTACTCACTTTCTGAAAGAACTCTGTCTTTCACGCCAAGAGCCCACTCTACTAGAGGCATTGGGGCCACTCTGGGTTTCATTGCAAATGTACCACTTGACACCATTTGCAAAGCAGCTACTTGGAGCTCTATTCACACTTTTACTCAGCATTACTGCATTGACACCCATTCCAAGGCAGATACACAAGTGGGACATGCGGTTCTAAGACACTTATTTGCTCATGACCCTTCTCACATCCCACCTCCTTCTTCAGGTACTGCTCGCTAATCTATGCATAGCATGTGATCTAAGCAGATTCCACAAGCCTCAGAAGGGACACATTACTCACCGTAATCGTATTTCTGATGCTTGTATCTGCTTAGATTTACATGCGACCCACCCTTCCTCCCCTCTGAGAGAAGGCGCATGATGGCTTGTAGTCTTACCTTTCTGTCTATCTGCTTGGATTATCTGTACTCACGCTACTCCTCATGCTACCTCATGTCAGAAAAAATACAATCTGAGGATCCTAGACGCGTGAGGGATCTTGGGTACAGTGGACGTCACACTAGGGATAGTATTACTGGCAAGCCCTGTGTCGACGCCCATTTTCGAGTTTCGAAAAACAAACTGTAATACTCCGCAGCGTCCACTAGATGTCGGCCTATGTTGGCCTACGGTGAGTATATATATTTATATATATATATAGCCACTACGCCCCACACCTCAGTTCCCCCCTTTTTTCCCCGAGCTCCACCACTGTATAGGAGAACATAGAGAGAAAAAAGGCTAAACAGCCCATAAGAGGTTAACAACAACAATAAACTTTCTAAAGTGAAGAAAACCTTGTGGAAGATCATAATATATGCAGAATTAGAAAAAAGAAATATGTCTTTTTTGATTGATTGGAGAAAGAAAACATGTGGCATGAAAGACAGAAAATGGTCATCCTAGGACCATCACCAGGTGTCAACCCACTAAAAAAGAGATGCACACCAACTGCCAACACATTCTGAGTGGGTATGGATGTGCAGGGAGATGAAAAATCTGCGGAAGAAGAATCCATAGACAGAACATTATGGTAAGTAATTTCTCCTTCAATGGATTGCCTTTCTCCTGCAGATTCCTCATCTCATAGACTCCTCAAGCAGTGAGGCAAAGGAAGTGGGCAGAAAGGTATATTAACAGATTTTGGAGCACTGCCCTGCCAAAACGCGCATCGGCCCCACGGGCAACGTCTAGACTGTAGTGTCTAGTGAATGTTTGTAGCGAGAACCATGTTGCCGCACAACATATATCCCTAACTGGGACCCCCCTTTGTAATGCAGTCTATGCAGAGACCACTCTAATTGAGTGTGCCCTGATACCAGAAGGCAGCTCCCTACCTGCAGATTGATAGCACTCAGCAATGCACAAAATTATCCACTGGGAAAGTGTTTGCTTTTTTACTGCCAGACCCTTACGAGCTAGAGAATAGGCCACAAAAAGTTGATCAGATTTACGAAATAGAGACGTCCTTGCGACGTAGAAACTCAGAGCCCTTTTGGGATTCATTCGATGGAAACGCTCCTCTTCTTTAGAAGGGTGTGGAGGTGGGTAAAAGACTGGTAGGTCTATGTCCTGTGACAGATGAAATTCGGATATCACTTTAGGCAGAAACCCCAGCCTTACTTTAAGCGAGACCTTCACTCGAAAGAACCGCAAAAATGGTGATTTGCAGCAAAAGGCAAAAGGCCTGCAATTCACTAACTCGCCTAGCGGATGTTATCGCAACTAGGAAAGCTGTCTTCAAAGAGAGCAGCCGCAAAGAACAAGTATGCATGGGCTCAAATAGAGCCGCCATTAAGACAATCAGAGACAGATTAAGGTTCCAATCTGGGACAAAAAAGGAAGTTGGTGGAAACTTATTCACATTAAGAGTGTGAGTCAGCCAATGAGTGGAGGGGCAGAGAGAAGATGGCAGCGAAAGCCTCAACTGACACACGTTTCATGGGTCGGATGTCCGAGAAGGTAGGTGGCAATCTCGGGGTAGGCTTGGCTTGTGGGGAAGAGAGGGAGAGCTGAGATGAGGCAGTGATTGCTCCGGGAGAGAGGACTGGTCAGAGCAATAGAGAGGGGGAGGCCAGAGGAGATCAAGACGTCATGTGTGTGACCTGCAGAGTGAGTTGGGTCAGAGGGGTAGATAGAGAGGGAGAGGGAATCGCAGAGGTCACGAAAGAGCACAGATGAGGAACAGGGAGAATTGAGATGGATGTTGAGATCACCAAGGAGGAGGAGTTGAGTGGTTGAGGCCAGGAGGGATGAGGAGAGATCTGCCCTCTCAGAGCGAAAAGAGGTGATTTGACCAGGGCGCCGATAGAGAGTAGCAATAGTAAGAGAGTGGCTGGGCGAGAGAGAGCCTGTAGACAAGGAGTATGTCTGCATGGGAATGATAGAGGTAGGAACCCATTTGGGAAAGATCAGGGCTACACCGGCCCAGGGCTAGGTGGATCTGGGCGTGGAGCAGATCTTGTAACCATCAGGGAGGAGAGTGTCAAAGCTTGTGACAAAGCTGGCTGTGAACCATGTTGCGGTAAAACTGAGGACATCAAGGTCAAGTTAGTCTAAGAGTTAGCAGATGTCAGAGGAGTGTTGACAGCAGAGCGAGAGTTGAGGGTGGCAAGATTAAGAAGGTTGCCAGCCTTAAAGACCTTCCGGGGAGGAGTACAAGTCAGAGGTACGCCCTGCACAGGTGTGGAGGGAGCCCGAGGTGGGGCAGAGGAGGAGGGAAGAGAGGGTAAGAAGAGGGCTCTTTAACCTAGGTGGAAAATGTAGGCAGGAATCTATCTCTGTGGCCAGCACAATGAATTTACTCTGGTTACCCATTCAAGGTAGAAATTCACACGTGCATCAGAATGCTTCTATATCCTGTTTTCGCATTTATGTCACTCACACATGAGTAAGTAATTTCTATCCGTGCTGCAGTCAGGGCAAGAACGAACACTTAATATTTGGGATCTGGTCCAAACCCCTGATTTCTGGAATAGCGCAGCTAAATATTGACCTGCACTTTAATATCAACTTGGCCTACTGTAAAAAACAACAATAAATGCTAACTTTTCCAATGATTTCTGTTCCATCTAAAATAGGCACTAATTAAAATGTTAAATGGCCTCTAATAGTGTGTGTTCATATTTAACTTTAATATAGAATTACTAAATATCAACCCCTTTCTGCTGTGTTGATATAAACAATCTATTTGCACAATTATTTATGCAAACACTTTTTGACAGTTTCAAAATCAGTACTATGGGCGTTTCTCAAATTATGCTTTATCACTGGACCGCCACCTTGTTTAAGAGAATGCTTTGGGTTTGTAATAAGGAAAACCTGAATGGTTGTGAATTAACTTATTGTTTCTGAAGTGTTTCAGGAGAGCATGATCTCAGCTAGGTTGTTCACTACAGAAAAACTGGCTGTAAGCTCAAATACTCTGATAGTTGTCTGTGCCTTCCTGGAACATGTTTGTATTACATGTGTCACTTGAAGTCACACACTGCATCTATCCTCCTCTGTGCCATTGGTTCAGGAACCGTGGCCGGAAACTCTTCTGCCCAGATCCCAGGTCCACAAGTATCCACTGCTGGGTGGTTGCTGTTTCTCCTGCACCTATTGCTGTTAAGTACAATTTAACTAACTGTATCCTATAACCGCGGGAGACCTACTGGGCTGAGTCCATTGTTTCCTTTCTTAGAACATTTGAGACTTAAACTCTGCCAAAGTGACTTTTAATTACCTGTGACAGTGAACTGTCATTTTCCCCTGGATTCCCCTTGGTGCCCTGGTGTTTTAAGGAAAATCTTTGTATTTTTAGTAGGTAATGATGGCTTTCAAATGATTTTCGGTGATAAATTATTGCAGGTCACTTACAGCATATCTACTATTGTAACACAATTATATGAAACTGCCTCTAAATGTTGTTATTGAGGTAGTGGGGGAACTAGGCGCATGATAGACTCAGTACTCTATATTTCTATAATTGACTTATCTGACTCCTTTTCTTTCAGATTTTCCTAATTGTTTTAACTAGTTCACTCCTGTGAGAATTTAACCTATTACTGTATTTTCTATTCATAATGTGTTGTTTTGTTCACTTACTTTGGATACGCGGCAGTGTGTTACTTTATTCAATACGTAATAAAAAAAAATGAATACTTATGTCTATTGTTAAGCTCACATATTCCTCTTCTTTTGAAATAAGCAGAGAACCACCAGTTCATGCCTGTCGGCTCCGTTCTCAACTCCTCCATCTCTGTGGTCTAGTCTTGTACCATCACGGCGTTGTCAGTGTTCTTGAACAGAGACGTCTGCACCATTTCCTGAGTTCCACCGTTTCCCACACCCACAAGGCAAGAAAGGCAAACATAATTTCTAAATGTCACTCATCCTTTTACATTCCATTTGACTTTATAGGACTGTTCCATTAGCGAGGAAAGTTAGAGGGCGATGAGGAAGAACATAACCAAAGGTAAGAAATGTGTTCTTCTAATTAACATATTCTTCATACAGATTCCTCAAGTTTTAAAGAACTCTCAAAGCTGCTTGTTATCATATGGGTATGGAACCATTTGGTAAACCAACATATTTTGAAGGACTGACTCTCTTACAATGGCATCCTCCTTGAACATTGAATCTAACAGAAAAATGTTTTGAGAACCAATGAGGTGAGGCCCATATTGCCACATGGCAAATGCCCACGACAGGGCTCCTCTTTGTATAGAAGACGTCACTCCCATACCTCTCTGTGAGGTTATACATACGGTAGCCAGTCTTTCCATCTAAAAAGTTTCCAACAAACCTTTTTGATCGAAACGTCTCCATCGAAAAAATATGCATCGAATGCATATATGTGTGGGGTAAAGGGTTAATTTTCTTGGGAGTGTTTTTTTTAACTTTTATTTATTTAGCTTGACAAGACAGATAAGAGTTGAGCCACATACAGTACCAGACAGTTACATCTACAATGTATGCACTTAGAGTACGGTTGTGTATACATACATGACAGTGGTATTCATGAGGCATCAATCACATGCAGGAAACCATTACCATTAACAGCAAATCAGACGATAGTAGTAGTGGGAGAGGAGGATGCGGGGGGATACATCATCAGAGTCTGTAGATATAGAGACCATATAGGAGCGGAACATCAACCATATTTTCCTGGGCTTGGATTACAGTAGCTGTTGATTGAACCAGGCCTCTTCAGTGTCAGAGGCCCATGTTACGACCTGAGTCATTGTGCGTGTGAAGGTGCTCCAGTAAGATGCAGCGTACAGCAAGGAGCATGCAGAGACCGGCTAGTTTTTTGGAGTCCCGGCCTAGACCAGGAAAGTCATGAAAAAGACACTGCAACAGGGATGGGGTTATAGTATGGTCGAGAACAGCAGACATAGTAGCACATACCGCCTCCAAAAAACAAACCAGGTGAGGGCGGGACCAAATCATATGTATATATGTGGCATCTCGGACACCTGGGGGAATGGTCTTGTGACATGCGGTGCAGTCTAATTGAAGTGTAATGGTATCTGTGTAGAATTTGAATTGGATACGTTTAAAACGGGAGTTGAGAGGCACATTATGGGTATGTGCACACAACCGACTCCAGCATTGATCAGTCATTTCCACCTTCAGATCGCTTGCCCATGAACGCTTACGTTTATCAAACCGAGGAATAGATTTGGTCTGTAGCAGGGCATACAATCTGGAGACTTTCCCCCTGAAAGTGTTGGGAGTTGCATATCTCAGCGATCACAGGGTCATCGGGGGTTAACGTAGGGAAGTCGGGATATCTGAGCTTAAGGATTCTCCGGCGGCCAGAATATTGGAGCCAAGCGGTATGTTTCCGTCATAGGGTCAGTGGAAGGTCTGGCCACTCCAGGAAGTTCCCCTGGTCGAAAATGTCCCGGTTAGCTTCATAGCCTGCTTCGGCCGAGCGACGCACAGTGGGCAAAGGAATGCAAGGGACCCCTGGAGAAAATTCCAGAGAGGCAGACTGCCATGGAATTGAAGGGGCAAGTTAAATAGCTTCCAGATCTTGGATAGAGCTAGGGACGTGCTGGAGACAGGATCATGTGAATCCTGTCCAAGTTGCAGGGGTGCAAGAATCAGTGAACGGATATCTCAACCCCAGACTGCCACACTCGAGCCTGATGTGTGTGTGGGGGGGGGGCTAGAAATGATGAACCAGTAAAAGGCAAATTGGGCTAGGGCAACCATCCAGTATTTGCGCCAAACCCGCCTCCCTCCATGGGAGTAGTCAATGTCCCAAGTTTGAGTCGGACTGCTCCAGAGTGCCACAAAAATGTGTTAACAGTGCGGGTCAGCGTTTGAAAAAACCCATCACCAGGCCATATAGGTAGGTTAATAAACTGATATAGTAGTTGAGGAAGTACAATGGTCTTCAGAATACCGATCCTGCCCGCCAGGGAGATTGGGAGTCTCGCCCAGCTAGAAGTCTTCCCGGCAAGAGCCGTCAGGTATTTATGGTAGTTCTCCTCAAGTAGCACCTCAGAGTGGCGTGCCACCTCTACCCCAAAATAAGTACATTTTGATGGAGCCCACGTAAAACCCATTGGATCGAGGGGGGTGTAATTTCAGTAAGTGGGAAGAGGATGGACTTGGTGCAGTTCACCTTGAGACCAGAAATGTGCCTAAAGTGGATAACATCCTCCAGTATTGGTGCAAGGTTGTCAGCCGGGGAACGGATATAGAGTAAGGCATAGTCTGCATATAAAGAGACAATGGGCCTCATTACAAGTCAGTCGGTCCAGAAATAACGGTGGCGGTAAACCCGCCATCACCGTTGTTTCCGGACCAGCTGATCTCGAGTTTTGCAGGCGGGAAGTGTAATTCCCCCCAGGTCTGACCTGGCAGGTTTAACACCACCCGCCTACAGAGGGACGTGGAAACACCAACACCATTACAAGATGGTGCCGGTGTTTCCACTTCTCCATTCCCATGGAGTCCAGGGACGTGGAAACATCAACACCATTACAAGATGGTGCCAGTGTTTCCACTTCCCCATTCCCATGGAGTCCTAAAGGACTCCATGGGAATGGGGATTTACCAAATTCTGCCTCCGGAATTACTGGGTCACCGGGGTTGTAATGCCCCAATGATTCCAGGAATCACGGAGGTGGAATGGTAATACGAGTCCGGCGGTAACCTGCTGGAATTTCAGGCACAGTTACCCCTGGACTCATAATGAGGCCCAATATCTGGATGGCCTGCGGTTCGCAACCCTCTGTGTATGGGCCTGACGCAACATATCAGCGAACGGTTCCATGGCTATGGCAAAGATTAAGGGAGAAAAGGGGCAGTCCTGCCTTGTACCTCTGGCAATTCGAAAGAGGGAGGGTGGGGGGGAGGCATCTGTCTTCGGTGCGGACCCTGGCCATCGGGTCAGCATATAGTAGCCTGACCCAGGAGTGAAAACGGGGACCAAATTTACATTTTATGAGGACTTGCCAGATATACTTTCAGGACACAGAATTAAATGTTTTTTGCATATCAAGCGTGGCCGCCAATGCCTGGATATTTGGGTCAATTCTACTAATGATATTAAACAGGGGCCTCAGATTCAAGGAGGTAGATCGCCCAGGGACAAATCCTGCTTGGTCTGGGTGGATGATGTGCGTCATGTATGGGGCCAATCAGAGGGATAGCAGTTTAGCATAAATCTTAACGTGGCAATTAAAAAGGGAGAGGGGACGATACGATCCACATTCGATAGGGGGTTTGCCGGGTTTAAGTATACAGATATTATGGCCTCACGGAGAGAGGGGGCAGTCTACCAGCCTCGCAGGACTCATGCCATAGCGACAACAACTGGGGGATTAAACAAGATTTGTATGGTTTATAAAATTCGATCGGAAGGCCGTCCGGGCCCCGGGCCTTACCTGAAGCCAGTGAATCAATAGCCTCTGAGATTTACTCAGCCGTAATCTGTACCTCCAGATTGCTGCTAGTTTCAGCGGAGAGGACCGAGTGGGGAAGACTGTCTAAATATGAATCGATCCCAGCAGTAGTGACGCTATCATTACTTGAATAAAGAGATTCATAGAAAGAACGGAATACAGAGTTAACATCTTGTGGCAGTGTAGCTAGGGTGCCGTCAGGTCTCTTCAGAGCCGGGATGTGTGGGGAACCAGTCTTCTGGCAAACTGGTCTGGCTAAAACCCGGCCAGGCCGCTCTCCCTCCCATAATTTCGAGCAAGGTGGGGATTGCCAAGAAATGTCCTCTCACGCACTGCTTGTGTGCAAAACGTATCCATTTCGGTACCTATGGCCGCTAAAGTTTCAGGGGAGTGCTGCATCCCATAGGGTGGCTTGTGAGGGGACAGAACCCGTATTTAATTCAAAATAGTCATCTATGGCGATTTGTAGTTCAGATCTAAGGCCCTGTCAAGTAAAGACTGTGGTTTCATTTTCCATTGCCGGGTTTTGTTATAATCTGGGCCCCGATTTAACGAAATGTTCACCAGGGAGTGATCGGAGAGAGTCCTGGGGAGAATTGACAAATGGGAAACATTTCTGATCAGTAGATCCGATATTAGCCACTTGTCAATCCTCGAGTGCGAATCATGCACTGAGGAGTAGAAAGAATATGTACGAGAATCGGGGTACATCAGTCTCCACACATCAGAGATCGCCAGCTGGGGAAGTAGACCAAGGATAGTTTGGGCTGCTTTGGAGAGTTGGCGGGGTCTAGAGCCCGACCTGTCAAGACTCACATCGAGTATCGTGTTAAAATCGCCACCCCAAAGGATCGGTGCCAGAGGGAAGGCCACTAGGAGATAGGCCAGATGCAAGTAAAACTCGGAATCATCAACATTGGGTCTGTATACATTTAGCAGCGCAACTTCTTTGTTTTGTAGGGTGCCAATGAGCAGTATATACCTGCCTTGGGGGTCCACAGTTGGGGTGGGTTTTTAAGGGTAAAACACAGGGGGTGGGGGACCCCCCCAAAAATAAAAGTATGCAAAAAAATGCATTTGATGTAAAAAAAAAATGGATGGATAATTTTCCATGCTGAAAGTTTTCGATGGAAACACCGTGAACCTATACATACAATTATCCAATGAGACATGGTTCTCTTAAACATAGCCTTCCCTTTCTTGGGACTGACATATCCTATGAATAGTTGGTCATTCTTCCTACATTTTTGTGTTCTGTAGATATTCAGAGCTCTTGAGGTGTCTAGCCTGTGTAATCTTTCCACAGCCTTGGAAGGGTGCATAGGCAGAAAAAACACTAGTTAATGAACTTTTCGTGAAAGATGAAATTCTAATGCCACATTTAGTAGCAATTAAAGTTTTATTTACAATTAAACTTTATCCATGGTAAATTGTAAGAATTCATGCAAGCTAGATAAAGCACGTAGCCTAGAAAGCCTTCTAATTGAAGTAAGGGCAACTAAAATGCAACTTTAAAAGAGAGAGGCCTTAAGGAAAGCAAGTGCAGAGGCTCAAAAAGCCCTGCCATAAAAAATGTAAACCTCCGGGGCTATGAGGGTTGTGAAGGCATCATGAAGCAAGACACAGAAAACAGTAAATGTACAGAATAAAATACATTATTAGATAAAATGTCAGGATGGTAGAAGGCCAAACTTGCCCTATGCAAAGGTGGGATTTCCCTACCTGAATAAAACTAAGGAAAGTCTGAGTCAAAGAGTTCAACTTAAAAGTCTGTCTGTGTCCAAAACCTATACTTGCCCTCACTACTAAAGCTAAACAATGTGTAGGGATGCCAATAATAAAAAAATAGTGTTTAACTCAAAGTTCTGACGTTCTTCCAGCTCCCAGCTCTCGTTCAGCTCCCCTTCCCGAAGTGTAAGAAAGTTCCACAAAAGTCTCAAGATTCCCTTTCTCAATATCAAGGCAATACAGTTCCAAACAATCCACAGGGCTCCCTACCCCAAGTGCCAATCAACCCAGTTCAAAACCAAAAGGTCTTGAGGCTCCGTTCACAAGACAACTCATGCAGTTTCTCAGGTCTCAGGGTTCCCTTAACCAAGACTTTAACTTCACCACTTATGCTTGCTTCAGTCTTTTCAAAATGTTTAACACAAATCAAGGTCGTCCTGACCCTCGTCCTGGCTTACCTCACCAGTTCTCTTACAGTGTTTTACATTGGTTTGTTTCACAATGTCCTTGGTTTTCAGCATACAAGGCTCACTGGTCTAGGCGCAGTTGTTAGACCACATGGTCCACCCATCACAGGTCGCACAACCGGGATCCCTGGGCTCTTCAGCCCACACAAGTTCTTTGGTACTTTCTCCTGTGCACCAAGTCACCTTCACTTAGTTCCTCTTTATTGGCCGCTTGGCTTCATGTGTAGATTTACACTTCTCTGGCTTCTCTTTGTCAGCCTCATGGCTCTGCCATCGTGTGTCACACACCTCTTGCCAGTCTTTGGCCTTGCCACACTAAATTCACCCATAATAGTTCGCTTTTGGGGCTCTGTTACACTTGCACCCTTTTCTATAATTCGTTTTCACATGGACACTTCCAGCGTTTCTCTTTTACTTGCTTTGCTCATAAAGTTTATTCCATTCATTATTTAATATGCTTAATTTCAATGTTTCAGTCAATTTGTTGTGCAATATACATTCGTGATGCTTAATTTTAAGTTACCATTCAGTTCGTTATTCAATATGCATTTGTTTTGCTTAATTTGAAGTTTCCATTCAGTTCGGTATTCAATATGCATTTGTTTTACTTAGTTTCGAGGACCAATACTTATTTGCGGTCCGCTAGGAGCGCCACAGTGTCTGCGCGCCCTCCCTGACACTCACCGGCTCTCTGCATCTCCTTCTGGTGGCTCCCGAAGCTTCTTCTCTGTTTCTGAAGCCGGGAAGTCCACCTTCGTGAACCCCACTCGCCTGCCGGGTGTTTCCCTCCGCACACCAGCAATCTAAATGCCTCTTTATGGATACGGGTGGCATCCTTTCTTCTTGGGTCTCTCTCGCAGCTCCTGTTGCATGCTCTCTGTCACGGAGGCTCCCAGACCTGCTGAAAGTACATGGACCAGATTTTATGGGCACTGCAAGTCCTTTGGGATCTCTGCTGATGTCCTGGCTCCTACACCTGCAGCTCCTTGACAGGCTACAGGGGAGGATGCCTAATTAGACTTGCCTGACCTTAATTAAATGGACATGCCTGACCCTCACAGCACTTTACAGGCCTCTTCCTCGTCCCAGTAACAGAGTGGTGAAATGGTGAGGTGTTCATTACTCTTAGTCGCCTCTTCCGCGTCCCAGTACTGTCAAGTGTTACATGTGGGGAAATGAGGGGGAACAGCTTTATAGTAGCCCATAAAGGTCGTGAAGGGTTAGGTTGGTCCTCAACAGGAAAAAGGGGATACCATGTCTCTTCTGTGGGCACCCCACTCCCAATCCCCAAGAACCCTACACCCAGGTGATCCTCCTTCGCTTCTCCACTCCCAGGATCGGGATCCAAGAGTGATGGCTTTTCCCTGGCCACCTGAGCAGAGGATCTAAGAAAGTAGGAGTGAGCAGCCATGAGGACTAGCATGCTCAAAAAAACCTTGCTGAGAGTCCCTATTTTGGCTGGAAGAACGCTACTGGTCTGAATGCCAGTCACTCTCTCTGGTGGTGAAAAAGCCTTTCCTCACTCTGTATCCAGAACAGCCCCTATAAACTGCAAGTGTTTTGAGGTAATCAGAATGGACTTTTTGTAGGTTGATGGAGGGACCTAATCTGTGAAGGAGATTGCACACTGCCCTAAAAATGTAAGGCACTCCATTCTGATCTAGCCCGCAGGAGCCAGTTGTCTAGGTATGGAAAAACATGCACTTTTTTCCCGCCATAATCTTTGTGAATATTCTTGGGGCCGAAGTGAGGCTGAATGGGAGCACTGCAAGCTGGCAATGAGTGCTTCCCACCACAAAGGAAAGGTACTTCAAATGTTTAGGGTGGATAAGTATGTGAAAATAAGCATCCTGCTGTCATCACTAGAACCAGCCAGTAGAGGGGAAAGGCGCACCCTTACTGGTCCAAGCAAACTACGTTAAGCCACAAAGAGGCCTATACATGACCATTTGAGGAATTGAGGAGCCGAAAACTACAATTCACAGAAGGACTGTAGTCCTTACGGTAATCCTGTGGGAATTCAAAATTTTGCAAGACTTCCCAAGTCCCGGCAGCCGTTTTGTGCTGATGCCTATATAAGGCCACACCCAGTTGAACACATGCCTGGTGTTCGATCTGATCCTGAGTAACATCTTCAGTGGCTAATCGAGGAAGCAACTCGGACAACACGCAGAAAGGAAGTGCAACCAGAAAGAAAGCAAAGTAGATTTAACTGCACAAAGTGATGTCTGAATCATCATGGGACTCCATTCACACTGGCTCCAGGTTATCAACCTGCATGAACATGGAAAAGAAGTTAAGGTAACCACAGGGATACATGGGGGGAGGTCCAGACAGGGTACATGGTCAGAATTTGTGATAATCACTTGTGTTTTCTCGTTGTCATGCCTCGGTGTTCCCCGCGTATCACCCGTTTACGGAGCACGAGGAATTGGAGGTTGCCATGGCGTTTGTTACAACAGCGGCCTCGGCGCATGCAACAAACTATTTTTCCTATGAGCCCGGTATTTATGCCGTTCAATGGTTTACAACGGTGCTCCTAAATAGTTGTTGTCCTGCACAGTACAGTTGCTCCCCGCTACCAGATTCCTTAGAACCTCTTGCTTTCTGGACCTTGACTCTTCGCTACGCAAACAGACTTGGCTCTTCTTGATTCCCCTGCTGTTTCCGACTCACGGCTCCCTGCTTTGGATTGTTTACCCGGCTCCCCTTGACACAGCAAACGTCTATTGGTGATTCTTGGCCTCTGCCTTCATTCATGTTCGTTATCTCGGCTCCTTTTTCCTCATGTGAGCCTTCTGCTGGCTGAAGCTCACACCTTCATTGTGCCCTCGAGCCTCCTTGTCCTTCTCCCTACGTACCTGCTTCCACTACCCCTTTTGCCTTCCTCATCCTCTGGGACGCTATGCTGTAATTTGATGAGGCTTTGCCCCTGAACTTGGAACTTGTTTTATTGTGGATTGCATTTGGATGCTTTGCTCACTATCATCAGGATGGTTTCCCCTGAATTCTCATTGCCCTGTTCTACCCCATTTCTGCTCTTCGCCCGAACTGCTCACACTGCTGGGATACCTTGTATGGCATCTGTATGCTTGTGACTGTGTGCTTGTCCCTATAGTTGCGCCCTCGTGCCACCCGGGTCAGGGTCTCCCTTGGGACCTTACCTTCTGAACTGCTTTCCACCTCCTGGATTCCCTATTGGATACTACCTACAGAACTTCCATCACCTAAGGCTGCTTGCATTACTGCAAGTAGATTTTCCACCTCACCTCACCTTACTGGTCAACAGCTCTGCTGTTGCTCCTGCTTTTTCACTCAAGCCCCTAGCCTGACAGGTATTCCATACCCTGTAAGCTGCGCTCTTGGGGGGAAAAGTCTCCTTTTCATCTCTGGAAAAAGGTCCCAGCTGCCCCTAGGGACTGGGGCTCTTCGACTGTTCTCGATCCCAACCTGATGGTCCACAATACTTGACAGATTTAGGAGCCTATACCAATGCCAAACTGTGATGGATCCTGGGGCGGATCCTATGGCCGCGGTGTTACAAGCCTTCTCGGCCTTCCGCACAGACATGGCGTCTGCCCATGCTGCATTACATAAGTTCATGGACGTTATGCAGAGCCTTGTACACCCGTTGCCTACTGATGAACAATCTGTGGATGGAGCAGCCCCCGCACCACACCAGTCCCACCTACTCAACACCCGGCTCTTGCCCCTGATGTCTTAAACGGGCCGTTTCCTGTAGCTCCACCAGAGCATTTCACTGGTGATCCTAAGACCTGTAGGACATTTATTAACCAGTGTCACTTCCTCTGTCGCCCTTTGGCGTTCCCCAACTCTACCAAAAAGGCAGCGTTCGTATTGTCCCATCTGGGAGGAAGCTCCGCCGCTTGGGCAAATCCACTGTTGGAGTCCAACGATCCGGCTCTGTATGACTTTGATACCTTGCTGAAAGCCTTGAACCTTATTTTTGACGCACGCTATAAAGCCCAGCCAACTGATCTAGAAATCCTAGCCCTCGCACAAGGAAAACGGAGCCTTTTGTCGTACTTTTCCTGGTTCATCGAATTGGCGGCCGACACTACAGGGCCAGAACAAAAAAAGGTGGCAGTCTTTTCTAAAGGCCTCTCTGAGGAGTTGAAGGATGCGCTATCTGTAGTCCTGTCCATTCCCTCTGGTTTGCCGGAACTACTGGACTTAAAAGTGGATGTCCTTCTCCAACATAGACGAGGGGAACGTCGGCATGGGCGTAATTTCAGGGGGGGACGGGGGTGTTTGTCCCCCCCAACTTTCATGGCACACCATTTTGTCCCCATTCATTTGGTAGGGGCACCTTTTCTTCAGATGTCATGTCCCCCCCAACATTTTCAGCAAAGTTACTCCACTGAACGTCGGATCCCTGAAATGCGCCCTGGTAAATCTGACTCGGTTCCCCCGTCTACGCTTGGGGATTCTGGACCCATGCAGTTCGGGGCACTACAGGGGCCCCTGACGAAAGCAGAACGAGAAAGACATATGGCTAATAACTTCTGCTTGTACTGCGGTCAATCCAGCTACTTCATCCGAGTCTGTCCAAAAAGGCCCATCAAACGCTCAGGAAAAACAAGGACTCATCCTTAGATCGGGCCGCAAAGATGCGTCTGCTTTCTGGTGGCTCGGACAATGTACCTACTGCTACCCACGTATACCTGCTGATGTCCTTCACTTTGCCTGATTCGGTGGTTATCACTAATCTGGTTATGATTGATTCAGGAGCAACGTGCAATTATATAGATGCCCAGCTAGCTAAAAGACACGGCTTGTCGGTTGTACCCAAGACCAACCCTGAGGAGGTACATGCAGTGGATGGCTCGTGTCTTGTTTCCAGACAGGTGACTGAACAAACCTGCCCTGTCTTGATGCATACCTCAGAGGGACACTCGGAGTGGATTATGTTTGATCTCATTACTGCACCCCAATTCGGGATAATCCTAGGCCTTCCTTGGCTGCAAAAGCACAATCCCATTATCGATTGGGTTAGGCAGACAGCATGTTTTTCTTCCTCCTCCTGTGTAGGCGAATGCCTTACAGCTCAGGGAGGGGTAGTGTCTTCCCCTTGTTTGGCTTTACTCTCCAGTACGCCTTCAGGCAGTGCTATCACACATGTCGTCCCTTCCGACCTGCCTCAGGCATACTGGGAATATTATGACATGTTCGACAAGGGGCTCTCAGAGCAGCTTCCCCCACACCGGAGCTACGATTGCCCCATCGACCTTGTGCCCGTGTACTCTGCTCCACATGGTCGCATATATTCCCTCACTCAACAGGAAGAGGAGCAACTCAAGGACCACATAGAGAAGTCTTTGGGGTTGGGACACATCAGATCTTGCCCGCAGCCTTGCCTATATTCGTCGTGCCGAAGGACAGAGAATTGCACCCCTGTGTGGACTGCAGAGCCATAAACAACATTACTATTAAAACCCAGTATCCCTTGCCACTCAGCTTGGAGTTGCTCCATTGCCTGCTTCAAACATCTTTACTAAGCTTGACTTAAGGGGGGGCGTACAACCTTGTGAGGATATGGCAGGGCGACGAGTGGAAGCCCGTGTTTAAAACAAAATACAGGCTTTTCGAATACCTTGTCATGCCCTTTGGGTTATGCAAGACCTCTGCCACCTTTCAACACTCTGTAAACAATATATTTCGGGATATACTGGACTGCTACGTAGTAGCTTTACCTAGATGATATTCTTGTCTTCGCTGAGACTGAAGAGCAACATGTACAACACGTATGCACCGTCCTGCAGCGTCTGCGGGAGCACACTCTCTATGCGAAACTTGAGAAGTGTGTCTTCCACGCCACGTCAGTGGAGTTTCTGGGGTCTATGTTATCTTCACAAGGTGTTCACATGAGCAACACCAAAGTACGAGCAGTATTAGACTGGACTGTTCCTACTACTCTGAAAGGCCTTGCAGTTGTTGTTGGGGTTTGCTAACTTTTACAGATGTTTCATCATGTCTTTCTCAGCTATAGTGGCACCCCTGACCCGCCTCACCAGCCCTTCTGTCCCTTTTCTTTGGAACACGGAGGCAAAGTCAGCATTTCAGGCCTTAAAGGAGGCATTCACTTCAGCAACCGTATTGCAACACCCAGACCCTTCTCTTCCATTTGTGGTGGAGGCAGACGCCTCTGGCGTAGCGGTAGGGGCTATATTGTTGCAGAAATGCCCCTCCACAAAACGTCTGCATCCGGTGGCCTACTATTCCAGAACCCTCTCCCCCTCTAAGAGAAACTACACTATAATGGAGCGGGAACTCTTGGCCATTGGGGCCGCTTTTAAGGAGTGGAGGCACCATCTCTTGGGGGCCAGACACCTAATAACGGTATACTCTGACCACCGTAACTTGCAAGCATTGTCACACGCCAAGTGCACTAATGCCCGACACATTTTTTGACATCTGTTCTTCGCAGTATTCGATTTTGTGGTCACCTATAGTCCAGGGCCCCTGCATGGTAAGGCCGATGCTTTGTCACGGATCGGGGGAGTTACAATGATCCCAAGTCCTGCCGAAGGGTTCTGTGATTTGCGTCTGCTCGGTTTCCTCCTCCTTGTTGGATGGCATCCGGCACTGGGTGCAGGATCATTCCACCGACCTCATAGCGTTGAATGCTCGCCTTGTATCAGGGTTACTGTACGTACAAGGATTACTATACATTCTTGATGCCAGAACCGGGCTGGTCACATGACGCTCGATTGACGGCCAACACAGGGCAGGCAAAGACCTATGAGTTGCTCCATAGGTGGTGTTGGTGGCCACGCATGAAACAGGATGTGGTGGAATACAAATCGAGGTGTTCTATCTGCACTCAGTGTAAGGTATGTCCAGGCAAACCTATGGGCCTATTACAAACCATGCCAATTCCCCACCGCCCCTGGTACATGGTCTCCTTAGATTTCGTAGTTGAACTACGTGTGATAAAAGGCATGTCTGCAATTCTTGTGGTGGTGGATGCATTGACTAAGATGGCTCATTTTGTACCTTGTTGGGGTGTACCTTCCGCATCCATACTGGCCTCTCTATTCTTTGACAATATTGTTTGCCTTTTTGGCCTACCTACTATAATCCCGGTTTCGGCTGTCATTAACCAAGACTCTGGGCATGGATGCTCGCATGACCTCCTACCATCCATAGACCAACGGCCAAATGGAACAAGTTAACGCCACCATGGAACAGTATCTGCGCTGCCTCTGCCTGCAGTACCAGTCTGATTGGTTATCGGTTTTGGGGGCAGCCGAATTTGCATATAATAACTCTTGCCACTCTTCTGTGGGCTGTGCACCCTTCTTCGCCTTCTACGGGCAACACGCGAGAGTACTGCTCCTCGTAATGCCCTCTTCCAAGCGAGTTCCAGCTGCTGATGCAGCAAAAGATGCCCTTGCATCTATCTGCTCAGCTGTCGCTCAGCATTTGCTATCCGCTCAGGAACGCACTAAGGCACAGGCTGATAAACATCGTTCCCCATGGTTGTCTACCAAGCACCTGTGCATCCCGGGAAAACGCAAGCTGTTTTCTCACTATGTGGGTCCCTATCCCATTACCAAACGCATCAATGCTGCTGCTTTTCGTTTGGCTGTTCCATCACGTTGGCTGATTCATCCTGTATTCCATGTCTCTTTACTCCGACCCTATGTAGCGTGCACCAGACTCCCCATTTCACCTGCTCCCGTTGCCATAGAGGGTGAGTGCATATACGAGGTACAGGCTATATTGGACACCCGGGTTACCCGAGGTACCCGCTATTATTTGATTGGAAGGGCTATGGGCCAGAGGACATGACCTGGGAACCGGATGTTAATATCCACGCCCCACGACTGTTGCATGCTTTTCATGTCGCTGAGTTGCGCTCCTCTCAGGGATGGCCTCCTTTGCGGCGGGGTACATGCCTCGGTGTTCCCTGTGTATCACCCGTTTACGGAGCATGAGGATTTGGAGGCTGCCATGGCGTTTGTTACAACAGCAGCCTCAGCGCACGCAACAAACTACGTTTCCCATCAGCCCTGGCGTTCATTGATCGTGTGGAATGCTACGCGCTGTGCATTGCAAGCCCAGTATTTATGCTGTTCAGTGGTTTACAACAGTGCTCCTAAACCGTTGTTGTCCTGCACTGTATAGTTGCTCCACGCTACCCGATTCCTTGGAACTTCTTGCTTTCTGGACCTTGACTCTTGGCTACGCAAAACAGACTTGGCTCTTCTTGATTACCCTGTTGTTTCCTACGCACAGCTCCCTCCTTCGGATTGTTTCCCGGCTCCCCTTGACACAGCGAATGTCTACCGGTGATTCTTGGCCTCTGCCTTCATTGATGTCCGTTATCTCTGCTCCTTTTTCCTCACGTGAGCCTCCTGCTGGCTGAAGCTCACACCTTCATTGTGCCCTCGATCCTCCTTGTCCTTCTCCCTATGTACCTGCTTCCACTACCGCTTTTGCATTCCTCATCTCCGGGACGCTATGCTGTAATTTGATGAGGCTTTGCCCCTGAACTTGGAACTTGTGTGTTATTGTGGATTGCACTTCGATGCTTTGCTGACTACCATCAGGATTGTTTCCCTTTTTTCCCCCTGGATTCTCATTGCCCTGTTCTGCTCCATTTCTGTTCTCCGCCCGAACTGCTCACGCTGCTGGTATATCTTGCTTGGCATCTGGATGCTGGTGGCTGTGTGAGTGTCCCCTTAGTTGCGCCCTCGTGCCACCCGGGTCAAGGTCTCCCTTGGGAACTTACCTTCTGATCTGCTTTTCACCTCCTGGATTCCCAATTGGCTACTACCTACAGCACTTCATCAGCGCATGCTGCTTGCATTACTGCAAGTAGGTTTTCCACCACACCTCACAGGTCATGAGCTCTGCTGTTGCTCCTGCCTTTTCACTGAAGCCCCTAACCTGACAGTTATTCCATACCTTGCAGGCTGCGCTCATTGGGGGAAAAGTCTCCTTTTCATCTCTGGAAAGAGGCCCCAGTTGCCCGTAGGGACTGGGGCTCTTCATCTGTCCTCGATCCCGACCTAAAGGTCCACGATACTTGATACTTGCCATATTCAGGGTTGCCAAGAGGACATAGTAAGAGCCCTGCAGACCCGGGGTTACTGTCCAGGAAGGGCACTCAACAAAACCCTACTCCTTTGAGCTAGATACACAGGACACATTGTTTTCTCACAGTACCTGGGATATCTTCACTTAGGTGTCATGGTGTAAACTTCAGCCCAGACCAGAGACTAACGTCCTTTGCTCTGCCCCCTAGGAGAAGCCAACCTGTCAAACAAGGTATCAGCCAATCCTGATTTTTCAAGGCTTGCAAGATTTATCCCAAAGTGACCATCTTGAATCGATTCTTTCAGAGGAGCTTCTTGAGCAGTCTGAGATCTAAAATGGGCCTGAGTCCACCATCGTTCTTTCCACACTTCCTATGTTGGTTCAAGCTCCACTGCTCCGTTCAGCAGCAGCCTAGCTATCTCCTCCAATAGGAGTGGTTATAACAGTGGCAAACATAAATTGGGTAGGGGTTTAGGGGAGGCTGGAGGGGCTTTCCAAGAAAGACAGTCAGTATCCTGGTCTACTAACGCATCTGTCAGAAGTAATTAACTGCCATTCGTCCTTGAAAAGGTTAAGCCTGTACCCCACAGGAGTTTCATGATGTAGTACAGCAGGCAATTTAACAGGATTTTAGAGTCTGAGGACCAGACAAAACTGATGGCTTTGAATTTTGACTGCCTCTTCCCATGGATGATCGAAAAATGCCCCTTCTCTGCAGAAGTTATTATCTCTTTGTAATCTCTATACTTTTCGACTGAAAGTAATACAGTCTACATATCCCCCTTCCCAAAGCAGTTGTGGGGTTTCACCCACCTTTGAACAAAAAAGTCAAAGCCATCAAATGGCATGTCTAATAATTTTGATTGAATATCCTGCATCAAATTAGCTTTACGCATCAATGAATGCCTTCTCACTACCCTTGCTGTGCCCATTGAACTACTGATGCAGTCAGTAAAATCTAAGTCTACTTTCAAGATGTTTCTGGTAGTGTCTGGTAGTGTCTTTGCCTTCCTGCACCAATTGTTGGAATGTCTTTTGCATGCCTGGAGGAAGATTTGTTAACACTGAATCTGAAATCTACGCTGGGGATGTGGCTATCAGCCATGGTGTGAGGTTGCTTTTGGAGGAACTCCTGCCTGATCCTACAAACTCCGGTAAATAGGCAGAAACGCAGCACTGAAGAGTACTGGAACAGATGGCTGGTCCTGTTAGAAATGGCAGTGAATGGTTTCTGAGCAGCAGAACTATCCCAGGCGAGGGTACGTGCAACAAAAGCGTTCCGGAATTATGCGACTACGTGAGACAAAGGAAAGGGGAACACTAGTTATTCCGCCACAAGCACCTGCACCGTGACATTATCCCCAGCGACCAAAGTGTAAGATTTCAGAATAGCCATGTCGCAACGAAATGCTCTGGCAAGAAAGTGGCTGCGGCTTCGTAACAAAGTAGCATTGGGGAGAGGACGTTTGGCGGGTTAAGGTGAGCCTGCGCGCTGATGTGAGTACGGGACAGTTGGTCCTGTAGTGGCCCACACTGTTCGGGACCACAAACCAGAAGTGCAGGGAGAGCGAATGTGAGGCGGAAGGCGAGGAGTAGCAGCCGGAGAAAAAAGACACTCACACATGGGTACGGAGAGTCTGCTCTGGGTGGAGACCCCGGCTAGAAAATAAGAGGCACACTGCCGGTGGCCGGCGTAGTTGTAATCACACCCCCATACCCATAAGAGGGTGCACAAGTCCTTCAAGAAGCAGGTGGAACACTGGGCATATGGTTGATTAGTGGCAGAGTGCCGGCCTGCGAAGAGGAGCAGGGGAGAGGTGCAGCCCATCCGAACAGTGACTGTACGTTGGGCTCGCATCGGCCCAACACTGCTGAAGGCCCATTATACCTCTGATGTTCCCTCGCACATGCATCAGGAAGATTAGAGCCCTAAAGAAGCAGAGGGCACGTTGAGCTTAGGGGCAGGATATAAACCCAATCGGGGTGTATGTGTTTCTGTGCTGACACTTGGCCCAAGGGCATATGGGAAGACCTATTACAGCTGCACTGAGCATTAATAAAGGGTGTGCCTGGAGAATGCCGTGATCAAGAAGGAACGTGCAAGGGGATGTATGCCCTGTAGATGAAAGCATACTGAAGGGCCGCCTCAGTGGATGGTTGACAGATAGTAAAATTAGCGTTGCCTCAAAGGCTGCACACACCCTGGCATAGCATGATCGAAGGAGACCTTGGAGGGTATTGTTCCAGCATAGAAGGCGGGGGACACTCAGTCTGTGACTAGCCGGCTGGGCTCCCCCAAGGTATCTGCATTGTGGCTCACCCATCCTGATCCCGCTCCTGAGTAAAGCGTAGACAAAGCCGGTGGGACGTCCAGGAAGATAACGCACAGTGTAGTGCCATGGCGCTACAGGCAAGGAGCGCCTGGCACTACAACAGCCGCATCTACACAGCAGATCTAACAACGCCAAACTTTAACAAGCTGGATGCCTCCCAAGGCTGCCAAAGTGAAGGGCAACCAAAAAACACTCATCAATTACACTATACCCCCACACCAAAAGCCTAAAGACAAGATGGCTGCTATGTGTGACCACGAGGGGGACGTTGGAGAAGCCAACAATCAGATCCTAATGGCTATTGCAGAATTAAAATCAACACTCCGTGCCAAGATCGACGAAGTAATAGTCGATGTCGGGTTGCTACGTCAGGATGTGCTGAAATTATCGGAAAGCACCACGGAATTGGAGTCCCAACTGAAAGACAACAAGGCAAAGGCATAGGACAAGGGCACCCAGATCCACATTCTGCAACAAAAGGTCAACCTCCTATAGAGTAGAGCAGAAGATGCGGAAGGGAGGGCACTAAGGAACAACCTACGTGTGGTCGGCCTACCTGAGGGAGAGGAGGGCGCAAACACCATGACTTACATTAAAAATGTATTCTTGCAAGACATTGGACCCAGGAACCTCTCCCAAGGGTTCACAATTGAAAGAGCAACTAGGGCACTTGTCAGGAAGCCGCCGCTTGGAGCGCTTCCATGTCCGATATTAGCGAAAGTTCTAAAATACAGAGACAGAGAGAAGATCTTGTCTCGGCACATTGCAAAGGGCATCGGCACATATGGCGGTATACCCGGATTACACATTTCAGGTCCAGAAAAGCAAAGCGCAGTTCTCATTGACCAAAGCCAGGCTCTGCAAGGCGGGCCTAAAATATATCTAATGATAGGCTTAAAGTTCTGCACGAAAACAGCTCCCTTTTCTTTGAACAACCAGAAGATGTACAGGCCCACAAACCTGGTTTTGGAGGAGATACTGGGAGACCTTCCCAGATTGGATGGAGAAATGGTCAGGGTGCTAGACGCCCCCATAACGGCTGAGGAACTGATTAATACTATATAGGCACTACCTACAGGGAAAACCCTGGGCTCGGATTTTACCCTGTGAGTTCTCTTGAACGCCTTGATTGAGGCGTATTATTCTGGCCTCCTTCCGCTCAGTCTGAGAGAATCAACAATATTACCCCTGCTGAAGCCCAATAAGCCTCTAGAGAAATGTGGCTCATATAGACCTTTGTCTATGCTTAACCAGGACAGCAGAATTCAGACAGCGACATTGGCCAATAGGTTAAAGAGAGTAATACACACATTGGTACACCCCAATCAGACAGGCTATGTACCAGGCAGGAACATGTCCTGGAACCTTTGGAACCTTAGACATCTACATCACACCATGCACAGCACAGCCTCCTGGGAAATGCTGTGTGCTATAGCTGCTTAGACGTGATAAAGGCATTCAACTCCATTAAGTGACATTGGCTACACACCACCCTACGGAGGTTGGGCTTCGGCTCGCACTATTTAAGATGGGTGGAAATCATATAGAAGGATCCGGATGGGCAATCACTTCTCTAAGTTGCAGAAAGGCACTAGACAGGGCTGCCCTTTGTCCCCGCTGCTGTACATTCTAGCAATGGAGCCGGTGGCCGCGTACCTAAAATCAGAGTACATTACAGCGGGTATACCGGTAATGGGAACACACTACCTGATCGTCATGTATGCAGATGACACGCTCATATACGTGCAAAACCCTCAGATTTTGGGTATCACAGTTATCATGGAAAAGTACTCTCTGTTCCCATTGGCAGCACTGGCTACATGATCCAACAACCTGCCAGTGCAGGCCTTGCAGTGGAGTGCCACCACATTTCGCTACCTGGGGTGAACATTTTTCATGATCCGGCCACGGAGCATGACAACAACACGCAGATGGCCCTGATGGGGATACGGAACTCCATGACTTTCTGGAAGAAGTTGCCCCTGTCAGTTATGGGAAAGGCGGCACTGCTAAAATCGTTGCCCTGCCTAGGCTCCTTCACTACTTTGCGAACATCCCATACAATATTTCTAAGGCCTTCTTTAAAGCGTTAGATTCCTTCTGTAGGGAATTCCTATGGCACGGTGGCAGATGTCAGATTGCTTTAGCCTCACTACAGGGACCTTATGAGGAGGGGGGCATCAGGGTCCTGCATTTTGAGCTGTACTATATGGCAGGGAAGCTCCAATTTGTGGTGGGCTGGCTAGCTGATAAACCCAACCTAGACACCAAGCTCGTACAACAAGCAGCGCCACACTCCTTCCTGAAAGAGTTCTTGTGGCACAAACGGTTGCAGATAAATCGCCAGCCATACCTGGTGACATTGGGAATACAGCTGTGGGATAGGGCGCTAGCTTTAATAAAAATGAAGGACCCATTTTTGGTACAGATTCCCCTGGCTGCTCTTGCCCCGGAGGAATCTCAGGTGCTTCGGGGTATCTGGACACACTGGGAATCCAGGGGCATTGCTACAATTGGGGACCCGCTTACAGATACCTCCTTTGTACCCTTCCTGAAATTGGTCAATACCACGGGGTTCCACCATGGTCAGTACCTGTTATACTGCACTATAAAAAACCTGATTGCATGTAGATTGCCAATGTACATAGAAACCGCAGATGCACTCGTCTCGATTGACACCATGTATGACATAGCCGAGGGCCCACAAACGATCTCTAGAATAATATATGGGTTCCTCCTGGAGAGTGGCCCCTCCCCCAATGCAATCATAAAGTCCCTGTGGGAGGCAGACCTGGGGTTTTCGTTCCTGGATGCGTGTTGGGCTCAGATACTGCTGTATCACAAGAGTGTGTCGCGGAATTCGAGGTTGCAATTGATCCAATTGTATGTAACGCATAGAGCATACTTGACCCCCCTCTCAAGATATCAAAGTTCCCTGGGGCCGCGGTACAAAATTGGCCGAAATGTGAAGCCACAGACGCGGATATGTTGCACATGTTCTGGTCCTGTCACAGCATAGCGCAGTATTGGGGGGCGATAACGGATAGAATGCACAAGAGTGGTCTTAACATAAATCCACTCTCGCCCGAGGCTTTCTTGCTTGGTCGCTTTACATGCTCCAAACATTTACGTCATGTTTCTAATATTAAAGACTTGGTGTTTATACTGGGCAAGCGACGAATATCGATGGCCTGGAAGTCTGCTTTGTGCCCTTGCTTAGAAGATTGGTGGCGAGACCTTAAAAATTGGACACAAGCTGAGACAATGGTCTGACTGAAAGCAGCGCATGTGAGCCCCTCTGACACAAAAGCTGTGATTACGGCATGGACTACACTTACACAAACACTGTTCACATTGGGTACCCCGGGGCCTGAGCCGGGACAAGGGCCCCCTGTGACTGCGCAAACGAACCGGTCACAGCACTGACTTGTATGGTGGCAGCAATGAGACCTGATTAGCAACATGGGGGGTGGGGTGGAGTAGAGATAGGAGAGGGCGGGTGATTGGGTAGTTAACGTTTATGTGTGAAGTTTGTCAGGCCGGTTGGATTGTATTTGTATGTATTTGCACTTATAATGCACCAAAAGTCAGCAGGCATTGTTAAAGATTTGTTAACGGAAATGTGTATTAACTTACAAAGGGTCGCTCAATGTATATGTTTGTCTACTAAAATCAATAAAGCCTGTTTAAAAAAAAGAATCTGAAATCTACCAAAGTGAATGAGACTATCTTGTCAGCGTACAGGTGACATTCACTGTTCTTAGTACTAGCCTTCATGTTGAAAAGTGTTTTCTTCCCCATGCATCTAGCTTTTTAGATTGCCTATCAGGAAGTACTGATAGGAATGCTGTAGATTTAGAGCCTGCTGTAGCCCCTTGGAGAACCTGTCACCTGTAGGGTTAGGCATGTAAGGAAAATTGAGGATCTCCAGGGCCATTCTATGTTTTTGGGTGATGTACTTGTCAACAATTGGTGAGGAAGCTAGTTTCCCCTAAACAGGTTTCAAAACTTGTATCAGTGCCACTAAATGGTAGGACCGGAACTGCTCTAGCCACTGCACCCTTGACTGAGCCAAAATGCTGGCCTAAGGCAGAAATGGGTACAAGACCTATTTCAAAATCAAGGGACGTGTCTAGTCCATTTGCCTCTTGTGGATCTTTTTATCACTGCAAAATAAAATCCAAAGCATGGGTGTCCAAATGTTCTTCTGGCCACTCCTGTCTTGGAATGCCTGCTGTCAATTGCAAGCCTGGGGGAACTTTTTTCCTCCTCTTCAAAAATATCTTTGGCTGCGATGTATCTGAAATAGTGGGATGTTTTTCCCTTGCCATCTGCATTTTCTTTGCCATGTAAGGTTATTTCTGGCCTATAGATGCAAAGTATTCCTCAGGGGTATATGCGAGCAAGGAGTTAGGGAGAGAGGAGAGACGTGATCGTCATGGGATGGGAAATCATTCTAGGCAGAGGGCAAGGTGTGTAGTTCTGTAGCAACTGCACACCTCCGGCCCTTACTGATTTCTGCAACCTCTCATTTGCCTCTGGATCTTTCCCCTCCCTTCTGAAGCACTCCCTTGTGCATCCTCTCCTTAAGAAACCCACAGCTGATCCTTCTTGTCCGGCTACCTATCGCCCAATTTCTATTACTCCTTTTTAGGTAAACTCCTGGAAAAGCTGGTCCCCTCTCAGCTTAACCTTCATTCCGATTTTGTTGGTTCTCTCCATGATCACCAATCTGGCTTCAGAGTGGCCAGAAGCACGGAAACTGCTCTCCTGAATATCCGCAAAGATTTGCTCTCCAACCTTGACTCTAACATTCCCTCTGTCCTCATCCTACTTGATCTCTCCTCTGCTTTCAACACAGTCAACCATACCACCCTGCTCAACCGTCTCAGTGACAACCTGGGTATCACCGATCAGGCTCTGGCCTGGCTGACCTCTTTCCTCTCTGATCGACCCTCCCAGGTACAACTTGGGTCCTTCCTATCTTCTATCTGCCTTTCTACCTATGGTGTTCCCCATGGGTCTAACCTCTCGCCTGGCTTTTCAACCAATACCTGGCAACTCTTGCCTACTGCATTTCCATTTTCTGCTCTAATTTTCATTGCTATGCTGATACCCAACTCATTTTTGGGCTTCCTTCAGCCACCTCCTCTCCTTCCCTCATCTCTGATTGCCTAATCGCCATCCAAAATTGGTGTGCCGCAAACGATCTCTGTCTAAATGCCAACAAGACTGAGATCCTCCTCATTGGTACACCTTCACCATCCTTTCCCGTCACTCTCTGGCCGGCCTCGTTTGACCCTTCTCCTACCCCTACCTGCGAGGCTGAGAACCTCTGTGTCTTCTTTGACTCCACATTTTCCTTCTCCTCCCACATCTCTGACGTCTCAAAAAAGGCAAACCTCTTACTGCACCTCCTCAGAGGTACTCTGCCTTTCCTCTCCTTCCCCCAGAAGCTCACTGTCTCCCAAGCTCTGGTTCTCTCTAGGTCGGACTACTGTAACAGCCTCTTCCTAAATCTACCTGCATCCACTCTCCAGCCTTTACAACTAATCCAGAACAGGACTGCAAGACTTGTCCTTAGCCTCAAGCCCTGGGATCATACCTCTCCAGCTCTGAAATCCCTTCATTGGCTCCCAGTGGATGCAAGGATTACATTCAAAACCCTCTGCATTGTTCACAAGGCTGTCTGGGGCCTGGGTCCAAAATTCCTTCAACTATACCTCCGTAAATACCTCCCCTCTCAAGCCCTTCGCTCCTCTACTTCTAGCTCCCTCAGGGTCAGTCGTTTTTCAAAGAAACGAGCTGCGGGTAGATCTCTGTCTTCGGCTGGGGCCTCCCTTTGGAACAGCCTCCCTGCCACCTTGAAACTTGAGGATAACCATCTCCAGTTCCGGAAGCTCCTCAAGACCTTCCTCTTCGCTTCTGCCTTTACCCCTCTTCTCCCCTGCTGATCTGTTTTCTCTCTCGGCACTGTGCACCTGGCCACCCTCTGTCCTTCAGGCCCAGGTACCTGCTCACCCTGCCACCCTCCTGCACTGCCTCCAGGCCACTCCTTGCACTGGGGTCTGTATCTGTACCCATACAGTCACTCTTCTGCACTTATCAGATAATACCACCTTTATTTATTTATCTTATTTATTTATTATGCTCTCTCCCCTGTTCCGCACTTTCCACCTCTCCCCCTTCCATGCACTTTCCCGCATTTTTCCCTTTCCCATGCACTTACACGTTCTTAATGTCACTGGGCCTAGTAAGATCGTTTGTTTTTGTTCTCCCATGTTCCCCTCCCTTTCCCTGGTCGCGCTCTGAAACACTTGTGTATGAGCGTGATGTAAATAAAATATCATATCATATGACCTTGAGCCATAGACAGTTCATCAATGTAGAATAATATAGGTGTATAGCACAACAGAGCAAAGCAGTGCTTAATGAAGGGATAGTGTTTAATTCCTAGCCTGGATCTGACTTTGAAAAACAATGCCTGTATGCAAATTACACATCTACTGAGTTTCACTTTGTTTGCATATTGTGTCTTGTGGTCTCTTTCTCAACCCATCCCTTGGGGGTATTAGCATTCTCATACACGAGACAGTGTGGGGGCGTCATTCTAACCCTGCCATTCACAGCAGAATGATGGGCAGATCCAGCCCCACTCCTCACCCACTCCAGTGACTTCTGACCGATAAGTGGGTGTCAGGTAATTTTCAGGACTCAGACAGATGATCTTTGTATTTCAAAGGGTTCTGTAGCTTGTAACAAGTCAGACAATCATGCCTGTATCATTAAGACAGAAGGCACTGCAGAAGAGAAGCCCTCAGTCACCCCCACTGTTCAGGGTTGTGTCGGCTATTTAACACACAACTGGGCTACTGAAAACCATTTGCCCTGAAAATTACGGGCGTGTGTTCGTTGAGTTTTTTGGTGCTTTTTTTGGGCTTCTCTGCACAGTTTTGAAAATAAAATGTTTGTTGACACATCACTACATATCCATATATTATTAAAGCAAGGAAGTCAAAAGAATATTGAGAACCAAAGTATACATGTAAAACCTTAAGAAAACACAATTGAAGAAATAAGGGGCTGGGGCAAATGTCCAATGAGTGATAAGATTGATATGTAGGGGGGTGTCAGCATAAAGGAGGTTATGGGACTCACCTCACCATACAACAGGAAGCTCATTTATTACTTAATACCGTCACCTACATGTCGGACAGCTCCGCAGAACACACTGCACACAACCAGCAAGGCTCTTTTGCAGCAAAATAAAGATTTCACTGCGAGAGAAAATCATGGGTCACACGCAGTGTGCTCCGCACAGCCGACCAGCACGTACATGGAGGTTAGGAAATCACAAGTTAGGACAACCCCTCAGAAGGCTCAGGTGAGGAGGAGGTTGGGAAAGGAGAGTATTCACCTGGTGAGCCTGACAGTATACAACGCCAAAAGACCCCCATGGCATCCTTGGAGCAGTATCAGGAGTTGGTGGTGGCGATGCAGAACCTTACGGTTGAAGTACAGGCATTGAAAGCAGAGAATGTAACTTTAAGACAGCAGGTAGTCCTGCAAAGAGATGACCGGGGAGATCTACCCCCTATGGCCCTGTCGTTTGGGAAATATGATGGGCATCCTGGAGGTCTCAAGGAGTTCTTGGACGCCTGGCAGGTGTATTTCGCATTCCATCCCTACGCCTACAAGACAGCCCGGTCCAGAGTGGGATTCATCATAGCTAACCTGATTGGTAACGCCTTGGCTTGGGCCACTCCGTTGGTCACAAACAATGACCTTGCGCTACAAGATTACGACCGCTTCACACAATTGTTCAAGGAGAGATTCGATCGGCCAGAGGTCCTGTACACTTCTTTTGAGGCCATTCTGGATGTGAGACAGGGCACTACAGATGTCCAAACCTACTTATCCCGTTTTATCCGGCTTGCCACAAAGGCAGACTGGCCGGACTCTGCCAAACAGACTTTATTCCGGAAAGGCCTTCATGAGGATATCAAGGACAAGCTGGCTCGGATTGCTCGCCCGTCGTCCTTTCAGGAACTCACTACTATAGCCTTACAGATTGAATTCCGTCTTAACGAACGACGACAAGAAAGGAGAAGACCTCGTCCACTGACTACCACACCTCTTTCCCAACCTTCCTGAGAAAACACCAGAGGGGATGAACCCATGCAGATCGGAACAACCAGGGGGCCTTTAACTCCAGAAGAACGAAGAAGACGCCGCAAAGCAGGACTGTGTATGTACTGTGGCTCTTCCAAGCATCTAGTTCGCAACTGTCCAGAAGTACCTCCTCGGCGAAAGGAAAACTCCAGCCCCCGAACCTATGCAAGGGAGGTGTCGGGGGAAGCAGTTACAGCCCTTGCTTCTTTACAAGACCAATAACAGGGGGCGAAGACAATAGACTCATGGTCTTCAAGGTCCAACTCTGGATAACGAGTCCTGAGCCCATCGAGGTGTTGGCAATGCTGGACTGCGGGGCCGCAGGGAATTTTCTTGACATAGACTGGGCCAGGAAGAACAAGGTGCCCGAGCGCCTCAAGAACAAACCCATTCCAGTGGAAGGAGTGGACGGTACTCCTCTGTCCTCAGGGCCCATAGTCAAGGAGTCCGTTCCCTTACAGATGAAGATGGGACAGCATACAGAAGACATGGTATTTGATATGATTAAGGCGGCACACTTTCCGTTGGTCATCGGAATTCCCTGGCTTCGAAGGCACAACCCTTCAATTGACTGGTGCACAAACAAGGTGTGTTTTGATTCGGATAATTGTCAAGTACATTGCATGGAGGTCCCTAACCTCCAGATTGGAGTAGAAGTGATGAGTAATCCAAAAAAGAAGACATTATATTCTATCCCACTTCAGTACCAGGAATACGCTGAAGTCTTCAAAGATATATTGCCAAGAGTTCTTCCTCCCCACAGGTTGGAAGATTGCGCCATCAACATCGAGCCTTCCTCTCAAGTTCCGTCCTCTCAAGTTTCGTTTGGTCGGATGTACCCTTTGTCTTTGCCTGAAAAGAAGGCTTTAAGAGACTAGACGCTCACCTCCAGAACGGACTGATCCAAGAATCCAGGTCATCTTGCGGAGCTTCACTGTTCTTTATACCTAAAAAGGACTCAGCAGAACTCAGACCCTGCATAGATTACCGGGGGCTTAATCAGGTAACGGTTAGAGACCGCTACCCCATGCCCTTGATAAGGGACGTTCTGGAAGCAGTTCAAGGAGCACAGTTCTATACCAAATTGGACCTCAGGGGAGCCTATCATCTTCTGAGGATCCGTAAGGGTGATGAGTGGAAGACTGCCTTTCGGACACCTTTAGGTCTCTTCGAGTATAAGGTGATGCCGATCGGGCTTGTGAACGCTCCCGCCATATTCCAGCGGTTTATGGACAGGATATTTTCAGACTTGTTGTTTGTGTCAGTAGTGGTTTACTTGGATGAAATTTTGGTGTACTCACGCAGCCTTCCAGAACACAGGGATCAGGTCAAGGAAGTATTATCCCGTTTACAGGCCAACCAACTATTATTCAAGCCCGAGAAGTGTACTTTTGAAGCCAGGTCAGTATCTTGTCTGGGCTTTATTCTCTCTGCGTCAGGAGTACAGATGGACCCAAGTAAGATACGTGCTATCCAAGACTGGAAAGAACCCCAAAATGTCAAGGAGATACAAAGATTCCTAGGGTTGGCGAACTTTTATAGACAATTCATTCCAAATTTTTCCCAGCTAGTACAACCCATCACTCATCTGCTCAAGAAGGGCGTCAGGTTTTCATTTGATCAAGACCAGAGGGAGGCCTTCCGGTGTTTAAAGGAACATTTCTCTACACCCCCTATTCTAGTCCAGCCAGATCAGAACCAACCCTTTGTCCTTGAGACCGATGCCTCAGCTGGAGCAGTAGGAGCAGTGCTATTACAAGAGGCAGAGGACGGACTGGAACATCCAGTCGCCTACTATTCAAAAACATTGTCTAGCAGTGAGCAGAACTACTCAGTCCTCGAAAAGGAACTATTGGCCATGAAGCTGGCATGCCAAGAATGGCGCCATTTACTACAAGGGGCAAACCATAAGTTCCTTATTCGCACTGACCATAGGAATTTAAAGCTACTCCAACAAATGGAATGCACCAATTCCCGCCATGCCCGCTGGGCATATTATTTCTTACAGTTTGATTTTTGTCTTACCTACATACCTGGTACCGAAAATCATGTTGCTGATGCCCTATCCCGGAGCCAAGGTGAAGAACCCACCAAGGCCCAGGGTCATGAATTACTGCTCTCTAAGGCACTAGGAGTGTCCACCGTGATCCCTTTCTTGCATGAACTCATGGAGCAATATAAAGAGGAAGAAGCACTGCCCCGATCAGTCATTCAAGACCAGAACGGTTTGTACTACCTAGGGAAGGCTCTCTATATCCCTTCTAAGACCCCGCAGAGCCAGATACTCAAGTGGTGCCATGACTCTCAGTTGTCGGGTCATCCTGGCATACGCAAGACGCGGGATCTCATATGTCGACAATTTTGGTGGCCCACTCTCCGCAAGGACGTAGACAGATACGTCTCTTCATGTCCGGTGTGTGCCCGTAGCAAGAATCCTACAGGGAGACCGATTGGCTTGCTACAACAGCCAAAGGTACCAGGAAGGGCTTGGGAACATATCTCCACAGACTTTATCGTGGAGCTGCCCCTCTCAAAGGGAATGAATACCATCATGGTAACTATCAATTCCTTGAGCAAACTGGCGCATTTTTCAGCCTTACCCCATCTACCATCGGCTCCAGAGATGGCAGCGGTATTCCTAAGGGACATTGTCAGACTACATGGCCTGCCTAGGACTATAGTCTCAGACAGAGGATCCCAATACACCTCTAGATTCTGGACCACCTTATGCCAACAGCTAGGTATCGACAGAGCATTGTCATCGGGTTACCATCCGCAGAGCAATGGTCAGACCGAGAGACTAAACTCCACCCTTGAACAGTACCTTAGATGTTTTTGCTCTAATAAGCAAGAAGAATGGGTATCCTTTCTCCCTCAGGCGGAATTTGCCTATAACAATGCTCTTCATACATCCATCCGAATGAGCCCATTCCTCTGTACTTACGGGTACCATCCAAACCCCTTGCCATGGTTAGGTATGCCTTCCACCAGGACTCCTGCTATTGATAGCCTGTTGGTGGAACTCCTAGAAGTTCAGAAGACTGCCAAAAGGGCACTGGAGTCCAGCAGACAGATGCACAAGAAGTGGGCAGACCGGAGGAGAACTAGTAGTCCGACCTGGAAGCCCAACCAGTTAGTCTGGTTGTCTACAAAGTTTTTGCCAAAATGGGTCCCTGCTGGCAAATTTGCACCACGATATATAGGGCCTTTCCCTGTTCTCTCACAGATCAACCCGGTTGCTTACAGACTTAAACTACCGGACAGACTCCAAAGGGTGCATTCAGTCTTCCATACCTCTTTGCTCAAAGAATACCAGACGGACCCATATGCACGAAGGCTGTCTAACAAAAACCCTTTACACCCACCTGTTCAAGAGGAGTATGAGGTAGCTTATCTGGTGGACTCACGCTACCGTAAGGGAAGACTTCAATATCTGGTACACTGGAAGGGTTATTCTCCGGAAGAGAGAACGTGGGAACCTAGAGGTCATCTCCATGCCCCTGGGCTCATTCAACGTTTCCACCGCCTCCACCCAGGGAAGCCCGGAGGGCCCCCGAAGAGAAAGGGGTATACTGTCAGGATTCGCCCATGGAAGCTGTGGAGCTCATGGCGTATCTGATACTAGTATACTCTTGGTCTAGTCCTCACGCAACATGGCGTCTCTGGACTATAAGACACAACCACGCCCCTTTCCTGGCACGTTGTATCTGTGTATTCCTTCAGACTCTTCAACGCTGCGAGCTACGGACCGTCCTTCCACAGTTCTTCCCAGAGTTTCCCGCTTAGCCTTTGGCTATCCTTGCTTCATTTTTCTGCCCAAGAGTGTTTCCCCTGCCTCCGTTCAGTCTGCCCTTCATTTCCTCTTTTCTCACCCTTCTTGCCTGTGTTCTAGTTTCTGCCTTCCTTCGTTACATTCTTTCTGTCCTGTCTGCTCGTTCTGTATTTCGCACTTACTTGGTGTTGTTTCAGCGGTATTGTTTCTAGTTTCTTTCCCTGACCGCGGCACTATTTTTCCTTTCATTTCACAGTGCCGCGGCACTCCCGTCTTGTTCGCGGTTGCAGAGCTGTTTATTTTAGGCATCCGCGATCTCGACTTGGGTGCCTTCACTCCCTGGGTCCTGCCAGAGCTCTCGGTAAGTGGGAACTGTTTCTGTATATATCTCCTTTCTTTCTTCCAAGATCCTAGTATTACCCTCTTCAGACTCCTATCGAAGTCCAAGCTTCCTTATACCGTTCTCCGCTACATAACCGGAGGATGCTCAGTAAAGACTCCAATTTATCTACAGTCTGGACTATCCATCTGAAAGAAGAAATACATCCTACCAGGGTTTTTTGTGCCTTTTTGGCTTTTTCCCTGCCACTGGAGGTCTGGCTCCTCGGGGTTCCCCTTGGACAGGTGTTCCTTCCCTGTCAAGGTGGCCTCTGAGGGAGCCAGGCCTTATTTACGCGATAACAAAAAGAAGACATCCCAAAGGCAGTCGCCTGTCGAAGACAAGAAAGCTAAGAGAAGACCCACCACAGAAACCAAGGACAACCCCTCAGAAGGCTCAGGTGAGGAGGAGGTTGGGAAAGGAGAGTATTCACCTGGTGAGCCTGACAACCATATCTCGCACCTGCTGGCAGTTATAGCGGATGAGGGGTACTGCTAAGCTTGACATTGAAAACAGTGGATGTAATAGTCTACTTATGTAGAGATTAGGTAGCTCGCCCAGAATCACTCAATGTGGTCAATTGATTGTGGTCAATTGATTACTTTCGATTGAAAACTAGGATGACTTGCACTAATGTGCAGGGTGGCCCTATGCAAAATGGTTATTCTCCAGAGACTCCTTTACTATTTTACTAACATACCGTATGTAATAAATAAGGTATTTTTTTGAGATGTTAGATGAGCGAGTGGGGGAGCTTTTGTGGTGCTCAGGGAGAAGGAGGGTCTCCATGGCGATGCTACACCGTCTGCGCCAAAGCGGTGGGTTAAATTTACCCGACTACGAGAGATACTTTATGGCGGCCCAATTGCATGCGGTGCTGTTATGGACGGACCCCGGGGGGGAGCTATTACAGGGATTGTTGGGAGGCCTACCGGTCCATCGAGGGGTGATAGAGCTATTGTGGGGAGGCAGTGGGGGAGGGGGACCACAAATGTCTTTAGGGTGGTAAGGGAGATTTGGAAGAAGGTTCTGAAGAGAAAGAAGGAGCTAGGACTTTATAGTGCAGACCTACTGTGGAGTGCGGATCAGGAGCTTTGGGGGGCGGTGCGAAGGATGGTATGCACAAGATTGATGGAGGGTGGTTAACATCAGTGGGGGCCTTGTTTGAGGGGGGCAAGTTTCCTCCATTTGAGGAATGTAGGCAGCGGTATGCGGTTCCTAGGTGACAATTCTTAGCGTATGGAGCAATGGTGGCGCACTTGGCAAAATTGTGGGCGGATATCCCGGAGGAACCAGCCGTGGTCCCGCTGATGCAAGTATTGCTATCCCAAGAAGGGGGAGAGCTAGGATCTCCCGGATTTAACCAGCAATAGGGGAATTGTTCCCTGTGAAGGAACTGGCAGTTAAGGCCAAGTGGGAAAGAGACGCAGGGGACCAGATCCCAGAAGCAGATTGAGGAAAGATGCGGGAACAGATTCGAAAGACCTTGAGAAATATGAGGTTCCAGCTGGTACAATATAACATCCTGCACCGAGTATATGTGACACCAGTGAAACTACATGCAATGAATGGTTCCTTAAGCGCAGACTGCCCAAGATGTGGGACTGGACAGGCAGGTACATGGCATATGATGTGGGAATGTTCTGTGATCAGGGGCTATTGGTAGGCAGTGGTGGAGAGAATTAATGGGTTGCTGGGCTCCAGCTTTGAATGCATGCCGAGTGTGTGTTTGTGGGGGCTATTGCCAAGTGGAAAACGTCACAAAGGGCGGAGGCGATTAGCCCAGTTCATGCTAGTATTGGCTAAAAGGAGGGTATCCGTAGCTTGGAGGAAACCCCAGGGGGCGGCCTTAAGACGGTGGCTAGAAGATGTCCACAGATGGGGAATGGCGGAATGGAAAATCTTAAAGAAGACTCAATGCACAGAGGTGGAGGAGTGGGTGGAGATGGATTGGAGTCAACTGCTGAATGAACTTCACTCCTCAGGGGACTTAAAACCCCTGTGAGGGGGAGTAAGGGATGATATTGGAAAAAGGGTAGTACTAGAAGGGAGGAGGAGAGGGATGGTGGGTCCTTGGAAGGCAGAAGGGAAGGGAATGAGACGCAGATTTTGACAACTGCAACTTCATTGAGACCAGGAACCCTGGGCCCTGAGGTGGGGAGAACTGTGGGGAGTCAATTCTTACAATTATTTGTAAACTCTTTATCTGGGACTTGGAAACGGGGACTGCAATGGGGGGAGCGAGGGTAGAGGGAAAAGATCTGCTCTATGCCAATGTTAATGATAAAAACTGTTAATAAAAAGATGTTTTAAAAATAAACCTAGGACGACTTGATAAACGTTGCCCACATAGCTCCTAGACCATATCTCCTATACCAAAGAGGGACATTATCATTTTACTCTTGATCTAAAGTCGATTTAACAATTATTGATGCCTTGTCGGCACGCAACACCCAATGCAAAACATGGCATTCAAACGCATTGTGGATGTTTCAACCCAATTCAATGGTACTCACCAACCCCTGCCAGGAATGACTAAAGTAAACATGTGCCCTGCTTGGAAACCACTTGCAAGCTGCAGGGCAAACATCTATTCACCACGCCTTTAATATAAGCACTGAGAAATGCCTGCAGGGCTCTCGCAGGGGACGTAACAGAGCCTACAGGGGCTCTAAAGACAGGTCTCTCTTCACTATCAAAATAGGCCTGTATATCTTCTTTTCTGGCAACATTTCCATACCATTAAGTTTCTCTGGTTCAAATCCTGAACCTTACTCCCGGTAAAAAGAAAGCAAAAAACCTTGCAAAATTGTCAGCTTAACTTTTACTGTTTGGGGTTCTCTACATCACCTTCTAGTGATCATTGCTTGTTACCTGCAGATAGATATCTGCCTAACTCTCTGGTGGTCGTTCTGTATAACCTTGCATTTCTGAGGTACTCTGCATCACCTCCCTGTTGGTGATTGCTTATAACCTAACCTGCAAATATCTGCTTTGCCCTTTGGTGGCCATTCCGTACAGCCTATTACTTGCCAAGTTTATGTGCATTGCACTCTGCTGGTCATTGCTTATAACTGCAAATATCTGCTTCGCCCTCTGGTAGTCATTCAGTATAACCTTGTACTTACCGAAGTTCTCTGTATTTCCCTCTGGTGTCACTGCTTATAACCTGCAAGCTGTCAAGCTTTCAAATGTACCATAAAAAAGACAAGGGTCAGTTGACGTTAAAATAGTATCAACGCGGTCAACACGGTGCTATGTGAAAATGTTACCAGGAAAATGTAGTCATGTGAAAATGTAGTCACAAAAGGTAGTTTTAAAAAATGTAGTCATTCATTGCAAGCAATACAAATTGTAAAAATGCTGCCAGTAATAAGGTTGCAAAAAAGCTATTTTTAAATACGCACAAGTACAAGGCTGTAACCCTAAATATGACCCAAACCTCTAAGGAAACCTCCACAATCACCCTAACTCCATTCCTAAACCTTACCCTAACTCTAATTACAACCCTTAGCCTACCCTGAACTCTTACAGAACAATGGCCCTTTAGCACGCACAAAAGCATTTTATTTGCATATTACTGATATTACTGATTGCAAAATAAATAGAAAATGAACTGTCAACGTCCAACCCCATCACCAGCTCGCCACAAATTACATAGTCCTTACCCTAACTCAAACCCTTGCTGTAATAATAACTATACCCTAACAGAAACTCTAACACTTACCCTGAGGCTTACTTTACCCTAACCACTAGAGTTATCCTAACTGCTATCCTACGCCAACATCACCAGCCCTTTCCAACCTTCATTTTCCTTTCGCTAACACTTACCGAAACCCATAACCTAACACTTACTCTGACACTTAATCTACCCTAACCACTAACCAAACCCCAACATATTTACTGCAACCCTAACCCCTATCCTTACCCTAACCCTAAACCAGGCAATCAATAGCTACTAACCGTGTAACCCTAACCGTGACTACGTTTTGCTTGGCAACTTTCTCACTGCAGAACAATTCTCACTACGACTTTTTCACTGACTACTTTTTTTTTGGATACATTTTTACTGTATAGCGTCAACACTTTCCATCTTCAACAAAGGCTATTTTGAAATGAGACAGGGAACTGACCATATAATGCACTGAGTCCTCCCTCATCTTAGATAGTCTCCAGCTTCAGTATATCACAGAAAACTTTTTCAGCAGCAGGGGGCACCCAGCAATGTTGGCATCGAAATCCCTTGAGCTGCTTCCTCGGTGCCAGATGTGACGTTGGTGTTGGTATTTCTAGCTACCATGCCCTGTGATCACAATTCAGGTTTTCTGTATGCTAAGCACACTTCACAGAACACTTGATAGCCTAGCAGATAATATCTGACATTTGTCCAATCTCAGAAATTTTCTTCAAAATGCGACCCCAAACCTGTCGGGTTCAAGAGATGTGAAGACTGCGTAGCGAAAATGTTGCTTACCGACCCGCACAGCATTTGTCTTTGGTGCCTTGGCAACTAACACAAAGTCGCAGACTGCAAGTCGTGTCAGTATAGGACCACGAAAGCTCTCAAAGAAAGATCATTCAAATTGCCTCCACTCCTTTGAAGAGAAGCTCTGAAACAACAGAGAAGTTCTCATAGCGCCCCAACAAGAGACCAAATAAGCACCAAAAAGGTTGCACTTGAGGAGCAAATCCTGCAATTCATCTTTGTCACATTCGTAATCTTCTGCTTCTTTTCTCGCAAAGAACTGGTACACTTTCCATCTAAGTCTGCTTCCGCGGAAGAGTGAGAAGAGAGTGGACTAAACATGATCAATGTCTTTAATTAGGCAGCTCTGGTAGCATCAGCAATAGAATCTAGGAAACAATTGGAGAATACTGTGCCTTCAAACACCGATATGGACTCTGAAAAACAACGGTCCGGCATGCCCAAGAGCTCATGTATGATGCCACCCTCAAAGGTCCTTTGAGCAGCGTTGATGCTGACCATCACTGCTGGCCCCTTGACCTCTCTCAACACTGCCCTGGTGGGTACCGTCGACATTGACCTCAACATCCTGATACACACTGGAGTCGAGGTCTAACTTCATAAGATCCTTCCAATTGATTTTCAACACAGATGGAGAAAATTGCTCTTTTCAATTCAAACTTTGCCTGGGAATCCAGCCAGACCCTCATGAAGGGGTTTTGTCAGAGGAAGCAACAATTGCAGAATTGGCGAGTGATTCAAAAGACATAGGTGAACTCTACACCTCACTGAAGCTCGATTCGATGCAGGCACACCAATATGCCCACCTAAATGCCTAGTACAGACATATGAAGGCAAAGGTGTCAGAAGCTTTAGAATAGGGTCCATTGACTAGACTAGTCAGAGTATGATAAGATAAACAGTCTAAACGTTCTTGCAGTTCCTGCTGCTCGCAATCCTTGATATTTTGCAAACCTCATGCTCAGCACCTGCTGTCAGCAAGGATTTGATAAAAAGTACAGACCATCATTGACAGACCCAGAGTTTCTGTTGAGACACCCTAACCTGAGAGACATGTGGTCCAGACTCCTACATCAGGAGTGAAGTCAAGTTCCTTTCCATATCTTGCCCTAGATATGGATCATAACAAATATGATGCCCCGGCTGTCATGAACCACCGAACGCGTCCCTTCTGGATTTCGTGGTCCCTGACCCATAGGGGACTGAACTCAGCGGTACTCCCAACATGGCCGCTGAACACGAAGTGCTGTTTGCCAGTCTCCGCGTTGTACGCTCTGCTTTCTACAAAGCAGACACGCCCCGCAGCCCTGTGCGTCTCAACACTACCGCTTGCAGTAGTCAGATGTGTGCTGCCTTAGTTCGTACAGCGATTCCTACTGATTCCTGATTCCCGATCCCCTAATATTCCATCTCCTTCCTCTCCTTTTGTCCTCACCCTTGCATTCCTGGATTTCCTTGCACTCATCTTCCGAGTGCGCTCTTTGCCTTTTTCTTGGACTTTTTTCCCGGACATCTGAACGCTCCTGGAGACGGGTCACGAACCGCACGCTGGAAACCGAGGACCCACGCACAGGGTTATATAAAACACGAACTGTGCGAAAGAAGACTTCTTTGAAGATCTCGAACAAGCAACACAGACAAGTGAGAAGGGGGAAACCTGTGACAGATTGAGACGCCAACAAACTGATACAGTTACGGAAATGAAGGCTGCCGTTCAAGACCTCATGCGCGGAATGCAGGAGTTAACAGAAGTTCGAAATCTTAAGGCCGAAAATGCTGCATTGAAACAACTAGTCCTGTCGCGTGATTCCGCGACCAAGGAAAGTGTGGGCGGAGTGGTGGATAAATATGATGGCTCATCAAAGAACCTTTGTGGCTTCCTCGATTCATGTTTAGTGCACTTTACCTTTAAGCCCTACTACTTCTCCACCCCTAGGGCAAAGGTGGGCTTTATGATTTCACATCTTTCCAGGAATGCATTAACTTGGGCAATTCCCTTAGTCAATTCGGGTGACGCCCTCCTGGATGACTATGATGGGTTCGTACGGGCGCTAAAGACCATGTTTGACCACCCAGAACAGGTGTACAGTGCCAAAGAACGCCTATTGGACTTCCATCAAGGATCCCGGGATATGCTTACGTATGTAACACGTTTCAAACAACTTGCCAGGAAGCAGACTGGTCTTTCGAAGAGGGTTGAATGAGGAGACAAAGGATGAACTAGCCAGGGTAGCTCGCCCAGGTTCCTTCCAAGCCCTTATGGATCTCTCCTTACAAATAGACTTTCGTATCCAGGAAAGAAAGGCGGAAAAGAAAAAAACCAAAACGCCCTACCAAAAGACCTCTACAGAACCCTCCTCTAGACCTGAGCCTGCTCCTTCCCCGACCACAGACCCAGAACCCATGCAACTAGGAGCCTTCCGCGGACCCATAACTCGGCTGTGCATGTACTGTGCCTCTGATAAACATCTTGTGAGAGAATGTCCTATAGCCCCTCCACGGCGTTCGGGAAACGCCAGCTCCCGATCCTAGATGGAGCACAGTTTCGGGAGAGAGATCTTTGCTCCACATCTATTCCATCCTTGAACTCTCCTGGACAAAACAATCTTGTCATTCTGAAGGCCTTTCTATCGCCTTCCAAGAAAGAAATCTATCCCATTCTGGCACTAGTGGATTGTGGGGCCATGGGGATATTCATAGATCATGAATGGGTCACTGCCCACAACATTCCATATGAAACACGAGACATCATGCAACCGGTAGAGGCTATCGATGGAAGACCTCTCTCTTCAGGACCCATGACCCTTCAAACCAAAGAGATCCTGCTTTCTATAAATCACCATCAAGAGAGGATCAAATTCGACATCATAAGATCTGCCCATTACCCAGCGGTACTAGGTATGCCCTGGTTACAGAAGCACAACCCCTACATTAACTCGGCGGCAGGATCCTTGTTTCTTGGGTCAGAACATTGCATGTCCAACTGTATCCCTAGATTCCTCGTCAAGACCCTCTAAAGATATGCAAACTGACCAGCAAGGCCCAGTTACTGTCTCGAATATCATCCAGGTTCCCAGGGCCTATCAGGATTACACTGATGTGTCCTCAACTGCCATAGTTCAGGCCCTACCCCCTCACAGACCTGAAGACTGCGCTATTGATACTGAACCTTCAGCAGTGATTCCTTTTGGAAGGATGCTCATTCTATCAGAACCAGAGAAAAGAGCCCTCCGAGAATACCTGGATACCAACCTGGAAAATGGTACTATACGACCATCTAAATCACTTGCGGGAGCTTCGTTATTTTTTGTCTCCAAGAAGGATACCAAGGAGCTTAGGCCTTGCCTTGATTATCGTGGTCTTAATCAATGCACTCTCAAGGACCGCTACCCATTGCCCTTGAACTCGGATATCCTGGAAGCGGTAAGAGGAGCTGTAGTGTTCACAAAATTAGATCTCAGAGGTGCCTACCATCTGATCCGTATAAAGGAAGGTGACGAATGGCAGACAGCCTTTAGAAAACCCTTTGGTCATTTCGAATACTTGGTTATGCCCTTCGGACTTGCCCATGCCCCAGCAGTCTTCCAACGTTTTATGGACCGGGTCTTCTCTGATATTCTGTTACTCTTCGTCATAGTCTACCTAGACAACATACTGATATATTCCAAGGACCATCTAAAGCATGAAGAACATGTTAAAGCAGTCTTACAGCGTTTACGCGAACATAAACTCCTGGCTAAACCCGAGAAATGCCTTTTCCATGTATCTACTGTTCACCATCTCGGATTTGTCCTTAGCCCAGAGGGAAATGGAATGGACCGCTCGAAAGTAGACTCCATTCTATCCTGGCCTGTTCCAACTACTGTAAAACAGATTAAATCCTTCCTGGGGCTAGCCAACTTCTACCAGAAATTCATACCTTCCTTTTCGGAGATGGTACATCCGATCATTACCTTGCTGAAGAAAGATACTCCCTTTCACTGGACAACACTCCAGGATGAGGCCTTTCAACGGTTGAAGTCAGAGTTTACACAAGCCACCATCTTGGCTCAACCTGACATTGATCGACCATTCCTAGTGGAAACGGATGCCTCTAACTACACCATCGGAGCAGTCCTAAAACAGGAATTTGATGACAAATTAGAACACCCCATCACCTATCTGTCTCGCACCCTGACGCCTAGCGAAACCCACTATTCTGTTTTGGAAAAGGAACTATTAGCGATCCGTCAAGCCTTCACAGACTGGCGTCATCTACTCCTGGGAGCAAAACATCCCGTTCAAGTCCGCACGGACCATCGGAATCTCCAAGTCTTGCAGTCCCTGGAATGTAGGAACAGTCAACAAGCCCGTTGGACCTTTTATTTTGCCCAGTACCAGTTTCAAATCCATCATGTTCCTGGAACACACAATATAACTGCTGACGATCCTTTCCTAAAATGTTTCCCAACACAATATTTGTTGCCCAAGCAATCAGTCTCCTAGAAGACATTCGGATCCAAACCCAATACTCTGGGATCTGGAAGGAGTTTATTGGGAAGAATCGATGGAATCTCAAGACAAGGGACGGATAGTTGTTCAAGGATAATGGCCTGGTCATCCCCACACAGAGACTACGACAAAAGATCACGAACCTGTGTCATCATACCCTTCATTCAGGACCCCGTGGCATCACCAATACTCTCCGTCTCATACAAAGACAGTTTTGGTGGCCGAAGATGAAGGATGACGTTCAGCATTACTTCCAAACTTGTGCAGTCTGCACTCCAAACAAGCATGATAACAAGAAACCGGTGGGTCTCTTGCTCCAACCAGCACTGCCAACAAGACCTTGGGAATTCATCGCTACAGACTTTATTGTGGAACTTTCAGTGGATACACAACGATCATGGTTACCATTGATTTATTCACACACATGGCTCATTTTACACCATTATATAAGCTACCATCCTCCTCTAAACTTTCTGGAATCTTCCTGGTACACATATTCAGACTTCACGGACTACCCTCTAAGATCATATCAGACAGGACCTCAGTACATATCTCAGTTCTGGAAACACTTATGTCGTATACTAGGGATCCAACGTACCCTATCCTCAGGTTATCCACAGACCAATGGAGCTACTGAACGCATGAACCAAACTCTGGAACAACATCTTCGCTGCTTTGCCACCAAGGTCCAGGACGATTGGTCACTTCTAATACCACTTGCTGAATTCGCATACAATTATTCGGATCACTCGGCTGTCAAAACCAGCCCCTTTTTCTGTTGCCAAGGATTTAACCCTTCGGTCCTACCATCCATACTCCCACATCCTACCCCAGTTCCTACAGTTGACTCCTGGATTGAAACCCTCATCAACGTACACAGAGAAGCCAAAGAACACCTTGAAAAGGCCCAAACAAACACCAAGCATTATGCAGACTCAAAAAGAAGACCGGGGCCTTCATACTCAGTGGGTGATAAGGTCTGGTTATCTTCGAAACGACTACACCGACACTTACGACCAAATAAATTTGCTCCCCGGTATTATGGCCCTTTCTCCATAAAGGAAATCATTAACCCGAAGGCCTTCCGACTCAAACTACCAGAATCTTGGAAGAGGATCCACCCGGTTTTTCACACTTCTTTGTTGAAACCATACGTCCAGTCCTCCCGGACTGCTCCCAGATCTACCCCTGTGATTGTCAACGATCAGTTAGAATATGAAGTGTCCAGAATATGTGACTCCAGGTATAGATGTGGTCAGCTACAGTATCTGGTCGAGTGGAAGGGGTACCCTCCCAGTAAACGCACACAGGAACCAGTCTCGAACATAAGTGCCCCCAGACTGCTCCGAAGGTACCACCTTATACATCCGGGCAAACCCAGAGGAACTGGGTTTCGGAGGAGGCATGCTGTCATGAACCACCGGACGCGTCCCTTCTGGACTTCGTGGTTTCTGACCCATAGGGGACTGAACTCAGCGGTACTCCCAACATGGCCGCTGAACACGAAGCGATGTTTGCCAGTCTCCGCGTTGTACGCTCTGCGTTCTACAAAGCAGACACGCCCCCGTGGCCCTGTGCGTCTCAACGCTACCGCTTGCAGTAGTCAGATGTGTGCTGCCGTAGTTCGTACAGCGATTCCTACTGATTCCCGGTCCCCTAATATTCCATCTCCTTCATCCTCCCCTTTTGTCCTCACCCTTGCATTCCTGGATTTCCTTGCACTCGTCTTCCGAGTGCGCTCTTTGCCTTTTTCTTGGACTGTTAGAGAGAATTCTCTGTTAAGGCTAATTTCCCAAACCTAGTGAGTCCCCCAGCAGCTTTTCTGGATTTTTGGGGTTTCTTTTTTTCTCCTGCTAAGAGTGAGACTCTTTTTCTCCCACTCTTAGACATGATTTGAGGTGTTCCTTTGACTTTGTATGTGTTTGACGGGCTATGGGGTCCTTAACCCCATAGGGCTTCATGTGTTTTTGATATGTGGGTTACACAGCACCCTCCGTGCAGTAACCCAGGGGTGTTGTAGCGACCCCCAAAACATAGACTCCATAACCTGGGACTGACTACTGTCTCCTAGGGCATGTAAAGTCACCATTGGCTTTATTAGTCTTAAATTGTGAACAGAACCAGTACAAACCATCATATTGTGGACGTACTGGTCAGGGCAATTCGATTGCACAGGGGTCTGTTGTTCGAGGGGGCACTGTCCAGTCCCCCCCGACCGAGTTTTGGCTGGTGGCAGTGGATACTACTTTTTATATTCGACCGCGAATATATTCCTATGGGATTTTCCCATTGTTCGAGGCTACCACTTTTTAAAATAGCCTCAAACATACCGCCGGTTTATTAAATTTATATAAATTCACTGGTTGGTATTTTTTGCCGAAACTTGGTTCCAAAATGGCGTTTGTGTTCGCTTCTGTGACTCCAACCCAAGTCGAGCCCTTTATTCCACTTTTTGGCGGGCTTCTCCACAGAAGCCTCCAAAAGTGGTGCCACTCTGTCTGGGTACCACAGGAGGTGTGGGAGGGGGTTTAGGCACCCTGGACTGAGTTGCCTCGGCAACTCAAGTCGCACTCTTGTGTGATTGGCCCAAGTGGTGAGCCGCCCGGCTCACCACTTAGCATGTTTGAGTGACAGCTGGGGGTTTTCTGCATAAAAGTAGGGCTTTGGGGACTGGAACTTCAGAAGTCGCCACATGACCTAAAGAATACGAGGACAACGACAACGCCACCGGTGGAGCCCTGCTGAACCGTCTCACCACTTTTCCCGACGACAGAGGAGATCTCCAGTCCAGAGAGTCTTCTTCCTTTGACTGGTGGGGATAACCAGTTTGCCCGTCTTTTCGCCTTCCTGGACCATCTCATGGCCACCTTGCCTGTGCCAAGCACCCGGGCAACCGGAATACCACGGTTTACCACTACTGCAAAGGAAAGGGTAGTACCTTGTAACCTGGAAACTCTGCGGCTGGTTTCTTCCCTGGCAGTGCAACGACCTTCATCTTTCCTCCACATCAAGGCCTCCTCTTCCTCTGGACGAAACACAGACTTGCACCCGCTGCCAGGAACAACTGCCCCCGCTGGAGCGTTCTTCCCATTTTCAGGTACTGTGTCCCGCCTGGCTTCCCTTGCGACAGATCGTTCGGGGTGACAGTAAATCCTCGACTTTCTAACATGGGTTAGCCTGGGGCCTGTTAACTAACTTTTCCTGGCTTGATCTCAATCTTTTGCAAACTATCTACAAAGACTCTTTGGGCATAACCCCACTGTGTGATCCTGGACACATTTCGCTTGCTCTCTCTAAGAGTGGGCCTGGCATTTGAACTTCCTTGCTCTCCAGTAGACTTTGCCTAAACCTGCCTCACTGTGGTTCTTTGAAAAGTATTGAAATTGTGTGCTTTCATAACTCTGCCTTTTCCTCCTTTTTTATATAACTTATTAGAGTGCTATCTTAGGTTAAGCGCTCACCTCTGTCTGAAAATAAGTGGTGTTTCTCACTAAGACTTGTCTAATAAGTAATTATGGTTGTATATATATATAATAGTGACTGTGTGTTGAATTTACTTACTTCTTTTTGTGCTAGTGTAATTTACAAGTGTGTCTTTAAATAAATAATTATAAACTTTTACACCAAAGCTCTGGTCAGTGTTTGCTTGTACTACTGTATCTCTGTACCTATTGTGTATACTCTATATACTGCCTAACTCATCTTGAGAGGGGTCTGACTGCTCAGCCACAGCTACCAGGTAAATCTGGGTGGTACAGACTGCTACCAATTGGGTTTACTGCCAACCACCTGTAGTCCTAAATCGTTTGCAGTGGTCCCTAAGGGAACTGCACAGGTTTCTGCCTAACATGGACTTTTTTCCCGGACATCTGAACGCTCCTGGAGACGGGTCACGAACCGCACGCTGGAAACCGAGGACCCACGTACAGGGTTATACAAAACCCGAACTGTGCAAAAAAAAACTTCTTTGAAGATCTCGAACAAGCAACACAGACAGGTGAGAAGGGGGGAAACCTGTGACACCGGCAAAGAAAGTATTTACATCAGGTTGACCCTGCATTTCAAAGAACGGTTACACAATACTTTGGATGCATATTAGAAACTTCTTCTGGATTTTCCTCTGCCTGTACATATTTTCCAGCCACCGGATCCACTAATGTAGCAGATTGTTATTCTGCTGGAGAAAAGTTCCATAGAGCGGATGCCCAGAATGGAGAAGAACCACTATTTTCTGGGGTCAAAAAAAGATGTGAGACTGCGCTCATCTTGGACCTGAGGCGCTTCAACAAGTTCCCCAGGAAGGACAAATTCAAGATAGTAATTTTGAATAGTGCACAGCAATTGCATTGATTGTATAAACCTTATTCACACTGCATATGTAACGCTCACCTGGTATCCACAGGGACGCCACCCAGCCGGGTTACTCGCTGGTATGCTTCTCAGCTTTGCCCTGATGTGGTCTGCGGGGAAGGTTCTGCTTTGTGGTAGAATTAGGCGTGCTCTCCGTCCAGCCTTCTTTGCAGGGGTGCGTTGTCTTTCATGGGCGAGTGTGGTCCAGTTACTTCACTGACACCGTCCCGTTTGATATTGTTCAGGTAGGTCTTATTGCTGTTCTTTAGTTTTGTTGCTATCCTGCATACCTTTCTTTGTTTAAAATGTCTTTTCTCTCCCATAGGTATGCAGAGCTTCAGCGCGCCGAACTGGCTTGGTTGAGCCCCGCTGGTAAATGATGGCGCATTAAGAGCGCTATGATGCGGTAAGTAAGCGCTATACGCAGCGCTGCAAAGTCTTGCCTTTGCTAACTTGTGTTTTCCTCCCTTGTAGGTCGCGGTGTTCTTCAGCGCGAGTGGAATGTCAGGAGTGTGCCAGCCGAGAGGCGACCAGCCAGCTAAGCCTTTTGAGCAGTTCGTAATTTGTAAATGTCTCTACAGCTTTCCTTAATGTTGCCTCTATCTTCCTCTTTCAGGTCGTTCTGTCCTGGAGGCGTGCAGATTTGAGGAAGCTGTTCTCAGTAGCTGCAAGTGTTTAAAGATGAAGACTGCAGGTAAGATGCTGCTGCTAATGATGTTCCTTTTGTCTCCTTGCAGGTTCTGCTTCTCTGAGGTTCGAGGGAATAGCTGGACACGGTGAGCGTCACGTGGCAAGCTGCAAAGTAACACAAAGCGTGTTGTCTTGCTCGGGTGTGGTTTAAATAGCCCCAACAAAATAGTCCAGGTAAAGTAGTCCCTAGGCTACCACACCCAAAACACTAGACCGCAAAGCTAGGTTCTTAGGAACCAAGCTATGTGGATGCCTCCATGTTGGCTGACAATACAATAAAGTCGTTCCCAAGCACATTGTTTTTCATGGTGTATAAGCCTGGCGCCATAGGGACCAGGACTGGCCCCATGAGGGCTCTTGAATAGGATGCCAGGGTCTAGAGGCCCAAGTCCTGACTCCACCTGGCTAATTGGTTTGCCAGAGGGGGTTTTGGGTGAGGGTCGTGACAGCACTCCCTCCCACCCCCCCTAAGGCCCCTCCCATGGGGTTCCTACTGTCTGGCCCAGGTTTGGTTGGGAAGTTCCGATGGAATTTCCTGATTAGACGTGGTGCGTGGATATTCTCACTGGGCTCCTAGGATCTATCTTGTGGTCCAAATCCTTTCCAATCGACGAGATAATATAGCTTAGTCCTAGAGTATTTAGAGTCCAAGATATCTTTGACTTCGAATTCTGGTTCTCCGTCAATAAGTATGGGCTTAGGTGGAGTCCCAATCCGTGTGCCAGGTTGCATTGGTTTCAGGAGGGACACATGGAATACCGGGTGGATGTGTAAATTATGTGGTAAATCCAGTTTCACGGCTGTTGGGTTGATAATTGCCTTAATGGTATAGAGTCCTAAGAATCTGGGACGAAAGGTCTGTGTTCCCTTGATGGGTACGAATTTAGCGGCTAACCAAACTTAGGCTGCCACACCCAAAAGACTAGACCGCATAGCTTGGCTCTTAGGAACCAAGCTATGTGGATGCCTCCATATTGGCTGACAATACAATAAAGTAGTTCCCAAGCACATTATTTTTCATGGTGTATGAACCTGGTGCCATAGGCGCCAGGACTCAGCCCATGAGGGCTTTTGAAGAGGATGCCAGGCTCTAGAGGCCCGAGTCCTGACTCCACCTGGCCAATGGGTTTGCCAGAGGGGGGTTTGGGCGAGGGTCGTGACAGCGTAGTACAATTCATTAAAGTATGGAAAATGAAAAAGCTATATGCAATAGCTCGAGAAAAATAATTATCACCCAAATCAATCACAGATACATCATAGCAATACCTTAAGCTCAAGAGTACAAAGTCACAGTGCCCTTTTTAGATAACTATGGGTTTTGTCTACAGTGAATAGTTATCAGCAGAATTACCACCGGTAGGAATTCCTCCAATGGGACTCAGTAATGGGGAATAACAAGAACTCAGAATCTGGAAGATTTACCTCCAGTTCTGAGGCAGTAATCGAGCAGTAACAATATTTAAGCTTGGTGGAGTAACACTGGTAATTTCTCCAAACCCATAATGAGACCCACTTTCTTAAAACATCCTGCTTAAATAAGTAAGCTTCTCAAAATCTGAAACATATCTTAATAACAAATGCATTACAAAAAAATGACCACACATCATAGATTCCTCTTTATGCAAGTTGGCACAGTATAAGAAACATTTTCTGTAGTTGAAAGCCAACCAGGTGCAGCAGACAATAGGCCTAATTGTGAGTTTGTTGGATAACTCAAATACTGTTATTGCCATAATGCCGCCTCAGAAATGGAGGTGTTGTTATTCTCTATTCTGAAGTCCAGAAGGTCTCCTTTGGGTTTGCCAGAAACACCACTGTGGTCATTCTGCTGGGGCTAATAACTTCATATTTTTTGAAAAACTCTGAGAATAGCAGTGTGATGCAATGATGGTAATTCCTGGTGGCATCAAGGCGCTAAGTCCTGAGAGTATAAGGCGGCAGCCGACATTAAAACAACAGTGTTTTGAGCTGTTTACGAAAAATGGCTAGTACCTGGATGCTCCGTATGTGAAAAGGGAGAGCATTTCACAAAGAAGGGGCCAGCACAGAGAAAGACCTGCCCGCCGCACAAGCATGTTGGAAGCGGGGGACAGACAGCAGAAACTGTTTAGATGAGCAAAGAGATCTCTTTGGTTGGGAAAGAGAGAGCTTAGATTGAAGAGATTTGGCTCTGGTCGAGTGAATAGCACAGTGAACAAAGCATAAAATATTAAAATTCACCCTGCTTTTAATACACAGCCAGTGAATTGCTGAAGGAGATCATAGGAATGGGAAAGTCTGGGAGCATTAAGTGCAAGCCTAGCTGCTGCATTCTGAAGAATATGGAGGCGCTGAATTAGCGCCTTTGGCCGGCCACGATAGAGTCCATTGCAATAATCTATAGAACCTATGATGGAGGTAGTCACAATTTTGGCCCTAGCCTCATTAGGAAGAAATGGGAGAACTTTCTTCAAGATTTTTAGTTTGGCAAAACCATTTTGGCAAACTGAAGAAATGTGCGCTTCTCTAGAGCCAGAGGACATGACCTTTATACCTAGGCTCTTGACTGCAGCAGAGGGTTTTGGGCAGGGACCAAGACATGCCGGCCAGTACTCTGAGGAACAGCCGGGGCCAGCAGAAGCCTGGCCAACTACCAGTACCTCAGTCTTCTCTCCTTTTAACTTGAGCCAATTGTTGGCCATCCACATCCCTACCGCTGAGAGACAATCTCTCAGCAGTTGGGGAGGACTTTCATTAGGGGTATTTAGACGGAAGAGAATCTGGGTATCATCGGCATAGGTAAAAAAATGCACACCAAAACTTGAAATGAGTTTGGCCAGTGTGACCTTATATAGATTAAAAAGAAATCGAGAGCGATCCGAGCCTTGTGGAACTCTACAATCAATCGCCATTGAAGGGGAAGTAAAAGGAGGAAGGGTCACCACCTGTGTGCGAGCAGAAAGAAAAGAAGAGAACCATTTCAAAGGGACACACGAAATTCTAGCACAAGAAAGGCACTCCGAGTCTCTGATGGTCAATAGTGTCAAAGGCCACGGAGAGATCGAGCAGAATAAGAATACTCGTCTCTCTGCGCTCCTGTAACATCGCAATAACATAATGAAATGCAACCATCACAGATTCTGCGCACATTCCTGGGCAAAAGCCAGCCTGGAAAGGGTGGAGAATATGATTGGTCTCAAAGTAGGCCAAAAGCTTGGGGATGATAATAGATTCTAACAGCTTCGTCATAGCAGGAAAAAGAGAGATGGGGCGATAGTTTTCAGCCAGTGCCGGATCAAGATGGGTTTTCTTTAGCAACAAAGAGATTCCAGCATATTTAAGAAGCTTAGGGATATGTCCGTGTTAGGGAGAATTCTCTGTTTAGGCTGAATTTCCTAACCTAGTGAGTCCCCCAGCAGCTTTGCTGGATTTCTGGAGTTTGTTTTTTTCTCCTGCCAAGAGTGAGTCTCTTTTCCTCACACTCTTGGACATGATTTGAGGGGTTCCTTTGACTGTTAATGTGTTTTATGGGCTATGGGGTCTTTTACTCCATAGGGTCTCATGTGTTTTTACTATGTGTGTTACACAACACCCTCAGTGCAGTGACACAGGGGTGTCATAGTGACACCCCACTATAGACTCCATACCCTGGGACTGACTACTGTCTCCCAGGGCATATAAAGTCACCATTGGCTTTACTAGTCCCAAATTATGAACAGAAACCAGTACAAACCATCATATTGTGGACGTACTGGTTGGGGCAATTCGATTGCCCCTGGGTCTGTTATTCGAGGGGGTACGTCTCTGTCCCCCCTGATCGAGTTTTGGCTGGTGGCAGTGGATACTACTTTTTATATTCGACCGTGAATATATCTCTATTGGATTTTCCCATTGTTCGAGGCTACCAACTTTAATAATTTAATTCCTATAGCCTCAAACATACCGCTGGGTTATTTATTTAATATTAATTTGCCGGTTGGTATTTTTTGCCCGAACTCGATTCTAAAATGGCATTTGTGTTCTCTTCTGTGACTCCAACCCAAGTCGAGCCCTTTGTTCCACTTTTTGGCGGGCTTCTCTACAGAAGCCTCCAAAAGTGGTGCCACTCTGTCTGGGTACCACAGGGGGTGTGGAAGGGGGGTTAGGCACCCTGGACTGAGTTGCCTTGTCAACTCAAGTCGCACTCTTGTGTGATTGGCCCAAGTGGTGAGCCGGCCGGCTCACCACTTAGCATGTTTGATTGACAGCTAGGCTGAATAAATGGGGGTTTCTTGCATAAAAGCAGGGCTTTTGGGACTGGAACTTCAGAAGTCGCCACAGGACCTGAGAATCCGAAGAGGGAGAAGCTGAGCCGACCTGCAACCACAACACCACCAGTGGAGCCCTGCTGAACCGTCTCACCACTTCCCGACGACAGAGGAGATCTTCTTGCCGGAGAGTCTCTTCCCCTTGAGCTGGTGGGGACAACCAGTTCACTTTCCTTTTCGCCTACCAGGACGTCTAGTGGTCGAATTGCACATGCCAAGCACCCCGGCAACCGGATAGCCACTTACCACTGAACCGCGAATAAAAGGACCACTCCATTGAATCGAGAAACTCTGCGCCTGGTTTCTTCCCTGGCAGTGCAACGGCCCCCTGCTTTCCTCCCCGACGAGATCTTCTCTTTTGCCAGACGAAGCACCAACTCGCAACCGCTGCCAGGAACAACTGCCCCCGCTGGAGTGTTCTCACCATTTCAAGGTACTGTGTCCGCCTGGCCTCCCTTTCTATAGATTGCTACAAGGTGTCAGTAAATCCTTAACCTTCTAAACTGGGCTGGCCTCTTGACCATCTAACTGGTCCCTTTCTTTTGGTCCAACTTCTTTCTGAACCTTTTTGAGACTTTTGTGCAGTTTTCAACCGTGTGACCTTGGACACATTTCGTTCTGATCCTCTTAAAGTTGATCCAGCTTTCTGAACTCTAACTTCACGGTTTGATTCTGCCTTCCTCTCTTGCTGTGTTCTTTTGAAAGTGTTGGGATCTGTTTCAATTTATGCTCTGCCTTTCTCTCCCTTTTAAACCGAATTATTAGAGTGCCATCTTCGTTAGGCGCTCACCGCTGTCTGAAAATAAGTGGGGCTTTACTTAAGACTTGTCTAATATTCTTTTAAGGGAGTGCATATACTTTAGTAACTGTTTTTGAACTTGCTTGAGATTAGTGCCAGTGTGTTTTCTTAGATATGTGTTCAAATAAATAATTACATATCTTTTACACCAAAGCTCTGGTCAGTGTTTGCTTGTTCTACTGTGTGTACCTGCCCTATTGTGTATGCTCTGTATACTGCCTAACTCTTCTTGAGAGAAGTCTGACTGCTCAGCCACAGCTACCAGGTAAATCTGGGTGGTGCAGACTGCTACCAATTGGGTTTACTGCTAACTCCTGTAGTCCTAAACATTTTGCAGTGGTCCCTAAGGGAACTGCACAGGTTTCTGCCTAACAGTCCGGTAGTGCACGAATATTCAAGGGCCTCAGTGAAGAGAGGAACCAAATTCCCAGAGATACTGAAGAATATAGAGTAGAATAGGGTTGGCCGGGGAGGCAGATTTCAATTTAGATAGAGCAGCAGAAAACAAGGTTTCCGTAACTGTCACAAAATTGAATGTGCTAGAACTTTGTTCAGTTAGAGAGATCGGGGAGTCCGTAACACTAAGAGGAATAGATCTTTCAGCACATATCTTTTCACGTATAGCGCAAATTATTTCTTGAAAATAAGAAGCCATGTGATCACAGTGGACTTGAGCATGGATAGCCATGGAAGCAGGCTGAGCAGCAGTGGATAATTCTTTGGCTACCTGGAAGAGCTCTTTGGAAGAGCAAGGGGCATTTAGAATACGATTAGCGTAAAAAAAAAACAACATAAACGTAGAATTTTTACAATACAAAATATGTGCTAAAGCAGACAGGAATATTTTAGAGCCACATGAGCGCGTGGAGACTGCCTTTGGGTCGTAGCGGGTAACAAAAAGGAAAGCTCAAGAAATGTGGGAGGACTTGAGAGCTATAAACTCTTGCCCACCCCCCCGACCCCCCAAAAAAAACTAAGACTAAAAGATACTATGGGGAATCAAATCTGCACTCACTTGATTTTAGCTAAATAAATAAGCTAAGAATCACTGTATATGTGTTTTTTGTTCCCTTCTCAATTGAGCGGAAGTATACAGCTCTACTGATACTTAGCATGTTAAATGATAATATCTTTGCAGTAAATGTGTATGCAAAGTAACACAAACTTTTGTGGTAGGACGCCACCCTCCTGTTCCAATAATTTGGGCTGTAGAGGTGCACAGTCAACATAACACAACTTACTAAGGTCAGTGACAAATGCTGGTGGAAGGTCTTCAAGTTGAAGATTGCAGAAGAACTACATGGATGGCACACAGGACTGGATGCAGGAAAGCTGTTTCGGACGACGGCCACTGATGCACAGAGAGGAGGACACAATTGCCATGGTCAGACTCTGTGTCCCATCACCACGAAATTTGGCATAGGTGAGTATTGTAGCACAAGCTGGTGATCCCCCAAGTCCCAGGCCTCAACTCGGACCGGCGACATATGCAGCATGATAGCCCAAACTCTGAGCTGATCAGCAACTGAGTGACCCAGGGGCACTTCCGAAGACTGTTCTTCGCAGGACTCCAGGCTGATGTCGAGAATGGATGTTCCCTCTGCTCCAAGCGTCACAGCTGCTACACAGGACTGCTGGAGATCTTCAACAAGACAGGGCTCTTCTACGACAGCAGCAGAAGTTAGTTGCCAGGCCTTCTTCCAACGGGTCCACAGTCTCCCTGCAAGTCTTGCAGCTGGACAGGAAACCTGGCTCCTTCCGTTTCTTCCATGATCTCTCTACAGTAGGTGCATGGGTCCTTTTCTTATCCAAAAAGCCAGGTAAGAGTCGAAACTCCGACTAGCCAATCAAATATCCCACACACACACACACACACACATACACACACACACACACACACACACACACACACACACACACACACAACAACTCATGAATATGAAGGCAAGTCCCAGAACGCTCACACCAGAGAAAATCCAACCCGCTAGGGAAGAAAGGCCAAATCGATCTTGTAAGGATAGCAAGTTTTAATCTCGCAGATGAGAGCAACAGCATAGAACTATGCTGCTTAGAACATTCTTCTGAAAAGTAGTACAAGCAATATATTATAAAGCAAAACATCGTCGTACACTGCGCGGCTGGTTGGTGTGTGCCTATACAGGATCGGTCTGCCCCATAAGGGGTCTCAGGCCATTGGTTCCAGCCCGATCCATCCATCTTCCATCACATTAGCGCTGCAGTGATCATCTTCTTGCGTCAAAGGTCAGAAAACAAATTAATTACACTCCTACCATAAAACTATTTTATCACTCAGCCTGTGCACTTGACAGGCCTTAAGATGGGCACAAAAGAGGTTCTGGGGCACTCTAACCTTCACACACACATTTCACTCACTCCCATCCGCGCCATCCGGCTCCAAGGTCTCCACCCTCGTTTTGAACCATAATTTATCCCCCCTCAGCACCTTGCAATACAAATCACACGACTGTTGCTTCAACGTTATGCCCTGTCCATCCTCTTTGAGCATCTCAGGACTTGTTACTTTGGGGTTGGTGGTCAAAGGGCACCTGGTGCCATGGAATTCAGAGGTCTCAAGTTTTAGTCAGTTACATGGGCTATAACTCGTGGTCGATCGGGAATGGGCCACGTCATTCTTTGGCCAATGCGAGATAATATACACACCAGGCAATGGTCTGTGATCGCGGCCTTGTAAAGCACATTCCTCTCGAACATCTTTGTAACACTGTTAGAACAATTAATAGACACTGTGGCGGTTGGGGGTGTGGGCTGTCCTCATGGGAGCTCGGGCATACCTGGGGATTTCTCTTGTCTCGCAATTTGAGCCTAGTGTGTGCAATGCTGCATTTATCGTGCAGGCCTTCCCTTCTACCTGTAGTTACTAATATCTATGCAAAAATAGCAATGCTGTTTGCGCCTTATGCTATACTATGTGGATAGACCATATTTGGTTCTATTGGAGTAGAGTCCCTTTGCATTGGGAGCTGGTTCTTTTCACCGTCCTCCCTCCCCCCTGACCCATCATAGTGCTTCAAATGCATTTCGCCGCCCACTAAATCACCTAGGGGGCTAGGGCGTGGCTGCAGCCTTACCAACATTCCCCCCTTTTGTTACTTCTACAGTAACAAACTCTGCTATACTGCTGCGCTGCCGTTCCCTGCTCTCGGCTTCCACATATGGCTGCGTTCCCTTTATTGGCACGCAAGCCCTACACACTGACCGCAAACTCTCCCCCCTCCGTGCGTACCCTTCCGGTGAACAAGTCATATAGATGCATCCCCCATCCCCCGCCAGGTCCACCCAAACTTCTGTGTAATTTTCTAAATCAGGGGGTGGAGAAATAATAGTGTGGTATAGATGATCAACTTCATCTCCATACAGGATGGAGGGCATTTCATATTTAGGGCCGCCCTATGGGACATCAGTTTATATTTCAATATTTTTTGTTTTGCGAGGTGCTTTTGGTACCCCAATTGTTACCATCATTCTTGCGCTATTAGGTGCCACATTGGCACAACATCGAAGGGCCAGCTGACATGTGCAGAAAAGAACAAGGACGAAAACAATGATGGGCATTAATATCTTCACAGTTGCTCCAAGCCACGACGGGGCCCAACTGTGTAAACCAATCACTGTCCTGTACTCCTCCCTCCTTCTACATGCAAACACCCAGGCCATGGACGGCTGCGATGATGTGGAATAATGATGCGTTCTCCGCATCCTCTGTAGGCACACATGTGCAGCAGGAATAGCCAAACTTTTTGCAAGCCCCGCCTTCCATTGCTGTTCATATGTGCAGCACCTAGCGGTTTGGCATCATCATAAACCTTAATGCACCCAACTCAACCCTGATCATGTTGAACCCGTTCTCTGTATCGTTTGAGAGCTGGACCAGCTCCCATCTTACAATATGCATCCATTTGGCATTTGCTGCGGCCTGCACTCCGAGGCAAAAGTAAAGATACAAAAAAGGATTCTGCTGATCTAAAGAGCCTGTGTTCTTCTGGTATCTCAGCAAGCAATGTGTAAGAGTCTCTGGATATGTAATTTGATCTTTTCATCCTCTATGGTTGTTGCAACTGGCCTTTTCCTGGCAGGATATGGAGCTCTTGTTTGGGCAACAGCACCTTATCTTCAGTTTTGGCTGTGGGGAGACTAGTTGAAAGGTAGGTAGAAAGAGAGAAAGAAAAAAGAGAGAAAAAGAAAGAAGGAAGAAAGTGCTCCTGGAAAAAGAAAAATACGGAGCTAGCAGCTAAACTTTAACCTGCCACTGGAACATGCTACAACACACGTATCAACCATGGACAGACCAGTGAGGTAGACGGGGCACAGGTATTGCTACCCCTTGTTTTAAGACAACTGATGTACAAGTGTGCTTTCTGGAGGTGCCCTACAAATGTCAGATAGGTGGACCCAATAGCACAATTCTTTGACTTTCGCAGCGAGGGGAGTACGGAACACCACTGCGTAGGGCCAGAGAAATCAAGGGTTATTCCATCTGGGCACAAAATTGTGGACGTATAGGAGGTCCTCAGGCAGCAGTGGTTGTGTAGTCATATGCTCGGGATCTGTCACTTTAGTAGGTGTCTCTGTCGTCACAATCCTGGGAGGTGCAATTTCTAGGGTGACCCATTTAATGGCCCGAGCTAGGGTGGACAAATACTCCTTAACCCTTTAAGTGCCATGGTTATTTCCCCCCAGTGCCAGGGCCTTTTTGGGGGATTTCGGTATGTGGCCATTCAAAGCCTTGTAGCTTTTTTGTTACATGAGATATCTCGGCCAAATTTGGCTCCTTTTTGTCCCACATGTAGGGGGTCGTAACGCCACCCAGGAATCCTAGGTTGCTGTAGGGTGGTGAGAGAAAATAAGCAAAAAGTGCGAAAATGTTGGGTTTTTTCAAAAAATACCAATAAAATGATGTACAAAGAAGCCTGTGGTTTTTTCCTTGTAAGAGCTAGGAAGAAAAATGGTTTGCTCTGCTGAATTCCCCAATTTCATGGCTTTCAAGAACAGGTTGAGTGGAAACGGAAAAAAAATATTTTGATGTGGTCATCAACTGTTTTGTGAGAGGTAGGCGATTTTGGCCATTTTTGCCAATTGGACATGCATGGACGGAATGGGAGAAAAGGGTAGGAAAGCCGAGTTCAAGGACAGAAAGGCATATATTTCTGAAAAGTAGACAAAATTCCAAGTTTAGGAAGGGGTGATTTGCGTAGGTCAGGCAAACACTGGTTATGGGAAAATGCCATAGATTGGGGGAAAAGCGGGAAAATGACCGAAAAAAAAGGTATGTGTTGGACATGGTTGGCTTGGTACGGCAATGGCTTCTATGAATTTTGAGAAAAGCAATGCTCTGCTACATTCCCCCAACTCTTGCAGTTAGGAAAGCACACATTTTTTGTAGTCTTTTACAAAACAAGCAAAACCACAAGCCAAACACTGAGCCATGGTATAAAGGAGTTTTACGCTCACGGCCTGAACAGATGCACTTTGCATGTGTAAATCGAGAAAAACAAAGTGGTGAGGAACGGCAAGCACACATTTTTTGAAAGAGCACATGCAGACATTTTCAAGGGTAGGTGACTTGTGCAGGTTACAAAAGTTTATGGTGCCTAAAGAAGCGACTAAATGTTGGTCACATTTGGTAAATTAAAGGGTTGTGTGACAAAGGGCACCAGCAAATGGGTCAAAACGTTATGAAAACCACACAAACACAACAAATGTTATGCCTTCCCGCATTCCCAGAGGTGTGCCGATGAAAATGGTACCTCACGTGTGGGTGCACCTACCTGGGCTCCAAGGGGAAAGCCTAAAACACAAGTAACCCCAAGTCTGTTTTCACACCTGAATTTGACACTTTCTCCAGACAAGCGCAACATGCAGATCTGGGCTTTGGGTGTCCAAGCCACCAAGGAAAACGGGGAACCCCATGCATTTCCGGAAAGAGGACACCCGTGGGAATCCGCAAAGGTATGATTTGCGCAATTCAGCCCTGAATTTATTATCCAGACACCCCCGCAAAGCCCGAAATGTGGGGAAAAAAAGCATTTTCCGCACATTTCACTCGGCTGTCACAGGTTTCCCCCCTACTCACCTGTCTGTATTGTTTGTTCGTGATCTTCGAAGATGTCTTCTTTCGCACTGTTCGGGTTTTGTACAACCCTGTGCATGTGTCCTGGTTCCAGCATGCGGTTTGTGACCCGACTCCAGGAAGCGTTCAGATGCCCGTGAAGAAGTCCAGTAAATGGCGAGGTGCACACTCGGAGATACGAATGCTGTGGCAATCCACGATATACAAGATGAGGAAAAAAAGGGAAAGGATGAAGGAAGAGGAGATTCAGGGGACCGGGAGCCAGGAATCTGGAGTAATTGCTGTACGAACTCCGGCCGCACACGTCTGACTACTGCAAGCGGTAGCGTTGAGACGCGCAGGGCCGCGGGGGTGTGTCTGCTTTGTACAACGTAGAGCATACAACGCGGAGGCTGGCAAACAGCGTTCCGCGTTCAGCTGCCATGTTGGGAGTACTGCTGAGTTCAGTCCCCTATGGGTCAGGGACCACGAAGTCCAGAAGGGACGCGTACGGTGGTTCATGACAGCATGCCTCCCCGAAACCCAGTTCCTCCGGGTTTGCTTGGGTGTATAAGGTGGTACCTTTCGGAGCAGTCTGTGGACATTTATGTTTGAGACTGGTTCCCAGGTGCGTTCACTGGGAGGGTACCCTTTCCACTCGACCAGCTACTGCAGCTGTCCACGTCTGTACCTGGAGTCACATATTCTGGAAACTTTGTATTCTATCTGATCATCAACAATCACAGGGGTAGATCTTGGAGCAGTTCGGGAGGACTGAACGTATGGTTTCAACAGAGAAGTGTGAAAAACTGGGTGGATCCTCTTCCAAGATTCTGGTAGTCTGAGTCGGAAGGCCACTGGGTTAATGATTTCCTTTATGGAGAAAGGGCCATAATACCGGGGAGCAAATTTATTTGGTCGTAAGTGTCGGGGCAGAAGTTTCAAGGATAGCCAGACCTTATCACCTACAGTGTATGAATGCCCTAGTCTTCTTTTGGAGTCAGCATAGTGCTTAGTGTTTGTTCAGGCCTTTTTGAAGTGTTCTTTTGCTTCTTTCTGTAGGTTGATGTGGGTTTCAATCCAGGAGTCAACAGTAGGAACTGGAGTAGGATGTGGGAGAATGGATGGTAGAACCGAAGGATGGAATCCTTGGCTACAGAAGAAGGGGCTGGTTTTGACAGCCGAGTGATCCGAATTGTTGTAGGCGAATTCAGACACAGGTATTAAGAGTGACCAATCATCCTGGACCTTGGTGGCGAAACAGCGAAGATGTTGTTCCAGAGTTTGGTTCATGCGTTCAGTAGCTCCATTGGTCTGTGGATGATAACCTGAGGATAGGGCACGTTCGATTCCTAGTACGCGACATCATTTTTTCCAGAACTGAGATATGTACTGGGGTCCTCTGTCAGATATGATCTTGGAGGGTAGTCCGTGAAGTCGGAATATGAGTCCCAGGAAGATTCCGGCAAGTTCAGAGGAGGATGGTAGTTTATATAAAGGTGTAAAATGAGCCATCTGAGTGAATAAATCAATGGTAACCATGATAGTTGTGTATCCCCTGGAAGGTGGTAGTTCCACAATAAAGTCCATAGCGATGAATTCCCAAGGTCTTGTTGGCAGCGCTGGTTGAAGCAGGAGACCTGCCGGTTTCTTGTTGTCATGCTTGTTTTGAGTGCAGACTGCACAGGTTTGGATGTAATGCTGGACATCATCCTTCATCTTCGGCCACCAAAACTGTCTTTGTATTAGACGGAGGGTGTTGGTGATGCCACAGTGTCCTACATGAAGGGTATCATGACATAGGCTTGCGATCTTTTGTTGTAGTCTCTGAGTGGGGATGACCAGGTAATTGTCCTTGAATAAATATCCACCCTTCGTCTTGAGGTTCGATCGATTCTTTCCATTACACTCCTTCCAGATTTCAGAGGGCTGAGTTTGAATCCGAATGTCTTCTGGGAGACTCGTTGCTTGGGCAACAAATATTGTGTGGGGGAACATCTTTGGGAAGGATCGGTCTTCCAAGAATTTCGTAGTCAGGACGCCGGGATAAGGCGTCGGCTATTATATTGTGTGTTCCAGGAACATGATGTATTTGAAACTGGTACCTGGCAAAGAAGAAGGCCCAACGGGCTTGACGACTATTCCTACATTCCAGGGATTGCAGGACTGATGGTCCGTGCGGACCTGAACAGGATGTTTCACTCCCAGGAGTAGATGACGCCAGTCTGTGAAGGCTTGACGGATGGCTAGTTGTTCCTTTTCCAAAACAGAATAGTGGGTTTCGCTAGGAGTCAAGGTGCGAGAAAGGTAGGCGATGGGGTGTTCTAGCTTGTCATCAAACTCCTGTTTCAGGACTGCCCCAATGGCATAGTTAGAGGCATCAGTTTCCACTAGGAAGGGTCGATCAATGTCAGGTTGGGCCAAGATGGGGGCTTGTGTAAACTCCGACTTTAACCGTTGAAACGCCTCATCTTGGACTACTGTCCAGTGAAAGGGTGTATCCTTCTTAAACAATGTAATGATCGGATGTACAATCTCCGAAAATGAAGGTATGAATTTCTGGTAGAAGTTAGCAAGCCCAAGGAAGGATTGAATTTGTTTCACAGTAGTTGGAATAGGCCAGGATAGAATGGAGTCTACTTTCGAGCGGTCCATTCCAATTCCCTCTGGGCTAAGGACGAATCCGAGATAGTGAACAGTAGACACGTGGAAAAGGCATTTCTCGGGTTTAGCCAGGAGCTTATGTTCACATAGACGTTGTAAAACTGCCTGAACATGTTCTTCATGCTGCAGATGGTCCTTGGAGTATATCAGTATGTCGTCCAGGTATACTATGACGAAGAGGAACAGCATATCGGAGAACACCCAGTCCATAAAACGTTGGAAGACCGCTAGGGCATTGGCAAGTCCGAAGGGCATAACCAAGTATTCAAAATGACCCAAGGGTGTTCTAAAGGCTGTTTTCCATTTGTCACCTTCCTTTATACGGATCAGATGGTAGGCACCTCTGAGATCTAATTTTGTGAACACTACAGCTCCTCTTACCGCTTCCAGGATATCCGAGATTAGGGGCAATGGGTAGCGGTCTTTGAGGGTGCATTGATTAAGACCACGATAATCTACGCAAGGCCTAAGCTCCTTGTTATCTTTCTTGGGAACAAAAAACAACAAAGCTCCCGCCGGGGATTTGGATGGTCGGATAGTACAATTTTTCAAGTTGGTATCCAGGTATTCTCGGAGGGCTCTTTTCTCAGGTTCTGATAGAATGAACATCCTTCCAAAGGGAATCACTGCTGAGGGTTCAGTATCAATAGCGCAGTCTTCAGGTCTGTGAGGGGGAAGGACTTGAACTATGGCGGTCGAAAACACATCAGTGTAATCCTGATAGGCCCTGGAAACCTGGATGATATTTGAGACAGTGAATGGACCTTTCTGGTTAGTGTGCATGTCTTCAGAGAATCTTGACGAGGAATCTAGGGATAAACAGTGGTACATACAATGTTCTGAACCAAGAAACAAGGATCCTGCTGCCCAGTTGATGTAGGGGTTGTGTTTCTGTAACCAGGGCATACCCAGTACCATTGGATAATGGGCAGATCTTATGATGTCGAATTTGATCCTCTCTTGATGGTGGTTTATAGAAAGCAGGATCTCTTTGGATTGAAGGGTTATGGGTCCTGAAGAGAGAGGTCTTCCATCGATAGCCTCTACAGGTTGCATGATGTCTCGTGTTTCATATGGAATGTTATGGGTAGTGACCCAATCATGATCTATGAATATGCCCATGGCCCCACAATGCACTAATGCCAGAATGGGATAAGATTCTTTCTTGGAAGGCGATAGAAAGGCCTGCAGAATCACAAGATTGTTTTGTCCGGGAGAGTTCAAGGATGGAATAGATGTGGAGCAAACCTCTCTCTCCCGAAGCTGTGCTCCATCTAGGATCGAGAGCTGGCGTTCCCCGAACGCCGTGGAGGGGCAATAGGACACTCTCTCACAAGATGTTTATCAGAGGCACAATACATGCACAGGCCAGTGAGAATCCGTCACTCCTTTCTTGCGGAGTTATGGGTCCGCAGAAGGCTCCTAGTTGCATGGGTTCTGGGTCCGTGGTCGGGGAAGAAGCAGGCTCAGGTCTAGAGGAAGGTTCTGTAGAGGCTTTTTGGTAGGGTATTTTAGTCTTCTTCTTTTCCGCCTTTCTTTCCTGGATACGAAAGTCAATTTGTAAGGAAAGATCCATGAGAGCCTGGAAGGAACATGGGCGAGCTACCCTGGCGAGCTCCTCTTTTATCTCTTCATTCAAACCTCTTCGAAAGAGGGTGAAACAGGCTTCAGAGGACCAGTCTGCTTCCTTGGCAAGTTTTTAAAAGCGTGTCACATAGGTAAGCATATCCTGGGATCCTTCTTGGGCACTTTAAAACTGTTCTGGGCAATCAAACATGGTCTTTAGCGCCTGCACAAAACCATCATAGTCATCCAGGAGGGCATGACCCGAATTAACTAAGGGAGTTGCCCAAGTTAATGCATTCCCAGAGAGATGCGAAATCATAAAGCCCACCTTTGCCCTGTGGGTGGAGAAGTAGTAGGGCTTAAAGGTGAAGTGTACCAAACATGAATCAAGGAACCCATGAAGGGTCTTTGATGAGCCATCATATTTATCCACCAATCCGCCCAACAATACACATTCCTTGGTTGCAGAGTCACGTGACAGGACCAGTTGTTTCAATACCGCATTTTCAGCTTTAAGATTTGGAACTTCTGTTGTTAACTCCTGCATGCCGCGCATGAGGTCTTGAACTGCAGCCTCCATTTCCGTAACTGTATCAGTTTGTTGGCGTCTCAATCTGTCACAGGTTTCCCCCCTTCTCACCTGTCTGTATTGTTTGTTCGTGATCTTCAAAGATGTCTTCTTTCGCACTGTTCGGGTTTTGTACAACCCCATGTGTTTGTCCTCGGGTTCCAGCGTGCGGTTTGTGACCCGACTCTAGGAAGCGTTCAGATGCCCGGGAAGAAGTCCAGGAAACGGCGAGGTGCGCACTCGGAGATACGAATGCAGTGGCAATCCAGGATATACAAGATGAGGAAAAAAAGGCAAAGGATGAAGGAAGAGGAGATTCAGGAGACCGGGAGCCAGGAATATGAAGTAATCGCTGTACGAACTCCGGCCGCACACGTCTGACTACTGCAAGCGGTAGCGTTGAGATGCGCAGGGCCGTGGGGGCGTGTCTGCTTTGTAGAACGTAGAGTGTACAACGCGGAGACTGGCAAACAGCGTTCCCTGTTCAGCGGCCATGTTGGGAGTACTGCTGAGTTCAGTCCCCTATGGGTCAGGGACCATGAAGTCCAGAAGGGACGCATACTGTGGTTCATGACATCGGCTCACCCATCGAAACACGCCACCAACAACACATGGCCTACCGGTACCTCACATGTGTGGGTGCACCTACCTGGGAGCCAAGGGGAAAGCCTAAAACACAGGTAACTCCAAGTCTGTTTCCACACCTGAATTTGACACTTTCTCCAGACAAGCTGTTAGGCAGAAACCTGTGCAGTTCCCTTAGGGACCACTGCAAAAAGTTTAAGACTACAGGAGTAAGCAGTAAACCCAATTGGTAGCAGTCTGCACCAACCAGAGTTACCTGGTAGCTGTGGCTGAGCAGTCAGACTTCTCTCAAGAAGAGTTAGGCAGTATGTAGAGTATACACAATAGGGCTAAAAATACAGTAGCACAAGCAAACACTGACCAGAACTTTGGTATAAAAGTATATCATTATTTATTTAAAAACACACTTGTAAAAATACACTGGCACTAATATGTCAAGCAAGTTCAAACACAGTCACTATAAGTATATACACCTCCCTAGTTAATTATTCGACAAGTCTAGGTTAAGACACCACTTATTTAGCAAAACAGAGGTGAGCGCGTAACCGTAGATGGCACTACAATAATTTGTTTAAAAAGGGAGAGAAAAGGCAGAATAGGAAAAACACACAGTACCAACACTTTTAAGAAAACACAGCAAGTCAAGAAAGGCAGGGTCTACTGTAGAGCAAACAGTTCATAGGCCAGGCTCACTCTTGGAGAGAGCAAGGCAGAATGTGCCCAAGATCACACAGTAGAAATGCACTCAAAGACTTTGCAGAAAAGTCAAAAGAGGTTGGATCAAGTCAGAAAGGTAATGTTAGCAGGTCCGAGGTCACCCCATGATAGAAAGTCAAGGATTTACGGGACACCTTGGACAGTCTGTTGCAAGGGAGACCAGGCGGGACACAGTACCTGAAATGGTGAGAAAGCTCCAGCAGGGGCAGTTGTTCCTGGCAGCGGGTGCAAGTCGGAGCTTCGTCCGGGGAAGAGATGATCTTGACTTGGAGGAAAGCTGGAGGTCGTTGCACTGCCAGGGAAGAAACCAGCCACGGAGTTTCCCGGTTAAAAGGTACGACCCTTTTATTCGCAGTAGTGGTGAAGCGTGGCTATCCGGCTGCCGGGGTGCTTGGCACGGGTGATTCGACCACGAGACGATCCAGGAAGGCGAAAAAGGCGAACTGGTTGGTCCCAACAGCTCAAAGGGAAGAAGACTCTCCTGGAAGAAGATCTTCTCTGTTGTCGGGGAAGTGGTGAGTTCGTACAGCAGGGCTCCACTGGTGGTGTCGTCGTTGTAGATGGCTCAGCTTCTCCCCTCTTCGGATCCTGTGGCGACTTCTGAAGTTCCAGTCCCCAAAGCTCTGCTTTTATGCAGCAAAACACCCATTCATCAGCCTAGCTGTCACTCAAACATGCTAAGTGGTGAGCCGGGCGGCTCACCACTGGGCCAATCACACAAGAGTGCGACTTGAAAGGCAACTCAGTCCAGGGTGCCTAATCCCCCTCCCACACATTCTGTTGACCCCAGACAGAGTGGCACCTTTTGGAGGGCTTCTGTGGAGAAGCCTGCCAAAAAGTGGAACAAAGGGCTCGACTTGGGTTAGAATTTCAGAGGCGAACACAAACGCCATTTTAAAACCGAGTCCTGGCAAAAAAGACCCAACCGGGGAATAAATATAAAATAAATAACCCAGCGGTATCTTTAAAATTGCACCAAAAAGTGGTGCGCTTAAAATGAATGGGAAAATCGTATAGGAAATATTCCGGGGGAATATTTTGCGTGGTATCCACTGCCACCAGCCAGAAACTCGACAAGGGGGGGACTGGACAGTGCCCCCTTGGAACACAGACCCAGGGGCAATTGAATTACCCCTACCAGTACTTCCACAATATGATAGTTTGTACTGGTTCTGTTCACAATTTAAGACTAGTAAAGTCAATGGTGACTTTACATGCCCTGGGAGACAGTAGTCAGTCCCAGGGTATGGAGTCTATGTTTGGGGGTCACTATGACATCCCTGTGTTACTGCACTGAGGGTGCTGTCTAACACACATAACAAAAACACATGAAACCCTATGGAGTAAAAGACCCCATAGCCCATAAGACACATTACATAGTCAAAGGACATGCTCAAATCATGTCCTAGAGTGAGGGTAAAAGAGTCTCACTCTTGGCAGGAGAAAAAAATAAACCCCAAAAATCCAGCAAAGCTGCTGGGCGACTCACTAGGTTAGGAAATTCAGCCTAAACAGAGAATTCTCCCTAACACTCGCCCCCCCAGACTAAGGGACAGGAGGATTTAATCCACTCCTGGATGAACCTCATACCTCTAGTCGATGACATACATCCTAGAGAGTCCATCAACATTTTGATGGTGACACCTTGACCTGTGCTCAATTGTGAAATCAAACCCTTGCAGGCAGATTGACCATCTCAATAGTTTTGGCTTTTCCCCCTTCATTTGCATCAACCATCTCAAGGGTTGGTGGTCAGTCTGAATGACAAAAGTAGAACCATACAAGTATGGCCTAAACTTCTTCAGAGCCTACACAATGGCAAAACATTCTCTTTCAATTGTTGCCCACTGATTTAACATAGATTTGCACTCCTCTTGTTGCTCAGGTGTCAGATTTGAAGAGAGATTTACTCCTTTAATCTTGTCATCCAAGGGTAAGCCTCTGAGGAGATCAGGGAGAGCTTCACTCTCTTCTTCCTCTTCTGCTGAAGCTAGAAGCAAGGCTCCTACTTCAGGCCTGGAGACATACGCCTTTAGTCTGTTGGTGTGGAAGACTCTGGGAGCCTCCTTGGGATTGCCCAAGTCCACCAGATAGTTCACCTCTCCAAGTTTACCCACAACCTTGAAGGGCCCCATCCATTTATCTTTCAAGGCCCTCTGCCTTGTTGGCATCATAACTAGAACTAGCTGGTCTTGAGTGAACTCAACCATGTTAGCTTTTTGATCATGCCAATGCTTGACCAAAGATTGTCCAGCTTTCAGGTTATCACTAGCTTCTGCCGTCATGTGTGACATTCTCCTCCGGAGACCTATCACATAGTTAGTCACTCTGACTGGCTTGGGGGAAGGAGCACTCTCCAACCCCTCCTTAATCAGGGGCAATGGACCCCTGACTGAATGGCCATGAAGAAGTTCAAAGGGAGAATAACCTACTCTCTCCTGAGGGACTTCTCTATAAGCAAAGAGAAGGCATGGCAGTAGAAGGTCCCACTTTCTTTTAAGGGGTTCTTCTAAAGCACCTATCATGCTCTTCATGGTTCTGTTGAACCTTTCTACCAACCCATTTGTCTGAGGGTGGTATGCGGTTGAGAACTTGTAAGTAACTCCACAGGTTTTCCACATGGCTTTCATGTAGTGGGACACAAAATTTGCCCCCTCTCAGAGATTACTTCCTTAGGAAACCCAACCCTGGTAAAAATACCAAGGAGGGTCTTAGCCACAGCCTGAGCTGTAAAAGTCCTCATAGGAATTGCCTCCGGGTATCTAGTAGCATGGTCTACTACAACAAGGATAAACCTGTTGCCTGAGGAGGTTGGAGGATCAAGGGGACCAACAATGTCAATCCCTACCCTCTCAAATGGGACTCCCACTACTGGGAGAGGCAGAAAAGGTGCCACATTCTTGGAACCAACCTTACCGGAGGTTTGGCAGGTGTGGCAGCTCTTGCAAAACCTATCTACCTCAGCCTCCATCTTTGGCCAATAAAAGTAGAGTGAGAGCCTTTCCTTGGTCTTCTTGAAACTCAAGTGACCAGCCAAAGGAATCTCATGGGCTAGTTGCAAGAACTGTTGTCTGTTTTCTTGAGGTACTACAAGCCGCTTGTAGTCTCCAGGTGCAGACTCAGTCGGTTCACTGTAGAAGAGGCCATCTTCCCAGTGCAACCTATACTTCCCAGACTCTTGCCCATCAGCCAGAGAAGCGGCCTGATGGCGAAGATCTTCAAGAGTTGGACATTCTCTTTGTCCCTTACTGAAGTCTGCCCTGTTGGGTCCACCTTCTGCCAGTAAAGACTGCAGCTCAGGATGGTCAACAGGATCCAGATCTCCAATAAGTTCTTGGCCTTCTACTAGCTCTTCTTCAGAGTCTAGTTCAACCATACAGGGTTGTACCTCCCTCTCAGCCTCAGCTGGAGGTGGAGTTACAGGTGTAACTTGGAACAACCTAGGGGAAGTCCTTGTTGGAAGCACTGGAGTGCTTGCTGCTGGCTTCTGCTTAGAAGTCTTGGGTTGCCCCTTTGCGTCTCTTGATTTAGAGACTGTAGTAAGTTGCTCCAGTGGAGAAGGAGTGATATCTTTCTTCATCATCTCCAGAGAAGAACCTCTCATGGTTTTCTCTCTTGCAGGTCTGGTTAGCTCCTGTAACCTTTTACTAGGAGGTCTGGGGGTGTGTGACAATACTACAAGAGTTTTCAGGTCATTACCCAACAGAACCCTTCCTGGTACCTCACATTGTACCCTGACAGGTATCTTCACAGTCATATCATTGCACTGGAAGAGAACTGGTAATTGAGGAAGCATCTGTACAGGCCCTCCAGCTAACTTGGTGAGGCGTTTGGGTGCCTTAGCAACATCCTCTGCCTTGAAAAATGATTCATCCACCACAGTTATGCTGGCCCCAGTGTCCCTAATGGCAGAAGTCTCCTGACCATTCACCTGGATACTGTCCTTATAATACTCTTTAGTATTATCTGGGATAGAATTATACACATCTAAATTCTGTTGTTCCCACAGCCCCAGAGACACTAAAGAAACACTGGCTGAGACTCCAATGGGATCATCAGCCAGTAGTAGAAAGTTTCCACTGGCCATCTGTACTTCCTCCTCTGGAGCGAAGGCTAAGGAGACAGTGTGGACCCTGTGATGCTGGAAATGCATCGGAGGGACAGGGCCTCCGTATCCTTGTCCTTTACTGCCTTTTTATTGTGTGTTCTGTTGTGTTTTCCGCGCAGGAGTTCACGTGGGACTCCTGGCGGTGCAGCTCTCTCTCTTTTGGTTTGGTGAACAGACCCGTGGGATACCCTTACGGCACCCATGGGTGGGGGTACAACCCTGTGCCCCTAGTGTATGAGTATCCATTTTGGGATACCCAGGCCCTGCTATTGGAATCAGTTGATTACTGATGGAAAACAAGATGGCCCCTGTGGCCTCTTGCTTTCTATTGCCTGTTACCTTGTTTTCCCAAAGTCCTAGGAAGCCCTGACTCTGTCCCTTCCTCCTGACTGGCTGTTGGGTGGAGGTTCCATATATGGTGGTGTTGTGAAGTCCAGTCCAGACTGACTGGAGCCTTCACAGTGACTGTATGTTGTGGGTACGCCCTGTGGGTGGGACCGGGGTGAATGGAGTGTGTGACCAATATGCACTTCTTGTTGTGGCTGTCTGGTTTCTGGTATGAGAGACAGACTGAGACAGCCCTGCCCGAAACTGGCCTGAATGCAGTGTGTAGTGTTGAATGGCTGGGTACTTGTCCCAATCCACATTCCTTGTTGTGAGTGTCTGGGAGGGAGGAGGATGGCCTGAATGCACTGTGTGCCTGATTGGCTGACTGACTGCATGAATGCCCTTCCGTATGATTGGCTGCTGAGAGTGACCCAGCAGTGTGGATGAGAGACAAGATAGTATATCTGGGGACCTCTCACCACTGGAAATTGTTCAGAAGCTGTGTCTACACTTTAGGAGTAACTGGAACTGCTGATCCTCGACGCCCAGCTGGAAGAAGAAGACTTGCTGTTGCATTTCTTTCGACCTGATCTGAAAGCTGCCAAACTCATTAAGGACTGATCCGAGAGAGGACCTGGTAAGGCGCCCTCTTCCCGTGCTCCGGGGGACCATCGAGCACTGCTAACCTTCGCTGAAGCTCCCTGGAAGTCAGACCCTCCTTTGCCTAAGAACATTTGAATCCAAGGACTCCCTTGTCCACAACGTCGACCGCTTTGTCCCGCCGGAGAAAGTCGAGGACGACCAACGCGCAGAGGAGAATCTGCCAGTGGGTTTCCTGCCACCTGAAGGCCACAAAGACTTCGACGACTCGACGCCCTTGTGGGGCCACAGTTCTTCTGAAACTCTTTGCGGTTCTTGTTAGGGAGAATTCTCTGTTTAGGCTGAATTCCCTAACCTAGTGAGTCCCCCAGCAGCTTTGCTGGATTTCTGGAGTTTGTTTTTTTTCTCCTGCCAAGAGTGAGACTCTCTTTCTCCCACTCTTGGACATGATTTATGGTGTTCCTTTGACTGTTAATGTGTTTTATGGGCTATGGGGTCCTTTACTCCATAGGGTCTCGTGTGTTTTTACTATGTGTGTTACACAGCACCCTCCGTGCAGTGACGCAGGGGTGTCATAGTGACACCCCACCATAGACTCCATACCCTGAGACTGACTACTGTCTCCCAGGGCATGTAAAGTCACCATTGGCTTTACTAGTCCCAAATTATGAACATAAACCAGTACAAACCATCATATTGTGGACGTACTGGTCGGGGCAATTCGATTGCCCCGGGGTCTGTTAGTCGAGGGGGCACGTCTCCGTCCCCCCTGATCGAGTTTTGGCTGGTGGCAGTGGATACTACTTTTTATATTCGACCGCGAATATATCCCTATGGGATTTTCCCATTGTTCGAGGCTACCAAATTGAATTATTTAATTCTCATAGCCTCGAACATACCGCCGGTTTATTTATTTAATATTAATTTGCCGGTTGGTATTTTTTGCCAGGACTCGATTCTAAAATGGCGTTTGTGTTCTCTTCTGTGACTCCAACCCAAGTCGAGCCCTTTGTTCCACTTTTGGCGGGCATCTCCACAGAAGCCTCCAAAAGTGGTGTCACTCTGTCTGGGTACCACAGGGGGTGTGGGAGGGGGTTTAGGCACCCTGGACTGAGTTACGTTGGTAACTCAAGTCGCATTCTTGTGTGATTGGCCCAAGTGGTGAGCCGGCCGGCTCACCGCTTAGCATGTTTGATTGACAGCTAGGCTGAGTGAATGGGGGTGTGCTGCATAAAAGCAGGGCTTTGGGACTGGAACTTCAGAAGTCGCCACAGGACCTGAGAATCCGATGAGGGAGAAGCTGAGCCGACCTGCTACGACGACACCACCGGTGGAGCCCTGCGGAACCGACTCACCACTTCCCGACGACAGAGAAGATCTCCCTGCTAGAGAGTCTTCTTCCCCTGACTGGTGGGCACAACCAGTTTACCTTCTTTTCCTCGCATCCCAGGACGTCTTGTGGTCGAATTGCCCGTGCCAAGCACCCCGGCAACCGGATAGCCACTTACCACTGGACCGCGAACAAAAGGACCGCTCCTTTTAACTGTAAACTCCGCGGCTGGTTTCTTCCCTGGCAGTGCAACGGACTCCTGTCTTCATCCCCGACGAGATCCTCTCTTCCCCCGGACGAAGCACTGACTTGCATCCACTGCCAGGAACAACTGCCCCCGCTGGAGTATTCTCACCACTTTAAGGTACCGTGTCCGCCAGGCCTCCCTTTCTAAAGATTGCTACAAGGTAATAATAATCCCTTAGCCTTCTGGACTGGGCTGGCCGCCTTGACCATCTAACTGGTCCCTTTCTTTTGGTCCAACTCTTTCTGAACCTTTTCAAGATTTTTTGTGCACTTTTCAACCATGTGACCTTGGACACATTTCGTTCTGATCCTCTTAAAGTGGATCCGGCTTTCTGAACTCTAACTTCACGGTTTGACTCTGCCTTCCTCTCTTGCTGTGTCCTTGTGAAAGTGTTGGGATCTGTTTCAATGTATACTCTGCTTTTCTCTCCCTTTTAAAACGAATTATTAGAGTGCGATCTGCGTTAAGCGCTCACCACTGTCTGAAAATAAGTGGGGCTTTACTTAAGACTTGTCGAATATTCTTTTAAGGGAGTGTATATCTTTTAGTGACCGTGTTTTTGAACTTCTTAATATTAGTGCCTGTGTGTTTTATTAGATGTGGTTTTAAATAAATAATTATATCTCTTTTACACCAAGCTCTGGTCAGTGTTTGCTTGCTCTACTGTGTTCTTTTGACCTATTGTGAATACTCTGTATACTGCCTAACTCTTCTTGAAGGAAGTCTGACTGCTCAGCCACAGCTACCAAGTGAATCTGTGTGGTACAGACTGCTACCAAGTGGGTTTACTGCCAAACACCTGTAGTCTTAAATCTTATGCAGTGGTCCCAGAGGGAACTGCACAGGTTTCTGTCTAACAGTCCTGAACAATCCATCGCCGAGGTGCCCCGCACACCTCATCCTCGCAGGACGTTGCTGACGAGCACCGCCTGGATCGACATCGGGGTCTCGGCACCCTTGAACTTCTCATCGCCGCCGTCAACGACAAGTTCACCATCTTCGAGACCTCTCGACGATCCGTGGCTCCTGCTTTAAAGGGAGTCGCTCAAGAAGGATCCTTCGACGCGTCTTTGAAGAATTCTACTCCACTAGGTACATTGGGGGGGTAAAACCTTAATAGGAGGAAATAAGGGTATTGAACAATATATGGACTGGGCTTGTGCTATATATCTTTATTTTACAGGTTGCCCAGGTAGGGGGGGATCTCCACACAGAACTGTACCTAGTGGTAGGGGCTAGTATTCTGCCTACCGTTTCAACCATCTTGCTTTCCTTCCTATCTCTATTGCTGGTTTCCGCGTTATTGATCTGTGTGACATTTTAACCGTACAATTGATGCACTTTAATGAGATTCGATAACATTGGTGGTACCACTTTAGAATTGTATATATTTATCATTGTTGATTTCCGAGTACAAAGTGCGTTATTGTGATCGTGTACATACCTTTGAATATTAATTATATAATGACTGTGTTTTCAGTAATACAGTGTGCGGACATTTCTTTGTGGCGGTTCGGGGACTACACTGTACTTAAGAACCAGCCCGCATCACCTCCTGAGAAGCTAGGCCTTGATTGCTCGACTACGTTACCAATAATAGAGAATCTTGGCTGGGGTCCTCTGTGCCTCTCCTCTAACATATAGAGAACGGAAGTACAGATACCCCCCTCCAGTCTTTATACTGGTGGCAGCGGTGGGACGCTTATGGTTTTAAGAATCAGTGTATAACCGTGCCACTTACAAAATATCTGCACTTTATTAAATTAAGGTTTGGTTGTGTACAAAATAACTGCATTACAAGCAATGGAGTCTATTGCAAAAGGTAAATTGACTAGGATGAGCTTAGAGGCTCTCCGGAGTGCTTGTGAAGCCAGGGAGTTGGACTTTGTGGATGAAGTCTAGGGCTCAGCTGATAGCTGCCCTGGTTGACTGCCAGACTGATGGTGAAACTCTTGATGAGGGGGGGAATGCAACCAAAGAGGACTCAGCCCCTGGGGGTTCTACTGAATCTGTTTCTGGGAATGCCACCATTCCTGCTGCCTCTGTTCCGAACCCCAGCACTGCTCTTCAGGGGGAAGTCCTGAAGATTGAACTTTTAAAATTGGAGTTACAACGGGAACAGTTAGCCTTTCAATACAAAAAATTGGCAAACGAAGATGAGTTGAAGAAAGAGGAGTTGGCACAGCAAGTGATACTCAAAGATAGTGACACTGAGCACCAAAGAATCCGGCTAGAGAAAGCTAGAGTGGAGACTACAGCTAAACCAGTTGAGAGTGGCAGGTCCCCAGCCACCAAGTTTATGAAAGATTTGGTTGGTGTGTTTGTGGAGGGTTCTGATATCCTCCAATGGATAGAAGCATTTGAAATGGCTTGTGCAATTCATGATGTTGACAAAAGAGACTGAGCTAAGCGTTTGTTAAGCAGAGTGCCTCAGACTGGGTATGACTGTATTCTGAACCTGAGTGTGGAAGACAGGGGTCAGTATGAGTGTATAAAGTCTGCTTTAATTGCCAAGTTTGGCAAGACACCTACCCAATACCTTAAAGGTTTCAGCGATTTTAAGAAAAGAGAGAATGTGTCTTGGGTTAACTGGATGAGTGCTGCGCACATGAACATGATGGGGTGGATTGATGGTTACAAGGTGAAAACTTTTGTTGAATTGTCCCACCTGTTGTTTTTTGAGCATTTTTCTGAAGCCTGTTCACCGGAGCTGCGTCAGTATGTTGCTGACCAGAACGTTTTGTATCCCTTTAAGCTGGCTAGGCTGGCTGACAAGTGGGTCTCCCACCGGGTGTCCCCTAAGGACTCCAGTGGGAAGGACAAGGACAAAGAAAAGGGGGCCTCTCAGAAAGCTGAGGAGTCCCAAAAGCAGGCACAGTCGGGTAAACCTAAACCCTCCTCTCCTAATACCCAAAAATCTAGTGGGGATAAGTAATCTGTGGGTGGGAATAAGAGTAGTGGTCCACCTGCTGCAAAACAGGCTCCCAGTGGTTCCAGTACTGTACCCCGCACTCCCGGCACTTGTTGGGATTGTGGAGCTCTGGATCACAAGAGGGGTGACTCCAAGTGTAAAGGTAAGACACTTGGAGTACAGGCTGTCAGCCTGACCTACTCTTACCCCATGTCTGAGGTGGAGGCCACTGTCCTCCCCTCCTCTACAGGGATCACATTTGGTGCTCCTGTAGGGATTTCCTTAGTGTCCCTTGGGGCCTGGGACCAGTACGCAGAAGTACTGGCGACTATCCCACAGAACACCCGTAGATTTTTGTGAAGTGTCCTCCTGAATGGCCAGCCTTCTACTGGTTTGAGAGACACTGGGGCAAGCATGACAGTGGTGGACAGGTCCCTGCTCAAGCCAGAGGACTATGTAGGTGCTCCTCTGAGAACCACCAGGTTAGCTGGTGGGCCTCCCAAATTATCGCCTGTAGCCTTAGTCACACTCGTAATTGGAGACAAGACGGCAAAGCTTCCTGTCCTGATTCAGGACAATGTCCCTGCTAACATTCTGTTAGGTAATGATCTAGTAGAGTTGGGATTGATCTCGGATGGTCTACCCATGACTGCTGCTGCGGTCACTAGGTCACAGGTGACCCTGGGCCTGGCTGTGAGTCAGGTACCCGAGCCAAAGGCGCGGCCTAAGGCAAGACGAAGGAAGAACAAGAAGGCCACTTCTGTGGAGGGAGCTCCTAGTCTTCCTGCTGTTCCTACAGCACCCATTGGGATCCATGCTCCGGACGTGCTGGGTCCAGTGGTCAACCCCGTCTCAACTCTTGTGGGAGAAGAGCCAGAAGACTCACCTGTGGGAGAGGTTCTCAACCCGGAGGATCATCCCGATCTTCAATGCTTGTTAGCTGAAGGGGGACCCTGCTGGGCAGACTTCTGTAGAGGACAGGGAGAGTGCCACTCTCTCGAGGGTCTGAGGAAGCAGGCCCTGTCCCAGGCACAAGGAGAAGTGCCTAGGACATTCTGGATTTATTGGGAGGGTGAGCTCCTTGTTAGTGAGCCCACTAAGCCTGAACCTGGTGCCCTCAAGAGGTTGGTGGTACCCCAGGTTTACAGGCCCTTCCTACTGCAGTTGGCGCATGAGGTGCTCTTGGTTGGTTATCTTGGTACCAAGAAGACTAAGCAGAGGCTCTCTGCCCATTTCTACTGGCCCCGGATGGGAGTAGAAGTGGAGTCCCACTGCAGGACCTGCCCAACTTGTCAGTTGTCCGGCAAGACTGGAGGCAGTGTCATTGCCCCACTGCAGCCATTGCCAGTGGTTGGCACACCATTTGAGAGGGTGGGCATTGGCATTGTCGGTCCCCAGGACCCTCCCACTTCAGGTGCACATCGGTTCATCCTTGTTTTGGTAGATCATGCCACCAGGTACCCTGAGGCTATACCCCTTCGGACTGTAACTGCCAAGGTGGTTGCCAGGGCACTCCTGGGCATTTTCACCTGTGTTGGATTCCCCAAGGAGGTTGTCTCTGACAGTGGATCCAACTTCATGTCTAGTTACATGAAGACCATGTGGAAAGAGTGCGGAGTAACCTTTAAGTTCTCCACCTCTTACCACCCCCAGACCAATGGTCTGGTTGAGAGATTTAATAAAACTCTCAAGGGCATGATAGGTGCTTTGGAAGAGCCCCTAAGGAGGAAATGGGATCTCCTCCTGCCATGCCTGCTGTTTGCTTACAGAGAGGTACCTCGGGAGGGTGTTGGTTTCAGCCCCTTTGAGGTACTCTTTGGACATCCCGTGAGGGGGCCCCTTGTCTTGATCAGAGAAGGTTTGGAAGCCACCCCTCCAGGTCCCGCCAAGCAAGTGGGGGACTATGTGTTAGGCCTCAGACGGAGGATGACACAAATGATGGGTCAGGCAACAGCGAATCTCAAGGCCAGCGAGGAATTGAACAAGTACTGGCATGACCTTAAAGCATCGCAAGTGGATTGGACTCCGGACTTGGTAGTCCTCGTGATGGAGCCTACCAAGCCTCGGGCATTGGCAGATAAATGGACTGGACCCTTCAGGATAATCTCCAAGATGGGTGAGGTCAATTATCTGGTTGACATGGGAATCCCAGGGGTAGCCCCTCAGGTATTCCATGTTAATAGGCTCAAGCCTTTCTACAGGCAAACCGAAGTCTCATGTCTCTTGCTGGCTTCAGAGCAAGAAGAGGATGAGAGTGAGCCCCTTCCTGATTTGCTGTATAGCAACCCTCAGGATGGCTCAGTGGAGGGAGCGCATCTCTCTCCAGATTTGACAACAGAGCAGCAGGGGCCCTGCAGGACTTTGCTCCAGGAGTAAGCCTCTCTGTTTTCGCTGATGCCAGGCCTTAAACCGTGGTGTAAGCACATCCAGGCTGAGGTTGCCAAGATGTTGGATCTGGGTGTTATTGAACCCTCAACCAGTCCCTGGTCCAGTCCCGTGGTCCTTGTCCCCAAGGCAAGTTGCCAGGCAGGCACCAAGGATTGGAGGTTCTGTGTGGACTACCGAGGAGTCAATGCCGTCGCCAAATTTGTGAGCACCTTTGACCTCACCTCAGGCTATTGGCAAATAGCTCTGACGGACCATGCCAAGGAAAAGACGGCGTTCTCAACACCAGAGGGACTCTACCAGTTTAGGGGCATGCCTTTTGGATTGAAGAATGCCCCTGCCACCTTCTAGAGATTGGTCAACCATGCGCTCAGTGGGCTGGAAGCCTTTTGTGTGGCTTATTTAGACGACATTGCCATCTACAGTTCCACTTGGGAAGAGCATTTGACACATCTGGGTAAGGTGTTGCAGGCCTTGAAAAGGGCTAACCTCACTATCAAGGCCACCAAGTGCCAGATAGCTCAGGGGAAAGTCACATATCTTGGTCATGAGGTAGGAGGGGGGTCAAATCCAACCTCTCCCCAGTAAGGTACAGGATGTACAGGACTGGGAGACTCCCACTACTCAAACCCAGGTGAGAGCCTTTTTGGGCCTCACTGGGTATTATCGCAATTTCATGACGGACTATGGAACCATAGCTGCACCACTGACAGCTCTGACTTCCCCCAAACAACCTAGGAAGGTTAATTGGACGGAAGACTGTCAGAGGGCCTTTGATGGCTGAAAGAAAGTCTGTGTAGGGCACCTGTGTTGTGTGCGCCTGACTACAGCCGACCCTTTATCGTCCAGACGGATGCCTGCGAAACCGGAATTGGAGCTGTCTTGTCCCAGTTAGATGACAAAGGGAGGGAACATCCTATCATCTTCATCAGTAGATAACTCAAGGGTAGAGAACCTAGGTGGGCTACTGTTGAGAAGGAGTGTTTCAGTATAGTTTGGAGCCTTAGGCGTTTTAGGCCCTACCTTACGGGGTCTACCTTCAAGGTCCAAACAGATCATAAGCCCCTGAAGTGGCTTATACAGATGAAGGGTGAAAACCCGAAACTGCTCAGGTGGTCCATTAGCCTGCAAGGGCTAGACTTCACCATAGAGCACAGTCCAGGGAAGAGTCACGATAATGCAGATGGCCTTTCCAGAAGGTATGTTGACCGTCTGGATGAGGGTGTCTATCCCGTGGGAGATTAGGCACCCTCCACCTCAGTCTGGGGGGGGAGACTGTGATGCTGGAAATGCATCGGAGGGACAGGGCCTCCGTATCCTTGTCCTTTGCTGCCTTTTTATCGTGTGTTCTGTCGTGTTTTCCACGCAGGAGTTCATGTGGGACTCCTGGCGGTCCAGCTCTCTCTTTTTTGGTTTGGTGAACAGACCCTGGGATACCCTTACGGCACCCATGGGTGGGGGTACAACCCTGTGCCCCTAGTGTATGTTTTTGGGCACCTGTGGGTGGCCGGCAGAGCAGGGTATGGGCTGGTGGCAGTTCCATGCTAAATTTGACAGGTGCGCTGAGTATCCTCCATTTTGAGATACCCAGGCCCTGCCATTAGAACCAGTTGATTCCTGATCGAAAACAAGATGGCCCCTGTGGCCTCTTGCTTTCTATTGCCTGTTACCTTGATTTCCCAAAGTCCTGGGAAGCCCTGACTCTGTCCCTTCCCCCTGACTGGCTGTTGGGTGGAAGTTCCATATATAGTGTTGTTGTGAAGTCCAGTCCAGACTGACTGGAGCTTTCCCAGTGACTGTAAGTTGTGGGTGGGACCTGGGTGAATGGAGTGTGTGACCAATCTGCACTTCTTGTTGTGGGTGTCTGGTTTCTGGTATGACAGACAAAGACTGAGACAGCCCTGCCCGAAACTGGCCTGAATGCAGTGTGTAGTGTTGAATGGCTGGGTACTTGTCCCAATCCACATTCCTTGTTGTGAGTGTCTGAGAGAGAGGAGGATGGCCTGAATGCACTGTGTGCCTGATTGGCTGACTGACTGCATGAATGCCCTTCCGTATGATTGGCTGCTGAGAGTAACCCAGCAGTGTGAATGAGAGACAAGATAGTATATCTGGGGACCTCTCACCACTGGAAATTGTTCAGAAGCTTGTGTCTACACTTGAGGAGTAACTGGAACTGCTGATCCTCGACGCCCAGCTGGAAGAAGAAGACTTGCTGTTGCATTTGCTTCAACCTGATCTGAAAGCTGCCGAACTCGTCAAGGACTGATCCGAGAGAGGACCTGGTAAGGGCCCTCTTCCCGTGCTCCGAGGGACCATCGAGCACCGCTAACCTTCGCCGAAGCTCCCTGGAAGTCAGACCCTCGAAAGGCTGCCGACCCGAGACAGGGCCGCTGAAGAGAACGAAGCAAAGCACCCGGACTTTGCCGCTGTCGAAGTCTATTGCCGTCGACTAGGGTTCGCAGGTTTGTGTAACCACTGGAGGCCCGTCGAAGTTGTGTTGCCCAGCCGTGGGGCCCACTTGACGCCGTGCCGCCGACGACCGGAGCCGCCCGCTCCTTTGCCTAAGAACATTTGAATCCAAGGACTCCCTTGTCCACAACGTCGACCGCTTTGTCCCGCCAGAGAAAGTGGAGGACGACCAACGGGCCGAGGAGAATCCGCCGGTGGGTTTCCCGCCACCTGAAGGCCACAAAGACTTCGACGACTCGACGCCCTTGTGGGGCCACAGTTCTTCTGAAACTCTTTGCGGTCCTGAACAATCCATCGCCGAGGTGCCCCGCACACCTCATCCTCGCAGGACGTCGCTGACGAGCACCGCCTGGATCGACATCGGGGTCTCGGCACCCTTGAACTTCTCATCGCCGCCGTCGATGACAAGTTCCCCATCTTCGATGCCTCTCGACGATCCGTGGCTCCTGCTTTAAAGGGAGTCACTCAAGAAGGATCCTTCGACACGTCTTCTAAGAACTCTACTCCACCAGGTACATTGGGGGGGTAAAACCTTAATAGGAGGAAATAAGGCTATTGAACAATATATGGACTGGGCTTGTGCTATATATCTTTATTTTACAGGTTGCCCAGGTGGGGGGGATCTCCACACAGAACTGTACCTAGTGGTAGGGGCCAGTATTCTGCCCACCGTTTCAACCATCTTGCTTTCCTTCCTATCTCTATTTCTGGTTTCTGCGTTATTGATCTGTGTGACATTTTAATCGTACAGTTGATGCACTTTAATGAGATTCGATAACATTGATGGTACCATTTCAGAATTGTATATATTTATCCTTGTTGATTTCCGAGTACAAAGTGCGTTATTGTGATCGTGTACATATCTTTGAATATTCATTTTATAAAGACTGTTTTCAGTAATACAGTGTGCGGACATTCCTTTGTGGGGGTTCGGGGACTACACTGTACTTACGAACCAGCCCGCATCACCTCCTGAGAAGCTAGGCCTTGATTGCTCGACTACGTTACCAATTATAGAGAATCTTGGCTGGGGTCCTCTATGCCTCTCCTCTACCATATAGAGAGAGGAAGTACAGACACCCCCCTCAGTCTTTACAGACCCCTGAAGGTTTACCCTTACATCTGGGATCCCCTTTCACATGGCCAGTTGAGCCACAAACATAGCATTTACCAAATGCTTTTTGGAATGGTGGCTTGTTCTGACCTCCTTCTGGTTTGGCACCAGAAGGTACACTAGCCTGATTTGGTTTCCCTTTTGGCTCACCCTTATTGTTTTGTTTGGGGCCCTCTTTGGTATTGGAATTATTAGAATTCTCTTTGGAGTCCTTTTCTGGCTGTTTCGCCTCATCCTTTTTCTGAGTGGCCCCAGAGTCCTTGTGAGTAGCCCTGTTGGCAATCCACAAGTCAGCAGCCTTAGCTAGTTTTCTGGAATCTAATTGCTCTGACTCAGCCAAGTGCTGTCTGAGCTCAGGAGAGCAGGCATCATAAATTGACTCCAACATTACAAGATTCTTCATTCCCTCATAAGTGTTCACCTTGTAACCCTTAATCCATCCCTCTTAAGTTCTTCACACTTTCACTCACCCAGGTAGCCCAAGGGGTACCATCATGCTTTTTGAGGGTCCTAAACCTCTTAAGGTACTGGGAAGGGGTCTTCCCATATCTAGCTATTAAAGCTAGGTTCACACTTTCATAATCCTTCTTACCCACCTCCCCCAACTCCATTACCACATCATATGCAACAGGGGGGAGCCTAGAGAACAACCAAGGAAGTAACTCATTCCCTGAGATGTCCTGGAGCCCATGATTATACTCAAACATAGTCAACCAATCTAACACATCCAACTTAGGCTCATACATACCCACAAGCTCTTTAGGCATCCAGGGTCTTTTGGGACTGGAACTCCTAGAGGATCCGGAGAGAGAAGCATTTTCAACAGACAATTTCTTCATCTCTAGCTCATGCTTGAGCTCCATTTCTCAGAGCCTTAGTTCTTGGTGCCTTTGTTCTGCTTGATCATTAAGTCTCTTAAACTCCAATTCAAGCTTCATATTCTCTAGTTCTAGACATTGAGGACTAAATGTAGGACCTGGTAAAGGTCCAGTAGGTACAGCTGGTAGAGCAGACAGAGGCCTAGGCTGACAGTTACAACAGCCTCACTTTCCTCTTCTGACTCTGCCTCAAGATTTTCAATACTTTGATCAATATCATCACTCTTATCTACATTTTATGGGAGAGTAGGTTCCTCTGAACCCTCACCCAGATTTTGGTTTGCTAACAATCTTTCTATTAGCTCCATTTTCCTGCCTTTAGTCATGAGATTCTTATGCTTACAGAGAACTCTTAAACAATCAGCAGTTTTTTGTAGCAAGGGACTATTGACTATAACTTTCCATAGTTGACAGGTTAGAAAATAAACGTTTTAGTGCTAAGCTTTGTGGTTAGTGGCACTAAGGTATCTAAAAGCACACTAAAATGTATACTCGATACAAATCCCACCGCTGTACACAAGTGATAGGCAGAAACCTGTGCAGTTCCCTTAGGGACCACTGCAAAAAGTTTAAGACTACAGGAGTAAGCAGTAAACCCAATTGGTAGCAGTCTGCACCACCCAGATTTACCTGGTAGCTGTGGCTGAGCAGTCAGACTTCTCTCAAGAAGAGTTAGGCAGTATATAGAGTATACACAATAGGGCTAAAAATACAGTAGCACAAGCAAACACTGACCAGAGCTTTGGTATAAAAGTATATAATTATTTATTTAAAAACACACCTGTAAAAATACACTGGCACTAATATGTCAAGCAAGTTCAAACACAGTCACTATAAGTATATACACCTCCCTAGTTAATTATTCGACAAGTCTATGTTAAGACACCACTGTTTTAGCAAAACAGAGGTGAGCGCGTAACCGTAGATGGCACTCCAATAATTTGTTTAAAAAGGGAGAGAAAAGGCAGAATAGGAAAAACACACAGTACCAACACTTTTCAGAAACCACACAAGTCAAGAAAGGCAGGGTCTACTGTAGAGCAAAAAGTTCATAGGCCAGGCCCACTCTTGGAGAGAGCAAGGCGGAATGTGCCCAAGATCACACAGTGGAAATGCACTCAAAAGTCTTTGCAGAAAAGTCAAAAGAGGTTGGATCAAGTCCGAAAGGCAATGTTAGCAGGTCCGAGGTCATCCCAGGATAGAGAGTCAAGGATTTACGGGACCCATTGACAGTCTGTTGCAAGGGAGACCAGGTGGGACACAGTACCTGAAATGGTGAGAAAGCTCCAGCAGGGGCAGTTGTTCCTGGCATCGGGTGCAAGTCGGAGCTTCGTCCAGGGTAAGAGATGATCTCGACGTGGAGGAAAGCTGGAGGTCGTTGCATTGCCAGGGAAGAAACCAGCTGCGGAGTTTCCCAATTAAAAGGTACGACCCTTTTATTCGTGGTAGTGGTGAAGCGTGGCTATCCGGCCGCCAGGGTGCTTGGCACGGGCGATTCGACCACGAGACGATCCAGGAAGGCGAAAAAGGCGATCTGGTTGGTCCCACCAGCTCAAAGGGAAGAAGACTCTATTGGAAGAAGATCTTCTCTGTCGTCGGGGAAGTGGTGAGTTCGTACAGCAGGGCTCCACCGGTGGTGTCGTCGTCGTAGATGGCTCAGCTTCTCCCCTCTTCGGATTCTTTAGGTCATGTGGCGACATCTGAAGTTCCAGTCCCCAAAGCCCTGCTTTTATGCAGCAAAACCCCCATTCATCAGCCTAGCTGTCACTCAAACATGCTAAGTGATGAGCCGGGCGGCTCACCACTGGGCCAATCACACAAGAGTGTGACTTGAGTTGCCAAGGCAACTCAGTCCAGGGTGTCTAATCCCCCTCCCAGACATCCTGTTGATCCCAGACAGAGTGGCACCATTTGGAGGGCCTCTGCGGAGAAGCCCGCCAAAAAGTGGAACAAAGGGCTCGACTTGGGTTAGAGTTTCAGAGGCGAACACAAACGCCATTTTAAAACCGAGTCTTGGCAAAAAAGACCCAACCTGGGGATAAATATTAAATAAATTACCCGGTGGTATCTTTAACATTGCACCAAAAAGTGGTTCTTTTAAAATGAATGGGAAAATCCCATAGGAAATATTCTGGGGGAATATTTTGCGTGGTATCCACTGCCACCAGCCAGAAACTCGACAAGGGGAGACTGGACAGTGCCCCCTTGGAAAACAGACACATGGGCAATCGAATTACCCCTACCAGAACTTCCACAATATGATGGTTTGTACTGGTTCTGTTCACAATTTAAGACTAGTAAAGCCAATGGTGACTTTACATGCCCTGGGAGACAGTAGTTAGTCCCAGGGTATGGAGTCTATGTTTGGGGGTCACTATGACACCCCTGTGTTACTGCACTGAGGGTGCTGTGTAACACACACACCAAAAACACATGAAGCCCTTTGGAGTAAAAGACCCCATTGCCCATAAAACACATTACATAGTCAAAGGACATTCTCAAATCATGTCTAAGAGTGGGAGAAAAATAGTCTCTCTCTTAGCAGGAGAAAAAAATAAACCCCAAAAATCCAGCAAAGCTGCTGGGGGACTCGCTAGGTTTGGGAAATTAGCCTTAACAGAGAATTCTCCCTAACACAAGCGCAACATACAGATATGGGCCTCGGGGATCCAAGCCTCCAAGGAAAACAGGGAACCCCATGCATTTCCTAAAAGAGGACACCCGTGGGAATCCGCAGAGTTATGATTTGCGCACATCGGCCCAGCATTTATTACCCAGACACCCCCGCAAATTCCGAAATGTGGGGAAAAAAACGCATTTTCTGCACATTTCACTTGGCTCACCCATCGAAACACACCGCCAACAACACATGGCCTACCGTCCCGCATTCCCACAGGTGTCCCGATGAAAACGGTACCTCACATGTGTGGGTGCACCTACCTGGGCGCCAAGGGGAAAGCCTAAAACACAGGTAACCCCAAGTCTGTTTTCACACCTGAATTTCACACTTTCTACGCACACCATACAGATATGGGCCTCAGGTGTCCAAGCCACCAAGGAAAACAGGGAACCCCATGCATTTCCGAAAAGAGGACACCTGTGGGAATCCACAAAGGTATGATTAAGCGGCCCAGGATTTATTACCCAGAACCCCAGACAAAGTGAACATTGTGTGTTTTCCCCACCAAATATCACACTTTGTCGGGGATTGTGGCTAATAAAAACTGGGGCAATGTGCGCAAGGCAGACCTCTGTGGATTCCCACGGGTGTCCTCTTTGGGGAAATACATGAGGTTCACTGTTTCCTTGCTGGCTTCGACACCCTAGGCCCAAATCTGTAGGTTGCCCACATGAACAAAATAGGATGTGCCGAAAGGCTTGGGGTTACCAGTGGGTTACCCTTTTCCTTTTGCCCCCGGTAGGTGCACCCACACATGTGAGGCACCTTTTTCGTCGGGACACCTGTGGGAACGCGAGAAGGTATGACATCTTTTGTTGGCGACGTGTTTCGGTGAGTGGACACAGGGAAATGTCTCTGAAATTGTCTAGAAATGAAGACGATTCTCAGACATTTCGCTCTGGCCACCCACCGAAACACACCGCCAACAACACATGGCCTACCTTCCCGCGTCCCCACACATGTCCCGATGAAAACGGTACCTCACATGTGTGCCCAGGATTTATTACCCAGAACCCCAGACAAAGTGAACATTGTGTTTTTTTTCCCACCAAATATCACACTTTGTTGGGGATTGTGGCTAATAAAAACTGGGGCAATTTGCCCCTTTACAAGGATGCCATTTCCGAATAAATCCCTGGTGGCTACGGCCCCCAAACCCCCTCCCCCTTCCCATCACTTTTTTTTGTCACCTTCCCTGGTGGCAGATGATCAGCCATCTGCCCCCAGGGTTGTGCACATATGTGCCCCCATGCTTTGGGGGCCAGGGGGTGAGCGGGAGAGGGCTACTTACTTGAAGCAGCCCCCTTACCCCCTCAAGTTTCAAACGGATCCATGGTGGTCCAGTGGGTTGCTGGTCACGGATCGGCTCTGTGCTGATCCGTGACCAGCAATGCCTCATATATGTGGTGTCCTTGGAAAGGGGAGAACCTCCCCTTTCCAAGGACACCACTTTTTCCTCTATCACTGGTGGACTAGTGGGCCCCAGGGCCCCAAACCCCCTCCCACCTCCCCCCTTCCCTCGGATTTTTGATTTTTTTTTGTTCATTTTCACCCCTGGGGGCAGTGATCATCTGCCCCCAGGGGTCTCCGGCGTGTGGCCCCATGCTTTGGGGCCATGGGGGAAGGGGGCCGCTTACCTAGTAAGCAGCCACCCCTCCCCCCGCGTCACAAACGGATCTGTATTGATTCGGTGACATTGCTGCCCACGGATCGCGCGCCCTGTGCCCGATCTGCGGGTAGCAATGCCACACAATGGGTATAGTTGGAAAGGGGAGAATCTCCCCTTTCCAACGATACCCGCCTTGATCTCCGGCTTGAAATACAGCCGGAGATCGAGGCGGAGAAAGGTGAACACTCACCTCCTGTTTTCACCGCAGCAGCCCGAAATGGATGCTGCGGTGAAAATTACTTTCACTTTCACGCCTATGTGCTTTACGCACGCCGACATGAAACTGAAGGTAACCCGCCCCCCTGGCAGTGAGGGGGGACCTCCCCCTCACATAGCCCGGGGGTTGGATTACAGATTTGAGCGATCCCTGCTTTGCAGGGATCGCTCAAAACAAGGTGCCAAAAAGGACGAGCTATCTTTTGTCCTTGGCACTTAAAGGGTTAAACTCATCGCCTAGCAAGGCAGCTGCCCTATGTGCATCTGAAGCCCTTCTTACAGAGGATATGGGTGTATGCATAAGCCGGCCAGTGACCACTTCATGAGGTCACAAATGGTGATCCTTGCGTGGCTGCGTGCGTAAACTAAAAAGGACCAGGGGCAAAAAGTGCACCAAGTTTTTCTTGAATGTGGTACAGTTTGGATAACTTACTTTTAAGGAGCCCATTGATTTTCTCCACAATGCCATTGGCCTGTGGGTGGTATATCAAAGACATCCGGTGCTTGATGCCAAGTAGTGCTGTTACGTTCTGAAATAATGCATTGAAGATATGTGTGCCATTGTCTGACCTTAAAACCTCACACACACCCCACTGCGGGAAGACGCCCCACACTAAAGATCTAGCAGCAGACTTGGGATCCGGATGTGCACACGGCCATGCTTCCACCCACCTTGAGAAAGGACAAACCACCACAATGAGGTACCTCAATCCATTACAATGCTCACCCATATCAGTATAATCTATGTGTAATTCACAGACCAGCCAGTAGGGTGGAGCAAGGTGCCCCGTAACGTCCGTAGTGTCATCCCTGTGCTGAAACCTTGACGTGTTGTGTAATGTATGACCATTTCTGCAATGCTTTCCTGGATGTTTGGTATAAACTAGTCCTCCTGTAGATCTGCTATGTGCTGCTTTGAACTGTAGGATTGGTGGTGTAACTGTTCAAAGGCTATTGCTAGCAGCTCATGTGGCATTACAGTCTTCCCAGAGATCTCCTGCCTCCATAACAGATCTGTCAGAGATTGCTTACAACCTCTCTGTGACCACAACTCTTTCTCCCTTTCAAGTGCCCTTCTGTTCGATATTTTGGAAGATGGCCAATGTTGTGTTGGTGCTGGATGTTCGCTTGCGGGTGGGGCAGTCAAAACATACTCAGTGGGTATTTCAGTAGCCAGATACGCAGCCATTTTGGCTGCTGCATCAGCGGCTGCATTCCCAATTGATATTTAATCTGTCCAGTTAGTGTGGGCGGTGCACTTGAAAAGCGCCACAACAGATGGGTGGGATAATGCTTCTATCATTATTTCTAGCAGTGCTGCATGCTGCACTGGGGATCCATCTGCTTTTTGAAACCCCCTCCTCTTCCAGGGGGATAGACCGGCATGTACCGTTATTGTAACGTATGCAGAGTCAGAATATATTGGGACTTGGCACCCTTGACACTCTCAAAGCCTTGTGCAGAATAATGCATGGGCAACCTTTTCATGACCATCGTCTTGTACTCTTCTTCCTCAAGTCTTTGCCCAGCCACCTGATCAATTGTGGAAGACCCGTCAACAAAAAGTACCTCACCCTCTGTTAATACACAGTCCCTTGCTTTAGGAATCTCATCCTCCCCCCCTCATATGTGGCACAATCATGCGTCGTTAAGTCCTCTGTAGTAGGCATGTCCTTTAAAAAGGTGGCATGGTTCACTGTTTTTCACCTAACCACATGAATATGGGGCCTAGAAATGATGATCTCATATGCGGAAGATCTTTGCGTAGTCAGGGTAGATTTTGACCTTTTGTACAATGGCAAACAAAGAATGTTCCACAACTTAACTGAACACCCCATTACAATTGTAGTACAGTTCTCAATTGCAAAAGCAACTGCTGCTAGAGCTTGTTCACACGCAAACTGCCTTTGCATCACTGCATCCAGAGTGCCGCTATAATAGGCCAATGGCCTATGGCCCATATTGCTCTTCTGTGTCAGTAATGCTTTCATAAACTGGACATCTGAATGTAAAAATAAGTACAATTCCTGTGTGTATTATCGGGTGGCCAGTACGGGTACCAAACTAATGACTTCTTTTAAATCGTCAAACTGTTTGATCATGTCTGCCGTCCACTGTAACTTGTGATCCTTTGTTTTTTTGTGCTTCGCTAAGGGCCTGCAAAAGTGGTCTTGTGTATGCCGCGTAATCTAAGATACATGCCCTACAGTAGTTGCACAGGCCCAGAAACCTCTGCATTTCTTTAACTGAGGCAGGTCTGGGGGTGGCACGTACTGACGCTGCCCTATCTGGTAGTATTCTTTTAATATTCGCTGATATGAACTGCCCCAAATAGAGCACCTCCTGTTGGCAATATTGCAATTTGGCCTTGTCGACCTTGTACCCCTTACAGGCCAGCAATTGTAGGAGTGCAATGGAGTCCCTTCGGCAGTGCTGTTCACTGTCACTACACACTAGCAGATTGTCCATGTTCTGGATAATCGTGCTAGCCACTGCATACAGTATTCTTTTAAATATGCTCAGACTCTCGCAATACCAGTGAGGTAACCTAGTTTGTTCGAACCGCATCTGTCCCTGTGTAAATACCATGAGGTACCTCGACTCAAAATGGAGTGGAATCGAGAAGAATGCATTTTTCAAGTACACTACAGTAAAATATGTGGCTTCTTTGGGGATGCTACACAAAACTGTTGCAGGATCCGGAACAACTGGAAATTCTTTCTGTACCACGTCGTTTAGGGGGCACAAGTCCTGAACCATTCTCAAATTGCCCCGTGTTGATTTTTTAACAGGTATATCGCTGGTTTACACTGAGACGTGGATGGCACAATTATCCCCTGATCCTATAGGGCCTGTCTTGTCTTTCTAATAACCTCCTCCATCCCCCCCAATAATGGATATTGCCTTACCCTGGGCAGCACCGCACCTGGCTTCAATGTTATGTGCATAGGAGTCACATCTTTCAGTAACCCTACATCATGTGGGTTTGGAGTCCACAGCTGTGAAGTCACGTTTTGCAGGTCTTCGTCAAAAAATAAAGGTGGAGTTGATACTGCCATCAGGGGTAACTGCACTCTTCGGTACTGTATCATTATGTCATAGGGGATACAGATCTCTAGTATTATTTCCCCTTCGTTGTCGTTATTTTCAAACAATTCGTCATCCGTCATTCCTTTAGCTGTACTGTTGGATCTACACAGAGCACTGTGCGCCACTTACATCCATCCCTGTCAATTCCTAACATGACAACCCTTTTGTCAGAAACCAACAATCCGTGTAAATCCAGCGACAATATCATTCCTGCCACCACCTCAGGTGACACTGCTGGAAAAAAAAATCAGTGGGCACTCGCCAACACTGCTTGGCAATCTGGGGCACCGCCTCCACAAGCACTGTAATACCATAAATGAACATGTCTGGGTCTAAAGGAATCCCGCGGACCACCACCTCCCTTGTCATTGTGTGAATTATCAAAATTGCCATTGCAGCGCACATCCCAGGTGTGGAGCAGACTATACCATGATCTGTAAAGGATATAGTCATGTTTAACTTGCTGAGCAGGCCTCTGCCCAGTAAACTGACTGGGGATCTTTCAGAATATAGTAAGGGCGCCCGTACTAACTTCCCTCCCACCTTTATGTCCAGCTCCTCAGTGAATGGAACCTTGGAATAGCCCCAGCAAATCCCTGCGCGTCAAGATAGTTTCCCGGTAATGGGAAATTTCCTTCCATGATACATGATTTAGTTGCACCAGAGTCCGCCATGAATATGAACTGCTTGTTTCCTATCTCCGCCCCCACCAAAGGTTCCTCTTCAGGGTGAATGGTCGTCGACAAGACCGGACACGCAAGAGCTCTCTGTGGGCTGTCCTAATCAGGGAATGTGTTTGTTCCAGGAAACGAGAAGGGGTTACCCCCATCACTGCTGCTCCTCCAAAGGGAGAGGTATCCCCACTCGATACCCCGCTCACCAGGGCAGCACCTCCCAGCTGCTGCTGTGGCGGCTGCCGCACTTGCAAATCAGCTGCTTGAGGCTGCTGATTATAATACACTTGGTTCTGATAACCTTGACACTGTTGCGGAAACCGTCGTCCTTGGGGCCCTTGGGCCTGTTGCTGGGCCCATACTTATACCCCACTGCAGATCTGCTCCTGCATTCCCTTACAAAATGCCCACTAAATCTCCCTCTTCCTCTCTCTGGCCCTCCTTGTTGCCACTGTGGGCTGTGATACTGTTGCCCCCCATCCCGCTGTCCTTGTTCTCCTTCAGCCCAGAGCATCGCAATAGTGGCACTCACGACTTGTTGGGTGCTCTCTGTCCCTTCCAACTGTACTGACGTCGATACATGCACCTGGACAGCAACCTTTGCCAATTTTTTCTCCACCAATTTTGCTTCCTCCCCTTGACGCCTTTGGACTGTTTCCCTTTCCAACTACTTGATCCTTTTACAATGATGCACTTTTATACTCTGAATTTCCAGCCACCCCTTTGCTTCAATACCCACCATCTTATCCAACGCCTTCTGTACTTCCTTTGGCAAGCCCCACTTTACAATAAAATAGAAAAATGGTAGTGACTGATCCCACAGCCCTCCCGTTTCAGCTCTCCACGTCTCTTGCATTTTAAGAATAAATCTAGCTAGGTCCTCATCACCCATAGTATACTGCATTAGGGACTGTAAATCAGGGGTATCTGGGAAGTCCCTCCGTAGTGCGTCCCATACCTGTGCTCTAACTCCATGAAACGGTGCTCCATCAGGTGCATCATTCCCCAGGTTCCAGGTATTCAGCCTTAACCCAGACATCCCCAGTCCCCAATTAAGCTACCATAAAGATCTTAAGGTCCCCTATTGCCAGGGGCACCCATGCTGTTTGCTTTTCAAATTCATATATCCACTTGCTCGCCCCTGCTGTGAGCTGCAGGAGGGCCTCCATTAAATTATTCTTATCCATCTGGGGCCAGGGCACATACTGTGTCCTCCCTGTCCCCTTATGTATGAGGGGCATCTGGATCTACGCCCTACTTCCCACACCCTTCCTCATAATTCCTCTTTTCTTTACCAATGCCATCCGGCCGGCCCTGTTCCTCAACCTGCCCCCTGCCTACAAACCTCCCACTTGGGGGGGTATTCTAAGCCACCTCCTCACCCCTTCCTTCTTCGCTCTGACAATCAGCAAACGTATCATCGTCCTCTTCCTCCAAATTCTCTCCCAACACCGTATCCTTCTGTCCCAGGATTACACACCCATCCAGGCTTCTTTCCTTCTCAACACCTACATGTCTTATTCCTTCAGTATCCATCCTAAGCAGCACTTCCCCTCCAGACCCTTCTCTCGATGCATCTATATACCTTAATGCTCTTGGGGATGTCTGTTTCGTCTTAGTTCTGTTAGCAATCCTGTCATCCTATCATCCTATCCTCGAACTCGCTGTACCGATACTTCATACATGTTAGTATGCGGGGGTGAGCAGCAGTAACCTGTGGCATTACTGGTGCTGAAGGGGACCCTACCACTGAAGAAGGTGTCCCTATCACACCGGGTCTATAGGTTGGATTGGTGTACCCTTCTGCGGGATATGCTGTCAAGGGATATACTCCCCCACACTCCACTGACGCCCCGCCCTCTCCTTCTCCCTTCCTGTACTTCCAATCTCTCTGTCTCTGCGCCTCTACTCAATTCCCTTGATCTTCTGCATCTTCAAACATACGCCAGAGATCTAGAATTTATTTTCTCTTCTGTAGCTGATTCCCCGTGGATTTTGCTTCTAAAAATGTGGACATATGTTCCAAGATGCTCTTGTTATGTGAAGCCTGTCCTGGCCATGGGCAGGGCATCCCCCCTCCTCCCGTCTCCGCGATCCACTGCTTATGATATTTCTCCACCCTGTCACGATATAGTGGCAGAGCCTTATACATATGTTCTATTGGTGTTCCACCCCTCTGTCTTGATATGGGCAAAATCTTCCTCGGGGCCAGCCCTTTGAGAGCAAAAATACCCAATTCAGCCCAAAATACAGGTTCTATTGTGCTGAGCAGTGATCTCATGCTAGTGACAAATGACACCCTCAAAGTTTTAGCATATTTATTCTAAGCAGTGAATTTCATATACATTTGGGATTCAAGTTAGAGAATATTACAAAGCATAAAACAAAGAGCAATGCAAAATATAGTGAAACATGGAACTTAGATAAACATAGAGAAACATAGAGAAATATAGAGAAACATAGAGAAACATAGAGAAACATAGAGAAACACAGTCTTACGTCCCTTAATCTCAGCCCTGGGAGACCTGGGTTTTTCATAAGCTAGCTGTAAAACAAGCCCCGCTCATAGAAAAACAAGGCTGGAGGACACCGTGAGAGCCAATGCCGGGCACCTGACTGTACACGAATCAAGTCCACAGGACGATCTCCCCCTGATCCCATGTGTGCATGGATATTTTATAATCTCTTGCTGTCAGTCACCATGACGCATAGTTCCAGAACTTTCCCTGAGAGGCTGGTTCATGGAAAAAACCCAGCTCTCTCTGAGATGCTCCCTGCTCGCTCCTACCCCCTCCCTTGGTTCCCATCTGCGCTGGCTGAGGAATGTCTTATCAGTACCTTCCCAGAGAAAAGGAAGATTAGCTTGGAGCCAGGGCTACCGTTAGTGAGGCTGAATATTCTAAGGGAAGCAGGGATGTATTAACCCCATCTGCAAGCTCTAAAAGGCATGCACTCATAGCTTAGTGTTTATAGCGCTTAAGACTGGCTATCTAAGCGCTATATAGGTGCCATGATGTTCCAAACACTCCAAAAATACCTATTAGCTACATAGCTAGGGGCCCTCCCTGCCTGTCTATCAACAATGCTTAATTTGACCTATTTCATACTAGGCCTGCATATTCCTTGTAGCTCACTACTGCATAATGGAAGTGCTACAACAGACTACTGTCAGCATTTTTAGCACATACTTTGAATACACTATTGGCTTTCAGCGGCTAATGCTATCATCTAAAGCCCTGATTGGCAAGGTTGCAATTTCGTGTATCACTACACCCTCATGCTAGTAATAGCCATCTCTTGCTGACCCTGCAAAGTCCTGCTAGCATGCCGCGCACGCTGACGTTTGGTTGTAACAAAACGGAAAATCAGCTCCCACCCTTTTCTATCCCCGTTCCTTGCACACATACACCACTCCACAAAACCATCCAATACCACACCACACCTTGACACACACAATTGCCGCCCATCTAGGGCCTGTTCTTTATTCAATAAAACACAAGTATAATACAATACAATATCAAGCTAATGTAATGATCACTACTTATTCCAGGCCTATTATGAGAAGACTAGTTTTATTTCTATAGTCCTCCTTTCAATAATATAAGGAGATCCTTTTGATTTTCTGTGACCAGCACCCATTTGACCTCATCAGGGCGTGCCACAGGCTATAACTGAACCGCATCAGCGTGAAGTGCTGACGCAAAGCCTGTTTTAGCCTGTTTCTGCCTGGGTCGCCAATCGGCAGGAGATGCTAGCAGATTTCTCACTTATCCGTTGGGTTACTGGGCTCCATATCGGAAGTCAATCATTATGGCATTAAATTTAGTGGGCGAGAAATTAACTGAGGGGCTCATTTATGATGCATGTTCACTGAAAGAGCTGGATAACTCCCAGGGCAACATCTTGTTACGAACTTTGAACAAAATTAGGGAACTAGATGTTATTAGATCCACGACAAAGTCATACAGTGATTGATGTGGAAGCTGTGAGTTTTAAAGCAGCACTCATCAATGCAAGCTAAGCAGGGGGTCATGCTATAGAAATAGCAGAGCTCATTGACCATTATAATTTAGACCTATCATTAATTACAGAGACATGGTTTACACAGACTTCCCAGAGCTACTTTCATGAGCTAGTTCCGGAGGACTACCTCATTAAATGTGTTAATAGGAGTGTCAAAAGAGGTGGTGGTATAGCAGTAATACACAAAATCGCCTTGCAAATTTCACACTTAAATGCCCTTGATTGGGGGGGGATGACGCTCAAGTTGGGCATTTGACATTTATTCTATCTTCCAGAGCCTCTATTCATTTGATTTTAGGCGTCAGACCACCGGGCCCATGCAAACAATTTTTTGAGAATTTTGACTCCTTCCTAGCTACTGGAGGGAGTAAATAAAAAGAATAATTGCGAAAGGGGAAATGGGAACATCTAGTTAGATGATTCTGCCAAACCAGATTCTAAGGAATTATGGAAACTTATGGATATTCATGGCTTACATCCCTTAGGAATTCAATCTTCCCATATAAAAGGACACTCTCTAGATGTGCTTATAGCAAGGGATTGGTATGCCTCCCTGAAGGAAACTATACCAGTTCACTGGTCTGATCACTTTGTTCAGTTTCTCTCGTTGACATTGCCAAATGGAGACAGTGCTAGTGTTAAGGACAGTTCTGCTATTTATTATCGAAGATTGAAGGATTTAGAAAGAATTATTGGCAGAGGGATCAATGAGGCTCTTGCCTCTATTGATCTCCTGCTTTCTTGTAAAGAATACCTCGCAGCAGGAGTCTTGCTCATGGATGATGTCTGTGCCAAGACGGCCCCTTCTAAACCAAAGAAACAAAAGATTTTTAAACACTGGTTAAGCAGAATGTAATTCCTCTGTGTAAGCTAGTGAGTAGGACCGGCCAAAAATGGCAGGATAAACCAACTCTTGAGACCACTAATAAGGCCAAGAGTGCTTTGCGTGAATATAAGTCGGCCATTTTTCAAGCTAAGAGAGACTTTCTTTCTAAAAAATTAAAGGCCGCTAATAATTTACCCAGGGAACTTTTATCTATTGTTTCCAAATGTTGTAATCCTAGCTGTAAGGCCACCTCAATTGAACCCTTTTCTGTGCAGGCTTATCTCTTTAATTCCTTTTTTATTGACAAAATTGAATGGATTAAAATGGATATTGTCGCCAAAACTCAAACTTTGGCTACAGTTTTAATGGAATTATCAACTGATCAATCCTCTGTGAAACTATCTGACTCGCTGAGTCAGAGCCCATTGCCTAGCTTTGATTTTCATCAAGTATTAGAAGAAGATGTAGATCGATTATTAGAGGCTCTCAAACCAACCAATGTTTCCTTGTTCCCCCTTCCTGCTTATGCAGCTGAACATCTGTCTTCGGACTTGACTCCTTTCGTGATGAGGTTTATTACTAAATCCTTGATGCAAGGGATAGTACCCCATAGTCTTAAACACTCTATAGTTACACCTCTACTGAAATAATCTACTCTTGACTCTGAGATTTTTCACAATTATCCACCAATATTTTCCACCAATAGCAGGTCTTTCTTGGCCTGCAAAAATACTTGAAAAAGTGGTCACAGCCCAATTACGGGAATCTGTGGGGCAGGAATCGTTGCTGGACATGTTCCAGTCTGGTTTTAGACCCAGATTTGGAACAGAGACTGCTCTTTTATCCATACAGAACGATCTACTGAAGGCCGGAGACCAAGGCTCGCTCTCTCTCTCCTGGTAATGTTAGATTTGTCCGCAGCCTTCGATACGGTGAGCAATTCTATCGTCTTAGATCAACTACAAGTGATAGGGTTTCTAAGCAGGCTATGGCTGGTTCAGATCATTTCTGACAGACTGCCATCAGCAGGTGAGATTGGGCAAATTTTTGTCAGATCTTATGAAGTTGAACTGTGGAGTACCGCATGGGTCGTCACTCTCGCCTTTACTGTTTAACTTGTATATGCGCTCCTTGCTGGAGCTCTTGAAACGACATGGGATGAGTTTCCATTCCTATGCAGACGACACCCAAATCTTCATCAGGATTGTTAATTTTGATGACGCATTTGGTAAGTTAAGGCAGAGTCTGGAGGAAGTTGGTTGTTGAATGTCCAACAACCAGCTCCAATTAAATGCAGCTAAAACCGAACTGATTTTGATCTAAGGTTAAAAATGTAGGTTGTGTTTGGCAGGATGATTTGGGCAGTGGAAGCCAGGTTGGAGCAAAAGTCCAGGCAGTGTATTACATGTTGAGACTTGTACGGCAGGTACTCCCCTACATCTCTGAGGAAGATCATGCTCCAGTGGTGGGTGCCCTGGACTATTGCAACAGCCATTTACTGTTATTCCTTCCAAACAAATCCAGAGACTTCAAAAAGCCCAAAATGTGGCAATTAGGGTGATTTGTAAGTTGGGCAAAACTGCCCATGTCTCTCCATCTCGCCATGCCTTACACTGGCTTGCAGTAGAAGACCGTATCAGATTTAAGGTAGCCTGCCTCATTTTTAAATGGGCTTGCTCCAGCATATCTGAGTGAATTTATTCAGTCCTATCAACCCACAAGACTTCTGCGATCTAGAGACTGTCATCTCCTGGCGATTCCTCACTCAGAGTATTCAACAAGAGGAGATAGAAGATTTGCGGTTGTTGGCCCGAAACTTTAGAACCCGCTTCCAATTGAAATTAGGGCCATTAAATCTTTGTCAATTTTATAGAGCTCTGAAGACATTTTTGCTCCGGTAGCTCTACTTTAGATTCTGTTTTGCTGCTGCATTCCTTTTGGGCTGGTGCTGCTTTGCATGATTATGCTATTTCATCTGCGCCGCTATACGGTTTGGTCCGTAATGAGCACGATTATAAATGCAAAATACAAAATACAATATTGTCTTGTGGTACCACCTTTCCTCCCCTTCCGAAGAGGGACTCCCTGCCGTACCTTATAATGCCTTACCAAAACCCTCTCCTCATAGTACAAATGTTAACAACAAATAACCCTGACCTCACCCATGTCACATCAACAACCTCGCTCTCCACATACTCACAACTTTCACACTTCCCTGTGCATCTGTCCCATACTTGTTATTGCTTACAAGAGTCTACTCACATGTGTGTGCTCACCCAAACTCCTCCGTCACGGGGTTCCAACACCGGCCCGCACTCTCCTCGGAGCCGCGCCTGCTTCAAAGAGCAGAGAGGACTTCTCTTAAAATGGCTCCTGCTAAAGCACTCGGAAAACATGTTTTTTCTGGACCGGTCGCTGCAGGTGGGTGAGGCACCTTCTGGAGAAGCGGCCTGGAAGCCTCCGCAAACACGGGGGGCACTCGGATCACGCTAGGGTCACCAATTAAAGGCAAGTCCCATTAATGCTCACATCAGAGAAAATACAACCCGCTAGGGAAGAAAGGCCCAAGTTGATCTTATAAGGATAACAAGCTTTAATCTCACACGCAGATGAGCGCAACAGCAAAGAGCTCTGCTGCTAAGAACGTTCAGCCAAAAAGTTGTACAAGCAGAATATTATAAAGCAAAACATTGTCAAACATGACGCAATACAAAAGGTAAAATCACACGCGGCTGGTTGGTGTGCGCCTATACAGAATCCCCTGCCCCATAAGGGAAGCCAGGCCATTGGTTCCAGCACAATCTGTCCATCTTCCATCACGTGGGCACTGCAGTGATCATCATCTTCTCACGTCGAAGGTCAGAAAACAAATTAATGATACTCCTAACATACATCTATGTTATCACTCATCCTGTGCAGTTGGCAGGCTTTAAAATGGACACAAGGAAGGTTCTGAGGCACTCTAACCTTCACACACACATTTCACTCACTCCCCTCCGCGCCATCCGGCTCCAAGACCTCCACTCTCGTTTTGAACTATAATGTATCCCTCCCAGCACCTTGCAATACAAATCACACGATTGTCGCCGTTATGCTCTGTCCGTCCTCTTCGAACAATTCAGGACTTGTTACTTTGGGGTTGGTGGTCAAAGGGCACCTGGTGGCACGGAATTCAGAGGTCTCAGGTTTTAGTCAGTTATATGGGCTATAACTCGTGGTCGCCCGGGGATGAGTCGGGTCATGCTTTGGCTAGTATGAGATAACATACATACCAGGCGCTGGTCTGTGATCGCAGCTTTATAGGGCACATTCCACTTGAACATCTTTGCAACACTGTTAGACCAATGAATAGACATCGTGGGGGTTGGAGGGTGTGGGCTGTCCTCATCGGAGCTCGGCATGGCTGGGGATTTCTCCTGACTCGCAATTCGGGCCTAGTGTATGCAATGCTGCATTTACTGTGCAGGCCTTCCCTTCTACCTGTAGTTACTAATATCTATGCAAAAATAGCAATGCTGCTCACGCCTTATGCTCTACTATGTGGATAGACTATATTTGGTTATATTGGAGTAGAGTCCTTTTGTATTGGAAGGTGGTCCTTTTCACCATCCACCCTCCCCCATGGTCCATCATAGTGCTTCAAATGCATCTGCATCACTCTAAAGCACATAGGGAGTAGGGCGGGGCTGCCCCCTTCCCAACAAATAACACTCAGACACACTGAAACCAGTTTGTGGATTCCGCCCATATAGTCCCAACCCACTTCCTGGTAGCAAACACACATTGCCCTGCAGTAGCCCGCAAAAAGCCTCTGCTTTCCCAGGCACTAGAAGTCCATATAAGGATTTTCCTGGCCTCACAGGCCAGGAAGAAGGGTTACAGACAAGATGACTAGGAGACAAACGAAAAAAACATGCGGCACGGCTATGTTTGGACACTATCCACATTTGGTAGCTAAAAGCGGTAAACGTTGTAAGGCTAAAGTAAATTACACCAAAAAATAAGAAAAAATAACTGCTGCCACCAGCTTGTCCCTTAGGCACATCTAGAATAACCAAAAATCCTCTGAATGTTAGTCTAGGGCAAAACAAAAAGTGTACCCCATTGTACTGCATTGTAAGATCATTGTACAATGATAACAAGTTACCAGAAGTGGAAATAAAGTACCAAGACTAATAGAAACCATGTTTCCCAGTACTGACAGCCTGAAGGACATGTGAATTTTCCAATGACAAATGAGCAAAAGTCAGTGTAGTGCAGCTTAAGGCTTCATTGCACAGCAAAAAGAGTAGGTCAGAATCAAAAATAAAAAGCAAAAGGTTTGGGTATCCATGAAAATGGAAGGAAAGGTGCTGTAAAGAGAAATATTTCCTAACAGCACCTTAGTGATATATATGTGAGACACCTAGTTAGCTCACCCAAATATACTTTAAACTTGGCAGCGCTGCTGGCATCCGGAATTGCACAGGCAGGAGTGAGAGGCGCATGCATTCTCCTGCCAGTAACTATGTTGTGCAGAGTCAAATGATGATCTGCGCCAGGAGAGTTGCGTAGTGCAAACAAAGTGAGCGGAAGACAATAGGGTCAATTCTTGCCATGTATCACTGACAGCTTGTCAATGCGCTCTTTAAGAAGGCCATTGAGACACTCAACAAGTCTGTTGGCTTGAGGGTGGTATGCTGAACACAGCTTGTGCTTTATGTCAAGGACGAACATTACCTCCCTAAATAGGTCTTTTCCAAAGTGTTGTCCATTGTCGGACCTCAACACATCGCATACCTCCCACCGTGGGAATACTTCACGGAACAAAAATATGGCAACAGATTTTGCATCATTGTGAGCACTCAAGCCAATGTGAAAAAGGACATGCAATGACAATCATGTACCTATAAGAGCTACATCGATCCTGCATATCAACAGTCCATATGCAAATGCCGGAAGGACCCTTCCGGGCGTGTAAATATTGACTTAATAGTTTTAAGTGTGTGCCCGCTGTGAATTTTTGGCACTTGACACAGATGTTTACAAACTCTGTTAGCATTTCTTGTAGGCTGGTTACGAACCACTGTTTGTTAATGTCTGCAGCTACATGCTCTTTTGACACACATGCTGCGTAATGTAGCTGATCCTAGTCTGTAGGAAAACAGCACTCCCTCCCCAACCTATTCCTTGGCCTAACTCCGTTGACCTCCCTAGGCAACCTCCATCTCAGTGAAAAACCTTTGATGCACAATGGACACAGACAGATGTATCCCTCTCCCAACACATAAACTCTGTATTCCAGAACCTGTTTCTTCCACCTACGCATCCTCGGACATATCTTCCCAGGCCTCACCTATCCTCACGGTTTCTCTGCCATCATCTCCATCATCCTCTCCCGCTTAGACTATGCAAACTGTCTTTATCTAGGTGAACCAGTGTTCCAGCTAAAGAAACTGCAAAGAATCCAAAGTGCTGTGGCCCACCTGTCCATTGGCCTCCCTCCCAGAGAGCACATCAGCCCTACACTAAGAGTCCTCCACTGACTCCCTTTTGGTTGACGAACTACCTTTAAAGCCATATGCATCACTCACTGTGCCAACCACCACACCGGCCCAGAATTCCTCCAATACAAACTCACTCTTTACAACTGCACCAGGACACTAAGGTCCAACACAGCATCAATCCTAGTTGTCCCCCGTTACAACTGCACCAGACTGGGCGGATCCTCCTTCTCTGTTGAAGCTCCGAGCATCTGGAAATCTGCCTCTCTACATCTGCAACATTGCCAATCACCTGGCATTCAGAAAGGCCCTCAAAACCTGGCTCTTCCCTTACCCTTCTTGCAATATCCTTGCACTTCATGCTGTGGAACGCGCACAGAAGCACTGGTCCAAACCTGACAACAAACCAATGCCCCCCCCAACCTCCATGTATGCTGGCAGCATTTGCAGCTGCACACCGTGATCATCCCGGCATCTCCCCCTCACCCTTACTGACAGATGACCATACATTACTCACCTACTTCCCCCCGGTCCCCCCTCCCACTGCTCATGCGCTCAATCTAGGAAGTCCTCAGCTGGCGAGACCAGCCAATCACGTTGGACGTAGGAAAGCGACATCGAAGATTAACTCCACCAGAGTTTAAGGTATGATTAACTTGTAACACGTCTGTGGACAAAGGCCGTAGGTACGGCCATGCGCTATAGAATGCAGCTATGGCTATGCAAATCCGGTCTAGCAGCTTGCTTAGCCACCCACGCTGAAAACCCCTAACGTGCCTCAACACCCTGGCATTACTATACAGCGACAATATATGGAAAATATCGGTCTAGCTGGGCACACACATCGAGTCTCCGGCACTAGCGCTCTATCCTAAACCACCAACAGCACGCGCCCACATACCTGACCTCCGGGCTGTTTACTGGAGCCACTCAGCCCACCTAAATCCTAACCTGGCACAATGCACACACGCACCGTAAAGATAACTCTTAGAATCTCCCTTACATGGACTTCGATCCCTGAGGGTGTTCCAACCACAAAGCGCATTGAGGCCATTTAAATGGGGAAAAGGCACTATATAAACATAGATATGCCACTTCAGCATTGTATGGCGTGTTTACTTGCATATTATGCCAATCATAGCTGCATGTCAGTTATTGTCAATATATGTTAAGTAGAGCCCCTGCATTGCCAGTTTCTGCGATAATGCAGTATCCAAAAATCCAAGTCACCAACAGTGCACAGGTGCAATAATGCTTTAATTCTTGATCATGATTTGTTGTATATATATGGGATACATTACTCACCGTAATCGTATTTCTGATGCTTGTATCTGCTTAGATTCACATGCTGTGCATAGGCCGACATCTAGTGGAAGCTGCGGAGTATTACAGTTTGTTTTTCGAAAGTCGAAAATGGGCGTCGACACAGGCGTGCCAGTAATACTATCCCTAGTGTGACGTCCACTGTACCCAAGATCCCTCACGCGTGTAGGATCCTCAGATTGTATTTTTTCTGACATGAGGAAGCATGAGGAGTAGCGTGAGTACAGATAATCCAAGCAGATAGACAGAAAAGGTAAGACTACAAGCAATCATGCGCCTTCTCTCGGAGGGGAGGAAGGGTGGGTCGCATGTGAATCTAAGCAGATACAAGCATCAGAAATACGATTACGGTGAGTAATGTATCCCTTCTGAGGCTTGTGGATCTGCTTAGATCACATGCTGTGCATAGATTAGCGAGCAGTACCAGAAGAAGGAGGTGGGATGTGAGAAGGGTCATGAGCAAACAGGTGTCTTAGAACCGCTTGTCCCACTTGTGTATCTGTCTTGGAATGAGTGTCAATGCAGTAATGCTGAGTAAAAGTGTGAATAGAGCTCCAAGTAGCCGCTTTGCAAATGGTGTCGAGGGGAACATTTGCAATGAAAGCCAGAGTGGCACCAATGCCTCTAGTAGAGTGGGCCCTTGGCGTAAAAGGCAGAGTCTTGTCAGAAAGAGAGTAACACAGCTGTATACAGTTGATAATCCACTTCGAGATAGCGCCCTTAGAGACGCGATCCCCCTCTCTGCCTGTAGCTACGGAGACAAACAGTTGATCTGTTTTCCTTAGCGGTCTGGTTTTATTTACATAGTATAGGACCGCCCTACGCACATCTAGGGTGTGTAGTTTCACCTCAGCCGAGCTTTGCGGGTTCTGGAAGAAAGCCGGAAGCTCGATGGACTGGTTTACATGGAACTTGGATATGAATTTAGGTGAGAACCTAGGGTGTGTGCGTAAAACCAGTTTGTCCTTGTGGATAGTAAAGAAAGGATCCTGCACTGACAGAGCCTGAATTTCACTGACCCTTCTTATGGAGGTAATGGCTACTAAGAAGGCCGTTTTATAAGTCAGGTGTTTGAGACTACTTTTATGCATGGGTTCGAATGGGGGTCCCATGAGCTTAGCTAGCACCACGTTGAGGTCCCATCCTGGCGGTGGGTTCGAAATAGGAGGGTGAAGTCTCTTTACTCCTTCCATGAAGGCTTTAACCACTGGTACTTTCCACCACGAGACCTTGTTATGGGATGTGGTGTAAGCCGAGAGGGCTGCCAGGTGTACTTTCAGCGAGTTAAAAACCAACCCTGCATCCAGCAGGTGGAGCATGTATGTCACAACGTTGGAAGGAGTGCAATCAACCGGGTTGATTTGTTTATTCTGGCACCAGATAACGAATCTTTTCCACTTATCAAAGTAACAGTGCCTTGTATTTGGTTTCCTGGACTCCTTTAGAATGTCCATACACCTCTGTGGTAATTTGAGATGTCCAAACTCTATGACTTCAGGAGCCATGCTGCTAGGTTCATAGAGTTGGGTTCCTGATGCACTGTTTGACCCTGTTGCTGGGACAGTAGGTTGTACCAGGCTGGGAGTCTGATGGGTTCGCACACCGCCATCCTGCGTAGGTGTGGAAACCATGGTTGTCTCGCCCACATGGGAGCAACTAGGATGAGCGTCATAGATTCCTTGTTCATCTTGTACACCACCTTCCTGATGAGAGGAGTTGGTGGAAAAGCGTACGCAAACATCCCTGACCAGTTCATCCACAGGGCATTCCCTTGGGAGTCCGGCTGGGGGAACCTGGATGCAAATCCTGGGCATTGTTTGTTTTCGCTTGTGGCGAATAGGTCTATAGTGGGGAAACCCCACTGAGAGAAGAGATCTTCTACTACGTCTCTGTGAAGGACCCATTCGTGTTCTTCTGGGAGGGAGTTTCTGCTTAGAGCATCCGCTAGGGAATTGAGCTCCCCTGGAACATGTTGCGATGACAGGAAGATGTTCCGTCTGAGTGCCCATATCCATATTTTCTGGGCAAGCTTGGACAGATTTGGCGAACGAGTCCCCCCTTGCTTGTTCAGATAGAACATGGCTGTCGTGCTGTCCGTCCTGATCTGCACCGACAAGTTCAGTAGATGGGGCTCGAACGCCCTTAGCGCTCGGAATACTGCCAGAAGCTCTAGCAGATTGATGTGGTTCTTGGCTACTGAGTGAGACCAGAGACCCTGAGCTGTGTGGTGGAGATGGTGAGCTCCCCACCCAGTCAGGCATGCATCTGTAGTCACCACGGCTTGTACTTCGGGATCGTAAAAGGGTTTCCCCTTTGCGAGATTCTCTCTTGTCCACCAGTGTAGGCTCTGTACGAGTGTTGGCGAAACGACCACTAGATCGTCCCAATGACCACTTGCCTGAGACCACTGTTTCGCCAACCATTCCTGCATGGGACGCATGCGCAGACGCGTGTGGGGGACCAGGTAAATGCATGACGCCATCATGCCCAGTAACCGCATAGCTTTGCGTACTGTTATCTGTTGACCTGACTGATAATGCGGAATTTGCAGAAGTATATTCCGAATTCTCTCTTCCGAAGGGAAGGTCAATCCTTTCTGAGTATCTAGGATAGCTCCTAGAAACTGTTTTGAGGTGCTTGGCACCAGACTTGACTTTTTCTCGTTGATGGAGAAGCCTAATTCGTGGAGGAGGTCGATAGTCCTCTGAATGTTTGACCTGCAAATTCCTGGGGTTTCCCCCGTTATGAGCCAGTCGTCCAGATAAGGGTACACCGGGATTGCTTCCCTGCGTAGGTGTGCAGCCGCCACCGCCAGTACCTTGGTGAATACCCTTGGTGCTGAAGCTATCCCGAAGGGCAGTACCTTGAATTGGTAGTGGCGACTGTCCACCTTGAAGCGCAAGTACTTTTTGTGCGCTGGGAGCATGGAAATATGAAAATAAGCATCTTTCATATCCAAGGTTGCCATGTAATCCCCCTTTTTTAGGAGGGGGATTACCTCTTGTAGCGTGGTCATACGGAATTTTTGGGGCTTGACATATTTGTTGGCAGGCCGTAAGTCCAATACTGGGCGCATTGTCAAATCTTTCTTTGGCACAAGGAAGTAAGTTGAATAGATACCCTTGTTTACCTGGTGTCCTGGGACGAGTTCTATCGCGTCCTTTTCTAGCAGAATGGCGATCTCCTCGAGAAGGATCCTTTGATGCTCTAGGGAGTGCACTCTTTGTCGTGGAGGATGATTCCGGGGACGCTGCAGTAGTTCTATACAATATCCTGCGGATACTGTTGACAGCACCCATCTGTCTGAGGTGATCCCTTCCCAAGCCTGGGTGAAGGTGGAAATGCGTCCCCCTACTGGGGTTGCGTGGCAAGGGACCCTGAACTGAGCGTCACTGTTTTGGTGGAGGCGTGCCACCGCCCTTGTTGGGGCTGCCTCTGCCTCTTCCACGACCTCTCTTGTTACCCCTGCCGTAACTCTGGGTAGACTGCTGGTTGTTATTCCATTGTGTACCTTGTCCCTGGGCATAGTTGCCTCTTTGTGAATTTTGGCCGCGTGGGCGACGAAAATTATTGTTCCCCCTCTGGTTAGGGGGTTTGTTGGTAAGCTGGCCAAGGGATTTGAGAGTCTCATATTCATCTTTGGCATTTTTAAGTGCGTCTTCGACCGCTTTCCCAAACAATAGGTCGGGTTCCACTGGCTTGTCTATTAAAGAAGCCTGGGTTTCTGTCTTGAATCCCGACTGCCGTAACCACGCATGTCTCTTGATAACAGTACCTTCTGCTATCAATCTCCCTGCGTTGTCAGCGGCGTCGAAAGTTGCTTTTAAAATGCAACCAGACACGGCTCTCCCCTCTGCCGAGATCCGAGCCAGCTGGCCCTTTAACGGTTCTGGAGCAGAGGCAATGAGCGCCGCGACTTCTTCCCATTGATGGCAATTGTAACTAGCCAACAGGGTGGTGGAATTCGCAATCCTTGCTTGGTAGGCGGACGTTGAGGCTACCTTTCTGCCAAACCCGTAAAGTTTTTTGCTCTCCTTGTCGGGAGGAGCTTCTGATGAAGATAAGGGCGTGCCAGCCCTCTTTCTAGTGTTGGTCACCACTAGGGAATCTGGTTTAAGATGTCCCTTTATATACAGAGGGTCAGACTGGGCTGCCCGGAAAATCTTTTCAATTCTGGGGTTGACAGCTCTGGTGAGGTTAGGATTCACCAGGGAAGGATCTATTCTTCGTTGGATGGATTTGAGGATAGGGATGGTCTGAGCGACCGGTCTTCTCTCTCCTACAAACTCCTCCGCGAAGTCCCTTTCCTCCTGTACACCGTGGGTGTCGATGTGGAAGTGTTCCGCTGCTCGAGCGAGAACCTCGTTAAGGAGGGGCTGGTTATCAACTGGAGAGTCAGTAACTGGGGCTTCGCTTTGTACTGGGGAATCTACTCTGTAAATTTCCTGCTCATCTTCTCCCTCCTCCAGGTCCTCATCCTCTGCATAGTAATCTGTCCCGGTTTGTTCTTCCATAATTGCAAACTCCTGGTCCTCTTCAGGGAAAACTTGTCCCTGATAACTGGGGAGTGGAGTAGAATATGGAGTGGAGTAAGGCTGAACCTCGAAGGGTTCAGGTCTTTCGACCCGGGGCTTTTTACTTAGCGGGATAGGATCGGAGGAGCCTGAGGGTGTGGCCCCTTGAGGGTTATATGAAAGAAAGTGTTCTGGGTTCTTATCATAAAAATCAGCCAAGGAAGACATCCTAGACATAACCCTGTCTATGTCTTCACTGGACCATTCCCTGGAACAGGGTATTAATTTAGCAGGTGATTTATTTTCAAGGGTAGACTTGTGTTTGCTTGTCTGCTTAGGCTTTACAGGGGTGGAAGGCTGTGCTTTCCGCTGTTTCCCCCCTTCTCCGTGCGTGGAAAAATGTTTTCCCTGTCCCTTGGGGGCCCCAGCGACTTTCGACGCCTGGCGTCGAGGGTCTGGAAAGGTATCTGTGTGCTTTGGGCGTGGGGCCTCACTGGTGTTAACCGCGGTCTCGGTATCTTGGAGCGCGGCCTGGGGGTGGAAGTCGTCTTCGTCTCCCGACGATCGAACTTCCGTTAGTGTGTGTAGCGAGGCACTTTTGGCAAGAGTGGATGATTGCCTTGCGTCGTGAGGCGATCTCGATCGAGAGCGCCCAGAGGACACCGAGTCGGACCGTTCTTTTTGTGCCTCTTTCCGGGAAGTCGACGTCGTCGAGGTCCGGTTGGTCTTAGTGTGTTTAGTGTGTGTTAGGTGTGTAGCGCTTGCGTCGCCGGGGGTCTTCCCCATAGCCGCCTTGCCGGACGACCTTCCGAGGTCGGGGACCTGCGCTCGTCGGCTGTCTTTCGACGCCGTAATGCCCTCGCCGTCCGAAAGTACGGCGTCGCTGCCATCGCTGAAGGCGCCCTCCGCTGCCATGGCCTCCTGCCTGGCGTGGTGGGCCCAACGCTTTGTCGAACGGTCCTTAAGTGTCTTAGGTTTAAACCTACTACACGCTCTGCAGTTCGCTTCGGGGTGATCCCTCGGCAAGCAGAGATTGCACGTGGCGTGCCTGTCGACCCAAGGGTATTTGCGATTGCACTTGGGGCAGAATTGAAAAGGGGTACCCTCCATACGCACCTTAAGGCAGCGGGCTGCTAAGTGTAGGAATATATATAAATGTAACTATATATCAAGAGTGAAGAGTATGTACCACCCCCCACTCTCCCTACTTGTAAGGGCCGAGGCCAGCGGCCTACTAGGCCCGGGCCGAGGCCAGCGGCCTACTGAGGCCCAGATCCGTCGTGCAGCAGTCGACGGTCGATGACTTCTCCAGCCGTCGTCGAGGTTGAGGGTCGACGTTGGGGTGGGGAAGGGAATGAATAAGAATTAAAATTATAATAACAGCAAAAGTATGGCTAAGGCCAGGGAACTCCGCAAGATGCTTCCGACCAGTATGGCGGAAAAAAACAATCTGAGGATCCTACACGCGTGAGGGATCTTGGGTACAGTGGACGTCACACTAGGGATAGTATTACTGGCACGCCTGTGTCGACGCCCATTTTCGACTTTCGAAAAACAAACTGTAATACTCCGCAGCTTCCACTAGATGTCGGCCTATGCACAGCATGTGATCTAAGCAGATCCACAAGCCTCAGAAATATATATATATACAACGCTTTCGTCAAAGCGCTATACATATAGCACATAGGTACATACAATTATCCTCCCAACCGAACTTAGTACTCATTTAACAACCTTGGAAGAATGAAAGGCTGATTTGGGCTTGCCGAGATTTGAACCTACGACCTGAAAATCACAGATAGGTTGCAGTAGCAAGCCCTCCACCCAATGAGCTATCTTACTGCATTGCTATTACAAATGCAATGTGACTGTAAGATAACATCTAAAAACGTGCTGCACAATGTAGGCCAAACACGCAATAACCCTTATCATGTTTACTGTAAGCTTGATATTTCACACTAAAAACTGCCATGCCACAGTAAGACATACTTAGACTGGATGCACCAAAATTCCACTTGAACTTTGTAATAACATGTCTCATGCTTACTTTATCATAGATGCCCAGAAAAATATACAATGTTGCATTTTGTAAATGGAGACGGCCGAATGCCTTGCAAAGAAGTGTGTGTTGTCTCTCTCTCCTTGGCGCCTTTGCTGGCCCATTAGTGTGTATTCTCACTCTTTTGCCCACACCTTTGCAGCATACGTTCCCAACAGTGCAGCAGCCGCAAGCTACAGATCTATGCCGGGTGTGGTGCTACAGAACCCGTGCATGCGAGTGTGGCACTGACTACTCTGGAGACCCTGTAATAGTGACCTACTTAGGCTCCCTACACGGTCAAGGGGACGATATGCATCAATTTAGGAAGGGCACCAGGCCTTCCCTACTTAACTCGGCTCTAAGGAGACCAGGGCGAGGTGGCCCCAATGCCATACTCCCCTGTCAACGGATGTACGTGATTATTTCGTACACGAAAATGTTGAAATCTAAAATCATGACTTTGATCGTCTCAATCATGCTCGTAATCTAATAATCATGCACATCAACCTCCACCCACTATGCCCCCACCCTCCACCTGCCTACCACCAATACTTACTTCTGCTGCCGACTTACCTGCTGCTCCTCATTGAGAGAAAGAACTTCTGCTGCAGTGTGCTTTTTTAAAAAAAAAATTTAAAAAACTTTATTTGTCCCTTGCTGCCCCTGAATTCCATTAATGTCGAGTAAGGGAGCGGGGGAAGCTAGGAATTAATTTTAATATGTGATTTTCAACAGTGCTGAATTCAGCATTTGCTCGCATTCCGTTTTTTAATTCAAGCTTTTCTCCCGATACCCTGACACCCACTATGACTGCCCCAATGTTACATGAGTGGATCATATTTATGTACTCAAAGGGTGGGGCCACAGGACAGTTTTTTGGGGATAGGAGACATGTTATGTTATTTTGCATTTATATAGCGCCTTATATACCATTGGTATGGTCTGAAGGCGCTGGTAGGTTGAACGCCCTTGGGAACCGAAGTTCATATCAGTAGAGAGAGTAGAGAGAGTCATAAGGTGCGTGTGATCACCGGGTATGTGTACAGCTTGTGCGGTATCAGTGTAATAGCTGCTTTCTAGCGGTAGGTGTGGTGGTTGAGAGGTCAAGAGTATGTGTTCGTTCTGGCTGGATTTATCCAGATCGGATGTGGCTGCGTTAGGCCTGATGAGAACGCCTCGCTGGGGGGTGTGTAACCAGCAGTGATTACTTAGAATGATGTGGAGTGAGCAGCGAATGTTGATATGAGAACAGTTATACCGAATGGTGTCATAGTATCTCTGTGTTCTAGATGAGTGGTGGTGTAAGGAGAGAGTAAGCGTGTTGGTGAGATATGATGGGTTACATGCCCTTTCAGAGACTTCTAAATTCACAGAGAGGTTATTGGGCACACTTCTAAATTCACAGAGAGGCTACTGGGCACGCCTCTAAATTCAGCTGGGCTGTTGGGCACATTTCTAGAGTCACAGAGAGGCTATTGTGCACATTTCTAAATTCAGCTTCTAAATGCACACTTCTAGAATCACAGAGAGGCTATTGGGCGCGCTTCGAAATTCAACTTTCTAAATGTACTTCTAATTTCAACTTTCCACAGAGTGGGTACACTTCTAAATTCAACTTTCACAGAGAGGCAATTGGGTACACTTCTAATGCAACTTCTAAATGCACTTCTAAGTTCAAACCTTTTAAATGTACTTCAAAATTCAACTTTTCCACAGAGTGGGTACACTTCTAAATTCAACTTTCACAGAGAGGCAATTGGGTACACTTCTAAATCATAAATAAATCAGTTTTAAAATTGTGGTCTCAAAACTACCAAATCTTTATAACTTAGTTTTACAGCCAGAATCAGTGTCACCGCAAACAATCACTCTAAAATACTTTTACAATTAATTGCTCAGGGGCAACGCATTTTATTTCTACAAATTAGTCAAGTATGCTATGGGGAGACCAGTTCAGGGGCAACACACTCACCTTTAGAACTGGAGGGTGCCGTGCAAAACCAAGTGCTATTGCATAGTGTGAAGTAAAAACCTCAAACAGCCCCAGAAGGAAATAGAGACAAACCATTAGACCTCCTGTTTGGAGATAGATGTGTTCACAGTTGACACATATTCAAAGTATTTTTTTTAGAATTTCTTGGCACACTCGAACTGATGGAAGGCGCTCTCCAGCACTGCGCCAAGTCATGGTAAATATACACCCGCCCCACCTCTTCCCGGATAGAAGTGCAAAGTCCCCCATTTTGCACCTACCTTCCTCTTAATTTTATGTTAATTGTTATTTGTATAGCGCTTACCCTACTGTCATTATTATGGCTTTGAAGTGCTGTAATGTGAGCATATATTGAGGGCGGGAGTCGGTGAGTCACAGAACCATTCCTTTGTTTGGAATGTACCTCTGCATACACCCACTTTGTATAAGGTCATATTTGGCTCAACAAGCAAATGTGCTAGTGGAAGTTTAAAAAAACATTTCTAGCAGTTCACAAACTTTGACACCAGTTTTAAAGAAATATGTTAATTTTTATTTTTTTTACTTCCTTCTTTTTTTTCCTTACTGCGGGAACTTGTGCGTGGAGATGTAACTTTATTTGTTGGGGCTGTTTGCGAGAAACATTCACTTTTTTCTTGAATTGGTCTCTTGAAGATGTATTATATATATCCATGTCTACCGGCAGTTTTTGCCTTTTTCTTGCAATGTAAGTGAGTTATTCTTGCACCTTCATTTATTGGTACTGAATTTATTAACGTCAGAAAAATGGTAGGTCAAGTCGGCCCAGCTGCCATGCCTTTGATCTGTAAACTAATCTCAGTGGTAGGCACTTTACTCACTGAGCTGCCTGCATAGTTCATTAACTCCTCTGAGTTCTGCTGAGATCTGTCTTTCACCTGAGTGTGTGATCCGGGCGAGAGCAATTATTTTCTCAGCATTGGGTGTTGTTATTAACCAACTCAACAGTAGTTATCTCATAGACCTTAGAAAAAATGCAGCTTTTAAGTGTCCATCCTTGAGTTGCTCATGCAGTTCTGCTTTTACTTTTCATTCTGTTACATATAGTTTTGCGTTTGCCATTATAAACAAGAAGACCCAGAATGCAACATACAAATTAGAACCAGATAAGCTAGTCAAACCTGACCCTGCACAATGGACAGTTCGAAGGACTCCATCCTGCACACAGTCAGCAGATGCATTGACCAGCTGAGCTTTCTTTCCCAAGAACGATTCTCTGACTCCAAGGACTGGTAGAAAGAGAAGAACTTCGAGTACCCATCTTCATAACAAAGGCTCCCAAGCTTATGTGCAGAAGACAAAGAAATCCATTAGGTAAGCAAACCTCAATGATTGCAGCCAGCAGCTGTCTGACCCTTGGCGACATATTCCGCAGCAGATAATGTCATGGGGAGGGTGAGACAAGATGAGGCGGGGAGTGATTTCACAGGTGGCCGTAGGATAACACAGCAGGCCTTTTATAAACCGCTTAAGCAAAGGACAACGCCCTACTCCAGATTACAAACGCACGAATGTCAAAGGCACAAATACAAGGGAACAAGCACTCACCTTGCAAGCCATGATTTTCAGGTACACATCTACTTTAAGAGTCCACTTCTTCTGGACACTGGCCTTCAGGGCCAGTCCAAGAAAACCCTAAGCCACTGCACGTACTGCTGGAGAACTCACCAGTCATCGAAGTGCAAGACAAACTTGGAAAGTTATGAACACTCTGCTCAGTAGCAGGAACCCGGGAGAAATTGATCCAAGTTTAGGCTTCTGCTGTGTGGTTGGCAAGCAACCTTTTCTATGGAAGGCCTTGTTAACTGCTCTGCCTCACACTTGCCGCACTGTATCCCAGTGACTTTTGCTGCATTTGAAAGCTTTTGCTGTCTACAGATAAGGCACACGTGAAAGTATTGGAGAAAATAATACTGATTGTGTATGATAGGTGCATTATAAATGCCATATCATATAATGGGGGTGCAGGGGTCGCAGATGTTACACCAGGGGTAGCAGATGTTACACCAGGGGTAGCACCATGGGCAGCAAAGCAATGCCCACCCCTAGCAGATGATACACCAGTGGTAGCACCAGGGGCAGCAAAGCAATGCCCACCCCTAGCAGATGATACACCAGTGGTAGCACCAGGGGCAGCAAAGCAATGCCTACCCCTAGCCACCCCTAAATGACGTCAATGCTGGTTGATGCATTGATGATTTTGTTCGTTTTTGTTATTAGAACTTTCTTGCCATTTACTTGTCTATGGCGGTCATTGTTAGCTTGATTAAACAATGTCATACAAATACTGCCAATCCGTTACAATCAGCTGCTCCACGATGCACAGATTTTCCTTCATTGGCCCATTGGCCCTCATTACGACCCTGGCGGAGAGGGGTTTACGCCAGCGTAATGCATGGCGTACCTCTCCGCCAGATTACGACTTTCCGTAGCGCCATGGTGATTTTTATGCCCGGATTTTCCGGGCGGAAAAATCCATGGCGCTACGGGACCTCTTGTTAATTACGCCACCGTAATCTACGGTGGCGTAATTAACACCTTCCCCACTCCCATTATACCCTATGGGGCAAAAATGGGAATGGGGAAGGGTAAATGGGGATTGGGGACTAACCGCCCCGCCAAGGTCGGAATGGGGCGGTGAGTCCGCCAACCCCCATGGCGGAGTTGGCAGCTCTGCGCCATGGACCATGGTGCAAATTGCACCATGGTCCTCCGCCAGGGTCGTAATGAGGCCCATTGTATTTTAACTAAAGCGGTATATTTAAAGTTGTCATCTTGAAATGGTAGGACAGGCCTGACTAAGTTTTTGTATACTCGTGTGTTTAAGCCTCATGATAATTTTTCAATAAAGTGTGTGTTTTTGAATGCGAAGACTTTGAGCTGCAGCATGTACTGCCACTTTATGGCACCCCCATGATATTCAGGCATGGATTGCCGCACACGCCCTCTGCCTGAATGACGATCAAACAGAACTACTAATCTTAGGCTCTGAAGCCAACATCCAAAAACTTTGCCCAAACTACACATCCTTCAGCATTGATAACAACCCCATCAAGGTGATGTCTGTGGTTAAAACCCTTGGATTCTATCTGGACTCCTCCCTTACTCTCAAGAAGCAGGTCAACTCCCTCGCCTCCTACACTACCTACACCTGCAAACTCATCCGTGCAGCTAGACCTTACCTCTCCAGTGCCAGTTGCATTACATTAGCTAACGCCCTTATCATGTCTAGGTTAGATTACTGCAATGCCCTGTATTCTGGAACCAATAAATATATCACTGTTAAACTTCAAAGGCTACAGAACAATGCCGTAAGAGCAGTACTAAATATCCCCTACAGAGAGCACATCACTAATTTCAGGAAAGAGGTTAACTGGTTAAAAATAACGGACAGAATCCTACTTAAAACAGCATCCCTCACATCTAAATGTCTAAACAACCTAGCCCCCTGTATTTTATGGAGAAAATCAACAGGAAAATCTCCATGCGACCCGCGAGATCTGCTAACGCCTCCAAACTAGAGATTCCAAGGTTCAAACGTTCCACCGCGGGAGGAACTAGCTTTCCTGTTAAAGCTGCTCACTGCTGGAACAAATTACCACTTGACCTCAGAACGGAACAACCGTACCCGAAATTCAGGCACAAGATAATCAATTGGCTGCGCGCCAATGACACATAACTTACACCTAGCTTCCTACCTAGCTACAACCTACCCTTTGCCTGGACACCCCAAGACATGCCCTGCTTCTGGGTATATGTTTGTATATATTCTTGTATATATTTGCTTTTTGCCGCTGTGTTTTATATGCATATGCTTGTATATAGTCTCACATATATTTGCTCGTTTTTGCTGTATATACTCATGCCAAATACTGTAACAAGCTTAAGTCTTCATGTAAACAGTTGCACCCGGCTACCCATGGGTTTGGCGCGCATTAACAAATAAATAAACAAACAAACAAACAATCAAATATTATAGTGAATGAGTTTCAACATTATATTATGGAGGACATTATCCCTTATTGATCTTTTTTTCACAAAATATTGTAATTGTTTTCTTGAAGTTTTACAAAGCTGCTCCAGGGGGGATGGAGCCTGCAAGCACAAAGCTTTACTTAAAGTAGCTTGTGATATTTCTTGTCAGGAAGAAAACAGTATCTAATCCAAACAGCAGGTCTTCATGGGTATGCAAATGAGACATGGCTGATTTCTGGAGCACGCACAATAAGTGCAGATAAGAAAAATGCTACGAAGAATACCTTTGCAGTGCAAACAGGCAGTTTGGCAATCTGACACACAGTATGAAAGGGAAACATTGGGAATTCTCACATTGGCAAATCAAACTTTGCAGAACCAATAAGTCTGATTTTGGAAATATAGAAGACAAGCCTTTTTTGTCTTGTGGGTCTTTACGAAGCATATAGTACTCTATAAATTTACTAAGCCAGACTTATTTGCTTGGGCAATGCCTTTTCCCCCAGCATTCATTACTTGATTAACTGATACAGATAGTGCATGGATTTCATCATTTGTCTCAGGTTTCAAGTGGATTAGAGTTGCCCCTGAATTATGGTCACATAGAAATGTTCTTTTACGAGCTGCATCTTGTTTGTGGGCTTTTCCTGATTTACCCCAATTGCAAATCTCAAGTTTTCTCTCCCTTCTACATACAAGCTGTATTTCTGGATAGCCAAGGACAACAATAGGTTATGATTAATTCGAACAACTATGTAGAAGAACCAGACAATCAGCAGCCCAGGTTTGTTGCAGAGGGCTGAATAACTAACAAGTGCGCAAGATGTTAGAATGGCTGAAAATTGCTATTTTGTCTTTCTTTACTTAACCTCATGGAAGGCAAGATGGGCTTAAGGCTAGAGGGTAATGCTTTAGAACTGAATATATATATATTCTGCTTACCTCTCCAGGGATGGTACATTTTTGGAACCACACAAGGGAAGACACCAATAGCCATGCGGAGCAGAGCAGTTCCTCTGAGGGTACTGAGGAGAAGGCGGCAGGGGAACACTCAGCCCAAGTCACTTCAAGAACCTTCTGCAGCAGCTCCATGAAGGGGACATTGGAGAGTAGCAATGCCACAGCTAGGGAAATGTAAAAGAATAATCAAGAATTAAGAAGTGATTAAAAAGTATAGGCCCAAGCAGCTAATACTGGTGTAAATTGTCAAAGCTGGAGCTATAATGTTAAAGATAGCATAATGTCTGGAGCTCCAAGGCTCCTGTCTAACGAATGCAACTTGTTCAATAATGTTCACATTATTCAGCTGCTTTCTCACTCATTTGAGGCTTGGGTCCCACCCCAACACTATGCTCCTGTCTGACCTCTATATGCTACATATAACTAGTTGCAACAGTGCCTTGATGCCCCTGGCTTTAGGCACTTTACAAAGGGAAAAATAAATAAATGAAATGGATAACTTGGACAAAGATGTTCCCAACTTGCCAATACGTTGTTTCACTAAAATATGGAAGTTACCATTTTCTTAAATGTGGCACTGTCTACATAGTGTGTACTGCAATATGCATCGGGAACCTGCAATGACTCTCAGAAGAATCAGTAGTACGTAAAGAAAAAAATATTACAGGAGAATAATGCAATACATACTACATCACACTGAAAGTGAGCTTTGACTCTGTATGATATTGCTTACCATTATATACTGATTGTGTGCACTTTTACCATGGAACTCGGTGCTACCACTGCCCTGATATACACGCATTTCGGCGACCTATTTTTGGTCGTGTACTTTTCATCGCCGGATTTTACATCGCCAGAAATTCCGTTTTTTTATTTTTTTATTTTGGGGGGTGTTTTGTTGTTGTTGGGGTATTATTGTAATAGTAAGGGGGAGGGGGCTGGGGTGTGGTACCCCCCCAGAATAAAAAAAAAAACAAAAACAGGGTTTCTGGCGATGTAAAATCCGGCGATGAAAAGTACCACGACCAAAAATAGGTCAGCGAAATCACGTAGAACCCACTGCCCCTCCCCCTCCACACTTTAAACTTGCTCAAACGAGTGTGGAAGTAACTGATAACCCCAAATGAACCGTATTTGCACAGAGAGACGGGCATATTGTTGCTGCAGCAAGCAATGGATGGTTGGTTTGTAGGCAGCTTAAAGGGAATTGTACGATCGGACCGAAAAAAAAGGTCCGACTGTACAAAAAGTCAGAAAAATGCTAAAACCAAACGTTCGAACACCACAAGTTTGAACCTTTGGTGGTAGCATTGTAGGTAAGTATTAAAAAAAAAAAAAAGACCGGGGGCTGCGGTGGTGTCCCCGCAATACCCCGCTCACTATACTGTGTGGTATAGTGAGATAGAGAGCAGGGGTTGTGTGGGACATCCCCGCAGCACACCCGGAAAAAAAAGAAAAAGAAAAGGTCCCTGTGGTGCTGGTGCCCGATCACGGAAGTGAAAGGGAACTGGTGCTGCAGGCAGACAGCGTGAAGGAAAGGTAAGTAGGGTAGGGGTATGTTGGGGATGTGGGTGGGGGTGTGTTAAGGGTGTGGGTAGGGGCGTGTCGTGGGTGTTGTGGGTGTGGGTTTGTAGATGCGTGTTTGCATGGGAAATGTGCGAACCTTTTGTGGTTCACATATTTCTCATGCAAACTTTTCCGTCGCTGACTTTTCCACGACGGAAAAATCACGCAGATCGGCTTAAAGAGGACAATGGGCCTCATTACATGTATGGTGGTGTGCGAAAAATTGCTGTAAATTGGTAGCAGTGGAATAGCCACCACTTTGCTGTCACATTCCCACACTGCCAAATTCTGACTTTGGATGTGAAGTGGGGGAGATACCTTCAGCATATAGCTGTAGGCCTTCCACCCACTTTTTCGCCAACAGTTGCAGATATTATTATGGACGCAATTACCACCCAAGATAATTCCTCCTAAACCCCCACGGAATCCTACAGAATCAAACATGAGGATTAACTCTGCCATTACCCCACTTGTAAAATGGTAGTAAATCTGGCATTCCGAGTGGCAGTAAAGTTAAGCGAGTTTTGCAGTATGTCATCAGAAACACAACCATATTCATAAAGAGCCACTTGAATCCGGAAGGCTTGAGTTTTAGTATGTTTAATATACTTACATGCTCTTACAATATTAAAAAATCTCAGGGCTGAGATTGAGCGTTACCATTTTTTATGAAGGTTTTCATTAATTAAATGAAGGCATACAACAAGCTTCATCGTGATCAGCTACTTGCTCAAGTACATAACTCGGATACATTAGATTCAATTTAATCTGAGAAGTAAATGGGTTTTCTTCTCCTCTTGCAAATGAAAATGATAAGAGCGCACAACATTCAATTAAAGTCATCCTCAAATAGTAAAGTGAGCGGGCCAACAGAAAATCAACAATCAAACTTAAGTGCATTCCAATGAATCTGCCCACCTCCTAAACCACTGATGTAACATGTGGCGAAACAACAAAAAACATGACTCAAGAAATAAAGGTTGAAATTTAGCTTCTTCAAATACAGGAGGTGAATGGCATAAACACCCATAGGAACAAAGGGTTTATCTACACCGAAACTGGAACGCCCTCTGCAGAGCCAGTCTAAACTAACAGTGTAAATAATACTATCACAGTTCTTCCTCTTGTGGGGATACTGATATCCATCAAGTTTTCTAAACACAATTCATTTTCAGGGATGTAGCACCAAGAACCTTCTTGGGTCAGATTCACAGTCACAGGCATATAGCTGCCAGACATTTATTTTCTTAAACTCAGTTAGATGACTACAGTGCCCATCTGCTTCTTTGACGCATGTCCTCTTCAAAAGGCTATTCTATTTATTTTTATTTTTTACATTACATTTATAGAGCGCACAGTGCAGCCCATAGGCATCGCAGCGCTGTTAGAAGGAAGCTTACTTATCTGCAAGGAATGACAAATAGCAAGTTCGAGGTTTGTGAGTTTACAGGAGAACCTGGTACCGAACAATTACATGCACATAAATTACTGGTTTCAGAGGAGAGAGAAAACAGTGGTCTAGGTGGTTGAACAGGTTACAGGTGAACCGGCTACATCCAATATGGTATCGCACCCTCAAGTAGGAACTGGACGAGTGATGATAGGTGTGGGTGTATAGTTTACATGTACAGCCTCGTTTTCAGGGCTTTGCGGAAGGCAGAATGAGAGGGTTTGTTCCTGAGGGTGGGTGGCACAGCGTTTCACTGTCTTGCGGCGATGAAGAGGAAGCTGGCGCCGCCAACTTTGGCGCGTTTGACAATGGGGATATTGAGTTGGTTGGAGTAGTGTGATCTAGTGGGCCTGGAGGAGCCAGCTCTGGCTAGTTTCTCTAATAACTATGTTGGGGCCGTGTGGATGAGGCACTTATGAGTGATGGCAAGGGTCTTGAAGAGGATGCATTCTTTGACGGAAAGCCAGTGTGCGGAGCATCTGGCAGCAAAGATGGGTTCCCTCTTGGGTATGTTGAGGGCCGCACGGAGAGCGTTGTTTTGAATTATTTGAAGTCTGTTAATGTTTTTTGCTGAGTTGCCCGCTAAGAGGACTATGCAGTGGTCTAGTTTTTAACCTATAATGGCTCTGGCAATGGAGAGACAGTTTTGAGTATATAGGAAGGGTTTTACTGCATTAATCAGCTTAGTTGAGTATGCGGCTAAGGAAGCGATCGCGTTTACTTGGCGTGACATGGATAATGTGGAATCAAGGTAGACCCCTAGTGTCTTAACGGAGGGTGAGACAGGAATCTGTGTGTTGTCGATAGTGAAGGAGGTGTACTGACTGTTGAGTTTATTGAGAGTTTTCGATGAGGTGGCTTTGTGGGAGAACTGAGCTGAGGCAGTGAGGTGTCTGCATAAGGTCTTATGGTCCACTAAGTCAAATGCTGCAGATAGGTCGAGGAGGAGGAGTAGTGCTGGTTTCCCTTCATCGAAGATTTCGCATAGTTGATTTTTTAAATCCAGTAGGGCTGATTCAGTGCCATTACCAGTGCGAAAACCCTGATTGATGCTTACCTAGAATGCAGTTAGTTTCTAAGAAGTGTTGGACCTGAGTGTAGGCTGCTTTGTCGGGGATTTTTAACAGGAAGGGGACTGTGGTTAATGGGACGGTAGTTGTTGGGGGGAGGTCGGGTCCAGAGATGTTTTTTTAGGAGCGGGCGTACCCAAGCTTCTTTAATGCATGGGGGGACCATTCCTGAGGCAAAGGAGGTATTTATGAATGCAGTGAGGAATTGGGCTAGGGTGGTTGCGCAGTCTTTGATGATATTGACCGGGCAAATATCACCTTTACAATTGGAGGGTTTGATGTGTTTGAGGAGTGTGAGAACCTCTAGGTCTGTGACGTCTTTGAACAAGAAGAGTGACCTGACCAGGGTGGGAGTGTTAGTGGAGCAAGTGATAGGATGTGGAGAGGTAAGGGTGTTTTGGCTGGTTCTGATTTTGTTCTGCAAAATGTTTATTTTGTTGAGCATGGCCATTTGTATGCTAGCGCACCACGGTTCATCTTTGGCGATGACCTGTGTGATGGGAGCCTGTGTCACTAGTTCCCCGAAGATGGCAAAGATCTCCTTAGATTCCGATTTCGCATTTGTAATTCTGGTGTTAAGGGAGGTGGATTTGGCTAGGATGATGGCTTTTTATATTGGGTAGCTACCTTGTTGAATTCTTTTTTGGTGGATTCTTGGGGGTTTGCTTGCCATTTGGTGAGCGCAGTGCACTTCAGGGCACGTAGTTCCAGAAGTTCGGCGGTGAACCACAAGTTGGCATGTCATACAGATTTAGCTTTTTTCCGAGATAGTGGCGCTATGGATTCAACAGCATTCTTGAGTGTAGCGTTATAGATTTTGGCTAGACTATAGGGTCATTTTAGAACAGAGATCTGAAGACAGGAGAGTCTAGATAGTGTAGGAGGTTCTCTATAATTAATTTGCAGGTACTCCTTGCAAGGGTCTGCAGTACAGGCGAGATGTGAATTTTGATTTTGGCCAGTTTAGGGATGGAGAAAAGGATAACATGGTGGTCTGTCGAGGGGCAAGGTGAGTTAGAGCTAACTGAGGCGCCACAGTTGTGGTCCAAGATCCAGTCTAGGATGCAGCTTTTTGAGTGAGTGGGGTTGGTGACTAGTTGTAGGAACCCCATGGTTTTTATGGCTTTCGCAAGAGATTTGGCATGTGGATCTTTTGGATTGTTAAATCCCAGGTTGAGATCGCTAAGTAGGATGGATTTAGTAGAGGTTTTTAAGTTATTACCAAGGAGGTGGAGTAGGTTCTCGTGGAAGTCGGCTGATGGACCAGGGGGTTGGTAAATGATGTAGACTGAGATGGTGCAGGGGGTAGGTAAATGATGTAGATTGAGATGGTGCAGTTGGACGATAAAGAGAGTTTGAGGGAGATAGTGTCTATGTTCCCTTCTAGAGGTGAGTGTATTTGTCTCAGCTGTAGGGATTCTTTGGCTATGAAGGCTACTCCCCAACCCTTTTGTGTGCTGGTGATCCTGACGATAGATGGTGTATCCCTGGGGGAGAGCTAAGGAGACGACGGGCCAGATGCTTCATGGAGCCATGTTTCTGTGATTGCTAAGAGGTCTAGGTTGTGCGTAGTGAGAAGGTCCCGAATCTATTGTGACGTGAGCAGGGAAGGAAGTTGGGAGGGAGCATGCATTAATGAGGGCAAAGGGGGGTAACATTCAGGTCGCTAATTTTTGTCCATTCAGGAAAATAGTGCATGGGCCTCTTCTTCTTGATTTGAAGGGCCTCATCACGAGTTGGGCGGTAGCCGTTAAATGCAGCTGTAACGCTATTACTGCCGCATTTAAGGGTTGGCCCAATCTTTTGCTTTTACTGGAGGTAAAAATCTCAACTTTACGCCCATTTTGGCGCTATTAGCGTGGCGCTAATTGCACCAGCACTAATAGCGCAGAAACCCCCATTGGGTGCAACGGATTACCATCTCAGAACTGGAGTTAATCCTCCAGATTCTGAGTTGGTGTTATTTTTTAAGGGGTTTGGATGAGTTACTACTGGTGGTAATTCCACCAGTGGAAATTCCTCTCTTTTTTTTAAAGGCAAAGATCCTCCTTTAGAGTTTGGTGGTATTTCCTTTTGAAATACTGTCAAACTAGATTACAGTTACTTCATGCAGTAATCACGCAGTACATGGAAGAGTCTGCATGATTTACAGCCATGCAGACCCTTCATTTATTCTTCATTTTGGAGTTCCATAGGACTCCATGTGGATCGGCAATTATGGCATGGATTAATTGCTTCATGCGGTAATGGTTGTGTGCAGAGGAAATGTCTACCTCAAAAAACAGGTGGATTTTACATGTTTCACACTGAAACACTTGATTGGCAGGGTTGTAAAAGTGGCAGTAATACAATTACTGCCACATTTAACTGCACTGCCAAATTCTTAGCGAGGCCCTTTAAAGTGGAGGTAAATCCTCCAGGCAAATGTTGGCGGTTCTTCCTCCACTTCTACTCAAAACTCGGGATATGGTGGAGCATCAAAAGTAGAGGTAATTTCATTACACCACTTTTCTTACTCCACCACCATACTAGTAAGGAGGTAGTTAGTGCCCTTCCTGCTACCAATAGGGCCAAATTACGAATATGGTGGTGTGGGAAAATGTGTTGGTAATAGATTTACCGCCACTTCTACTGCATCGCCAAAGTAGGATTTTGGAGGTGATATGGAGGAAACCTTTAGCACTATGCTTGAGATTTATTCTCCACATTAATGGTAAAACATTGAATTTTTACCATTGGCAGAATTACTGACATATTAAATCGTCTAAATCCCTAATTTAGCTTTATTAGGACTCCATGAATGGGGATTAACACCTCACCTTACCACCACTTGCCAGACCAAATGAGTTTGGCACAGGAAATACTGCTATACTCGAAATGAGACCCATAATGCCCTTCCACACTTTTTTAAACATTCTTTTTTTTCGGTTTTAACTAACTACACACATGATATCACCATAGCATTATCTTTTGTCAACATATACTGAGTGTAGATGCCCTCTGCTTACCCTCCCCTTCCTGTACACCATTTCCCTACAAACAGTAGTACAATTCAACCTGTCTCAACATATGCTTCCCAAATTTCCTTGACATTTTCTTTGAAGGTTGTGTCTTTCGCCAAGCAGAGCTCATATCCCACCATCAGTGTCATGCAGTCTTTCTATCATTTATATAGCCCGCCCCTCCCCATGAGTCCATTCCCGCAGACACAACCTTGTTTGCCTAGCATTGAGCAATTCTAGGTGGAGCATACTTTCTCCATTTGGCAGTAGGCTGAGAATTGCCAGGGCCTCCCTTTTGTCATTGGAAGTCCCTAATGTACTGTGAATAATATGAAAAACCTTCTTCCAGAATGAAGAGACCTGTGGACAGAACCACGACATATGAATGAAGGATCCCCTCGTTCCAAAATCCTTTCCAGCAAGTGTCCCTCCTAGGTTGGTTGAGTGTTTTTGCTCTTGTTGGGTACCAGTAAGCCTGGTATAAAACACAATAGGAAGACTACCTTTCGCTTTAGTCTCTTGGGCCTGTCAACCATCCTTGTAGAATTTCCTGCCAATTGTCCTCATCTCATATGCAGCCAAATTATTTCTGTAATTGGTACCTTAGGTTTGGCAGTGGGGGTACCGCCTCCTCTGTCCCCTCCTGGGCGGGGGGCGCAGCCAATCAGGTTCAGTGGATTGCGGGCTGAAACCTCTGATCTCAGTCCACATTCCACGGAACCCGCAGACTGCCACCCCTGCTCCGCAGCACCATCTTCCCCCCACCCTCCCGTTTCTTTTTTTAAATTCTATTTCCAACCTTCCTCCACTGACCCACTTACCTGATTGTTGCTGTGGTGGCGTCTGCTGACACAGCAGCAGCTGCAGTTCATCTTGATTCTATGGCTGCCATGGTAATGGAAGAGGTGCTCCCACCTTCTACAAGCATGGCAGCCATCTTGGAAAACTATTTTCATTCACTGAATGGGACACCCTTTTTTTGAACACCCCAGGGTGCCGTTTTGGTTACCCCGGGTGCTAATTGCATTAGCACGCCGTTCAAGCCCTAATGCATTATTGAGATCACTTTTTTCACTTTGTCATAGATACCTAAGTAAATCGCGAAGGGAGATTTGGCAGGGCCTTCTTTAAAAAGAAATGTGGGTGCGAGGTTATCAAGCAGCGTCACAGTTGTAGGTATGTTCAAAACTCGTAGCTCAGAGATCAAACTTTCTTAGTATGTTTTTGTAAGAATCCATAGAGTGCCCTTCAAAGCATTGCGAGAGCATTGAAATCCCCCTTTCTGGCAATGTACGACACCAAATTGGGGGTTTATTTATGTGTATTTGGCTATTAAGCCAGATTGGAGTTCTGAATGCGAGGCCCATTTTTTAAGAGTCATGTTAAGTGGGGGAAAACCGCTTCATCTAGATAGAAGCTTATCAAATTCTGTTAAATAAAATCTGGTCCTGGAACCTTGCCATTCTCCAATTCTTAATTGTGCCCTGAACCTCCTCTTCTGTGATAGGCTTTACCATATCATTTGTGACATTGTTTGGTAGTTTAGGGATGGAGAAACAACCAAGAAACTAACAAAGCTCCTCTTGTGAGGGTTTCCCCTGAGACTTATAACAGTTATTTGTAGAATTGTATAAATACATTGTTAATCACTTTTGAGTCTAGAGTTAGGCTACCTGATTCCTCTCAGATTTCCATTATTTTAATTGCAACCGTTTTTGTTTTAATAGGTGCGCTAGCCGTTTGCCAGGCTTATTGACTTGCTCGTATAAGATACACCTACCTTTTTTATGCAGGAATACTGACTGCTTTTCAACTATGTTATTCAGCTATGTTCTGGCCTTGTTTAAAGCCACCATTCGCAGCCTCTGAGTGTCTGTAGTATTCCTATTCTAACTTCTTGCTGGAATCTTCAAGCAAGGCATGTCTTGCCATGTCCTCCATTTTTTTTACAAGAACCCCTTTGCATTACGAATCCCATGAAGATGGCGTTAGCTACAACCCATTAGGTGAGGGGAAACGTTCCTTGTCTCGTTTAATTACACATACTCTTGTAAAGCAGCTTTAAGGGCCTCCCTATTATTACGTTTGGTGAACAATCTCCACAAAGTGGTTTGCCTTTCTGCCCCTGTCAAGTCCAAACTGACAAATATTGGAGCGTGGTTTGATAAAGTACCCAGGGGGAAAACTCCAAACCACAATTTGTCCATCGGCATATCTATGAACAGACGGTAGCACAAAAAAAGAAGACTCTGAGGCAAAAAATTGCAACCTTAAAAAAATGATCAGTCTCCACTTGCAGTGATGACTAGACATACATTGCAACAACAATACCATAATTGGTTGCAACGCCATAAAAAAGATCAGTTGAGAGAAGATGCAGAGGAAATGTTAACGAAACTCAAGAATACCAATACAGCAGAGATGTGGACGATAATTAACCGGTCAGACACGCCGCAAGAGGCTTTGATTTTGAACCCTATTCCGGCCGCTTCTTGGATAACCCACTTCATGAACTTTTATGATCCTGCCCATGAGAATGATATAAGTTTATCTCAAGAGCGAGTGAAATGGGATGCATTAGAAATTAACCCAGCTGCGATCAAGATTATACACAGATCCAGTACAGCTCGAGCCGCAGGGCCCGACGGTCTAAGCAAAACCATCTTAAAACAGGACAAATTGCAATGGGCGATATTTCTCTCAATTCTGTTCACTTACATTGTCAATTCTCAGAAAATCCTGTGTTCCTGGAAAACATCAATTATTATTCCGGTCTATAAAAAGGGAATAAGATCCAATCCCACCAATTATTGCCCCATTGCCCAGTAAAGATTTTTGCATCTCTGATTTTGAAGTCATTACTCTCATGGTCAATAACATCTGGAAATAGGGACATCTGGCAGTCAGGGTTTGTTAAGGAGCTGGGCACGATGCTAAACATCTTTATTATAAATGTATTCAAAGCAAGACCAGAAAGAAATAAGGGAATGAAGATGGACATTGCGTTTATCGATCTGACGAAGCATTCGATACAGTGACCCGACCGAAACTGCGGAAGAAAATGCATGAGTGGGGCTGCTCAAACTATGTGCTAGCTCCGATTCAAGATCTATACTCAGAGACATCAATAAAGTCTAAAGCAGTGCACACAAATAAGGGCCTCAAATAATGTTGCCCGTTGGCTCCAGAACTTTTCAATCTTTTCATCTTTGACGTAGACCAAGCATTTATGGATATAAGATCTTTTCCCCCGGCTATAGCTAACATCAAGACTGGGAGACTTCTCTACGCTGATGATGTGGTCCTTATAAACCAGACCCCACTGGGTCTGCAGAGGCAACTGGAGGCACTACATTCTTACATTGAAGTGAATGGGCTCCAAATAAATGCGAAAAAATCAAGTATATTGATGTTAGGACATCAGAAAGGAGGACAAGGTACAAAATTGATGAATTGGCACCTCTTGGGGGTAAAAATACCGGTAGTGAAATCTCTCACTTATATGGGAGTTTGTTTAAACACCAACTCTATCGATACTCCCAGATAAGAGTCACTCATTAGGAAAGCATGAAATCTGGCTGGGCAAGGGAGGATACTCCTCAAGAGGTACTGTCGCTGCTCTTTGATCCGGCTAATTGCCTATAATCGATCTAAAGTGACACCAATCTTAACTTATGGTGCTGAATCCGTCCTCAATTTCAAAATCGAAAACTGGGCAAGAATCGAGGGTGTGTTCTGTAAGAAGGTACTAGGGCCCCAAAAAGAACACCAGTACAAGCGGTGCGTATGGAATTAGGCCTTACCTCCCTTAAGGCCGATAGTTAAGTGGAAATCATTGTCGCTTTTGAGGAAATGCATTGAAGAGGTACCAAAAGGGGGTTTTATTTGCCTGACAAAAGCCCTAATTGAACACACGGAGCCAGCACTGACTGAATGGGAAAGAAATTGCAAAGCAGTACTGTTGAACTTGGGCGAATGTGAACAAACTCAACAATAACCCTGATAAGATCGAAAGAAAACTATATATCCAGGATTGGATCCGTACACAAGAGGAAAGACTCAAATATAAATCTTATGGGAGAGCATTAGAAGAAAGTCTTAAGTTAAACACCATACCAAAATACTTGCAAGCCTTCCCAAATGTTTTTTTTAGAGACCAGTTCCTGAAATTTCATCTGAACTTATTCCCAACCAAAGAAATATTTAAGCGGAAAAATTCGGAGGGAGAGTCTTTGGCGTGCAGACTGTGTCAGGTAATCAAAGCCACGGAAAATCATCTGGTAATGGATTGCCCATCACTAGAGCGTCAGAGAGGAATCCTAATGACTGAAGTGATTAATAAATATGGTCACAGGCCAAAAGAACAATGGTGGAATATTTTGTTGGCAGAAGAAAAAATAACCATAACACTGGCCTTGGTTTCATTTTTAATTCTGATTTTCCAAAGGATTTCTATACCAAAATGATTGGATTGATTTATGCAGGGTATCACTGTTCTTTTTTATTTTCTCTTCTTATTCTTGTGGTTCTAGAACTGGACTGTTTTATGTTTTATGTTTCATGTCCTTTTAAATTTGTAGGAAGTTAATCCGTGGGTAAAGGTTGTCAGTTTGTATAACCATATAATAACCAATAATAAAAAAATAAACAAATAAAGTACCCAACAAAATGTCTGCTTTTACAGCATCCCAAAAATTCTATTTTTTAAATAAAAATGACATCTAGCCAGAGAATGTCTTTGTGTTGTGTTGTAGTGATTGGAATGTGTAGTCTCTCATGTGTGTATTGTTGTGCCTCCATACGTCTAAAAAATCACTAGCTTTCACCATTTGTCGAAAAGCCTTTCTGGCTGATGTCAAAGTTGCTCCTGTTCCATCCAACCTGTCAAATGAGGAGTCATTCCAATCCCCGATATTATCATTCCATGATTTGGATTAGTATACACAAATGTGCTATCATCCCTAAAAAAAGGTGGATCATCATTATTAGGGCCAGTAACGGACACTAGAACTGTGTCTCTCCCTTCCAGCATCCCATCATACCATTAACCATCTTGGGTCTTTACTTCTTGTGTGTCAATCAGAAAGGAGTTTTCACCCATATCAAGATCAACACTCTATACATTTTAAGTGTGGGAGTGTGAAACCCCAACTCCTTCCACAATTGTGTTACTTTCTCTGATTCATGTGTTATCCAGATGAGTCTCTTGTAAAAGGACAACTTCTCCCCTTTTCGTCTCTGTTGGAATGTTTTTCTTTTCACTGGGATAATGACCCCATTAACGTTCTAAGATAAGATGTTTTCAGACCAAATCCCATGGGCGACGGGCGTCTATTATAGTAGCATATTGGGTGTAGATCTTTGGAATGTTTTTGTGTACATTTTGGGAATCCTCAGTGTTTATGTTTCGTGAACATCTCTGGTATTTTCCTCAGAGAGTCCGTTTGGTTCTCTTCAACTTCTCCTGAGTGTGATCTATCAGCGATGTATTCTCTTGCAGGATGGTGAGGTCCGCTGAGGGAGATCTCGCTATCTGGTTCCAGCCCTTCCAGTGTACTGGACTTTTTTTGGGGTCAATTTCGCATTTCCTTCTTTACATATCTTTCTTTGTTCAATCATCAGTTGCGGCAGATCCTCGTAATAGGCTATTTGACTTCCAACCAAGATAGTTTGCTGTTTCTCTCCAGAGAGTTGCATTACTTTTTCCTTTGTTGAGAATCGTAAGAATCTGACCGTAATGTGGTGGGGAGGTTTGCCAGGATCTTCCTTGCGGCCTACAGCTCTGTGTTCTTTCCACTTCCATGGGGTCCTCGATCGTGATGCAGAGGGATTCAGATAACAATTTGAAATATGAAGATCTTCATATTTTACCCTTCTCTTTGTGAGGAATTGCCATCTGGTAATGGTGTAAATGCCCTTGCTTTTTTGATTTGTATTGAATAATAAAATAATGCGGGTTCCTCCATCTCGTAAAGGTTGGCCTGCTAATTAACCCCCCTTTCAAAAAGCTCCATGCCAAACCCATAGTGTACACCTGTGGCCTGCTACATCAGTATACTTATCTGCAGCACCTGCTATCTACTGGGACAGAGCAGGTTCAGAGGGTGGTCAGTCATAATATCGAAAATAAAATGTCGAATGACATTAAATTCGAAATAAAATGTTGAAAAAAAATAATCAAATTCTTATTTTTTTTATTTATATATTTTTCTGGGGTTTGACATGTAAAAACAAAAGGTAAAAACAAAAAGAAAATTAAAAAAGAGGGTTGGGGGGAACCCCTCCATTTCGAATAAAAAACGTATTAAAAAAGAAATTTGATTTTTTTTTCCAACTTTTTTTTTCGATTTTATGACTTTCGAAATTTCTGGAGTCGATATTATGACTATAAACCGGTTCAGATGTCACAAGTGCCCTGTCTGATAACTGCTGTGACAGCAAAGTCACTGCAGTGTATAGATTGCATTTAAAATCAGCACCTCTGTTCCAAAACCACATCATAATGATCAACTATCACCATGGTGCCAATTTAATCTTTAAACATGAGCCATATCTGAGTTGGGGATTGTGGCTGGTAGTTCACATATTTATGAAAGCCACATCAGATCCTTATCATACACATGTCAACACTGTGAACCCAGGCCAGCCATAGACATTCTGTGTGTATTCTCTCTAGACAGGCTGCCTCTGCTGCAACCAGCAGGATAATAGCCACTGGGAGCTGCTTTTCTTTAATCCTTTCTTAGGGTGACTAACACCTCTCGCCAGCCCAAGAAGCAGGCATCAAAGGGCGCAACTAAACAAAAGGACTAGTCTCACATCAGTACAATGCATACCTGTCATGATGCCTACCCCCGGAGCACCAGGACAGGCCCAGCACCCCCGGGTGCAGGCATCATGCCCTCGGGTAAAAGCCCAGCGGCCCCTAATAGGGGCTCTTTGGACTTTGTCCTGGCGCCTTTGGCGCCAGGCTCATGTCGGACATCAGTCCTGGCGCCATAGGCGCCAGGCTCATAAAAGAGGGTGTTTGGTGCACTTACCTGACGCAGACCATGCTGCATGAAGCCTCAAGCCAAATGAGGCTTAGGAGGGACTATTTTATCAAAGGAACTATTTTACTTGGGTGGGGACCGTGGAAGAATACTTACCTGGAACTTCTTCCAAGGCTATTTAAACCACGCCCGGACTGCCACACGTGCTTCGCATTGCTCTGCATCTAGCAGCTGAACGCTCACCGTGCCTGCTCCTGCATCTTGCCTCCAGCCACACCCGCCTCGATCTTGGGATACCTGAAAGGAAGGAAGGGAAGAGAAAAGGTGAAAACCAAGAACTTAATCTAATTTCCTACCTGTGTCCGGAACCATCACGCCAGCGATCCTGAAGATAGACATTCTTTAAAAGCATTGTGCTACTTGTTGCAGTGCCGCGCATCACTCACCTGCCTCGTGGGCTCTTCACTATCCACCGCGACCTTCTGGGCATTCCGCCACATCTCTGCACCTGCAGGGGAGAAGAAGAGACAAAAGGTGAGCAGGAGGAACAAATGAGGAAAACCTGATTTTCCGTCACAAGACTTACCTAGCCCTATTTGACGGAACCACTCCTCATTTCGGGTCGGCGCCACTTCTTGGCCTGGTACCGCACCCCGGCCCCCAAGGGGAACAAAGAAAGACATTACTAGAGGGATTCAAAGACATTTAAAGGGATCATTTTATCACAAACTCACCTGAGTTTATCTCCGGCAATATCCCTCGAAGCATCACTTCCACTCTGCACCTGAAAATAAGGACAGATCGCAGGTTAAGAAAAGCAAACAAAGAGAAGACTCTACTCTGGAACTTTTTAAACTGCATACAGCATTTCGCCTTCCGAAACCAGTGAAGTAACTGGTCAAAATCACGCCCCTGCACCAGAAGCAGGATGGAGAGCTCATCCATTCAAACATTAATGTGAGCCTTGATTGGGGATTTCGGAGGTGGTCAGAGAAGAGCAAAGAGGAGGTGGGAAGCAATCACAATACTCTGCAGTCAGTTAATCCCCTTTCTCCACCTACAGAAAGATTTTTCTACGGGCCAGACAAGCCAGATTCGGGGGTCCAGTTCAGTCGGTGTTTCGAATCCTGCGCATCACGCTTGAAGAGGTCACAGCAATCCAGACCAGGTCAGCGCCTCCGTGGGAGCCAGGTGAGCGTTACAGAACGCGAAGACTTCCTACAAATTCCCACCCAGGCGCTATGGAAACTTCTGAGAATGATATGTTGGCCCAATTACTGGGGAAATTACAGGCCGAAGCACATGCCGCTCGTCAAGAGACTAATGCCCTCAGGAGGGAACTAATCGTATCTAAAGAACGAACTGATGACCTGGCTAGGCAGGTATTGCAAGGTCAAGCTGGGCAAACCCCTCTATCTGGTTCCGGGGGGAATTCTGTTCCTGTGGCTTCCAGTAACCCTGTGCATATCAATCTACCTGGAAATATGCCACTGGCCCCACCTGAACGCTTTGCTGGGGACCCCAAACGGTTCGCCGTATTCATGAATCAATGTCGTTTGCACTTCTTATGCAGACCTGGGGCCTTCCCTAATGACCAGACCAAGGTAGCTTTTGTGTTGTCATAACTTAGCGGCTGTGCTGTCGATTGGTCAGTACCACTGGTTACTCAAGATGACCCAATCCTCCGGGATTTCCAAGGATTTCAAGCAAGCATGGAGAGATTATTTGCTCGACATTCTCAGGGACAAGCTCTGGATGATGAACTTCTATCCCTGCGACAGGGCAACCAAGACCTCCTCTCCTACATAGCAACCTTTAACAGACTAATCGTGGAAACTGGGTGGCCAGAGGATAAAAGAATAACATTATTCTATCGGGGTCTACGCGGAGAACTTAAAGATGTCTTAGCCCAAGTTGTAAATCCGCCCCAAGAATGCACAGAATATATAGGGCCTCATTACACGGACGGCGGTAAGGGTTAACGGTCACTGTTAATGGCAACGGTGACCGTTAACCCTTACCGCCGTACTACAAGGTCCCCTTGCGGGTTGGTGCTCTAACGCCTGCTTTTTGCAGGCGTTAAAAACCAACCCGCTAAGGGACCTCGGAGCTAATTACGGCACCGCAAAATTGCGGTGCCGTAATTAGCGCCTTCCCCATTCCCATAGAGCCCTATGGGGCAGAAATGGGAATGGGGAAGGGCAATGGCGGAAGGGGGATTTACCGCCCCACCGACCTTGGAATGGGGCGGTAAATCCCCTTTCCGCCAAGGCGGTGCCGGTAATTTACCGGCATGGTCCAGGGTGCTAATAGCACCCTGGATCACCGCCTTCCGTGTAATGAGGCCCATAGACTTAGTGGTCCAATTGGATCACAGGCTCCAAAACCGAAAAGCAGATCGGTCCAAGTATGAAACCCGGGTGTTGGTCAAGACCCACGTCACTCCCAAGGGTGCCGATGTCTCCGAGCCTATGCAAATTGGAGGGGTTAGAGGACCTTTAACCCAAAAGGAACGTGAAAGGAGGCGGCAGTTAAAATTATGTCTTTATTGTGGGAACTCTGGACACTTTCTACGGGATTGCCCGGCAAAACCGCCCAAGAAGGTGGTAGGAGTCGCTGATAAAAACCATGAAGACTCTGTTTCGGGAAACGACTCCACCCGACAAGCGTAGGGGTCCGCTTGCCGAGCTTGAAAACTAACTCTCAGACCTCGCATTTCATTGTGCCAATGGTTCTCGTAGATCCGGAACAGCCTAAGCGGTTGCATGCAATAAAGGCATGCATCGATAGTGGGGCTATAGGAAACTATGTGGATCGTGAATTGGTCACTAGGATTAACCTCCCTCTGCGTCCAAAAACCAGCAAAGATGTCATCACCACAGTCGATGGAACTGAAATTACCTCAGGACCGGTAACACATTCCACTACTGAGGTGACTCTTATTGGTCCGGACGGCCATCGGGAGGCAGTTGTGTTTGACATAATCAAGGCCCCACAGTTTCAGGTTATTCTTGGAATTCCTTGGTTAGAGACACATAATCCTCAAATTGATTGGCGAGCAAAGAGAATAACCTTCCCGGATTGTGTACAAACCTGCTACCCAGAAAATCTGAAGATTAGTCTAGCATCTGTAACCTCTGTCTCCATGCAACTACCTCCGGAATACCAAGACTTTCAGGACGTCTTCCAAAAGGAACAAGCTAACAAGTTACCCCCCCACAGATCGTACGATTGCCAAATCGATCTGGTGCCCGGTGCACAACCCCCTTGTAGCAGGATTTATGCCCTTACTGAACCTGAGAACCGACATTTGAGACAATATTTAGATCAATACCTAGCCAATGGTTTCATTCGCCCGTCAAAGTCCCCGGCATCCTCGGCTTTGTTCTTCGTGCCCAAAAAAGAAGGCGACCTTAGAACTTGTATCAACTAACGCGCATTGAACCAGATAAAGGTTAAAAACCGTTACCCTCTGCCTTTGATCCCTGAACTCCTTGACCAGGTGAAGGAGGCTTGCGTATACACCAAGTTAGATCTCCGGGGGGCTTATCATCTGGTGAGAGTAAAAGAAGGCGACGAATGGAAAACGGCCTTCCGTACAAAATATGGTTTATTTGAATACCAGGTGATGCCTTTTGGGTTGTGCAACGCGCCTGCTGCCTTCCAATTCTTCATGAACGATGTCCGTCGGGAACTTATCGATGTTTGTGTTGTCGTATATATCGATGACATTCTTGTGTACTCCTCTTCGGAATCTGATCACAGAAAGCATGTCCGGGCCGTCCTTGAGAAATTGCGCCAGCACAAACTGTTTGCTAAGTTGGAAAAGTGTGTTTTCCATACCACCGAGGTGGTGTTTCTTGGATTCATCCTGACACCTAATGGGGTCCGAATGGACTCACGGAAAGTGGAGGCCATCCTCAAATGGCCATCTCCTAGCTCGGTAAAAGGGGTCCAAAGCATGCTTGGTTTTGCCAATTTTTATCGCAGATTTATTCCGGAATTTTCACGTGTAGTACAACCCATCACTGCACTTTTGCAGAAAAATAAACGTTTCGAATGGACCAAGGAAGCCGAACAGGCCTTTCAGGAATTGAAAGCTAAATTCACGTCTGCACCTATTTTGAAGCACCCGCGTCCCGATCTCCCATACATAGTCGAAACTGACGTGTCCAGTTTAGCCATGGGAGCTGTCCTGTCTCAGAGAGACCCTGAAACCAACCAACTGCATCCTGTACCATTTTGGTGCAGAAAGTTCTCACCGCCTGAGGTAAATTATGCAATTACCGATAAGGAATTATTAGCCATTAAGTCCGCCTTTAAGGCTTGGCGGCATTATCTTCTTGACGCCAGGCACACCATCACCGTGATCACTGATCACCGAAATGTACAATATTCAAAGACTGCCAAGGCTCAATCATCACGTCAGCTCCGATGGGCTTTGTTCTTTGCTGAGTCTGATTTCGTAATCACTTACCGTCCCGGTTGTAAGAATGGCAAAGCAGACGCACTATCTAGAATAGGAATGGGAGAAATAGACACTAATTCAGAACCTGTGCCGATCATTCCCGAAAAAAGAATTTTGGGATTAACCTCCTTACAAACCTTTGAAGACATTCAAGCACGAGTAAAACAACTCCTGGACTCTACCGCCTTGCAGGATTGGATCCAAAGGGGGTCTTACTTTTCGGTCAAAGATGGCCTACCTTACTTCCAAGGACGCTTATTTCTGCCAGAAAAGGAATTACAAGAACTGGTTATTTCCCGTCATCATGATACCCTGATGGAAGGACCTCCTGGCATTGCCAAAACTGAGGAAAAAATTAAACGACAATTCTGGTGGCCTTCCTGGCGAAAGGATATTAAATCTTTCGTGATGTCCTGTGGAGTTTGCGCCCAAAACAAAGGCCAAAAGACAAAACCCGCCGGTCTTCTTCAGCCTTTAGACATTCCACCAGCGCCTTGGCACACCTTGTCACTAGATTTTATCACGGACCTGCCCCCTTGTAATGGATACAATACTATTCTGGTTGTGGTGGATCTACTTTCTAAAATGGCTCATTTTATTCAGTTGCAAGGATTACCTTCAGCTTCTGTCCTTGCTAAGGAATTCCTCGAAAATATCATCCGCTTGCATGGATTCCCGTCCATATTAGTCTCCGACCGGGGAAGCCAGTTTATTTCACATTCTTGGAAAAAGTGTTGTCAACTGGCACAAATCGACGTAAGACTCTCAACCAGCCATCACCCACAGACCGATGGTCAGACGGAGAGAACGAACCAGACCCTTGAACAATACCTACGGTGTATGTTGCACCAATCGGAGGGTAATTGGAAGGATTTGTTATGGGTGGCCGAATATGCATACAATAACTCGGTGCACTCTGGAACTGGACAAAGCCCCTTTTACAGCCTATATGGACATCACCCTCGTACTTCAGACTTGGACTCTCCTCTGAACCTTGAAATACCCGCAGTAGACCATTTGCATTCCACTATAACTCAAGCATTCAAGAATGCAACTGCCTATTTGGAACAAGCGAAAGAAAAATACAAGAAAAATGCAGCTCTGCATCGGAAGGAGGCGCCTTCATACCAAACAGGAGACCAAGTATGGTTGGCTACCAAAGATTTATTGCCCAGGGGACCTCGAACTTTTAATCCAAGGTATTTGGGCCCTCATTCGATCCGAGCTATCATTAATCCAGTGGCAGTCAAGCTCGATCTGCCAGCTAGCATGCGGATTCATCCCGTTTTTCATGTGTCACTTTTGAAACCAGTGCAACCAGGAACCAGATTAATAAAGCCACCAAAGCCAATTCAGATAGATGGGGAGCCTGAATTCAAGGTGAAGAACATTTTGGATTCTAAAATTTCAAAATCAAAACTTTTCTATCTAATTGATTGGAAAGGGTACGGGCCTCAGGAAAGGTCTTGGGAACTCAGCGACCACGTACATGCACCTCGGCTGGTAAAAAAGTTCCATCGGGATTTCCCAAACAAACCGAAACCTCCAGAGGGAACAACCTTGGGAGGGGCCTTGGCGGGGAGTGCTGTCATGATGCCTACCCCCGGAGCACCAGGACAGGCCCAGCACCCCCGGGAGCAGGCATCATGCCCTCGGGTAAAAGCCCAGCGGCCCCTAATAGGGGCTCTTTGGACTTTGTCCTGGCGCCTTTGGCACCAGGCTCATGTTGGACATCAGTCCTGGCGCCATAGGCGCCAGGCTCATAAAAGAGGGTGTTTGGTGCACTTACCTGACGCAGACCATGCTGCATGAAGCCTCAAGCCAAATGAGGCTTAGGAGGGACTATTTTATCAAAGGAACTATTTTACTTGGGTGGGGACCGTGGAAGAATACTTACCTGGAACTTCTTCCAAGGCTATTTAAACCACGCCCGGACTGCCACAGGTGCTTCGCGTTGCTCTGCATCTAGCAGCTGAACGCTCACCGTGCCTGCTCCTGCATCTTGCCTCCAGCCACGTCCGCCTCGATCTTGGGATACCTGGAAGGAAGGGAAGAGAAAAGGTGAAAACCAAGAACTTAATCTAATTTCCTACCTGTGTCCGGAACCATCACGCCAGTGATCCTGAAGATAGACATTCTTTAAAAGCATCGCTCTACTTGTTGCAGCGCCGCACATCACTCACCTGCCTCGTGGGCTCTTCACTATCCACCGCGACCTTCTGGGCATTCCGCCACATCTCTGCACCTGCAGGGGAGAAGAAGAGACAAAAGGTGAGCAGGAGGAACAAATGAGGAAAGCCTGATTTTCCGTCACAAGACTTACCTGGCCATATTTGACGGAACCACTCCTCATTTCGGGTCGGCGCCACTTCTTGGCCTGGTACCGCACCCCGGCCCCTAAGGGGAAAAAAGAAAGACATTACTAGAGGGATTCAAAGACATTTAAAGGGATCATTTTATCACAAACTCACCTGAGTTTATCTCCGGCAATATCCCTCGAAGCATCACTTCCACTCTGCACCTGAAAATAAGGACAGATCGCAGGTTAAGAAAAGCAAACAAAGAGAAGACTCTACTCTGGAACTTTTTAAACTGCATACTTACGGCATTTCGCCTTCCGAAACCAGTGAAGTAACTGGTCAAATACGCGCCCCTGCACCAGAAGCAGGATGGAGAGCTCATCCATTCAAACATTAAGGTGAGCCTTGATTGGGGATTTCGGAGGTGGTCAGAGAAGAGCAAAGGGGAGGTGGGAAGCAATCACAATACTCTGCAGTCAGTTAATCCCCTTTCTCCACCTACAGAAAGATTTTTCTACGGGCCAGACAAGCCAGATTTGGGGGTCCAGTTCAGTCGGTGTTTCGAATCCTGCGCATCACGCTTAAAGAGGTCAGAGCAATCCAGACCAGGTCAGCGCATCCGTGGGAGCCAGGTGAGCGTTACAATACCGAATGCTATGGTCCTGAGAAGGAAGCGGGGTTAGGGTACCAAGAAGGAGCTCAGCATAGTTGGGGAAGGATTCCACCATCTTGTTTTACCCTGGACCTCTTCCTTCCTTCCTGTCTCCTACACTTTCTTTTGCACAAAGCACTTTGGGTATGACGCAATAAGGCAAATACCACTTGTCACAAGGACATCGATTGGACCCATTAAAGCGGGCTTGCTTTCCTCCAATCCCATGTGGCATTTTGCCCATAAAAAGACAGTCTCCCACCCATTCTTTGATTCACTTTTGGACCACCCACAATATAAGGCAGAATCCATTTGGAGCTCTTTTGTTTCCAAAGCCCTCAATCATTGAGGTGAAGGAGTGCTCCAAGGCAGAGGCAAGCTCTGCTCCCTACCCACTCTCAGGGGAAATTGGGGGTGAACTGCTGTTGTGGACCAGACCTGCTTCTCTCTGCCAGTTGCACTGGTAACCAGGCCCCTCACTGGAGGCATAAGACTCCTGCAGGTTCTACCTATCCTCCCCTAGGTTTGGAGTGAACAAGAATTTGTCCTGACACCCTGGATTGGGTCTGACAGAGCTTCCACGATCCCTGTTTTCCTTCCCTCTGACTGATTGAACCACGTTCAAAACATGTTAACTGCACTGAAACGAGAAGGGCCTGTCGGTGCTGCTTTTGGCACTGTCTCAACCTTTGAAGTACTGCTGGTGCACCTTTGAACTGACTCATCACTGCATTGTACCAGGTAGAGCAGATCACCTGTTCTGTTGATGACTTAGAACCACTGCTGCTTGAACATCGCATCAGAGCATCAGTGTCATAGCTTTGAACTGCCGAACCTCTACTTGAACTGCTGGAGCACAGCGCCACAATGTCGACCCAAAATAGCTGTTACCAACTTCTCTAACTGACTGGACCTTGGAATTAATCCTGGGGAGCCATCAAATCTTCATTGCTCGAACGCAGCACTTGAAGCTCACCAAGCACCTTCTTCAAACCGACTCGACTCCAGCTTGCCACTTAGACCGATATGACTTGTCTCACCCAAACCAGGTTTGACCTGCATCTGAAGCACCTTGAAGCCTTTTTCGACACAGTAGAACTGCCCTACATTGAAATCTGGTACTTCAAAGTAACCATGTCCACCTGATCCACCTTTTGGGGCTCTAGAGACGTGAAGTCCCTTTTGCAATGTTGTCCTAAAAGACAGATCCTTTTTGAACTCCTGTTGCACTTCTTGACTGTTTTGCTACCTGCTAAATATCCAGAGTGCTTGCACCACTACAGTCTACATTTTTCTGTTTTTATTAGAAACAACTTACCTGGTCGGGGCAAACACAGTTTCCTCCTTCCAAGACGCCTGAGACAACCCTATTGAACACAGTGATACCTCAGGTTCGACTTACCTGGTCGGGACAACCACAGTTTTCTCCTTCCAAAATGCCTGTGGCAACCCCGTTGGACGCAGTGTCTGTAGTCCCACACCAAAATGGCCGCCACGCAGCACTGACACAGCATCACCATTATCCCATCCCATCCCTATACCAAGATGGCTGCCGCAAACGTAGCGCTACGTCGTTAGGATGGGCTACGATATTTGCAGTTCTACGGCATATAAGTAAGTGGGTCTGCAAGATTGAGCAACATTTCCAGGACCCAGAGACTCGTTGAGCCTCATCTACAGACTCTCTATTCAAGATCACAAACCTTCTTATTTGATTTAGGTTTTTAGACTTCTTGTGTGTTCTATCTTTGTTTTGGGAACTGTCACCTTTTTAGATGGAACGTCTGAGCAAGTTTACATTGGACATATGATTATGTTTCAAGGAGATCACTTTCCCATTTGCATGTAATCTACTTCCAGGGTGGGTAAGGGGGACCTTTGCCCTTGCATAGCCATAACACTCATCATTATGATCTACCCAGGTCCCGGAACATCACACCACTTTTTCCAGCGCCCCCACACTTGGGGAGGAAGGGGTACCCCGAAGCTCTGTGACTACATTAGAGCGTTCAGTTCCAACTCCTCTCCTAAATGTACTAATTGCATGGTTTCTGAGAGTCCAGGTTAGTGATCTTGATTTGAAATCTGACAGATTGCAAGACCTTGACACTCTCCCGAACCATGTTAACCATGATTAAAGAACTGACTGGCGCATTACATAAATGACAAGCTGAGGTCGATACTTCCTGCATTAGAATGCCGTTCAATATCAGGCTCTTACTGAGTCAGAGAAAGGTTGAAAGTATGTCTGATAAAGGTCCAGTAGTCAGTGCCCCATGTGGGTCGGTTGCAGGAAATTTGCCTTCTGGCAGCCGTGTTACAGCCGTTTTACAGGAAGCAACAGCTGCCCCGTACTCACCCCCGCTACCCTCCAGCCACCAGCATTGGAACCTAACATTCCCTCTCCTCCTATGCCATTGAAATACAGAGTGGATACCCAGGGGTTTAAGCCATTCTTGACCCACTGTCAGATCGGGCAAAAACATATCCTTTATCCTACTAAACCTGAAGAAAAATGCTTTTTTGTCCTGGGTAACACCCCTCATAGATAATAATGACCACCTATTGTTGAATTATGATCAGTTCTATGAAGCTGTTTGGTCCATGTTCGACTGCCATTACGCTGCCCAGTCGGTCAGAAATGAATCGATTGATCTCCGGCAAGGCAACAAAGACCTATTACATGTATCACCCAATTCCAGATTCTAGCATCACAAACTGCATGGCCTGAAGGGGTTCAAATAACTCTGTTCCAGAAAGGGTTAAAAGAAGAAATCGAAGATACCTTGAGTCAAGTCGTTAACCACCCCAATGGATTGCAAAGACTACATCACTTTGGTGGTACAGTTGGACCAAAGATGAGGTGAGAGAAAGGGCGAGAAGAGACATATCAAATGGAGACCCAACCCATTCTGGACTGATGTTCCTCTATCTCTCTCTGAAGGTGAACCCATGCATTTGGCCAGTACTAGAGGACCTGTTTCACCTGCCAAACATGAATGGAGACGGAAGGGAATTCTATGTTATTATTGCGGGCTTCATGGTCATTCAGTGTAGAAATGCCCCAAGAAACTTGTTAAGGGTGCAGGAAATAAACCGACTTGTCTATCCGAAGGGAGCAGATGACGAGTCTAAGGCATTTCTCCCTGAGATTATCTAAAGATCTCTCATTGACGCAACACTTTATCATTGAGATATTCATCACCATTCATGTTGATTTTGGAAATGTACAAAGAATTCCATAAAAACCAGTACAGAATATAAAATACATATCAATACAATACAAATCACAGGAATCAAATCTTTAAAAGCCATGTAGATTTCCACCTCATAAAATCATAAAATGTAGCAACCATACAAGTCCTTGTGTCAGATCGTACTCTCCAGCAAACGCTTTCTCATGTAGAGTGCTGATTTCAGATATTTTAGAAGAGACCAGCTCACCTGCAGTGATTCAGCACAAAGTAAATATCGGGCTGCAATATCTGCAGCCCGATATTGCAGAAAGCCCAGTTCACAGAGTAAGGGTCGTAATACAGAGCTCCTCACACTTACATATGTGATATAAAAGAATATCAGGTGGGCAAGGTCCTCATATGGAGCATCACACACAGGGAAAGACCGACTAGCACCCTCCCCAGACTAGGCTGCCACCACCGCTCGTAGGACAATGCAGTCAAACCGAGCCCTAGTTATGAGGACACAGTCCACTGGGAATTCCACCCACAATAAGTACTTCTGTATGCCTGGGGACATGATGGTCATTAATTCTCTGTTCTTTGATTTCAACATCTCTATACTTTCTATATTCGCCCCAATATGCTCATGAAAACGGCTGGCCCACAATTTTACTTCACCACAAGAGAGCATATTTTGGGGAGGGAACAAGTGTGTGATATTCAGAGCCATCATGTGTTTCTTAATGTGGCACAGCCACTGGAACCTTACCACAAGAATCTTTCATGGGTAAGGATTGCTCTCTCATTCCACCATAACCTGAGCCAATGGAGTACAGGCTGCAGAGAGACCACATCACCAATTAGCCTACAGCCCAGTTCGATATGTACTCCACCAGAGTTCAGAGCTGAGACGGAAGGCCCAGAAGTGGTTATCTACTATTTGGATGGTGCTAATATTTGCATAACCCCACAGCTCCATCCCAAATCTAGCAACCAAAGCTGCTTTACCATTGTACAAGTTAAGCAGCCAATCAATTGGTCTAACTCTAAACATGGCCGTAGACCTGATGACCCCTCACATTGCATGCTTAAATCGGACAGCCTGTTTTTTCACGTGCGGAGTGGGGCCCAGGTTGGAAAAGAATCTGACCCCTGCATAGTCAAAATGATCGAATCTGGGGATCACAGCACTCTTGCAATATAGAGCCCTGAATTTAACTGAAAACCTCCCCTTGCAGCAGGCCATCAAGGCCAACTTCTCTGCATTTACCACTAGGTCCAAGCCATCCATAAAGCAGACATAATTCAGAGATAAGCTTCTGCAGAGCTCTCGGGGTACATGCCATCAGAACGGTATCATCCGCAGATACCAGAACCGACAGAGACTGTCAAGCCATCCTAGGTACATGACGGGAGGATCTCAGCAAATGCTCACCTAGGCCATTAATGTACAGACAGAAGAGAAGAGGTGCCAGTACACAGCCTTGGCGCACTCCCAGTTCCACTGCAAAAAAACCTGCACAGCGCCCATTGGAACCACTCCTAACAATAGTCTGTGATGAGTTATGTAATCTGGCCAGGAAGCTCACTAGGGCGGGGCAGTTCATGGATCCAAGCACATTCCATAACCTAGCACAATTAACCTTGTCAAAAGCTGTGCTCAAATCCATAAATGACAAGTAGATAGGTTCCTCCTTTAAATAAAGGGAATGTGCAACCACCAAATAAAGGTTAAAGGACTGTTTGGCTGTGCCCAAACCAGGCCGGAATCCCAGCTGCACCAACAAAAGAGCTCCAGTACTCGTGACCCAATCCTCTAGTCTTGCAAGAATAGCACAACCCAAAATCTTAAAGAAGGAATCCAAAAACAAAATAGGACTATATGAGGCAGGATATTCCTGTGGCCCCTTTTTGTAAATCAGCTGGATAATGGCACAAGACCATGATGGGGGTATCACGACCTCGCACAATGGCACTGAAGCCCTGAGTCAATACTGGGCCCCAAAGATCCGGCCGCCATAACAAACAGATCAGTCAGGACATTATCTGGTCCTGGTGCCCGATTACAATGTTGACAGCCAATAGCTTTCGATATCTCATCCACCATGAATACAATCCTAACATCATCATCACCCCCTCTAGCTGGATTCCCCATACTGCCCAACGTTGCAGGACCACAAGGCACTAACCCATTATCTGTACTATACAAGGTTGAGAACTGATCCACTCAAGCCTTTCCGGTACATTACAGACCAGAGTTTCCTGATTTAATTTGTAAAACGGATCACAACGCGCAATTTCCCAAACAAGTTTTGCGTTGTTGTCCCTAGAAGCACCAACCCATGTGTCCCACACTTCATCTTCTATGGCCCTTTTCCTAACAGCGTGGACCTAGCACTGACAACAGAATTTTTAGACACCAATTTGCAACTCAAGACGGAGAGCAGATGGGCCTTGGCTCTAGTACAATCGGAATCAAACCAAATAACCTTCACTGATTTTGTTCTTTTACCTGCAACGCAGGAGAACGTAAAAGACAGTTTGGACAACAATGACCCAAACTCTCTCGAGATAAGGGTCTGATATCTAGACCCTGACAGCAAAGTCTCCAATTCTTGTGGGCTGGATTGAATTTCCTTTCTCAATAGATCCTCCTTCCTATCATAGTTCCACCTGAGTCTTCGTCTGGGAACATTCAAAGACACATTCGAGAGGTAGGCATGGCAAGGGGTAGCATTCCTGGGCAACAGTCGAATATCAAGCCTGATAGGGACGTGGTCACTACCGATATCTCATTTACCACTTTAAACCTCACCAGTTCGCCCTGGAATTTGACTCGAACACAAAAATAATCGAAAGATGAAAAAGTTAGCCTGCCTGGGATGTCCGCTCCCAATCGACCATTTACAGTACGCAACCCCCATTCATAACTTCTGCCCTTCTGCACAAAATCTGGGATCCATCATAATAGGAGGCACGATACCAGCCACCTCATCTTCCATATCATCATACAATATACTGTCCAGGGCTCCTCATCCTGGGACCACGTCTCTTGCAACAGAATGATATCCATTGCTTTAAATAGGGACTGCATCTCCTCCTCTGTTAACCCTGTTTTGACAGGAATTACATTTGTTCAACTTGTGTTAATGCATTTAGTGGTCCATGGAGCATACCTGAATGCCCCCCGGAGGTATGGCAAACACTTGGCCCTGGCTGCAAGAGTCATTGAATATGATCCAATTCGGTAAAACAAGCAAACCGACCATACACAAGTATGGGGAGAATTTCTGGCCATGATAGACATTGGAGCCACTGGCAATTTCATCCACCTCAATTTTGCTAGGTTACGTAACATTCCATTAATCCGCAAATCTCATAGTGTACCTATTATTTCTGTAGACGGGTCACATTTGGTTTCAGGATCCATCACTCAACAAACCAATCCTTTACATAAGATATCTTCTGAAATACATAGTGGTCTTAATAGTAGATGCTATTGCTGCCCCCAATTTGCAGATCATTTTGGGAATCCCGTGGCTTATTTTTCATAATCCTATCATCGATTCTATGTCGAGACAGGAGGCGAGCATTATTCTTTTCTTCCTTTATTACTGCATATTCAGCAATTTCAAATCTTAAACATTTGAACACTTTAAACTGACCAAACATTTTTTGTCTGTTCTGTTTCTTGAAACCAAAAATGGGTTGTTAGTTAATGTCCATCTTAAAATGTTTCTTTAAGGACTACTAAACCCCATAAGTCTCTGCTTCCCTTTAATCTTGCCTAGCCTTCAGTGTCCAATCAGGCTCAGTTCACTCAGATATGTAGTGCTCTCTTCTATGATTCCTCCTCTTTCTTTGTTGCTGCATGTCAGATAAGTACCCTTTTCGTAACTGGTTAAGCGTACGATTGTTTTACAGATTGTGATCTTGCCAGGGTATTTGTTTAGTGATAAGGGGCACGCAAGTGCTTACAGAAACGTTAACATTATTGCACAAGCGTAATTAGCTTAATCGAATAACACGCAAATGCTTTCAGGGACTTTCTGCGTTATATACATGAGTGTATGACACGATACATGCTCGAACACGAGCGCACATTACCGATTATTTCTGCGATCTATGGATTATTCGCTCTGAGGTTAGGGCCGGAGCCGTGGGCGAAGGCACCCGCGTTAGGCAGCCTGCCCCATCTACTTGTTCACAGATTTGGTGCGATACATGGCATGCGGAGGGTTTCCCTCCTGGCTCATCTAGCGTGATGGATCTCGTCATAGAGATTCCGTCCATGCTTTCACTCGGCTGACTTCTCAGGGTATTACAATGCGGCAGAGATAATTTATTAAACTTTTATTTAAAAAGACATTTGATAAGAAATAGCACTCCGTGTGAGTCAGCAACTGGGTTCCCTCCTTCAGCTCACAGCAGCTCATTACTTGTAATGGCAGACTACAAGAGTCACACAGCCTCTCAAAGCACTTACCCAGAATGGAGTGCTGATGAATGGGGGGAGCAGCTTGCCGCAGAGGAGGATCTCTCCCTCAGTTTTAAGAGAGTCCTGGGAGATTCCCCGTCACAGGCAGTTACTGAGGGCATGATTCCCCTAGCCCAAAGGCTACACCACCTGGAGGACATGCTTTACAAGCATAAGGTGGAGAGTGAAGCACACAGGAAAAAGAGGGCACTGATCCCATGGGAGGGAACATCAGAGAGACACCCCGAATCAGGGGTTGACCAGGGCTGTAAAAAGGCTTGGAAGAGGACTGCCTCTTTGACGCCCCCGAGCACCACAGAAGGGGTGGGCTCAACACCCCAAGAGTCAGCCGACTGAGTAAGCAGGCTGAAGAAAGCCTTTATGATGAGGGCGGCAGTGCCAGACTCCCGACCCCCTGCCCCAGGGGTTTAACAATGAAGGGGAGGAGGCGGATGCAGGATATTCAGAATTGATTTATTTGTTTGTTTATAAGGCACCCAAAGCCTGCAAGCATCAGGGTGCCACATGAAGACAGTAATTCACATAAAACACATGGACTAACAGGTACAAAAGCACAAGACGCTTGGCTTGCCAAGACACAGATAGGAAACAGGTACTACTCTGGGGTTGCTTAGTTCATTTGAATAGGAGAGTTTTTAATTGTTTTCGAAACCTGAGGAGGTTGTATTCAATTCTCAGGTTCAGTGGCAGTTTGTTCCAGTAGTAGGCAGACCGATTTGGGAAGGCTCTGCCCAAACCATTTGCTTTCCTGTGGAGGTTAGTTGTAATAAGCCCTTGAACCTCAGATTTTAGAGTGCGGGTTGAAATGTAGCCCACAATTTTGGACTTGAGGCAAGACAGAGCTTTTCCATATAAGCACTTGTGTGTGAGTTTTATAGATTTGAACATTGCATGGTCTATTACATGGTCTTCGACCCTTAGCCAGTGTAGTTCCTTCCTTGCTTCACTGATATGATCATATTTTGCCTTATGCTTGATTATTCGAACAGCATGATTCTGAATATGCTGGTATTTTGTCAAGCATTGTTTACTGGCACCCAATAACAGGGCGTCGCCGTAGTCCAGTCTAGAGAGTATTGTCGCTCTGGCTATGGTAGCGCAGTTTGATTAGTTGAGTACAGGTCTGATAGCTATTAGGTCGTAAGAACAGTTTTTACTGAGAGGCTTGAACTTCCTGAGCTCAAGGAAGCTTCAGTCATGCCCAAGGTTTTGACGCTGGTCACTACTTGGATATGAGACTCTTTTATCATGAAAGACTCATAACTGGATGGTAGTTTTACAGTGGCTTGCTTGGACACGAAGACCATCAGCTCGTTTTCTTTTCCGTTCAGACACATCCAGTTATGATCCATCCACTGTTCAATGATGTTATAGAGTTTGTTTACCATTTTGCTATCTTTCGTGTGGTCCCCACTCAATTCCACTACCAGCTGAGTGTCATCAGCGTAGTTTGTGAAAAAGGCGTTAATGTTATCTAGTGCCTCACACAGGAGGCGCAGATATAGATTGAAGAGAAGTGGAGAAAGACTAGCTCCTTGGGGAACAACACAGACGATGTTTAGACTCACTAGAGAATTTTTCACCCCAAATGAAGACCTCAAGGACATAAAGCCCAATACAGGGAGAATCGGCAACAAGACAATTTTTTCCCGACCAGAGCCAGTTTCCCCAGGAATCGCAAAGGCAGAGGCGCCTACAGGAAGACAAACACGCCAAGCGGTGAGTGCGCAGTCAGCTGCTCTTCCAATTGTGGCGGGCAGAATGCGTTGGTTTTTGAGTGCATGGCGAGAATTGTCCAGCGATGCATGGGTACTGCAAGCAGTTTCAAGGATGCGGTTGGAATTTGTAAGCACCCCCAGCAACAGCTGCTGTTCTCCGAACTGCGCAGTCTAGCAGGCAAAGGGGCGATAGAGAGAGAAAGGACAGAGGAAGAAGGGTTCCTCAGCAACATGTTTTTAGTGCACGGGAGAAAAGATCAGACCAGTCATCAACTTAAAGAGCTTGAACGAGTGGTTAGTATATCGACATTTCAAGATGGAAGGTATTCACCGTCTGCGAGACCTGCTCAGAGCAGGAGACTGATTAGTCAGATTGGATCTCAAGGATGCCTATCTTACCATCCCAATTGCAGTACAGCATCAGAGGTATCTTCGGTTCAGATGGGGGATGGACATTTGGAGGTTCGCATGCTTTCAGTTCGGGTTAGCGTCCGCTCCATGGGCATTCACCAAGATCATGCTCCAGTGGCAGCAGCCATTCGGGAGAGGGGATCAGGATTATCCTGTACCTAGACGACATCCTCATCCTAGGGCAGAACGGCACAAGCCTACGAGAACAGGCTACTTGGGTGTGCGAGCTTGTGTCGTCTCTCGGCTTCGTCGTGAACAAAGAATAATCCTATCTGCACCCATGTCAGAGGATGGAGTTTCTAGACTTCGTGGTGGACACCCAAAAGGCGTCTTTAGAGCTCCCACCAGCGAAGATAAAAGCCATACAGAAATAGCTGACAGCGGTAGTAGCGAAGAAAGTAGTGTCACTTTGCAGTCTAGCCCGAATAGTCGGATTACTAGCAGCATCCATACAAGCCATTTTTCCCGGGCCTCTGCACTACAGAGCCCTTCAGAGGTTAAAAATAAGACACCTCAGAGGGGATCTAGGTTATCATCAATTGGTAACGCTAGACCAAGAAGCCGTCACCGAGATCCACTGATGGCTACAAAACATGGAGGCCTGGAATGGCAGGGCCATTTTCGGAGACACCCCGGATGTCGTGATGGAGTCGTGAGCAGGGACGGGTGGGGAGCGCGATGCGGCTCCTTGGAAATAGGAGGGAAATGGTCTGAGGAGAAGCTGTCCCTCCATATAAACTGTTTGGAGCCTCTAGCAGGCTCTTTCGCGGTACAGACATTTATCAAAGACCGGGTCAAATGCTGCATGCTTCTCAAGATGGACAATATTTCGGCGGTCCGATGTATCAGCAACCTAGGGGGGGACCTCCTCCAAGATGTTAGCCGAATTACCCAAAGATTTTTGGCATTTTTGCCTGAGGCAGAGAATATCAGTATCAGCAGAATATTTGCCTGGGATTCAGAATACGATAGTGATTGTAGCCTCCCCCCAGACGTATTTCGGCGGTTTCAGGATTTATAGGGCCCCCTAGATACAGATCTGTTTGCATCCAGACTGAATGTGCAGATACCAAAGTTTTTCAGCTGGAGGATAGACCCAGCAGCAGCAGAGACGGACGGACGCGTTTTTACAACATTGGAAGGGAGCGATTCACTATGCCATTCCCCCGTTCGTAACGAGAGTTCTAGCGAAGGTCCGCAGGGAGCAGGCAGAGTTAGTGCTAGTAGTCCCGATATGGAAGTTGGAGGCGTGGTTTCCAGTAGTGATGGAACTTTCTATGGATTTTCCGAGAGTGATTACTCACAGAGCCGACATCCTTTGGGGGCCAAACGGGCAACTCCATCCATTAGTACTGGGAGGCACACTGCGCTTGATGGCATTCGGGGCTTCGGGCAGAGATGGCGACTCCCTGGAATTTCGCAGCTCGCTGCCGAGTGTATCAGGGACTCATGGGCACCGTCTACCATTAGGAGCTATGGTGCCGCGTGGAAGCGGTGGAGCGAATTCTGTGCAGGAGTCAATGCTGATCCCATTTCGGCCTCTGTAGTTCAGGTACTAAACTTCCTGGCACAGCGATTTGCGGAAAGGAGTCGCATACAAGACAATAGGCGTGTACAGGTCCTCTATTTCAGCAGGACCTGAGAAAGTGGAGGACAGACCAGTAGGAGAGCACCCGACTATTCTACAGCTACTAAAATGGATGAAGATGCGCAAATCGCCGGGACCCAAGTATTCATCGCTTTGGGACGTTCAGCCGGTCTTTAAGTTGTTTTTATCGTGGCCGCAGAACAAGGATCTCTCCCGGTCACAACTATCAGGGAAACTAGCAATGCTTCTTTGCTTCTTTGCCTCATAGCTTGCAGGAGAGTCTCAGACGTGAAGGCCTTAGAAGTGGGCAGAAAGGTATTTTACCTGGAAGGGCTGGCATTTAATGTGGCGAATAGGACAAAGTCAGATTCGACATTAATATCTTTCCCATATTTTCCCAATAACAGCAAGTTATGCGTGGCGCAATGCATTAAACACTACGAAATGGTGACATCGCAAGTTAGGCCCAGAGGGGTTACTCAGCTTTTGACTGCACGTAGGAAACCATATCACGCAGTAGAGACAGCCACAATCACCAGATGGGTTCGAGAGGCGATGCACTGGGCTGGCATTGATTTATCACAGTTTGGGGCTCATTCAGTAAGGGGCGTGATGGCCTCTAGGGCTTTTGAAGCAGGCATACCGTTGCAGGATATTATGAAAGCTGCTGATTGATCGAATGAATCTACATTAAAAACCTTTTATTTCAAACCTATCTCCCAGATAGTGAATACAGTGATAGTCAGCTTTGAACAAGCATAATGCTCGCCTCCTATCTCGACATAGAATGAAGATTGCCCATGCTGAGAGCGCTGGACAGTCTTGATTATATTAAAGACAAGGAGGCGAGCATTATATCACACCCAGCGATACGTAAGGTTGAATATGTATATGAAATATAAAATATGCTTTATGAAGGTTTATGTTAGATATTTTATGGAGAACCCACCCTTATGATCATTTCTCTATTGGTTGCAGGGGAACACCAGAAACAAACCTAAGAAGAGTACAGCCATAAGTGCAGGAGTGCAGTTGTAGAGTTCCGTTGGATTGTTGGGAATACAGGAATGAAGTTCCAGTTGAGTTGATTGAGAGTTAACAGTTGGGTTAAAAGTTACATGGACATTAGCTGCCAAAGAAAGAGGAGGAATCATAGAAGAGAGGACTACATATACAAGTGAACTGAGCCTGATTGGACACTGAAGGCTAGGCAAGACTACAGACTCCTTAAAGAAACATTTTAAAATGGACATAAACTAACAAACCTTTTTTGGTTTCAAGAAACAGAACGGACAAAAAATGTTTGGTCAGTTTAAAGTGTTAAAGTTTTTAAGATTTGAAATTGCTGAATATGCAGTAGTAAAGCAAGAAAAGCATAATGCTCGCCTCCTTGTCTTTAATAGAATCAAGACTGTCCAGCGCTCTCAGCATGGCCAATCTTCATTGGAGTTGATGAATACTAACTTTCACTGGGGATCGCTTTCCTCTTAGTTGCCCATTCAGGAGAGTGTGGTGCCTTCTATCCCTTATGGACAAACTTGCGCCCTTACAGAAAAAGAAAACCAGGTCCTGAAAGGTTACATTGATGACAATCTGAAGAAGGGGTTCATACGCAACTCCACTTCTCCTGCAGGGGCCCCTATATTCTTTTTACCAAAGAAGCATGAAACAGAATTACGGCCCTGCGTGGATTACCGCCAGCTCAACAGTATCACCATTAAAAAGCGATATCACCTGCCATTGATCCAGGTTTCGAATGATCAAGCATGTCAAAGTAGAATATATATAAAACTGGATCTGAGGGGGGCGCATATAATTTGGTGAGAATTGTCAAAGGGGATGAATGGAAAACAGCATTTTGCATCCGATTTGGTCATTATGAATACCCGGTAATGCCCTTTGGGCTTTGTAATGCAGCGGGAGCGTTCCAGTTCTTCTTAAATTACATATTGCGAAGCATTATGGATATCTGCGTTGTTCTCTATCTCCATGATATCTTTGTGTTTTCCTCCTCCTTGGCGGAACATAGAAAACATGTACGGATTGTTCTTGCAATACTTAGAGAAAACCATTTATATGCCAACACTTACAAATGTCTGTTCCATCAAGAATTGGTAGCCTAGTTGGGTTACATTTTGTCCCCCAATCAAGCGAAAATGGATCTGTGGAAAATCGAAGCTGTAGTGGATTGGCCAGTTCCTACCACCAGAACACTAAAGATTCTTAGGATTCTCAGACATTCATAGAAGATTCATCTCGACTTATTCCCAACTTTTGCTCCCTTTAACAGCCCTCCTAAAGGAGAGACATTTCCAATGGAACAATCTCACTCAGGAGGCCTTTGATAGATTAAAACCAGCGTTTACCACAGCACCAGTTTTGCAGTTACCTGATCCTTCAAAGTTGAGGCAGATGCATCCGATTATGCACTGGGGGCGGTGTTGTGTCAGAAGAACATTTCATCCGGACAAAACCATTCAGCTACTTATCGCTCATGAACACGTAATAACGCTGAGTTAAACTACAGCATATTTGATTAAAAAACTACTTGTAATCAAGGAAGCCTTAAGTACTTGGAGACATTACTTAGAAGTAGCCAATCGTCCAGTATTGGTAGTTGCAGATCATAAGAACCTGGAATTTCTCACAACCGGCAGAGCCCTTCACCAACCACAGAAACGGTGGATACATTTTGTCTCTCGCTTCAACTTTCATGCAGCCTTTCCCTCATCACTGAACCTGTTCAAGGTATAACATTTGTGACACTAGCCCAAATTGTATCTGTACATGTTATGGACCTGTCAATATTCGAAAATGCCCTCAATAACAGCTACACGAATAGCATAAAAAGGCATTTCTACAAGAGAATCCTAAGCATCATTCGTATTCAAGAGTAGGAAGCTGTGACTCCTGTGAAGGGATCATGAAGCAAGACAGACACAACCAACAGATTCAGAATTCAAAACAAACACTTTTATTAACTTAAATGTCAGGATGGTAAAAGGCCTAACTTGCCCTATGCTTAGGCAGGATTTCCCAACCTAAATGAAACTAAGGAAATCCTGAGTCAAAGAGTCCAACTTAAGAATCTGTCTGTGTCCAAAACCTATACTTGTCCTCACAACTAATCTATACAATGTGTAGGGATGTCAGCAACCAAACGAAACCGTGTACAACATAAAGTTCTGAGCTTCCTCCAGCTCACAGCTTCATTTCAGCTCCCTTCCCAAAGTATAAAACAGTTCCAGCAAAAGGTCTCACAATTACCTCTCTTAAATTCAGGATGATACAGTTTTAACCAATACTAGGGGTTCCCAACTAACATAGTTCCAAGCACAAAAGTACCTTGAGACTCCGGTCTCAAGTCAATAAATGTTTGAAGTCTAAGGGATTCCGTTCCCCAAGACTTAATTTCAGCAGCACGAAAATATCCTTTGTCTTTTAAAGTTCTCTGTCACTCTTTTGCCTTCTTTTTATGGTTGGTTTTGCATGTACAAATGTAAATGTGTTGGAATAAACTTCAAAGTTTTAATTAATTCTCATTTCAATCTAACTTTCTGTTACACACTGTTTTCATGCCATTTGGTATCTAATATGCCTTTGTTTGTTTCAAGGTGAAAGTTCCATTCACTTTAAAATTCAGCATACAAGGGTTTTTCTTGAATATAAAGTTTCATTCATTTTAGAATACAATGGTTTCACTTGGATTTAAAGTTCTGTTTTTACTTCTGAAGTTAATATGTAAGAGTTCTGCTCTTAACAGTTCTGCTCTTTTCTAAAGTTTGGCATTCAATAGACATTGGTTATACTTGTTAAGGTTTTCGTCCAGTTCGGTATTTAATAGGCACGGGTTGTGCTCAGGACCCACCTTCCATTCAACCCGCTGTGTGATATTTCTTTAATTCACTTCTAACGAAATGCCCAGCATTCAAAGATTTCAGAGAATGTGTTTCCTCTCACACGCGACCACTCCGATACAAAGTATTCCTTGTATTCAATATTTGACAAAGGATTGAATCAAAGACCTTTGAAAACGTGCTTCCTGAAAAACACGCGACCACTCCGATACAAAGTATTCCTCGGACAGAAAAGTTCAAACACTCGTGCACCGGGTTTCTGAATTGCTACAAACTGTCCATTCGCATTCACAGGCTTCCCAGCAGCGTGGATGGTAGGTATTGTTTATTTATAAAGCGCCTATACACAGGCAAGTGTTTCAAAGCGCTCAATGATGGTGGGAACATGGGGGGAAAAAACTGCTGCTCAGAGCCCTTGAAATTCGGAGACGATAATAGTCTGCACAGGCAGAGTAAGTGCGTATAATACATTTAACAGTTGAGACACAGCAAATAGGCCTGACGGCGATTCTGCAGCTTTACCAGTGCAATTAGGGGTGAAGACAAGGGAGAACAGACAGACGATCTTCGTGCATGGTGCATTATGATCGTGCAAGTGCACATACAGGTGACAGGGAGGGGGAGGACCAAGTGCACCCGGTCGGTGGAGACTGGGGTAAGTGCAGAGAGAGCCCCTCTCATGGGTTATTTCTCAAGTGCATTGATGGTGGGTGAGGTGTAGGGCCCTGAGGCAAGTGTGAGAGAGGACTGGCGGGGGTGCCCGGGACCTGTGAGACTCTGATGTATGCCAGGCCTTCTGTTCTTCACGTCAGGGGTCCAACTCCTGCCCCTCAGGCACTCCTGTGGCAGCCTCCTAACACAGGGGAACAAGCATCTTGACCACAAGAAAAAGGGACAGCCTCTCCACATGGCTCCCTTCACAATATTCGGTCTGTTCCACAGAGCCCCATTTCCTACGCTATGCTTCCATAGACCGCCTTTCTCTGCAGACCTCATTGTCTCAGTGTGGTTTCCAAGTTAAGTTCCTTGCTTCTTACACGGCCTTCCTGCTGCTTCTCCCGTCGCTCCCTTTGCTGGTGGGCTGGTCTCCTTTTATACACCTACAGCCCCTTGACAGGCTGCAGTTGTGTATGTCATATCAGCCCTGCCTGACCACAATTAAAGGGACATGCCTGACCTTCACGGCTCTCAATAGATATCTTCCTCGTCCCAGTACCAGAGTGGTAAAATTGTGTAGTCTTCATTGCTCTTAGTTGCCTCTTCGTTTCAGTACTGTCAGGGTTTACATGTGGGGAAACAAGGGGAGCTGATTTATAATAACCTATAAAGGTCGGGGAAGGGTTGGGTTGGTCGTCAGTAGGGAAAGGGGGATACCATGTCTCGCCTGCAGGTCCCTTAGTCTGTCTCACCATCCTTCTGGGTTTTCGAGGCGTGTCTTATCTCCTAATGTTATTCTGACCAAAGGGCATGGGATGACAATTTCTCACAAAGTCTTTTTTTTGTGGGACTAGGAAATTCCATCCCCCATCCAAGAACACTCCACCCAGGTGATCCTCTCTCGCTTCTCCACCACCAGGGTCGGGATCCAAGAGCGATGGACTTTCCCTGGCCACCTGCGCAGAGGATCCCAGGGGAATAAATGTGAGGACACCCTCACGTTTCTCACATTACCCACACAATCTGCTTAAACCCTGTTGTTGCAATGGTGTCATGATATAGGGGGAGCCAGACACTACAGTGTAAAAAAGACCATGGAGAAAATCGAAAGGTACACTTGGTGGGAAGGATGGCAAGCCAGTGTTACAAACTACACCCATGGATGCAAAACTTGTGCGAGATACAATGTCCCGCGTCCCAAGATAATGGGCCTTCTTCAGCCATTCCTTGTACCTTCCAGATCTTGGCGGGTGTGCTCTATGGATTTTATTACTGATCTACCCCCCTGTCCAGGATATGACCTCTATTTTGACAGTTGTAGACTGCTTCACTAAACTAGCCCATTTTATTCCTCTTCCTAAAGTCCCTTCTGCTTCCGTACTTACCAATCTATTTATGACTCATATGTTCCGTCTTCATGGACTTCCCAATTCCATCATCATTGATCGCGGTTCTCAATTTGTATCCCAATTCTGGAGAGACCTCAGCACATTATTAGGAATCAAGCTAAGGTTTTCATCAGCATAGCACCCTCAAAGTGATGGACAAACGGAGGGGGTGAATCAAGTCATTGGGCAATAGCTACATTGTTTTGCTACAGAACAGAACCAAGATTGGGTCACGCTATTGCCTTTAGCGGAATTCTCATATAACGACTCACATCATGCATCTATCCTGGAAACTCCTTTTCGGTTATCCTATGGATTTCATCATCCTATTTTCCTTCCTGTCACCACCCTCACAACTTCCCTCATTCCAGCAGCTACAGAAAGGCTATATTTATTGCAACAAGGATTTACGAACGCAGCAGAACACCGTAAAAATGCACAGGAAATGACAAAGTAGTATGCAGATACCAGAAGACTTGTGGCTCCTCCATAACAAATATGGGATCAAGACTGGCTGTCTACCAAACATATCCATATACCTTCCGATACGAACAAGTGAAAACCCAAGTATACCTGCCCCTTTCCTATAGGAAGGATCATCAATCTTGCTGCTATGGAGTTAATACTCCCAAAAAACTACAACATCCATCACGTCTTCCAATGTCCTTACTGAAACCCATGACACATTAAAAAAACGTATGTAACAGAGAGTTATCCCGTCCCCCTGCCGTGCAACCCCCAGGAAGATTTGAAGTTTGGAAAATCCTGGATTCCAGACGTACAGGACAATCAGTTCAGTATCTGATCGAATGCGGGGTGGAGGGTTAGGCCCTGAGGACTGTACTTGGGTATCTGCCAAGAACGTGTTTACTCCTACTTTAATTGCTAGATTTCACTGTTCATTCCCAGAGAAACCTGGGAGTGGGGATTCTGGCCCACTGATTGATGGGAGGGGAGTTAAGAGGGGACGTACTGTCAGGAACAACTTACCTGGTCGGGCAACTACAGTTTCCTCCTTCCAGCACGCCTGTGGCAACCCCAATGCATGCAGTAATACCTCACTAGTGTCTGTAGTCCAATACCAAGATGGCAGCCGCATGGCACCAACACTGTATCATCCTTATTCCATCCCATACCCATTCCAAGATGGGCACCGGAAACGTAGCATCACATCGTTAGGATGGGCTACAGCATTTGCAGACCTACAGCATATAAGGAGGTGGGTCAGCAAAATTGAGCGTCTTGCAAAACAACATTTCCAGGACCTGGAGACTCGTTGAGCTTTATCTACAGACTCCCTATACAAGACTACAAACCTTCACGTTTGATTTAGACAATTAAACTTCTTGTTTATTCTATCTTTGTTTTGGCGACTTCTACTCTATAGATCAAGTACCTGTCACGTTTTTAGTTGGAACCGCTGAGCATCTTTACATTGGAGATCGCTTTCCCATTCAAAGGCAATCCACTTCCAGGGTGGGTAAGGGGGACCTTTGCCCATGTAGAGCCATAACACTCATTGTATTCTGTTTGTCTCTGTCTAGTAACCATCAGCCGATCATTATGATATTCCCCTGGTCCCGGAACATCACTCCACTTGTCTCAGCGCCCCTCATTACACTTGTGGAGAACAGAACATCACACCACCTGTTCCAGAGCACCCCACACTTGGGGAGGAAGAGAAACCTGAAGCTCAGTGACTACGTTACAGTGTTAAGTTCCAACTCCTCTCCTAGATGTAATAACTGCATAGTTCCTGAGAGCCCAGGTTATTTATTTATTGTGTATTTATAATGTGCCTATACAGCAAGAGGTGTTTCAAGGCGTGTCATTTGGATTGTGCAAGTGCAGTAATGGGAAGTGCAGCAGAGTGGGGAGGGGAAATGCCGGTCAGAGCGGAATGCATTAATGCTAAGATGGGAAGAGAAGAGTGGAGAGCACGTAAGTGCTGAGGGGTGGGGATGGAGGAGGAAAGAGAGCCCCTCGGCTAGGCGCGTGCTACGGGGAGGCCAGGTTGAAAGTGCCAGGGGAAGCAGGGAATGAACGGAATTAGGGTCCACACGCTAAGTGCGATGACAGGGCTGGATCGAGCTCTGTAGGAGTGTAGGCCCTGCCAGGCTAGTACAGGGTAGGCAGCCCAGTAGGGCAAATGCAGGTTTGGGGGGGTCAGGGGAGAACAAAGTGCTGGGGTAGACTGGGCGAGGAGGGCTTGGTGCCCTGTAAGACTCAGAAGGAACCAGGCAGCCAATCAAAATGCGGCAGAGGGGGACATTAGCTGTGTAGGAGGAGACGGAGAGGGAAGGAAGAAGAGAAAAGGAGGGACTTGAGAAGCTTCTGGAACTTAAGGAAATCAGGCTCAAGCATGAGAGGGGCAGGGAGGCCATTCCAGAGGGAGGCACCTGCGGAAGAGAGAGATCTACCCCCCACTCGCTGCATGGAAAAGCATCTGATCTGCAGAGGGTTGGAGCAAGAAGACCGAAGGGCTCTAGAAGGGAGGTATTTAGGGAGAGAAAGTTGGGGTTGCGGGATCCCAGGCCCCAAGAAACCTTGTGGATGAAACAGAGGGTCTTTAACTTGATCCTCGCAACAAACAGGAGCCAGTGGAGAGCTTTTAAGGCTGGAGAGATGCAGTCCCTGGATTTGAGGCCAAGGATAAGTCTCCCAGTCCTATTCTGGATTAGTTGAATGGGTGAAGGGAGGATTTAGGCAGATTGAGGAAGATGCTGTTGCAGTAGTCCAGCCTAGAGAGGACCAGAGCTCTAGAGACAATGAGTTTCTGGGGGAAAGTGAGGAAAGTTAGAATGCCTCTGACGAGGTGCACCTGAAAGTGGGCCTTCTTGGCAAGCTCCGTGATGTGAGGAGAGAAGCAGAGAGAGGAGTCGAAGATGACACCAAGTTACTTTGCCTCACAAGAGGGTCAGGCGAGGGGGCCCATGGAGGGCGGCCAGAGAGTAGGAGAGATGGAGGGAGCAGGGTTCCCAACTGGCATTAAGGCAGAGATTGTTAGCAGCACACCATGCCTGAATAGCAATCAGACAGTCAAAAATGAGAGAGAAGAAGAGGAGGAAGTGGAGAGAAGCTTGAAGGAGAGTTGTGTGTCGTCTGCATAATACTGGAAGTGAGGAGAGAAGGTGGAGATCAAATGGGCTAGAGGGGCAAGGTAGCTGTTCAAAAGCCACGGTGAGAGGATAGAGCCTTGAAGGACACCGCAGGCGGAGAGTGTGATCGAGAGAGAAAAGGGCCCAGTTAAAACTGCAAAGGTTGATCAGAGAGGAAGGAGGTCAACCAGTCCAGTGCCAGGTCCATGATGCCAAAGGCATCTCTTTCTCCCTGCCCCGGGTGAAGGACACCTAATTTGGGGGTCCCTTGAGGCCACAAGGTAACCATTGTCTTCTTTACTACCGAGCCCTTACAACATGGCCACTGGGATTCCTGGACTCTTCAGAGGCACCCAACAGGCTCTTTGCAGCAGCCGGTTTGGGGCAAATTCCCCAACAAAGATCTGATTGGCCCAGGAGTCGGCAGGGATGTGCCAGCCCCCACCATAGGGCCTCCATCTAAGGACCAGGCCTCACCCTGTCTGTTCGGGCCGGGGAGGGCGGCGAGCGCCCTCTGTCACCACGACTGAGCAACCTGGCCTTCCATCGCCATTGCAGCCATTGCTCCGCATCCATGGGAAAGCCCCTCAACCTCTCCACATTGCTGCATGATCCATCTATTCCCTGCGGCATTGCAAACGTGGTCTTTCTCCTTTCCAATTATTTGGCTTCAGTAGCCAGCTGTGTCCCTTTCAAAGCCTTGAGCCACCTTGCTCACCCCACCACTGCCGCAGCCACTTCACAAGTGTCTGCATTGCTTACTTTTTTCAAGGCCACAAACACTTTTGCACCGTGTCCTCATGCTGTGACCTGATTTGCTTTTCATTTTGTATTACCTGACTTTTGCATCAGTATCTGATCGGCACCTCTTAGGAATCTCTCCGACCTCAGCTGAACATTTGCATGGAAGCCAGCATTCTTCCTACCGTGTGAAGTGGGAAAATGGGACACACTCTTCCCCCCATTCTCATCCAGACCCAGGCCTAGAGGATCGCGACCCAAGCACCCCCTAAGAGAAGAGTTTGCCCCACTCACCTCCTTACCAGATGACAAGGTACCATATGTTCGCGGCCCACATGCATGAGGAGCCTGCCCATTACCATGCCCCGGTCAAGCCGGTGCCTGCGATATGGACCAGATTGACTAAAACTACAGGCACAAGCCAACAACATCGTTATAGAAGCCATGACGACACAGCCAACTGACAGGAACACACGTGCCACCATGCACACTGGTCACTCACACACCAACCCACACGAAGAACATACCCAGTGTTATGACATAGCGGACTGACTCACTCACGGACGTGCATCGTTGTTATTTTTCACATAGGCCCAACAGCACCGCAGAAACGCAAGACGCCTGAAGACTTCATGTATACGCTTGTCGACACTTTATGCTACCTGACCTCTATAGAGATGCCGTCATATGTACATACAATACTACTACGCGTGACACTATGTTGCCCGTGGCACCCATGTGTGGATTATATATTGCTTCCCAGAAACTAGGCCCAAGTAGGCCTCAAGCAAGAGTCCCCAGGCCGGAGAAAACTCTTTCGAGACGAAACACACTGCGCTGACCAGGCAGAGCGAGTTCCAGCGAGAGCCCATCACCAAGGCCTAAATGTTGCAACCCACATACCGAGCTCCCAGTGCCAAGGTTACACCTGCCGCCGCCAAGCACCCTCCGGGCCAACAAGCTAAATTAAATGCTCATAATAATGCTCCAGCTACGGTCTCTCCACACGTGACCAAGCCAACCAGACAAGGTGCCAGGCTCAAAAGACAGAAAGTCGCCGGAGTTCCACGTCTGGGACACAGGTTGCAACAACGAAACGCCAAGTTGGACATTCATACCGATGGGAAAGGCGTGATCATCCGTCACTAGCAAAGACCTGTCCATTGTCCCCCACTAACACATAGTTACACAATGTTGCAAACGCCAGCTACCTCGCGGGTTGGGAACTGCGATGGTCCCAGGCTTGGGGGCTCATGAGGGAACCAATCAGGGGACACGGGGCTCTTTACTGATGCCATTTTGGTTAGCCAATTATTGAGGGTCCCCATGTAACAAGTTCAGTGTAGCAAGTGTTAGAGACACCCCAAGGTGTGCCACCTGACCCGTCCTTACCCAATAACCTTCCTTCATATGAGTTTCTATACTAACCCTACCACTCGGGGAGCCAACCCGAAGTGGCGATAGGTTTTGTGACGACCTTCTCAGGTGACGCGAGTAGCGCGTCATGTTACGGTAAAAAGGGCCTGCAAGCCCTCCTAAGAACGAGAAGGTCTCCACGGATGCATACGGGCGAAGCTCTATCCCTGCCGTTGTTATAATAAACAGCAGTAATTACTTTGCTCTTGCGTGTGCCTCATACTCCTTTTTTGGGACACGGGAGGAGTTGGGGCCTCCCGAGCCCCGGAGGTCTGAGGACGGCTCTGCCGGCCCGCGGGAGATCACCCCGACAAGTTGGAGGCACTGCTGAGATCTGGTTGAGATCTGCCTAAATTGCTCTAAGAGCACGACTACCAGCCTCCTGCAGCGATGCAACTTGGCAGCGCGGCCTCCTCTACCGTTGCCACCTTTCGAGGACTACAGGACCATTGCGGAACTACGAGAAGACCGAACGGCGCAATCCGGACATTGGCCCTCGGGAGCCGACTTGAAAAGTATCCCGCCTGCGGTTGGCGAGTGTCCGGACATGGTCCAGACGAGGGGTGGTAGCGAGCTGCTTTTTGGAGGTGTGCCCACAGTTGAGCAGCCCGACTCACGAGGACTTGGTGAGTATGGCACACCCAACCAGCAATGTAATGTTGTGTGGGGGGGGGAGTTGTAAAGAGGGAGGAGGGTGGTTGACACAGTGTGTGAAAATTGATTTTGGCTGTTCTGCGGCAACAAAGGTGTGAAGCGTAAGGGGACAGGCACGAGGGTTGTCCCCTACAGAGTAACGGAGTGGATAAGGTGGGGCTTTGAGCACCCACAAGGGATTGTTAAAGGGCGCGGATTGGTTGGGTAGATCGCAGACACCTGTGTTAGAGGGAGGTGTGGCTTTCCTATGAGTTGAAGTTATAGATCAATGAGTAGATGAGGTCCCCTACTAAGTGAGTGTTGAAGCTTGTTAAGTAGATGATCTTTTACCGCAGGGGGTAGCTAGGTTGTTTACTGAGTGCAGAAGATAATTGGCTGGTTAAGCTCCTCTGGAGAGGGGGCGTATCACACACGAGGCGACGCAGCGTGTGCAGACCGATTATTTTGATTGTGAATTTCCTTGCTCCAGTAGTGGCGAGAAGACAGCTGTGGAGTTAAAAGGGGATAAGAGGATAACAAACAAGCGCGTATTTTTAAGGATTTGACATTGTGTAGGTACTTACAGTGCACTGTAGAGATTGGTGACGACACCCATAGGGTTTGAGGTGCGATACACCTTGCGTCCCGTCTTGTGTCCATCCAAAGATGGTTACGGAAGAAAAGTGTGAAAACAAAAAAAAAGAGAATAGGGGGAAAGAGATGGCCGCGCACGGAGAACACCGGCCGCGTTGCGACGGGGGAGGGCTACTGGGGAAGAGGCGGCCGTGCACGGAGAACGCCGGCAGCGCTCAACGAGGGTCTGTGAAAATAGAGGGTGTGGTTTAAAAAGAAGGAGAGCGAAAGGGGGGAGGAGGAGTTTCGGAGTAAAGGAGGAAGAGGAAGGTGGGGCAGCCCAGAGGCACGCCGCACCGGACACATCGCCGCAGGGGGCTTTGTGTACCACAGTCGAAGGGGGCCGCAGTTATAAGGAATAAATTGTTGTATAAATGTTGCTTCTTTTTCAGCGGACAATCGAAGTCCCCAGTTTACGGGGCCAAGTAAAAGGTTGACATTTGGAAAAGTGAACTTGTAACATGGCATTGTATTATGGATCGGGGGCAGGAGTGAGGTGGAGGAACATGGGGAGTGCATTAACAACTCCACTTCAGCACATTTGCACGACACTGACACCACACAGAGAGAAAATAATAAAGTACAGCATAGAATGGACACAAGGGACAGACAAAAAAGTAAGGGTACCGTGGCCGCCCAACGGCAGCTTCGATGCATACACACAGCATAATTTGTTAACATACATTCACAACACCTATAAAGGGAAGAAATTAGCAAGCCATTTAGAAGTTTTTGACCTCTGGAAAATGTTCCAGTGAACTAGGCCAGGAGATACAGGTATGTACACAGTACAAGGGGTAAAAGAGGAGAAGGGAACGGAGGAAGGACTGCAAGTGAAGGAAGGGAAAAAGAAAGGAGGAAGCGGAGATAAGAAAAAGAAGAATGCGCCCAATGCTGAGGAAAGTGAAGAGGAGGTGGAAGGTTTGATTGCGGTAACAGAGGTAAAGGTGAAAAAAGAAGGGGCGGAAGATGCGCAAGTGGAAGAGGTAGTGAAGAAGGAGGAAGGGGGCTGTACCCATTAACAGAACTAAGGGAAGCGGCCAGACAACAACTAACGGCTGCTGAAGGGTACTCCAACCCCACATACTGCCCCCCGCCATATGCACCCCTGGATGACTATCAGAAAAAGACAGGGGAGGTAGGTACAGCAGACTCAAGGACCGTGCAGGTGGGGAAGAGGGAGGACAGGAGGTCCCTGGGGAGGTTTGCAGACGTGGGACCAGAATAGTGGATAGCAGCGCAGGTGCTTCTGAAGCTCCGAGGAACATTAAGCAAGGAAGAGGAGGATACAGTAAAAAAGGTAAGTAAAGAAGGGAAGAGGGAAACGCAGATAGGAGGAGAAGGGCGACTATCGCAGGAGGAGGAAAAGATATTGGAGGAAAGGTTGGCGGAACTGAGGAACGTGCAGAGTGCCTTACTCAGGCAGTTCGAGGAAGAATCATGGAAGAAGCAGAGTGAAAAGAAAGCACATAAAGAAGAGCTGGCGAGAATGAAGGCAAAGGAGGAAGAAAGGAAAAAAGGGTGAAGAGCGCATTAAGGCAATAGCAGAAAGAATGGCATGGGCAGAGCAAAGGGAGTTCAGAAAGGAGGAGGAGAGAGAAGAAAATGACAGAAAAATGGGAATGTGGAAAAAGAGGATCATAACTGAAAGTGCACGGAAGTATGAAGAAAGGAAATTAATAGAAAGCATACTAAGAAGGGAAGGGCGGATGAAGGATAGAGAAGAGGATGAAGAGAGCATATTAGCGAAGGTAAGTGAAGAATTATGGGAAGAAATAAAAAGGAAAAGAGAGGAGATAGGCGGTAAATTTGCTGGTAAGAAGGAAGAAGAGAAAAGAAATACGTGGATGGAGAATGGAGCGTGGAGACACACACACCACAATAACGAAATGGCATCAACGTCAACACGGGTAGCCGAGGGTAAAGGAGGTGAATGTATAAACGAAGACTTGATTGATCTCAGGACAGTGACAGTAGGGGGCAAGCGCACGGAGTGGGGATCGACATTAGCTGATGGGTTTTGCAGTGAAGAAGAGGAAGGGTCGATCGCAAACAAAAGGAATGACAGTAGGGAAAGTTTAGACAAACTGTACATTAAACGCACAAATTGCAACTCACCATGGGCATGCGAAAGAAGGAGAGGACCAAGCCAGAGAGAACAGAAGGATAGGGACACGATGGGGAAAAAGCTGCGACCACTAACACCCACCCCCACATCTGCACAAACATCACGTCCACTGACACAAACACCCGTACACACCCCATATATTGACAGGCTTAGGGATCTCCTTGGACGTAGGCAGGAAGAGAAAGGAAGTACACATGTAATAGGACCGCAGGGACACCAAAAGGGGAGGAGGGATAAAGAGGAAGGAAGGGGACACACCTGTACCAGTGGCCATGTCCGAGGCTTTGGGCAACACATCTCATCAATAACGCCAAAAACCTACTGCACGAAATGTGTGCAGTCTCGCATCCTGGAACACTCGGGGATTCATGCACCTATTCAACTCAAATTGGTCTAACGAACTGAAGATTATCTGCTTACAAGAAACGTGTATAACAGAAGCCCCGGTCTCGAACGACTTTGAGGTTGCGCTCAATCCTGCCATAAAATCTAGGAAAGGTCGCCCTATGGCAGGGTTGGCCACCATGATCAGAAGATCTTCAGGCTGGAGACTTGTAAGCTCAACAAATCACTCGCCATTCATTCAGTCTACCTCCTTAGAATCGTCTGGCCCAGCAGGTTCGCCGGCCGATTCCCTAATAGTGGTAAACATCTACTGGAACCATAAAAGGGCCGGCGAACAAGTCTTTATAGACAAGACTATGGAAATACTGGACTCTCTTGTGGTGTTATCAGGTTGGCCTAACATAATGATATGTGGAGACCTTAACATTGACCTACTGAAAACATTGAACTCGATAACAAAAAAACACCTGAAGCAATCGTGGTTAGAAGAGATGGCTGCACGCAATTTTCAAATGTTAAACGGAAACATCCATAATGACGTGCCCCCTGCAAACACTTGGCACCGTGCAAATCAGGCCTCCATAATTGACTATATGTTCGTCTCAGAGCTGTTACACCCGCGAATAGTCTCACTGAAGGTCACAAAGAAAAATGATAGCGACCATGATATGCTGGTAGCAGAATTTTCCACACTTGAAAAAGTTCCAACTTGCACGTGGCAGCATAAAATTCAGGTTACCTCAAATAGAGTGCGATTAATACTGAAGAGAGATGAGATGGAGAATCTTACCAGTGAATACTGCAGTGTCAGTCAACGTTTGGAATACGAGCAGCTGCTGAAGCAGTTTAAACCTAAAATGGCAGGATTAAAAAACAGTAGCTATGTGCGTGCTCACAGCTTCGACTTGGACGTGCTGAAACACAAGCGTATGCTACGCAGCGATCTAAGACACGCGAAGTCCTTAGGTGAACAAGCTCGCTTAAAAGCTGCTAAGGCCGCAAAGCAATCGTATAAGAACTGGTTAAAATCGCACAAACATATTATACTCCAAAACGACGCCGAAGCGATGATGAGGACATTACAAAATAAGAGCACATCAGCTTTTTGGTCTCTTATTAACAATGTGCACGCGCCCCAAGATGCAACTCAAGCTTGCATGGTGTCAGAGGCTGACTGGATATCGCACTTTGGAAGCCTATATATCTCTACTGAGCCTGTGGATGCCTCTACGGAGGAATGTTCTAAACCATGGGATCTAGAATTTCGAAAAGAAGAGATAATAGACATCATTAAGAAAGCAAAAAACTTGCGTGCACCGGGACCCGATGGTCTCACGAACTTTACAATTAAACAGTTCCCAGAGATATGGGCACGACTGTGTGAGACACTCTTCAAAAGAATAGCACAAAATCGGCAAACACCTAAATCTTGGAAGTGTGCGATTATTGTACCAATCTTTAAAAAGGGCGATAGATCGGACCCTAAAAATTACAGGCCTGTTGCACTATTAGACGTGTTAGGCAAAGTCTACGCCACAATGCTACAAAAGAAACTATTAGCTTGGTCAAAATCATCATCACATGTTGACAAACGTCAATCAGGTTTTGTAAAACAAGTGGGTTGCTCGCTAAATCTTCTACTGCTAAAAATAATCAAAATGGAGGCAATCAAAATGAATACAAAGGTATATTTAGCATTTATAGATTTCTCGTATGCATTTGACAACATCGACAGAACGCTCCTGTGGGACAAATTGAAGAACTGGGGATGTCCACCAGACTTAATGGCAGCTATCAAGGAACTCCACTCAAAGACCTCCATTCGAGTGAGACTGGATCGATCTGGCTTGTTATCCTCCTCCATCGACACATTCAAGGGAGTGAAGCAGGGCTGCCCACTAGCAGCAGCCATTTTTGGGTTGTTCATATCTGACATCGGCGACTCAATCAATGAAGTAAAATCCTTCCCACCTAAAGTGGCCAACACACATCTAAGCTGGCTGCTTTACGCAGATGACTTGATCGTAATGGACGTGACGCCGATCGGGTTGCAAAGGAAACTAAACGCTGTGCAACGATATGTCACGTCCAATAAACTCATAATTAACACCAAAAAATGCGAAATATTAGTCCTGCAGAACTTGAATGGCGGTGGAGTGAGTAACAGAAAAAGCATAACATGGGCTTTGGGACATGAAATGTTGCAGATCTCACAAAGTGTCAAGTACCTTGGGATGACAATAAGTTCGGCCATTAATGACGGGCCATGGCTTGCAGAAACCAAAAGGAAATGCAACCAACTAGCAAACCAAGCACTGATAATCAACAAGAAATTTGGCAAATTCTCATTACGTCCAGTCTTGGCCTTTTACCAACAGAAGGTCATACCGGTTGTGACATATGGTGCAGAAAATGCGCTGGGATGCCCCCACGAGACCTGGGCCACACTGGAAAATTGTTTCTGGACAAGAGTCTTAACACTTCCTAGGGGTGTGAAAACCTCTTGTATAAGATATGAACTGGCTTTAATATCCTTGCATGCAAGAATATGTTGGAGCCTGTTGAGTTTATATCGAAAAACCCGTAGTTGGGCGCAGATCCCACAATTTGAGATCTTTTACAATGCCCAACCTGGAAATCACAAAATATTCCAGATGTGGTCGAACAGATGCGAGGCAATCTTGAAAAAATACGACATAACAGTCGACTTGCCTCATGAGAATACGGATGCAGCTAAACTAAAGATCTGGCGTACAGATTGGGACAAGACTTGTGCAGAAAGAGCTGCCGCTAGTAGTTCGCGCAACGCTCCATTAGAAGCACGTGCCTTTAACAGCCTTCAGAAATATGTGCTTCTATTCCCCAATCCACAGGCACGCAGACTATTTACACTGTTCAGACTGAACTTGTTCAAAACGAATGATCGCCTCCGCTCATGGAGGGGTTTTTCCCACCTGAGACCTGAATGTAGGTTGTGCTTAAAGGGAAACAAATCACTAAAACATCTAGTCCTATTTTGCACAAATCTAAGATCTGAGAGGACCATACACTTGGGGCCCTGGAGCTTAGCTCATCCATCATTGTGTGCGGACGAGTGGTGGAGCTCAATGTTCCAGGGAACCGACTTAAAACTAATCCTGCCCTTAACAAGGTTGCTGGAAATTATAGAAGCACGTCTGCTACTAATATTTGAAAGTTCTCTGGTGAATGGTGAACTTGGTTGAACTACCATAGATGGAAAAGAGTTGACAAAGTTATAGCAATGGATGTTATGTGGATGGGTCTAAGGAACTTTGATAAAGATGTGTGGAGAATTTGTGTCAGATTTTAAAGGTTTGTAAAAACCAATAAAATAAAAAAAAAATTAAAAAAAAACTACCGGACATAGAGGAAAAGGATGATATAATGCCATAACTACATATGGCAAGACAAAGGTAGAGGAACGAGGATATAATATAATGCCACTACTGGAGAGGGGGGAGCGAGGCCACAATACATGCCCTGGAAGCATGCCGACAAGGAAAATATAAAATGCAGACTCCCATCACTAAGTGCGGGAGCAGGGAAATGGATATATGAGATGGGAAAACATACTGCAGGGCAGACGCTAGCGATGGGAGACGTGAAGGGTCTCCTAGTTTCGATGCTGGGGGATGCTGCTGATGACATATGGAAGAGGGCGGGATTTCATGGGGTGACAATACATGACACAGCACATGATGGAGCACCAATTGCCAATTGCAGGCATGCACTCTGGCAAGCATTACGAACAGTTTCCAGACACCTCGGACATAGGGGCAATTACATCACGAAAGATGCGTGAGGATGAAGATCCTGTTGAGTATATCCAGGAGATTCAAGAGAAGTGGCGCTTGGAAACACGAGAGCAGTGGGACAAAACACCAGCAATATTTTATCATTTACTAATACAAGGGCTCCCGGAACAAGTACAAAGACAATTAAAGAAGTTAGTGGGGATGGAAGCTGAAGGATGGCCGGAAATACAACTAACCATAGTACACTATTGCAGGATGTGGCAGGAGAAGATGAAACAGAAGGAGGAGGATAGGAAGGCAGAGGAAGCTAAATTGGTTCAGAAGAAGTTATCCAAATACGCGATGGAGGGAGCGCTGATAACAGCCCCGCACAACCACAGGCAACAGTGACACAAGACACAACACAACCACAAGTAACACCGTCACAGCAGGCACAGGTAGTGACACAGCAAATGCTCCCTCCCCCCACATGTACACAACAAATGGGGGGAGGTTATATGCACATGGGAAACGGATACTGGAATAGCTATAGAGGAAGGGGCGGGCAAATGAGAGGGAGAGGGTACGGCCCACCCATTCACCAGCAGGGGGGAGGGTTCCGAGGATACAACCAACAGGGGCAGCAGGGGCATCAGGACTACCCGGGAGGACTTCAATGGCAAGCAAGGGAACCACCAACATGGTGATATGTGGGAAGGTAGGACACATGTCTCGCACATGTAGGATGAGACCAGCGCAGGCAGCTTGGGGGGAGCAGGGACAGCAGGGTCCTATGGGAGAACAACAAGTTTACCAACAGCAGGGAGTGCAACAACTACCATCACAACAAACACAAACGCCACAACAACAGACACTGCAACCACAACTGCAGCAACAACCACAAATGCAACTGCACATGCAAACACCACAACAGCCAAACATACATCAACAACCACAAGCTCCAACTGGCCAACAACTGACACAAATACAAGACAACGCAATAATGTCTACTAACACTCCTATAACACAGACACAGCTAGGGAAGGTGACAATATTGGGTCACAACCCATGCACAGGAAACGGACAGTCACTATACCCACAATAGGACAGCTCACAGACATCCTTGATGTGTCCCATCCTATCAGTAACACCTAACCCTGCTGAGGAACCACGCAAACAGGTGACAATAGGTGACAAAAAAATGTCCTTCTTGGTTGACACAGGGGCCACTAGATCATGTATAAGAGAGGGGAAGTTTGAACTGTCAGGCGAATCTATGAACACACAAGGGTTCTCTGGGGCTCGAGGGTTGGTTCCCTTTACAAATAACATCTCCTTGTCTGTAGGAGATCATGATTTGTCACTACCACTACTATACTCGAAAACGTCACCAGTAAACATACTAGGCAGAGACATAATGAGCAGGTTGAACATGACTATTTCCTTTACTGATAAGGGAATAATTTGTTCAACACCAGGTATAAGCATGCTCACAGCATGCCAAATATTACAGGCCTATTACGGCAAAACAGTAGCAAGGGCTGAGCCAATGAACGGAGAACTATTTCAATATGGAACAGACATGGTTGCCAGGGATCGAAGGGAAGGTTTGGAGGAGGCCAGCAGCTTACCTTTTCAGGCCTGAAACACCAACAGGTGAGAAAGAAGGGGCAAGGATACCATTGAGCATTGAAAGCATTATGGCAACACAGGACTACATCCATCGCAGTCCATGCCCAAGACGAGGGAGGGAGGACATGGAAAGCAGTAATAGCCCTAGCAGAGTGATGCCGACTGACACAAGTATCGGATGAGGAGCTCTTCTCAGATAATAATGAAGATGGGGAGTTGGTGTTTCAAATGAGCGTCCACATCTGGGCGATGGTCACCTACAGAGACATAGCACAGAGGATGGCATTGGCGCTAGAAGCACCAGCAGCCACACTTGTGCCGTTTTATGAGGAAGATATGGTGAAAGTACCTGCGTCTCTATGGACCACCAGTCCATATGATGTGGGCTGCAGCAAGAGCATTGGAGGAGTGAAAATAAAGCTGAAAAAAGGGGCTATACTGCCGAGAGTAAAGCAATACCCACTATCGAAAGAGTCAGATGAAGGAATATACGAAACAATAATAGCACTAATTGAAAGAGGTATATATGTACCATCAGAATCCCTATGTAACACAGGTGTGTATCCTATGTGCAAGGCTAAAGGAGGGTCCTGGCGTTTCATCCAAGACCTACGACCCCTCAACCATATTGTGGAGGCAGAATATCCTATAGCAGCTAACCCAGCCATTATACTACGCGGAATACCAGCAGAGGCATTACAGTTCATTGTGATCGACCTCAAGAATGCTTTCTTCTCAATACCACTACAACCTGACTCACAAGATTTGACAAGTTTCAAATACCACAAAACTAAGTGGAAACACACAAGATTACCCCAAGGGTACTGTGAGTCTCCGTCCATATTTAACAGAGTGATACAAATGGACCTGGGAAACATTGACATGGAAAGCACAGTATTACAATATGTTGACAACATAATGATTTGAAGTACAATGGAGGAGAAGTGTAGGAAAGACTCTATCAAGATGCTCACAGTGTTAGCAGAGAAAGGGTACAAGGTAGTCAAGGAAAAGCTACAGAACTGCCGAGAACAAGTGCTCTACATAGGACAGCTCATTTCACAAAATGGAAGGCACATCGCACCACAAAGAGCACAGGCCATAACAAACACACCACAGACGCAGACAGTGAGAGAATTGCAGCAGTTCCTGGGTCTATGCAATTATTGCAGAGCATGGGTTTTTGATTATAGTTCATACACAGGGACATTACTTGAGGCATTAAAAGAAGCACAGAGAGGAGATAAAAAGTTGACATGGACCACGGAAATGACAGACGCGTTTAAGGAACTGAAACATGCCATATCCTCCACATCAGTATTAGCCACACCAAATTACGAAGCGCAATTTTTCGTATTTTCACATTGCAGCTTGACAGTAATGAGAGCAGTACTGACACAAAAAACAAGCATGGGACACAAACCAGTAGCATTTTACAGTGGGCACTTGGATTCTGTAATGTTAGGTCACTTCCCGTGTGAACAGAGCTTGGCTGACGCAGCCTTTGCGGTGGAAAAAGCGTTATCAATAACAATGAGGTGTCCAACAACATTGTATGTAGAGCATGCCCTTTTTGCCATCCTGAACAAACCCAGATCAACACTGACAACACAAAGGGCATCAGGGTATGAGGTTATACTATCAAAGCCTGAGTTAACAATTGTGAGGTGCAACACTGTGAACCCAGAAAGATTTATAGCAGAAGTAGCGGAAGGTGACAACTATGCACACGACTGCACACAGGCTATCGACACATATTGTAGCACAAGAAAAGTTGAGGAAAATGCCCTAGAGGGGGGAGAAATAATGTACGTTGATGGATCCTCAACAATTGACCAGGGAGATGGGGTACGCAGAACTGGTGCAGCAGTTGTTAAATTGACAGAGGACTGGACATATGTCCCAGTGAAATGTGTCCAGCTACCACAACACTACTCTGCCCAAGCAGCGGAGTTAGTGGCCCTAATTTTAGCACTCAAAGAAAGCAATGACAAAAGAGTAACTATATACTTAGATAGTGCACATGTCACATCAACTGTACACTCTGGGTTAATTAAATGGCAGCGCAGAGGTTTCAGGAGGGCTGACGGCACTCCAGTGCAACATGCCTTACTACTTGCTGAATTAATTGAGGTAATAGAAGAGCCCAGAGAAGTGGCCCTGGTGAAGTGTCAGGCCCATACACACGGGGATGATCACATTTCCAAAGGTAATGAAACTGCAGACGCACATGCCAAATATGCTGCGTACTATGGAGAGATATGGATCCCCCCAGGAAAAGAAAAAGATAAGGGGAGAATGGGGGCAAGGCAGATGCTGATGAGGGATGGGGACACTCATATCCCTGAGAATGAAATAATGGAGCTACAGGCAGCAGCACCCATGGCAGAAAAGGAGCTTTGGGTCAAAAGGGGATGCACAATGTCCCCTACAGACGCTTTATGGTGACAAAATAACACGGGCAAAGTAGTTATGCTCCTAGCCCTATTGAAAATAGCCCTGGCGCAACTACATCATCCTGCGCATACAGGGAAAGAGGTGATTGCAGCACGAATTAAGGAAGGTTGGCTCTGTCCTGAGTTAACTTCACATGTTGCAAATTTCATCAGCAATTGCCTCACTTGCCAACAGTTTACAGCTGGTCACACGCTGCAAGTGATATAAGGGGTTATACCCCGGCTGGAAGGACCATTCCTACACATCCACATAGACTATGTTGACATGATCAACGTATGTCAAGGGTACAGATACATGATTGTAGTTGTATGCCCATTTTCAAGGTGGATTGAAGCTGGGCCATGTTCCCATGCAGATGCTTTTAGGGAAGCCAAGTTCCTAGTGAGGGAAGTTTTCCCACGGTGGGGTGTATGTGAGGTATTGCGGTCAGATAATGGCCCACACTTTGCAAACTAACTGTTCCAACATATAACTACCCTTCTTAGCATTAAACATAAGTTTGCATGAGAATATCACCCGCAGGCGAATGGCGTGTGTGAACGCCTCAACAGCCTCCTGAAAGAAGAGATAGCAAAGATACAGCAGTCAACAAAAAAGAGCTGGCTTTACTGCTTGTCCTTAGCACTATTTGAATTAATAAACAGGCCAGGGTCGGATCACCACCTCACACCCCACAACCCCACCGTCAAGGGCCCTGACTGTCACTCTGTACAAAATGTTTTTGGTGATGAAATGATAGAATATATAAATTCCTTGAGTACTAGTGTCATTTTTATCTCTCAACAGCTTGAGAGGACGCGGGGCGGGTCGAAGACCACCCAGCAAGAGGACAAAGAAACAGAAGTACTGGAACAACCTTCGCAGTGGACCATTAAAGAGGGGGACCACGTCCTCCTCCGTAACTTTAACCCGCGGTGGAACAGCCCTAGGTTCACAGGGCCCCACCAGGTGGAAGCAGTAGCTCCTAGAGCCATTAAATTGAAAAATAAGAGCGTCTGGAACCTCCTGCATGACGTCGAGCCCTACAAAGATAAGACCCGCCCTTGCATCGACGACAGGGCCAACGCAGCAGCAACGACAATGGAGGAAAACACAGTATCAGCATTAACAAAAGATACTAGCGACACAGACCCTGTCCCCTCCCAAACACAAGAAGCCCATAAGGACTCGAATGGACAATTGCCCATAGCCCACCCTATGATCACAAGATCCCAGAGCAAACAAACACAGTCCCGGCCAGTACCACCCCTGCCACTACCCCAGTGAAGGAAATTGTCTAACAAACTGTAATATTGCACCACACTTGTAGACACGTGTACGTTATCTTTCTCTTTCTTGTCTGGCACATGTAGGTACCGCGTTCTACTGTCTAAATTTAAAGAAAAGTAACTAACATAACGTTTTGCCCAAGAGTAAATGCTGCCCACAGACAACGACACACCTGAAGAACTGTCCCACCAATTCGTATATGTTATAAAAAGACCAAAGTATTTACAGAAGAGGAAAATACGTGTGTATTACAACACATTTCTTTTGGCCATAGAACAATCATTCCCGAATCTTCAGGAGCACTTGCCAGTCCTAAGAGATAGATCACTAAGGTACGCGTGGGAACAGCTTTTCGCTTGGGCATTAAACAACTACCTAATAGGGAGGGCTTAAAATAAATATAACGAACAAATTAATGCTTGTTTTTAGACATTTTCAGGCGGGCATCTTTATCACCAGACATAACAAGCTGCAGGACCGCAGCAAAGGTAAGAGGAAAATACCAGTGATATTAGCTATTGCATTAAAGATTATAGGAGTGTTGTTCATCACTGGTCTACTTGCTGCCACTTTCTGGCAGGCACACTATGCTTCCCTTGTTATGGCTACATCCTCTACTAATGAAACCCCCACCACGGCTGCAACAGGTACAGTTATAGGTGGCATGAGCAAGGAAGGAATACGAGGGGGGGAGGGTTAAACATAGCATACCCATTGATAATAATAGGGTTGACACATATCTCACAGATTCTGCACACGTCTCAAACAACATGTGGTATCAGCACATGTCTAAAATTGGTAAGGGGACAACTAAGGACAACTGCTACATGTGCTCACTGATCCCATATGCCATGAGTGCCTCAAGAACCTTTGTAGCTACTGAAGTACCAGCAACATCAGTAGAATGCCTGATATATTTGGCCATGTTCCAGACAAAAGGAAGATTTCAAGGGAGAATGGCAATGATGAAATGGAAGACGAGGGATACATACCTGTATGAGAATAACTTCATCAAGATACTACACATGTACAATCACTGCTGGCAACTAGCAGAAGGGCTCCAATGCGTGACGGATGGGCCAGACAAAGGAGAGACTAAGGAAGTGACGCTGAACTACCTACCATGTGAATGGCGCGCAAGCGAAGTTGCTGGAGTAATGGGATGCTGGGAAAGACCCCTATTGCTGATATATGGAAAGGTATATCCGAAGGAACGATGGACAGACAGAGTAGTGGGAAGTGAAATGATAACACTAACGAAGCCTAATATAGTGAAAATGGACAAAGAGAACAACAAGCGTTTCAAGGGATGGATAAAGACAGCTGTACTAGTGACTTGGTTGGAGAAGGACGAAGAACCGGTGTCCATACTTCCTCTAACTGCACCGACACTATGCTACCAACACAACGGAGACGTCCACGTTGGAAGAAACAACAACTGCAAAGGAACAGTGACAATAACAAAGGAGGGCTCTGGTACAGCAGTTTTAATGGATCACTATTGGCCCTGTGGAGATAAGGCCTACCACAGCCTGCCGCCGTCCTAGAATGGACTGTGCACCATGGTACACATAAACGTACCATCCTTAGTGGTACCACAGAAAGATGTGAACTTAGAAAACTTCCCTAAGATGGATGAAGGGAATAAAAGGAGGAAAAGATCTGCAACGATTTCAGAAGGGAAAAGGAATAATGGAACAAACATGTTGTCAAGAGCAAAAAGACAGGGGGAGCCACTGACGGGGAATTACGTGTGGGGAAGATCAGAAACAGCCCTTAGCGATATCCCCATAGGACACAGACTGTTAAGCAGAGCGGCGATGTTCTTCTCCTCTATAGTATATTCGGGACTGCAGGCATACGCAAATGCCAAATGGCTTCAAATTACCAGGTGGGAACTAATGATGACGATAAACTCAACAGTAAACAGATTCAACGCAATAAAAGAAGAATTGAGAGCAGTGCGAATGGTAGCGCTACAGAATAGATATGTACTGGATCTTCTCACCGCAATGGTGTCACGCTCACCTGATTCCCACGGAGGCGCAGGTCTGGCTTCGAGTGCTGATGCTTCTTCAATGGTGAAGCGCAGGACTCTGAAGATGGACTCACTGGCTCACAGGAATATTCCCCTGTGCGTGAAAAGGGAGTATTACCTACTGACGGAATAATGCTCAAGCCTCCCACTCCCTTCCAACCCTCCACTATACCCTTCCTCGATTCCCCGTGAAGTCTCACCTTAGGGTCAGGAAGGATGAGCTCTCCATCCTGCTTCTGATGCAGGGGCGCGTTGAAACCCAGTTACTTCACTGGATTGAGGTTTGATGGGAGTTCAAATAGGCTTGACTATTCAGGTAAGGCGCTGTAAGAGTTCTGTAGCAAGTTCAAAAGTTCAAGCTTAATAATAATGTTCATTGTCTTATTGCAGCAAGCGCTAACGCTTATGTCTTTTTCCCCTTAGGGGCCGGGGTTCGGAATGCCGGAGATATGGCGCCGACCCGAAGTGAAACGTGCAGTTCCAGTAAATGACAGGTAAGTTCTGGATGAGCGTTCTGGTAATATCTTTGCATTCGCTCATTCAATGTCTTTGTCTTTTTTCCCCATAGGGGCCGGGGTCCGGAATGCCAGGAAGCGGCAGGACCCGAAATGAAATGGGACTTACCCAACAGGTAAGTCTTAGAAGGAAACTGAGCTTTTCCTATTCCCTTCCTTCTCTCACCTTGTGTTCTTGTCTTTTTCTCTCTAGGCTCTGGGAAGTGGCTGCGGATCTGGATGATCGCTGCTGAAGATGGAGGTGCCCAGGAAAGGTGAGTGAAATGCTTTTAAAATGATGTCTTCCCTTTCAGGATTGTCGGTGTGATGTCTCCGTGATGCTGCTTTAGCAGGTAAGGTCTTCTTTCTCTCAAATTCTCTCTTAGCAGGTGACCCAGGATGCTGACAGGCTTGGCTGAAGTCCAGAAGTAGTAGCTGACACGGTGAGCGTCCAGCTGCGAGGAGCAGAACAACGGGAAGCATGAGTTGCTGATCGGGTGTGGTTTAAATAGCTTTGGGAGAAGTTCCTGGTATGTATCCTTCCCCGACCACACCCAGGGAAAGGAGTCCCACAGGTAAAGTAGTTCCATTCAGGCCTCAAGAGGGCCTGGATGTAGCAGCATGGTCTGCATCAGGTAAGTGCACATTAAAACACTTGAACACATGTCTAGCTTTATGAGCCTGGTGCCTAAGGCGCCAGGACAGGGGTCCAACATGAGCCTGGCGCCTAAGGCGCCAGGACTGTGTCCAAAGGGCCCCAGCTTGGGCCCGCTGGCACTTCCCTGGGGGAAATTATGCCTGCCTCTGGGGTTGCTGGGTCGGACCTGGCTCCTTGGAGGTAGGCATCATGACAGTACCTCCCCTCAAGGCCCCTCTCAAGGTTGCTCCCTCCGGGGGTTTTGGCTTGTTTGGAAATCTCCGGTGGAACCTTTGTATTAATCGAGGTGCGTGAACATGGTTACTAGGCTCCCACGATCTCTCCTGAGGTCCATATCCCTTCCAGTCAACAAGATAGAAGAGTTTGGACTTTAACACCTTGGAGTCTAAAATGTCTTTAACTTCGAATTCTAATTCCCCTTCAATTTGAACTGGGTCTGGAGGCTTGGACAGTCGGGTCCCTGGTTGTACTGGCTTCAAAAGTGATGCATGAAAAACTGGATGAATACGCATGTTAGACGGTAAATCCAGTTTAAAGGCCACGGGATTGATTATAGCCTTGATGGGATAAGGCCCTATGAATCTGGGATTGAAGGTTCGCGGGCCCTTGAGGGGTAAATGTTTCGTTGCTAGCCATACCTGATCTCCTACTTGGTAAGGAGGAGTTTTACTTCGGTGCAAATCAGCGTTTTCTTTATACTTTTTCTTGGCTTGCTGTAAATGAATTGCAGCTTCTTTGAAGGCTCGGGTTATTGTGGAATGCAGATGATTTACTGCGGGCATTTCCAGGGTCAGAGGTGGATCTAGATCAGAGGTCCGAGGATGGTGACCATATAAAGTATAAAAAGGAGTTTGTCCAGTTCCAGAATGCACTGAATTGTTGTATGCATATTCTGCGATCCAAAGGATGTCTTTCCAATTTAACTCGGATTGGTGTAACATGCACCGAAGATATTGCTCGAGAGTCTGATTGGTTCTCTCGGTTTGTCCGTCGGTCTGGGGGTGGTGGCTGGTGGATAGCCGCACATCTATTTGTGCTAGTTGGCAACACTTCTTCCAAAAATGGGAGATAAATTGACTTCCACGATCCGAGACTAATATGGAAGGGAAACCATGTATGCGAACTATATTCTCCAGAAATTCCTTGGCCAAGGTGGAAGCTGAAGGTAAACCTTTTAAAGGGATAAAGTGGGCCATTTTGGAGAATAGAGCCACAATTACAAGGATAGTGTTGTAACCAGCACAAGGAGGCAGGTCAGTTATAAAGTCCATTGACAAGGTGTGCCATGGTGCCGGTGGAATGTCCAAGGGTTGAAGTAGGCCGGCTGGCCTTTTCTTTTGACCCTTGTTTTGGGCGCAAATTCCGCAAGACAATACAAAAGACTTTATGTCTTTTCTCCAAGTAGGCCACCAGAAGTGGCGTTTGATTTTTTCCTCTGTTTTAGCGATACCAGGGTGTCCTTCCATTAATGATTCATGATGATGGGCAATAACAAGTTCTTGCAATTCTTTACTAGGCAGAAACAACCGCTCCTGGAAGTAGGGTAAGTCATCCTTAACGGTGTAATGAGGACCCTTTTGGCTCCATTCCAGTAAGGCTGAAGAGTCTAGAAGTTGTTTTACTTGCGTTTGGATGTCCTCAATAGTTTGCAATGAAGTTAGGCCTAAGATTCTTTGTTCAGGTATGATTGGCACAGGTTCTAAACTCGAATTGGGTTCTTCCATGCCAATCCGTGGTAAGGCGTCCGCTTTACCATTCTTGCTGCCAGGGCGATAGGTAATTACAAAATCAAATTCCGCAAAGAATAGAGCCCATCTGAGTTGTCGTGAAGATTGAGCTTTGGCCGTCTTTAAATACTGTAAATTTCTGTGGTCCGTAATTACGGTGATGGTGTGTCTTGCCCCGAGAAGGTAGTGACGCCAAGCCTTGAAAGCAGATTTAATAGCCAGTAACTCTTTGTCGGTAATTGCGTAGTTGATTTCAGGAGGAGAAAATTTCCTGGACCAAAAGGCCACAGGGTGTAGTTGGTTAGTTTCTGGGTCTCTTTGCGACAGGACAGCTCCCATGGCCGAACTGGATGCGTCGGTTTCCACAATGTAAGGGAGATCTGGGTAAGGGTGCTTCAATATAGGTGCAGAGGTGAATTTGGTTTTCAGGTCCTGAAAGGCTTGTTCGGCCTCAAGAGTCCATTCAAAGCGTTTGTTTTTCTTTAGGAGAGCTGTGATGGGTTGGACTGTTCGGGAAAATTCCGGGATGAATCTTCGATAGAAATTGGCGAAGCCGAGCATGCTCTGAACTCCCTTCACCGAGCTAGGAGATGGCCATTTGAGGATGGCATCCACCTTTCGCGAGTCCATTCGGACTCCTTGAGGTGTCAGGATGAATCCGAGAAACTCCACTTCTGTGGTATGAAAAACGCATTTTTCGAGCTTTGCAAATAGTCTGTGCTGGCGCAATTTCTCAAGAACTGCCCTAACATGTTTTCTGTGATCGGATTCTTAAGAAGAGTACACCAGGATGTCGTCAATATAAACAATGACACAGACGTCGATAAGTTCCCGAAGAACATCATTCATAAAGTACTGAAAGGCGGCAGGTGCATTGCACAAACCGAAGGGCATCACCTGATATTCGAAGAGCCCAAATTTGGTGCGGAATGCAGTCTTCCATTCGTCGCCTTCTTTTATACGCACCAGGTGATAAGCTCCTCAGAGATCCAACTTGGTGTACACACAAGCGTCTTTCACCTGGTCGATAAGCTCAGGGATCAGGGGCAGAGGGTAACGATTCTTAATCGTTATTTGATTTAGGGCGCGATAGTCTATACATGTTCTAAGGTCGCCCTCTTTTTTCGGCACGAAGAACAGAGCTGAGGAGACAGGAGACTTGGACGGGCGAATAAAACCATTGGATAGGTACTGATCTAAATACTGACGCAAATGTAGGTTCTCAGGTTCCGTAAGAGAATAAATCCTACTACAAGGTAGTTGAGCATTGGGTACCAGATCGATTTGGCAATCATAAGACCGATGGGGAGGTAACGTGTTAGCCTGTTCCTTCTGAAAAACGTCTTGGAATTCTTGGTATTCTGACGGTAGCTGTACAGGGGTGGAAGTTGCTGAGGCTAGACCCATAACTGGATTTCTTGGGTAACAAGTTGGTTCACAATCAGGAAAACTTATCTTCTTTGCTCGCCAGTCAATTCTGGGATTTTGTGTTTCTAACCAAGGAATTCCAAGAATTACTTGAAATTGTGGGGCCTTGATCACATCAAACACGATTGCTTCCCGATGTCCATCCTGACCCACCAGTGTCATTTCAACAGTGGAATGCGTTACAGGCCCTGAGGCTATTTCGGTTCCATCTACTGTAGTAATGACTTCTTGGGTTACTTTCGGGCGGAGAGGGAGCTTAATCCTGGAAGCCAATTCACGGTCTATGTAGTTTCCAATAGCTCCATTGTCGATGTATGCTTTTATAGCATGCAACAGCTGAGGCTGTTTTGGGTCCACGAGCACCATTGGCATGACAAAATGCGAGGTCAAAGAGTTTGTTTTCAAGCTCGGCAAGCGGATCCCTACGCTTGTCGGGCTAGGTCGTTTCCCGAATCAGGTGTCAATAAATCGTTATCAGTGGCTCCAACCACCTTCTTAGGTGGTTTAACCGGACAATTTCGAAGAAAGTGACCGGAAGTCCTGCAATACAGGCAAAGTTGCTTTTGCCGCCTTCTCTCTCGTTCCTTCTGCGTTAATGGTCCTTTAACACCGCCGATTTGCATAGGTTCGGATACGTCGGTACTCTTGGAGTTAACGTGGGTTTTGATCGGTACCCGGGTTGTGTACTTGAACCGATCTGCTTTTCTGTTTTGAAGTCTGTGATCAAGTTGAACCACCAAGTCTATGTAGTCTGCGCAGACCTGGGGTGGATCTACTATCTGAGCTAGAACATCCTTAAGCTCTCCGCGCAGGCCTCGATGAAACAATGTGATCCTTTTGTTTTCTGGCCATCCAGTTTCCACAACCAGTCTATTTAAGGTGGCAACGTAAGACAGGAGATCCTGATTACCCTGTCGTAAGTATAGCAGTTCGTTATCAAGGGCCTGTCCTTGAGAGTGTCGAGCAAACAATCTTTCCATGCTGGCCTGGAAACCCTGAAAATTCTGGCGAATGGGATCATCCTGATTTACCAATGGAATAGACCAATCGGCAGCACTGCCACTGAGGTAAGATAGTATAAAGGCTACCTTGGACTGATCGTTAGGGAAGGCCCCGGGTCTGCATAGATAGTGTAAACGACATTGGTTCATAAAGACGGCATATTTCTTGGGATCCCCCGCAAAACGTTCTGGCGGGGCCAAAGGCATGTGTTCAGGTAGATTGATTTGTACCGGGTTATTCAAACCCATTGATGTGGAAGTACCTCCGGAATTAGGTAAAGGAGTGTGCCCTGCCTGGGCCTGCAATAACCTTTTGGCCAGGTCATCTGTTCTTTCCTTGGATAGGATCAGTTCTCTTTTGAGAGCGTTAGTCTCCTGGCGGGCTGAGTGCACCTCTGCCCGTAATTCCCCCAAAAGCTGGGCCAGCTGATCTGTCTCGGAAGTCTCCATAGCGCCCGGGTGGGAAATTGTGGGTAGGCTTCGCGTTCTGTCACGCTCACCTGATTCCCACGGAGGCGCAGGTCTGGCTTCGAGTGCTGATGCTTCTTCAATGGTGAAGCGCAGGACTCTGAAGATGGACTCACTGGCTCGCAGGAATATTCCCCTGTGCGTGAAAAGGGAGTATTACCTACTGACGGAATAATGCTCAAGCCTCCCACTCCCTTCCAACCCTCCACGATACCCTTCCTCGATTCCCCGTGAAGTCTCACCTTAGGGTCAGGAAGGATGAGCTCTCCATCCTGCTTCTGATGCAGGGGCGCGTTGAAACCCAGTTACTTCACTGGATTGAGGTTTGATGGGAGTTCAAATAAGCTTGACTATTCAGGTAAGGCGCTGTAAGAGTTCTGTAGCAAGTTCAAAAGTTCAAGCTTAATAATAATGTTTATTGTTTTATTGCAGCAAGCGCTAACGCTTATGTCTTTTTCCCCTTAGGGGCCGGGGTTCGGAATGCCGGAGATATGGCGCCGACCCGAAGTGAAACGTGCAGTTCCAGAAATTGACAGGTAAGTTCTGGATGAGCGTTCGGGTAATGTCTTTGCATTCGCTCATTCAATGTCTTTGTCTTTTTTCCCCATAGGGGCCGCGGTCCGGAATGCCAGGAAGCGGCAGGACCCGAAATTAAATGGGAATTACCCAACAGGTAAGTCTTAGAAGGAAACTGAGCTTTTCCTATTCCCTTCCTTCTCTCACCTTCTGTTCTTGTCTTTTTCTCTCTAGGCTCTGGGAAGTGGCTGCGGATCTGGATGATCGCTGCTGAAGATGGAGGTGCCCAGGAAAGGTGAGTGAAATGCTTTTAAAATGATGTCTTCCCTTTCAGGATTGTCGGTGTGATGTCTCCGTGATGCTGCTTTAGCAGGTAAGGTCTTCTTTCTCTCAAATTCTCTCTTAGCAGGTGACCCAGGATGCTGACAGGCGTGGCTGAAGTCCAGAAGCAGGAGCTGACATGGTGAGCGTCCAGCTGCGCGGAGCAGAACAACGCGAAGCGTGAGTTGCTGATCGAGTGTGGTTTAAATAGCTTTGGAAGAAGTTCCTGGTATGTATCCTTCCCCGACCACACCCAGGGAAAGTAGTCCCACAGGTAAAGTAGTTCCATTCAGGCCTCAAGAGGGCCTGGATGTAGCAGCATGGTCTGCATCAGGTAAGTGCACATTAAAACACTTGAACACATGTCTAGCTTTATGAGCCTAGCGCCTAAGGCGCCAGGACAGGGGTCCAACATGAGCCTGGCGCCTAAGGCGCCAGGACTGTGTCCAAAGGGCTCCAGCTTGGGCCCGCTGGCACTTCCCTGGGGGAAATGATGCCTGCCTCTGGGGTTGCTGGGTCGGACCTGGCTCCTTGGAGGTAGGCATCATGACAAATGGAAGGAGGAGTTTGTGCAAAAATTGGAAAATCATGCTGTGCATTTATTCCTGCTAACGACGCAGACGATGGTACACTTACTGAAGCGGTGTCACAACTAGCCAGAATGCACGCCAAAATGGAAGAAGAAGCTAAGGGAGTGAAGAAAGACGGCAACTGGTTTTCGTATTTATGGTCCTGGATGCCACCGTGGTTGTCAGACGGCCTTAAAGTAATAGCTGGGTGCATAATATTGGGAATGGCGGCCATTTTAGGAATAAGATTGTGGAGAGCTCGGACAGCCCGGAAGACTGACGAGATGATGGAAATTATTGGAATGCACACCCTGATGCCAGCTGAAGATGATAAAAACACAGACATAATAACAAAAGAAAGAGAAAGATTGCGCAAGCAGATACTAGAATCAGACTCACACCCGCTGTCTGTGAAGGTAGAGAACCCAAGGAACTCGAAGAGCTAAGTTGGAAAATGGGTTTATTGCAAACCCGGTGGTGGATGTGTGTACATGTACTGGTCATTTGAAGATCATGTGAACCAGTATGGACATTTAGGAAGGATAGCAAAAGTATGGAGACCACGCAGAGAAAGACGAGTGGATAATTTTGAGGTCGACAAGTCGACCAGAGGGGGGACTGAAGTGGGGAAAATTGGACACCCCCTCCCGCATTCTCATCCAGACCCTGGCCTAGAGGATCGCGACCAAAGCACCCCCCAAGAGAAGAGTTTGACCCGCTCACCTCCTTACCAGATGACAAGGTACCATGTGTTCGCGGCCCACATGCACAAGGAGCCTGCCCATTAGCATGCCCCGGTCAAGCCGATGCCTGCGATATGGACCAGCCGACTAAAACTACATGCACAAGCCATCAACATCGTTAGAGAAGCCATGACGACATAGCCACAACTGACGGGAACACACGTGCCACCATGCACACTGGTCACTCGCACACCAACCCACACGAAGAACATACCCAGTGCTATGACATAGCGGATTGACTCACTCACGGACGTGCATCGTTGTTATTTTTCACATAGGCCCAACAGCACCGCAGAAACGCAAGACGCCTGAAGAGTTCATGTATACGCTTGCCGATGCTTTATGCTACCTGACCCCTATGGAGATGCTGTCATATGTACATACAATACTACTACGTGTGACACTCTGTTGCCCTGTGGCACCCACGTTGTGGATTATATATTGCTTCCCAGAAACTAGGCCCGAGTAGGCCTCAAGCAAGAGTCCCCAGGTCGGAGAAAACTCTTTTGAGATGAAACGCACTGCGCTGACCAGGCAGAGCGAGTTCCAGCGAGAGCCCATCACCAAGGCCGAAATGTTGCAACCCACATACCGAGCTCCCAGCGCCAAGGTTACATCTGCCGCCGCCAAGCACCCTCCGGGCCAACAAGCCAAATTAAATGCTCATAATTATGCTCCAGCTACGGTCTCTCCACACATGACCAAGCCAACCAGACAAGGTGCCAGGCTCAAAAGACGGAAAGTCGCCGGGGTCCCAAGTCTGGGACACAGGTTGCAACAACGAAACGCCAAGTTGGACATTCATACCGATGGGAAAGGCGTGATCATCCGCCACTAGCAAAGACCTGTCCATTGTCCCCCACTAATATATAGTTACACAATGTTGCAAACGCCAGGTACCTTGCGGGCTGGGAACAGCGATGGTCCCAGGCTTGGGGGCTCACGAGGGAACCAATCAGGGGACGCGGGGCTCTTTACTGACACCATTTTAGTTAGTCAATCATTGAGGGTCCCCATGTAACAAGTTCAGTGTAGCAAGTTTTAGAGACAACCCAAGGTGTGCCACCTGACCCATCCTTGCCCAATAACCTTCCTTCATATGAGTTTCTATACTAACCCTACCACTCGGGGAGCCAACCCGAAGTGGCGATAGGTTTTGTGATGACTTTCTCAGGTGACGCGTCATGTTATGGTAAAAAGGGCCTGCGAGCCCTCCTAAGAACGAGAAGGTCTCCCCGGATACATACGGGCGAAGCTTTATCCCTGCCGTTGTTATAATAAACAGCAGTAACTACTTTGCTCTTGCGTGTGCCTCATACTTCTTTTTTGGGACACGGGAGGAGTTGGGGCCTCCCCTGCCCCGGAGGTCTGCGGACGGCTCTGTTGGCCCCCGGGAGATCACCCCGACAAGTGTTACACGGACTCTCTTATTTTCTATGCCCAATTTACTGACTTCTGCCTACTGAACTGTAGATTTGGCTCACTATCCATGCGCAGGTTTGTCATCCTTATGGTCAGTGCCCTGGAATGGGCAATTACTGGGGTATTACAACCTCGGCGGACCTGGTAATTGCCCATTCCAGGGTGCCGTAAAAAAATCTACCCCATTCTCATTTGAGCCCCATAGGGCTCAATGGGAATGGGGAAGCCGCATGCATGTGAATGGTGCTGGTGCATGCGGCATGCTCTGCTCGCGGGTTCCAGGACGCCCGCCAGGTCAGGCCTGGTGGCCGCAATGGCTCCCACGAGCAGAACCTGTAGTTTAATGGTCCGGCACTACGGTACCTGCAGGCTTACCGGTACCGTAGTTCCCGGACCGGCAAACTTATAATGAGGGCCAGTGTTATTAAATAAAAAAGCTAGGCCTGCTGCTCTTGATGTGGTTTGGGATCGGCGGAAAGAAACTACTCAACACCTCAAAGTAGAGAAAAATATGCTTGCAGACATATTGCCCAAGCAAAAAACACTTTAGCACATGACCAGCAGAAAAAGGATAAGGCTATTAGTGCCATGGACAGAAACTTCCAGTTAGACGTACAGAAAATATACCTATCAAAAGACTTGCGCACGTCTGATAAGTTGATGGACAAACTGCTAAGTGAGAGACAGGCACCACCTTCAGCACCACCACTCCGGCTGTCCAACGACAGCTACCAGCTCCCGACACAAGCTCCGACTCTTGGCCCGCACCCTCTCCCTTACCATAATCTCCTAAGACCTCACAACCAACACGCCCTGCCACGTCCAACACTCATCTACTTGAATACCACAGTTCCCTCAGTAACCAGAGACCTGTGACTCGTAGTACAGTATCCAACAACAGTATCCAGCAACAAAGAGCATTGAAAACATTTGTGGAACAATATATGCAGGAGGGCAAAAAAGCACCTACTTCCAGCTCTCTAAGTGATCATGAAAGCATCCCTCAACAGAAAGTGTTGTTAGAATAGATGGGACAATACCTGGTCCAGATTTGGGGTGCTCTTACCGACACTGCTGTCTCACAAGATTTGCAGGATTTGAATTTTCTAGCTTGTACCCGGGTTACACCACTAGAAGTGCACAAACAAATGTTGCAATTATTTTTCTTTAAAGGAGAACTAGACCAGCTACACCAATCCAACCTACATAGAGACGCTGGTACCGCACTAACTGCATTCTATGTCCAAAAAAGCACTTTAATCATATGCATTAGAGATACTGAAGAAATGCGCATTATCACTAGGGATGCTCTCAAGTGGATTTCGGACGTCTCTATCTCCCCTAATAAGATCCATGACACTTTCACCCAATATTCGCCATCCATTCAGAGAAAAGTGTTGCAATATTTGCAAGATGAATGTCTTAATAAGTAATTGTGTTGTGCAGCAGATATTATGAAGATATATAAATGCACATTTGCTGACGACACCCCACCAACTTCACTGTCTCTAAACCTATCTTTTCTCCTAAGCAATAGGTTTGAGAACCCCACTGCACAATTACCAATGAGAGAGGTATCCCTTACCCTTGTACCCCAGAAAGAGGAACCAGCCGATGGCGACAGACTTGCAAGGACTATTGCCGCGCATTATATTTGAACATGTCCCCTTTTCAAGACAGGAAGTTAACACCCTTAAACAATCCATTCATGACATGAGAAAGAATCCCACAAGATTTAATAAAAAAGATGAGTCCGTTTTAAATTCGCCCGTCTTCACTTTGAGGGACATAGGGTCTCATTACGAGAATGGAGGTAATGAAAATAGGAAGGCGGAATGGTATTACCGGCATCGTTAACGGGTCCGGGCCATGACAACCCGCCAATACCACCACCGCCCGTACCGTGCGCCTCCATACCGGCTTGCCCGCGTACATGCGCCCCTTCGCAGAGTAAATACCGGGTGCCGGTAATAGGAGAACATCACAACTCACGCGGGCATGCAATAACCGGCATCCCGAAGGCGGTAATTAGGGCCTGCGCGATGGCTGCCATACAGGCAACGAGGACCACCCGTAAACAGCAACCTGCAGTCAAGCCAACTGCCACAGGTGCACACAATCACCACAGGTGGAGTCAATTGAGCCTGTTCCAGTATAAAAGGAGTACACCCACACCCCTTCCCACACCAAAATGATACCACTTACAGTTGCAATCATGGGGCTGGAGGACATGCCTATACTGCTACAACTACAGCAACAACACCAACTACAACAACAACCACAGCAACAGGCAGCACAGAGGAGACGCAGGAGGAGAAGGAGGGTGAGACAGACCCAGCAATTACCACCAGTGCAGCCAGTAGTACCTTGTAAGCAGCCACCAATCCCTTGCATCAGACCCAGTCCATTCAATCTAACCCCTGAGCAGATCCACACACTGTACCGGTTGGACCAGGACACCATCACCACCATTGTGGACATGATACATGACGACATCGTCAGCCTCATTGAAATACGCAATGCCATCCCCCTGCTACTAAAGGTGGTGCCTGTGCTCCACTTCCTGGCCACAGGCACCTACCAGCACACAGTGGGCCAGCTGCATGGCATTTCACAACCATTCTTTTCACGCATGCTGACCCAAGTGCTGGATGCCCTCCTGAAGCATGCTAGCACCCACATATCCACACCACAGACTTCCCAGGAGATTGCCAACACCAAAGTAGGCTTCCATGCCTTAGAGGCGGTTTACCGCAATCGCAAGCAATACCACTCCATCAATGTTCAGATGGTATGTGACTCCAGCAAGATCATCACACATTGTTGCGCTTGATATCCCGGATCTACACATGATGCCATGGTGCTGCGTAACTCCACGCTACCCCGTCACATGGAGCGACATGCTGGACGACGTGCCTGGCTGCTTGGTGAGTTGGCTGACTGGCCCATGGCAGTCCATCGGGGTTGTGAGGTGGGGGGATGCATACTCCACCAGGGTGGGAATGGGCGGTGAGTGGAGAATGCACGCAGAGCTAAACACTCCTGACCTGAATCTCCCAACCCGAACATGACACATCACTGCCACACATTGGACCAATGCCGTATACCAAGGACAACATGTAAGACGCACAACCTGGCCACCATGGGTACGTCAAGCAATACATGACCAAACATGATTGCAACTGTGCCAATGTGGCTAGTGTGATTATGCACAGAGTAGTATACACAGCAGCAATCATGGGAGGCAAGACATCATCCTGCATCCACAGTACATCCGAATCAGCATGCAAGTAATCCTGCATCATCTGTTCAACGCCATCCAGACTAGCACACCATATTGCAGTATACAATGCATTAAATAATCTTTGTGCAGACGTACAGGGACATGTGCTGCGGCCATGGCTGTGAATCCTGAAGTTGGCACCTCAGAGTGACTCACACAGACCTCTTTGTATTCCCATGCAGGTGATGGAGGATATCCCTTGAAGCCGTGGCTACTTACCCCTGTGCAGAACCCGCGGAGCAGCCATGAAGAGGAGTACAATCGGGTTCATACCCGTACCCGTGTCGTGATTGAGCAGACCTTTGGCCTGTTGAAGGCGCGGTTTCGCTGCCTAAGCAGGTCTAGTGGAGCACTCCTTTATAGGCCTCAGAAGGTGGCAAAGATCACCATGGCCTGTGTCATGCTGCACAACATGTGCGTCCGGAGAAATGTACCACTGCCACCTGACATTGACATGAATGCAACGGGTGTGGATGATGAGGATGAAGACGGAGGAGAAGCAGCACCCCTGCCAGTACGTGATGCACAAGATGGCCGTGCTGTATGCCAATCACTGATTTACGAATACTTCTGAACCACAGGGACGTTGATGGATATGTGTCAGTGCTACACTGAGCACTGGGTCCATGTGGAGATGCACACAGGGTATGTGGGGAGTTGGGCACTGTGCACTGTCATGAATAAAATGAATACACACGAAATGAACAATGTCCAGGCATTAAATGATTTTTTGCACAACGAGTGTATTAATGTAAACTACAGAAAAGTGTGTTTCCCCTGCCCCCCAAAACACCAGAACACCCAATACCCCCAATGAACTGCCCGTACCCCCCAATGAACTCCCCATACCCCCAATGAACACCCCATACCCCCCAATGAACACCCCCTTATACACCTATACACCACCGACACCATCTCCCCCACTCCCATTGTTGACACACACTATTTTCGTGCTTTCTTCGTGTCCGGAGGCAGCATTTTGGACTGCCTCGCACTCCGCCTTGTCAGTCACACAGGGCTGGAGGGTGCAGAGGATGCAGGTGTGGAGGATGGGGGTGTGGTGGGTGGGGTGGATGCCGTAGTGATTGGCACGGCTGCCGCCGGTTATTGCTGCTGCATTTGTTGTTGCAGTATTGCGGTCAGGACCTGCGGGACGGCCCCCAGACTGTCACGCATCATCACCAGGCATTTATAGTGGCAGTGTTCCTTGCAATGGCCTGCGCTATCTCTTGCCTTGTGTCCTCTCCCTCCGCCACATATTGTCGAACATGTTCCAGCATGGAGTCATGTCTTGCCTCCACACTTGATAGCCGTGCCTCAAAGTCAGTGGGAGCAGCAGAGGTTGAGGGTGCTGTGAACAGGCGTGCATTTGCAGGGCTGGCCTCGGGGGTGGTGCTGAGGTCTGAACTGTGGAGTGCAGGATCCGCAATGGTGCTGGAGGCTGTGGCCTGAGTGTGGGGTTGGGGGGTGGCCAGGGGGCTTGGGGTGTGTGGACATGCCACATGGATTAGGCCTTCGTCCACATACTCCTCCGCTCCAATGTCGCTCAGTGGGGCTGTGGCTGCTGCCTCGTCCATGGAACTTGTTTCAGCAGAATGGGTGCCACTGGCCTCCCCTTCCGCTGGTGTTGCCAGCTCTATGGTTCCGGTCTCATCCATAGCTGTGGGGCCCTCATGTGCCGGCATCGCCTGTGCACTCGCCCTGGCTTGTAGTGTGGGCTGCGAGGCTGCCCCGGAGGTGATTTTGCCAGTGGCAGTTGTTTTGGCCCGGGACGTGGATGCCCTTGTGGCTGGATCTTCACTGCCATCGTCTCCATCGGTGCCTGTGGGGTATGAGAGATGCAGGGCATGAGTGATGGTGTTACATGCAAGATGCATTATATGGTGCTGTGGATATTTTCATTTATCATGCATTCATATCTTACAGGTGTGTCACACAGGGTAGTATGAATGGGGGCATTTTGGCATTTGCCGTGACGTCTCAATTCAGGAATGCTGCATGGCAGGTGGCATGTCGTTGTATTGGGGTTTTTGTTATGTATGACATGGGAATGGTCCCTGTGTGTTGGCTGTCTGTTGGTAATGGGATTGGCACTCAGCATGCATTTCAGTGTGGCAGGGTTTGGGCCTCCATCTGGACATGGATATGTTGATGTGTGTGTGTTGGGACATGCATTGCCCTGCCTAGGCTCTATTCTAGATCACTTGTGCTACGTCATGGGTTGCCCTACTGGGGTCTGCAGGGTCACTCACCTCCATCTCCAGATGTTGTGGCACCCATTTCCATCTCCCCGAAGCCCTCGATAGACTCTATCTGGATGAAAGTGCTACATGTCTCCGCCCAGCGCATTAGTTTGGTTGGAGGAGTGGGCCTCCCACCTGTGGCCATTGCCTCCCTCCGATTGCTGGCCAGGATGTTGCGGACCCTAAGGCGGAGGTCATCCCATCTTTTCTTGCAGTCTTTGACTGTCCGAGGAGTGGTGCCGACTGCAGATACCTTGCGGCCTACCTCCTCCCATATCTCCTTCTTCCTCTGCTGCGCCTTCCTTTTGAGGTTATGGGTGTTTATGTCATCAGCATGGGCGGCAAAGGTGTCGGCCAACATCTTAAGTTCCTCATCAGAGAAACGCTTCTTGCCCAGGCGGGGGTTGTATTTTCTGGTTGCCTTAGACATTTTGATTTGAAAGGCCCTGGTCTCTCCTGTGCAACGCTGGTGGTTTGGGAGGAATGCAATGGACTGTGATTTTAGAGATGGCCGCTGGTGCATTTCCCGTTCCGACGCAATGATGTTACTTCCAGGTCCGGTATTACGAGCCCAGTATTAGCATGATGTTATTACCGGGTCGGTGTTAAGGGGTGCCTCCAAGGCGCAGGCGGTATTGGCGAGTCCCGTGATGGTACTATCGGGGGGTTGGAGGGCCTTTAGCGGCATGGCGGTTTGCGCATGCTTGTGTACTCGTAATCAGCCGCTATTAGCAGCGTCATACGAGCACGGACCCCCTAGTTCCTCCATGCCGGTAATGACCCCGTTATTTGCGCACGTATCGTAATGAGGCCCATAGACGTGTTATTTCCTGTCATATTAACGTCCGATTTATGGAAACAGATCAAAACCACAGACGATACCACTGCATTTGGCTACCCATGGGTCGACCATGTGCAGGCTGACACGGGAAGAGAGGCAGGTGAAAAACCTCTGCAATGCATAATAACCATATTGTAAACAAACTTAAGTCATTGGTGCCGGAGAAAAGGATAATTTGGGATACACTGACTGCCTGTATGCAAGGGAAAACAGAGAGGGACACAGAATACTTTAATAGATTCAAGCAAGTCTTTTCGGATTATAGCGGCCAGGATTTGAATACTGAACCAGGGAAAAGATTGTTTGTTGATAAATTTGTAAGTGGACATTCAGTCTCAAATCACTGCCTCTGAAAGTGCCTGGTAAACTAAGACACCATCCAAAATCCTACGTATGACCCAGCATTATGAGAATAGCGTGAATAGTGAGAAGGAAAACATTGAAAAGAAAAAAAGTTGATTTAAAGACTAGGGTGCTTTTGCAGCAAATTGTAAGGGGATCGAGATGAGGGTATACCCAACCCAGAGGACAGTTTACCCCGCACACAGGAACAGTGAATGTGAACCAGTGTGTCTATTGTAAACAAGAAGGCCATTGGAGGGCACAGTGTCTGATACTCCAACAGAAGGCAACTGAAATGTCAGGTAGAAGGCCGAGAGCACGGAGCAACGGCATGCAGGGGCCAAACAGAAGTCAGTTCTCCCAGAACCATCAGTGTGACAATAATACATGAAATCAAGATGGGGAACAAAATGCTCAGGGTGCGAACATTTTTTACAACACTTCCCGCACTTATTTTTCTGAGGATTACGTAGCCGTTGATATATTATTTCACTAAGACATCCCAAAGCAGGACCTGCAACCCACGCCTATCACCGTATTTCAGAAAGGACCCTCTTTAAAAATGAAAGTATGGGATAGGGCGCACACTTTTCTAGTGGACACAGGAGCTGAAAAATGCTCCATTGATCATTCAACGGTTCCAGATATCCCCCGTCAGGGCAACAAAATGTATCAGTAGGGTTTTCTGGCACTCCATTGGTAAGCCCGGTCTCTCAACCAGAGCCCATTTCTCTAGGACCTTTTACTGACTCGGTGTCCAGTCAACTGGTCGAAAAAAAACTGGTCGACTGCAATTTGGTCGACGCAATTTGGTCGAAAACCAAATGGTCGAATTTTTTTTTTATTTATATATTTATTTTTCGGGTTTTCGTTTAGTGAAAAAAGGGGTTTTTAGAGAAAAAAAGAGGGTTGGGGGGGGCGGACCCCACAAAAAAATGAAAAAAAAGGGTTAAAATAAAAAAAAAAAAATTCGACCATTTGGTTTTCGATCAAATTGGTTCGACCATTTGTCTGGTCGACCAATTTTTTTCGACCAAATGTCTGGCAACCACTGACTCATGTCCCTTTTTGTGAACAACCAACTGCAGTGAAAATCTGCTGGGGCTGAACTTATTGAAGAAGTTACATGCAGTAATTTACTGCTCTTCAGATGGAGTTTACTTTACAATTCCCCCCAATTGACAATGATGTTGAACCAGTGCGCATAGTTTTAAAAACCGGTGCCACATTGCCTCGTATTCCCCAATATAAAGTTTCAGTTGAAGGAGAGCAAACGCTTAAAAGTATTGTCTCTGACCTCGTACATCAAGATGCCATAGAGGAAATTTCTGGTAGCACATGTAAAAGCCAGATTTTACCTATTTACAAGAAAGGTGACAATGCATTACCTTACCGTTTCAATATTGACTTGAGAGCTATTAATAAGGTTGTTTTGTCCCAGTTTCCAATTGTTCCTGATATCACTACCACTTTAACGATGATCCCTGCCCAGGCTACTCATTTTTCAGTGATCGATTTTAAAAATGCATTTTTTAGCATACCCATACCCATACACCTAGATAGCAGGTATTTGTTTGCCTTTACGTTTGTTTACTTTCACCAGGATGCTGCAGGGCTACACAGAAAGCCCTAGCATTTACAGTAGGGCTCTCAAGGAAAAACTAGGTGCATTAGAATGACCTTCCTCTTGTACGCTAATTCAATACATAGATGACTTGCTTATCACTGCAGATTCAGAGAGCGCTTGTCAGGAATGTACTATATTGTTGTTAAAACATTTGGCTGCCAAAAGACATAAGGCATCTTTGAAAAAGTTCCAGTATTGTCAACAGGAGGTTACCTGCTTAAGTTTCCTCCTGTCGAAGGAGGGTAGGCGCCTTGCACCTGAAAGGGTACAAACTATCTCTGACATGGCAGTACCAAACACTCAGAAAGAGCTTAGAGCTTTTATCGGGATGGCTTCCTATTGCAGGCAATGAATTCCGAAATGTCTCCCTTTTTATTAAGCCATTGTTAGCACTAACGAAGAAAGATGTAGCTCCTCCTCTAGCTTGGGATACAGTATGTCAAGATGCTTTTGATATGCTCAAAACTGCTCTGTGTTCCAAGCCAGTATTGGGCAGACCAAATCACACAAAGGAGTTTGTGTTATTTGTGCATGAAAGAGATAGTTGTGCTTTGGCTGTTAACGCAGAAACATGAGAAAAAGAACAGGCTGTGCAGCTATTTTTCCTCCCTATTGCATGCGCTTTGCCGAAATGTCTCAAGGCAGCGGCTGCCGCCGCCACCTCAGTAAAACAGAGTGAATGAATGGTTTTGGGTCACTCCTGAACAGTGATGGTGCCTCACTCGTTAGATGTACTACTGAATAGAACGCAAACGCAGCATCTCACATCTGCCTGGCTCACTATATACAAGCTCATTCTATTTGCACCCCACATAAAAATGAACAGGTGCAATTCTTTAAATCTGGCCACACTTTTACCTCCTCTAGACGAGGACAGTACCAATGACACCAATCATGATTGTATCTACGTCACAGAGCAAGACACAAAAGGAATAAGTGATTTGATTGACACACCCTTGACATCCCCGGCTGAAGACATATTTTGTGACGGCTCCTGTTTAAACTTCCGGACGACACTTCTGCTGCAACCTATGCAATCACGATTCCCCACAATTCTGCCCAGACAGCAGAAATAATCGCTTTAACTTGAGCTTGTAGATATCCCAGGGGCTCAAAGTGAATATTTATACTAACAGTTAATATGCTTTTGAGGTAGCTCACAACTTTGGGAGACTATGGGCAGAGAGAGGATTTTTAACATCTCATGGCAATAAGATTCAACATGGTCCCTTGATAGTGCAACTATTGTCAGCATTGGCTTTTCCTAAACAACTGGCCATAATTAAAGGCGCTGCACACCATAGAATTTCTAACGATATTAGGGAGGGGAATGCATTTGCAGACAGATGAGACAAACAAACTGCCACTGATAGGCAATCAGGAATGACCTGCCAAGTGGGTCGCTGAGAGTGGTATGATGGAAGAGGGCATTAGCAGCATAAAAGAGATTCAGGTCGAGGCCACAGCCGAAGAAATCAAAGAGTGGGGATCGGGACCAGCCCGTGTAGATGAGGAGGGTTGTTGGGTTGACCATGACAAACAAAGATGGATGTTACCTATTGCCTATGTATAGGCTATAGTGACCATGCCCCGGCACACATAAGCATAAAAGGCACACATAAGCATAAAAGGCATTTGTGTTAGGCAGAATTATATGCAGTACCCTTTGGGAACACCACACACAATTAAGACTACAAGTGACAGTACAAATTCACCTTTGGTACAAGCCTGTACTACACAGTAAAGTGGTAGCGATGGCTGAGCAGCCAGATTTATCGCAAGAGTAAATGAGCAGTATCAATAGTTACACAAAGGACAGCAATTACTATGATTCAAACACACACTGACTCAAGGTTTCCGAGTAAAAGAATATACATTTTTTTACACATCAGTTGTAAAACATTTCACTAAAGTAAAGCAGTTGAAAAATCACACTCTTAATAAGCTACACCACACCCAAAAAATTCTGGACAAGTTAGGCTCAAAATGAAGTGTGAGCAAAATGGCACTCCAGTAATTTAAAAGGGAGGGAAAGACAAAGTTAGGCAGAAATTGAGTAGCACCAACAAGTAAGTAAGCAGGGCAATCTAGAAAAAGGAACTACAGTGAGGAAATCAAATTCAAAAAACGCCTGGCCCCAAGTCAATGGGTAAAAGTCTTTTGCTCAAGATCACACAGTTCAGGGTAGTTCGCGATTAAGTCTTTGCCAAGAGTTCCGGACGAAGTTGGTCGGCAGAAAAGTTAGTTTAAAGAATGGAGAAGGACAAGCCCCCGGATTGGCAAAAGGTTTCACGCACTTTCAACGCAGTTGGACGAAACGAACAACCGGATTTGAACAGTACCTTAAATAGAGAAGAAGGCTGTAGCTGAGGTGGACGTTCCTGGCAGGTCCTGCAGGCTCACGGTTCCTGAAGCGACAGAAGTAGGAAGACTGGAGGGCCCTGCACTGCCCAGGGAAGAAACCAGCAGCAGAGCAAAGCAACGAATGAAAGGTGCGCTCCTTAAAACGCAAGCAGGGTCCGTTCCTTCTGGCTATCCGGCTCACTGTAGCTCTGTACAGCAAATTTGACCAGGAGAAGGAGGCCTTGCTTGGAGTTTGGGTGAACTGGTTGGTCCCACCAGCTCAGGGGAAGAAGATTCCTTGCAGATCTCCTCTCTCGTCGAAGTCTGAAGATTCGGACTTGCAGCAGGGTTTCACCGGGAGGTTCAGTCGTGGTACGGGTCCTCTTCTGTCAGCTCCTCTTCGGTTCTCTCGTTCCAGTGGCGACTCTGCCTTTCCAGCCCCAGAGACTTGCTTTTTATGCAGTTTTCCCCCATTCACACAGCCTGGGTTTCAATCACACAGCAGGGTGGCTGTCCCGCAGGGACAGTCACCACAGCCAACCATTTCAGAGTGCGACATGGGTCTCCAAGGAGACCCTGTGCATGGAGTCCTAAACCCCTCCCTCACATCCTGTCCCCCTCAGACATACAGGCGCCTATGGAGGGCTTCTGTGTAGAAGCCCGTGAAAGGACGGCGGACAAAGGAACCAAACCTGGTTTGGTGCGCATAGTAAAACACAAAAAAGACTTTTACAAAAAGAAATGGTGAATAAACCCAGCCGGAACCGTATAAAAATGCATATGGTCTAGCGGGTTTAAGTTTGAGGCTACCAAGATAGCCTAAAACAATACCAGGGATATTTAAGATAACCGCGGTAGGAAAAATAGGGTAGTTACCATTCCCACCAGACAAATCTTAATGAAAAGGGAAAAAAACAATGTTCCAAGAAAAAAAACAAAAAGGGATAAGTATTAAACCTTTCCAGAACTCTATGTAAGATAGTTTGTACTGGGTCTGTGAGTTTTAAAAGAGACTAATAAAGTCAATGGCAACTTTACATGTTCTGGGAGACAGTAGTCAGTCCCAGAAAATGGAGTCGGATTTGGGAAGGCTAAAAGACAACCCTATGTCACTGCACTGAAGGTGCTGTGTAACACACAGTAGAAAGATGATGCCTATGGAGTAGGTGAGGCTCCACAGTCTATGAACAAAAGAAAAATGTTGAACACACACAGCGAAACACATGTAAGAGTGGGAAAAAAGGCTCACACTCTTACCAGGTGAAAAAAATAAATCCTAGTAATCCAGCAAAGCTGCTAAGGGACTCAGTAGGTAAGGGGAATTTGCCATTCTGGAGAATTCTCCCTAACAATTTGTAAACACTTGGACCCAGTATGGAGGAACTCCAACATACCCAAAATAACGGACAGACTGGTCAAACACTGCATGATCTGTTTACAGCATAACATTGGGAAAGTAACACCAGCACCTAAGGCCAGCATTGGTTCCCCTTCTATGCAATTCGAAGTAATAAACTTTGATTTCATTGAGATGAGAAAGATGTCAGAATTTTAAATATGTTCTAGTGGTAGTCTGTGCATTCAGCAAACAGGTTGAAGGTTTACCTCTGAAAGATAACACTGCAATGACAACAGCAAAAGTGATGCTAAAAGGGTACTTTGCCCATTTTGGTTTACCAAGGATAATATGGTGAGATAATGGTCCCCATTTTATAGCATCAGTCACCCAGCATGTGTGTGAGGGATTACAGATAAGAAAGAAATTTAATTCAGCGAACCATCGCCAAGTGGTGGGATTAGTAGAGAGACACAACAGCACCCTGAAAACTAAGATAGCAAAGATTTGGGCACACAGCCATCTGAAATGGCCTGATGCCCTACCCTTAGCGTTAATGTCAATGAGAATGACAGCCCAAGCAAAAATGAGATTGTGATGAGGAGACCTGGTAATGTCTGGAATGTACCTAGGACAAAGAAATGTTCTGAGATTGAGTATCCATTATTGGTAGACTATTGTAACCAGTTGACTCATAACATGCGTTTGATTCACCAACAGGTGCGAGAAGCTTTGCCTGATCGAAACTTACGTCCTGGCCACACCATTCAGCCTGGCGACTACATTCTGGTAAAAGACTTCCAGCAGAAATCCAGCCTTGAACCTCGCTGGAAAGGGCCGCTCCAGGTCCTATTGGCCACCCAGACTGCTGTGCGTGTCCACAGAAAGAAACACTGGATCCGTGCAGCACATCTGAAAAGAGTACCTTTCCCTTTGCCCTTTGACAGATGGGTAAAGCATGGGGTAGCTGACTGAGAACACAAAACGTTCCTCAGAATGTACTTTTCAGTGACAGAGAATACACTAAACCAAATTTTAAGCAGTCAGACGTTTCACCTTTGCCAGCCACTGACACACTGTTTGAGGATCACTCCGGGTCTGGGGTGTCCAGATACAATCTTTGACCACGGAAATAGCCAGGGAAGGATTTTTTGTGAGTAGGAAAGTGAGGTATTTTTGTTTATAAAATACTGCACCCACAGGGAACCAACAATATTCCCTCCATAACCGCAAAAGACGCCTGGAGGTAGAGGGAGGCAGGGAAAAGAAGACTTTAATAAGATAGGCCACATGGTCAGGTGCTACCCACGTATGAATTTATAAAGACTATGGGCCTCATGACGACCCTTGCGGTCCGGAAATAACGGTGGCGGTAAACCCGCCGCCACCGTTGTTTCCGGACCGCCTGATCCCGACCCCTGCAGGCGGGAGGTGATGTTCCCGCCAGGTCTGACCTGGCGGGTTTAACACCGCCCGCCTGCAGGCGGACGAGGAAACACCGGCAGCATTACAAGATGCTGCCGGTGTTTCCATGATCCCGATTCCCATTGAGTCCCATAGGACTCAATGGGAATGGGGATTTACACCATTCCGCCTCCGTGATTCCCGGAAAGCCGGGGTTGTGATGCCCCGGTAATTCCGGGAATCACGGAGGCGGAATGGTAATACGAGTCCGGCGTTAACCAGGCGGTTTTACCGCCTCGGTTAACGCCGGACTCGTAATGAGGCCCTATATCAGTTAGGCTTCTTAACCGACACTGAAAGACTATGGGCCTCATTACGAGTCCGCCGACCCGGACTTAATGCCACCGATAAAACCATACCGGTGTCGTTTCCGTGACCGTGTAATCACGACCCACGGTCCCGGAAAAACTACCACCACTAACAGCCGCCACGGAGTTAAGGGATCTGTAAAATGCATCGGCGCGAAACCACCCAGTTACCGGCAACACGAAACACCATGGGCATCACGAGTACCACAGACATAGAAACACCGCCACAAAAATGGCGGAAAAACCGTGGCCACGGAGGCAATATCGCCGCCACCGTGAACATGACGTTAAACAGTACCAGGTGAGCTGAATCAGGCCACAGGTGCCCCAAATTAGCCCAGCCAGACCCAACAGGTCACTGGGAGGCCACAAAAGGGCCACACCCACACCCAGGCCAACTCCAAACACAACAATGCAGGCAGCAGCTGCAGCTGCATTGGGACTGGGACTATTGAACCTACAGGCAGCAGTGCACATGGTGGCAGTAATGGTGCAGAGGAGGATGAGGCGGAGGCGGAGGAGGCGCAGGCGTCAGTTAGCAAACCCTGCACCGATGCCAAACCCAATTGTGCAGCCGGCACAACCCCGCAGGCAGCCTGCAATCCCCCGCATCAGGGCCTCACCCTGGAACCTGACCCCAGGACAGATCCACACATTATACCGGCTGGACCGTCCAACAATCATGTACATCACCGCCATGACTGAGGACGACATCAGCAGCCACATTGCCATTTCGACCGCAATCCCCCCCTCCTGAAGGTATATGATAGTTTATTTATATAGCGCCTATACACAATGTGTTTCAAAGCGCTTTAAGGCAAGGGAGGGAACAAGGGAAAAAACAATGACATTCTTACAGGCCATGAACAGTAAAGATGTGAAATTAACTATCGTACTGGCCGGACGACATTTCAGATAGTGCAAGAGCTAAAAAATAGATAAGGAAGTGAGGGGGAGAGTGGGAAGGAAATGGAAACAGACAGGCGACTACCGTACTAGGCCTGACGACATTTCTGGTAGAGCCGGAAAAAAAAGCAAGAGGTGAGGGAGAGGGCTGCAGAAAGGTAGGGGAGGAACAAAACAAGAGACTATCATATTAGGTCTGAAGACATTTCAGATAATGCTGGAGGGGGTTGGGGAGGAAAAAACCAGTAAGGGGAGGGAGGAGGAGACAGGCGAGGTTGCTATGATACTAGGTCCAGGGACAATTCTGATAGAGTAAGTGCATAGAAGAAAGTAAGGGGAGGAGATAGGAAAAGGGAGAAAGGAAAGGAGGAGAGAACAGAGAGTTAGCAGTCAAAAGAGTGGAGAAGCAAGAGGGGAGAGTGAATACAATTGCAGAAGTCAGTAGTAACACATAATGTTGCAAGCCAGGATACAAGATGAAGATGGGAACAGCATGATTCAGGGCCACCATGAGTACAAGATGCAAAAGAAGTTCAGCATGAGAGTTCAGAAAGGGTGACGCACCATGAATGAATGAAGTCCATAAAAGTCAAATCCAGCATTGTCCACAAGACGGTGATGGTGAAACCAGAATGTATCAGGACAGACTCCTGGTGGTGTCAGTACTGCATTTTCTAGGCACCGGAACTTATCAGCACACAGTTGGTGAGCTGCATGGGCTCTCACAACCCTGTTTCTCAAAAATACTGGGACAGGTACTGGATGCCCTGCTGCATCATGTGTCGGAACACATCGCCCTACCCCGTACACTTACAGAGGTCATTGCAACCAATTTGGCCTTCCATGCCATTGTAGCCATGCCAAATTGCATAGGTGCATTAGACTGCACCCACATAGAGCTGACAGTACCACGTGCAATGGAGATGGTGTACCGCAATAGGAAACAGTACCACTCACTGAATGTACAGATGGTATGTGATGCCGGACTGGTGATTACAAATTGCTGTGCACGTTTTCCAGGGTCAACAAATGACTCAAGGGTCCTGCGGAATTCCACATTTCCACGCTACATGGAACGCTACGCTGGACAAAGCACATGGCTATTGGGTGAGTACAACTGCCAATGCACAGGCCCTGTGGAAGTGTGTGGCGTGCCCAGGCCTATGACCTGTGTGAGTGGGCTGCTACAACTGCACATGCATCACCCCCTGGCCCATGTAATGTACGGTCAGCATAACCAACAGATCACAAAGCTGCACATGACAGGTTGGCACAGTACACACCCTGCCTAAAGAGACATACAACCAAAGCGACCACAAGGCCATACAAGTTGGTCCATTTAATCCAGCCACCCACACTCAGGACCACTGCCCCCCCCAATGCACATGACGGCTGCACATGAGACATCCTGCAACAGCCAAATCATCACAGCCCATAGATTGACTCCTCCATGTGTCCTCGTCATTGCACAGTGCCATACTTACCAACCACTATTGTGTACAAGGGCAACTTCATATGCACAGCAAGCAATAGGGCAATGTCCAAATGCCACCATCTACAACAATTACCCATGAATGGCAATCACCCGCCCTTCCGACCACTGCTTGGCCCATATGGATGAATGATGACACAATATTGCACTGCATCAGATCAAGAGATGATACCACAAACAGTGACATGTCCCACACATTTCCATCCCATGTAGGTGATGCTGGATATGCACTCATGGCTGATGACGTCTGTACGGAGGCCAAGGAACAGGCATGAGGAGGCGTACAACAGGGCACACATCCGCACACGTGGCATGATTGAGAGGACATTTGGCCTACTGAAGGCCAGGTTCCGCTGCTTGAGCATATCTGGAGGATCACTGCTCTACAACCCAGTGAAGACAGGTAAAATTGTGCTTGTGTGTGCCATGCTGCACAATTTGTGCTTGCGCAGGAACATTCCGCTGCCCCCAGACGCAGAGGATGAAGATGGGGATGGAGATGGGGATGGAGATGGGGATGGGGTGGCTCCACACCCTCCCGGGGGTGCGCAAGATGGCCAAATAGCACGGGATACACTCATTCGCATTTGCTTTTGAAAGTCTGCACATTGACAGCAAAGCATGGATATGACGATGCCGGTGAATAAATGTATTTTGTCTGCTAATGAAATGACAGATGTCCACTCATTATGGTAGTTTTCAAAGGTGTTGTATTATCAATAAACCAGGAAAGAAAGTGCATTGGGTAGGGAAGCGGTACACCCGTGCCCACCCACCACCCAAACGTTCTCACCCCCAACCAGGCCCCAAACAACTAACCCCCTAATTGACTTCCCCCACCACCCAAACGTTCCCACCCCCCTACAACCATGGTGTCCCCAAATGTCATGTTGACTGGCATCCCCACATGCCACTATTTGCGGGGGCACTTATGCGCAGGTGTGTCCTTGCTGGCAGGTCCAGTCAGCCGACTAGAACGCCTCCGTGGGCTGCCAGTGGCAGAGCTGGATGGGGTGGTGCTGGCTGAGGTGACTGTCGGTGTTACTATAGGCAAGCGTCCTTGAAACGCCTGCTGGGCTACCAACATTGACTCGGCAATGCTGGATTGCACACTGTTCCCTTCCCTGACATGGCGTGCCAGGGTGATGATGGTGGCCGCAAATCGTCCAATCGACCTGGAGTGCCGATGCACCGACGTAACATTGCTCTCACGCTGCAGCCTGGACTCCTCCCGCTGATGCATGGCCTCCTCACGCTGCAGCTGGCCTCCTCCAGCTGTCTTTCCACCAGCTGCGTCAGGGAGGCCTGTTGTTGCTCGATGTTCTGCAAGCGTGTACAGAGCTCAGCCATGGAGGGAGTTGGGGAGCGCATGGGGCTGTAAAGTTCTTGGGGGCTGAACTGTAGGCCATGGATGGGTGACAGCTCATCCATGTTGTCCCCCTCACCCTGTTGTACTGCTTCGGCCTGCATCACTCGATGCAGCCTCCTCAGCTGTGCAGATGGGCTGCGAATCATCATCTGGGGCCAGGGTGGGGGCCTGCATGGGGATGGTGGAGTCTGCAGGTATGCCTGATGCAGCCGGTGTGCCTGATGCAGCCGGTGCCTGTGTGCCGGAGCAGCTCGCATCATCCTCCTGGACAGGAGTGCTGCGTTGTGCGCGTGCAGGTGACCGCTGCGTTGCCTCTTGGCCGTCGTCGCTATCACTTGTCACGACTGTGGGGATACAGAGGGCATGCTGTTAGTTGTGTGATGTTACCAAATGTGTCTATCATATGCATCGCACATCACAATCCATGACCACTTGCATTTACACACTTGTGACTATTGATGCACTCAGGTGTGTGTGTCTCTGCTTCCAGTCAGGCACGCACTGTGTGCTTTTCGAGGGGTCATGCTTTGGGGATGTGGTACTCGTCATCTGGCCAGTCAGTGGATCCATTGGGTCACTCCTGCCCTGTTTGGGGGGGGATTGTGGGTGGGTTCATTGGGTCACTCCTGCCCTGTTTGGGGGGGGGGGAGGCATTGTGAGTGGATCCATTGGGTCACTCCCATTCACACTTATGGCTTTGTACTCTGTGCACTTACCAGCATCTGCAGGTGGGCTCACTCCTGCCTCTGCCTCTCCTATGCTGTGGATGCCTTCGAGGTGCATGACACTGCTGCAGCGCTCCTCCCACGATTGCAACTTGAGAGGGGATGCAGGGCCTCCACCAGTGCCCTGTGTTGGCGGTGTGCAGTGATGAGGTTGCGCACCCGGAGCCTGAGGTTGTCCCACCTGTTATGGCGGTCCTTCACAGAGCATGCGGTCACACTGACCGATGTGCACTTGCGTGCTGCCTCCACCCACACCTCTTTGCGGCGTTGCTGAGTAGCGTGCCGCTGATCTGCACTAAAGAGCATTTCCGCATGCTCAACAATGTGCTCCTCCAGTACTGTGAGCTCAGCCTCACTGAAGCGCTGCTTTCACTGTCTGTGTGCTGGGATCATGGATGCCATGTTGGTGTAAAATGAGTTGTCGGTCTCAGGGAGGTGATCTGACCTGTGGTGTCTGAGGATGGCAGTGGATTGTGCTTTATATAATGGCTGCCTCTCTGTTTCTGGTCTTTTTCCCGTGTTCATGGTATTTCCGCTTCCGGTGTTTCAGTGTCGGCGGGGACGGACACAGGTTTTGTGCCGTTTTCTGTGGCGTAAAGTCTGTGTGCGTGGGCGTTTACATGACGGCGGTGACTCCGTTTCCGCCTCGGTGTGTTGCGCGCGACCCCCGTGCCGTAATCGGCCCTTCTTTCTGCAGCCTTGCGGTCGCGGAAACGGAGTCACCGTCGTCACGGAATCACTGCATTACTGCACGGCGGACTCGTAATGAGGCCCTATGTCTCTGTTTGGGGTACGTAGAAGCGAGGAAGGGAGGAATCTTTCATGGATTCACATGCTTAGAATATTCCCCGTCGTCAGACCGGGAACCCTCGGTACACATATATAGTTGTTTCCTATAGGAAAAACTTCCGACACTTGTGTGTCCTATCCACATCTACGTCCTCTCCGGGGCTGTCCACGCATGCCCCATAGGACGTAATGGTATAAAAGCCCCGCCCCCGTGGGTCCCGTCAGATTTCGACCCCTCCAAAGTAGAAAGGGGGGAACCTGTTTATGCACATATCTTGTACATTGCATTTCGGGGAGGCTGGTGGGCGCATGTGAATCCATGAAAGATACCAACGCTGGAGAAATGGAGTTACAGGTAAGAAACTACTCCCTTCTCCAGCATTGGATCTTTCATGGATTCACATGCTTAGAATAGATTGTATAGCAGTATCCTAGAAGAAGGAGGTGAGAATGCAATGCAACATACATCACAAAAACAAACCACTCCCAGTCCAAATATATATATATGCACGTAAGCAGCAACATATTTTCTGATATAAACATATTCATAATACATATATATATATATATATATATATATATATATGTATATATATATATATATATATATTTAAAGCCGACACATCAAGGAAAAAGACCAACATCGGCAAGGTAAAAGACAACAGCTTCACCATATTTGGCTTACCTCATTGAAAAAGATGGCGCAGCACTGCCCTTCCCATCTGTACTTCATCTGCATGCTGCCTTTCCAGGCAGTAATGGCGTGTGAACGTGTGTGGGACTGACCATGCCGCCGCCTGGCAGATGTCTGTCAGAGGAATTCCTGCCCATAGCGCCGCGGAGGAGGCTGTCGATCTCGTGGAATGGGCTCTAGGGTGCCCTTGTAGAGGTCTCCCGGCCTTGGAGTGACTAAAAACGATCGCCGACGTGACCCATCGAGCCAGTCCTTGCTTGGAAATTGCCCTTCCTCTCGTCGACGGACCATATGCGATGAACAGCTGTCTGGTAGTTCTGAGTTCTTGCGTTCTTTGCAGATAAAACTTTAACGCTCTTTTCACATCAAGCGTATGAAGAGCCTTTTCCGCCGTCGACGACGGGGTCGCAAAGAAAGTAGGGAGAGCAATAGTCGAGTGTTTGTGATAGACCGTCGGCACTTTCGGGATGAAAGTAGGATTAGTTGATAGTATCACTTTGTCCTTAAAGAATCTCATATATGGAGGGTCTATGACTAATGCCTGTAATTCCGACACTCTTCTAGCTGACGTAATGGCAATTAAGAAAGCCAGCTTCCACGATAGGAACTGCATGGATGAAGAGGACATTGGTTCGAAAGGAGGCTTCATTAAGGCCGCCAACACCACATTTAGACTCCACGATGGTGGGAACCGCTTCGTAGGGGGAAAAGTTCTAAAGAGACCCCTCATGAAATGTTTCACCAGTCTGTTGCTGAATAACGGTGCAGACTGTCTCCTTCTCGTGAACCTTGAGATGGCCGCCAGGTGCACCTTGATGGATGACGAGGATAGCCCACTCTCTGCTAGGTGAAGAAGATACGGTAAAATTTGTTCAGGAGTTACTTCCAAAGGCTGTATTTCGTGCTGTGCTTGCCACCACATACAGAACCTTCGCCACTTGCATATGTATGACTTGTTAGTGGAAGGAGCCCTAGCCGCCTGTAGAATTCTCCGGCAATCCGACGAGACTTTCAAATTGCCAAATTCTGCAAAGTCAGGAGCCAGGCCGTCCCTGGATAGGAGATTCGGAACTTTCTGGAAAGTTATCGGTTGTTCCAACGACAGATGTAGTAGGTCGGAAAACCACGGTTGTCTCGGCCAATACGGTGCCACTAGAATGACCCGGCATTTGTATCTGCGAATCCACTGTATTGTCCTCCGTATAAGGGGAAACGGAGGGAAGGCGTACAGGAACTTGTCTGTCCACGGAAATGAGAACGCTTCCCCTAGGGATCCTTTCTGAGGCCATCTCCTCGCGAACTGCTCGCATTTCTTGTTTTCTTTCGTTGCGAAGAGATCGACTGAGGGGTGACCCCACCTTTTGAAGATTTTTTGCAGCTGAATGGTGTCCATCTCCCACTCGTGTATCTGAGCCATCCTCCTGCTCAGGGAATCCGCTTGTACGTTCTTCACTCCTGGGAGATGGTGAGCCACTATAGATATGTTGTGTTTCAAAGCCCAATGCCATACCTTTTGAGCCTCCACAGAAAGGGTCCTGGATCTCGTGCCGTCTTGTTTTATCAAGTAGAACATGGTTGTCGTGTTGTCTGTCAGCACTCTCACTCTCGACCCCTTGATATGTGGGAGGAATGATTTCAAGGCCCATCTCACTGCCCTCAGTTCCAGCACATTGATATGTAGGCGTGATTCGGTGGGAGACCATCTGCCCTGGGTTTGGTGGTTGTCCATGTGTGCTCCCCAGCCCGTCAGGGATGCGTCCGTGATGATGGTATTCTGAAATTCTGGTTCTTGTAGAGGAACCCCTCTGTCCAGGTTGTGAACGCTTTTCCACCACTGGAGGGCTCGGATGATACCGTCGTCGTCGACGGTTATCCTGTCTGACCACCGGCCCGTGGCCTGCTTCCATCTGTCCGCTACGAATTCCTGTAGAGGCCTCATGAACAATCGACAGTTGGCTACTAAGTGGATGCAAGAAGCCATGGAACCTAGGATCGCCACATACTTCCTCACTGAAAGTGTGCCATGTAAGCGTAGTTGACTCGTCAGTCGATTGATCTTTGACATTCTGTCTAGGGAAGGTTTCACTATTCCCGACTGGGTTACGAATTGAGCACCCAAGAACTTTAAGTTCTTTGATGGCCTTAGAGAGGACTTTTCGAAGTTCACTGCGAACCCCAGTCGTTGCAGAAGCTGTAAGGTGGTCTGTACGCTGTCGTTGGTCGACGCCGAGGAGGATCCCCTCACAAGCCAGTCGTCGAGGTACGGGTATACATGATGCCCTTTCTTTCGCAGCCAGGCTGCCACGGGTGCCAAACATTTTGTGAACTTTCTTGGGGAGGATTTGAGACCAAACGGGAGCACTGCGAATTGGTAGTGTGTCTGACCTACCATGAACCTCAGAAACTTCCTGTGTTTTTGACACATAGGGATGTGGAAGTACGCTTCCTGTAGATCTGGAGATGCCAAAAAATCTCCCACTTGAACGGACCTGATCACTTCCTGCAGCGTGAGCATTTTGAATTTCTGGCTCTGTAAGGTCTTGTTGAGGTCGCATAGGTCGAGAATGGGACGCCATTTTCCGTTCGGCTTTTTTACCACAAAACACTGTGAGTATACCCCTTGGCCTTTCTGCGATGCAGGGACTAACTCTATAGCACCTTTTTGTAACATAAGTGCTACTTCCTGCAGCAAATTGTCCAGATGTGGTTGGGGTAGGGGTATCGGTGGACACTTTGGAGGTTTGCATTTGAATAGTAGAGAATGTCCGTACCTCACTGTGTCCAATACCCACTGATCTGTTGTGATGTTTTCCCATTCTTTGACGCAGCTTGACACTCTTCCTCCCAGAACGGTGCGCTTCCTGTCATTGCTGGTCTTTCTGTTTGCTCGTCGACGACGAATAGGTCGGTCGTCTCTTGGATGACTGGAAGTTTCTGCGCCGGCTTGAGTTTTGAGAGGCGCGTCTATATCCTTGGGAAGGGTATGCCGATCTGCCAAAGGATCTATCCCTGGGTGTAGAAATCTTGAGTTGCCAGACGCCCCTCTAAAGGGACGAAAGGATCGAAAGTGTTTACCACCCTGAAGAGCACCCAACGAACGTGCCGTATCCGAGTCCTCCTTCATGCCCTTCAAGGCCTCGTCCACCTTTTCTCCAAAAAGAAGGTCACCTTCGAAGGGCATGTCCAATACTTTATACTGCACCTCGGGCCTGAAGTTGGTGCACTTAAGCCAAGCCTGGCGTCTTAGAACAACTCTGTTGTTTATCTGCTTAAAGCCCGAATCTGCCAGGTCCACCGCTATGTTAATAGCATGATTCGACGCCTCTTCGCCCTCTCGTACCAGAGACATCGCTGTTCTTCTATGTTCCTCCGGAAAGTGGTCCAGTATAGGGGCTAGTCTGTGCCACATCTCCCTGTCGTACCTGGCCACAATAGCCAGAGAGTTGGCTGCTTTCACAGTTGCAGCACCCACGGAAAGAACCTTCTTACCAAACACGTCTTGGCGCCTTGCCTCATTATCCAGAGGGGTAGAGCACTTGTGTTGGGCCTTCGCTTTCCTCGTCGCCGCTGCCGACACCACTGAATCAGGTGTAGGTTGGGACGAAAGACACTTCGGGGTAGAGTCCGGCACTTTAAATTTCTTTTCAATGCGGCCTTTGACGGCCGGTTCAGAAAACGGGTGACGCATGGTTTGAACACCCTCTTTCCAGACATGATCTAAAATGGGTATTGAGAATATTGAACGTCTATTCTTACCCATATGGTCGAATAGAAAGCATTCCTTTTTCTCCTCCTGCTGGGCCAGGCCAAACTCCTTGCATGCTTTTTCCATCATTGAATGAAAAGCGCCAATATCGTCTGGTGGTGATGGGTGAGTGGGGCTCTTTGGTGTTTCCAGTTCCACATCCGAAACCCAGGATGGATCCCTAGATGGAGACAGGGAGATATCCGATGCTGACCCACGGTCAGATAAAGAGTCCGAAAGCTCACCCTCCTCCTGGACTACTGGAGTCACTGGAACTCCGATCGTTTTGGTTGGACGGTGTGACGGGCCGGGTTCGTCAACGGGGGGAGTCGACGCCACAGGTGGAAGCCTTTCATCCAACGATTTTAGCAGCGAGTGTAAGGAGGACAGGACCTCCCTGGACAGGGCCGATTGAGAGTTTGGAATTTTGGTAAACACCTGAGAGCAGGTTGCTCCTGATGGCGACTTGGCTCGTAGCCCAAGGTCTTCCGGGCCCGCAATCCTGAAACCGTCGTCTTCCTTCGAGGAAATCGACACTGCTTGTTCCTGCAGTAACGTGTCCGGCAACCCCAGATCAAAAACTTCTGGTCTCCAGGCCAGAACTTCGGTCGACGAGGACATCGTCGCCATCGTCATCGGGTTGATGACGGGGGAAACCAACTGCGTCAGAGGCAGTGAGGACACTGACTGGTTCGTCGTCGTCGACGGTGGGCCTGCAGGTGGCTTAGGGGTCCCGCCTTAACGGTGCTCTCCCTGCGTTTATCCGATTCTCTACTTGTGGCAGATCTATGAGGATCGCCCGAGGAGGATTTTGGCCTTTCCTTTCCTTGTTTTTTCGACGATGATGATGAGGTCTTTTTTGAAGATTCTTTTGAAGAGTCCTTGGAAGAGTGGCTTCGTGGAACATCCTTTTCCGCCGGTCGAGTCTTCTTCGCCGGTGGTCGTCGAGGCCACGCTGCGCACGGAGCCCACCTCCGACTGAGGGTATGCTCCCGCCCCGTCATTTAACCACGATACCAGCCGCCGACTCCGATCTTTCAGGGTTTTCTGGGAAAAACCCTTACATATTTCACACTGGTCTGCCGAATGGTGAGGGTGGAGGCAATAAATACAATCTAGATGGCCGTCCCCCTCGTAAACCTTCTTCAATCCGCACGTGGCGCACGGGCGAAAAAGAGGTTTGCCCGACATTCTGGTAAGACCAAAAAAACCTCAGGTGCTCGTTCGGTCAACCCAGCGAGTAATTTCAACGATGGCCTAGAAAGTAGAGACTACGCGAGGAGATCCCACTATCTTTGGAGACGGTTGAAACCTGCGGGACCCGCGGGGGCAGGGCTTTTATACCATTACGTCCTATGCGGCATGCGTGGACGGCCCCGGAGAGGACGTAGATGTGGATAGGACACACAAGTGTCGAAAGTTTTTCCTATAGGAAACGACTATATATGTGTACCGAGGGTTCCCGGTCTGACGACAGGGAATATTCTAAGCAAGTGAATCCATGAAAGATCCAATGCTGGAGAAATGGAATGACTTGCCACTGGAATGACCATGTCCAAAGTATTGTAGTCAACTAGGGATAAATGTGTGATTATAGCTATTGTGGCATGTATTGTACTGATATTAATACATGTTTTATGGTTTCCGGAGAGCTCACACCCCCTTAGCTATTGCCTACGGTCAGCTCCACTATTACGTCTCCTTTTTACGTGCACTCCTACACACTTCGATCCCTTGATCTTGAACACAGAGAGGGATATCTCAATAACACCCTCATAAAAACAATGAATGATACTAAACAAAACCAATTGTTTGCTATGTTACCACTTTCCACAACACTGTGAAAAAAGGGTTAGGCTGTGCATCCTTTAAGGACATGTTCTTTGGTAGATGAAATGACAGTAGCACTGGTTACTTTGATGGGACAAACATAAATACGTTTGATCAGCATGTACTACTACCTTGGAGATGTTCTTTGTTTGCCAACAAGAGCACTAACCAACATTGCCTCTACCAAACACTCAGACAGGAATTGCAGGCCATATCAATCAATTATATCATTTTGAATATCCCCAATAGGGAATAGTGAAGCACCTCGTCCAGCATACACCATTAACAATAATCCTCCCAGAGTACCATTTTGTCTGAGTAACGAAGGTTCTAGGTATGTGGGTACATATGACAAATGTATGTATATTGCAGTTTTGGTGAACGAGACAAGACCCTTGTACATTGGGGGATCCATTTACTTTGTCTGTGGCAAGCAAGCATATCCATGGTTAGCCAAAGATTGGAGAGGAACATGTTACTTAAGGATACTGTTACCGGGGGTGTACTTGACATAAACGGTAGAAATATTGAAACACCGCCCTAGGAGGGATATCGATGACGATACACCTGGCCAAATTTTAGGGGATGTGTCAAAAGCGATAGTTCCCTTTTGGGGCCCGGCGATCAACTCCTGAGATATTAGAAGGTTGGCCCGAGTATTAGAAAAAACAATGTACTAATAAAATACAAATACAAATACAAATTAATGAGACAACTGATATACTATTCAATATGACATTAGAACAGAGAGCTATTTGTCTGGTTGCACTTCAGAATAGGATGGTGTCATGCCTGCGCCATGGCCGCACACATTGGCAACCATCATGGATTATTTGTTATTCATTTATCTTCAGAATACTTTTTGAACAACCCCTATTCACACTTTGGTACTTAATTCCCATTTGCATGACTTTGGTGCCTTCTTATATAACTCAACTAACTAAATGTACCACAATGCACCTTGCTACAGCTATCAATTCCTGGCCATTCCCATTCGTCAGCATTGGGACCACAATCCCCAGAAGCCCTAGGGATCAGTGCTGCTTCCACCATCTCAGGACCAGAGAGGGAGGAGGCAGATTGTATTCAGGTGTGCTGCTCCAGGTGCTGCCAATTAGCCTGCCTCAGTACAGGGCAGGGCGATATTTAAGCAGCTGCCTGCAGGAGCTCAGTCTCTTGCATCAAGAGTCCTCCCAGCCCCTTTTTGCATTTTGTCTCGAATTTGTATGCTGTTTCTGCTGCTGCATTTTCCTGTTTTTGTTCCAGTGCTCTTTCTGGGATTCCTGCCTTGCAGCCTGCCACACCCTGCTGCCTACAGCCCTAGCCTTTTGGGCTCCCTGCCTCACAGCCCTGCTCCGCTGGGCTTCCTGCCTTGCAGCCTGCCACACCCTGCTGCCTACAGCCCTAGCTTTTTGGGCTCCCTGCCTCACAGCCCTGCTCCTCTGGGCTTCCTGTCTTGCAGCCTGCTACACCCTGCTGCCTACAGCTCTAGACTTTTGGGCTCCCTGCCTCACAGCCCTGCTCCTCTGGGCTTCCTGCCTTGCAACCTGTTACACTCCGCTGCCTACAGCTATAGCCTTCCGGGCTCCCTGCCTCGCTGCTCTGCTCCTCTAAGCTCGCTCCTTGCTGCTGTGCTCCGCTGGGCTACCTGCCTTGCAGCCTGCTACTCTCTTCTGCTTTCAGCCCTGACCCTCGGGTCTCTCTGCCTCTACGCTCTGTTCCTTTGGGTTCGCTCCTTGCTGCCCTACTCCTCTGGGCTCTCTGTCTGCCGCCTCCTACAGCTCTCAGTCCTGCTCCTCTGGGCTCTCTGCCTAGCAGCCTACTACAGTCCTCTGCAATCCACTACAGTTTTTATGTACCTTGTACCATTTGGTACTGCAGCCCTGCTTCCTTGTTTGCAGCCCCCCTCTTTCCTGGCTGCTGCTCCCTTGCTCTCTTCCTTGTTTGCAACCCCTTGTTCTTGATCCCTGTCCTTCTCTTCCTTGACTCCTCTGTCCTCCCCTTTAGTTTACCCATTTCTATTGTACTGTTTCTTCCTTGTCCCTGGTTATTTCTGTTCTTGTCTCTCTTGTGTCTTATGTTGATCCTTTGTACAGAGCTTGACTGTTGGTTTCCGGCAGGCAACCTCTGTCCCTTCCCTTGTCGCGTTTTCTGTTTAACAGACACCCACAGCTGTTGTTCCCAGCCATGAGCAGACAGAGTGGGCCTCTGTAATAGTAACCCGTGCAGAAGGCTGGAGTTTCCAAAGGACCGTGGAACACTCTTTTTCCATATCTGCATACACCCCAAGAGGGAATCCAGTTTGTTTGTATCTTTGTATTTCCTGCCCCTTTCTGTTCACAACTACAGTTGCCTACTTTTTTTTCTTGATGAGTTTCCTGCTGTGTGTGTACTTATCTGTCATCTTACATCAACACAGCCACCCAAACCCTACCTGGGGGCCTGTGCCACTCTTGACAGAGTGCCATCCTTGACAGATGGTGCTAGACACCATGTTGGCTGAAAGAGGAGGGGTTTGCAAAATGGTTTGGTCATCTTGCTATGTTTACATAGCAGACTCTCCTTCTACTGTGTTTCAGGCTATTAAAAGGTTACACACATTGGGGTCCGAGATTCATGTCGATGAGGGTAGTTGGGAAATTGGAACCTGGGCTTGGAATCTGTTTACAGCCAGGGATTGGAAAATCTTCTCTGCACTTGCAATACTTGTTTGAATTCTTGTATTCTGCTGCTGCTGCTGCATACAATGTCTACCAGTTATGCGGTCCATGCTGTGTAATTGTTGCTCTAGGGCTCTGGAAAAGCTACAGCCTGAACGCTGTCCCCCTGTTAATGTGACTAATGTACTGATTATGCAGGATATGGAGATCCAGAAATGTATGGCCATTAATATACATGATTAAGATGATGTTTGAACACAATGGGCCTTATTACGACCCAGGCGGTAAGTTACCGCCTGGGCCGTGACTTTACCACCATGGCGTAAACTACGTTTACGCCATGGTGGTTGGCGGATTTACCGCCCCATTCCAACCTTGGCGGGGCGGTAAATCCCCATTTTCCCATTTACCCTTCCCCATTCCCATTTTGCCCCATTGGGCATAATGGGAGTGGGGAAGGCGTTAATTACGCCACCGTAAATTACGGTGGCGTAATTAACTCCATGGTCCCTTAGCGCCATGGATTTTAACACCTGCTACACACAGCCTACTTTGATTGCAAATCCGTCAATTCTGGCAGTAAGCATAACCTGGAAACATAAAATCAACACCAAAGATACAGGAAACACAGCAGTCATTGCCAACACATACTGGAATCCAGCCGCAATCAGTGAGGAAAGTTTCATCACGATGTGTGAACACGTAATCGACGAAGCAATGGCTAAGCTGTCGGTAACATCTTTAATGATATGCAGCGATCTAAATGCGGTCTGTAAGCCTCAGACGAGCACTAGAGCAAAAAACCAGCCCTCAGCAGCTGAACAGCGAGGTAGAGCATGGCTCGATTTAACTCAGTCTCGCGACCTGCATAATCTCGATGCTGCCTTCCCTCATCCTGACAGAATACCCACCTGGGCACGAGCGGATTCGGCCGAAACAATCAATTACATTTTTGTCTCCAAACCACTGCTATGCGCCACCAGCTTTTTTAATGTGCGACGCACAATCGCAAGTGACCACAATCTTCTAGAGACTTGCTGGCTAATCCCAAGTGCAAAGAGTGTTGGAGGCTTGGACATCGAGAACAATGTTCAGGGAACACGGCTCAAATTAAGCACCGCAGCGATCAAAGAGCTAACGCACAGATACAAAGGAGATGGCCAGAGGGAAAAATCTGAAGTAGTAAACTACCAACCACTGCTGGTGGCTTACACATGCCCGAAAACAACTTTGAAGACCACAGGTGTCATTAAAAAACATAATTACAACAAAGATCTTGTCATGAGAAGACGCGAGTACAGAAAAACTACAAGGACCATAAAAAAACACCACCCATCTGTAGAAGGCAACGCCGCCCTTAAAGTTCTGAAATCAGAATACAAAGCCTGGATCCGAGCCCATCGAAGTAAACTCTACCAGATGGATGCAGAAAGTATCACCAAAGCGTTAATAATGAACAGCGCCAGGGATTTTTGGGCCTTACGGAGAGCCATTGAGTCCCCATTGGAAAACACGATTACAAATAACATCACTCAGTTCACCTGGGAAAAACATTTTGCTGAAGTGTTCAAATCTGTCATACCTGAAAACACAGAGGAGGCCCAGTTCAACAACGTAAAATGGATCAATCTCGAAGATAAAGAAGACATCCTGGAGGTGATAAAAAAAATAAAAAACTCACGAGCTCCTGGGCCTGACGGTATCACTAACTTTGAACTAAAAGCGCATCCTGAAGAATGGACTGCCTTAATCAGTGAAATCTTCCATTGCTGTGCAGACTCGAGTTCAGTGCCCAAATCTTGGACCACAGCAACAATAATTCCCATTTAGAAAAAGGGAGACATAAAGGACCCTCTGAATTTTAGGCCAATCGCGCTGCTCGATTCTATAGGAAAAGTCTTTGGATCCCTACGTTTAAGGAAATTCCGAACATGGGCCGCCTCTGCAAATTGCAATGACCACCTGCAATCAGGCTTTAAAAAAAACACTGGAACAGCAGGCAACATTCTATTATTCAGTATACTAAAAAGTAAAGCCCTACAATTTGGTCACTGTCTCTTCGTCGCGTTTGTTGACTTCACCCAGGCCTTCGACCACATCGAGAGACACCGCCTTTGGATGAAACTAAAACACTGGAACTGTCCAGAAGACATATTGGCCCCTATTCAAGCTCTGCACCATAACACCTCGATGAGGGTGCGTTTAAGCCCTGAAGGAGACCTATCTGACAAAATCTCGATCACACGAGGAGTCAAGCAGGGTTGCCCTCTGGCTTCAGCTCTATTCTTAGCCTACATAGGAGACCTTAAAGAAAGCACAACTACCACGTGTGCCTTTCCACCTAAAATTGGAAATACTGTGATCGAACGACTCCTTTATGCTGATGACCTCACACTTTTTGACCAGACTCCAGTAGGCCTGCAGTGGCAACTCAACGCACTCCAACAATACGCAACTGAAAATTTTCTGGAAATCAATAGAGGTACAACCAAGGCCATGATTTTGCAGAAATAGGAAAAGAAAACAGAAAACCTAAGATGGTTTCTTGGAGACGCAAAAATCGAAACTGTACAGAACTGCAAGTACCTGGGGGTACAACATGACAGTACGAAAAGAAAAGCGAAAGCACCCACCATGCAAATAGTACTGTTCAAAAAGATTAAAAAACTAGCCGCCCAGGGCAAGGCAATTGAACGCAAATTTGGGAAATTTTCATTACAACCGACAATCAACTTCTATAAAATGAAAGCGGTGCCTGCTGTAACATATGGCATTGAGGCCTTGCAGACTATTCCAAAGAACATCTGGCCCAAACTAGAAGCCTTCTTCTGGAAATCAGTGCTCAAGCTACCGACCTCCACTTCAGGAGTGGCAATAAGACGTGAGCTGAGCCTCCTGTCTATGGAATGTACGGTGAGCTGTAATACTTTAATGCTCTACAGGGAATGCAGAATGGATGATGGAAATTAAATTTTCAAAATGATCAGGCGTGAGATGGAAGCAGGGAAATCAGTGATGTTAGTAAAATGGCAAAGGAAAACATTGCGCTCCTGGATTCTATCGTCTCGGATGAAGAAGAGCTTATACACAATCCTTGTAGAATCCTGTATAAGCTCAAGGAAGTAGACTGGACAAAGACGACCGAATATGCCGCAAAACAAAAACTCACCTCTCATTTGCCTGGCAATACAAAAAAACAGAACGAGTTGCAAAACTACATAAAGAACTTTCCAAATAAATGAGCATGCAACCTGCTATTAAGAGCACGCTTAAATCTGTTAGCAACGAATGAAATCCTGTACATTAGAGGTTTATCACCAAAAGCTAACTGTCGTTTTTGTCAAGACATCGTGCCCCCACAGCAAGAAAAAATGTGTCACCTCTTGATGGTCTGTGAGGAGACGCGCACAATAAGGCAACGGTACATACTCCACACAGAAAGCGCTGATCCACTGAAGGAAGAAGAAAGGTGGGGCAGGCTAATAGGAGGCGACAGAACCAGTTGGCAAATAGCCACAGTAAAAATACTGGCACATATCGTGACCAATCTGCTAAAAGACAGGTAGTGCCTGGATGCACACAACGTTGCCTATCTACCACAGTCAACAAGTCCAATTGCCACTAATGAATTTAAGCAAGTCAACTTTTGATAAGTTTCGAGATTACACGAAGAGATATTTATTTTTATACTCAAATTGTAAAAATCATATTTTGATTAAACAATGAAATTTTTAAAAAAGAGCCTTAAAGCTTATGTCTAAAGGGAAGCTGAAGAAGCATTGCCATTTGGGGCTACGCCCGCTTAAAAAAAATGCATTCATGTGGGGCCTGAACTCATGGCTTGGTATGAAGGAGAACCAACAAAATATCAGAGGAAAGCTTAGGATTGTTTTTCTAATATGCCAAGGGTACAATTAAGATTTGTGCTCTCCTCAAAGATAGCGATGAACACCTGAAAATCATAAGAAGAGGCCTTATATGCAGCATAAGTACCTGCCCTAACCATAAAGGCAGATGATGCAAGAACTTTTTTCAGCAATGTTTTTATCTTCTTATTAAGGTTAACTATGGGTGAGACATCAACAGAGACCACCGAAGGCTGGACAGCAAGAACAAAATAGTCTATCTTTGAACACTTAGGGCACTGTTGACAAAGTAGTATTTTTCTGAATACAATTCATATACAGTTCCTTCCATTGATGTAGAATGATATTCCTGATACTGGGCAGGGGGGAAGCCCTTGCACAGGGGAAAGGATATACCTGCTATATGCTTCCTGCACAGGGGGAGCTTCCTACCAATCCAGATACTCCCATTGGTGGACTACAAGCCTATCAATGACTTCCCTGTGGAAGTATTTGTCTGAAGTCTCCCAAGCCATCTTCTGTGAATCAACTGGCAGAACAACTAGTTTAGGAGCAGAGTTAGGTAGTGCAGGGACCGGAACCTTAGTTGAATAGGTAATTGGAGTTGAGGACACTCTGAGAAACATATGTCCGAGACTACACTTACTGGTGCCTCCTCTATCCTCTGAAAATACCTGGCAGATAAAATCACCATACCCTGATGAGAGGCAAAACACTGATAGTATAATCTCAGAGGACCATGAGGCCATCGAAAGGAAGGTACTCGCAGAAGATATAAACCTCATGCACGAGAATTGCTCATCCATGTCTCCTTCACCTGTCCCTCCAATTGATGGACCTCAGTTTGTGAGAGGAACTGCTTTGCCTTCTGCTTGATTCAATAACTCATCAGTGCCGGTCTGCCCAAAACACAAACTATCCCCCTGTTATCTCCCTTTCCACCTAATCCCTCATGGTTGGAACCCTCTCTAGCCATAACATGCTATGCATAGGCATCATATTCCTTCCTCGACCTGTGCTGGTTCTTCTTTTCGCCCCCAATGATTGGTTATCTCGTCTCTCTTTTGACGATCCCAAAGGTGCAAGTACAAGCAGCAAAACAGGTCCCTTATCCTACTATTACTCCCTGATCCAACCTCAGCTTTGAGGTCTCAGACTGAAGTGGAGATAATTAAAATGCAGTCTTCTAAGATAAGTGCAGGAGAAGGATGCCAGGGAGAAACACAAGGAATAACTCTGCAAGTCACACTACCTGATAGAGCCAGCTTCTACCTGAGTCTGTTCTGAATGGCGTGCACATTCCCCAGCAGACATGCCTTATAGAAATGTGAAATTTATACCACCTATTGAAATATAAATGTTTCCTGCAAGGGCTACCATGCATTTTTTGTCCAGAGCCACACAATGCCTTAAGTTAGCAAAGCCTTGTTCTCAGATGTGTAAATGGTGTTATAAAGGTCCTGCAATGCCCTGTGGAAATCGGATGATAGCACTAATAATGCACTTTGACTTAAGGAAGCTGAGAAAGTGGGATGCCATTTGGAGGGATGGAAGTTGCAGCAATGTCAGTGAAGAATCAGTGTCTTCAAGAGGCAGCAAAACAAAAAAAGAAGCTGAAAGAAAGCTACATCTTTACCTCAATAGGGGCCAGACAGAATTATCAAGTAATGAAGAGAGATGATTCTGGGCCATCACCTTCAATCTGTGACCTGATGGCTGAAGAACTAGCAAGGAAAAAAGTCTTCTAACTAACTCACACATAAAAAACAAAGTATACTGAAAGGGGCTGTATGTTTAGATGAGACATCCATGATAATGGAGGTCAATGAACTAGATAAACAGGGGTGTGAAAATGAGCACAGATTGAAGAGCAGAAATACATGAAAAGTGCAGTTTAATAAGAGACAATGCTTAGGAGACCAAACCGAGTACTAGACCAATAGACAAGGTGGTTTAAAAAAAGGAGATTTGGATTTACCCAACAAGGCAGGGTGAGCTTTGTCTTCCAGTTGATCCATATACTCGATCTAGAATGTAAAGGTGGATTTTCTCTGCATTCAGAAATGCTGCTGAATAAAAATCTCGGTCCAAGGTAGGGCTAGGGGACCGTTTGTTGAACATCTGTTGAAAGAGGAGTGATGGAACATGGAGTGTGAAGATGCCAGAGTTTGATTTATAGTTGGACCATTGATTTGTAAGGCTACCTTTTATATTATGTTATGTTATGTTATTTTGGTCTTGTACCGCACACAGCTGCCACTTGCGTGGTCTCCTTGCGCTTTGGCGGATATGATAGAAAGGAGGGGTGGGGGAGCTATGTTAGTAAGATTGAGAGGAAAGAACGCAAGAGCTTTGATGTGCTGTTGGTATCTTCAGTTCGGAAACAATTGTCACTGTATGCTGGTTTGTGTTGTTTGGTGGTCATTATGTTGTGCCTGGTGTGCAGTTTGTGTGGTTGCCTTGGTTTCCTGTTGGGTGTAGTTTGTAGTTGATTGTGGTTTGTGAGGATCTTATGTTTTGTTGCGGTAGGGGTATGTAGTATATTGGTCTGTGTTTTAGTGTAAGCAGAGTACTTGAGGGTTGTTAGTGGGTTTGTGGACATTTGTATCACTTTCATCCAATTCTATACATCGGCCGCCCCCAAGAGATATTCAAAATCAACACAATGGAAGCCCTCAAAACGCATCCAAACTCTGTACATTGGCTTCTCTCAACACACATCTAGATTCAATACACTGGTAGCCTTTAATACATCTAGTTTCAGCACATTGGCTGCCCCCAAGAGATCCCAGTTCAATATAATGCAACACATTGGTTACTGTGCCAAATCCCCAGATGGTGTCACTTCCCCTGCAGGGGGAGCCCCTTCCCATGAGGCCATGGAGGTGAGTCCGCTACCCGATAGTCCTCTTTGGGGTGGTAGTCAGAAGGTGGATCTTATTGCCAGGGAAGCCCCCTATGGGATTAGTGACTACCTGGGGAGAACGCAGTATCCCCATAGCCCACCTTACCCTAACCCACCTTCATCGGCAACCCTCTCCAGTAGCATCCCTAATGTTCCTATAGGTTTTTATCATACATCTCCTTCACACCCACACTCCCCAACCCTATTTCCCTCTGATATGCAATATTGCATAACTCATTCTGCAATAAGTACTGGGAAGTGCAATAAGTACTGGGACGAGTAAGAGTAGGGTTGACTGGGTGACATCAGGACTACACACTGCTGTGGCTAGGAAGAGGTGCAGAGCCATGAGGAAACATCCTCAGGACCTTGAGGAACATTCTAGTGTTCTGTGAGATTCTATTCGGCAAGCAGTATTCAAAAGTGAAGAGGGAAAACAGGAAGGAGTCTTCAGCCTCCCCTGGATGGGCCGCTGGGCTGGGGACTGCCCAAACTGTCAGACGGAGGAAGGAGATGCAGCACCGGGAAACCAAGGTTACGTCAGTAACCTCACATAGTCAAACAAGGAAGGATCGACCGGCAGAGAAGCTGAGCAGCACGCCAGGCGAGTGGAACCCTCGAGGTGCACGAGCAAGACTGGATGCACTTGCTGCTGTAAACCAAGGGCTACAGAGTCCCGGTAGCACGCCAGAGCTGACAAGAAGACCATGAGGGCCTGCAATAGAGACGCTGAGACCCCAAAGCCAAGAAGCAGCCACTGGGAGAGAGCCCCAAGTTACTGGGGTAACCGGGAAGGCTGGCAGTGGCAAAGAGAAGCAATGGGGAATCCTAACGTCGAAAAACAAACAAGGAAAGAAAGTGTGGAAATGTAAAGGTTGTTTCCAAAAGATAGAAAGCGTATAGAGCAGGTCTGGGGCTCACACCGACGTGAAGAGGGCATCCAGAGACATCTTCCTTGTGACAGTACCTGGGCGGTTAGTGCAGCAGGTCTGCCACAGTCCTAAGGAAGGGAAATAAGGGTCTGGGACCCACATATGAAATCGAGTTGCATCCAAAGGTATGTTCCTCATGGCAGTACCTGGGAGGTTAGTGCACCATGATTACCAGATTCTCAGAAAAGAGGAACTACAGGTCTGGGACCCATACCTGTTCACCTGAAGTTGGGGCATGCAGAGCAAGACCTGGCAGGATGGTAAACCAGGTTTTTGCCATAGCACTGTGAGAAATTCCCCGTGTTGTATTGAGAACATTGTGGAAGGCCAATAGAGGAGATGCATCCTCTTGGCATTGCGAAACCTGAGAAAGAACCAGAGGAAGGGAATCATACCCTCTGGTGCGCTTTTGAATGTTGTGAAAAGTCAAGAGAAGGGGGGCATTCTCTTGGCAGTACAAGAAGCCAACTTGGAACTTTGTTTTTCCCCAAATTGTAATTTTGCTTTTACATATTTGGAAAGAGACTGCGACCTGGGGAAGGGAGCCATTCCCTACGGAACCAGTTCTCTTACATATGGAATTGTGCCTGTCCAGAAGAGGGGAATCATTGTTCTGGACCAGGACAACAGCAAACCCCTTTAGTTTAGTTGTAAGTGTAAGGGATGGAAATAGGCTTTTGATACAAGATGATGGACTCCTTTTACTTCTTGGACATTCTCACAGAGACATTTTATTTTTGTTGAGGCAGGAAATCCCCTCTTAGACTTAGGGCCAAATTGGGTTTTCTTTAAAAAAAAGCATGCATCTGTTCAGATGCGTAGAAAAGGTGTGCATCTCTTCAGATGCATCAGAAAAGGGTACATTGCATAAGATGTGTCAAAAAAGAGCACGACTAACAAATAAAACACCCAAAAAACCAGTAGCAGCCTCCAAACCGCAGAGAAGGATTGTAAAGGCCTGCAAACTAACCCTCACGCATTGAGAGTCTGGGAATGGCATCCAGCCAAAATGATAGCGGGAAAGATAGCTAGATGAACCATTGTGCCAGGAACTTCACCTAGGAAGAGCTCAATGTCATGGTCCATTTCATGCCGGACCATGAAGAGACACTCCATAGTCGGCATGGACAGACAACCAGCCTTGCACTCAAAAATGCACTTTGACAACAGCTCACAGAAATTGTCAATGCACTTGGAGAAGCGATACACATCCCCAAAGAAGCAAAGAGGCAGTGGAGTAGCATGAAGAGGCCTACGAAGCAAAAAGGTGCAGACCTCTCTGTACATGCCATTGCCAGAGAGGGTGGATCATCAAGCAACGTCACCTTCACACCCATGGAGGAGCAAGTAGCAGGCATGCTAGAGACCATAGCTGTGGAGCAATTTATAACTTAATAGTCTAGATTCTAATCAACAGGCAAACACTAATAATTCAATGCAATAATGCTTAATTTGAGCTGGTGCGAGTATTCAAGGAGGTCTATGAGCTGGGCCTTCTACCCAATAGCATGTGTGAATCCGCGATTGTACCGGACCTTAAGCCCGGGAAGCCACACTACCTATGTGATTCATATAGGCCTTTGTCTGTCAAGATCAGAGGCCTTCTCCCCTTCCTCCTCACCTGAATCTTCTGTGGCGGATTCCTTAGTATTTGACTCCGTCTTCTTACGGTCCTTCCTCCTTATAAGAGTCTTGTCCTTTGGTGTCTTCACTTTCTTTTCGTGTAGATAGGGTCTGGCCCCTCCGGAAGCCACCTTGGCAGAGATGGAACCCTGTCCGCAGGGACCCCCAGGGGGCCAGTCCTAGTTCCAGGGAAAAAGCACAAAGGCAGAAAAAACCCTGTTTCCAGATGGGTTCTATTAGGGAGCTGTGTGTTCCTTTCACAAAGCAATGTAGGTCTGTTTTCAGCAGAAACCTAAGAAAGTCGGATTCCAACGCCGATGGAGAGAGTCTGTAAACTCGGCAGTGACAGTAGGGCTTCCGGAGAGAAGTAGGGGTACCCTTTCAAATCGATAACACAATAGAGGCGAGCAGAGGAAAGAATGGACAGGAATGCCCGTAAATAATAGTGAAAAGATGTAGGAAAAGAGGAAGTATAGAAAGAGTGTGCAAGAAAATACCCAAGCTACAAGCAGAAAAAGGAAAGGAATATGCCTGCAGAGCGCAAGCAAGCTAGCAAACGAGAAATGTAGAGTGAAGAGTAGCCCAAAGTCAGAAAACGCTGAGCAAACTGAATAGAATGCTTTGGCGGAAAACAAGAGGCTGTAGCTCAGGCAAGGCGGAGCCGTTAGAACAGGTGAGGAAAAAAATATACTCAAGGTATAAGTAGCAAGACCTAGGAAACAGGAACCCGGGAGAATACTAAAGGTGAGCACAGAAGGTAGGCACAGGGAAGGCAAAGGCAGCAGCAGAGGAGGAATAGCAGGGAGGAAATTCACGAACGAAGTTCCACACGAACCGGAGCGTAGTGTAACAGATACAACGCATCGGTTTGTGGGAGGAGCCAGAATTTAAAGGCACGGCCACCATGTTGGGTGAGGACTAGAGCGCGCGCAAGTCAACGCTTCCAGCGGTTCTAAAGCTTCCATTCACTGTTCCTGACATTGTCGATGCTCAACCAATACGTTAACATCCTAACCGCACTATTGACTAGCCGAATAAAGTGCGTAATTGGGTCTGTGATACACTATGGCCAGACTGGTTTCGTCGCAAATAGGAGTATGTCAATGAATTTCCATAGGCTCCAGAACATTATTGACAGATCCCAGACACATGACGCTCCCTGCGCGTTAGTTTCCTTGGAAGCCGTTAAGGCTTTTGATTCCGTTTATTGGCAGTGGATCTATGCTGTTTTGGATGGCTTTGGGATTGGCGCTGGGTTCTCTCAGTGGGTTCGACTGATTTATTCGGCACCAGTGACTAGAGTGCTTACTGATAAGCATGTATCCGCGGTCTGGATTATACATAGAGGCACCAGGCAGGGCTGGCCACTGTCGCAAATGTTATACATACTGGCGTTGGAACCGCTCACAGTATTTTTACGCTCTGAGTTTGTGGACGCTGGGATATTGATTGAAGGAACGCGCCACCTGATCTCATTGTATACTGACGACTGCCTCCTATATATGCATGATCCTACACACAACCTCCCACTGGTACTGGAGGTGTTAGAAAACTTTGCAAATCTCACTGGCATTTCTTTTAGTAGAGAAAAGTCTTGTATTTTCCAGCTTGCTGGACTCCGTACTTGTAGTCTGGCAGACCTTCCGACATTGGGGATCCGATTGGAAATCCGGTCATTTAGCTATTTGTGGGTGGGGGTCAACATCTGGCACCGGGCTAACCATATGCACGAGGATAACACAGTGAGGGCTGTACAGAGGATCTCGGCATCTCTGAACTTCTGGAAGCGGTTGCCGCTCTCACTGATGGGGAGGGTCACACTAGTTAAAATGGTGGTGTTGCCTCGTCTGTTATACTTCTTTGCTAATGTTCTATTCCTTGTCCCTCGCTTGTTTTTTAAATCCCTGGATTCCCTTATACATGGATTTCTTTGGGGCGGGAAGAGGCATAGAGTTGCTTTCTCTCCGCTGAGTTTCCAGTATGTGGACAGTGGGGTCCAACTGCCGTAGTTCGAGCTGTAATACCTGGCAGCCCTAGCCCAATACGTACCTAAATGGTTGGCGGACGATGTTGATGCTAGATACTTCGTTTATGTGTGGTGCTTTGAGACCAGTCGTTCTTAAAGAGGCTCTGTGGATTACAGACGGCTGCTTGCCACATAGGACATACATAATGGATCTGGGGAAGATGATTTGGCGTATGATGACAAGGATCCTAGTTTTGAGCTATGCATGCTCCCCAAATATTCCACTGTCTGGGACAGGTGTGACTTGCCCTTGTTTCGGAGATGGGAAGGGCTGGACCTAGCCACTTGGGGGGGACACCTTTATGGACGGGGTGTTTAGGGATTTTGCAGAAGTGGTAGATGACTATGGGATAAGCAAGGGACACTTCTTGGGGTATATGAGACTTACACATTTTGCCAAGGTGAAGTTATGTTATGTTAGTGAAATTTCTTAAGCTCCAGACGGTCGCCCGAAGGCATCTTGGCGCTGTAGAGGAAGACAACTGCCCAAGTCATGAAAGAAAAGGTCGAGCCAGCAGGGATAAACTTAGAAAAGAAGGAACAAGTTACTTACCTGTAACTGTTGGTCTCCAGCATGGGTCTGGCGTGGATTCATATGCTCATGAATATTCCCCGTCGTCAGGCTGGGAATCCTCAGTAAAGAAAAAAAAATCAGTTTCAGTTTCGTTTCTGAACTGTCTTTCTACTAGTAACCAATCACTGGTCTCTGGGTCAAACTGCCCCTAGTCAATGACTGCCCTCTACCTAAGCCCCTCCTCTGGCAGCCATCTTCAGATTTGGTAGCACGTAAAGTGGCAGTAGGACCAAGAGAAGAGCCGCAGAGGGGTAGGCGGGAGGGTTTGCATGTGAATCCATGCCAGACCCATGAGGGAGAACAACAGTTAGAGGTAAGTAAAGTGTTCCTTCTCCAGCATGTGGTCTGGCATAGATTCACATGCTCATGAATATAAGAATACATAGCAGTCCACACATGCACAACCACGGAAGGTGGCAAGGCTCAACATTAAGCATTACAACAAGTCAACATTAAGCATCTCTTACCTTCTCACCAAGCTCACCTTCAAGCGAACAGGTTGCGCAGCACTGCCTGGCTGACTCTGGACTCCTCCCTGGAATCCCAGTCGACGCAGTAAAATCTCGTGAAGGTGTACGTCGACCTCCACGTAGCAGCCCTGCAGATGTCCAGCAGGGCCACACCAGACAGGAACGCCGTGGTAGCAGTGATCGCTCTGGTTGAATGGGCTCTCGGACGGCCAGGCAACGATCGGTTTGCCAACCGGTGACAGTGCATGATGCAGCCGGAGAGCCATCTGGAAATGGGAGCCTTCGAGAGGGCCTTCCCTTGGTTCACAGGTCCAAAGTTCACAAACAGCTGTGATATCTCCCGAAAACTCTTTGTGCGGTCCACATAGAACTTCAGAGCTCTAGCCACATCCAGCGAGTGCAAAGTCCTCTTAGCCAGCGACAAAGGCGGCGGGAAGAAAACAGGTAACACCAAGGGCTCTTTGAGGTGGAAGTCCGACGGCACCTTGGGCATGAAGGAGGGGGTGCATCCTCAGCACCACCCTCGTCTTGTGGAATGTCAGGTATGGAGGTTTACAGGAGAGGGCCTGGATCTCTCCCACTGGTCGTGCGGAGGTGATGGCCACAAGAAACGCTGTCTTCCACGACAGGAACTTCAATGGTGCTGAATGCAGAGGCTCGAATGGCGGCCCCATGAGCCTGGTCAGCACCACGTTGAGCTCCCACGCCGGGGCCGGAGGCTTCACCGGCGGGAACAATCTGAAAAGTCCTTTCATGAACTCCTTCACCAGGCGATGAGACCATAGGGATGACCGCCCCAGAGTTCTGGTGTAGCGAGAGATAGCCGCCAGATGGATCTTGATGGAGGCATGTGCCAGCCCCGCCTTGGCCAGCGATAGCAAATATGCGCAACACCTGAGGGGCCGTAATCCGCAGAGGGTTAATGTTCTGTGCACGGCACCAGACAGAGAACCTCTTCCATTTGTGTCCATAGCACTTCAGAGTCGAGGACGCCCTGGCCTTTACAAGCACCTCTTTGCAGTCCGCCGGGACATCGTATCCACCATAATCTAGTGCTGGAGGAGCCAGGCCTGCAGTTTCAGTGACCCCGGGTCGTGGTGGAGGATGGCGCCTCCTTCCCTGGCGAGAAGATCTGCATCCGTCAGCAGTTTGACTGGGGGGAACGCTGACATGTCCAGAAGGTCCGGGAACCAAATCTGCCTCGGCCACGCAGGTGCGACGAGAATCATTCTGCACCAGGACCGTCTGAGTTGACTGATGAGTCGCAGCAGCAACAGCAACGGCAGGAACGTATACAGGAACAGACCGTCCCAGGGGAATGAGAAGGCATCTCCCATGCTCCCTGGCTGGGGAAACCTGCTGGCGAACCTCCGGCACTTGGCGTTCGTCGCGAATAGGTCGATCTGGGGAATGCCCCATCTTTGGAATAGAAGATCCACTTGATCCTGCCGCAGCTCCCACTCATGGCACGAGCGCAGCTCCCTGCTCAGTGAGTCGGCAATGGTGTTCTTGATTCCTGCCAGATGGAAAGGTACCAGAAACATCCCTTGGATAGGGCTGGGGATCTGGTGCCCCCCTGCTTCCAGATGTAGAACATCGTGGTGGTGTTGTCGGTGAAGACCCTTGCCACCTTGCCCTTGAGGGACGGAAGGAACGACCTGAGGGCTCAGAACACGGCTCGGAGCTCCAGGACATTGATATGTAGTGACCTCTCCTCTGGGAGCCAAAGGCCTCTTGCGTGGAGATCTCCGGTGTGCGCTCCCCAACCCTCCAGGGAGGCGTCTGTCGTCACCGTTTCCTGATGTGCCGGGTCTGGAAGTCCATGCCCGCCGCCAGTTGCGCGCGGGTGCCCCACCACCGGATCGCTTGGCGGAAAGTCTCGCAGAGTGAGATCCTGTCTTCGAAGCTGCCCGCCGCTTGCATCCAACGGGCGTCGAGGAACTCCTGCAGAGGTCGCATCCGCAGCCTGCATAGGCGCACAAGGAATATGCATGAGGACATCATGCCAAGTAGGGACTTGATGGACCTCACCCTGGCCACGTCCATGGTCAACAGCCGTTGCACCTTTCCTAGGATGGCCTTCGTCCTTTCCTCCGACGGCAAAGCCAAATCGCACCACTGTGTCGAGCCTGGCTCCCAGGAACAGGGCGACTTGCGATGGTACCAAGTGGGATTTCGCAAAGTTGATCGAGAATCCCAGATCCGTGAGCAGGTGGACGGTCTTCGCTGTGTGATCGATGGCGAGTTCTCTTTACTTTGCTCGGATGAACCAATCGTCCAGGTAGGGGTTGACATGGATCCCCTGCAGGCGCAGCAGCGCCGCCACTAGTGCTAGGCACTTGGTGAACACTCTGGGCGCTGACTTCAATCCGAAGGGAAGGGCCTAGAAGTGATAGTGTCACCCTTGGACCACAAATCGCAGGAATTTCCGGTGTCCTTTTAGAATGGGGATGTGGAATTAGGCATCCTCCAAGTCCAGCGACGATAGGAAGTCGCCTTCCTCCAGCTGTCCCAGCACGTGCTGGAGGGTGACCATCCAGAACTTCTGGGACTTGATGTACTTGTTTAGACGACTAAGATCGAGGATGGGTCGCCAACTGCCGGTCTTCTTTCGGATGAGAAAGTATCGCGAGTACACTCCGGAGCCCCGGAGCCTCTTTGGGACAAGTTGGATAGCTCTCTTTCTTAGCATCGTCCGTACCTCTAGCAGCAGTTGAGGGACATGGTTTTCCTTCCTGGCAACGGGTGGAATACGGGGATACCTCTTTTGAAATTCCAGGGTGTGCACGCGGGCCAGGGCATCCAGCACCCAACAATAGGTGGAGATGGATTCCCACACGCTGACAAATTTCGCCAGCCGGCCTCCCACCGGGGTGCTCAGGTGAGGGCCCGACGCCACGGCCGGTTCAATCCTGTTTAGTTGCAGCCTTGCCGCCTTGGCCTCCTTGGCGACGACGACGGGATCCTCCTGTCTTGCTACATATTCTGTAGGCCTCCTGAGACGAGGAGCAGGCCGCTTAGCGGTACGACGAGGAACCGCCGCCAAATCCTTTAGAGGCACCTTGCTTGCCTCCGGAGCTCCAAAAGGACGGCCGTCGCTGTTGAAGAACACCCAAGGCCCGAGCCGTCTCGGTGTCCGCCTTGATGGCCTGCAGTGACTCGTCCACTGTCTTGCTAAACAGGTTGTTCCCGTCGAAGGGCATGTCCAGAACCCTGGTCTGCACGTCCTGACGGAAATCGGTGGCCTTGAGCCAACTGTGCCGGCGAAGGCAAACGCTGTTGCCCATCTGACGAAAGCCGGTGTCAGCAATGTCCGTGGTCACCATAATGGCATGGTCCAATGCCACTTTGCCTTCCTATAGGATTTCAAGGGCCTGAGCCCTCTTGTCGTCCGGGAGGAAGTCCAGTAAGGGAGCGATCTTGAATCACAGCTCCCTGTCGTAGCGTGCCATGATCGTGAGGGCGTTGGCCGCTTTAATCGTCGTCACCACCGACGAGTTGACCCGTCGTCCCATGGCGTCCAGCTTCTTCCCTTCGCTGTCCGGCAGGGATGTAGAAGTTGAAGCCGTCGCCCCCGCCGCTTTCTCTGGGGCAGAGCTGGATGAGCTCAGATGCCCTGGCGATCATGGCATGGAAGGAGCCAATTTCGTCAGGGGGGAGACCAGAGGAGGTGGTGAGGGAAGGTCTATTCCGTAGTCACCACCGTTGTCGTCGTCCCCTCGTTGCCGTCTCCGTTCCCGTCTCATCCCTCGGAGGAGGAGATGGGGTGAAGGCTGGAAAGGGGGAGGAGGATGGACTAGTCTCTGCTTGTTAGGCAGGCTCCCCGACGGGCCAGGCACCGCTGGGTTGTAGGTGGTGGGTAAGGGCATCCTTGTCCTTATCTCCGCGCACAGGGCCTGTATAGCCATCAAGATAGCTCCTGAATTGTCGGTCGAGGCGTGGGGTCCTCCGCGGCCCTACCTTCCTCGTCGGCCCCACCGTTGCTCTCCCCGGCGGCCTCGTCGGAATCCTTCCCGTGGGCCCTGGATTCCCCGAACTTCTTGTCCATGATCCTTTGGACGCTCGCCAACTCATCCTCAGAGGTGGTATCCGTGTCCGTTATGGCTACCGTGCCTCCCCCTCTTTCTCCTGCTGGGGTTTCACAGGGGTCTTCTCGATAGGCAGAAAAGAAGATTCCCTCTAAGGTGGCAGGGAAACTCGAGCCCCTGAAGTCGCCTCCACTGGGGAAGCCTCCATAGGTTTCGCCAGGACCGCCACGACTCCCTCAATCGAGGCCTTAGCCGGGTGAATCAGGGCCTTCACGATCTTGGGCGTGCCTGAGGCCTTCACCTTGGGGGGAGGGTCACCACCTTGCTCCCCCACGGCTGTCTCCGTCGGGATCGACCAGGGCTTCTCTCGAAGCTTACCTGGGTTCTCCGACTTCCTCTTCACCGAGCCAGAGTGTTGGCTCGTGATAAATGGCGTCGGGGATAGTGCGCCCTGCCTGGCAGCAGAAGAGCCCTACCGATCGGCGCTCCCAGTGCCTGTGGACTTGCAGTGCTTTGCCTTTTGTTGGGCCCCCGTCGCCAGAGCGCCCTCAAAGGTCTTAGAAGACTGATCAGAAATCTTCTTCTTCTCACCCGCTGCTGGGCTCTTCCCCTCCAGCCAGTTGGCGAGTCGAATACGACGATCCTTCATTGTCCGTTCTGACATTTTCTTACAAAATGCACAGTCGATTTGTCGTCGTGAAGGCAGTCGAGAGTGCTCATCCTCCATAAAGTCTGCATCCAGGGCAGCTCCTGAACAATTTGGATCCAACAGGTGTCATGTTTCCCTTGTCCTGGGCCATGTCCATGCAGGGTAGGCCTCACAGATCTTCTGGAATCCTCCGAGAAGTGGAAAACATGATGAAAAAATGCCCTTGAGGGGTGTAGAAAATTCAAAAAAACGGATCCCCGTTGATCGGAAGTAAAGTCGGTGGAGCTTGAGGCTCGATTGACCGAAAATATAAGAGTAAACTCTTCGAAAAAATGCAAACACAGTAAAAGCTCGAGAGCTGCAGCACGAGGACTCCCAACACTTGAACGTGCTGTAAAAATCTGAAAGCTGTCTTAGAGGAGGGGCTTTGGTAGAGGGCAGTCATTGGCTATGGGCAGTATGACCCAGAGACCATTGATTGTTTACTAGTAGAAAGACAGTTCAGAAACGAAACTGATTTTTTTTTCTTTACTGAGGATTCCCAGCCTGATGACGGGGAATATTCATGAGCATATGAATCCATGCCAGACCCCAGGTTGGAGAAGAGTCTTTATAGCTTTCCTAAAAGCTAGATATCCAGATAGTTTCTTTATAGGGTGTGGCAGCTCGTACCATGCAATGGCAGTAGCCACGGAAAAAGAGCAACCTCCTATCCTTGCACGTTGATATGGTGGCACCACAAGCAGATCAGCGGTAGCAGAGCGGAGCTGGTGGCTAGGAAAATAGCACACTAACTTAGCTTGCAGAAACTATGCTCCCAGATTATGTATCGTCCGGTGCACAATGCATAGGGCCTTGAACTTAATACGTTGATGCACTGGGAGCCAATGCAGGGAGCGCAGGACAGGGTACATGTGTGCTCCAGAGGGGGAGCCAGTTGCTGCTCTTGAAGCTCGGTTTTGCAAGCGTTGTAGTCTCTGAATAAGGCCCCTCGGTTGGGCTAAGTATAAAGAATTACAATAGTCCAACCGTGATAGAATAAGAACAGCTACCACCGGAGGACGAAGATGCCCAGGGATTAAAGGCAGCACTTTTTTAAGAACTTTCAACTGCAGGTGGCCTGTTTGACATACAGTAGCAACCTGACTCTCCATGGAGAGAGAAGCTGATAGTGTTACACCCAGGTTCTTTACCTTCTCTGTGGGGATGGGAAGGTTGCCTAGAGAGGGAGGCTAGAAAGAAGACACCCAAAGTAACGGATCAGGAGGACACCCCACCACCAGAACCTCAGTCTTATCTCCATTCAATTTGGGCCAGTTGTAGTTCATCCACTTACCCACGGCCGTCAGGCATTCCTGCAGGCACGACGCAATCTCAGTCTGATCTAGATCTAAACGAATCAGAATCTGAGTGTCGTCGGCATTCGAATAACATTTGACGCCGACGGAGCGGATGAGACAAACTAATGCCCAAATATAGATGTTGAAAAAAATCGGAGATAGAGAGGAACCCTGCGGCACTCCACAATTAAGGGGGCATGGAGTTCGATAGAAAGGGAGGCACAGAGAGAGTCTGAGTATGATCCGCAGGGCCCATATGGGCCATATGGCTGGAAGAGCCCAAGAGTGATGGGGTGTTGTCCACGTTGTATAGTTTAGATGATGTTTGGAAACCTGTGACACACATCTATCAGAGCCTAATTGCTGGTGCGAGTGTCCGAGTTACATCTATCAGAGGGGCCTGGGAGATAGACTTGGACTGTGTGCCTGAGGACAAACAGTGGGATGCAGCTTTATTGTTTGCAAAGAAGGTTTCTAGGAATGCACGTTTCCACCTACTCCAGTTGTATATCCTTTATAGTACATACATGACTCCACACAAGGATGCAAGTTTCAATAAACAGGTGTCCCCTGGATGACCATGGTGTAAAGGTGAACCTGTGGATTTCCTACACATGTTTTGGTTGTGCCCAAAGGTTCGCTAGTTCTGGCTCCAAATCCAATGCGCACTGGAGGCAGGGGGTAAATGCAGGTACAGGTGGGCCCCTATGGAATGCCTGCTGGGTGTTTATCCACGCCTGGATAAATGTAAGCAAGTAGTTAAAGTTATGGATCTGGCCTGTATTCTTGCTAAACACAGAATTGCTATGTCCTGGAGGGTGTGTGCAGGGCCCTGCAACTCTGTGTGGTGGCGAACTAGGTTGAGGTGGTCCACGGTAATGGTGCAGGCACCTGAAGTGTGTAATGACTGAGCCCACTGCGAACCTAGAGGCTTTGAAAGCTCTCCTCCTAGCCATGTTGCCCCGCTCCAATGATAAACCCCCTTGACTGATCAAAGATATACAAGCACATGTTTTTGGTGTTTTGCACATTGATTCACTAATTAATTTGCCCTGTTTTGTGTACGTGCTGTGCTGAATCATCTCCTACAATGTGCCTATTATTAAGGACTGTGATTATTTTTATTCCTATGTTGACCTACTAATCCCCCAGTTGTCTGGGACTTTTATTGTGTTTGTTTATGTTTATATTGTTTCTATTATGCTCCTTCATAAAATCTCAATAAAAAGATTTTAAAATAAAATAATGTTTAATTCTGTAGCCAACACGTGTTTCGACCCTCCTGGGTCTTTATCAAGGCAGAGGAAAACATATGTTAAAATATATATGTAAATTAAGCACAACACACAAATTGTGTGTCCCAAGTAAAACGTCCCGAATGCCAAAGGTGAATTAGCCAATAGAAATGCATTTTCCATAATTAGACATGTATTCAAAAGAACATAACACAATTATCAGACATTGACGGTAATATATTGATGGTATATATTTGACCCCAATAAAGGGTCAAACAGAAATAAATCATCAGATTCATAAACCCAGTTTTGGGATCCTCATGTTGCGAGAATGAGGGAGAAAACCACGGAAAAGGGAAGGAGCAAAATTAGTTAGGTCTAGTCAGTACGATGGCCCATGTGGGCCCAATGCTCAATGTAACAATGGTAGTCTCGTGGCATGCAGTACTGTGCTTACCAATTATTCTATTGCAATGTCTGATAGGCCGATAAGGTTTCAATTATGGATCTGAAAGGCTTGATGAAGATCGTGTTTAGATGTCTAAATGGAAACAATGGGTAATCACATTACTGATGGAACTGACAAGTGGAATATATGGCCTTGAAAGGTTGAGTATACCTACAGGAGTGTCATAAATAGTAGATGTCCTGGTTAGGTTCTGAGTGCGATTGCTGCAACCTGAATAATTATTTTCTAGAGGATGTCCACTGAGATATGTTTTCCACTAATGGAACGTTAGACCCTTCATCTGTGGATAAAAAGAACAGGATGCCATTTAGAAAGGGTCTTGGAGTTGGGGGGGTGCTGTTGCGCGCAAGAGAAAATGGTCGCTCTCGTGTGAGCTCCGGCATGGACCAAGGCCGTAATGCCGACATAACCGCCTGCGATGACCGGCTCCTGACAGAAACTGTACAGAAGGTGTAGCAACATCGGCGGAACAAACTGGGAAAGTTTGGTGTCTGGCAATTGCAAAATTTCAGAGAAAAATCCGAATTAGTACCCCACGTGCGGAGGGAAGCAGTGCCTGGGGCAGCCGAGGAGCGAGAGGAGGAGCCTGGCGAGCGACAACGCGGATACTCGCTGGCAACGGACAGTGCAACAACCAGCTTGGAAAGGCCGTGGGCGCTCCGCTCCTCGTTGAGCGCCCGCGAGAAGCCCGCCTTCAACCTCCCCCTCCGCCCCGGACACTCGGCGGCCTTCAGACTCCTGCGGCCGCGGCCCGGAAGGGTGTCACGCGTGAAGCGCGCGCGGGAACCGCGGAGCCCCCGGGAGGTGAACTGCAGAAGACCGGGCAAACTCGATCAGATAAGTGGGGCGGTCACAACCGGGGGGACGCACAGTGAGCAGTAAGATTTATGTGTACCTCCAGAACACCGGCGATCCTCCCCTCTTACCCTCCTCCAACAATATCTCCGTGATACGCATGGATCAGATTCGTGGACAACTGCGAATAACAGACACAACTCCCTATAAACACGCAACTCGACCGTGAGGCGAGGTTGGCCATATTGGTGCGGGCTCATGGGATCACTTTATAGGGGGACGGGCGGCACCCTTCCACTCGGCACGCTTTGCCAGAAGTAAATCAGAGTATCACGCCACAGAACCATAGCGCAGAGAAGGGCACATTGCAGCTCGTATCGCAGACGAATTGACCCTGAGGGAACAATGCCAAAGGGATTCGGCCCCAAGAAGAGTAAGGGTTCCATTGATAAGTTCACAAAACCACTGCAGAAAGAACCAGGCGTGACGATGGCGGAGAGCACGATCCCACACGAACAACAGACCCCTCCGGCAACGATGATGGAACCCCAAGCCGTCTTCCTCGCCATGCAACAGGGCTTTTCGGCCCTCAACGACAAACTAGATGGGATAACGGCGAACGTGGCGGCCATCAAAACACAACTGGATAAAACCACTTCACGCATGACCGAGGCCGAGACGAGAATCTCGGCCACGGAAGACATACTTGAAACCCTGAAGACCACGGTCTCAAAGATGGCGATCGATCTAGGGACTGTGAAGTCCAAATGCGAGGATTTAGAAGCGAGGTCAAGACTCAATAATATTCGAATAATTGGAGTTCCAGAAGAAGCGATAAAAGCACCCATGGAAAAGACAGTGGAGGAACTTTTGCGTGCCCTCTTGGATGATCCAGGGTGGTCACCGATGTTCATCATAGAACGGGCCCACATATCCCTTGCCCCAAAGCCAAAGCCAGGAGCCTACCCTAGGCCTATAATTGCCCGAGTGATGAACTACAGGGATAGAGATTTAATTCTGAAAGCGGCAAGAGAAAAGAAAGAATTACGTTGGGAAGCTAATATAATACGCATCTTTCCAGACTTTACCCTTGCGGTACAACAGGAGAGGAAGATGTTTACGGGGGTCAAAAACTGCTACGAGAAAGACAGATTCAGTACGCTATGTTGTACCCAGCGAGACTCAAAATCCACTTCCAAAACAAGATCAACTTCTTTACGTTCCCAGAGGAAGATGCACATTTTGTGGAAACACATATTCCTGCTCCGAATGATCATCCCAGGATAGGGGAGACTTAACGAAATTTGTGATTATGTGAATATGGGCATGTTTCTGCTATGTAATGTACAATTCCCGCAGCTTTAGCCGCCCCCCCCCCTCCGGGGACGTCCTTTACAGGGGGTACATATGGCTGAAATCACAGGATTTGTGTAATTGTGTTGCCCTAACAGGTTACGATATGCGTGTGAGCAACCAAGTTGAACCGGTCTACCGTTTACCAGCCTCAAGATGGCATGGCCATTGGTACACCCCACAGGTCCCCCCCCCCCCGTAGCAGGTGCACAACAGTGATGGGAAGAGAGGGTTGGGATCCTATGAACACAGTTGAAGTTGGGGGAACTGTGAGGGTGGGGGGAGGGAACAAGTTGGGAATGTCGGGTTACGGTTATGTTAAGGATGGTAGTAAAATAAAACGCACACAGGTAGTGAACATGATGACCAACAAGCTCCTAATAGAAACATGCTTTTTTACACACTTCGATAACTGCTTCATAGGTTATGGCTGGAAATAACGATGAAAGTATCAAAGTACTAAGTTGGAATGTCCGAGGCCTGGGGTCCAGAGTCAAGAAGAGAAAAATCCTGGCATATATCAATAGACTGGGCACTAAGATAATTTTCCTACAGGAAACTCATGTGGGACCTCAACAGGGGGGACAATTAATCCCGAATTGGGGAACGCTCCAGTACTTCACAACATACTCTAAACGGGCAAGGGGGATTGCGATTCTAGTACATAAAACCCTCCAGTTTGAATGTATAGAAGCGAAATGTGATCCTGAAGGGAGGTTTGTCCTCCTCCATGGTACACTCTGTAATAAGGAGATAGTTCTCCTAAACATATACGGACCAAATATGGAAGACCCAGAGTTTTTCTCCCAAATTTTCGAGAGATTGGCCACCTACCCCACGGCACAATTGATATGCGGAGGGGACTTTAACACTATCTTAGACGTCCAAACGGACCGCACATCGACACAGGCTAGGGCACTGACCAAAGCAGCGCAGACTATAACTACACATATGAGAGACCTAGGTCTGAAGGACGCCTGGAAAACATTAAATCCTACTAAGAGGGAATATATATATTACTTGACGGTGCACGACATGCACTCCAGAATAGACTTGTGGCTGGTAGATAATGTAATCCTTTCCTGGGTCCTAGCAGCACAGTATTATCCCAGGACATATTCAGATCACTCCCCAATCCAGTTAATATTACGAATTCCAGGCACCGTAGCAGCGCGACCAATGTGGAGATTTAAACCTGCAGCGTTGCATGACTTGGTCTATAGGAACGCTATGGAACAACAAATACAGGAATATTTTGAACTCAATGAAAACTCGGTGCCCAGTCAAGCAATAGTATGGCAAGCAGTTAAGGCCTATATAAGGGGAAGCTCAATATTGACGGAAAATTTAATTCTTAAAGACATCAGGGGTAGACTGAACAGATTGGAATCGCATATAGCATCACTGCAATCACAATATGCACAGGCCCCATCAGCTCACCTCAGTTCCGAAATGAAAGCAAAACTAGATGAATACAATGAGGCAGCAGATCAAGAAATCCGATTTTTTGATAAGCCAGTTGCAGCACGCAGATACGGGGAGGGCGAGAGCCCCGGGAGGTTACTGGCCAGGACAGTGAAGGGAGAGAGGGGACCAACAATCATACCATGCGTGCAAAGGCCAGATGGTTCGGTTACCACTGACCGAGACAAGATTGAAGAAACGTTTTATACATTTTATAAAAATCTCTATTCCCCGCAATCTGATTCCACAGACGAAGAAATTGATCGATGCCTGTCACAAATACCGACAACATTGCTGGCCGATGACACTAGGGAGTCGCTAGAGATGGCAATTACCGAGGCGGAAATGTTAGAGGCGATAAAGGCATTACCCAACGGGAAAGCACCAGGCGCTGACGGACTGGGGGCTGAGTTTTATAAGGAGTTTGGTCCCCTACTGGTCCCCAGATTAATGGCAGTATGGAGTGAAGCCCTACATAAAGGAGAACTCCCCGAAACCACTAGGGAAGCAGTAATTACACTCTTACTCAAGCCGGGGAAACCCCCTGAGGAGTGTGGGTCATATAGACCATTATCATTAATAAACACTGATGCAAAGATTCTGGCAAAAATACTGGCAACTAGACTAACACCTTTGATGCCGTATATGGTCCACGAAGACCAGGCAGGCTTTGTTAGGGGAAGATCCACTGCAACCAATGTTAGAAGGTGCCATAAAATCTTAGCCACTATATCCTCTGAGATCCAGGCCGTGGCTGTTTCCTTAGATATGCATAAGGCCTTCGACACGGTTTCGTGGCCCTTTCTCTTCGGGGTTCTGCGCAACTATGGGTTCGGCCCCAATTTTCTGAAATGGATAAAAATACTGTACACACGCCCACATGCAAAAATAAGAATTAATGGGGTTTTAACAAACAAACTAGAACTGAAGGGGGAACGCGACAAGGATGCCCATTGTCGCCATTATTATTCGCATTAATAATTGAACCTTTGGCGGATATCCTCAGGGCACGGTACAGCTCCGCAGGACTCAGACTAGACGGGGAATTACACATTGTAACTCTATATGCAGATGACATTCTGCTATATCTAAAAAATCCGGATCGAACCTTGGGCAAGGTACTGGCTGTGGTCAAACGGTTTGGGGAACATTCAGGTCTACGTCTTAATCCTAGCAAATCAGAGATATTCCCACTCACAGAAAATACACTGCAACCACACAACTTATATGGCCTGGTCTGGAGCCCTACTCATATACTTTATTTGGGCGCACATATTGCCAGAACAGCACAGCTCTCCCGCACATTGAACTATTGCGTTCTAACTGAGACCCTATGCGTGAAAATAAAACGCTGGAGCGCCCTTCCCATATCATTGATGGGCAGGATAGCACTGATTAAAATGATTATATTACCTAAGCTTTTCTATTTGTTCAGCACTATACCTGTCTGGCCGGGCCACTCTTTATTTACCACACTGACTGGTGCGTGCACCTCGTTTGTGTGGGGAGGACATCCCAGAGTGAGCTGGAAAAAGCTATCTGATACATACTCTAGAGGAGGGTTGATGGTGCCTGACTTGGAGTTGTATTACCTGGCTGCCCAGGCACACCACGCCTCCCATTGGGCGACGCAATTCCTCAACCCTGTGACCTCGATGCTCGTTTCTATAGAGCGCAAAGCGATAACAGCACTCCACAAAATGAGCAGATCTACCCCCAAGCACTATAACACTATAGAACCAGCGAAGGTGACGACCACTGCATGGGCCAAAATAGCCGACATGTTCGAAACCAATAGACTATACCACCCGAGTATGCCACTCTGGGAGACCCACAAACACCCTTCAGTGCAGACAGTCAAATCGCGATGCATTGGGCATCCAAAGGGATCACCCAGTGGGGACAACTCTTCCCCGACCAGAACTTCATCCAGTGGGCGGACATCAGAGAGGTTGTGGGAAACACAGATAGACATAAACAACAGTACACCCAAGTGCGATCGGCCGTACAAGAAACATGCCCCACATTCCCCAGCGAACCAGCGATAAATATAGGTCTCGGCTACATATTCACAGGGGGGACACAAAAAATCTCGGCGGCGGCGTTGTATAAGCTACTACTTCAAACACGCCGAGTAGAGAACACCGCAACTAAGAGTCAATAGGAACAAGACCTGGGACAGCAGTTTGATGATCAGGAATGGGCACAGATTTGTTCGCTCACCAAGCAAATATTGTGTAATTCCAGATACAAGGTAATTCACTACAAAATAGTGCAGAGAACACATTACACCCCAGCAAAACTTAAACAACTATATCCCAACATGTCGGGGTCCTGCCCTAGATGTCAGACAGAGGATGCAAATATTTATCATATGCTATGGTCATGTACAAAGCTAAGGGGTTACTGGGAAGAGATCTGTGCCGCCTTGGATGAGATGGCTGACCAACCACTGGAATGGTCACCCAAGATATGCTTACTGTGAGCAGTTGGGAAAATGAACCCGACTTGGCGTAGACTGTTGAATTTGAGCCTGCTAATAGCCAAAAGGGCAATTTTGATGGAATGGAAGAGTGCACACCCCCCAACAAAGGCAGATTGGGACAAGGACATGGTGTGGACTAATGATACAGAAGAACTCTACATGGACTCGGTACTGCCCCAATCCAGACCAAGGAACATATGGGACAGATATAAACAATACCTGTTGGATAAGGCAGAACGAGACGACTCAAGATCGGAAACTGACTGATGTTGTAAACTGTATTGAAGCAATGTGCAATATATGTAAGCAGTAATGTTACCTGTGTGCAAGAAAAATAAAGTTTAAAAAAAAAAAAAAGTAAGGGTCTTGGAGTTGATTTCAGCAAAACAAGTTGCCCACAAATAGCGCTGTAGTATACCAATCCCCAGGAATTGACATGCAAATACTTAAAATAGCCTTGCATCAATTCCGTTGTGTACAATAGTTATATATAATTAAACAACCATAGCCCCCAACAAAGGGTAGACAAGTCAACAGTTCAACATATGTCCATAAATAATGATTCACACAAAAAGAGAGGGAGGGGGTTTGTAGTAACATTACAACCCAATATGCATATAGCTCATCAATATATATCCAAACAGAGAACATATACGTCATCACTATGTATCAAAACAAAGTAAAAGTACATGTGAAAATAATCAATAAAAAGACAAAAACAAGTAAGAGAGAGAGAAAAACAACAAATATTAATATGCTTGCTTTTGTGTATATATACATGGATAATGCACAAAAGGATGAATGAATGTCCAAGTCATAGCATTTGTGACGATTTTAAAGGAAATACCTTGTTTGTGCAACACTCTTTGCACATCACAAATTAGTCCAGTCAGGTATGAATGCCTGCTGGAGCCATGTCGGGTATGTGTAATACTGGAGTGGAAAACAGAAATTGTAAATGGCTATTAATGCTGTATTCGCACAACTAATCAAAGGTATAGATACTTAATAACGCCCATTCTGGTATGAAGGTAAATAATCATTGATGTTCATACCTCTCTTGCTTCGCAGCTGCGGAATGAAACTATATAATTTGGATCTGTTGTTGCCAGTTCGAAAAATAGAGATTCCAAACATTTGTTGTGATCAAATCAGCAGATTGCACCCCACGGAACAAAGAGTAAAAGGAGAAAAAAGGAAAAGAAAGGCAAGCGCCAATCAGAAAGGCCTCAAATTGCCTATTAGTGAATCATTCATGCTGTGATGTTAATGCCGTAATCTGGCGAGGGTCCAAGGGACCGTGTCGCAATGTGCTTACCTAGGTGGTCTGCTGTAGCCGCACTGGATACTGAACGCGGAATGCCAGCAAAGCGCGCTCGCCTATATATAGATTTGCTTGTTAGCGAGTGCAAACAAAAGACGCGATATGGCAAAAAAAACCGCCATCTTAGGAGGGTAACATGCCGGTCATTCAAGTGCATGTGAGCCCAGTGAGCTTTAGCTAATAAAAGTTAACTTTACAAGGCAAGACAGTTCCGTATTAAATCAAGATAATACAATCCAACCGTGCGATGGTGCAAAATCCTATTTAGTACTATAAGGTTACATGTGCACACTCAGTATGCTATATCTGATTAGCAATTGTTAACAAAGCAAGAGAGGTCCATATTAAATGGAATTGTGCCCAATTGAACGTGGCACGAAATTTAGACTGGTGCATTACATTCTCCCTGTTGCGCAACCATGACTCCAATATGCAGATTGTGCTTTGAAGCAATATATGATTAAAACAATGAGTAAGGACACTGGGCCTGTTATCACCTAATAAACATTCCACAAGAGCCTGCATGTTATGTCTTGTACACGCAACCCTCATCCTGGTTTTCCTGTATGTTGCGTTGATTTCTCATAAGAACACAGCAAACTCGTGGTCTGAATTGAGGCCAGAATAGATTGTTCTGTATTTGCAGATAAGCCTTGCTTCTAATCTACGTAGTTTCAAAGTTAGGTTTCCCCCATGTGGAGGAGACAAGACCTTTGCCAAACCCACAAACGTAATATCTTGTTTGGAGTCCATTTGGTGGAACTTTTGCCAATGACTGGCTAGCGGATATTTTGCATCCTGGCTGGCAATAGTAGAGAGATGCTCCCTAACTTGAATCTTTAAAGGACGGATGGTGCTGCCAATGTATCTCGGGCCGCACACACATATGATACAATATACAACAACAAAAAAATTAGTGTTGCAATTGATAAAGGAATCGATGTGTTGGTCTCACAATTTGCCAAATTCAACTACCGATGTTTCTAAAGCATGTATACACATTTTACAGCCACCACATTTGCGAAATCCTGTGTTTTGGGCAATGTGTAGCCATGCCCACCTCTGTTGAGAGTTATCCATGAATGACGGACATAACATGTTTTAAGGGTAATTCCTTTGCTGAATGTTAAACTGGGGAGTGGGTCTATCCATTTGCTTATATCCTGGTCTAGGTCGAGCAGATGCCAATGCCTTTTGATAATTGTATGCAGTTTATAACTGTCTGAATTATATCTGGTGATTAACCTAATCTTATTGGCTGCAATTCTTTGTTCACCACTTTTCGGCACCAGCAACTCAACTCTCCTCATTTGGTCTAACTTCATTTTCTTTGTTATCCAGGTTCCTACCATCATAGCCTCTTTGTAAATAATGCTATATTTTTACAAAGAAGCTATGATGGTAGGAACCTGGATAATAAAGAAAATGTTTGCTCGTAATGTCCCTGTAGTCAAACAGACCCCTCTAGACCATTAAAGACTGTTTCTACACCGTCCGTTGTGCTGCCTCTTGCCATTACCTTGATTCCAAATTTTGTATCTCTTCTAGCGTCCCGCATGCATTTTCACTTGCCCCGGGCGCGATTTTCAAGGGATTAAATGCCATCACCTCCCCATGACATCACACGTGGTTGCGTGTGACGTCCTCGCGTTCCTGCGGCCATACTTTGGGACACTTCCCAAGGTTCCCAACTCATCTATTGCCAAGGCATTACAGCATTGTTGTGCTAATTCTAATGTCTTTTTACATTGCAAACTTGTTTACTATTTAATTCAATGGCTGTTGTGCCTTAGCTGTAATAAAAACCTGGCATGAGTGTATTGTAATACCTCTACGTTTTAATTAACTGACTTATTTGCAACTACCACTACGTCTAATTGTGTATAATCGATCTCAATCAGTTATGTTCCATCAAAAACGATTAACAAATACTGCATTGCTCAAGGCAGAATTGTTAAATGTATAGTTTTAATCCAATTGCTATACTGTCTATCTTGCAAGAAATACTTGCATAGACATATTCTTTCCTACCCCTTGTACAATATGTTCCTTGCAAGTTGTATCTCATTCCTAAGATCCTCACTCCAATTGGATCCACTCTCCAATCTCCCTATTGGAATAAAAACAATTCAGCTTGTAGTGTAATTCTTTAAACCCATACTCCTACTAGCCGTTTGCTGGGTTATGGCCTATCTCCACTACTCATCGTTCCCAATTTTGGAAATGTATAGTTACTACAGCCCACTTAATCCAAGCGGCTATTAACTCTGTGGGATTCCCATTCATAGATAAAAGCCCATCTTGTGATCCTTATTTAAACCAAATTCAATTGTTCGCATTTTGCAGATTGTCCTGGCCTCCATCTGTCTCACGAGGCGCTCCCTGTTTCCTTCTCTTTTATTCAAAACAACCTTCTTCAAGCCAATACATTTCAAGTCCTGTTTGTTCTGTAGCTGATGCTCTGATTGCCAATGTTGCACTACAGGGAATTTTGGTTCCCGATTCCCAATAGTAGCAAAGTGCTCTCCCACTCTTGTCCTTAGTTCTCAAATTGTACTCCCTATATATATCCTCTTGCATACACATATTATGGCGCAAATCACAAATCTGGATTTGCAGTTTATGTTGTCCTGAATTCAAAAATGTGGTGCCTGTGGAGTCACTAAATTCCTGAGTGCTTGTGTGTGCGTACTTGCACATCGTGCATGTGCCACATTGTTGAAAACCGTTCCGCCCCAGTTGCAGCCATGTCGGTTCTGGTTCTTGTTTAGTAATCAGTAAATATGAGGGGCTTAATCTATCTTTCAGAGTTGGCGCCCTTTTAAAAATTAAAGTTGGCCTACGTTTGAAATGCTTCTTCGTACACCCTCTGGAGCTGCAGGGCTAGGAGGTTAATAAACGTGGAATAAAACTCTATCGGGAACCCGTCACTAGCAGGCGCTGTACCCTTCTTCATATTGTGGATCGCCCACCAAATATCCCCCTCCTCAATTGGGGCCTCCAGTTCTTCTTGTAGATCCTCCCCTAGTTTTGGCAGATGTATTGATTCCATGAGATCTTCCACCTCCACATACCCATTCTCACTTCTGTATAGTTCTCTATAGAATGCTGTAAAGGCTTCATTAATCCTCTACTGAGTACCCACTAACTTCGCCGTTTTGGTCCTGATTTGCGTAATGGCCCGGCTCAGGTTTTTTCTACTAATCAGCCAGGCCAATAACTTCCCTGCCTTATCCCTCTCCCCATGCAATTGCACATCCCGTTTACTGTTATCATAATGTGACAAGTCCGTCGGGGTCTTCTGGTGGAGTTCAAGCTCACGCGTCAACTTTTCCCCTGTCTGGACACCCCCACCGCCTTCCTATCTAGGTCCGCAACCTGGGCTTCCATTTGGCGCTGCGTGTCCAGCAGCCGCTTTTGCATACCTACTGTCATGGATAGGCACCTTCCCTTTTTAGTCGCCTTAAAGGCCTCCCAGAGCGACTCCATTGACTTTACTGATCCCTCATTCAGTTGAAAGTAGGTTTCAATCTCTGTTCGTATTTCACTAAGCAAATCCTCCAATGCCCCTTTCTGTAGTCGCCACAACCGTCGGGGGGGGAGAGGGGAGGGGTCTCTCCGTAGCCCCGAATAATTCAACCACTAAGGGGGAGTAGTACGATAGTGTGCGCCCCAAGTACTCTGGCCTCTGAAAGTGCTGACAATATTCCCTGCCTGTTAGGAGGTAGTCCAGGCGAGAATATGAGCCATGCACGCTCGAGTTGTAGGAGAACCCCTTTTCCTCCCCATGCCTCTCTCTCCATACCTCCACCAAATCAAGTTCCTTCATCACCCCTTGAATTGACAGTGTCATGTGCTTTTTAGAGGGACCCCTGCCCCCGGTACCCTCCAGACATTCATCCAAGTGACAGTTAAAGTCCCCTCCCCAGACAATCATCTCTCCCCTACATGGCCCCATCATACGTAGAATCGACAGTAAATAATCCCTGTCCCCCCGTAGGAAGTACAGGGACTGAGCCAGTACTTCCTACGGGGCACTGCTGAGCTGTGCAAGTCTATTGGGGGAGGCCTGTGGCCCTGGGTTGGTCTAGGGTCTATAAGGGGTAGTCTGGGGCCGCTGCGGGTCCTCCTTCCTCTCTCCCAGTGTTATGGGCAGCTCGCCTGTGGGTCCCTCCCCGCCCTCATGCTCCTTGCTTTGCCATATGTCCAGACACTCTCAGTCTCTCTCGAGTACAATATGTGGGCTCACCGGGCAATTTGGCTAGCTATGGTGTGCCCTTAATGTTTCTGGGGGTGCTTCACCATGAGGACTATCACTGCCCAGTGCTGAGGCACTGTATGGTCTCCCTCCAGTTGGCTGAGAGAGTGACAGTCACAGCTTAGGCGGTCCTTGCCCTATATCCTTATCAGTCTTGGGGCTCTATCTGGCCGTGTCGTTGCTAGTTGCGCAGGTCCCCCGCCGTTTGCTCTGGATTCCGACGGCCTCACTACGCCGGGCATCTGTCTCCGGGACCAGGGGTCCCTTGGGAGCGGGGTCGCGTACTGTCAATCCGGCCCCACAGACGCTGGAATTGCCGCGCCTCGCTGCAGCGCAGGAAGCCGCCTGACGTAGACGCGGCTTCCCCGACATCTCAGGTTCCAGTACCTGCTTGGGTAGCTGCTTTCCTCTTACGCATCAAAGGTCGTGCGGGGCCTCTGCTCCTCCGGAGCTCGCCTCCCCTCGGAATATCTGCACCGGATTCAACCCCTAGATTCAACGTTTCCTCGCCACTAGCCCAAGACACCGCTGTGTTTGGAAATTCGGCGGTCTACCGCAGCTCACCATGGATGTCCGGCAGCCAATTTGGGAGCACTGGCACCGCGTCTTCACCTGCCCTGTCGCTGATGTGTTGGGAGGCTTACCCCACACAGTTAGCCTTCGCAGGAGCGCCATTCACTGGCTCAGGCTCTCCACTGTCAGTGGAATCACTTCTGGGTTATTTTAGCCAGGCAACACGCAGGATTTGATCAGGATAATGTCGGTGGAGCGGGAGCTTTAGGAACCTACATGTCCATAGCACGCTGGCTGGCCATGCCCCCCTGATATGTATATGGTTAAGTGTAAAAAGTCAATTTCCCTTGCATTCCACGTTCCTGAGAATGAAATATGATGTTTAATCTTCCTATGAATGCTTGTAATTCATCGGAATTGACGGTAAATTGAATTCTTAAAGACATCAGGGGTAGACTGAACAGATTGGAATCGCATATAGCATCACTGCAATCACAATATGCACAGGCCCCATCAGCTCACCTCAGTTCCGAAATGAAAGCAAAACTAGATGAATACAATGAGGCAAAAGATCAAGAAATCCGATTTTTTGATAAGCCAGTTGCAGCACGCAGATACGGGGAGGGCGAGAGCCCCGGGAGGTTACTGGCCAGGACAGTGAAGGGAGAGAGGGGACCAACAATCATACCATGCGTGCAAAGGCCAGATGGTTCGGTTACCACTGACCGAGACAAGATTGAAGAAACGTTTTATACATTTTATAAAAATCTCTATTCCCCGCAATCTGATTCCACAGACGAAGAAATTGATCGATGCCTGTCACAAATACCGACAACATTGCTGGCCGATGACACTAGGGAGTCGCTAGAGATGGCAATTACCGAGGCGGAAATGTTAGAGGCGATAAAGGCATTACCCAACGGGAAAGCACCAGGCGCTGACGGACTGGGGGCTGAGTTTTATAAGGAGTTTGGTCCCCTACTGGTCCCCAGATTAATGGCAGTATGGAGTGAAGCCCTACATAAAGGAGAACTCCCCGAAACCACTAGGGAAGCAGTAATTACACTCTTACTCAAGCCGGGGAAACCCCCTGAGGAGTGTGGGTCATATAGACCATTATCATTAATAAACACTGATGCAAAGATTCTGGCAAAAATACTGGCAACTAGACTAACACCTTTGATACCGTATATGGTCCACGAAGACCAGGCAGGCTTTGTTAGGGGAAGATCCACTGCAACCAATGTTAGAAGGTGCCATAAAATCTTAGCCACTATATCCTCTGAGATCCAGGCCGTGGCTGTTTCCTTAGATCTGCATAAGGCCTTCGACACGGTTTCGTGGCCCTTTCTCTTCGGGGTTCTGCGCAACTATGGGTTCGGCCCCAATTTTCTGAAATGGATAAAAATACTGTACACACGCCCACATGCAAAAATAAGAATTAATGGGGTTTTAACAAACAAACTAGAACTGAAGGGGGAACGCGACAAGGATGCCCATTGTCGCCATTATTATTCGCATTAATAATTGAACCTTTGGCGGATATCCTCAGGGCACGGTACAGCTCCGCAGGACTCAGACTAGACGGGGAATTACACATTGTAACTCTATATGCAGATGACATTCTGCTATATCTAAAAAATCCGGATCGAACCTTGGGCAAGGTACTGGCTGTGGTCAAACGGTTTGGGGAACATTCAGGTCTACGTCTTAATCCTAGCAAATCAGAGATATTCCCACTCACAGAAAATACACTGCAACCACACAACTTATATGGCCTGGTCTGGAGCCCTACTCATATACTTTATTTGGGCGCACATATTGCCAGAACAGCACAGCTCTCCCGCACATTGAACTATTGCGTTCTAACTGAGACCCTATGCGTGAAAATAAAACGCTGGAGCCCCCTTCCCATATCATTGATGGGCAGGATAGCACTGATTAAAATGATTATATTACCTAAGCTTTTCTATTTGTTCAGCACTATACCTGTCTGGCCGGGCCGCTCTTTATTTACCACACTGACTGGTGCGTGCACCTCGTTTGTGTGGGGAGGACATCCCAGAGTGAGCTGGAAAAAGCTATCTGATACATACTCTAGAGGAGGGTTGATGGTGCCTGACTTGGAGTTGTATTACCTGGCTGCCCAGGCACACCACGCCTCCCATTGGGCGACGCAATTCCTCAACCCTGTGACCTCGATGCTCGTTTCTATAGAGCGCAAAGCGATAACAGCACTCCACAAAATGAGCAGATCTACCCCCAAGCACTATAACACTATAGAACCAGCGAAGGTGACGACCACTGCATGGGCCAAAATAGCCGACATGTTCGAAACCAATAGACTATACCACCCGAGTATGCCACTCTGGGAGACCCACAAACACCCTTCAGTGCAGACAGTCAAATCGCGATGCATTGGGCATCCAAAGGGATCACCCAGTGGGGACAACTCTTCCCCGACCAGAACTTCATCCAGTGGGCGGACATCAGAGAGGTTGTGGGAAACACAGATAGACATAAACAACAGTACACCCAAGTGCGATCGGCCGTACAAGAAACATGCCCCACATTCCCCAGCGAACCAGCGATAAATATAGGTCTCGGCTACATATTCACAGGGGGGACACAAAAAATCTCGGCGGCGGCGTTGTATAAGCTACTACTTCAAACACGCCGAGTAGAGAACACCGCAACTAAGAGTCAATAGGAACAAGACCTGGGACAGCAGTTTGATGATCAGGAATGGGCACAGATTTGTTCGCTCACCAAGCAAATATTGTGTAATTCCAGATACAAGGTAATTCACTACAAAATAGTGCAGAGAACACATTACACCCCAGCAAAACTTAAACAACTATATCCCAACATGTCGGGGTCCTGCCCTAGATGTCAGACAGAGGATGCAAATATTTATCATATGCTATGGTCATGTACAAAGCTAAGGGGTTACTGGGAAGAGATCTGTGCCGCCTTGGATGAGATGGCTGACCAACCACTGGAATGGTCACCCAAGATATGCTTACTGGGAGCAGTTGGGAAAATGAACCCGACTTGGCGTAGACTGTTGAATTTGAGCCTGCTAATAGCCAAAAGGGCAATTTTGATGAAATGGAAGAGTGCACACCCCCCAACAAAGGCAGATTGGGACAAGGACATGGTGTGGACTAATGATACAGAAGAACTCTACATGGACTCGGTACTGCCCCAATCCAGACCAAGGAACATATGGGACAGATATAAACAATACCTGTTGGATAAGGCAGAACGAGACGACTCAAGATCGGAAACTGACTGATGTTGTAAACTGTATTGAAGCAATGTGCAATATATGTAAGCAGTAATGTTACCTGTTTGCAAGAAAAATAAAGTTTAAAAAAAAAAAAAGTAAGGGTCTTGGAGTTGATTTCAGCAAAACAAGTTGCCCACAAATAGCGCTGTAGTATACCAATCCCCAGGAATTGACATGCAAATACTTAAAATAGCCTTGCATCAATTCCGTTGTGTACAATAGTTATATATAATTAAACAACCATAGCCCCCAACAAAGGGTAGACAAGTCAACAGTTCAACATATGTCCATAAATAATGATTCACACAAAAAGAGAGGGAGGGGGTTTGTAGTAACATTACAACCCAATATGCATATAGCTCATCAATATATATCCAAACAGAGAACATATACGTCATCAATATGTATCAAAACAAAGTAAAAGTACATGTGAAAATAATCAATAAAAAGACAAAAACAAGTAAGAGAGAGAGAAAAACAACAAATATTAATATGCTTGCTTTTGTGTATATATACATGGATAATGCACAAAAGGATGAATGAATGTCCAAGTCATAGCATTTGTGACGATTTTAAAGGAAATACCTTGTTTGTGCAACACTCTTTGCACATCACAAATTAGTCCAGTCAGGTATGAATGCCTGCTGGAGCCATGTCGGGTATGTGTAATACTGGAGTGGAAAACAGAAATTGTAAATGGCTATTAATGCTGTATTCGCACAACTAATCAAAGGTATAGATACTTAATAACGCCCATTCTGGTATGAAGGTAAATAATCATTGATGTTCATACCTCTCTTGCTTCGCAGCTGCGGAATGAAACTATATAATTTGGATCTGTTGTTGCCAGTTCGAAAAATAGAGATTCCAAACATTTGTTGTGATAAAATCAGCAGATTGCACCCCACGGAACAAAGAGTAAAAGGAGAAAAAAGGAAAAGAAAGGCAAGCGCCAATCAGAAAGGCCTCAAATTGCCTATTAGTGAATCATTCATGCTGTGATGTTAATGCCGTAATCTGGCGAGGGTCCAAGGGACCGTGTCGCAATGTGCTTACCTAGGTGGTCTGCTGTAGCCGCACTGGATACTGAACGCGGAATGCCAGCAAAGCGCGCTCGCCTATATATAGATTTGCTTGTTAGCGAGTGCAAACAAAAGACGCGATATGGCAAAAAACACCGCCATCTTAGGAGGGTAACATGCCGGTCATTCAAGTGCATGTGAGCCCAGTGAGCTTTAGCTAATAAAAGTTAACTTTACAAGGCAAGACAGTTCCGTATTAAATCAAGATAATACAATCCAACCGTGCGATGGTGCAAAATCCTATTTAGTACTATAAGGTTACATGTGCACACTCAGTATGCTATATCTGATTAGCAATTGTTAACAAAGCAAGAGAGGTCCATATTAAATGGAATTGTGCCCAATTGAACGTGGCACGAAATTTAGACTGGTGCATTACATTCTCCCTGTTGCGCAACCATGACTCCAATATGCAGATTGTGCTTTGAAGCAATATATGATTAAAACAATGAGTAAGGACACTGGGCCTGTTATCACCTAATAAACATTCCACAAGAGCCTGCATGTTATGTCTTGTACACGCAACCCTCATCCTGGTTTTCCTGTATGTTGCGTTGATTTCTCATAAGAACACAGCAAACTCGTGGTCTGAATTGAGGCCAGAATAGATTGTTCTGTATTTGCAGATAAGCCTTGCTTCTAATCTACGTAGTTTCAAAGTTAGGTTTCCCCCATGTGGAGGAGACAAGACCTTTGCCAAACCCACAAACGTAATATCTTGTTTGGAGTCCATTTGGTGGAACTTTTGCCAATGACTGGCTAGCGGATATTTTGCATCCTGGCTGGCAATAGTAGAGAGATGCTCCCTAACTTGAATCTTTAAAGGACGGATGGTGCTGCCAATGTATCTCTGGCCGCACACACATATGATACAATATACAACAACAAAAAAATTAGTGTTGCAATTGATAAAGGAATCGATGTGGTGGTCTCACAATTTGCCAAATTCAACTACCGATGTTTCTAAAGCATGTATACACATTTTACAGCCACCACATTTGCGAAATCCTGTGTTTTGGGCAATGTGTAGCCATGCCCACCTCTGTTGAGAGTTATCCATGAATGACGGACATAACATGTTTTAAGGGTAATTCCTTTGCTGAATGTTAAACTGGGGAGTGGGTCTATCCATTTGCTTATATCCTGGTCTAGGCCGAGCAGATGCCAATGCCTTTTGATAATTGTATGCAGTTTATAACTGTCTGAATTATATCTGGTGATTAACCTAATCTTATTGGCTGCAATTCTTTGTTCACCACTTTTCGGCACCAGCAACTCAACTCTCCTCATTTGGTCTAACTTCATTTTCTTTGTTATCCAGGTTCCTACCATCATAGCCTCTTTGTAAATAATGCTATATTTTTACAAAGAAGCTATGATGGTAGGAACCTGGATAATAAAGAAAATGTTTGCTCGTAATGTCCCTGTAGTCAAACAGACCCCTCTAGACCATTAAAGACTGTTTCTACACCGTCCGTTGTGCTGCCTCTTGCCATTACCTTGATTCCAAATTTTGTATCTCTTCTAGCGTCCCGCATGCATTTTCACTTGCCCCGGGCGCGATTTTCAAGGGATTAAATGCCATCACCTCCCCATGACATCACACGTGGTTGCGTGTGACGTCCTCGCGTTCCTGCGGCCATACTTTGGGACACTTCCCAAGGTTCCCAACTCATCTATTGCCAAGGCATTACAGCATTGTTGCGCTAATTCTAATGTCTTTTTACATTGCAAACTTGTTTACTATTTAATTCAATGGCTGTTGTGCCTTAGCTGTAATAAAAACCTGGCATGAGTGTATTGTAATACCTCTACGTTTTAATTAACTGACTTATTTGCAACTACCACTACGTCTAATTGTGTATAATCGATCTCAATCAGTTATGTTCCATCAAAAACGATTAACAAATACTGCATTGCTCAAGGCAGAATTGTTAAATGTATAGTTTTAATCCAATTGCTATACTGTCTATCTTGCAAGAAATACTTGCATAGACATATTCTTTCCTACCCCTTGTACAATATGTTCCTTGCAAGTTGTATCTCATTCCTAAGATCCTCACTCCAATTGGATCCACTCTCCAATCTCCCTATTGGAATAAAAACAATTCAGCTTGTAGTGTAATTCTTTAAACCCATACTCCTACTAGCCGTTTGCTGGGTTATGGCCTATCTCCACTACTCATCGTTCCCAATTTTGGAAATGTATAGTTACTACAGCCCACTTAATCCAAGCGGCTATTAACTCTGTGGGATTCCCATTCATAGATAAAAGCCCATCTTGTGATCCTTATTTAAACCAAATTCAATTGTTCGCATTTTGCAGATTGTCCTGGCCTCCATCTGTCTCACGAGGCGCTCCCTGTTTCCTTCTCTTTTATTCAAAACAACCTTCTTCAAGCCAATACATTTCAAGTCCTGTTTGTTCTGTAGCTGATGCTCTGATTGCCAATGTTGCACTACAGGGAATTTTGGTTCCCGATTCCCAATAGTAGCAAAGTGCTCTCCCACTCTTGTCCTTAGTTCTCAAATTGTACTCCCTATATATATCCTCTTGCATACACATATTATGGCGCAAATCACAAATCTGGATTTGCAGTTTATGTTGTCCTGAATTCAAAAATGTGGTGCCTGTGGAGTCACTAAATTCCTGAGTGCTTGTGTGTGCGTACTTGCACATCGTGCATGTGCCACATTGTTGAAAACCGTTCCGCCCCAGTTGCAGCCATGTCGGTTCTGGTTCTTGTTTAGTAATCAGTAAATATGAGGGGCTTAATCTATCTTTCAGAGTTGGCGCCCTTTTAAAAATTAAAGTTGGCCTACGTTTGAAATGCTTCTTCGTACACCCTCTGGAGCTGCAGGGCTAGGAGGTAAATAAACGTGGAATAAAACTCTATCGGGAACCCGTCACTAGCAGGCGCTGTACCCTTCTTCATATTGTGGATCGCCCACCGAATATCCCCCTCCTCAATTGGGGCCTCCAGTTCTTCTTGTAGATCCTCCCCTAGTTTTGGCAGATGTATTGATTCCATGAGATCTTCCACCTCCACATACCCATTCTCACTTCTGTATAGTTCTCTATAGAATGCTGTAAAGGCTTCATTAATCCTCTACTGAGTACCCACTAACTTCGCCGTTTTGGTCCTGATTTGTGTAATGGCCCGGCTCAGGTTTTTTCTACTAATCAGCCAGGCCAATAACTTCCCTGCCTTATCCCTCTCCCCATGCAATTGCACATCCCGTTTACTGTTATCATAATGTGACAAGTCCGTCGGGGTCTTCTGGTGGAGTTCAAGCTCACGCGTCAACTTTTCCCCTGTCTGGGCACCCCCACCGCCTTCCTATCTAGGTCCGCAACCTGGGCTTCCATTTGGCGCTGCGTGTCCAGCAGCCGCTTTTGCATACCTACTGTCATGGATAGGCACCTTCCCTTTTTAGTCGCCTTAAAGGCCTCCCAGAGCGACTCCATTGACTTTACTGATCCCTCATTCAGTTGAAAGTAGGTTTCAATCTCTGTTCGTATTTCACTAAGCAAATCCTCCAATGCCCCTTTCTGTAGTCGCCACAACCGTCGGGGGGGGGAGAGGGGAGGGGTCTCTCCGTAGCCCCGAATAATTCAACCACTAGGGGGGAGTAGTACGATAGTGTGCGCCCCAAGTACTCTGGCCTCTGAAAGTGCTGACAATATTCCCTGCCTGTTAGGAGGTAGTCCAGGCGAGAATATGAGCCATGCACGCTCGAGTTGTAGGAGAACCCCTTTTCCTCCCCATGCCTCTCTCTCCATACCTCCACCAAATCAAGTTCCTTCATCACCCCTTGAATTGACAGTGTCATGTGCTTTTTAGAGGGACCCCTGCCCCCGGTACCCTCCAGACATTCATCCAAGTGACAGTTAAAGTCCCCTCCCCAGACAATCATCTCTCCCCTACATGGCCCCATCATACGTAGAATCGACAGTAAATAATCCCTGTCCCCCCGTAGGAAGTACAGGGACTGAGCCAGTACTTCCTACGGGGCACTGCTGAGCTGTGCAAGTCTATTGGGGGAGGCCTGTGGCCCTGGGTTGGTCTAGGGTCTATAAGGGGTAGTCTGGGGCCGCTGCGGGTCCTCCTTCCTCACTCCCAGTGTTATGGGCAGCTTGCCTGTGGGTCCCTCCCCGCCCTCATGCTCCTTGCTTTGCCATGTGTCCAGACACTCTCAGTCTCTCTCTCGAGTACAATATGTGGGCTCACCGGGCAATTTGGCTAGCTATGGTGTGCCCTTAATGTTTCTGGGGGGGCTTCACCATGAGGACTATCACTGCCCAGTGCTGAGGCACTGTATGGTCTCCCTCCAGTTGGCTGAGAGAGTGACAGTCACAGCTTAGGCGGTCCTTGCCCTATATCCTTATCAGTCTTGGGGCTCTATCTGGCCGTGTCGTTGCTAGTTGCGCAGGTCCCCCGCCGTTTGCTCTGGATTCCGACGGCCTCACTACGCCGGGCATCTGTCTCCGGGACCAGGGGTCCCTTGGGAGCGGGGTCGCGTACTGTCAATCCGGCCCCACAGACGCTGGAATTGCCGCGCCTCGCTGCAGCGCAGGAAGCCGCCTGACGTAGACGCGGCTTCCCCGACATCTCAGGTTCCAGTACCTGCTTGGGTAGCTGCTTTCCTCTTACGCATCAAAGGTCGTGCGGGGCCTCTGCTCCTCCGGAGCTCGCCTCCCCTCGGAATATCTGCACCGGATTCAACCCCTAGATTCAACGTTTCCTCGCCACTAGCCCAAGACACCGCTGTGTTTGGAAATTCGGCGGTCTACCGCAGCTCACCATGGATGTCCGGCAGCCAATTTGGGAGCACTGGCACCGCGTCTTCACCTGCCCTGTCGCTGATGTGTTGGGAGGCTTACCCCATACAGTTTGCCTTCGCAGGAGCGCCATTCACTGGCTCAGGCTCTCCACTGTCAGTGGAATCACTTCTGGGTTATTTTAGCCAGGCAACACGCAGGATTTGATCAGGATAATGTCGGTGGAGCGGGAGCTTTAGGAACCTACATGTCCATAGCACGCTGGCTGGCCACGCCCCCCTGATATGTATATGGTTAAGTGTAAAAAGTCAATTTCCCTTGCATTCCACGTTCCTGAGAATGAAATATGATGTTTAATCTTCCTATGAATGCTTGTAATTCATCTTGGGTTCCTTTCCATATCAGAAAAACATCATCAATTTATCTTGACCACATCGTCACCTTTTCCTCAAATGCCTAATCATTGTAAACATGATTGTTCTCAAACAGTCCCATGAATAAATTTGCGAGTGCTGGGGCATACTTTGTGCCCATGGCAATCCCTTTAACTTGTTGGTAGTAATGTTGTTGAAGATATATTTGCTATGCTCTAATGTAGCTTGCAGCATTTCATTTAGCATTTGTATATGTTGATAAAAAGATGCAGAGATATTCTTAAATGTATATTCTATTGTTTTGATTGCCAGATGGGGCTGTATCGATGTATAGAGTGCCCGAACATCTAATGTTACTAGGAGATAATCTGTTTGACATGTTATGTTCTTGATAATATTCAAAGCACTAGTAGTATCCTTCAGATAGGCTGGTAATTTAGTAACAAATGGGCTAATAATCCTGTCCAAGTATTCTGACATTTTTTCTGTTGCCCATCCTATCCCACTAAGGATGGGTCTTGCCTCTGGTATCAGTTGATATTGTTTATGAATTTTAGGGAGAAAATACATGGTGGGAAGTATTGGTCCCTTTCCAGTTAGGTAAGTCATCTCTGAGTCAGTTACTGAACCTTGTCTGTACCATTTCAAAATATGTTCATCCAGTTCCTCTGTCACTTGCTTCCTAGGGTCTGATTGTAAGATCTTTTAACAATTCAGAGTTTCCAAGTGAGTCATTGCCATCTCTATATAGTTCTGTCTGTTCATGACCACAATGTTCCCCTTTTGTCTGCTTCTTTGATTACAATTGTCCTATCGTGGGCCAAGTTTTTCAAAGCATGAAATTCATTTCTTGATAGTTTATTATCATATTTGTGCTTCTTCAGATTCTGCATTTCAGTTATCTTATTGATATCCGAAACAACCACTCTCTGAAAAATGTCTATCACTTTGTCCACTGGCAATTGTGAAATGAACTTCGATTTAGGTTTACACTTTTCCATATCCAAATTTCAAGGTCTTATCTGTAATTCTTGATATACATGTCTAATATCATAATCTTCAGGTTCTCCAAAGGATCTCAAAGTATATGCTTTAAATAGGTTTATTTGTAATTCTGTCGGGTCATAATAACTAGCTGGTGCAAACGAGAACCCCCTATTCAGCAAAGATGTTTCCACTGATGTTAAATCTCTATCAGATAAGTTTATCACAAGGTTGTTTATTTGTTCCTCTTGTTCATGTCCTTTGTGCTGGCTCTATTAACTCTTTTGTTTAAGTCGCTTTGTGTTTCGCGGTCTGTTGGGCTTCCTGCCCCCCTCCTTCCTCTCCTCCTGAAACCGGTGTTATAACATTTTGGCTCACTGGTAATTGAAAACAAACTTGTTTCATAATTAAGTTTGTACTACCCTTCTTATATTTCTTAATTTGATTCAGGAACTCCTTCCCAGTTGGGACGATAGAAGATCCGGCCTCCTCATTATTGCCACTTGTCGCATCAGGGTCTGATTCAATGTCTGAACTACCCGATGATGAATTCGGGGTACTCCCTCTCGAGGGCGGACGTGATTGTTTGTCACATTTTTCTTGAAATGTGCATGCACGATCTTCACGATAGTCCCTATCGTCTCTGAAGAATTTCTTGATGTTCTGCATTTTCACTTCCTCTTGATAATTTTTAAGAATTTCATACATTTTCTGATCGTTCTTTTCCTTTGTCAGCTACAAGGCCTTGATACCTGCTATTTCCTGCTTTATAATTTCTATTTGTTCTGTTGCTCTACAATTTTCTCCTGTTGTATGTTCCACTAATAGTTTGAGCATTATCTTGGAGCTTCCATTCAAATTTACCTCCCATTTGTCAGCCAGGTGAACATCACTTTCATTGGAAAAATCAGGAAATAGCAAAATTCTCAAACATCTTGGAATTTTGTTGTTCTCGATATGGTTCTTCAGTGAGACCATTTCGCAATACTTATTTATATTTATTTCTTTTTTTCTTATCTTTCCAATTTGAATTTTTCTTGTCGTAGATCCTCCCGATTGGGTTTTGTAGATGTGCGTTCCTCAATACCCCTTGGTATAAAGAGATTAATTATGTCCACTTCTCTTGAAAACAAATATTCAGCCATTCCAAAGTTGGTGCGTCAGCAGGGTGAACGCCGTATATGCAATCAACAACAGGTACAGGTGTATTGGCTATCTCTCGGCACCACTCTGTCCTTCAATGTATCAAGTATGTAATACGAGTCCGTCGCAATTTCTGGGTCCTGGAAGCCACACCTATGCCACCCAAATGACATATTTACACAGAGTTGTGCTCTACAGTTGCGCCAGACATTCAAATAATAAATTCAGACAGCAATTTCAGCTTCAAGCGCTTTAAATTGAAGTCTTGATACTGCATTGGTTGCCATATGTGCTAACGTGTTTTGGCCACGCAGGCCTTTCTCAAAGCTGGGCTCAGTGTTATATATTTTCACTATAGTAAACTAATGAGTTATATTCCACATCATTATATTTGTAACATATAATATTTGATGTTTTACGTGTGTTTGTGTGAACAGAAAGAAAGGGATTGGTTTCAGGTATGATTGGTAAGGGAAGAAAGACAATAGTATCCACCATTAGTTACATAGAGTCTCTACATATCTGACCAATTCATTTAATCAATTCTCCAAAACACTATGCCCATGTAGCTCCTTTAACACTCTCATATATTGCCTATCCAATGCGCCTATTTCACTGAATTATTTCACTCATTGCCCTTTATTCATACACCCTCTATGATTTCACCCTCTGTAACATTACTTTAGCTTGTATAAATAATCCTCATTTCCTAAGTGAAGGTCCAATTGTTTTCAACATAGGCTTTACTACTTACCAGACCCATGCTTATGCCTTCGTTTCCCATGTTTGTTATTTTGTAACAGATGGTTCTGCCAGCATTTAACAGGGATAGATCCCTAGATCCTGGAAAAAAATGTAATTTAATTGTGCATATCTCATTAATTATTTGCAAACTAATGCCCATCTATATATTAGCTCATGTCCTATAGTAATTCTATTTTACTCCCACTCATGTTGTCCTCAATATTATTTATCATAGTAAATATTTCTGCGTTAGGTAAACAGGGAGAGATTGCCCACAGTTTATTTTATTGTTTACTTTTATTCTTAATTTCTCTGTGGTCAAACAGACCCCCCCCCCCAGACCATTATAGCCTGTTTCTACAGCCTCATTTGTCCTGCCTCTTGCCATTACCTTGATTCCAAATGTTGTATCTATTATAGCGTCCGGTGTGCATGTTGGCTTGCAGTGGGCGCCATTTTCTATCACCTCCCAATGACGTCACACGTGGTTGGGTGTGACGTCCCAGGGGCCCTGCGTTCCTGCGGCCATACTTTGGGAAACCTCCCTTGGTTCCCAACTCATCTATTGCCAACGCATTATAGCATTGTGCTAGTTCTAATGTCTTTTTACATCACAAAGTTTTTTACTATTAAATTCAATGGCTGTTGTGCCTTAGCTGTAAGAAAACCTTGCATGAATGTATTGTTATACCTCTGCATTTTTATTAACTGATTTATTTGCAACTATCGCTATGTCTAATTGTGCATTATCGATCTGAGTAAGTTGTGTTCCATCTAAAAGTATTACCAAATACTGCATTGTTCAACACCGAATTGTTAAATGTATAGTTTTAACTTGCTGGCTATATTGTCTATGTTGCAAGAAATACTTGCATAGACATATTCTTTTCTCCTCCTTGCACAATATATTCCTAGCAAGTTGCATCTCATTCCTAAGATCCTCACTCCAATTGGATCCACTCTTCAATCTCCCTATTGGAATAAAAAATGTTCAGCTTGTAGTTTTATTCTTTAACCCCATACCCATACTAGTCATGTACTGAGTTATGGCCTATTTCGCCTGTATTACCATAAGTACCCTCCACTACTCATCGATCCCAATTTTGGAAATGCATAGTTACTCCACCCCACTTATTCCAAGCAGCTATTAACTCTGTGGGATTCCCATTCATAGAAAAAAGCCCATCTCGTGATCCTTATTTAAACCAAATTCAATTGTTTGCTTTTTGCAGGTTGTCCTGACCTCCACCTGTCTCGGGAGACGCTCTCTGTTTCCTGCTCTTTTATTCAAAACAACCTTCTTGAAGCCAATACATGTAATGCCCTGCTTGTTCTGTAGCTGATGCTCTGATTGCCAATGTTGAGCCAAGGGGAATTTTGGTTCCTGACTCCCAATAGTAGCAAAGTGCTCTCTCACTCTTGTCCTTAGTTCTCGAATTGTGTTCCCTATATATTTCCTTTTGCACACACATACTATGGCGTAAATCACAAATCTGGATTTGCAGTTTATGTTGTCCTGAATTCGAAAATTGGTGCCTGTGGAGTCACTAAATTCCTGAGTGCTATTTTTCAGAGTTGGCGCACTTTTAAAAATTAAAGTTGGCCTCTTCAAGGTTTTCTTACAGCTAAGGTGCAATAGCCATTGAATTAAATAGTCAACAACTTTGCGATGTAAAATGACATTAGAACTAGCACAGCAATGCTGTAATGCCTTGGCAATAGATGAGTTGGGAACCGGGGGAGGTTTCCCAAAGTATGGGCCTAGGAATGCAGGCCGCCGGAATGTCGCACGCAACAATGTGTGATGTCATCAGCAGGTGACAGCCATTTAAACCATTGAAAATGGTGCCTGCGGCAAGCGAAAATGCACGTGGGACGCTAGAAGAGATACAAACTGGTAAAAGGCAGGACAACTGAGGGTGTAGAAACAAGCTATAATGGTCTTGGAGTGGGTGTCTTGTTTGATCACAGGGACATTAAGAATAAACGTAAACAATAAAAAGAACTGTGGGCAATCTCTCCCTGTTTCCTTAACCCATAATTATTTACTCTGATTAAAAATATTGAGAAAAACAAGAGAGGGACTAGAATAGGATAACTATAGGATGTGAGCTAATATATTGATGGGGATTAGTTTGCAAATGATTATTGAGATGCACACAATAAAATAACATTTTTTGCAGGATCTAGGGATCTATCCCTGTTAAATGTTGAGAGAACCATCTCTTACAATATAACAAACGTAACAAACGTGGGATACGAAGGCATAAGCATGGGACTGGTGAGTAGCCAAGCCTATATGGAAAACAATTGGACCTTTACTTTGGTGATGAGGATTATTTATACAAGCTAAAGTCATATCACAGAGGGTGAAATCCTAGCGGGTTTATGAATAAAGAGCAATGAGTGAAATAACTCAGTGAAATAGCCGCATTCGATAGGCAATATATGAGAGTGCAACTAAGTGTTTTGGAGAATTGATTAAATTAATTGGTTAGATATGTAGAGACTTAATGTAACTAATGGTGGATACTATTGTCTTTCTTCCCTTACCAATCCTACTTGAAACCAATCCCTTCCTTTCTGGTCACACAAACACATGTAAAACATCAAATATTATATGTTACAAATATAATGTTGTGGAAAATAACTCATTCGTTTTCCATAGTGAAAATATCTAACACTGAGCCCAGCTTTGAGAAAGGCCCGGGTGGCCGAAACACGTGTTAGCACATATGGGCAACCAATGCAGTATCAAGACTCGAATATAAAGCATTTTAGGCTGAAATTGGCTTTCTGGATTTATTATTTGAATGTCTGGTGCAACTGTAGAGCACAACTCTGTATAAATATGTCAATTGGGAGGCATAGGTGTGGCTTCCAGGACTCAGGCATTGTGACAGACTCTTACATACTTGATACATTGAAAGACAAAGTGGCGCAGGGAGACAGCAAGTACACCTGAACCTGTTGTTGACTTGTAATAAATTATGTTTGTATGTGAATCTCTAATTATGTGATGATGTCACGACCTACCACAGACAAATACTAAAAGAGGGTCTGTTGTGCACATGAGCTGAAGATGGTAGTTACGATTATCGTAACTAATGAGACCGTGGGAAATGGAGAAAGATTGGATTTCTTTTGTATAGGTCTTGCCCAATGTGGGGGGGGGGGTGGCTTGTTATAAAATATATGGGAGTGTTTTAACTGTTGCAAAAATGTATATAATGGGCCTCATTACAAGCTGGGCGCAAAGGGATACCGGGCACCGGTAATGACACCGGTGCCGGTAATCCCTTTGCGCCCTATTCCGAGGTCCCTTTGCGGGTCCTTCCTTAATGCCTGGTTTTAGCAGGCGTTAAGGACGGGACCCGCAAAGGGACACCGGGGTCAATAACGGTAACGTAATTTACGGTACCGTTACTGCCGCCTTCCCATTGAGCCCTATGGGGGCTCGAATGGGGAATGGCTCTGGTGAATGGGAAATTACCGGTTCCGCCGACCTCGGACTGGACCGGTAATTACTCCATTCACCAGACCGGAGTCGGACCGATTTTGGAGGCAGCCATGGCTGCCTCCAAACTCGGAATGAGGCCCAATGTGCCAACTTGTGTGTTCCGAGAGAGACTCTGGTTAGTGTGACTCTATAGATTCATCCAGCCCCACCCAGCCGATTGTACATTAAACTTGCTTTACGTACAAACATGTACTTGCTTCTTAAGTGGTGGGCTTGCTTTGAGTTAAGGTGATTAGAGGCCCATCTGCACTTTTGGCGTCCCTGGGTAGGCCCCAGGCTTTCCAAGACATTAGGGGTCTCCTGTCTGCACAACTTGGCTGCTGCGCCTCTCTGCAGGGACCAGTCTTCCGTGCATGGTGAAAAAGAGAGGTTTACATGTGCCATATTGGTTAAAGGCCTGTCTGTTCCCCCGGAGGCGTGGTACTCAGGTCCAGCTGCGCAGAGTGAACTAAAGGAGCACCACTTTGGAGTGCCTCAGGTTCACGCAAGTGCCGTTTTGGGGGGTAAAGCAAGAGGGAAAATAGGGAAAAAAGAGGGTTGTTTCTTTAATTTATAGGGGTTTGCTAAGGGGAGGATCAGAGTACGTGCGTTGAATTAGTCGAGGTTACGGAGACTGGAAGGGGGAATTATTTGAAGGAGTGAGTGAATTGTTATACGTTGTAAGTCTTTTGTATATATTTTTACCTAGTTTGTTATTTTAGAAGTGTGAGGTGGTAACCCGCACCAGCACGTCCATTGTGAGGTTTGCCCTGATACCCTTCAGTTTGTTTGTCTGGTTGGCTGGAGCTCTTACATAGGGGTGAGGTGGCATCTTCACAGTAAGTCCAACCGTAGATACCCTCTTCAAATATACCCTTATTTATTTATTTATTGGATATTTGTAAGGTGCCTATACAACAAACAGTGTTTCAAGGTGCCACAAGACAAAAAAGGGAGGGAGGATCAAGGGAGAAAGATAAAAATAACAGTCCTACTAGACCTTGTGACATTCCGACTGTGCAGTAACAAGAAGTCCAAGGGAAAGGGGGGTGAGGGAGTGCCGGTCTGCGCTAAATGTGAAGTGCTACGGTGGGAAGGGAAGTGCAGGGTAAAGAGGATAGAGTGCAAGTGAAAAAGAGAAGAGGAGGTGTACAGGGGAGGGGGCGTCACAGGGGCTAGGTGAGTGCTAAGGGGAGGCTAGGAGGGAAACTGCCAGGTGTTGCATGGAGTGAGGGTCCACATGCTAAGTGTGAGGAGCGGAGGTGGACTGGGAAGGGAGAGGGCTGGTGCCCTGTAGAACTCAGAGGGAACCATGCAGCCAGTCACTGCAGCAGACAGGGGTGATAGCAGAGGAGGGGGAAAGGGGAGGAGAAGAGAAAAGGAGGGTCTTGAGGAGCTTCTGGAACTTAAGGAGATCCAGCTCAAGCCTGAGAGGAGCATGGAGACCATTCCAGAAGGAGGCACCTGCGAAGGAGAGAGATATACCCCCACTCTCTGCTTAGGAAAGCTCAGGATCTGCAGAGAGTTAGAGCTAGAAGACAGAAGGGCTCTATCAGGGAGGTATTTAGGGAGAAAGAGTTGGATGCAGCAGTGTCCCAGGCCCCAGAAAGCCTTGTGGATTATGTAGAGGGTCTTGAACTTGATCCTAGAAGAAACCGGGAGCCAGTGGAGAGGTTTTAGTGCTGGAGAGATGTGGTCCCTGGACTTGAGGCCAAGGATACGTTTGCAGTCCTATTCTGGTTTAGTTGAAGGGGGTGAATGGAGGATAAATGAAGATTGAGGAATAGACTGTTGCAGTAGTTCAGTCTAGAGAGGACCAGAGCTCTGGAGACAATGTGTTTCTGGGGGAAGGTGAGGAAAGGGAGCATGCCTCTGAGGAAGTGCAGTCCTCATAATAACACCGGTCGTAATGACTATATTTATCTGTTCAGTTCTAACATCACATGATTAATAAAACACCAACATTGATGCTGCTTTGAATACATATCGGGATTACCTTCAAGACTTATTCCATAATCTTGAAGACTACTCAAACCCTGGATTGGCCCCGACCGGACATCTGTTGTCGTATGTTTACAACAAGCCTCAGGTATGCCACACTTCCTGTGCAGCGCGGCGCGTCTCTATCAGAGTGTACAAAAAGGCACAGAACCTCGTCAGAATCACGCTTGCTACTTATCCATCAAATACAAATATTTGAAAACCTCCAAATGCAAGTCCAATGCTAGATGAATGTGTCCTGGCAGGGCCAAGCTCACGATTGGGCCAGCTGTTAAATGCAGTGGTAATAGCGTTACCGCTGCATTTAAGGGCAAAGGCCCAACTCGTGATGTGGCCCCACGCCTTTTACTGCTGGGTTAGAGGATATGCTGGGAATGGTAGTAGAGTGTCAGGAATCCATGCACACGTGCTCCCAGGGTTTCTCATGCCTGACCCCTATAGCTGATACTTCTGAATCAGTGACCACAGTAATCTGACCCTGCCTGCCTAACGCACTGGTCAGCCTCCAATTTGGATTTTCTGCTGACCACTCCACGCTGACTTCGGATATGTCCTCAGACTCCCTTTGCCTTCAACTTTGCTTTTGGAACTGTCCGCACGTTGACAAAAATGTTTGCTCCCCGGACTCCAGCGATGCACTGCACAGCTTTCACTTCTGGGGACTTCCTCGGTGCTACGCCAGTCTCCCAGTGCACGGAATAGAGACGCTTGCTGAAGGTGCACCAACCCGAAAGTTGAGGCGTCATCGTGCCATCGGGATAGGTCCCTTTTGCTACATCTTCTGCTCCTGGACTATTTTGATGCTTCAGAACCCCCTGCTGCTCATGTTGCCATACTCCTGGTAAGAATCACTCCTCATACCACCTATAGTCCTTATTATTGCCACCCCACTCACTTCTTAGATTCCAGGTATATGCAACCCAGTGGGAGGAACAAGGGCACGCTGCTATACCATAACCATGTCTGCTACTGCCACCACTTATCTATTTAAGGAATCCTCTTCTTTTTTAGAGGTTAGCCTTACCTGGTCTTTTGTTCTATACTTGTAGTACTTTTGACTTGTATTGTTAATCGCAGTTTTTCATGTCTTACAGCCGGCGGTGTTGTGGTGTGTGTCCCCATTCTTCCAATTAATAGAAACTTCTGATTATCAGGATCACACACAGAGGGGTACATTGGTAGGAAGAACTCATTGTCCACCTTAAGGAGTCCTTCTTCCTTCTTCCATAATCCGACGGCTCCTGGATTACTGCAACCGCGCTGAGAGGCAGCACAGGTGGTGAGTCCTAACCAAATCAGAAGTCTTCTCTAATGGACACCACAGACACCCTGGCTACCATTGTCCAATTGGTCTCTCAGCTCCGTGCAGCCATGACGGCTGCATACGAAGTCACGCATCGTCGTATTGATGCACTACAGACCTTGAAATGGTCCCCCGGAGCAGAGGCACCTGCTCCTGCGGTAGCATCCGGATCGGGTTTTCCGTTGCCCAGGCAGGATCCCATTCCTGTACTTATCTCTGCTCAATTCACGTTGGCTCCCCCTGAAAGATTCAATGAAGAACCAAAACAGTACAGGACCTTCATTAATCAATGTAGGCTTCATTTCTTGTGTTGTCCGGCTTCCTTCCCTGACTATACAATTAAGGCTGCATTTGTGTTGTCTTACCTGGGAGGAACAGTTGCTGCATGGGCTAACCTTTTACTGGAAGAGAACAGTTACATGCTTTATTATTGTGACGCACTGATCACTGCCATGGGTCGTGTCTTTGACACTCAGTATAAAACAAAGGCCACTGATTTAGAGCTGCTCGGCCTGCACCAAGGTGATTATCCACTGCTGACCTATTTAGCAAAATTCAAACAGCTTGTGGCTGAAACAGGATGGCCTGAGGACAAAAAGGCTGCTGTTTTTTATAAGGGCCTTCCCGATTCCTTGAAGGACACCCTGGCCACTGTTCCTGTAGTTCCTACAGCTTTCCCTGAACTTCTAGACCTTGTGCTTCAGATAGACGCCAGAAAGGCCGAAAGAAAAGGCTAGAGGAGACCCATTCTTCCGGTCCAGGCGCGTTCTGACACTGCAACTAGTGGGGACATCGAACCCATGCAAATCGGTGCAGTGCGTGGTCTTTGTCTCCTGTGTAGAGTGAAAACAGGAGGAAGACTAACCTTTGTCTTTATTGCGGCTCCCCTGAACATGTTCTGCGGTCTTGCTCCAAAAGACCAGTTAAGAGGCCAGGAAATGCCAGAGCTCGACAATAGACAGAGTCCGATTGTTTAGTAACGTACCCCCGGACTCCTTCTCTTCTGGTGTTTTGTCCCCTTTTTCGGTCACGGTTGTGTTCTCGTTCCCTTCGGGTAAGCCCTGGAACACTTTGGCGGTCATTGACTCAGGGGCTACGGGCAATTACATCGATTTAGATTATGCCTGTGATATGGGAATCCCCATCATTCCTAAACCTTGAGTTTGTCAACGCGGTAGATGGAACCACCTTGCTCTCTGGCCTGGTGACTGAACACACTACCAACCGGGATATGACCACTGAATGCGGACATTCCGAATCAATAGCCTTCGACTTGATTGCTGCACCTCATTTCAAGGTTATTTTGGGTCTTCCATGGCTCTCTCAACACAATCCAGTCATAGATTGTACATTTCATGAAGTCAGTTTCCTTTCAGACTATTGTGAGTTCCACTGTGTGGGCTCAGGCGCTACATGACAGCCCGGTCCTTGTCGCCCGCTTCTGGATGCTGCTTCGGTCATTGGGACAGTTGTGGCAACGCCTCTTCCTAAGGAGTATGAGGATTTCAAAGATGTCTTTGACAAAGGCAACGCTGAACAACTCCACATAGACCCTATGACTGCCCCATAGACCTGATTCCTGGAGCTAAGGTACCCACCAAATGCATGTACTCCCTCACCCAGAAAGAAAACATCATTTTGAAGGAATACATCGACAAAGCTCTACTCACGGAGTTCATTCGCCCATCCTGGTCTCCCGCTTTCTCGCCTTTATTCTTTGTTCCAAAGAAAGAAGGGAACTTGAGAACATGCATAGATTACAGTGCTCTCAATGCTATCACTATCCATAATCGGCACCCCTTACCTCTGATCTCTGTCTTATTGGACCAACTGTGTGCCTCTGTTCTGTCTACAAAAATGGATCTGCGTGGGGCCTATAACCTCATTAGGATCTGTAAAGGAGATGAATGGAAGACCGCATTTAAGACCCGTTACAATCTGTTTGAGTATTGTGTCATGCCCTTAGGGCTTTGCAATGCCCAGGCCACATTTCAGTTCTTTATGAACGGCATGTTCCGGGACATGCTAGATCAATTTGTCGTCATCTACCTTGACGGCATATTGATCTATTGACCTTCGTACGAACAACATGTCTTGTATGTCTCCTCTGTTCTGCAGCGTCTTAGGGAAAACCATTTGTATGCCAAGGCCGGGAAATGCATTTTCCATGCCACGGAAGTGGAGTTTCTTGGCTATGATCTGACCAGCAAAGGAGTAAAGATAAACCAGGCCAAGGTTAAGGCGGTTCTCGAATGGCCTACCCCTACCAACCTGAAGACGCTACAGTCGTTCCTCGGCTTTCTGATTGCCAGTATCACACAACAGAGGGGTACACTGATAGGAAGAACTTGTCGTCAACCTTAACAAGTCTTTCTGCCTTCTTTCATATTCCGACTGCTCCTGGATTACTCCAACCACGCTGAGAGGCAGAACAGGTGGTGAGTCCTAACATAGAGACACAGGAGTGGAAAAATTGGAAGAATCTCTGAAGCTAGCGGAAGAAGAGGTAGTGTTGTTAAGGCAGCAGAGAAGTGAAAAGCGGGAAGAAGTGAGTATACAGGCAAAGGACGTAGAGGATGGAAGGTGGAGGCATGGACAAGTTCTTGATAGGTTGGATAAATCAGTAATCAAAGAGGTCAATGTGGACCTGGAGGACAGAAGTATTGCTTTGGGTACAGGATTTGAGCAGGGAGAATGGGAACAGGCACTCTATGGTAGTGCTGAGTATGCTACTGTGCCTGTATCAGTATCAGGGGAGGTGATAACAGGACTGGGAGACAAAGGTGAATGGGAATCAGATATTGAGCAGGGACAGCAGGATGTAGTAGCCCCACCTCCTGCTCCAGTAGTAGTAACAGAGAGTATACCATGGAGTCATAGGACGTGTTGTGGTACTTTCTTGTCCGTAGTAAGTAGCAGAGGAGAGATGGAGGTAGCCCCAGAAAGAGCATGGGTGACTCAGTTTTTGTTGCCCCAGAAGGGTCAGGGAAAGGCATATTATGTCCCATGCCACACATGGACCTGAATAATTTGATGAAGACACTCCCTTCACTCACTGCAGGGGCGGAAAGTGGATTTATACATTAAAGAAACCCACTGCCAGTGTCAGGTTGGCCATAGGGGTTATGAAAAGCTTATTCACAGCTCTAACGGGGGAACGGTCCGATGAGCTTTGGAGGAGAGTGGGGTATCCGGGAGTTCAGTTGGATACAAATGCCCACGATGGAGCAGCTTTTAATAAGTACAGGGCGCAAGTATGGGACCCCTGCAGATTATGTATCCTGATACGCCTTATATACATTCTATTCTAGCTAAAACAATGAAGTTAGATGATGATCCTGCTACACACATCCAGTTAAGTCAGGAGATGTGGAGGGCAGAGACGGGATAAGCATGGGATAAGAAGGTGGAGATTTTGTACATGTTAAAGAAGGGACTTCCTATGGAAGTCCAGCGCAATCTAGATAAAGTAGTAGGGATGGAGGCTAAGAGTTGGCTGGAAATTCAGGCACAGATTGTACCTTTTTGTAAAAGGAGCCAAGAGAAGGAAAAGGAGCGTATAGAACAGGTGCAAAAGGCAGAGGCCAAACTTGTTCATAAAAAGCTAGCCAAAATCTGTATGGAAGGAGCAGTGATTACCAGCTTCATGGAGGAACAACAGGGACAATTGGGACAACAGGGACATAGTGAATCAAGTATGATACAAAGTTGGATGGATAGGTATGCTCTGTGTCTAAGGCAAATGAGAGGGTTTCTGAGGGGTTGGGGAGGATTTTCACGAGGAAGGGGGTCATTTGGCGGGTTTGGAAGATTGGGGCCCTGGTTTAACGGGCCAATGGTTAATAAATATGGAGGGTTGTATGGAATTCAGTTTTAGTCATGCAGAAGGATGGGACACGTGTTAAGAGATTGTCCAGCTAGGCCACAGTATTTTAACGTGGGAGTTCAGCAAATGCAATCCCTGACATGCCATATGCCCCTTGGTCTGTGGAATTGCAGCAGGCATGGGTTGAACAGAACCCAGCCACTGGGGCTGCACAGACCTATGTGATTCAACCGACCATGCCAGCACAGGCACCGGTACAAACATGAGAGAAAAATTCTTTACCCCAAGGAACAGTCACTCATTACACTGGAGCAAGTGTTTTTGGAGGGAATCCTTTTTCGCTCCCCGGTGCGAATATGTACCAAGAGTAGGACATCCCACAGGTATCTCTGATGTGTCCAGTCCTGTCCGTTACCACCGATCTGGAAGAGGAACCCCAGATAGGTGCGCAGGTAGGTGACCGAACATTCTCATTCATGGTTGATACAGGGGCTACAAACTCTTGCATCAAGGAAGGTGAGTTCCCCCTGTCAGGTAAAACGATGGACACACAGGGATTCTCTTGGGCTATCCTGTTGGTTGCTTACACTGAAGATCTACATATTAAGGTAGGTACACAAAATGTATCTGCCCCTGTGTGGTATTGCACAGATACCCCAGCGAATCTCTTAGGCAGAGATCTCCTATGTAAGCTCCACATGTGGATCACTTTCACGGAAGAAGGTATAGTATGCTTGACTCCAGGTTTGTATACAGTAAGAGAAGTGCCACGTTTGCATGCATACTTTAGTGACAGCGCGATAAGGTGGGTGCCTGTACATTCATCTTTGCTTCTTTATGGGGTATTAGATTTGTTGAGTTGCGTGCCGGGAATCAGAGATCAGACAAGGCGGGTACCGACTGAGTTTTTGTTTCAGCCTATTGTGCCAAAGGAGGTAACACCAGGCACCATTGTTACGATTCTCCTAGAAGCAGTAGTTATCAAGAATAACCGGGTGGCTCTCTCAGGCACTGATGAGGAAGGTGCAAAGTGGCACGTGGTTTTGTGCATAGATCCGACCTTACCGCTAAGGCATGTGTCTGACTAGCAATTATTTGAAGACACTGAAGACACAGGAGAGATGGTTTTTGAGATTAGGGCACTTTGCCAGATAGCGATGGAGCAAAGGGAAGTACCACAGACGATGCTCATTGTTAGACACACATAACCACATTGGAAGGAAGATTTGGAAAAAGTGCCAGACCATTCATGCACCAGCAATCCTCATTATGTGGGGCTGCTATAGAGTGTCAGAGCTGTGCGGATACAGTGTAAACCTGATGCAATATTATCATGGGTTAAGAAGTACCCCATGTCTATGGAGGTGGACAAAGGGATTTATGAGATGATTTTGGCATGGTTGGAGCAAGGTATAATACGACCTTCTGTGTCCCCATGTAACACAGCTATCTACCCTGTGAAAATGGCAAAGGGGTCCAGATGGAGGATGGTCCAAGAGTTGCACCCCCTCAATAATATTGTTGGGTCAGAATTTCTGGTGGTACCGGATTCTACTACCATTCTCTGTAATATCCCTAGTGGGTCGATCCACGTCACAGTGATTGATTTAAAGAATGCATTTTTCTCAGTCCCCTTAGGCCCGATTCTTAGTACCTCACAGCATATACGCATCGTAGTCAGCGATTCGAACACACAAGGTTGCCCCAGGAGTACTGTGAATCTCTGAGTGTTTTTAACCGGATGGTTCACATTAATTTGGGGAATTTATGTTTCCAGTACAGCAATGCAGTACATTGACGATTTGCTAGTCTGTAGTACTTCAGAAGAGAAATGTCGAGGAGATTCAATAATGCTCCTCACCCTGCTTGTGGAGAAGGGGTACGAACCGGACAAAGAAAAATTGCAGTACTGCCAGACAGGGGCAGTATGTTTGGGGCAAGTGATATCACGCGCAGGAAGGAAGGTAATCCCAGGGAGAGTCACTGCAGTTCAAAATACGACTCAGTCAGCCACAGTGAAACAAATGCAGCAGTTTTTGGGACTTTGTAACTATTGCAGATCTTGGATCTTTAATTGCTCTAGTCACGTGAGGCCCTTACTGTAGGGACTTAAGGAAGCGTAGAAGGTGAAGGGTCGGTCAGAGGCGATGGTGACGTGCTTTCGGGAACTCAAGGTTGTGTTCAGCAATGCTCCGGTCTTGGCGACCTCAAATTACAAAAAAACCTTTCATTTATTTTCTCACTCGAATGGGCAGGTGATGACAGCGGTCCTAGTCCAGCAAACATTGCTAGGCCATAAACCTTTAGCATACTATAGTGGACTCTTAGACCCAATGATGCAGGGACATTTCCTGTGTGAGCAAGCTTTTGCGGCAGCGACTTTTGCAATTCAAAAGTCTTCAACCATTACCATGGGTTGCCCGGTGACATAGTACGTGGAGCATGCAGTCTTTACGATCTTGGACGAATCCAACTCAACTTTGACGACCCAAAGAGTGTCAGGGTATGAGGTTATTCTATCGAATGCATTCATACATCCCGTAAGGTGTACAACATATGAGGGAAAAGAGGAAGATAGGACAAGTGTTAAGGAGGATGCTTTGGAGGGAGGTGAGGTACTTTTTATTGATGGGTCTTCGTCAATCAATCAGGACACTGGTGAGAGGCATACAGGTGCATCCGTTGTGGGCCTTGTGGATGGGGAATACCAGGTCAGACTAAAGAATTGGTTGCCTTTGCACTGCTCTGCGCAAGCGGCCAAACTAGGGGCACTTATAGAGGCGATAGAAATGAATAAGGGGAAGGCGGTCATTATTTATTGTGACTCTGCGTATGTAACCTCCACTGTGCATTCAGGCTTAACAAGGTGGCAGAGAAGAGGGTTTATGAGATCTGACGGGACCCCTGTCCATCATGCTGCGCTGCTATCCAGACTAATCGAAGCGCTAACCCTGTCCACAGAGGTAGGAATCATCAAGTGCGCTGCGCACCAAATCCGGAGGTATCTGGGCATGTTACAGGTAATTTTAAGTTTACACGTTGCACACAGGAATTGTTACAGTCACAATAATACATTAATACACAATAGAATAGACAATATAATACATGGGATGTGTACAAAAAAGAAGCAGTTTACATATATAAAACATTGTTTTAAGGTGATAGGGCATCGGTCGGCATACCAGAGATCACCATGAGTCCTTTGTAAATAGCCAACTTTTGGTACTTTTCATAAAGCTAAGGAAGGAATGGTCTGCTCTTAAGGTAGAAGGTAAGGAGTTCCATAACTGGGCGGCCATAACAGGAAATCTACTGCCCCCTGCTTTTTCAATTTAAATCTGGGGACTTTTAGGCAGAAAGAGTTTGTTGTCCTCGTGGGTCGTATCGATGCTTTTTTGACAATTTTTTTTCCATTAGTTATTTCAGGGCTGAATCGGTTAGGCATTTGTGGGTGAGGGAGACACTTTCAAACTGAATTCTGTCTTTAATTGAGAGCCAATTGTTCTTCCGCCCGACATCCGAAATATGCTGTCTTCTGGGAATACTTAGTGCTGTTCTAAGTGCATTATTTTGTAGTATTTGGAGTTTGTTGACAATTTATTTGTTGGCACCTAGGTAAAGAGCATTGCAATAATCGAGTTTCAAGAGAAGGTAATGCAGCTCTCTGTAGATAAGAAATGTTAACAGGCGTGTATCAGCTTACACGTGTATGCTGTAGCTGAGGCTGTGGCATTAACTTGCTTGCGCAGGTTAAGTGTACAGTCTAGGTAGAAGCCCAGAGTTTTTATCTCCTTTGCCTCTTTGATGTCAACACCGTCCATGTTGAAAGATAGGTAGTGATTGCTAAGTTTCTTAAGGTTGGCCGATGTTCCAAGGAGCAAGAGCTCAGTCTTATCATCATTCAAGCATAGGCCGTGTGAGGCCATCCAAGCCTGAATGATAAGATAGATTTTGTTTACTAGGGATAGGTCTGTGACATAGTCTCCAGTAAGTGGTATGAGGATCTGGCTGTCATCTGTGTAATTCGTGTAGGTGACACCCAGATGGTCACAGTCAACGAACAGTGGCTTGGTGAAGACATTGTACATCATTGGTGAAACACAAGATCCTTGGGATACTCCACATGTTATTGGTGTTGGTTCTACTGATGAAGAAGGTGAGAAGACTCTCATTGACCTGTTATTCAGAAATGATTGAAATCCAGGCTGTTGCTTCCTGGGAGAAAGGGGCCGCTGTGAACAAATGATTGCATAGAACTTTATGATCAACTAAATCAAATGCGGCTGATAGGTCTAGTAAGAGTAGGAGGGCAAGTTTTTCATTATCATCAATTTGGATCTTCAGGTCAATCAAAGCCGTTTCAGTGCTGTGTTGTGGTCTGTATCCAGACTGCTGGAGCCCTAGGAGGTTGTTGGTCTCCAGGTATGATCGTATCTGGAAGTAGGCTGCTTTGTCTATTATCTTCAATAGAAAAGGGACTGTGGTAGTTGGTCTATAATTAGTCGGTATACTAGGGTCCAATGAGTTTTTTTTAAGAGTGGTAAGACCCATTCATCCTCAAGGTTAGTGGGGACAGTACATGTTTGAAATGAGGCATGTGTGGTAATGAATGGTGCCAGGTTTCTGGCAGCATCTTTGATTATAGGGTGCGGCCAGATATCTTCCTGGCATCTCGAAGATTTGAGAGAGGCTATGATATCTTCGACCTCTTGGGAGGTGACCTGGGCAAATTTGAAATGCTGGGGGGGGGGGGCGTTTAGGAGTGTAGTCTTGTGTTCTCTGATGGGTGCCTACGCCAGGAAGGTTCAGATTTTTGTGAACTATTTTATTTTGGAGGAGGGAGATTTTGTTGGACAATGCATTTTGGATATTGGTGCACCATGTTTTATCCTTAATACAGGTGTCCGTAGAGGGATAGGGGCTTCCATTTCTCTTAGGATGACAAAGAGTTCTCTAGTGCTAGAGCTGGCTTTATTAATCCTGCCATTGTATGTATCACGTTTGGTTTGTAGTATTGCAGCTTTGTATTTGGCTGTCATTTTCAGTAGGTTATCTTTATTATCCACTGTAGGAATATTTTCCCACAAGGCTTCTACTTTCCTTTTTTCTGTCCACAGGGTGGGTTTGCCTTTGCACATTTTGAGCAGTGCGATGATTTCTAAAGCTTGTGTGATAGTAGAATTGTATAAGTGTACTAGCAATGCTGGGTCTGAAGTAGCAGGCAGATGGTTAAGGATAGGGTGTAGGCGAGGGATTACGTTGTCTACTGTAATGTCCTGTTTTTTCCTGGTGAGGACAGGAGGGGCCAGCTGGTTGGTCCTGATAGGTGGTATGCTGGCTTGGATGGTGAAGGCCAGTAAATAGTGGTCTGTCCAGGTCTGAGGTTCAATAGATGTGATTATAGTCTTGCAATTGAGATTGGGCACCCAGTCTAGGGTTCTGCCTTTTACATGAGCAGGCTGATTGACACTTCGCGTAAGGCCTAGTTCATTTAGGGTGTTAGTCAATGCCAAGGCATGTTGATAATTAAGGTCGTTCAGACCAAGGTTAAAGTCTCCGAGCAAAAGTAATTGCAAGGTAAGTTTAGTATTCGCAGATAGTATAGATGTGATGTCTTCCTCGAAGGAGCCAATGGGACCAGGAGGTCTATATATCAGGAGTGAGGTTAAAGTACGTGAATTGGAGAGGGGTAGTTTCACTGTGAGTAATTCACAAGACGTGACATGTGTTTGTGTGGAAGCTCTGAGTCCCAGACTGTACTTGGCAATGAAGGCGATGCCCCCGCCTCTGGATGCTTCTCTATCTACTCTCAAGATGGTGTAGTTCTCAGGTATGGCAAATAAGAGGCAAGGTCCAGCAGCTGTGTGGAGCCACGTCTCAGTTACTGCTAAGAAGTCTAATGTTTTGGAATTGATCAGGTCGGCTATGTCTATAGCATGTGCTACCATAGATCACGCAATGATCAAGGCCCCTTTGATAAGCGGTGGTGCAGTGCTAGAGGGATTAGGAGGAGTGTTTCCCTGGTCTAATCTGTTGTTTTTTTTGGTATTGTTGATCTTAGATGTGGAGATCTTCTCAGAAAGGGTAAGACTAGGTTTGCGAGGAAGGCTGGTATATGGACAGTAGGTTTTGTTAAATCTCGAACCAAGCCTGTAATTTCTAACTCCTGTAGAGCATGGTTGGTTAGGTACCAGTTTAGTGGCGAAGTGCTGAATCCATTTGTTAGGAGTTATGGTACAGTGCGATCCAACAGAAAGGGCTGCATCTGTTTTAGGATGATTAGTTACAAGGTTTAACTGTGGAAGGAATTTAGTAGATATGATGGTGGTAGGCTGATACTTATGCTTAAGGGGTGGTAAGAATTTAGTTGGATTTATCCACAGTGGGGGTGTGGCATGAGTGGTCATGGTTGTAGTCTGGCACTCTGTAGATAAGTTATCTATAACTGTAGCATAGGAGCTGACAACCGGAAGAGCCAACAATAGTGTTACAATAAGGCGGGTGGTGGCATACATGGTAGGGAACAAGGTTACGGTTAAAGATGACAGGTTTCTGAACTGGACTCTAACTTGCAGCGGTAAACTATGTGCCAGCAGAGTGCAGATACAGGTCAAAAATAGTTTACTGTACGACAGAGAGTAGCAGTTGTAGGAGTAACTGCAGCAAACAATGCTAGGTAAACGGCACGTATTACATGGTATACGTTCTTAGTGTACATTGTTAAATGGGCAAATATTAAAACAGTTTAGTGCGCTAAACAAATACAAATAAATAAATACACAAATACTGGTGCACCTTCACCGGCACAGGAGCAGGCTCAAAGTTAAGTATGCCCTAAGGATTTGCAGTTCATTGCAGCGGAAAAAGGAGGTGCAAATGAAAACCAGGAATTTAAATGTTTCAAGAAGGAGAAGAAAACATTTGATTTATAATGTATAATTACAATGGCCCTCATTACGACCCTGGCGGAAAGCAACTGACCTGACCGCCATAGCGTAAATAGCGTTTCCGCCATGGCACGACAGAGTAAATTGCGGCTAATTCTGACCCATCGGGCACGAGCACTACGCCTTGGCGGAAGTGCAAAGTCCGCGATGGCGGAAATGTCCCCAAAACGCCCCTCACCGCCGTCGTACGGCGACCTAGGTGCAATTCCGCCACCGGACATAGCGGTCACCGTAGAGAGCGGCAATCGGAAAATACGGTGACCGTAAATATACGGAAACGGAAGCAAAAACATGGTCCCGGAACGGGAAACAGCACGCCGTACACCTATAAAATCAGAACATTCACACAACCATTAAAAACACTACCCTGAGAGACATCCCAACCCGTCATCCACCCTAGTGAAACCAAAACAATGGAAAAGTAGCGAAAAAAGCGTGCGACCGCAAGCGGCAGGTCCACTTCTCACGTGAGGAACTCACGGTGCTCACAGAGACCCTCCAGGAGAATGCTGCCGTCGTCTTCTCGACGCAAATGACCAGGACGGCACTTGCGAACAAGAAGGCCATATGGGCCCTGGTGGCACAGCGGGTAAGTGCGGTGGGGACCGCACCCCGCAACCCACAGCAATGCAGAAAGCGATGGGACGACTTGCGGATACGCGTACGGAGCATACTATCCGCCAACCGTAACATTGCCACAGCTACCGGGGGAGGATCGGAATCACCCATCAAGCTGACCCCCTGGGAAGAAATCTGTGCCTCCACCATTGGAATGGAGACCATAGAGGGAGTCGGAGGGATGGAGAAAGGAGTGCAGACATCTGAAGAATCAGGTAGGTGGCCCAAATAAAACTATGCTAAAACCACAATGTTCAATCATGTGAAGTACCATGTGTCCACATAGTGCAACAGAAACACATGTCCAGGAGAACGTCCACTCACATTGGCCTGATAGCGGACATTAAAAGTCAAATTAAATAAATAAATAATTAAAATTCCTAAAAACACCCTCTACACGTGCAGCAGGCACCCCCCAATACAACTGCACCCTCAATCCACACAAAAATGAAACCACCTCCAAGGCCCTGACCCAAATCACCCTCAGGTACCACCCCAATGCATGTGATACATTGCCATTCCAATTTCATCAGACCCATTAATAACGCTCGCCCTCCTTTACTCCACCACAGGGTCTGATTCAAACGACGAGCTCCAGGACACCCCTACCAGCACACCTGCAAAGAGGGCCAAGACCAACGGCCAAAGACCCTCCACCTCAGCTGCACGCATCAAGACACGGCAGCAGCACAAATCAAGTGGCAGCACACAGGAGGGGACTTCAACAGGCACCCCAGCAGCCAGCATGGCCACAACACCACCACCACCACAGGCCCCCCCAATGGATGCCACAGAAGGCACTGCTTCTGGTGGCAGCAGCACCATAGGTGACACTGCATTAATGGCAGCATGCTCCGACACAGAAAACGGTGATGTCGATGTACGATCCATCCATGACCTGTCTCAATCCCCCTGTTTGTTTCATCCCGTACAACATGAGGATACCACGCAGGGGCACTCACAAGACGACGACTGGCCATCCCCCACAAGCCCTGTGTCAAGGCAACATGAGGTGATCAGCCCCTCTGTGACACCACCGCAAATGGCCATGGCCCAGCAGAGGCAACAGTCCCTCGACCAGGTGATCGTGCAACAGCAGCAACTGGCCACGCTCCTCAAGGACCATGCTGATGAATGTGGGGGTACCAAGGCAGCCATAGAAACATGTACAGAGACACTAAGGGCAGAAATGGAGAGAAGCACCGAGAGCCTGAGAGAACAAATGGAGAGAAGCACCGAGAGCCTGAGAGAACAAATGGAGAGAAGCACCGAGAGCCTGAGAGAACAAATGGAGAGAAGCACCGAGAGCCTGAGAGTACAAATGGAGAGAAGCACCGAGAGCCTGAGGGGGGAACTGCATGCAACGTCCAAAGACGTATGTGCTGAACTTGCCGCTGTGCGCCGTGTGCTCACTGAGCTCTCACAAACCCTTAGGGACATGCATGGACGTGAGCAGGCAGAGACATCATCCGTTGCAAGTTCCGTCCAGGGCAGCCCCCAACGTAGATCTGGGAGGAACCTGCGCTCCACAGGCAGGGGTGCCCCTGATACCCGGAGAGGGGGCTTGCAATAGCTTCTGCCCACTGACAATGAGCATCCTTGGACACTGGTGTTCGGGGGGGAGGTAGGAGGGTGGAGGGGGTGTGTTGGGCTTACTTGGGTGGCGGGTTGATGGGGTGTGTAACACAATTTCACATTTGCTATAAACATTTCACAATCATCCAATGAGATGTGTGGACATTGATCTTTGTGTACGAGGCCATCATAGGCGTACAGTTCATATTGTGCATGTTCCAGACACACACAGTGCCACAACTCCCGTGTCCATGTATCAACCACCAGGCGTGAGTGCTAGAAGCATGAATCTATGATAATCTGACAAATTTCACGGCCCTCCTGTGCCTCGCGGACTCCTTGAGGTTCTGCCACATCCCCACCCACATCATGACCATATTCTGGTGCTTGCAGTTCTGCGTCAGGGGGCATGGGCACATTTCTACGTATGCACATGTTGTGTAGCATGACACATGCCATGACCATCTTAGCAACCTTCTCATGGCGGTACAGGAGTGCCCCGCCAGACCTGCTGAGGCAGCGGAAACGACCCTTCAGTAGGCCGAATGCCTGTTCTATGACTACACGGGTACGTGAGTGGGCATGGTTGTAGTCCTCCTCATGCTGGTCCTGTGGGTTCCGGAGTGGTGTAAGGAGCCATCTCTTCAGTGGATACCCGGCATCACCTGTATGTGTACAATAAAGGATGTTTGAGGAATGACATTGCTACGTAAGCACCCCCCCCCCCCTTCCTGGCAGGTCATTGCCGCATCACATACCCCACATTATCATGCATGAAATGAGACTCACCGAGTAGCCAGGATCTGTTCCCTGCATGTCGCTCCATGTAGCGTGGTATTGTAGAGTTCCGTAAGACCATGGAATCATGGGTTGATCCAGGAAATCGGGCACAACAATGTGTAATGATCCTGTTTGAGTCACACACCATTTGTACATTAAGAGAATGATATTGTTTTCGGTTGCGGTACTGGGCCTCCATGGCATGTGGGACAACCAATTCCACATGGGTGCAGTCGATGGCACCAATGCAACCCGGTATGCCGGCAAGTGCATGGAATCCCACTTTTGTGTTCGTAATTTCCTGGTCCGAGCGTGGTAGAGAGATGTAGTCGTCTGCGTGCTTCAGGAGGGCATCGAGCACTTGCAATAGTGTCCGTGACAACAGTGGCTGTGAAATGCCATGCAACTGTCTGACTGTGTGCTGGTAGGTGCCTGTGGCCAGGAAGTGGAGTACAGACACCACCTTCAGTAGGGGTGGGATGGCGGTTGGGCTATCTATCATGCTGACAAGGTCAGCGTGTGTCATGTCCACAATGGCGGTTATGGTGTCCCGGTCCAAACGGTAGAGGGTGTGGATCTGCTCATCAGTGAGGTTGAACGGATGTGCTCGGAGGCGTGGGATTGCGGGCTGCCTGCGTGGTGGTAGTGGCTGTGCTGGTGGGCCTTGCTGGCCCTGCCTTGCCCTCCTCCTCCTCCTGCGTCTCCTCTGTGCGGCCGGTTGTTGTAGTAGTTGGTGTTCGTCTTCTTCTTGAAGTTGGAGCACTTGCAGTGCTATCAGGTCCCCCAGGGCCAACATCGCAAGTCCTGCCGGTAGCATTTTGGAGTGGGTGTGGTTGTGGGAGGGGGTTGGGTGTGCAATTTATGTGTTTCCAAGCTGTATAGCCTCCACCTGTGGTGATTCATTCCACCTGTGCAAGCTGCAATCCCCTTTGGGCGAGCACGTCCCGCACACAACGCTGCAAATCGACGCATGGCATCTTGCTATTACAATCATGTATTTCATCCCGATGGCAGTGAGATCTTGCTTCATATGTTAAATCTGCTATGCTCCCATTGTTTCACATACTATCTTTGCAGTCGGGAACATACTTGTGAAGGGTCCGTGGAATGCAGTACTCGATTAACGGTGGACCCTCATGCAGTGCTGTACCGCGGTTCACCGACGGGCGGGGCGTCCCATTTGTGAGTGTAGCCAGTTGCCATTTTCACACACTGCCGCACTAAATGGATGGATTTGTGATTTCAAGCGGTCACAGATGCCTTTTCGACGTGATGTTGCAAATGAGGAATTCGAAGGACAGCGCTTTCGGTTTCCAGCTAGCGGCGAGGAGACGCCCACAGGTCTGACTGCAGATAGAAAGTTCTATTGTTTAATGTCCTTGGGACAGGGGCCATGCCGAGAATGCAATGATTGATATGAATAGTATGGGATGCGCAATAGCGTAGTGGAGGATAAGGCAGGACGTTCCCAAATACATGTTACTTCACAACACTAGAATTCCGGCCTGGAGCACAGTGGATTTTGCAGACTGCATTTAGCACAGATTCAATGGAAATTTCTAATGTTATGTGAGTAAATAATCAGGCATTTTTATACCGGGATGAGGGAATGATGTATGGATGCATGGACAGATGATTTAATAGAGAGTCTGCCATGTACATGGCTTTTTGGAATCTATCAACTTCCTCTGCGCTATGTGATGCAGGGCTGCCATAGTGGGACCATCGTCTATCTGCCCTTGTTGAACCCTCCCTGTCTCGACGCGCCTTCAAACACTTGTGTCTATGCACGTTACTAATCCCATCTAATGGATTCTGTTTTAACAGACGCATGCACACAAACACTCGTTTGTAATAGTGTTTTCACCTCGATTTATATGGTTATGATTCGCAAGTGATTATTGGGTGCGAATAATCCTTTTGAGTGGGCTAGCATGCATATGGCTGTGGATTTAGTGTGATCTTTGAAGTGAGTAATTCAAATGGAGTTCAGATGCCCATACTATTCTTTTTCGTTTCATTTGGGTGACAGGTATCTCCTCCCCTTTTGCCGCTGCCATCTGTATGCCACTCCTGCAGATGGCTTTTACTCCCGACACCTGCTGCTTCGTGTTAATCAGTGGAGCACCATTACGATCTTATGGGACGATCGCCAATGGCCCACATGCCCTTACGCAGTACTAGTGGCTTGGAGCAACATTTCGAGCTTTCAGCTGGACCAGTGCCTACCTAATGGGACGGCCCTGCGGTTCTAGGCGCTTCCATGTTGCCTTTTTGAACGTGGATGTAGCCCCTGTGTACCATGGAGGAACAGGGCGTCACACAAGAAGAAGCTGGTCATTTATTGCGGATGCAGCCCACAATTATGAGATATGATTTGGAGTTCATGACCTAATAGCTGTATGGCCCGGGTGATTTTGTTGTGCATTAAATTTTGATTATGATATTGACCTTGTAGCGTTATTCTTTGCAAGTTATGTAGCATATTCCTATTTGTGGAGCGATGTATTGTGAGGAGATCTGCTTTGGGTTCGGCCTTCTGAGCATAGTTGCGTGGTACTGTACTGGGCGCGTTTGCCTACGAAGGCCAGTAAGGTCAGGGATAGGGGCTGCCATTATGACTGTTTTAATGATGTCATGCTCATGGGAGGGGGATTGGCTTTTGTGTAACAGATGCCGGTCAGCCAGGTGGATTGGTGGAATGATGTGATTTTCAGAATATGGCTGGTCACAGGTGCCTGTGTTTGCGTGCGTTTCTTTGAGGGAGACTGAGGTCATGTCCATTGGAATGGCTTCTGTATTCGTGCCATCTGTGCCCTGCTGCTCCCATTGGCCCCTCTTGAGATGTGCCTGGCTGCTCAGTCACTCTGCCAACTTGTGTGGTACATGCTTATGCTGCTGGTTGGTTTGTTTACTGGCAGGAGTACAGGGCTGGTGCAGTCTCACTCAGGATACTGCTTTGTATGTTGCCTTGCACTGGTGTCAAGCGATGGGGGGCCTGTTTTTGTTTGTCTCAGTTTTCAGTTCATGTTGCTGTACTTGGAGCTTCACATGCCTGTGCTGCATCAGTACGGCAATGGTGCCATGGCTAATATGGATGGCCACTCACAAGGCACTTGGAGCCCCTACATTCATTTGTTCGTTGGCATGCATGGGTGACTTGTACATTTCACTGGTTGCATTGTTTGACTTCATTGCACCTACGAGGAGTTGTGCAATGTGGCCAGGGAGTGGTGTACAGGCACTCAGTAAGGCCTTTTACGGTTGGTTTGCGATGCTGTACTTCTCACCATGGCGGAATGGTACTTTCCGCCATGCTTGATGGCGTTAGGTACATGTCCGCTAGGGTCAGAATTCCCGTACCGTTGCGCCATGGTGGTAATTACGGTTTCGCAGTGCGCGCGTGCGCGTACTTGGTGCAGTTAGCGTTGGCGTTCACTACGGTGTCGCTAATGGCATCGTACTTTACGGTGACGGGTCATAATCGCAACGGGCGGTATTCGATGGCGGTATTGCATTTCCGCCATCGTTTTTCGATTTCCGCCAGGGTCGTAATGAGGGCCAATGACACTCCATTCATGTTACCTTTTTTGGTTTTTATCAGAGAAGGTGCATCACATGGATAACCTAAAATAGCCCATGTTTTTAATCATACAGAAAGAGAAAACACAATAAACATAAACCAAAGTTGATTCAGTAGTTAGTGCATCAAAACAAGAGATGAATCCTTCACTGTCACTACAGACAGTGTCATACAATGAAAACATAAACATATACAGTGGCAACACAACAAGTAACAATACTCTTTCAAATGACAGTGACAATATACTGCGGTTAAAAATATGTCACATAGTAGATGCACATGGTTTTGCAGCAGATAATGAACCTCAATACGAGTTTGGCAGTAAGTAGTAAAGTTGGCGGTAACAGTACCACTACGCCAAATTACGGGCTTGGGCATGGAGTGGAGGATTTGCCTTCAGGAAAATCCTGGAGGTAAATCCACCAACTCACTGCTGAAAAGTCGTCAGAATCTGCAGAATTACCACGACGGAAATTCTGCCACGGTAATTCTGGCAAAAAAGCCCCATTTAGTCCCATGGACTCAAATTAAATGGGGAATTACACCGCCTCCATCACTTGTAAACCGGTGGAAATTTCGCCGGACCAAGTGGCAGTAACAGTAATTGGTTTCTTCAGGATTACGGCAGATTTACTGCTGGGATACCGCCCTACTCGTAATGAGGCCCAATGTATGGTATAGCCATACAAAGAGAGTTGGGAGAGAGAGATCTGTAGGATTTTGCTACATCTGCTCTCTCAACCCCCATGCTTCTTGTGTTCTTAGGGTGTTTATCCCAGATGAAATAGTGATAGCAGAGGCACTGTGTCTAGTGCACCTAGCTTTGTGCAGGGTCTGAGGGCAGTTTCAAGGGCAATCAGTCACAGCATCTATTTTACCTGTTGACAAACAATGTGCAGCTGCAGATCGTAAAGAGCAGAACAATGTTCGATGTACGCAAAGAGTCCAGTTGAGTTTAAAAGTGGCTGTTATCAATAACCGATGGGAGCAAGGGGTGAAGAGTTGCAGAGCTGGAGGGATGAGGGGATTCTCAGAAGAAGGGGTGGCACGTGTAAACCAAGAATGTGGAAATGTCTGGCAGAAATATTTAAAGTATCTGACATGGCTCAAGGAGTCCGAAAAACCTGTTAAGATACAGACACACATTTTTCTATGTTTTAAGGGCGATGGCATGGTACCTGCTGGCACAAATGGAAACTGCAGCTGCATAATTCACATCACCGATGAGGCTGAAAGTACACCTGTGCTCCTCAACATTTTTTTGCAATTGTGGACCGTTTGCCTACAGGCAGTTGCCTTCAGGCTGGGAAAGGTGTGTGCCGTTTCACCACGACACATATGCCTGTCCTTGTTATTCCTGAGGAATATTTAATCCCTGCCTGCCCGATGCTCAAAGCCACATTCAAGCCCCCTTTCTCCTATATGCCCCTTGTATCATCACACATGGACACATCAATGACTCTGTCTGATCATGGAAAGGAGGGGCTATTGCGACAGACCAAGCGGTCCAACGATTTTTCGGCGGCATCTTCAAATGTTTTGATGGACATACCTGAACAGTATTGTTTGTTTTGTCGTATGGAAACCTTATTTTCTTCCCTCCTGGCACCTGGCGTCCAAGCTGCAACAACTGCAAAGTGGCTCCAGGTGACCCGGTATGAGCTCCTGCTATTTGTCAATTCTTCTGAATCAGCTTTCAGTGCCATCACGGAAGAACTGCGGGCCTTGAGGCTCATAGCCTTGCAGAACAGGTGTATCCTCAACCTCCTAACAACTATGGAGGGAGGGGTCTGTCTGAAGATAGGGAGCACTTGTTGAACATTTGTGCCTTCCAATGATTTGGAAAATAGGACCCTGACATAGACTGTTGCCGCGTTGCACAAGTGATCATGGAGAACGAGGCTGGCATCACAAATGACCATTGGTTGGGCTCTCTTTTTTCTTGGGTGCCGTCCTGGATGAGTTTAGCTGCAAAAATTCTGATGCCAATTTTTGTATTTTGTATTTTTCCTTATTATCCTTTGTTTCTGTCAAATGCTCTCATGCTACTGTTCTGCCTAGGGACCAAACGCAGCTGTCATGATGCCTGTGACCCTGTCCAAAGCTAGAACCACTACCATTTCATATCACATGGGTACTGTAAGGAAAGCATGGTATCAAACAGCGAAGACAGACACAGGTGATCACAGTTCAAGGGTGGTTATTGAACTTTAAATGGGTTGGTTGAACGCCTATCTAAACCTAAATCTAAGGATGGGAGCAAGCTACGACCATCAAATAATAACACAGTCCTAGTTGCGTCTCTGTCAAAGTAAAAGGGCCTATATTAATAAACCTATTGTCAATCCTTACTTCTAAATACAAAAGTGTGTGTGACAATGGTGTATGCACAAGAAAAGTGTTAAAGAAATAATATGTCAGGACGGTTGAGAAGTTAGCTTCCCTTCCCCAAGTTTTCAGCATGGGGCAAGGCGGCACGTTCAAGCTTCGCACACACTCTGGCTTCTTGGTCATGAGGATACAGTTCAAAGCACAGACATCAGAGCCTTCGCCAAAGCCTCTTTTCTGATTACAGTCTCTTAATGCAGAGTGTCTGTCGTAATAAACAAATCTCAAGGCTCCATTCCTATTAGGATTTTCACATGCACAGTTCTCGCTTTCAAAGTTCACCATGGTTATCCCTTCTTCGGACTGAGACCCCCTTTTATCACAATGTTCACACTTGGTCGCCCTTGTTCGTGCTCACAACATGGATATCCTCAGCGGGCTCGGATCCTCTTGATATGGATCTCCCTCATTCGGCTCTGACCCTCTAAATATGGATCTCCCTTGTTCGGGCTCGGACCATGGATTTCCTTGATTCAGGCTTGGATACTCTTGATATGGATCTCCCGCGTTCGGGCTCGTATCCTCTTAGTATCAAAATCGAACACTTCCAAATGTGCAATGGGTTTTGCTGAAACCGTTGCAGGACCACTTCGGTTCACTTCACGCAATTGTTTTAATCAATCTTCTACTTTAGTTTCTCTTGGCAGTATACCTTGCAGAGACCTCCGATTGAGCACATTCACCCTGCCAGACCACTCTGTCAACAGTATTGCATATTGCCTTCTCAAATTCAAACATTCATCAGCAGTTTAGCTTTACTCGTGTCTTTCATCACACGCGTTTGACAATGTTTGTTCCGGTGCTCGTTATACAATGTTGCCGCTTACAACCTTGACTTCCACACAGACCTGTCTTACATCGGTCTCCCCAACTTAGCGGCTGTGTTGATCTCTCTGTCGCTTCTTTGTTCTTGGAGCCAAGAACGATACGATACAACACAAAATGCAGGATTCTTCAGTCTGGTTTCCTGGCCTTACACTTTCTGCCTTGAAGGTTTGATGAAAGTAACAGCGTCTTGCCGAAAAGGTCAAGGTATTTCCCTTCTTACGAACCCTTCTAGATTTGACATCTTTCTCCCCTCGTTCAGCTGCCGACTCGAAACTGCTGTTCCTTTGTGTGCTTTGCATCACTCTGAGTGTGCTCTCATGCTACGCCTTTTATCCGTGTAGGGAAGTATAATGGAAGTCAGGTGTGAGTGATTGTCATTAATTGCCTGACTTCGCCTGACCATATTAGCGGGACATGTCAGAAACACTGCTCGGGTATGAGTCTGTTTTCCACCAGTGTGGGCTGTCCATGTGAAAGTGTTGGAGAAGGGAAGGGGGGGGCAATGTATCCTACCGGGCAGGATGGGGTAAATGTGTTACAGGGGGAGGATACCACGTCTCGCCATCCGGTGTCCCACTCCCACTCCCTGAAGAACCCTAACCCAGGTGAACCTCCTGCACTGGTCCATCCCAGGTTCTGGATCCAAAGGCGATAGTTGTGCCATGGCTACCTGAGAGAGAGATCTGCGGGGACTAGCGAGAGAGACACCTTCTGATTTCTCACAGTCCTCAGACTGAAGCTGTTTTGTATGCTCCACCAAGTTGGTATAAATATGGATCGCAGCGGGTAGATTACAAAAATGGTGGAGGGACGAGTTAGGATTGATCAGCGGAGGAATATGCCCATATTGGGACCAATGCGAGAGATGATTCTAGGGTTTTTCCCCAAGAGGTTTTTAAAGAACAGGAATAAGATCTATTAGTTAAAATATTAACTAAAGTGTGGAATGTTTGGGTTGTCAGTAAATATCCTGATGAGGAAGAGGGGTTCACGTTGCGCGTGCCATATTTGTGACTGGGAGTGCAGCAAAGTTGCCGTGATGTTGCAATTTTATATGTAGTTAATGGGGATGGGATGTGTTACTTTTAGTGTTACTTTTTGTGCAAGTTGATACATTTTAGATTTGCATGCACACTGCAAAAAAAGGTCAAAATCACCAATGAAATATAAACACGATCTAGATATGGTGTGCTACGAAGTGCCTAGAAGCAGGGCAATGAGGAGTTTCATAATGCACATGCAGGGAAGGAGACTTGTCACAGAAATCTCACTTTGAAGAAGACACCGTAGTTATTAAACATGCATGCACACTGATATACATACATAGGGAATTTACAAATCTGTTACGCTCACCTGACTCCCACAGAGGCGCTGGCCAGGATCGTGCTGCTGTGACCTCTTCTAAGGTGTTGCGCGGGGCTCAGAAGATGGACTGGACCGGACTCCCAATTCCTGCTTGTCCGGCTTGCAAAAGTATCCTTCTGTAGGCGAGAATAAGGGATTAACTGTCTGCGGGGAATGCTACCAGCCTCCCCCTTTCCCCTCTCACCCTCCTCAAAACCCTTCTGTGCTTCCCGTGGCGTCTCACCTTAGGGTCTTGAAGGGCGAGCTCTCCTTCCTGCTTCTGATGCAGGGGCGCGTTGGTATCCAGTTACTTCACTGGATTCTTGGTTTTATGAGAACCAAACTTGCTTGGCTTCCAGGTAAATTCCTTGAAAGGTTCCCCTTTTGTCCTTGCATCAATATGCTAATGTCAATGTCTTTTTCCCCATAGGGGCCGGGGTACGGAATGCCGGGGAAAAGGCACCGACCCGAGATGCAAGGTGCAATCCCTGTAGAAATCAGGTAAGTCTTGATGAGCGTTTTTGGGTAATGTCTTTTCATTTGCTCATTGACGCTAATGTCTTTTTCCCCATAGGGGCCGGGGTCCGGAAACGCCTGGATGCGGCGCGGACCCGAAATGAAGAGGGAATGACCCAACAGGTAAGTCTTAACATGGAGGTTTAGGTTTCCTCATTCCCTTCTCTCTCTCACCTTTGCTCTTGTCTTTTTCTCCCTAGGCATGGAAGCGTGGCTGCGAATCCGGGTGATCGCTGCTGAACATGGAGGCGCCCTGTGAAGGTGAGTGGAATGCGGCGCTGCGGCGGTCGATGCGATGTGCTTTTAAATTAAGTGTCTTCCTTTGCAGGATCGTCGGCGAGCTGACTCCGGAATGCGGATCTTGCAGGTAAAGTCTTTTCCTTCTCCTATTCTGTCTTTCTCTTCCTTTGTAGGTGATCAGGATGCTGGCAGGCGTGGCAGAAGTCCGAATGCAGGAGCAAACACGGTGAGCGTCCAGCTGCTAGATGCAGAACAGCGCGAAGCATGTGCTGCTCTTCGGGTGTGGTTTAAATAGCCTGTAAAGTAGTTTCAGGTATGTATCCTTCCACTCAGGTATGTATTCTTCCTCAGACCACACCCGAGTGATAAACTAGTCCAAAAGATAAAGTAGTCCCATTCAGTCCTCAAGAGGGCCTGGATGTAGCAGCACGGTCTGCTTCAGGTAAGTGCACATTAAAACACTTACACACATGTCTTGCTTTATGAGCCTGGCGCCTAAGGCGCCAGGACTGGGGTCCAGAATGAGCCTGGCGCCAAAGGCGCCAGGACTGCGTCCAAAAGGCCCCAACTTGGGCCCGCTGAGACGTCCTTGGGGAAAATGATGTCTGCCTCTGTGGTTGCTGGGCTGGGCCTGGCTCCTTGGAGGTAGGCATCATGACAGTACCCCCCCACAAGGCCCCTCCCAAGGTTGTTTCCTCCGGGGGTTTTGGCTTGTTCGGGAATCTACGGTGGAACCTTCGTATTAATCGAGGTGCGTGAATATAGTTACTAGGCTCCCACGATCTCTCATGAGGTCCATAACCCTTCCAGTCAACAAGATAGAAGAGTTTTGACTTTAACATTTTGGAGTCTAAAATGTCTTTCACTTCGAATTCTAATTCCCCATCAATTTGGATATGATCTGGAGGCTTGGACAGTCGGGTTCCTGGTTGTACCGGTTTCAAAAGTGATGCGTGAAAAACGGGATGAATACGCATGTTGGAAGGCAAATCCAGTTTAAAGGCCACTGGGTTGATTATGGCTTTGATGGGGTAAGGCCCAATGAATCTGGGATTGAAAGTTCGTGGGCCCTTGAGAGATAAATGTCTAGTTGCTAGCCAAACCTGGTCTCCTACTTGGTAAGGAGGTGTTTTACTTCGGTGCAAATCAGCGTTTTCTTTGTACTTTTTTTTGGTTTGCTGTAAATGAGTTGTAGCTTCTTTGAAGGCTCGGGTTATTGTGGAATGCAGATGATTTACTGCGGGCATTTCCAGGGTCAGAGGTGGATCTAGGTCAGAGGTTCGAGGATGGTGACCATACAAAGTATAAAAAGGAGTTTGACCGGTTCCGGAATGCATAGAATTGTTGTATGCATATTCTGCGATCCAAAGAATGTCTTTCCAATTGTACTCGGATTGGTGCAACATGCACCGAAGATATTGCTCGAGAGTCTGATTTGTCCTCTCGGTTTGTCCGTCGGTCTGGGGGTGGTGGCTGGTGGATAATCGCACATCTATTTGTGCTAGTTGGCAACACTTCCTCCAAAAATGGGAAATGAATTGACTTCCACGATCTGAGACTAGTACGGAAGGGAAACCATGTATTCGAACTATATTCTCCAGGAATTCCTTGGCCAGGATGGAAGCTGAAGGCAATCCTTTTAGAGGGATAAAGTGGGCCATTTTGGAGAACAGATCCACGATTACTAGGATAGTGTTGTAACCACCACACGGAGGTAGGTCCGTAATGAAGTCCATAGACAAGGTGTGCCAAGGTGCCGATGGAATCTCCAAGGGTTGAAGTAGGCCGGCTGGCCTGTTCCTTTGACCTTTATTTTGGGCGCAAACTCCGCAAGACATCACAAAAGACTTTATGTCTTTTCTCCAAGAAGGCCACCAGAATTGGCGTTTGATCTTTTCTTCCGTTTTAGCGATACCAGGGTGTCCTTCCATTAACGATTCATGATAATGAGCAATAACTAGTTCTTGCAATTCCTTACTTGGCAGAAATAACCGCTCTTGGAAGTACGGTAAGTTATCCTTAACGGTGAAGTGGGGACCCTTTTGAGTCCATTCCAGTAAGGCTGAAGTGTCAAAAAGTAGTTTGACTCGAGTTTCAACGTCCTCGATGGTTTGCAATGAAGTCAAACCTAAGATTCTTTGTTCAGGTATTATCGGCACAGGTTCTAAACACGAATTGGGTTCTTCTATGCCAATCCGGGATAAGGCGTCCGCTTTGCCATTCTTGCAGCCAGGGCGATGGGTAATTACAAAATCAAATTCTGCAAAGAATAAAGCCCATCGGAGTTGTCGTGAAGATTGGGCTTTGGCCGTCTTTAAATACTGCAAATTTCTGTGATCCGTAATTACAGTGATGGTGTGTCTTGCACCGAGGAGGTAATGACGCCAAGCCTTAAAAGCAGATTTAATGGCCAGTAACTCTTTGTCGGTAATTGCGTAATTAATTTCAGGAGCTGAGAATTTCCTGGACCAAAAGGCTACAGGGTGTAGCTGGTTAGTTTTCGAATCCCTTTGCGACAGGACAGCTCCCATGGCTAAACTGGATGCGTCAGTTTCAACAATATACGGGAGATCAGGACGCGGGTGCTTCAACACAGGTGCGGAAGTGAATTTGGTCTTTAGGTCTTGAAAGGCTTGTTCGGCCTCTGGAGTCCATTCAAAATGTTTATTCTTACGTAAAAGAGCAGTAATGGGTTGGACTATTCGTGAAAACTCCGGGATGAATCTTCGATAGAAGTTGGCAAAGCCAAGCATACTCTGAACCCCTTTCACTGAACCGGGAGATGGCCATTTGAGGATGGCGTCCACCTTTCGTGAATCCATTCGAATTCCTTTAGGAGTCAGAACAAATCCGAGGAATTCAACCTCAGTGGTATGAAAGACACACTTTTCCAGCTTGGCAAATAGTTTGTGCTGGCGCAATTTCTCTAGAACTGCTCGAACATGTTTTCGATGATCTGACTCAGAAGATGAGTACACCAGGATGTCGTCGATGTATACGATGACACAAACATCGATAAGTTCTCTCAGAACATCGTTCATGAAGAATTGAAAAGCTGCAGGCGCATTGCACAAACCGAAGGGCATAACCTGATATTCGAAGAGCCCGTATTTGGTGCGGAAAGCTGTCTTCCACTCGTCACCTTCTTTTATTCGCACTAGGTGATAAGCTCCCCGGAGATCTAACTTGGTGTATATACGAGCATCTTTTACTTGATCAAGAAGTTCAGGGATCAGAGGCAGGGGATAACGATTCTTTATCGTTATCTGATTTAAAGCGCGGTAGTCAATACAAGTTCTAAGGTCTCCTTCTTTTTTAGGCACGAAGAACAAAGCGGAAGAGACCGGGGACTTTGATGGGCGAATAAAGCCATTGGCAAGGTACTGATCCAAATACTGACGCAAATGCTGGTTTTCAGGTTCAGTGAGAGCGTAAATCCTACTACACGGCGGTTGAGCATTGGGAACTAGATCGATCTGGCAATCGTAAGAACGATGAGGGGGTAGCGTGTTAGCCTGTTCTTTCTGAAAAACGTCCTGGTATTCAAGGTATTCTGCGGGTAGTTGAACAGTGGCGGGGGTTACTGTGGCTAAACCAATAGCTGGATTTCTAGGGTAACAAGTGGGACCACAATCTGGAAAAGTTATTCTCTTTGCTCGCCAGTCTATTCGAGGATTGTGTGTTTCTAACCAAGGAATTCCGAGGATTACTTGAAATTGTGGAGCATTGATTATATCAAACACTATTGCTTCCCGATGTCCATCCTGACTCACAAGTGTCACTTCTGTGGTGGAATGCGTTACCGGCCCAGAGGCTATTTCGGTACCATCAACCGTAGTAATGACATCCTGGTTTATTTTTGGATGCAGAGGAAGGTTCATCCTGGAGGCCAATTCGCGGTCCACATAGTTTCCGATAGCTCCGCTGTCGACGTATGCTTTGATGGCATGCAACCGTTGGGGCTTTTTCGGATCCACGAGCACCATTGGCAAGACAAAATGCGAGGTCAGAGAGTTTGTTTTCAAGCTCGGCAAGCGGACCTCTACGCTTGTCGAGCCAGGTCGTTTCCCGAAACAGGTTCCATTAAGTTGTTGTCAGAGGCACCAACCACCTTCCTAGGAGGTTTTACCGGACAATCACGAAGAAAGTGACCGGAAGCCCCGCAATAGAGGCATAGTTGCTTTTGTCGCCTTCTCTCAAGTTCCTTCTGAGTTAATGGCCCCTTAACTCCCCCTATTTGCATAGGTTCCGAAGCTTCGGTATTCCTGGGGTTTACGAGGGTTCTGATCGGTACCCGGGTTTCAAACTTGGACCGATCTGCTTTCCTATTCTGAAGTCTGTGATCCAGTTGTACCACAAAGTCAATATATTCTGCGCAGACTTGGGGTGGATTCACTATTTGGGCCAGAATGTCTTTTAGCTCTCCGCGCAGACCCCGGTGAAATAAAGTGATCCTTTTATTTTCAGGCCATCCGGTTTCCACCACCAGTCTGTTAAAGGAGGCTATATAAGACAAAAGATCTTGACTACCTTGTCGTAGAGCTAGCAGTTCGTTGTCAAGGGCCTGTCCCTGCGAGTGTCGAGCGAACAACCTTTCCATGCTGGCCTGAAAGCCCTGAAAATCCTGGAGAATTGGATCGTTCTGGTTCACCAAGGGAACAGACCAATCGGCAGCACAGCCACTTAGGTACGATAACACGAAGGCCACTTTGGTCCTATCATCAGGGAAGGCTCCTGGTCTGCATATAAAATGTAAGCGACATTGGTTCATAAAAATGGCATATTTCTTTGGGTCCCCCGCAAAACGTTCAGGCGGTGCTAAAGGCATGGATCCCGGCAGATTGATCTGAACAGGGTTACTCGAACCCAACGAAGTGGAAATTCCCCCGGGACTAGGTAAAGGAATTTGTCCAGCCTGACTCTGTAGCAATCGTTTGGCCAGGTCATCAGATTGTTCCTTGGAGAGAATGAGTTCTCTTTTGAGGGCATTAGTCTCTTGGCGAGCTGAGTGTACCTCTGCCCTTAATTCCCCCAACAGCTGGGCCAGCTGGTCTGTCTCAGAAGTCTCCATAGCGCCCGGGTGGGAAATTGTGGGTAGGCTTCGCGTTCTGTTACGCTCACCTGACTCCCACGGAGGCGCTGGCTAGGATCGTGCTGCTGTGACCTCTTGTAAGGTGTTGCACGGGGCTCGGAAGATGGACTGGACCGGACTCCCAATTCCTGCTTGTCCGGCTTGCAAAAGTATCCTTCTGTAGGCGAGAATAAGGGATTAACTGTCTGCGGGGAATGCTACCAGCCTCCCCCTTTCCCCTCTCACCCTCCTCAAAACCCTTCTGTGCTTCCCGTGGCGTCTCACCTTAGGGTCTTGAAGGGCGAGCTCTCCTTCCTGCTTCTGATGCAGGGGCGCGTTGGTATCCAGTTACTTCACTGGATTCTTGGTTTTATGAGAACCAAACTTGCTTGGCTTCCAGGTAAGTTCCTTGAAAGGTTCCCCTTTTGTCCTTGCATCAATATGCTAATGTCAATGTCTTTTTCCCCATAGGGGCCGGGGTACGGAATGCCGGGGGAAAGGCACCGACCCGAGATGCGAGGTGCAATCCCTGTAGAAATCAGGTAAGTCTTGATGAGCGTTTTTGGGTAATGTCTTTTCATTTGCTCATTGACGCTAATGTCTTTTTCCCCATAGGGGCCGGGGTCCGGAAACGCCTGGATGCGGCGCGGACCCGAAATGAAGAGGGAATGACCCAACAGGTAAGTCTTAACATGGAGGTTTAGGTTTCCTCATTCCCTTCTCTCTCTCACCTTTGCTCTTGTCTTTTTCTCCCTAGGCGTGGAAGCGTGGCTGCGAATCCGGGTGATCGCTGCTGAACATGGAGGCGCCCTGTGAAGGTGAGTGGAATGCGGCGCTGCGGCGGTCGATGCGATGTGCTTTTAAATTAAGTGTCTTCCTTTGCAGGATCGTCGGCGAGCTGACTCCGGAATGCGGATCTTGCAGGTAAAGTCTTTTCCTTCTCCTATTCTCTCTTTCTCTTCCTTTGTAGGTGATCAGGATGCTGGCAGGCGTGGCAGAAGTCCGAATGCAGGAGCAAACACGGTGAGCGTCCAGCTGCTAGATGCAGAACAACGCGAAGCATGTGCTGCTCTTCGGGTGTGGTTTAAATAGCCTGTAAAGTAGTTCCAGGTATGTATCCTTCCACTCAGGTATGTATTCTTCCTCAGACCACACCCGAGTGATAAAGTAGTCCAAAAGATAAAGTAGTCCCATTCAGTCCTCAAGAGGGCCTGGATGTAGCAGCACGGTCTGCTTCAGGTAAGTGCACATTAAAACACTTACACACATGTCTTGCTTTATGAGCCTGGCGCCTAAGGTGCCAGGACTGGGGTCCAGAATGAGCCTGGCGCCGAAGGCGCCAGGACTGCGTCCAAAAGGCCCCAACTTGGGCCCGCTGAGACGTCCTTGGGGAAAATGATGTCTGCCTCTGTGGTTGCTGGGCTGGGCCTGGCTCCTTGGAGGTAGGCATCATGACAAAATCTACATGCAGTGGGCCCTTTTCATACATTGTTTAAACTCTGCAGTCACAGTTTTGCAAGGTGAATTCTGAATGACTGGAAAGAACTGGCAGTGGGCCCAAGGAGACGTAATGAATAACTGAGCAGATGGTCAGCCGACAATCCGGCCAGGACCTTTATTGCTTGGCAGTATCGCAGAACACAGATTTAATCATTTTAAGTGCATGGGAGTTTGTTATTTATTGTTCAGGGGATACAGCCATTTGCTTTGACCAACAATAAACTTGGGCTGAAGGAACGCTCGAGGCCAGAGTGGCTGATACTCCATGAGTTCTGATTGTTTTATCAGGATGTGACCAGAGGACATGCATGCTAAAATGGTAGTCATTTAGTTTAGAATGTTCCAATGACACCAGCCGGTCAGGTGGGTGAGATGGGGGAACCTGTTGATTCTTCTTCTCCTCATGTTGTTTGAAGTATTTGCGCAAACCATCTGCAATTACGTTTAGGGTAAGAAGATCTCAGGCCAGCTGTGACTTGTAATAAATTATGTTTGTATGCATGTGTTGCACACATGAGATGAAGATGCTAATTAAGATTATCGTGACCAATGAGAACGGGGGAATTGGAGAAAAACTGGATTTCATTTGTATAGGTCTTGACAAATCACATGTGGGGGGTGGCTGAAATCAATTACAAGACACTGAACCCTTTCTAAATGGCATCCTGTTCTTTTTGCCCACAGATTAAGGGTCTTTCGCTAGTGGAAAACATTACATCTCAGGGGACATCATCTAGAAAATAATTATTCATCGCCCGGATCGAAAGGGCCCAGCAATCGCACTCCGCACCTAACCAGCACATTTACTATTTATGATACTCCTGTCGGTATACTCAATCTTTCAAGGTCATATATTCCACTTGTCAGTTCCATTATTAATGGGATTACCCATTGTTTCCATTTAGACATTTAACCATGATTTTCATCACGATTCCATCAAGCCATTCATATCCATAATTGAAACCTTATCGGCCCATCCGACATTGCAATAAAATAATTGGTAAGCACAGTCCTCCATGCCACAAGAGTACGTACCATTGTTACATTGAGCATTGGGCCCACATGGGCCACCTTACTGACTATACTTAACTACTTTAGCTTCTTTTCTTTTCCCTGGTTTTCTCCCTCATTCTCGCAACATGATGATCCCAAAACTGGGTTTATGAATCTGATGATTTATTTCCGTGTGACCCATTATTGTTTAATGATACCATACATTTCTGATAATTGTAGTGCTATGTTCTTTTCAATACACGTGTAACTATGGAAAATGGATTTTCATTGACTTCTTCACCTTTGGCACTTGGGACGTTTTACTTGGGACCCAAAATTCAGGTGTTGTCCTTAATTTGCATATATATATTTAACATATTATGCTTACCTCAGCCTTGATAAAGAAGAAGGAGGGTCGAAACATGTGGTGGCTACAGAATAAAAAATGATTGCATTGAATTATTAGTGTTTGCCTGTTGATTAGAATCCAGACAATGAAGTTATAAATTACTCACTGAACCACCACTATTGTGATAAGGGTTCTCCCTCTTAGAAATGTAGAAACCCATACTTAGGACGGAAGGGCATTGACTTTCTTATACCCTCAGGGGTATGTCACAATGTGTGCATATATGTCCTAACGACAGGAAAGGTGCAGAGGAGTGGGAAGGTAATCTGGGAAACCTAGTAATTGCCATTTTATAGACCTCCTCAGTAGGTCCATGGGTTGCCCTTAATACATAGCCATCCGTGATGACACGTACACATGTCCATCACACTGCCACTGATAAGCTCCAGGTACATTACATGTCGAATGGACAGCAATCCAAACAGTGCATATGTAAGGGATGTGTGACACAGTAACACTTGTACATATGTCAAATATGAATGCCCCCTGATTTTTTTAAATTCCCCTCAGAGTACACATATGCATCTAGTGTATGGTTGCCAGATTTTAACGCATTCCCAATTTTCATCACAGATGCTGCAGGACAGCACGCAGACAGTGACGTGGACCCAGACAAGCCAACCCTGGAAGGAGATGAGCCAGTGCAGGTGGTAGAGATACCACGGAAAGCCAGGATGATGTGGGTGTGCTGAGCTCTGCAGCAACAGGCACCTCAAAATTGCCACCAGATGAAGAGGTGAGAGATACCTCACACACCACTCCAACCGAGCAGCCACAGCATACCCTGACACCAAAAGAGGGCTTCACGCATAAATAGGTCACAGATACCCACATACACCACCTGAAAGGAGGAAATGTGCCAATACCAAGTCACAGTGCACAACCATCTGACTTCCATCAGAACACAGGGTGTCTCAAGCGACATTGCAGGTTACAGGCAGGCCATGGAGAGATTTCGGGTGACCTGAGAGGTGGTCAAGGCTAGGCAGGGGGAGCTGGGGGCAATCCGTGAGGAGCCGAGGGCAACCCAGGATGAGTTGGGTGAAATAATCAGTCAGTCAGTAATTGCTTTATTCAGCAAATGTACCTTTAGCACACACAATTCTAATACATTATTATTAATTACATAGATTTCAAATTCATATGAAAAATAAATTCATACAATTGCACCAGTAAAAATATGCTAAAATGTATAAAGGGCATGGGAATTTAGTCAGGTAACTAATGAAAACTTCCTACGAAGCCAGGCACGATGAATTAATTTAGCTTCAAAATATGTGTCATTCACCACTGCAGTGGATCAGCATAAAATGACAGCTTCTGCAATATTTTTAACACATGCTTTCCTGAACAATGGAATCAAGTACATTTTTCTCAGATCACAATAGCACTCACAGAAAAAACTAAAAATGTGTCACAGACTCAGGATCCAAACCACACACTGGGGATGTTTCGGAGTTGCCACCTCTCCAGCTACGAGTAAAGGTCGCAACCTGAAGGTTACCAGTCCTGAAGTCCAGGAACATACTGCGCTCATAGGCCAGAGTTAATAAATCCAAATATCTCTCCCCGCCTTGAACAGTTTTCGAAGAAAGGTAATCCAGCCCCACTTTGAATTTTAGGCATGAGCTTATAAAACATTCCTGGATATCATGTTTCGCAATCAACTTAACATCTCTTTTTAAACTTTGGGGCAGGTGTTGCGGATTCTGCCATATTTCATCCAAGCTTGCCAAATTAAGTAGGTGCCTTATGTGAATCGACCATTGCAAAGAACGTCCTCCAGGATGATTCAACAAGTCAGAATATGCTTCCTGGTATTTTCGAAACTCTGGGGTCCCCCAAAGCCTAGTGTAGTAAAAGACTGGTTTCCAGGCCAGCTGGTAAATAATAGGTTCTAGGCCACATTCCATTAGCAATGGGACACTTTGGAAACTGCTCGGTAATCTAAGAAGCTTTTTCAAGAATGTATTCTCAGCTACTCCCAGGTTCAAACACTTATTGTGACCTAATAACTCTGCTCCGTAGAGTACTGCAGTTATAGTCTGGATCGAATAGGATGTTAATAGGAGGGTAACCAGCTTGCTCTCCATGGGAAAGATGAGTTGGGTGAAATAGGAAGCAGCATGCATCACATGGCTCAGAGAAAGGTACGGCTCCAGGTTTGCCAAAATGGTAAGAGTTTAGTTTAGTTTAGTTAATTATTTGTATAGCGCACCTAGCCCTGAGGCATTTGGGCACTTACACTAGGTGATTGTTACAGGAACATACATAAAAGAATAACGGATACATGCTTGTTGACAAGGGTTACATCTTGGCCACCAAGCCAGTACAGGAGAGAGAGGACAAAAGACAAAAAAACATACAAGGTAAGTGCAAAGTACAAAAGTACAAAGTACATGAATGCTGAGGGTATTGAGGAGCAGTTCACAATTGACCTCGGGCTCTTAGTGTTACTTGGCGAATAGCCAGCCCTTCACTTTAGCTCTAGAAGACCAGAAAGATGGTTCAGCTCTAATGGCTGGAGGGAGCATGTTCCAGCACTTGGCAGCTAGTACAGGGAAACTAGAGCCACCTGCAGTTTTTAGTTTGAACTGTGGGATGTTCAGACAGTGAGAGTTTACTGATCTGATGGGTCTGACAGATTGGTTCCTAGAGAACTTGTCTGCCAAGTATTTGGGGGCTCAGTTCGACAAGCATTTGTGAGTGATAACTAAAAGCGTAACGAGATTCTGTCGTGCACAGGGAACCAGTGAATATCCCGTCTAGTGGCTGAGATGTGGTTGGAGCGGGGATATTTAAGGCCGATTTTACGGCATTATTCTGTTGGACTTGTAATCTGTTAAGGTTACGATCAGTAGTGCCTAGGAATAGAGTTGTATAGTAATCCAACTTGGATAGGATCAAAGCCCTGGATAGTGTGATGCAACTGTTGGTGGACGGGTATGGTTTGCAGGCGTTGATAAATTTATCGGTGTAAGCTGTGGTTGAAGCGGTGGCATTCACTTGTTTCTTGAGGGAGAGCGTCAAGTCTAAATAGACGCCTAAGGTTTGACCTCGTTGGCAACTTTAATGATGTTCCCATCGATACTGAAACACTTATAACTGGAATTGAGCTTTTTTAGATGTATTTGGGAACCAATGATCAGAAGCTCCGTCTTATCATCGTTTAGGCAGAGGCTATGAGATGACATCCATGCCTGAAGTTCGAGGTAGATTTCATTTAGTACTTTAGCATCTTTGTCATAGCAGCCAGTGAGCGTAATGAGGATCTGGGTGTCATCTGCATGATTTGTGCAGATGACACCCATGGTATCAAGATGATCAAAGAGGAGCTTTGTGAATATGTTGTAAAGCGTTGGTGAGACGCAGGAGCCCTGTGGCACTCTGCAATAGATAGGGACTGGATCAGCGGATGCTGAGGGAGATAAAGAACCTTGTTGTTCTGTTAGATAAAAAGGATTGGATCCAGCTTGTGGCGTTCAGAGAGAAAGCAGCAGCTGTGGTCAGATGTTTGGTGAGGATTTGATGGTCGACAAGATCGAACGCTGCTGAGAGGTCCAGTAAGAGAAGGCTGGCCAAGTTGCCTTTATCTTTGGCTTCATCCATTTGGATTTCTGGGTCCAAGAGGGCAGTTTCAGTACCGTGCCTGGGTCTGAAGCCAGATTGGCGCAGCCCTAGAAGGTTGTTGTCTCCCAGATGTTTTTGAATTTGTACATAGGCTGCTCTATCTAGAATTATTAGGAGGAATGGGACTGTTGTGATAGGTCTGTAATTGGTCGGTATGTTAGAGTGTAGGTTGGGTTTTTTGAGGAGGGGCATAACCCAGGCCTCCTTCAGATTGTTGGGGACCAAGCTGCTATTGAAGGAAGAGTTGATCAAAGTGCCAATGAATGGGGCTAAGTCTTTAGCTCCTTCCTTGATGACCAGTGCAGGACATATGTCTCCCTGGAACCTTCAGGGTTTTAGGCTGAGGATGATGTTTTCCACTTCTTTAGGGGTGACCGCGAGAAGAAGAAATGGTGACACAGTGGAGATTGGTGTTCAAGTGAGTTGCCGGAACTAGTGCTTGAGACAAGACTGGTCTTTTTCGTCTCTATTTAGGCTTGTAGCATGGACATTTTGTCAGATACAGCCTTCTGAATGTTGGTACACCATGCTGGTGGAGCTGGGGACTCTAGTTCTCTCAGTATGGTAAATAGCTCTTTCGTGCCAGATTTTGCATTTAGAATTCTGTCATTGTAAGTCTCTTTTTTAGAATTGAGGATGGCTGTTTTGTAGGTATTAGCGGTGGACAGGAACATTTCCTTGTTAGAGGTTGATGGTAATTTTCTCCAGGAGGCTTCAGCGGCTCTTTTGGCATTACGGAGGGTTTTTAGATTGCCAGTGAACCATTTATGGCAGTGGCCAATAGGATAGCTGCAGATATCGGGGCATATGTGGCTGAGTTGGTCACTGGGTCCAATTGGAGCTTTACCTGAATTATAGCATCAAATGAACAGCATACAGTGTCCAACAAGCCACCTGTGCCATCAGCGAGAGGGGAATGACTAGAAAGGCCTGCCACATCTATGAGGCGAAGTATGTACCACGCAAACAAATTATTGTATGTGGAAGTCAGTGTGTACATTATTTCTGTTTATGTTTGTGATATTTTCATACTGGCCATTTTCTTACTTTATTTTTTTTGTTCATTGTTTTATACCAATGTGTGTTGTAAAGACCAATACATTTTTTTTAGCATCAATGTTGTCTGTCTCTTCCATGATGTGCTTTCCGTTATGCCAATGGGTGGGCCATACCCATTTCATGTTACAAAGGAGACAATCACACATTGGTACAGTGAGTATAATGCTTGGTGTAGCACCTGGTTCATAAACACATAGGGAATTGGTAGGTATGTGAAATGGGCATCTACAAATGTCATGCATTCTGCATTTCGACATTACCAGGTTCCATGCTAGGTGCAGTTGTTTGGCAATTGTCTGTCAACAGTGCACATGAGTCCACTTGCATGTCAGTATTATTCGGTGTGTGTGTGTGTGTGTGCGTGTGTGTGTGTGTGTGTGTGTATAAAGACAAAAACAGGGACACCAAATGAAAGTGAATCATCATTCATTTAAAGGTCACAGTCATTTGCCCTGTCTGCCACACACTGCACGCCAGTTGGAAGTATCTCGCAACCATATCATCCAGTATGCCAGCTGCCACGTCCCTCTGCTCAATGACTGCATTATTTGTGAAAGATGGTTGTAGTCTAAAATCTGCATGCATCTGTATTTGCAGGCTGTGTCTAAGGGCAATGTTGTGTAAAACGTCACACACAACTATCATGTTGCATACAGTCAGCGGGTTGTAAAATAGCACCCCTTTCCCACTCCCCTGTGTCCCAGGCACCAGAATCATGACTTGAGCATCCCAAAGGTACACTCAATGGGATTCTGGATGGATCAGAACTTGCTGGGCTCTAGTCACAAGGATTCTTTAGGTAGTCAGAATGTGTCTTCTGAGGGGATAGCCACCTGCAGATGGGAGAGGGATCATCTGATGTGCTGATGTATAGTGGGAATGGACCTGCATTGAGTGTGGTGTGTCTAAACTTACCCAACAACAAGGTATATCCATATACTCCAACCCCGATATGTTCTGTAATGAAGGAGTGAATTTAGATGATGCGCTCATGTGTAGGCCATGGATAGTTGGCATTTACTTTCATGATGATATTTGAATCATGACACACCAGCTGTACATTTATGCCAGTTCCACAGAATTCTGTATAGGTACTCCATATCTGCCGCAGGTATGAGAGCCCTATGTGTACAGTCAATGGCTCCACAGACCTGCTATGTCATAGGATGCCCTCGCTATGGCAGCCCTTGTGCTTGAATCATAAGACATTCTGAAGTGTTTGCTGAATGATGTGAGGATCACCTGCAGAACCTGCGTATACTGCCCTTGACTGCAAGGGCTGGGAGATCTAGTGCTCTGAAAAGAGCCTGTGGCAAAGGAATGCAAAGCTAACAGTACCTTTACTAGTGAAGGTATATCATGGCCTCACTTTGTGGGTGTGGTAAGGACCCGCTCCCACTGACTCACCATCTTCAGTACGATGTGGGGTGGGAAGGGGTAACTCGGGGTGACCTCTTCGTCAGCCTTTTAAAGTGATCCACCTCCTATACCATCTCATTCTCCTCCTCCTCATCAGTCGGCGCAGAAGCATACTGTGATGTATCCGATAGACTCTTCACTGTTTTCCCGGTGGTGACCTCCTCCCATGTGGCCAGGAGATGGCAGCCGCTAACTGATAGTGACGCTGGTGGTCATGAGGGAGGATCACATTGGGGGACACAACCTTTTAGAAACATTACTCCAATGTGTTTGTGTAAATTAGCTAAAAGCGACTATTTTTCCCAGAAACCCCTTAACACTGCAACGAAGAAGTGGAGTGGCGGAAGGCAGAGCAGGAAATGCCCCGAGCAGAGGCAATGCTCTAGTTGCTGGAAGCCCGCACCTGTGCCTGGGGCATTTAATATTTGCTGGAAGCACGCAACTGTGCCTGGGACATTTAAAACAGGACCACTAGAAACCATGGGAGACTGCTGGTGGGAGCAGGCTGCTCCTCTCTGTGCGAACAACGGTCGGAGAGAAGGCAGTGGAGCAAAGGGCTGAGAAGAGGAAAGCTGCGCGAGGATGACTACATGTGGCGGGAACGCCAGAAGCCAGTGCAGGGCTCCTGGGCATTCGCCGGAGGAAAGAAGCAGCGATACACTTACCGGAGACCCGCGCAAAGCACAGAAGCCCACCAGGAACCAAGGCAAGCAGGGATGCGGAAAGCCGAGCTGCGCAAGGAAGAAATCCCCCAAAGTCTGTTATCAGCAGGATCCGAGAAGAAAGGAACGCCGCGAAGAGCAGGTGAGTCCACACTAGACAAAGGGAACACTTAGGCATATTGGCAAGCATGCTGCATGCTAATAATTGAACAAAATATGAAAGTGGCTCAGCTTAAGAACGGAACCTTTGAAGTTTGCCCATATGTACAAAATATACATATAAGAAACAGTAACAAGTCAGTATACAACAGACAAAGTGAACTAGCCAGTAAGGCTAAGGTGGTGAATTGCCAAGAGTGGAAGTGTGAGCAAAAACCTAACGAGGCAATTAACCATGAACTAAATGAATTAGCCAAAAGGGCTAATGTGATGAATTATCAAAAGTGGAGTTGCAGATTAAGGCAATTACAAGAGTGTGAATACAAGAATCGCTAGCAGGAGAGTATACCAGGCAATTACAAGTGTGTGAATACAAGAACCCCTGGCAGGAGCGTATACCAGGCAATTCCACGTGTGCGAATACAAGAAGCCCTGGCAGGAGAGTATACCAGGCAATTCCACGTGTGCGAATACAAAAATCCCTGGCAGGAGAGTACCAGCCAATTACAAGTGTGTGAATATAAGAGAGCAGAACAACCCTGGCAGGAGAGTACACCAGGCATCCTGACCACTCAAAGGCCAAAGGTAATTGTGCATTAATTTGGTACTGATCAAGAGCTAGGACAAGAATTGTTATTTTTTAAGAAAACTTGATGAAGGATCCAGGGAAAGTGAGACTATCTGGATTAAAGAACAATATCCTTCAAAGACATTTTGTTGGAGTTACTTAATGCTTTTCCCATTTGAACATTTATAAACCACTGAAGGCCGAAAACAAAGGCAAGACATAGTTGAGTATCATTTTGATATTAATCAAGAGAAAAGACAAGAACTGTCGTGTGTACGAAAATGCGAAGAAGGATCCTGGGCAAGGGACACACACTCTGGAGTAAAGAGTAATATCCTTGGGAGACTTTTTGTTGGAGCTACTTATGGCTTTTCTCATTTGAACATTTCTAAAACACTGAAGGCCAAAGACATTATCCTTTTCACTTTATAATGTATTTCCCTAGAATGTGAGGGTCAGAATAGTACTTTGGACACAGGACAGTTTTGCTTTCGACATTCTGACACTGACAGATATTTGTTTTGACTTTAGCTTACATGTTTTTTTTCCTGACTCCTAACAATACCCAGTGAAGCGCCCATTTTAGGGAAGTGCATGTGTCTCTCTGTGCTGTGTAGTTGGTTGTGATTTGTGTGACCTATGTGCTTCTTTAGTTGGACTAATCAGTTGCGCTCTTTTCTGACACACTTTGCAAGATGCAAATGTTGAAGGGTAATTTGGGAACAAATTATGTGGTCTGGTTTTATCAAGCAGGATTTTAGTGCATCTTTGCTCATTTTCTTTGGTCACGCCCCCTTTGGATGCTTCACTTGTTGTATTTGCATGCTTTCCTCCCTCTTTGCTCACGTTCTGCAGCCATAGAGCTAGATTCTCAAAACCTAGAGCAAATGAAAGGAGCACAGAGAATATGCTTGTTTGCACTACTTTTAGAAGTGCTCCGGTCATCTTATTCTGAAAGATGACCAGAGCATTTCAGGAGGGGCTGGACAGTGGTGCACCAATGTGCTCTTCTGCCCGCTTACATACATTAGTGTCCGGCGCGCGCTAGGTGGGACCTTAAAGTGGTTGTCTCAGTGAAATGATTGAAACAAATAATCATGAGGATGAAATTGCAAGTGTGAAAGCCCCGGTTTAAATTGTTGCCACACAAGGGATAAATACTCAAAAGCATACAGGGGACAAATGAGTAACGAAATCAACACACATTGGGGAGTCCCCCAAATGAACCATTCAACAATTGATTTAATGTCCCAGGGCCTCATCACGACTTTGGCGGTAACCCTTAAATCCGGCGGTAGCGCTATTACCGCCGGATTTAAGGGTTCGCCAAATCAGGACTTCGGTGGATTTCCCCCCAGCCCTTAGCTGGGGGCAAATCCGCCAAAGATTCGCGCTATTACCGCCGGCGGGAAATCCGCTGGCGGTAAGAGCGCAAATTTTCCCCATTGAGCCCAATGGGGAATGGGGCATTTCCGAATGGGCTCAATGGGGAATGGGGACTCCCAAGTCCGCCAAAGTCGTGATCCCGCGCTATTAGCGCCGGGGGCTATGGCGGTCGCGCTAATAGCCCCCGCGCTAATAGCGTTACCGTTACCGCCCAAGTCGTGATGAGGCCCCCAGTCTTAGCTCATACTGGGTCCCATTCCATAGGCTATTTAAATCACCACACAGAATGTTACACACAGTGCTACGTATTTGTCATTTTATATAAAATGTTTATAATTTATTTCATAGGCCATTGGTCCTACGTTGACAAAATAAAACAAACCACATACAAATATATGTCAATATGAAAGATGCATATATACACCTAATAGCATTTATGTGATTTAATCATAAAACCAAGGGTGACACTGAAAACATTCTATGATCAGGAGGAGAGTGGGCACAAACACTATCTTCCTGGCCCTATCTGGCTAATAAGTCACAGATATCCTCCATGGAGCAGTGTCACCTATTTCATGTTGTAAAATTAATTATACATGGCAAAATAAATTATGCATGACCGAAAAAAACACATCCCAGGTCAAAAAGGGAAAAAGGATAAACCAACAACTTAGAAACCCTACAAACAGCAACAAACTGTCTGAATCTTTCCACACAAGGGATAAATACTCCGAGATACACCGCAGAGCGGTGAGCGGAGCTGTGAGCCTGAGGTGGGAGCCAGTCTACAGCAGTCTCTGCACCTATTCACATCGTTGTGTGAAAAAAGCAGGAAGTGCCTATTTCTGACGAGATACACCGCGGAAAGGTGAGCGGAGCTGTGAGCCTGAGGTGGGAGCCAGTCTACAGCAGTCCACTGCAGACACGAAGCTGTAGCCGGATGGAGCCTGAGGTACGTCCCTGGAAAACCTCTAAAGACTCTAAAAGCCCCAAATTATTCACGAAAGATTCCCAGGAAAAAACTATCTTTACCGGAGGGAAAATTAAGCCCGGAAAAGAGGCGGAGGAGTAGTAAATCCGACTCGACTCCCGGGCTAAGGGTTCCTCAAACAGTGTCACCATCCATCTTAGAACTGCTTACCATGGCTCTGAAATCCACTAAGCACGCCGTAATCACGGCTTTGAGGAACGCTAAAGACTTAGCTACGCTGGATGAGACATTATCAAACAATAACAAATCAGAAATGGAGGCCGTACCTGATCCGCGAGCGGGGGAGCACGACATAGTAGGGGTCATGGCAGCGGGCGCCCAGCTCCTCCTGCGGACAAGAACGGACGAGAGTGCAAAAGTAGCGCAGAGGAGAGCGGACGAACAACTCTCTTTTATGCAGGCACCGCTGATGGAGGACAAACCAGCGTGGTATGCCGCCCTCAGTACACGGGGACTAGAACTGAGCCCGGTGCCGAGGAGTGGGCTTAAAGAAGAGCTGGAAGAAGAGTCGAGTGTGGCGGGGGAAACAGGCCAGATAAACTATCACCGGCGTTTGACCCGGGAGGGGGGGGAAGAGCTGAAAGCTGCGAAAGAGGCGAAATTTGAAGATACAAACAGGTGCCCGGGAACGACTTCCCCCTCAAACCCAGATGCTTCTGAAGAGGCGATATGGACTGGAACCAGGAATGCTATAATGCCCAATAGCGACCAAAGTGGGGTAAAGGTGTTACCGTTGCAAGAAAAGAAAAAACGGAAGACGTGGAAAAACTGAAACACCAGTACACCGAAATCCCAGTGAGGAGAGGATAAGAGGTCTCAGTGTACAAGGAATAATGGCGCCCAAACTCTCTACACCAACAGTAAATGAAAACTCTGTCCCTAATGGGATAGCCATCCAACCCATGCTTCATGCTATAGAACAGGACTCTGAAAAAACGGTGCACGGTCTGGGTGTAAACCCAGAAAAAACCATGAAAGGCTCTAGTGAAGCAAGAGACATGGTAATAATCCCCTATCCCGACAAGGATACGGATTCGGATGATGAAGACGTGGAGAGTGGAAATCTCTCTGAAGGAGAGCCGGATGATTCTAATAAAGAAACGGATGGTGAACAACTGAAGATGGGTTGTGGCCCTAAAAGGAAAAAAAAGAGGCAAACCAAATAGACCGGCAAAATCCAGGCCGCAAGGAGCAAAAACTGCGAAAACAAGAGCACAAAAAAATACCAGTCTGGGTGACGAAAAAGCGAGAAAACCATACAAAAAAGGGCTGCCGAATCTGCTTCTATCACGCCCGCTAAAAGCGTTTTTAACATTGCAACAGAAAAGAAAGCAGAGCATCGATATGGAAGTATCCCATGCAGAGATGTTGGAAATAGCGATACAAACCCAGCCGGCACAAAAACAGAGGAGAACTGAGCAGCCCGCAGGGGAGATAGAAAATCAAGCCCGGCCTATGAGATCTGGGCAGGAAAAAAGCATGGAAGTACACAAACAAACCCGATCAAAAGGCTGTGTGCAGGAAAAAAGTATGGTGCCCATACAGGACTTAAGTAGTGACATCGAAAAAGCAAAAGGGCCGGAACTTCTAGAAACAAGCCTTTTAGACACAAATGATCTCCCAAGAGCTATAAATGAGATCCCTGAGACCTTATCCGGTCCCAATGGGGTACCTCAAAATATTGAGGAGATTCCAGATTCAGAAAACGATCAGGAAAAAGAGGGTGCAAGTGGTCTACATTATGACCGGGAAACCAATCAAAAGAACCAAACATATCGAAATAGAGAAGAGCGTCTGGCTTGGACAAAGCCTCACCTATCCAGGAGAGTTTCATCTGTATCTGCCACGTTACCTACGAATACCGGATCACTGAGAAACCCTTTTGAAAGCGATAGAAATGTCAGACCTTTAGGGGTGTGCCAGGACCTTAATTCCTCAGTACCATCGAGAAGATCAGACAAAACCCAAAAGCCACCGAAAAAGAGACGACTCAGCGAAATCGCCATGGCCTTACAAAATGAATCGCCAAATAAAAAACCAGAAATGATAGCCATTATGTCGGCAATGACAATCGTCCTGGCCCCCTTTTGCAAGCTGTATGAAACTATCAAAGAGAACGTACAAGATAATACAGCAACCCTCTCCAATCTAACGATAAAACTAGCCCAGATGGAGTCAAGTTTACCAGGAAATACCTTATGTTAAACCAGAAACTTCAGTATGCATAGCTCTCAACTCACCCGCTTTTGGCGGGTGTCACCCGCCTTGCAAAGGGCTGACTCACCCGCCAGGCCTCCAGCACGCCCATTCATTCCAATGGACGTCTCACCTGCCAGAAACAAAATCGGGTGATTTCACCCGCCTTAGCAAGACAAATGGTTGAGAGCTATGAGTATGAAAGGAAACTGGAAGCATTGGAAAAAAAGATTGAGAACATGAAAATGGGGATGGGGACCCAATTTGAAAGAGCATCAGATAGATCCCTGAACACTCTAAATCAGAAAACAATGTGGGAAACGAAAATTGAAGCTCTGGAAAAAAAGATCGAAAGGTTGGAAATTCTGAATAAAAATTTCTCAACCAAATGTAGGATTTCAGAAGATGGAGCAGACGAGGCAGAGACTCAAATCAATGGAAAAAAAAAAACTGTGTTGATTCTGGCGCAAGACAAATCAGATGGCAGGCCACAGACCATAACACAAAAGACAAACCCCATAAATATTGAACTGACTAAAACAATAACAAAGTCAAAGAAGGACATCACAAAAATGGCCAAAGAAGACCGGAGGGACCCGGGTCCGAGCCAATCGCCGGAGTGCAAAAAACGACAAGATGTTCGCTCTAAATTAGAGGCTTTGGGCAGCGAGAGATCGCCAAGAACAACAGAGGAATTCTTAAAATGTAGCGACCTAATGAACATTTCTATTCACTCAGACAATGTCTCTCTGAAACCAAAGGAAACCGACAAAGACGCGGGGGGAAAAAAGCCTAATGATCAAGTGGATGTATACACAGTAAAGCCTAAAAGGGACAGAGAGGGACAGTGCCAGACGGAAAAAATCGTATCAAGTCCGGCAGGTGGAAAGGAAGTTGCCAAAAAATCAGTGCCGGAAAGAGAAAAACCCGAGACAGAGAGGGAGAAAACCAAGAACAAGCCCTCCTAAACAGCGACAAATGCGTGAAAGAGAAGACAGTCAAAGAAGTCCTCGAAAGCATCGAGTGGAAAGAAATGTTGCGGGAAACAAAAAGGTTTCCAAAGAAACAATACGAGTCTTTAAGCTCGAGCAAATGGAAGTGGAGAAAAACTTTTTCATCCTAAATAGACCCACAATTCTCCAGATAACAAAGAAAATGAAAACCCTGAAAAAGATCAGGACAGAGGACCTAGCGCTCATCGAACCCTACCACAGAGAAAAGAAGGCAAAAGCTTTCATACATCTGAAAGCAGCCACCATCGATCATATTGATGAGTCAGTCTACAAGGAATTCCATCAATTAGGCCTTTCTTTGAAGGAGTACAAGAGATCTACGGAGACCGAAGCACCCAGAGAGATTTTGACAGAGAAATCTAAACGTCAAATCCATTATAGATCCAAAACGGAAGATCTATACCTGCAAACCGGAAAGCTAAATACTCCGGAAAGGCACGAGACTCATAGACGCCAATACCATCAAGGCAGGGGCACAAGATACCCCGCAGATAGGAGGGTGAGAGAATACACAAATCAAAGTAACGGCCACCACTCCAGAAAACATTCTGATTGGACAAAGCACCCGATAAGAATCAACAGAGAAGACAAAGGATCCACTGGACATCGTACAAAGTCGGATTGTATATCCCCCGAGGTTTTCGCAAATGGAGTTGACACGCAGCAGAAAATGACGGCAGAAGAAAGACAACCGAAAGGGCCATGGAAATGGTTTATGGCAAATTGGTCAAAAAACAACGGCAAATAGCAACGACCTGGGTTAGCTTCTTGCATTGACGTTAACAAAACCTCCATCGACAAATGCAACAAGCAACCCGTTAAGGGAGCCTATAATCTGGGCTCATGGAACACAAGAGGCCATATGCACCTTACTTCACCTGGAGATGTCGATCTGGGTTCGTATGATATTCTTTGTTTGCAAGAAACCTGGCTCGTCCACCAACCTGCCCTCGACGGGTACTCTGTGCTGATTTCACCCACAGCGAAAGGCCTGCTAGGTAGACCGTCTGCGGGTTTACTAACAGCTATAAAATCTGGTTCGGGACTGAGTGAACCCAAAAAGTGGAAACAATCTTATGAAATGCTAGTCATCTTGACATCTCAATTACAGGGAAAGATCACAAGGAAAAATGGCCCCCAACAGATGGTGGCCATTATAAACTGCTATTGGAACCCCCAGCGAATGTCTACCAAATTATTCTGCAACAACATCGCCGAAACAATTGATCAGCTTTACGCGGAATTTGAAATAATCGAGCTCATCATTTGCGGGGATATGAACGCCAAATGTACAGAAGCCCGGGACTCCGTCGCAAGGGGGCACCGGAGAGACCTGGATCCGGCCATTGAAAGAGGTAAAGCCTTAAATGAAGTGATCAGCAAAAGAAATATCAAAAATGTGTCGTCACTGTTCCCAAACCAAATAAACTATCCAACATGGGAACGCAACGACTCTAAAGCTACTCTTGATTATATCTTCATTTCCAACGGGCTCATCCATGGGCTGATGGGTTTTGAGGTAAAAAAAAACGTTCATAGTAACCACAACCTACTCAGCTGTACATGGCGTTCCTCAACCAAGATACTCAAATCATACGATTGGATGATAGAGTTAAACAAGCAACAGACTCGCCTTCGGCTAAGTGAAAAAGACATCGAGAAAATTAAAAGCACCTGGGAGACGAATATAAGAGACCAAGTATGGGCTGACAAGAAGGAAAGACCAAACTACCTACCGTTACTCCTAGCTTTCCAGGCCAAGGGAGCAGGGAAAGCAAAGATCACGCCTACTACCAACCATTTGTATAATAAGACGGTGGTTGAAAAAAGAAAAAGTGTACGGCGCTTACGAAGAATTGCAAAGAAATCTAACGATGAGCTTGATTGGGAAAACTGGCGCATAGAAAATAAAGGCTACAAGAATTGGCACAAACATCATAAAGCAAATCAATACCAACAGGATGCCGAGGCGATGATGCAAAAACTTCAAACTAAAAAATCTAGCGAGTTTTGGGGATTGATAAAAGAAATGAATAAGCCCCTCTCGGCCCCTATGGTAAATGCTGTAGCCGAAGAAAACTGGATCCGTTATCTCACCGCAGAATTTGATGGCCCCACTAGTGTCACCCAAGGAGCAAACCAAAACCAAGCGTCAACGTGGGTCGATCTTTCCAATCCTGCGGATTTTGAATTAGCGATACGGAACCTAAAAACTTCTAGAGCGCCGGGCCCAGATGGACTCACAAATTCGGACTTGAAAATGTCCCCAAAAAAATGGGCTGAAATGATCAGTAAAATCTTTGCGGAATGTAGAAGAACAAACATGGTGCCGGAATCGTGGCAGAGAGCGGTAATCGTCCCGATTTACAAAAAGGGGCTGAGACAAGAACCTGCAAGCTACAGACCTATCGCCCTTCTGGATATTCTAGGAAAACTGTATGCCACCCTTCTTCTCGTCCATTTTCGAGTCTGGGAAAAAGATAGCCAGGCCAAAGACAAACTACAAACTGGATTCCAGAAAAATGGATGTACATCGATCAATCTCCTCATATTTAACATATTGAAAGCAAAAGTTAAAGAGGGGGCGCCTAAAGTGTTCCTGGCATTCGTGGATCTGTCCAAGGCGTTCGATAAGATTGTCAGACAGTCCTTGTGGGCAAAGCTAGAAGATTGGAATTGCCCTACTCAAATATAGGAGCATATAAAAGCTCTCCATACGAACACCAAAATCAGAGTTAAACTCAACACCCAGGGCTTACTTTCAGAGGAGATTAATGTTAGACGAGGAGTAAAGCAGGGGTGCCCGATGGCGCCGGTACTGTTCACTGCCTTCCTAGGTGATTACCAGCGGTCCGAGGAAAAAGTACGATCCTTTCCCCCTAAAATCGGGAAAATGGAGATCCCACGGCTACTCTATGCAGATGACATCATTGTGATTGATCAGACGAAGGTGGGTCTGCAAAGAAAAATCCGTAACTTGGAGGCGTATATCCTGCAGAACAATCTGGAAATTAATAAAGCGAAGACAAACATCATGGTCCTCGAGAAAGTTCCCAGTAAAAAGATGAAAGATTTAAAGATCACCCTGGCCAAGGCCAAAATTGAAATCGTTACCAGCTTCAAATATCTGGGGATTCAAGTCGACAGTTCGGGTCTGGAAAAGAGTCTTGTCGATCAACTCTGGAAAAAGGTGAAAAGGTTAACAACGCAAACCAGAGCAGTGGATCGCAAGTCCGGCAAATTTTCCTTGATCCCGGCTATAACTTTCTATAACGCTAAAGCTGTGCCGGCTTTGACCTATGGAACAGAGTGTGCGTTATATCTTCGGCGAGATATCTGGACTAAACTTGAAGGCCACCTCTGGAAAACAGTCCTAGGCCTACCTAAATCTACCGCCATGTCTGCTATAAGAAGAGAGCTGGGCCTTATATCGTTAGCATCGATGGTGGATCAAAGTGCCATGCGCCTTTATAGACGAATCATCATGGCGGACACTCTACCCATCTATAACACCATACGTGATGAAATTGAATTAGGCAGGTGTGTGGCCTTGAACAAATGGGTGGAAGTGAGAAAAAATGATCTGTTTAGAATTGGAAGTGCAGAGAAAGACCTAAAAGAAAATCCAGAAAGAATTAAAAAAAAGATAGAAGATATGGATTGGATCGGGACAACAGAAAAAGCGGTGGGAAATAAACTCCTGAAACATCTCCCCCCCACCTTCAATAAGGGGAAAAGACCCCTATTGTATTGTGCCAAGTTTCCAAACAAGAAGATGAGAATGTCGGTCATGAGAGCGAGGCTCAACCTCCTCCCCACGAGAGAGATCATAACTATTAGAGGAGCAGGAACTGAAAAACATTGCCGGCTATGTAAAAACGACCAAACTATTGAGACGTTAAAGCACCTTGTGATCGAGTGTCCCTACACAATTGAAAATAGAAAGGCATACCTCCCTTCTTTGGCTGAAAATATGTGGATCTATCAAGAAGATGAAATCTGGAATAGACTTATTTCGGGAGAAAAGACAAGATGGACTCAGGCTCTGGCCAAAATTATCGATTCGATTTTTGACCAGATAAATACCCTTAAGATTGAGGGGGCCTTGATACGGAACATTGATCCTCAGGAATAATGCCCACTAGGCTTCGGGATAAGGTCGCCGAACTCGAACGTCAGGCTGGGCCAGCCTTTCGAGGGAGGTATTTTAGGTTTTATTGTTATACAAGTAGATTGGAATAAGAAGATTTTGACAAAACTCAGTTTTCACTGAGTAAAGATCAAATAAAAAAAAAAAAAGGAAAACATTGTACACAAATGCTTTTTTACTGTGGATGCCTACAAGTTAAACATAGGACTTAGTTATGTGGCAATCTGTGTCTGGGGACTAAAGGTGATCCCCATTTCTTATAACAACTAAGAAAGCAGCTCCATTATTGATATGTGAAGAATCCAAGTAATTCTGACATATTCCCTCTTGTCATTGCTCCTGTTACATCCTCTCCATCCCGAGAGTGAAACTTCAGGACTCCCCTCCCACCTTGGTCCATGCTCTTCTAGCTAGCATAATCAGTTTAAGACCTACAGAAAATGTAGTGGTGGTCTGCCCACTGCCCACTGCCCACTGCCCTACATCCTTCCCTTTTCTGCTGGTGTTAGGCAGAATCCTGTGCAGTGCCCTTAGGGACCACTATACACAATTAAGACTACAGGTGGCAATGGGCAGATCGGGAGCAGGTGCAAGTGGATCTAGGTCACCTGGCCTCAGCCCCGCCCACCTGGTGCCTTCCTGCCTGCTGCTCTTTTTCACCACTTAGCAAGCCCCGCCCAACTGGTGCCTTCCTCCTTGCCGCTCTTTTTCACCACTTAGCAAGCCCCACCCACCTGGTGCCTTCCTGCTTCCTGCTCTTTTTCACAACTTAGCAAGCCAGGCCCACCTTGTGCCTTCCTGCTTGCCGCTCTGTTTCCCTACTTAAGGAGCCCTCCAGCTTCTTTTCCTTTGTAGATGGGGAGCAGGTGCAAGTGGATCTAGGTCACCTGGCCTAACCCCGCCCACCTGTTGCCTTCCTGCCTGCTGCTCTTTTTCACCACTTAGCAAGCCCTGCCCACCTGGTGCCTTCCTTCACCATCACCGTCTTGTGGCCAATGCTGGATTTGAATTTTATGGACTTCATTCATTCACGGTGCATCACTCTTTCTCAACTCTCATGCTGGACTTCCTTTGCATCTTGTACTCATGGTGGCCCTGAATCATGCTGTTCCCATCTTCATCTTGTATCCTGGTTTGCAACATTATGTGTTACTACTGACTTCTGCAATTGTATTCGCTCTCCACTCTTGCTTCTCCACTCCTTTTGACTGCTTACTCTCTGTTCTCTCCTCCTTTCCCTTCTCCCTTTCCCTATCTCCTCCCCTTACTTTCTTCTATGCACTTACTCCATCAGAATTGTCCCTGGACCTAATATGATAGCAACCTCGTCTGTTTCCTCCACCCTCCCATTACTGTTTTTTTTCTCCCCACCACCCCTCCAGCACTATCTGAAATGTTGTCAGGCCTAGTATGATAGTCGCTTGTTTTGTTCCTCCCCTCCCTTTCTGCACTACTCTCCCTCACCTTTTGTTTTTCTCCGGCTCTACCAGAAATGTCATCAGGCCTAGTACGGTAGTCGCCTGTCTGTTTACATTTCCTTCCCACTCTCCCCCTCCCTTCCTTATCTATGTCTTAGCTCTTGCACTATCGGAAATGTCGTCAGGCTGCGTACGATAGTTAATTTCACATACTTACTGTTCATGGCCTGTAAGAATGTGGTTGTATTTTCCCTTGTTCCCTCCCTTGCCTTGAAGCGCTTTGAAACACATTGTGTATAGGCGCTATATAAATAAATGATCATATCATATCATATCATATCAATACAAGTTTTACCTTTGGTACATGCCTGAACTACTATGTCAGAGTGGTAGCAGTGACGGAGCAGCCAGGCTTATCTCAAGGGTATATGAGCAGTAGCTGAGATTACGCAAAGGGACCACAATTACTGTGACTCAAGCAAACACTGACTCAAGGTTTCAGGTAGAAAAATATACGTACATTTATTTTTAAACCATTTGTTGTAAACACGACACTTCTATTAGATTAAAACCACACAAAAAATTACTACAACTAACCAATTCACTTTGTACAGTAAGTCTCATGGTAAGTACCCTGTGTTTGAATGGACCGGTGTTACGAACAAAACATGTTACCGCGAATATGAAATCACTTTTTGACAGTTCGGTCTAATAACTAAACGCGTATCCGTGATATGAAATGCTACCGGGGCAAAAACACCCTTAGCACCTGAGATACCAAGAGGGAGTTGGAGGCAAAAATCACAGGCAATATTTTGGTTTGGCAGACAGGATCGAGAAACACTCAGAGACAGGAGTTCAAGAGTCAAAGGGCTGGAGCCAGGGTCAAGTGACACCGGGGACATGTTGCCGAACATCACACAGTCAGACAGTTCACGATTCAACGTAGCCAAGAGTACTGCGATATTGTCAATGTTCGGAAGCACAAGTTATAAGAAGGAGGGAAGGCAAGGGCAAGCCTTGAAGATGAAGAAAAGGGGTTCAGAACACAGTACCTTATTCCAATGGTGCAGCTGGTGCCCTGGCAGTTGTTCCTGTTGGTGTCCCGCAGACCCACGGTTCCTGAAGCTTCGAAGTGAAGGAGGACGTCGGAAGGGGGTCTGCACCACACAGGGATGAAGCCGGCAGCAGCGACAATGAATAAAAGGTGCGCTCCTTAAAAACAGGAGAGGCTCTTCAGGTGGCTATCCGGACCACTACAGCAGTGTGCAGCGATTTCGACCATGAAGGCGCCCTCTGGCTGAAGAAGATGAGCTGGTTATCCCCACCAGGCTTCAAGGGAAGAAGACTCCGGACTGGATCTTCTCTAGTCGTGGAAGGGTGGTTAGCTCAGGACTGCAGCATGGCTTCACTGAGATGGGGTAGTTGCAGCAGTCGTCGTTCTCTCCGTTCCAGTGGGGAATCTGACTTCTAGCCCAAGAGACCTGCCTTTTATGCGCGAAACCCCCATTCACACAGCCTGGCTGTCAATCACCCAGCAGGGGGGTTGTCCAGCCTGGACAACCACCTCAGCCAATCATGGCAAAGTGCGACTTGGGTTTCCTAGGACACCCTGTGCAGGGGGTGACTACATCCCTCCCTCACATTCAGCCCACCTAGACACCCAGGCGCCTGGTGGAGGGCTTCTGGGCAGATGCCCGCCAAAAGACGGTGAACAAAGAAGGCGAACCTAGTTTGCCGCGCAAAGTAAAACACAAGAAGGACTTTAACAAAAAGAAATGGCGAATAAACCCAACCGGAGCCAAAAGAAAGACAATTTTCTCAAGCGGGTTTATGTTCGAGGCTAACATAATAGCCTAAAACAATACCACGTTTATCTAATATAATTGCGGTAGAAAAGTTAGGGTAGATACCACTGCCACAAGCCAAGTCTAAATGTTAAAAGAGCGAAACAATGCTCTAGGAGGTACAGATACTCCATGGAAGATGGGGTGTACTGGATCTGTGGTAGATTGACTAGGTAAAGTTAATGGTAACTTTACCCTTTTCTGGGGGACTGTAGTCAGCCTCAGAAATGGAGTCGGGGGAAGTCTCAAAGACAACCTTGTGCCACGGCACTGAAGGTGCTGTGTGACACACAAAAGTAGAGGGCTACTGAAGTGGTGTACTTCAGAGTCCACAATCACAAAAACAGAGAAATATACCTGGCAAAACACATGTAAGAGTGGGGGAAAAGCTCACACTCTTACCAAGTGGAAAAGAATTAACTCCAGAAGTCCAGCAAAGATGCTGGGGGACTCACTAGGTGAGGGAAATTAGTCATCAATGAGAATTCTCCCTAACAGCTGGTGCTTAAAATCATACTCGGAGACATATGCAAATGCTACAGTGAGACACGTGTATGCCGTAGCTGTATTGCAACCAACACACACATCTCTGCAAAGGGGAGAGACCCTCCCCTTCCTCTTATCTGACATGTTTTACATCTACTCTGCTTCCTCCCTCCTGATGGCTCAAGCTTGAGTCTTAGGATGTTGTTAAAGTGGGCATAGTGCTATTAAAATAGGTTACACTACAGTGACTGAGCTATGTACCTCACTTTTGTTTTGTAGACTTTCTCCTACAAGCTGAAACTTAGGCTCTCACATCTGTACATGGTCACACGATAATAACCCCTTTCACTGGGTCATGGTACCTAATGTGTTACCTTTCTTCTGATCGCAGGTGCTGGCCTGTTGTAAACTAGTATACAAGAAGTTGAGACACGGCTGTAGGAGCTCTGCATTGGATGGTGTACATCGTCCAGTTAGGTTGCCAACTAAAATATGAAAAAAATGGACAAAGGATATATTTGTTCAAATAAGATCAATAGGTTGTCACAGTGTAACTAATTAATAGAAACATGAATAATTGTATTGATTAAGGATTTTATTGCACATTTAATACAGAAACACTTGAACTGAGAGGTAAGATGAGCAAAATAAGCCAGAACTACAGAGCAGTAAGTGGGCCTGAACATCTAGGTCTTTACATCTCAGCAGAGGTGCAGAGATCCTCCCACTGATCATTGGAAATATATCCGAATACCTGCAGCGTAGAGTATGGTCTTAAGATCACTCCTAACTCGTCTGTCTTAATTGTTTGTCTATTTCTGTCCCAGAGCCTCATTACGAGTCCGGCGGTGACCCTGCCGGTGCTACCGGCGGGTTGCCGCCAGACACGTAACATTTCACCGACATTACAAGTTCCAGCGGTGCAGGAAGTCAGGTGCCGGATTTCGTAACTCCCCATTCCCATAGAGTCCCATAGGACTCTATGGGAGTGGGGAGACGGAAGCACCGGCACCTGCAGGGTCAGACCTGTCGGGCACAGCGGCCCCGGCAGGCAACCTTGTAATTTGCTAGTCGGAAACAACAGCATCTTTTGTGGCATCCTCTTTGTGGTCTGACTACCGACTGAACGTCAGTTTCACTTGCTTGAAGATCTATTCTGATATATATTTGAGCTGTATGTACATTGAGGTCCTTGGCTTTAACATGTCCATTTACCTTTCTGTCATCATGGCTGGAACCTTGCATTGAATGAGGGATTTAAGGATGTGATAACCATGCGGAATTTTTGCATTTGCATTGCACGTCAATCATTATGCATTTTGCACTTCATTGAAATGTTTAGCATGCACATCGTCACTTTCTGACTTCGTACTGTAAGACATTTTGCGACTACTATATTGCTGCATATCGTATCAATTTTCACCCTCTTGAAACTTTATTTATATACCCAACATTGTCTTTAAAACATTTAGGTAGGACCAGCATCTGTATATGTTGCTTCTGTGATGTGGATATGTTTTTCTATTCTCGTTTGTTTTGTACTAACAAGGGCAGGACCAATGGTTTGTTATGGATCCGGGCATCAGTTTGCTGACACATTCATTCCATCATGAGTCTTTTTCTTCTTCACATTAATCTTTATCCAAAAAACAATGCACAGTATTGCCAATTATCAGTATTAGACCAAAATGATCCACATAAAAATGGCACCCATGAAATGTCCCCTCTGTATAGCCCCCATTCCTCCCACCTTTTTCTGTCACAACCACCTGACTCCAGGAAATCTCCACTGAGTATGGTCCGTCCGAACTGTTCCGCTTTAGAATCCAGCAGTTGATCATTGACCTGTGCTTATTAACCCCCACTGTTCTTGCACATTTGCAGAAGTACCACCTCGCACCACCTCCGCCCCTCCCACCGTTCCCTCACCAGCTTTTTGACCTCCAGTTCAGGTTTACGTTGGCATATATCTGTTCCTGAATTCCCCCCATTCCGTTTCGGCTCCTGCCCCCCTGCCATGTATATACTTTTTCCAACATTTACCCATTCATTTTTCCCCAGTAGCAGTAACCTCTTCTTGCACCTTGCCAAGCATGGCCTGACCGCTAATAATAGAAAGTGTGGTAGCCTTGGAAGGATGCTGTATTCTCCTTCACCTCCCTCCAGCCCAAATAGTACCAACATTGGCATCTTTCTTCGGTGGACAGCAAGAGTCTTTATTTATGCTGCTATACACATACAGCGAGGATTATACTCTCTTTGGGTTTGCATATCTTTTAGCCAGTCTGTCCCATCACACATTGCTTTACATTGCACAATTTATATATGGCTGACTATTTCACTGTAAATTGTGTTGGTGCTACACATACCATAGAGTCTGTGTGCACCTTTTCAACATGTCATGTGCACAGGGTATTTTGTTTGAGTGGATCAAGCGCCTGGTAGGGCAGGAAACACGTTGCTGTCTGCCTCCTAGCCTGATTTTTACTGAAGCATAAATAAAGAGGTTTACCTGACAGATTCTGTCTACATTTTATCTGCGTCCTGCTGCCTATCCTGTGTGACCCTGACGCTGCTGGTGCATAGGAAGAGCACTTTTTGGGTGGGTGGCTTATACCTTTGCTCCCCCTGGACGAATCCTTACCAAACCTTGCAAAAAAAGTATATGTCCCCGTCTGAATTTCTCTGGCAAATTTGGTGAGGTTTCATCAAGGAGGGGCAAAGTTGTAGGGGGGGCCCCAAAATTAGACGCAATGGAAAAAAATGTTTTGCTCACATCTACAGCCCAAACTGCTCGACAGATTTTCACCAAATTTGCTGCAGGAGCAGCAGCATGGTCCCGAAAGCGTGCTTTTGTAAATTTGGTTTAAATCCGTCCAGTAGTTTCTTTTAAAACATCCCAAAAGTCGTTTTTAAAAAATCAGTAATATCTGGGTTCGGTCGCAGGACTCACTTCCCTGTTCGGTCTGCAGATGGGCATCCGATTGGCCTAGAGGGCGACGTGATCTAAGTGGACAACAGACGCAGCAACTGATTGGATGGTGAAAAGTGTGAAGTATGTCAGATTTTTGGAAACGCCCGCCATCTTGGATTCACGGACAGCCGACCGTGTCTGCGAACATCACAGTAAAAACAAATTAAAAAACACAACATTGCACTTGTCAAACTCATCAAACAATCTCTGGAAAGGTGGGGGGTTATTAGGAAGGGATGGAATATGGCCATTAGAATCCAAAGAATTGCTGTTTTTCAGGTACGTCATTGCACTAAAATGCCTGGGAAACTGGAAGTGACATCACATGACCCTTGACCTCTGATGACATCACAGGAAGTGATGTCATTTGACCCCCACCCCGAAGTGACATCATGGGAAGTAATGGAAGATGACCTTTCACCCCTTGACAAAATGGCAAGTGGCATCACATAGAATTGTTACTAAGTAAACTACGAAAAATATGGTTACGATATCACTGTAAAGTGATATACATTTCATACAAGAATGGATCACCATATGTATCGTTAATATCAGCGCGTAGAGGCCCATATTACCAAATTACTGTGAATGCAACAGATGTCCAAAGCCAAACGATAAGGATGTGTTATTATATAGCACTTATGCTTAAGCGCTTCATATAGAACAAATATACATACAATATCACCCAACCTGTGTTAGTACTCATTTATCAAACTCAGCAGGATGAAAGTCTGAGGTGACCTTCCCGGGAGTCGAACCAGCAACCTGCAGATCACACACACATTGCAGCAGCAAATGCTCAACCCACTCAGCTATCTTACTGCTATAGCTATCAGAAAACCAGCCACTCCAGAAACAAAGAGCCACATGCTGCTGGCAACAGTCAACAAGCCTCAATTGGACGCAATAAAGACGTCCATGATGTTTTTCATCCCCGAAGTCCGTGTGCAGTCCTGGGATGTTCGTGAACACTTCAGATGTTTGGGGGCATCTGTGCCTATTTCTGCATTACAGGGTTGGTGAAAAGCAGTTTTGGATGGCTTATAACTTTGGTGCCACTCAATAAAACTGCATGATATTTTGGAATTGTATTCTAGACCTGATTCTGAATGGTTTTAGAAAAAACCTGGTTTTGTGAAGAGGGAACAAAATTAGAGGGGCGGTCCCAAAATATTGTAAAGGCTTATAAATGTGGTGCCGTTTGACAAATCTACACAAAAGTTTGCAAATAGATTTTCGATCTAGATATGCATGTTTTTGCAAGGTTTGGTGGGATTTTGTCAAGAGGGGGCTAAATTAGAAGGAGGTCTCAACTTTTTTAGATGGCTTATAACTTTGTTACCGTTTGACGAATGTGGACAAATGTTTTCAGAAATATTATAGTCCCAACCTTGAATGTTTGTGTAAAGTCTGAATGGATTTGATCAAGTGGGGGCTAAGTTATATGACTATTGTATGTACATACATTTTGAAACTTTTGAAAAAATAAAACATGGGCGGATTTCCGGTGCACTCGTCTAAGGAGCATTGGCAAGGACCTTAAAGCATGGTTTTGCAAATGTGCGTGTGTTTTATTTTTTTACATGTGTCATAATGTAGATACAAAAAATAGTGATATACCTTTGGTGAGTGAGGTATAGCCTGTGGCCATGGGCAGTGGCCAGACTGTCCGGGTCATGGTATAAGGTCATGACCAAAACAATCTGGCCGCTGGCCATGACAACGAGCGACGACAAATGGGGTTAAAGTGGCCATGTCCAACTGGGACCGGCTACGTGGTAAAGTTATTCGAAAGTGGGATAGGTTTGAAAGGGAAAAAAGAATGTGCTTGTGGTAATATGGTCATAGGGTTCTCTCTTTGCCTTCTGCAGGCTGCCATGGAAAGGGAAGAGTGGCTCTGTATGGAGAACCACTCCTCCCTCCTTCGCTTGGGCCAATAACTTGGGCTGCCGGGCTGTTATTCCTGCTCCATTCCCTGGAACGGTGGATGAACGCCACATTATTCCCATTAGTATAACACAAAATGCTAATGGAAATGTTGGAAAATCGTATTGAGTCTATGTACTTTACTGAGAAATGTAAAATAGATGGAGTCTATAAGATTATTATTTTTTTTCTATTTTTTATCTGTGAAAGGTCGTTCCTAAAGGAACCTTTCTTTTGTTGTTTTTTTAATGTATTTTTGTTTTTTGCAGGAGAGGTTACAATGTAGGTGGGGAGGGAAATGAGGGAAGAGGCACCAAGCACTAATATGGAGGGGCAGGTGGACAGGGGAAGGATTGGCTTCCGGGGCTGGGCCTCTTGCACTGTGTGTCTAACTCGAAGAGTAAGATGTCTGCAGGTGAAAGAATATGGGGTTAATGACCTGGGATTGTCGGGTGTCTCTCTCTCTCCCCCTCTCCCTTTTCCGTGGAGCCCCAAGGTCAACGTGCTCACCTTAGATAGGTGAATGCTGGACTCTCCATCTGCGTCTGGTGCAGGGTGCCGTTTAAAGTTCCTTCACTGGGTTGAAACGTAGGCCTCTTGACTTCAGAGGATTGCGGTTGGGGAACTAAAAGCGGAAGTACATGCAGCTCGTCAGGAAACGAACGCTCTAAGAAGAGAGCTGATTATATCCAAGGAGCGAACAGATGACCTCGCTAGGCAATTGCTACAAACGCAGGCAGGACAACACCTCTGCCCGCTTCAGGAGGAAACTATCCTTCAGCATCCTCCACAAACCCAGTGCAAATCAATCTACCCGGTAATGTGCCCTTGGCTCCGCCCGAACGCTTTTCTGGTGACCCAAATAGATTTGCAGTGTTCATTAACCAGTGCCGCTTACACTTCTTATGTAGGCCAGCAGCCTTCCCAACAGATCAGGCCAAGGTGGCCTTCGTGCTTTCTTATCTCAGTGGCAGTGCCGCAGATTGGTCGATCCCTTTAGTCACTCAGGATGATCCGGTTCTTCATAATTTCCAGGCTTTCCAGTCCAGCATGGAGAAACTGTTCGCAAGACATTCACAAGGGCAGGCCTTGGACAATGAACTCCTTTCGTTACGACAGGGTAATCAAGACCTTTTGACTTACATCGCATCATTCAACAGACTTATAGTGGAAACTCAATGGCCTAAGGATAAGAGAATTACGCTTTTCTACAGAGGCCTGCGTGGAGAGCTCAAGGATGTGTTAGCTCAAGTTGTGAATCCTCCACAAGACTGCCCAGACTATATTGACCTAGTTGTTCAATTGGACCACAGATTACAGAACAGGAAGGCTGATCGTTCCAAATTTGATACCCGAGTGTTTTCCAAACCGCAGACCTTAGCTAGGGGAGTTGACACCGTGGAACCCATGCAAATAGGGGGCATGAAAGGACCATTAACCCAAAAAGAGCGAGAAAGGAGAAGACAGCTGCAATTATGCCTCTATTGCGGAAACTCGGGGCACTTTCTTCGAGACTGTCCAGTGAAACCAGCTAAGAAGGCTGTAGGAGCTGCAGTTACCTGTACCACAAATTCTGAGCAGGGAAACGACCTAGCCCGACAAGTGTAGAGGTCCTCTTGCCGAGCGTTAAAATCTGTTCCGTGACCTCGCATTTCGTGGTGCCTATGGTCCTCATTAGCCCTGAACGTCCGGATCGTTTGCATGCAATTGAAGCTTACATCGACAGCGGAGCAATCGGCAATTATGTGGACCGTGAAATGATATCAAGGATGAATCTACCTCTTTGTCTTAAGGCAGTAAAAGACGTCATTACTACAGTGGATGGCACGGAGACAGCCTCCGGACCAGTAACTCACACCACCCAGGAAGTGACGTTAGTGAGCCAAGATGGACACCGGGAGAAAATCGTGTTCGATGTGATCAAGGCCCCTCAGTTCCAGATCATTCTAGGAATTCCTTGGTTAGAGAAGCACAATCCTCTGATCGATTGGCGAGCAAAGACGGTTCAGTTTCCTGAATGTATACCCACTTGTTATCCTCGGCCCGACGTTTCACTGGCAGCAATCTCTTCTGAAGCTCCCCAACTACCTCCTGAATACCAGGAATTCCAAGACGTCTTTCAGAAGGACCAAGCTAACTCCCTGCCTCCTCATAGGTCTTACGACTGTCAAATAGACCTGATACCCGGATCTACTCCTCCTTGCAGTAGGATTTATGCCCTCACAGAGCCAGAGAATCTCCACCTCAGACAATATCTGGACCAATACCTAGCTAATGGGTTTATCCGTCCTTCAAGATCCCCAGCTTCTTCGGCTTTGTTCTTCGTTCCGAAAAAGGAAGGAGACCTTAGAACTTGTATAGATTACCGCGCCCTGAACCAAATCACCGTTAAAAACAGATACCTGTTGCCTTTGATCCCTGAACTCCTGGACCAAGTCAAAAACGCATGTATATATACAAAGTTGGATCTCAGAGGAGCCTACCATTTGGTACGAGTAAAAGAGGGCGATGAATGGAAGACGGCCTTCCGCACCAAGTATGGGCTGTTTGAATATCAAGTTATGCCCTTTGGACTATGCAACGCTCCGGCCGCCTTCCAGTATTTTATGAATGACGTCCTCAGAGAACTCATAGATGTGTGTGTAGTTGTCTATATTGACGACATCCTCGTCTATTCACCATCTGAAGAGGAACATTGGAAACACGTTAAAGAGGTCCTCGAGAGATTGTGTCAACATAACCTTTTTGCTAAGCTTGAAAAATGCGTTTTCAACGTAACTGAAGTTGAATTCCTGGGATTCATACTGTCGCCTAACGGAGTCCATATGGATTCAAAAAAGGTTGATGAAATCATCAAGTGGCCTTCACCAACCTCTGTAAAAGGAGTTCAAAGCATGTTAGGCTTCGCTAACTTTTATCGCAGGTTCATTCCCGAATTCTCTCGAATAGTCCAGCCCATCACCGCTCTGTTAAAGAAAAACAAACGTTTTGAGTGGTCTACAGAGGCGGAACAAGCTTTCCAAGACTTAAAAGCTAAATTCATCTCTGCACCTGTTCTGAAACATCCCCGCCCAGAACTCCCCTACATCGTTGAAACAGATGCTTCTAGTCTTGCTATGGGGGCAGTTTTATCACAAAGGGATCCAGTTACACACCAATTACATCCTGTAGCCTTTTGGTCCCGCAAATTCTCGGCTCCCGAGATCAACTATACTATTACAGACAAGGAACTTCTAGCTATCAGATCGGCCTTTAAGGCCTGGCGGCATTACCTTTTGGGAGCCAGACACACAGTCACAGTAATGCGGATCACCGCAACTTACAATATCTGAAGACGGCCAAAGCTCAGTCTTCCAGGCAGCTCCGCTGGGCTCTGTTTTTGGCTGAGTTTGACTTTATAATTACTTATCGACCAGGCAGTAAAAACGGAAAAGCAGATGCCCTCTCCCGGATGGGAATAGATGAACACTTGACCAATCCTGAACCAATACCCATAATCCCTGAACAAAGAGTTTTGGGTTTGGTCAGCGCTCAATCCCTTGAAGACATCGAGACAACGGTCAAATCACTCCTAACTCCGGCAGAATTACAGGACTGGCAACTCAAGGGGAAGGACTTCTCAGTGGATCAAGACCTACCATATTTCCGAGGACGATTGTACTTGCCCTGTGAGAAAATACAAAAACAGGTAATCTCCTGTTATCATGACTCATCAATGGAGGGCCACCCTGGCATTACCAAAACCATGGAAAAGGTCAAAAGACATTTCTGGTGGCCATCGTGGAAGAAGGACATTAGAGACTTTGTAATCTCCTGCGGTGTGTGTGCTCAGAATAAAAGCCAGAAGGAGAAACCAGCCGGCCTCTTACACCCGCTTGACATCCCTCCCTGTCCATGGCATATCCTGTCCATGGATTTCATCACTGACTTACCTCCGTGCTCAGGGTATAATACCATTTTAGTAGTCGTGGATCTATTCTCCAAGATGGCTCACTTCATTCCCCTAAAGGGCCTACCTTCAGCTTCAGAGTTAGCCCGAGAATTCCTAGAAAACATTGTTCGGTTACACGGTTTTCCCTCGGTTTTGGTCTCCGATAGAGGAAGTCAATTCATCTCCCACTTTTGGCGAAGTTGCTGTCGCTTATCCCAGATTGATGTGAGACTTTCAACTAGTCACCATCCCCAAACTGACGGACAAACCGAGAGGACAAATCAAACTCTGGAGCAATATTTACGTTGCATGCTCCAACAAACTGAAAACCCTTGGAAGGACATCCTTTGGATCGCTGAATATGCTTATAACAATTCGATCCATTCTGGAACCGGGAAGACTCCCTTCTTCCTGTTATACGGAACCCATCCTAGGACCTCTAACCTGGATCCTCCCCAAAAACTCGAAACACCTGCTGTGGATCGGTGATCACTCATGCTTTTAAAGAAGCCACTGCCCATCTGCAAAGAGCTAAAACACTATACAAAAAAGGAGCGGATCTACACCGTAAAGAGGCCCCTCACTACTCTGTGGGAGATCAGGTCTGGTTATCCACTAAGCACCTGCCTCTAAAAGGACCCCGCGCTTTCATCCCGAGATACCTAGGACCCTATCTCATCTCTGCCATAATTAATCCGGTGGCTGTCAAATTGGAATTGCCTTCTCATATGAAGATACATCCAGTATTCCATGTCTCCCTACTAAAACCAGTACAACCAGAAACCTGATTGACCAAACTCCCAGAACCTGTTCTAGTGGATGCAGAACTTGAGTTCGAAGTAAAGAACATCCTAGACTCCAAAATCTCCAAATCTAAGTTATACTACCTGGTTGATTGGAAAGGATACGGCCCCCAGGAAAGGTCTTGGGAACCCTCAGAACATGTCCATGCACCTCGTCTGGTCAAGAAATTCCATCTAAATCACCCCGACAAGCCAAAACCCCCGGAGAAGACGCGCTTGGGAGGGGCCTTGAGGGGGGTTGCTGTCATGATCACTGCTTCCAAGGGGCTAGGACCAGCCCAACGTCCTTGGAAGCAGGCCTCTAACCTTCATCCTAGGCACCAGCCGGTCCCCATTGGGACCTTTTGGACCTTGTCCTGGCGCCAGTGGCATCAGGCTCATCAAAATCACTTGTCCCGGCACTGGAAGCGCCGGGCTCATAACATGTATAAAGATGCTTGGGTGGACTTACCTGCAGCAGACCATGCTGCTTACTTACCAGCCATATGGGAATCCTCTACGAGCCGGGACTAGTTTCTTACCTGGGTGGGGCAGGCTCCACTCCCTGGATACAACACTGGAACTCTTCTAGAACAGGAACTCTTTTCTTTCCTGGGCGAGGCAGTGGAGGAAGACGCCTCATCACTCCAAGGCTATTTAAACCACACCCAATTGATGCAACGTGCTTCGCGTTATTCTGCATCTGCAGCAGAACGCTCACCGTGTCGGTTCCAGTTTTCATTCTTCCGATCCTGAACCTGTGAGAACAAAAGCTTACCTTTCTTGTATCCAGCCTTCAGAAGCACCTGCAAAGACAAAGAAACAACAGGTTAGCACAGCAACCTTCACTCGCAGCGCTTTCCTCACCTGATCCATTTGTAGTTACCAACTCTTCGCGCTGCTCCTCCGCCATTATAAAAGCCTGTGAAGACAAAAGCATAATTATTCCTGTGGGGAATTTACTTACCGGTACCCCTCGAATTCCGGTTTTCTTCAACGCTGCATTCCTGCACCTGAAAGAGAAAAGGAGAGACATTAGGCAGGCTATTTACTCACGCGCCATCGCGCCCTCCACAATTAGGCGCCTGCAAATACCCCAGCGTTTTCCAGAGTCTCTTCATCATCCGAACTCATACCTGCAAAAGAAAAGAGACAGTTGGAGTGCATTTCGAAAGCAGGCAACAGGCACTTACTTACGCACTCCCAAGCGCTTCATTCCTATGCGCTGGCTCCAACTCCGGCTCTCTTCAAACCACCATCTTCCGCCTCAAGAGCCCTGCAAGACAAAAGGCACCATTTGAAAAGAACATTATACAGAGCCCACGCACCTAAAGACTGTAAGGACATAAAAGGTGCCCGGAAACTCACCGTTCGTGCAGTTAACGACGGTTAGCAATCCTCTGAAGTCAAGAGGCCTACGTTTCGACCCAGTGAAGGAACTGGTAACGGCACCCTGCACCAGACGCAGATGGAGAGTCCAGCATTCACCTGTCTAAGGTGAGCACGTTGACCTTGGGGCTCCACGGAAAAGGGAGAGGGGGAGAGAGAGAGACACCCGACAATCCCAGGTCATTAACCCCATATTCTTTCACCTGCAGACATCTTACTCTTCGAGTTAGACACACAGTGAGAAGAGGCCCAGCCCCGGAAGCCAATCGAGTCCTGCACTTCACTTTTCAAGATACAGTTACCACCCTGCCAAGACCAGCGCCTCCGTGGGAATCAGGTGAGCGTTACAGCTACATGAAGCTGGAATGCAATCCTTCTCATAAAATCAGACTAGAACTACTGGCTTTGTTGAATATATGGGAGGATTGTGGCATTTTAAATTTAGAGTTGCTGAATTTCCTGTCACCTGAAACGTCCGTGATTCCGACTATTTACTTCCTGCTTAAGGTGCATGAGTGCCATTGTCCCCCTCTGTGAATGTTTACTTCAGAATTTCACTGAATATATCGATAAAACCAACAAACCTATGGTTTCGAAATTGCCTTCTTATCCTTGTGACACTAAGGATTTTTTGTCCCATGTAAATGGTATACCATGGGTAGGTGATATACTTCTAGTGACTCTTGATGTGGTGTCACTTTATACATCGAGCAATCACGATTTTGGCCTGGCAGTTTGTAAGTCCTTTTTGGATATGGTTTTCCTTAACTATTTGCAGCATACACACACAAATGATTCTCAAACGTATGGCTTTTTGTCATAATCATATTGACTTTCTGTTTGATGGGTCTTTTTACCATCAGGGTAGAGGTATGGAAATGGGGGCTATTTTTGCACCTTTCTATGCCAACCTTACAATGACAATGGGTTGGTGCGAGCAAAATGTTGTTTGGAATGATGCCAATCCGGTTTACAAAGAAAAGATCTCATGCTGGCTACACTACATTGATGATCTTTTTATTCTTTGAAACGGCAATGTTGAAGAATGGCTTGATTTAGTCAAAATCCTTAACTCTAATAATCTTAATCTATCTTTTACCGAGAACCACAGTGTCAGTGAGTTGGTCTTTCTCGATGTGAAGATAACCAAGGGTTTTGATGGTTTTCATACAACTGTATTTGGAAATGCCAACCAGTTCCAAACTTTTGCTTTTGGCTACCAGCAGTCATACCAGGTTTTCCATCAATAGCATACCCTAGGGCGAGTTTGTTAGATTCAAACGCAATTATTCCAAGAAGTAACATTTTGGTGTACTGCCTGGCCATGTTGCAAAACACTTTAGACAGACCGTCCAGTTCATAGCAATTTTGCGATCCCGCCAAATGCCGCGCAAACAGCAGTTTAAAAAAAAACGGAAAAACGGCTGTTCTTCCAAAAATACTGGCGACAAGAACAAGTTACTTAGCCATGGTAACGTTCTTTCTACTTGATGTTCCTCCCAAGTATTCCTCATCTTATGACATTTCCATAACCAGCTTCAGCTGCTTTGGATAAAATGTCCAGCAGAGGGTGCTGTGCGCTGTTGTCTGTCGACTCGATGTCCCTCGGAGGCCTCCATCTCGATGTCATCAATGGTATAAAGTGCATGCACCAACCGTTTGCTTCAGTTCTGTTTTTAACATTTATAGGATATCCTACACCCGACAGTTACTCCTCCTGAAAGAGCGCAGGCTGTAATCTCATGAAAAATTCTACTGCAGGGCAGGTTGGAAGGGGCAATGAGGAATACGTGTAAGAAATAGGGGCTGCGTAGTGCCAGCAGCTCTAAAATAGACATTGCTGCAGGAGTTGGGGAAAGACTACATTTCCCATGAGCCAGTGACAGTTGGAGGCAGGTGTGCTGAATTGTGTGAGCGCTACTTAAGTGTCTCCCTGACCCATGCTGCCTGTTGGTGATTTTGGGCGTGGCAGGCACGGGCCGAGGAGAGCAGGAGCACGGACACAGGAGAACGGAAGAATCTGGCCCGAGCGGTGAAAACAAAGCATTCCCATGCTTCGCTGCTAGCATGGTACGGAGCAGGCTATGACGGTGGCCCATCCAACGCAGGAGCAGCTCATGTCTGGGGAGGTGCCGGCGAGCCCCGCTGGCCTCAGTTAAGTGATCTGAGAGTGTGTGTTTGAGCACGCTTGATATTGCTGGCATGCCTTTGCGCACCCTGTACTGTGCGTTACGCTAACTCTGGTGCACGCTGTGAAAACGTGTGGGTGCATTTGTTACTGGCTGGCATTGTTGCACACCGTTCACAGTGCGCTACACAAATTCCTATTGCACGCTGTTTGAAGACTTGTGTGGGGGCACGTTTGAGATATTGTCACGCACCATTCATGGTGCACTGAATGTTCATGAAGTCCACTGTGGAAACAAAAGTGCGGACAACACTGTGAATTTGCTAAGCACAGTTCGGATGGGTGGAAATCTGGGTCCACATTCATCTGCATCAATTCAAGGACAGAGAAGAAAATGCAATGTTGTATGTTGTGCTTGCTCTTGTCATTTTCATGTTGTCCAACAGTCATTATGTTAAACATGAGGAGCTCATTAAGGTGGTAACTCGAAAGCTGAAGAAGAGCCATTCAGGAAGTGGTGCATGGGAAATATCACATGTTGAAGTTGTGCATTGTCTATTCATGTTGTTTGCAGTGGCAGTTATCTATAGCCAGCAATAACTATATGTGCTATTGTTTGTTGCTCTGTTAGGGAGTAGTATTAGGTAGGAAACATTAGGGTAGTTACATATTAATCAAGAAGGGTGTAGTACTGAGATGGAGGTGTCAGGTGGTGCAGTGTCTTGTATGTTTCTTTCCCTATGATTCCCCATACCTATCCAATTGCAAAGAAACCCTAAACCTTTTCCTGGTTTCCTTCAACACCCCCTACCTATCCACAACCTCTCTCTCAACCCTCTTCCCCCCTTCCGCTGCCTCGCGGTTCCTGTTATATTTAAGTCAGGGGCTTATGCCAACCAAGGTGGGAGGGCTCTACTACATTTGGCTTGCGTGGCTAGGAAGCTGTGAGATACTCCAGGGGTGTGACAAACGTGGGAGGAGCATCCAGTCGAAAGAATGTTACCATGGGTAAGTAACTTGTTCTTCGAATGGATTGTGTCTTCCCACGTATTCCTCATATTATGATAAACTCTCAAAGCAGTGTATGTATTCCTGGAGGAGGGAATCAGAATTTTCAGACTCATGACCATTTAGGAGTTCCTTTATAGGTCTGTGTGCAGAGAATGTAGCACTGCCTTTCCAAATAAACCTTCCCAGCTTGAGGAAGAGTCCAGATTATAGTGTTTGGTAAATGTGTGTACGGATTACCATGTGGCAGCCGCACAAATATCTTTAATTGGGACACCCATCTGTAATGCAGAGAAGGTAGCCATGCCCCTAGTCAAATTAGCTCTAATGCCCTCCAGAAGATCATTTTGCGCTAATCTGTAGCATTCAGATATTCCTAAGGTGATCCATATTGATAAAGTTTGTTTAGAAATTGCCATACCCAACTTGTGGCCCGTGTAGCCTACAAAAAGTTGGTCATCGTGTCTTATTTTAGACATCCTGGAGATGTAGAAACTGAGTGCACGCCTTGGATCAAGCCTGTGTAACCTCTCCTCTTCCTTTCCAGGATGAGGAGGATAAAATGAAGGTAAAATTATTTTCTGAGATAAATGGAACTCAGACACAATCTTAGTAAGAAGGTAGGTTTCACCTTATATAGAAGATTATATAAGGAGGCTTTCAGGATAAGGCCTGAAGTTCACTCACTCTTCGGGCTTATGTGATGGCCACTAAACGGATGGTCTTTAAAGTTAATACCCTTAAAGGACAGGAATTGATTGTTCAAAAAGAGCACACATTAGACATTTCAACACCAAGTTGAGGTCCCAAATTGGGATTTGAAATGGGACCAGAGGAAATGTATTTATCAGTCCTTTTTTCAACAAAACATTTTATTAAGCATTTCAATTGAGTAAACATTGACATCACATCAGTGCATTTATAATACTACATCTCACAGACACAGAGAGTTCCAAATCATTTTCTTTATGAGTCTGATCAACAGAGCCCTTTGCTGATACCAGTTATTGTAGAGGCCTTGACTGTTGGTTCCCCCTTCCTCCCCTATTGATTAATTATTGGAGCCAGCGGGTCATGGGTGGACGACGGTAATTCCTGGGAATTTCTCTGAGTAGTCAATAAATGGGGCCCAGGTATTTCGGAAAGCATTAATGTTGCCTGAGCAGATTGCCATGATTTTCTCTGATACCACAGTGTCCCAACATTTTGTCCATAGGTATAGAAGGACCGCCTGGGTTCTTCCACAGCCGGGCTATGACGATTTTGGCCGCTGTGAGAAGGTGAGTGCACAACTGGGTTATTTGGCCTGTAAGTGGAAACGCCCCGGCCCCAGTGTCCCCAAGAAGTATTATCCCTGGATCCCATGAGATGGTTAATCCTGTAATCGATTTTATTTGATCCAACACATCCCTGCCAGAAGTCGCTTGCTTTTGGGCAGGCCCATAGCAGATGAAACAGGGTGCCAGTGGCTGCACATTCCCTCCAGCAGCCCGGAGGAACAGCCAGATTGCTTTTGTGCAGCTGTTCTGGCGTAATGTAGTACCTGTAGCAAACTTTATATCCCCGCTCTCTGTTGGTTATGCGCTGCATACTTTTGTGTAATCTGGACCATATCCTGCCCCAATCTTCCATTTCAATTGTGCGCCCCAGATCTCTTTCCCAGCACAGCATATATTTATCCTTTATGGTCGGGTCTGTTTTGTCCAGCAAGCGATATAGAGTAGATATTTTCCCTCTTGGTGGGATTGACGTTAGGGTCAGTTCTAATGCAGTTACATCCCTCCCTCATGTCTCTCTGATAGCCCTGTGCGATAACTAATGCCTTAGCTGAGTGTATCGGAAACGCTCTGCCTCCGAGATATTGAGTTTCGCTTTACATTCTTTGAATGTCAGGGGATTACCACCCACCAGGAAGTCAGATGCCCTCAGTAGGCCTCCCGCCCTCCATTCTGCGAAACATCTGTGGGGAATTCCCGGGGTAAAGTCTGGGTTATTCCAAATTGGGGTGAGGGGTCCAAGGGAGCCTGTGCATCCCCACTTGCGAGCTGATTGTTTCCAACTTAACACCGTATTTTTTGTAGCTGTGAGGGGGCCTAAATTTAGAGAGGTTCTAGGGGTTGGGATATGTGGGAGATCAGATAGGAGGATGAGCACCATGCTTCCTCAATTTGTTTCCAGCATGGCTGGTTCACTTTCAAAACCAATGTAAATGCATGAGACAGTTGCACTGCTCGCCTGTAGCTTGATACAACTGGGACCCCAGAGCCCCTCCCACGCAGCATAATCATCTTAGCTACACGCGGTTTCTCTCCCTCCCCAGATGATTTTCAGTATATTTGTCTGCAGGTGCATTACGTCACCCTCTAGGATGTGTATTGGGAGAGCTGCTCAATGATAAATTCATCTAGGTATTATGTTCATTTTTACTGCCGCTATCCTTCCGAACCAGGAGATCTCCTGCTTCTGCCAGTGTTCTAGGTCTTTCTGTAGTTCTCTGAACAGTTGTGGGAAATTGCTTTGGTAAATGTGTCCGACTTTCCTGGGTAGACGAACACCCAAGTACCCAATTGAGGTGTCTGCCAGTGGGATGGGGACATAGGGGCTGAGTGCTTCCCTATATTTCCGTGTGATATTGGCTGCCAATGCTGATAATTTATCGTAATTTACTCTGAAACCAGAGAACTTACCAAATGCTTTGTTTTCTTCCCAGAGGGCTTGGAGTGATTTGTCTGTCTGCGTTATTGTCAGCAGGACATCGTCTGCGTACATAGCAGCTTTATACTCTTGTTCACCCACCTTGAGCCCATGTATGTTTGAATTTTCCTGGATTTTGTGAGCAAAAGGCTCCATGGAACGGGCGAATACTGTGGGTGACAGTAGGCAGACTTGTTGTGTGCCTCTGGTAATGTGTATTTTGTTCGATCAAATGCTGTTCATCCTGGGGTTGTGGACGGGTTCTGATAATTGGCCATTGTCCAAGTTACAAATTTAGGGCTGAATCCTAGGTGTGTAAGTACGCTTCTGATGTATCCCCAAACTAGTAAATTGAATGCTTTGTGGGCATCTAATGAGATTACTACTCATTTCTCCCCTGTTCTATTGGCGGTTTCTATGAGATTGACCCTGCGTCTAATATTATTGTGTGTACACCGCCCTGGAATAAACCCTGTCTGGTCTCGATCTATTATTTCTGAAAAAACCTTTCGCAGCCTAGCTGCCAGGATCTTAGAAAATATCTTCCTGTTGTTATTCATTAATGTGATTGGTCTGTAGGAGGCACTTTGCTCGGGGTCTTTCCCTGGCTTGTGTGTGAGTATTGTCAAGGATTCTGCCATCGATGGGGTGACACTATGTGATATTAGAAATTAATTAAAGAGGACCGTGAGTTGAGGGGACAAGATATGTGCATAGATTTTATAACATTTTGCTGTAAGTCCATCAGGGCCCGGGGCCGTATTCTTTAGGGCTTTAATGGCATCTCCTGTTTCCTACACTGTGATTGGCGACTCTAGGGGCTCTAGCTGGGTTTTCAGGGGCGTACTAATGGCGCGTAGATACTGTGTCTCACTCTCGGTTGGTATAGGGTGGCCTGTTATGATTTCGCTATGATGGGCTACCATGACTTCCAATTTCTCCTCCTCGCTATACCAAGCTATGCCATGTATGCATGTAAGTATGTAATAGGATTTGCAAAAGCGCAACAAAGACATGGAGGCATCAAGGCGCTAGCGGAAAAGATCTGCCACCTGCACGACAGCAACGAAAATGAGGAACGTCCAGCAGAAACTGTTTGGAAGAACGAAGAGATCTCGTGGGCTGGTAAAGTGAGAGCTTTCGCTGCAAAAAACTCAGCCCCCATAGAGTGAATGGCCTGATGGACTGTACACAGGACCTTGAATTTTACCCGCGGGTAGCCAATGAAGGCACTGGAGGAGATTGTGAGAATGGGGGAGTCTTGGGACACCAAGAGTAAGCCTAGCTGCTGCAGTCTGTAAAATATGGAGGCATTGCAGTAGTGCTTCAGGCTGGCCAAGATAAATGCCATTACAATAATCAATTGCACCAATGATGGGCGCGGTGCCAATTTTGCTCCTAACCTCAGTAGAGAGAAATGGGAGCACCTTCTTCAAAACCCTCAGTTTCGCAAACCCACTCTGGCAGACCGCTGAGATCTGTACCTCTCTGGAGCCTGCAGACATAATCTTAACCCTGCAGGAACCTCTGGTGGTCAATGGTATCAAAGGATGCATAGAGATCGAGTAGAATAAGAACACTCCGTGGGCCTGGGCCAAAGCGATGTCATCGTGAAGTGCGATCATGACTGACTCAGTACCCATCCCAGGACGGAAACCGGCCTGAAAAGGGTGGAAAGTATTGTTGGCCTCAAAAACGGCCGACAGCTGAGGGGTGATGATGGATTCCAACAGCTTAGTCATGGCCGGGAGGAGCGAGATGGGGCGGCAGTTTTCGGCAACTGCAGGATCGAGAGTCGGCTTCTTGAGCAAGGGAGTAACCACTGCATGCTTAAGAGTTAAAGTGCCTCAGTGAGCGGAGGACCCAAGTTCATAGAAGGGTCCTTCAGGAGGAATACGGTCTGCAGGAGAAGCCGATTTAAGCTTCAGTAATGCATCCGCCACAAGATTTTCCATGACGGTTACAAAGCTGAAGGTACAAGAGCAAGAATCAGTCGGGCAACTCACAGGTATGACAGAGACAACAGAGGTTTCGCCACACAAATCTTCTCCCGTATCATACATATTTTTTCTTGGAAAAAAGAGGCAATCTGGTCACAATGCTCTTGAGTACAGGTGACCATGGAGGGAGCAAGTACAGGGGCAGAAATATATTTGTCAACCACAAAAAGCTCTTTTGTAGAGCAAGGGGCCTTAAGAATACGATCAGCATAGTGTTGAGCTTTGGCTGTTTTTATGCAGCATTGATAGTGATTCCGAGCTTGCGCAAAAGCCACCTTGGTGGAGGAATAAGACAACAAGACCCATTTCCGCTCCAAGCGGCGGACCTTCTGTTCAAATAGCCTCAATTCTCAGAGAGTACCATGGAACTGAGGGCACAGTGCGAGTAGGGAGCGGCGGGAGAAGGGCCAGAGCATCAGCTGTATGTTTCAAAGCCGAGACCAGGGTATAACAAGTGTTCATACCATTGTTTCTACACTGTTTTGTGACAGCAACAACAGTGTTGGAAATGCTGTCAATAGGGACCTTGAACCAATGTCGTAAAAATGTAATCAGAGGTGCAGACTTGATTTTAGGAGAAAAATAAGGAAAAGAAAAAGGTATCAGAAAATGATCTGACCATAACATAAGACGGGGGTTGGAAACGTAGAGATCCCTAATCTTAGAAAAAATCAAGTCAGGCTGGTTTAGTTCAGTTTAGTTTCATTTGTTTATTTATATAGCGCAGCCAAACCCTGGGGTAACTGGGCGCATTAGAATTGAGGAGCAGCATAGGTTACAGAAGGTTGCACATACAAAATACATAAGAGGACAATACAGTAGGTAGCATGAGGACCGGGTTACAATGTGGTCCGCAACACGGTTACAGATTGCAGTACATTCATGTAAGTATCGTATTCTTACTGAGATGTGAGCCATGTTTTCACCTTAGCTCTGAATGACCAGAAGGATTCTTCAGCCCTGATTATCATGGGAAGTGTGTTCCAGCATTTCGCTGCTAGCACAGGGAAACTAGATCCCTCTGCTGTTTTCAGATTGAATTTGGGAATGTTCAGTTGGTGCATGTAAGAGGTTCTGGTGGGTCTGGATGAGCTGTGTCTGGAGAATTTGTCTGATAGGTAACGTGGGGCAGACAGTGAGAGGCATTTGTGTGTGATGACGAGCGATCTTAGTTTGATTCTATCCCGGATAGGGAGCCAGTGGGCCTTGTGAGGAAGGTTAAGGGCACATCTAAGGGCATTGTTATGTAAGACCTGAAGTCTGTTCAGGTTGTGATTAGTGGAGCCCAGGAAGAGAGTATTGCAGTAGTCTAATCTGGACAGTATCAATGCTCTTGACAGTGTGAGGCAGCTGGTGGTTGAAAGAAATGGCCTACAGGCATTAATGAGTTTATTAGTATAGGCCGTGGATGAGATTGTGGCGTTTATTTGTTTTTTGAGTGATAGTGTGGAATCAAGATACACGCCCAGCGGTTTGACTTCTTTTGAAACTTTTATGATATTGCCATCAATGGTAAATGATTGGTACCTAGGGTCGAGTTTGTTAAAACGGGCCTGTGATCCTACGATGAGCAATTCCGTCTTGTCGCCGTTCAAGCAGAGGCTGTGGGTGGCCATCCATGCTTGAAATTCAAGGTAGATTTCATTAAGTTTTGCAGCATCTTTCTCATAGCTCCCAGTAAGTGTGATGAGGACATGGGTGTCCTCCGCGTAATTGGTATATGTGACACCCAGTTCGTCGAGTCGGACAAAGAGGAGATTGGTAAAGATGTTGTAAAGCGTGGGGGAAATACAGGCACCTTGTGGTACTCCACAATGGATTGGGACAGGGTCAGCTGCAGCCACAGGTGCAAAGATCCTAGTCAACCTATCGGACAAGAAGGACCAAATCCAATTGGTGGCATTCTGTGAAAATGCGGCAGCCTCGGAAAGGTGTTGGGTAAGAATTTGGTGGTCAACTAAGTCGGAAGCTGCGGATAGATCCAACAGGAGCAAGATGGCCAAGATGCCCATGTCTTTGGCTTCATCCATTTGGATTTTTAGATCTAGGAGGGCAGTTTTGGTTCCATACCTGGGTCTAAAGCCGGATTGTCACAAGCCTAGGAGATTATTGTCTTTCAAATGTCATTGTATTTGGAGGTATGCCACTCTGTCTAATATTTTAAGGAGAAAAGGGACGGTCGTGATGGGCCTGTAATTAGTAGGAATGTTGGGGTCTAAGTTGGGCTTTTTGAGGAGATGTAGGACTCAAGCCTCTTTAAGGTTCTTTGGTACAGTCTCGTTTTGAAATGAGGAGTTGATCAGCGAGGTGATGATGGGGGCTAGGTCTTTGGCTCTGTCCTTAATGACTAAGGCAGGGCACATGTCGCCTTGGCAATTTGAGGGTTTAAGGCTGGCAATTATGTTAAATACTTTGTCCTCGGCGACCGCGGAGAAGTAGAAGGGCGGGCAATCGGGAGTGGTGGAGCTCTTTTTATTATTAGAGTGGTCTTCGGAGGCAAGGCTAGATTTTTTTGCTTCAATCTTGGCTTGTAAGAGGGCTATTTTATTCAAGAGTGCTTGTTGGATATTATTGCGCCAGGCTTTGTCCTTGGTGCAATCATCTAGTTCTCTTAGAATGGAGAATAACTCTTTCGTGTCAGATTTGGCATTGTTTATTCTTGTTATGCATCGACGGCGGACTTGGTCGGTTTGGCACCGTTGGCGTCACATCTCGTCAACATATCGCTTTAAACCCAAGTTGACGTATAGTTCTTCCAAAATGGCGCATCGAACTGAGAGTAACAGTCTAGTCCTGCAGAATGGCGGACAAGAGGCTCCTCCCTCTTTCCTGGAGACGGTACATCTGAAGCAGAAGCCAGGAGGAGGGTGCGTTGCTACTGCTTACTGTAGCTACGTTACGTGAGTAATCGAATAGTTCCGAACTTTCCTCCTGCTTCCCTACCTTTCCGCAACTCCTCTGCTTCTTACCTTTCAAACTCCTTTATATTTCCAGGTTTTCTTTTCCTCCGCGCCCACCGAGCGCAGAGAGTACTCCCACGGCCCCGAGCTTATCGCAGGAACCCTTTCAAGCAGCGTTCCCCGTTGTTAAGGAAGATTCTTTTCAAGTAGGTCGCGTACCTCGTCAGATACTTGACTCCCATCAGGCTATTTTTTGCTGTTAGTAATTCTCGACCCTTTCAGGTTGTGTTCCTTTCTGGTAACGAGGATTCGTGGTATCAGACTACATTTCCCATAACCCCTTCTCCACAAGTCACGAACCTTGTCCTCGTCAAATTAGGTAAACTAAACTCCTCAATAGGTATTCTGAGTAAGACTTCCTACTCCCTTCTTTCAAACCTCTCTTTTTCCTTACTCTTTTACCCAAAGGAGTCAAGCTTGTTTCAAACAGCAGGACTTCCCATCCGTCTATTCTCCCGTTCTAACAGAAATACAGTCCGGAAAGGTATCCTCATTTCCTATATCTTTTGACATACCTTTCCGTCAAAAACATCTTAGTAATTCTCTCCTTATATTATAGTTACCTCCACGTGAAGTAGAATACACCTGCTAGACATTGGGGATCAAACTACGCTCTCTAGCCACGCACCCCAATTTCTATTGACCAGCGCTCTCAAGCAGCCCAGGGTTTTTTCCCTTTCGAGGGTTTCCCTGCTGTGGTCTCCAAGAGCTTTAATCACAAGCGCGAGGAGAGTGCGGCAGGTGAACTTTCATCACTTCCTGCAGCTCCGAAGACAAGGTAGGCTGTACTTTGATTGTGTTACCCATCGGCCAACATCAAGAGTGAGAAATAGATCATTTGATTGATATCCTATAGTTACTAACAGATAGCAACGCCCAAATATCACCTGGTGTTGGCGGTTGGAGAACGCAACCGAGTGTAGCCCTACTATGGAGCAACAAGTGCAACAGTTGGTTTCTGCCATGCAAGCACTATCTGCGGAAATGCAACAACTTAAAAAAGAAAATCTCAGTTTACGTCAGACTATAGGGCAGTCAGGACAGAGTTCAGGGGTTCCCCCGGGTCCCTTGCCTTGTGGCAGATTTGATGGAAACCCTCATATGGTGAGAGAATTCTTAGAATCCTGCACAGTCCAATTTACTTTCAAGGCAGCGTTTTTTCCTACCGACAGGGATAAGGTAGGTCACATGATCGCCCAGATGACGGGAGCCGCTTTGGCATGGGCCACTCCTCTTGTGACCAACAACAATCCCATTCTCGACTCTTATCCCGCCTTTTGTAATAGTGTTAAAAGTATGTTCGGGAGACAAGAAGTTACCATTGTATCCCAAGAGAAGCTATTGGATTTAAAACAGGGAAATCAAGATATCCTAACATACATAACCAAATTTAAACAAATGGCTGCAGACACCTCTTGGGCAGACGATGCTCAGATCACCATATTCAGGCGAGGTCTTTCTGAGGAACTTAAAGACGAGGTATCCAGAGTAGCGAGACCACACAACATGGCCGAATTCATTTCCTTAGTAATGCAACTGGATTTTCGTCTACAAGAACGGAATAAGGAAAGAAGGAAGGGACGTACTCTTAGACAGCTGACAGAAGGTGGTACTTCCTCAAACAAAGGCACTTCATCTGAAGAACCTATGCAGTTGGGGACTACCAGAGGCCCCCTTTCGGCAGAAGAACGAGTTAGGCGAAAGACACAGGAACTTTGTATGTACTGTGGTTCCAACACCCATACTGTGAAAGAATGTACTGTGGCTCCACAAAGGAAGCCGGGAAACGCCAAAGCCCGACCGTAAAGGGAACGACGGGGCAGGGCTTTCTTTCAGTTACCGGTTCCCTACTTAAGAAGGAGTCTCATCCTCCCAACTTCATCAATAATTCCATGGTGGTTCTTGAAGTATCCTTGTCTTGGAAGAACATTAGATTAGAGAGAGTATCCGCATTGATAGACTGTGGCGCTGCAGGTAACTTTATAGATGACTCTTGGTCTAGAAATCATGGGATACCCAGAGAAACCAAACACGTGGAAATCCCAGTTGAAAGTGTAGATGGTAGTCCATTAACATCTGGCCCTATTAGGGAACAGACTTGTTCCCTTGGTCTTCACATATCTGCCCACCAGGAGATAGTGGTCCTTGATATAATTCGCACTGCACATTATCCGATCATACTTGGACTACCTTGGTTGAGGAGACACAACCCATACATCAACTGGTCAGCGGGTACGCTTTTTTTGGGTTCAGAACATTGTGTTCATCACTGTCAAGAAACGAAAAGATCTCCAGATGACAGCATTTCCAGCAAGATACTTAATCAGGTTTCTTCAATACCCCCAGAATACCAGATGTACCAGTCAGTATTTTCTCAGTCAGAATATTCATCTCTCCCACCACATCGAAGGGACGACTGTGCTATCGAATTGCTTCCCGACTGTCCCTTGCCCTTCGGTCGCATGTATATCCTATCAGCCAAAGAGAAGGAAGCCTTAAAAGAGTACCTTCATACCCATCTACAAAACGGTTTAATCACGGAATCAACCTCCCCAGCGGCCGCGTCTTTGTTTTTCATTCCAAAGAAGAACACAACGGAACTTCGTCCGTGTATCGATTATAGAGGACTAAACAAAATCACAGTACCTGATAAGTACCCCATGCCGCTTATACCAGACATCTTGGAGGCGATCAGAGGAGCCCAAATCTACACTAAACTCGATCTACGGGGTGCGTATCATCTGATTCGCATACGTACTGGAGACGAATGGAAGACAGCGTTTCGAACGCCCTTTGGACATTTTCAATATCGTGTAATGCCCTTTGGCTTGGCAAATGCCCCCGCAGTCTTCCAAAGGTTTATGGATCATGTTTTTTCAGACATTTCTCTTCATTATGTTATCGTCTACTTAAACGATATACTGGTGTTTTCTCCTTCCTTGTCCGAACATATACGACATGTGCGTCAAGTCCTACATCGATTACAACAAAATCACCTATTATGTAAACTGGAGAAATGTGAGTTCCATCAAACAACTGTCGCCTACTTGGGTTATATTCTATCCCCTCAGGGTATCGCTATGGATCCAACAAAAGTGTCAGCCATCATTGAATGGCCCTCACCAAGATCGGTAAAGGATATCCAGAGATTCCTAGGTTTCGCAAATTTTTACAGGCGCTTTATACCCCATTTTTCTAAGCTTACCATGCCTTTAACTCATTTGTTGAAAAAAGGAGTTGCCTTCAATTGGTCTTCTGAAACACAAAGGTCTTTTCAAGACCTGAAAGAATTGTTTACTGCTGCACCTATCTTATCGGTCCCTGATCAAAGGAGACGTTTCATTGTGGAATCCGATGCTTCTCATCACGGCATCGGCGCTATTCTTTTACAACTGGACCATAGAAACAATGAGAAACCCATCGCCTATCTTTCCAAGACTCTGACCCCTGCGGAACTGAACTATACAGTCCTCGAGAAAGAACTCTTGGCCATCAAACGTGCCTTTGAGGAATGGCGCCATCTCTTATTAGGAGCACAACATCCTGTTGAGGTGAGAACGGACCATCAAAACCTCCGCACCTTACAATACGCGCAAACCTGCAACAGCAGACAAGCGAGATGGGCACATTTCTTTTCTCCTTTTCGCATCGTTTTCACCTTCATTCCAGGAAGAAACAACCAAAGGGCGGACGCACTATCTCGACGGGATCCCTGGGAGAAGACAGCTTTTCAACCTGAACCTTTGTTTCCCAAGGCGCTTTTCATTTCAGTCCTCCATAACTTCTTGCAAAGGATGAAAGACCGAAGCAAGATTTGGGTCCCTTCTAACCCCGAGATTATCGCAAGACATGGTCTTACACTTAGCAAGGGATTGCTGTTCAAAGATGAAAAGATGTTTGTTCCGGAGGAAATCCTGCAAAAAGAAGTCTTACGACTCTGTCATGATTCTCGTGTTGCTGGACATCGGGGTTTTGTAAACACTACGGAATTGATCCAGAGACATTTCTGGTGGCCTTCTCTGCAACAGGACGTACGACTATACATCAGTTCCTGCCCGGTCTGTCTTCAAACCAAGTCATCACGTCAACCCCCCATTGGTGAATTGACTCAAATGCCACTCCCCAATAAGCCATGGCAAATAATCTCCACTGACTTTATAGTGGATCTCCCTTTGTCAGAGGGTTGTAACACGATTATGGTCACGGTTGACTCTCTGACCAAGATGGCTCATTTTATTCCTCTCTCTTCCGTACCTTCAGCAAGTACGATGGCTCGAATTTTTCTGGACCGTATTTTTTCATTGCATGGACTCCCTGATACTATCATATCAGACCGTGGTCCGCAATATACCTCCAACTATTGGCGCCACCTGTGTAACGCCTTAGGGATCTCACGAGCCCAGAGTTTGGGCTACCACCCACAAACCAATGGGCAAACCGAGCGTCTCAATCAGACCCTAGAGGGGTACCTCAGATGTTATATATCGTCGGCCCAAGACAATTGGAAGGAACTTCTACCGTTAGCAGAATTTGCGTATAACAACGCACAACATTCCGCAACCCGTTCCAGCCCCTTCTATTGTACATATGGATTTCATCCGTCAGTATTTCCTGCTTCTCTACCTCAATCCCTGCCTATTCCGAATTTGGAGAAACTCGCTGACGGAATCCGACAGGGACACGCCAAAGCGGTTACGGCCCTACAAGCTGCCCAAGAAGCAAGCAAGAGGCAAGCGGACAGACACCGGACTCCAGCACCGCTTATAAATATCGGAGACAAAGTATGGTTGGCAAGCAAGTGCCTGCCCAGAAGACTGGTCCCTTCCAAATTGTCACCTAAATTTTATGGCCCATTCACTGTATTGGAAAAGAAGGGAGCAGCGGCTTATCGTTTACAGTTACCATTGTCATGGAGTCGCATTCACCCTACCTTTCATGTGTCTCAATTGAAACTGGATGTGAGGAGTCAATTTCATCCTAAACACTCTGGTATGCCTCCCCCTGTTTTGCTAGACTCTGCCCCTGAATACGAGGTGTCGGGAATTTGTGACGCCCGCTACTATCGCGGGGTTCTTCAATTCCTGGTGGACTGGAAGGGATATTCCGTGGCTGAGCGCTCTTGGGAACCCGCTTCAGCGATTCATGCCCCGCGCCTGGTTCGCTTGTTTTACAGAAATCATCCGGGCAAACCGGGGGGTTCTTCCCTTGGAAGGGGGCATACTGTTATGCATCGACGGCGGACTTGGTCGGTTTGGCACCGTTGGCGTCACATCTCGTCAACATATCGCTTTAAACCCAAGTTGACGTATAGTTCTTCCAAAATGGCGCATCGAACTGAGAGTAACAGTCTAGTCCTGCAGAATGGCGGACAAGAGGCTCCTCCCTCTTTCCTGGAGACGGTACATCTGAAGCAGAAGCCAGGAGGAGGGTGCGTTGCTACTGCTTACTGTAGCTACGTTACGTGAGTAATCGAATAGTTCCGAACTTTCCTCCTGCTTCCCTACCTTTCCGCAACTCCTCTGCTTCTTACCTTTCAAACTCCTTTCTATTTCCAGGTTTTCTTTTCCTCCGCGCCCACCGAGCGCAGAGAGTACTCCCACGGCCCCGAGCTTATCGCAGGAACCCTTTCAAGCAGCGTTCCCCGTTGTTAAGGAAGATTCTTTTCAAGTAGGTCGCGTACCTCATCAGATACTTGACTCCCATCAGGCTATTTTTTGCTGTTAGTAATTCTCGACCCTTTCAGGTTGTGTTCCTTTCTGCTAACGAGGATTCGTGGTATCAGACTACATTTCCCATAACCCCTTCTCCACAAGTCACGAACCTTGTCCTCGTCAACTTAGGTAAACTAAACTCCTCAATAGGTATTCTGAGTAAGACTTCCTACTCCCTTCTTTCAAACCTCTCTTTTCCCTTACTCTTTTACCCAAAGGAGTCAAGCTTGTTTCAAACAGCAGGACTTCCCATCCGTCTATTCTCCCGTTCTAACAGAAATACAGTCCGGAAAGGTATCCTCATTTCCTATATCCTTTGACATACCTTTCCGTCAAAAACATCTTAGTAATTCTCTCCTTATATTATAGTTACCTCCACGTGAAGTAGAATACACCTGCTAGACATTGGGGATCAAACTACGCTCTCTAGCCACGCACCCCAATTTCTATTGACCAGCGCTCTCAAGCAGCCCAGGGTTTTTTCCCTTTCGAGGGTTTCCCTGCTGTGGTCTCCAAGAGCTTTAATCACAAGCGCGAGGAGAGTGCGGCAGGTGAACTTTCATCACTTCCTGCAGCTCCGAAGACAAGGTAGGCTGTACTTTGATTGTGTTACCCATCGGCCAACATCAAGAGTGAGAAATAGATCATTTGATTGATATCCTATAGTTACTAACAATTCTAGGTTAAAGATCTCTTTTTTGGCATTCGTGATAGCAGTTTTATAGGTGGCAGCTGCAGACGAGAACTTATCTTTGGAAGCGAGAGACCGGGCTTTTCTCCAGTTAGTTTCCACTGATCTTTTAATATTATGAAGAGCTTTTAATTCTGCTGAGAACCATCTATTCATGTGGGCAGTTGGTTTAGCCTTTCTTAATTTGAGTGGAGCTAATTGATTAAGGGCTTGTTATAGAGTTCTATGAGGGCAGTTGGGTTTGAGTTTGGGATGGGATGGTTAGCATTGGTAATTGGATTTAGGAGAGGTCTTAGGTTCTCTATAGTAATATTGTGTTTGTTCCTAGTCGCGGTTTGTGGTGCCATGATAGTAGGTGCACTTTTAGGCAAGTCTTTGGGTATGGAGAAGGTGATGAGATGGTGGTTTGTCATGCACAAGGATTGAGGTCAGTTAGTGATAAGTCACAATTGGCGTCCGCCAGCCAATCCAGGGATCTCCCTTTTGTATTTGTGGGTTTGATGATGTGTTGTGCGAGACTTAAGTGAGTGATAGTGTCATTGAGTGAGATGGCGTTAGCATCATTAGGGTCATTCAGGCCAAGGTTAAAATCACCCATGAGAATAATTTGTGAGCCTGGTTTGGTGTTAGAGGTCAATAAGTGGGCGATGTCCTCGAAGGAGGAGATGGCACCAGGTGGTCTGTAAATGAGGTGTAGAAGTATAGTTCGGGTGTTGGATAGTGGTATCTTAAGGGATAGAAGTTCAGCAGATGGTAGACCTTTGTTAGTGACTTCTCTAATGTTCAGATTGGTTTTTCGAATGATGGCCACCCCACCTCCAATCCCCAATTTTCTATCAGCTTGGATGATATTGTAATTCTCTGGGATAGCAATTGAGAGTGCGGGGCCAGCTGCAAGGTGGAGCCATGTTTCAGTGACCGCATGGAAGTCTAGGTGATAAGCGATAATCAGGTCTGCAATGTCAGGAGAGTGAGCTACCAGGGATTGAGCATTAATGAGGGCACCGTTAATTGTGGTAGTTGGTGTTGTGAGTTCATCTAGTGGGATATTCAAGGGTGTGAAGAGTTATTGGCTATTGAAGGTGTTTGTGTGTGTCAACAGCAGTTTGTTGTTCCCGGTCTGTTGGGTGCGCATCCTGGGATGTTTGAACTTAAGCTTGGTGCGTGAACTTAGTCTAGCGTTTCTCAAGTATGTTGGGCAAGGGAGATAAGGACTAATGTCATTGGGTAAATTAAAGCGAGAGGCTAGTCTTGTGTTTCTTCAGAGCGTAGGACATGGGATAAGCAGTGGGGGAGGGTGGCAAATCTGGTGATCCATTCTACAGGTGATAGAGGTGGTTCTAGGTGGGAAGTAGCTATAGTATGTATGTTGGGAGATGTGTTATACCATGTGGAGGGAGGACAGTTTAGAGGTGATATGTTGTGAAGTAGTGGAAGGAAGGTGGCCATGGTGAGTGTCGTTCTTCTTAAAGAGGCCATGGTAAGTGTTTAAGGGGCTAGGTATGCTGCTAGCGGTATGGGCCTGGTGAGGGCGGTCTGTAATCTTAGGTGCATAGTAAAACATAAAGCTTTACAGGCAGGATAAGATAAAGGTGGATAATGGGAGGTAGTACATTTGTAGTAATGGGCTGTTTCAGTATACACAGAATGCCCAAAAGTAGGCTGATGTGAAATAAGCAGGCAATTGGGAGTAATACCTTTGCAGCAGTGGGCTGGATCAAAACATAGGATATGCAGCAGTAGGCTATTTCAAAACATAGGATATGCAGCAATAGGCTATTTCAAAACATAGGATATGCAGGCAATTGGAAATAATGCCTTTGCAGCAGTGGGCTATAAAAAAAACATAGGATGTGCAGCAGTAAACTATTTCAAAACATAGGATATGAAGCAGTAGGCGATTTCAAAACATAGGATATGCAGCAATGGGCTAATTCGAACATAGGATATGCAGGTAGTAGGGTATAATACAATTGCAGCAGTGGGCTATTTCAAAGCATCGGATATGCAACAGTAGGCTGTTCAAAGCATAAGACATGCAAGCAAAATAGGAATAATGTGAAATAATATATAGTGGCTGTACTGGGCTGTTTCAGAACCTATGGTAATGTGCTAGTTTGAGAAGTACATGTGAAGCGGAGCAATATCAGGAATGACGTCATTATGGATCAATAGCGCTACGTGAGTTGTGGGCCTTGAGAAGGAGGGGAGAACACTAGTAGGGCTATTAGAGAGGAGCATTACATTACGTTTAAAAATGCAGTGTTTGTGGACAATATGACCATCTTAGCGAGTATGCTAGGGCTAGACGCAGGATCTCTCATCGCTTTGGGTGCAGTCAAAGTCATGCAAAGCGGAGGACGGCGCGGTCTATGCTGCTGTTGGCCCAGTGGGTGCGATGGGCAAAGATTAGCCACGGGGAGGTGTGAGTGATCTTAAGTGTACTTACAAGGCTGCAAGGCTGAGCTGGAAGGACGAGCTGGAAGGATGGTTGGGCTGTCTCGGGCAGGGAGGCGTTCAGAGTGCGCGAACGGCACAGACAGGCCCTTTGGCTAGCCCTTCGGCGATGCGCTTCCGGGCGGTGGCTTCCGCCTGAAGGTGGGGGTGGTGGCTGAAAATGGATTCAGGTAGCCAATCACGGCTTTGGCAGTGGCCTGAGCCTCTGAAGTGCTCTGAGGTCGCAAATCATCTGGCGGCCGTTACCGCGTTGCAGATAATGGTGGGCCTGTACAGGGATGGCATCTCGGTCAATAAAGATGTCGGTGCAGAGTCGGGACGTCAGGAAGCTTGAGGATGGTGTGAGGTACTTGCCCACACAATGCAAAAAGCAATATTGGGCCGACAAATTGAGTGGGAGTGTGGGCGCCGTATCTCACCCTCGGGTTCAGGGCGATTCCTTTGAAGTAGATCCGATCGGCAGAGGGGGGAGAGGGGGCTTCTGCCCACTCCTCTCATGCACCGCCGCAGTTACCCCCCACATGAGTGGGGCCATGGTTACAAAGAGAAAAACCATAATCTTCAAGAGAAGCAACAAAGCTCTGTGCATGAGGGTCAGTGGGTTGCAAGAGATGGAAGTTAAAATCACTTAACAAAACTATATTAGGGTAGATAAGGTCAAGATCCGCAATGACTTGAGTAAAGTCAGCCACAGATTGAGTTATCAGATATCGGAACAGAAGACCGGATCTTGAACAGTTCAGTCAGCCTTAAAACACAAAAGAAAGAACTCAAGAAGACTGCTCAACCTCTCTAATTTCCCCAGCTAACCGATTCCCCCAACGAGCAGCCTTAACCTAAACGCATGAGACACACAAAACTCCCTTCATTGCCCACTAAATCTATCAAACCCCTTCTCCTCCAGACAGGTGGGTCTACTGGTGTCTGTCCCTGTGTTGTCATCTAATAACATATTGGATTTTGCCACCATGGATAAAGCGTATATTCAAGTATTACTGCCACAGCCCACATGGAATCGTACCACAATTCAAACTCATGTACTTTTGCCTACAATCAGAAATACCACATGACTCGCACCTGTCTCTCCCTGCAAACCACTAACCAACCTACAATCTTCCTCTGCTTTTTTTGTAGAACCACGTGCTAAAAGGCTGCCAAAAAATGTAAATGTGTGCTATACAGGACTACGTTAGAAAACATTATATTGTAGTGTCAGCTATTTTGTAAAAGTTAATGCAACTGTGTAAGCTTGGTGATAATGTGTCATTTGCTGCTTTTAAGAGGTTTTCTTTGTTTACACACTGCTTGTGATATTGATACTTTTTCCACTTTTGTGATGCATTATAGTGTTGCTAATAAATATAGTAACAAGTTTTACAATCCATGGAAATTACCTGTTCTATGCTGCAGAGTGTGCCTTTCATTGGGCCACTGCATCTCAAATAAAGTAGTATTTTCTATTATATTCAAAGCCCTGGGGAGGCCAAAGGTGCAGTGCTGGGCGCTTGACAACAATTGCCACTACAGAGCAGGAGCTCTTTAATTTGTATCAAGCTACTGTGTGAGGCCACACCTCTGCCTTTAAGGACAGCTGAGCGGGACGGTAAAGGCAAAGCCCGCGAGAGACCAAGGGCGCAGTATTGGGTGCCTTGCAACAATTGTCACTATGGAGCAGGAACTCTTTAATTTGTATCACGCTGCTATGTGAGGCCACGTCGCCTGCCTTTAAGGACAGCTGAGCGAGTCCAGAGAGGCAGAGCCTGTGAGAGAGCAAGGACACAGTAGTAGGTGCCTTGTAACAATTGCCACTACGGAGCAGGAGCTCTTTAATTTGTATCGCGCTGCTGTGTAAAGCCACGCCCCCTGCCTTTAAGGACAGCTGAGCGAATCCGGAGAGGCAAAGCCTGCGAGAGGCCAAGGACACAGTGTTTTGGGTCAGCGAAAGGTGCTAGGCACCCAAGTGGCAGGTGAGAAGGAGAAATTACTTACTGTAATGTTCTTTCTATGGATTCTTCTCCTGCAGATGCCTCATCTGATAGATATTCCCTCCAGCTATACTGCTTCAGAACATTTTCAACAGTCCTTGATCCGTCCGTCGACCATCGATCCGTCTTGCTCAGCATCTGGTCGTCGGCTCCGGACATGACTTCAGGCGTCATATAAATACCTTGTCACTATGCCACGCACCTCAAGTTTCCCCCTTTTTTCCCAGAGGACACCACGCTGCATAGGAAAACAGAGAACAAAGATGCTAGTGAGCCTTTAAAAATGTGTTGTAATGTGTTCCTTTCATCAGAATGTAGAACTGGATGATGGAATGTGGCCAGCCCAGGCACAGGTGGAATGTTATGTTTCAAGAAGACTCCGTTGGAGATTAAGGTGCGCGTGGATGTGCTGGGGGGTTTTCTGCTGGCGCTAAAGACTGAACCAAGCCCTAAAGTTGACCAGACGAATTATAAGAGTAGAGTTTTTAAGTCCCTTCTAAATTGCAGGTGGACAGCCGTAGTGCAAAGCGTAATAGGCAGGGCATTCAACAGTTTGGCATCCCTAACAGAAAAAGAGCGGCCACCGTTTCTGGCACAATGAAATCTAGGCACAGCGAGAAGGAAGCGATCCTTTGAACGCAGCAGACGGCTGGGAACATATGACCGGGACTTCAACTGCAAATACTCAGGTCCAATCGCATGAAAGCCCTGTGCACAAGACACAGGGATTTAAAATTCACACGTTTGACCACTGACACTGGCAGACCACTAGCACTATCCCTGAGAGATATAACTTTGGTGTGAAGGAACAGGAAGAGGGAGAATCCGTTGAAGAGTACTTAACGGCTTTACGACACTTCACACTTATCCCTCAGCTGCAAATTTGTCGAAAGTTGGATGAACACATAAGGGATCAGTTCATGATTCAATCAGCAAAGTCAGAACCTGAAAGACCGTCTAGTCCATACATATCCGACAGCACCAACTAAAAAGAACCCACAACTGAACCTGTGGAATCTGCCGCCGGTGGTGGGTCATGTCAGACGCGGAAAATGCTCCGTCTGCAGTCTGACTAAAGACCTGAAATAAATAAACCTCAGCGGGATAAATTGGCAATACAAGACCTTTACCAATTGCCACACTAAATGGAGCATCCATGGGATCAAGTGCCCTTGCAGACTTTTGTACATCGGAAAAAGCAAAAGAGAAATAAGGCAACGTATCTGTGAGCACAGATCATGCCTTAAAAATCAGATAGTGGATAAACCGATGGTAGCACATTTTAAAGCCAAAAACAATAAATACACAAAAATATTTTGGTTTATTATTCAAACTGTAGCCAGCAGACCAAGAGGTGGCAACCGGGATCTAGCCCTGAGAAAAATGGAACAGAAATGGATCCATCGCCTGGACACTGTTAGAAAAGTACTTAACGTAGCCATTGCGTGGAACCTGTTTTTCAACAAGCAATATTCTATCAACAAGCAGCAGACCCCTCAGTCTCTACACCTTCCTTGAGGGGACAGCTCCATTAAGATATCCAGGAAGCCTGCATAATGTAATCGGACTTATCAACCTGGACTTGGAAAAATCATGTACTCACCACAAAAATGAAGGGACCAGTTTTGCCCTCAGGGCCAATATGTGTCTGATTTGACCAGTCGAAATAACACCTGTATTCTCTAACATGACTAGCCATGAAATATATTGTGTGTCTAGACAACCATGAATGTTAAAGATGGAGACAAGTGTATGAGAAATACTATGATGACGATTAAAAAGAAATAATTGTGTTTGAAATATGTCAGCATCATACATAACTTAGAGTTTCATCTTGCAAATAGTTAATCTGAAGGTAGTGTCCAAAAAATGCTGGCATCATATACAACGTAGAGTTTCACCTTGCAAATAGTCTATCCGCAATGTATTATACCATGATATGCACAAGCATGTACTGTAAGCAAAACTGTCGCCCATTTGGTTGGGGTGAAGGGGTACTTCACCCAATAACAAAGATCTATTCTTAGTCACACATTGTTTCTGACATGTGAGTCTATGCACTAAAACTAGTGCGAGTATGAGGAGTATCTGCGCCACTCCGCCTTACACAGAAATAACATCTTTTTCCGTACATCTTTTTCCGTACACACTACGAAGCAATGACACCATGGGTCAACCATTCTATCAGCAATACGCTACGCGAGACGAGCCCCCCAGCAAGAGCATGCATGCTGGCTCATACCGTACAAAGACCTATAAAACTAACGATTTCACGCTTGTCCCAAGCGAGAAAAAACAGATGCAGTGCACTATCACTGGAACATCAAAATTAAGAAAAATAGTTGCAGCAGTTCACCAAAACGTAGCGATGGCACAATGCGTCATCCTAGTTGCCTAGCAACTAACAGCCATCCAATAAGTAACACGCCACACTAGACAAGCCCTCTAGCTAGATTAAGCAGGCACTCGCATTGCCAGACCAAAAGAAAGTTAACATGACAAGCGGTCCAACACTGAAAAGTAAGTCAGACTAATATTACATGAATTTATATGCTCGTTATCAGTGAGCTCTTGTGTATTCCAGATGAGACTCACTGGCTGCCTCATTCAGTACACAATCAACACGAGGCAGTCACATGCGACAGTAACCTCAGTCACGCTCTGTGCCACTGTATCCTCTTTGACTAGTGTAAGCTGTCAGTCAACCGATTTAGACACGTTACAGTCAACATAAACACAAGTCCTGCATTATCGCTGTGACTTAAGAGTTGTGTGTTCTCTCACTGCAATACATCCGAATATACAGACTGGGGTTAACTGCCCAGCACGTAGCCCGATCTGCTTACAACAGTTTGATGTGTATGACACGCGCAATATACATAGCGATATTTCTGATAGTAACCATTTTGTATCCTTAGAATCATCAATCACCGGCACCTAGCAGCGTAGCAGTTTTTTTGAACCTTTCCATGTAGATTAGTTCACAATATTTTTTATCTTGTTTTTAACAGAAATACCATCAGTGGGGGTGCCCACCTTGAAATCCCCGGCTGACCATGAGAGCATTTTTTCACTTTGCACCAGTCCTGAAGAAAGCATGGCAGATACAATACCCACATACTGCCTATAACCTTGTCAATAGGTCTTTGGACTTTATTAGAGATCTACCGCCATATAATGGATTCAACACCATTCTAGTTATTGTGGATCTTTTTTCCAAGATGGCCCACTTTATCCCTTTAAAAGGATTACCTTCTGCTTCGATTTTTGGCCAAGGAATTTCTCGAAAACATTATTTGAATACATGGATTTCCTTCCATATTGATTTCTGACCGAGGTAGTCAGTTCATTTCGCAATTTTGGAAGAAATGTTGTCAATTGGTGCAAATCGACATAAGGTTATCAACCAGTCTCCATCCCTAAACCGATGGTCAGACGGAGAGGACCAACCAGACTCTTGAACAATACCTACATTGTATGCTTCACCAAACCGAAAGTAATTGGAAGGCTATTTTATGGATTTCTGAATACGCATACAATAACTCTGTAAATTCAGGAACCGGACAAAGCCCCTTTTATACCATATATGGACATCATCCTCGAACCTCAGAACTCGATTCGCCCCAGCACTTAGAAATGCCAGCAGTGACCCATCTGCACTTTACTATTACACAAGTCTTTAAGGATGCAACAGAACATTTGAAACAAGCAAAAGAGAAATACAAGAAAAATGCTGATCAACATAGAAGTGAGACTCCACCATATCGTATTGGAGTTCAAGTTTGGCTGGCTACAAGACACATACCTCTGAAAGGAACTCAGGCTTTTAATCCTAGATATTTGGGACCTTACACCAGTAAGGCCATTATCAACCCGGTGGCCGTCAAATTAGAATTACCCTCTAATATGCAAATTCATTCTGTCTTTCGTGTTTCACTTCTAAAACCAGTTCAACCCGGGACAAGATTAACCAAACCACCTGACCCCATCCTAATAGATGGAGAACTTGAATTCGAGGTAAAAAACATCCTGGACTCTAAGATGGTTAAATCAAGACTTTTTTATTTAACCGACTGGAAGGGTTAAGGACCACAAGAAAGGTCATGGCAACCTAGTGACCACGTTCATGCTCCTCGGTTGGTGAAAACATTCAATCGGAACTTCCCAGACAACCAGGGCCAAGGGGAAGAACAACTTTAGGAGGGGCCTTGGGGGGGAGTGCTGTCATGATGCCTACCCCCGGGCATCCGGATCGAGTCCACCAGCCCCGGGAGCAGGCACAAGATACTTATTAAAACCCCAACAGCCCCGGCTGGGGGCTGTTTGGGTTCAGTCCTGGCGCCTTAGGCCCAGGCTCATCTTAGAAATCAGTCCTGGCGCCATAGGCGCCAGTCTCATAGACATTACTTACCTTATGCAGACCATGCTGCAAATGAATCCAAGCCAACGTGAGGCCTGGATGGGACTATTTTATTACAGGGTCTATTTTTTACTCGGGTGTGGTTCTGGGGAACTTCTTACCTGGAACTACTTTGGAGGCTATTTAAACCACGCCCGAGCAGCAGCACACGCTTCGCGTTATTCTGCATTCTGCAGCGTAACGCTCACCGTGCCTGCAAGTCAGCATCCAGTCTTCTGCCACGCCCGCCTCGAATCCGGAGCTCCTAGAAAAAGGGGAAAGAAGGAGAAAAGGTTAGATCACGGACATTATTTTAATTCCTTACCTGATTCCGGATCCAGCATGTCTCCGAGCCTGGAAAGGACATCATTTCAGCACGTGTTGCATCGCCAGCAGCAGTGCCACGTCATACTCACCAGTCCACAGCATCTTTCGACTCGGCGCTGCCTCCATCATTTTCTTCGTCGAATTCCAGCACCTGAGGGAAAACAAAAGAAATAACAAGGTGAGCCGAGAGAGCCGACAAATACAATCTCTTTTACGACCATAGACTTACCTGATTTACCAAGGGAGGCATTACCTTTTAATACGCCACATCTTCCTATGCCGCACCTAAAAAAGGAGCGAAAATAACAAGTTAAACTCATGCAACTTTTACCGGACAGTGTTGGGTAATACAGACTCTTACCTGAACGCCATCAGCTGCCTCCAGGCAATATTCTTTTGGACACAGCTGCAATTCAACAAGGGAATGGAACAAGAGTGAACATCGGACATATTGAACTCTTTAAACTTTATAAAGCTTGGAGTCAATATTCCTCCGGAACTCCCCCAGTACCTTCAAACCAGTGAAGTAACTGGTATCTACGCGCCCCTGCATGCCACGCAGGATGGAGAGCTCATCATTTAAAAACATAAGGTGAGGTTACTAAAAGGGGATATCAGAGGTGACTAGTGGGGAGAACGAGAACAGTGGGAGGGGGGCATCACTAAAATCCACCGGTGGCTAAATCCCTTTCTCCACTTGCAGGAGAATACTTCTATGGGTCAAGCAGACGAGATTAGGTGGGCCAGTCCAGACAATCATCTCTGCACTACGCATCATGTTGGTGGAGACCGCAGCTGTCCGGGTCCGATCGATGCCCCTGTGGGAACCAGGTGAGCGTAACAGCATGCTTCTGATGTGCCTTGCTTCCAGGATGACATTTTGGTATGCGGGAAGAGTTGGGAAAAACACAAGGAAAATGTGAGGAAGGTTTGAGCATTCTGGAAAAAAAGGGGAGAAGTGTGTGTGGGGTAAGGATGTAGTGGAGTACCTTGGACACGAAATATCCAGTGAAGGGTTGAGGCCCAAGAAAGAGTTGGTTGATAGTATCAAAAGGATAAGGTCGCCTGCAAACAAAGGAGAATAGAGATTGTTTCTAGGGATGATCGAGTTTTATCAAAAATGTGTGTGCAACCGTTTCAGATAAAATCATGACGATGAGAGGGTTGCTTAAGAAGGGTGTGAAGTTTGTGTGGGATGCAGATTGTGAAAGGGAGTTTCAAATGATAAAAAGGGAGATTGACATGGCGAGGCCATTGGCTATGTTTAATACTAGGAGAAGGAATGTCATCATTTCTGTTGATGCCAGTGATTCAGGGATTGAGGCTGTTTTGACGCAAAGTGAGGAAAATGGTCGAGAAGTGATAGTAACTCATGCATCTGGGATGTTGGGAGGAGCAGAAAGAAATTACTCAGTGTTGGAGAAGGAGGCCCTACCTTGTCACTGGGGTGTGGAGACATTTCAGAATTTTGTGTGGGGTGCTGAATTTATCATCAATATTGACCATAGGCCATTGAAAGTGATTTTGTAAGAGAAGGGGCTATACAAAGTATCTAGGAGAGTGGCTTGCTAAATAGCTAGGATGCAAGGACACAAGTTTGTCATGGAACTAATTCCTGGTAGGGAAAAGTTACTGGCAGACCATATCTCGAGACTGAGTGGGAGTGAAGAAGAAAATGGTGATGGCTATGTGGAGGATGTTATTACCAACACTGTGTTTGTGACTCATGTTGGGGTTATAACTCGTGAGGAGTGTTCGAGCTATTTGAGGGAGGAGGAGGTATTTGAGAGGGTTGTGCAATTTGTACAGGTCGGGTGGCCGGAGAAAAGGTTGCTCAGTGGGGAGGAGAGAAGTTTGTGGGAAGTGAGATCGGAGCTGTGTGTGAAGAGTGATATCTTATATAGATGGGACTGGGCCATTGTGCCCCAGGCCCTTAGGAGGAGGTTGATTGATATAACCCACGAGGGTCCAATTTGAGTTTCTAAAACCAAGGCAGTTTTGAGAAATGAATATTGGTGGCCTGGATTTGATCGGGATGTGTAGAAAAAGGCGGAGAGGTGTATTGAGTGCGACGTTTTGGGAAAGAATGTGGTGGCGCATAAACAACCTATGATAAAGGTAGACACACAGGAGAAGATGTGGAATGAGGTGGCTTTGGATATCCTAGGTCCAGTAGATATGGGGAGCGGTCATGGGAAGTTCAGTGTTGTGTTGGTCGATTTGTTTTCACGGTGGACAGAGTTTTGTATTGTGCAAGATATCTCGCCCCAAGTGATGGTTGCCTTCCTTCAGGGTGTGTTTGAGAGGGAAGGTTTACCATACTCTATCTTGACTTATAATGGTAGGCAGTTTATTGGAGGCTTTTTTTAGGAGTAACTTAAACGTTGTGGAGTGAAGCACAACAGGACTCCAGCTTATCAACCACAAACCAATGGAATGGTGCAAAGGGTAAATCAATGTAGGCAGTGCAGATGGCAGGAACATGTGAAAGGTGTTATAAAAAGAAAAGGGGATCTGTTTTATTCCAAACCAGTCCAAGGGATCGAAGTCCTGAGAGGGGCATATTAAGGGTGCGGGGAGGTCAAGTGTGGAACCAGGGAAGGGTAGCACGGGTCAATTCAAGATAAATTGCTAATTTGTCATTGAGCTTCCCAGTTCTAATCCCTGCTGTTGCTTTTGATTAATGTAAACATTTCTTGTCTACATAGTTTAATGTTTTCGATGTTGAGTTTGAATCTATAGTAAGTAGAAAATGTTAAGGGAGGGAGATGTGTTATAATGTGTTCTTTTCATTAGAAAGTAGAACTGGATGATGGAATGTGGCCAGCCCAGGCACAGGTAGAATGTTATGTTTCAAGGAGAGTCTGTTAGAGATTAGGGTGCGGGTGGATGTGCTGTGGGGTTTTCTGCTTGCATCTTTTCACAATGAAATCAATATAGACTTCCAAAGGCGGAATAAGTGCAACAGACACCATCATGTAGCGTTAGAAAAATACTTGTTTTAGATTCATTTTTTAAACATGTGGCAGGAAAGACAGAAAACGGATAGAGGACCATCACCAAGTCAACATGAAAGAGAAGATGCGCACCAACTACCGACTTTCTGAGCGCGGCTGGATGGGAGGGGAGATGAGGAATATGTGGTAGAAGAATCCAAAGAAAGAACATTAAGGTAAGTAATTTATCCTTCAATGGATTGCCTTTCTCCCGCAGATTACTCATCTGATAGACTCCCAGAGCTGTAGATTAAGGTGGCAGGCAGAAAGTTATACTAAGACATTTTGCAACACTGCTCTGCCAAAACATGCATCAGTTGTATGAGCCACATCCAGGCTATAGTGCTTGGTAAAGGTATGAAGGGATGACCATGTTGCAGCGTGACAAATATCCTGGACAGGGACTCTCCTCTGTAATGCTGTTGATGCTGAGACTCCCTTTGTCGAATGGGCCCTGATGCCTGCCGGTAATTCCTTTCCAGCGGACTGGCAGCATTCCGCTATACAGAAAATTATCCAGCGGGATAAAGTTTGCTTAGTTATGGGCAGGCCCTTACGGGCTAAGGAAAAGGCCACAAAGAGCTGGTCCGCTCTTCAAATCAGCTGTCCTTGCAATATAATAACTCAAAGCCCTTTTCAGGTCTAGGCAATGTAACCAATCCTCCTCCCTAAAAGGGTGCAGAGGAGGGTAGGAAACCGGGAGGTCAATGGATTGCGACTGGTGGAATTCTGAGACAACCTTGGAAAGGAAGCCAGGCCTTAGCATGAGTAAGACTTTCTCCCGGGAAAAAACACAGGAAGGGTGGTTTACAGCAAAAGGCCTGCCGTTCACTCACCCGTCTAGCGGATGTATTAGCCACAACAAGTCTGTTTTCAAAGAGAGAAGTCTTAAGGGACAAGAATGCATAGGCTCAAAAGGAGCTGCCATCAGAATAGTCAGTACCAGATTAAGGTCCCAATCCGGCACAACAAAGGGAGTTGGCCGAAAACTATTTACAAGGCCTTTCAGGAATTGGACCATCGCCAGGATTGTAAAAAAAGAACCTTGATCAGGGGATCTCTTAAAGACAGACAAGGCCGCCAAATAACCTTTGATTGTGGTGACCTGAAGGCCTGCTGAGGCCAGTGGCAGAAGGAAATCTGTCACTGTAGTGGTGGGGCAAGAGATGGGGTCAATCTCGCGTTCCCTACACCACGCCTCAAATTTTCTCCATCTGCACGCGTACAAAGATCTTGTAGACGGTCTGCGTGCAGCCAGCAACACCTCAAGAACTTCCTCAGAAAGGTCCCAGTCATCATACCTCATATTCTCAAGAGCCACGCATGTAGGTTGAGGGATTCCAGTGTTGGGTGGAGTATCTGACCTTCCGACTGGGTTAGGAAATTCGGCCGCCAAGGCAACCGGTGAGGTCGACAAATGGACAGGTCCAAGAGGTCAGAGTACCACGTTCTCCTTGCCCAGTCCAAGCTGATCAAAAACATGGTTGCTCAAATCCTCTTCAACCTCCGGAGAAACCATGGAATGACAGGATTCGGAGGGAATGTGTAAGTTAGAGGGAAAGTCAATCCACAAGAAACACTTCCTCCAGTGCACCGTTCAATGGGAATTCCCTCGAGCAAAACTGTCTGTACGTCCTGTTGGATTTGGTTGCAAACAGATCCAATGTTGATGTACCCCGAGAGAGCATCCGTGACCACTTAAGGAGGCCAGAAGCGTTCCCCCGCCAGGAGACTGCTGAGGTCTGCTCACCAGGACAGGTCTTTGACCACTGATGAGGACACCCTAAGGCGATCCGAGAGAGTTCTGAGGTACTGCAACCACTGACCCCTCAGGAGCCACTGCAGGGATCTCATGCGCAATCTGGCCTCTGGCACTAGAAAAATGCAGGAGGCAATGAGTTCCAGGAGACGGAGGAAGGAAGCCACTGGTAGAGTGGCATGGTTCTGGAACAAGTCGACCATTTGTGGCAAGCTGACTATTCTCTCCTCAGGAGGGAAGGCCTTCCCCACCCGGGTGTCTAGGACTGCTCGGATGAACTGGAGCCTCTGGACTGGCGTCATTTGGGACTTCTTTAAATTTAGGGTGAAACCCAGCTTGTGCAGCAGCAAACAGGTGTCCTCTAAATCGGACAAGACCTGCATCACAGACTTCCCTTGGATCAGGCAGTCGTCATGATATGGAAATACGTGGACCACGGATCACCTAAGGTGAGTCCCAACTACCACCATGAGCTTGAAGAGCCTTAGGGCGGAGATTAGACCAAAGGGAAGAACCTTGAACTAATAGTGCATATCCCCTATGATGAACATTAGGAACTTCCTGTGCTTTCGATGGATTGGCACATGGACATAAGCATCCTGTTGATCTATTGATACCAGCCAGTCCTGTAGTTCAAGAGCATGGAGAATCTCTCTCAATGTCACTGTCATGAATTTGGCTTTCCTCAAGAACTTGTACAAGGCCCTGAGGTCCGGAACGGGACAGAGACCTCCTCGCTTCTTGGGTACCTGGAAATACCGTGAATACCAACCCGATCCTCTCTGCACGGGCGGTACCTCTTCCACAGCACCCTTCAGCAACAGGGCTCTCAGTTCTTCCTGGAGCTCCTGTCCCGGTTGGATTGGGGGCATAGGGTGTCTGTCCGGTGGTTTTCTTACAAATAGCAGACAATAACCCCACTGAATGAGCTGAAGAGTCCAGGCATCGGAAGTAATTCCCTGCCTTTGGAGCAAATGCTTTGTCAACCGTCCGCCAACCAGTGCGATGTGAGAGTGGAAAATCAAAGCGGCTTCAAAGGCTGGGTCGCCCCCGTCGCTGATGCTGCTTGTTGGCTTCTGGAAGCGCTTCTGCCTGTTCCAGAGCAAGAGAAATGCGTCTGCCCATGCCTGGCCGGTGGGTGCTGCGCTCTCCTGCCATATGGAGCATACCTCCTGTAGCCCCTTGCCCTAGAGGCAAAGCTGAAGGCTGGTTTGGCTGGATGCGTAGCTAGGCCCAAAGAGATAGCAGTGATTTTTGATTCCTTAAATTGTTCTAAGTAATCGTCGGCTTTTTGGCCGAACAGAAGATCATCTTCGAAGGGCATGTCCAGAAGATTAACTTGGACAGTAGACGAGAAACCAGATATTTTTAAATAGGCCTGACTTCTTAGCGTTACTTCTGACACCATAGATCGGCCCACACAGTCGGTGATGGCGGGGCCCATTCGCAGCGTTTGCCTGGCCAACGTCTTTTCTATCCTCCACTAGCTGTAGGAAGCCCTTGCGCATCTCTCCTTCTGAGACGTACTTTGCAGCATTTTCAACTGCTTTCCATAAACCAACAGAGTACTTGGCAAAACTGCTTGCCACATTCGTAGCCTTAAGGGCCATACTGCACAAAGTGAATGCTTTTTTGCTAAGGCATCAACTTTTTTTGCTTCCCTGTAGGGAGACAGAGGGGAAGTGGAAGATGCAGGTCTAGATGAGACAGTGGCAGCCTGTATAACAAGCCCCTCTGGGGAAGGGTGAGAGGAGAGGAATGAACGGTCTCCTCTAGCTGGGCAATATTTCCCATAAATGGTGGAGCTGACAGGAGAAATAGAACAAGGAGGCTGCCACAGAATTGTTAAAGGATCAGCAATGGCAGGGTTTAAAGGCAGATTGCGCTCTGTGGTAAGGCCTTAATCTAAAATATTGGTACAGTCATTACCTTATATCAGCGCCACTGACAAATGCAATCCTAGGGTATCAATAATCCTTTCTAATAAAGCCCTAAATTAGTGGTTTTTTTAACTTTTATTTTTGTTGGCAGAGGCATACAGCATACACAGACATCAGGGCAACCAATACTTCCAATATATACAGAGATGAGTACAATGGTATACAAAAGGAATAGCACATTAGTAAGTGGGGAATAAGGCATCATGGGGCATCTAATATTTCAACAGTCAACTGAGAAGTCTGGGATGAATTGTCAGCAGAAGAGTGCTCGTTCAATATATTCAGGTAGCTGTTAAAGGCGGACCATATATTTTGGGGGTGGGAGTGAGCAGGAATTGTATTAAGGAACTCTTCTTCGCAATTACGAGACCATGTGAGTAAGTTTAACCATTTCTGAAATGAGGGGGGGTTTGAGCACTTCCAGTTCTGTAAAATACATTTTTCAGCAATTGTACAGCTCACATTCAGGAATATGGCCATGTTTTTAGCCCCCTCAGACTGCCACACTCCAAACAGAACTCCCATCGGGTCGGGGTCAACAACAGCATCACTAATTTCGAATAGTGTTTCCAGGATCTTTTCCCAGAACGGGGCCAGCCTAGGACAGTCCCAGAACATGTGTAAGTGATCCGTGCCCTCCGCGCCACAGCGAGGACAGGGCCGTGGGCCAGATCACGCAAATTCAGAGATCCTGCGCAGGGTGTAATACAGCCTGTTCAACAGTGTGTACTGTATGGTGCGATAACGGAAATTTAGGGAGACTGTTAGTGTGAGAGCACATCTTTACCCATAGATGGTCGGTGAGCTCCAGTTCCAGCTCAGTTGCCCCGTTGTCCTGGGCCCTGGACGGTTGGGGTGGGGCAGCACCTCCAGGAGTTTGTAGAGTGAAGAAACAACACCGAGGGTGCCGCCCGAATTGGCGATGTATGCAATCCCAGGGGAATTCGGGTGTTCATTGGGGAAGTCGGGCCAGGCATTTCGGAAGGCGTCACAGAGTCTATAGAATTGCAGTAATTCCAATGCTGAGCCAGAGTGGCCCGGTTTCCATGTCTGTGGTGTTATGAACTGCCCATCTGGGTAGAAATCGGTTAGGGCGAGGTATCCCAGGGTCTCCCAGTGCTGTATCAGGGCTGTGTCGTGTATGGGTTCCAGCCCGGGAAATCGCCAGGAGGGGAGCCACTTATAATATGGATGTTGTTCGGCGCATGTTTCAAATATCCTACCCCAGACTTGCACAGTAGTTCGGACCGGGTCAATGGGCGAGTCCGGCTAATACCGCCGGTGTAATATTAATGACATAGGGCCTCATTACACGGAAGGCGGAAACCATGGTGCTATTAGCACCATGGTTGCCGCCGGTACCATACCGGTACCACCATGGAGGAAAGGGGAATTACCACCCCATTCCAAGGTTGGCCGGGCGGTAATTCCCCCTTCCTCCATGGCCCTTCCCCATTCCCATTTTTGCCCCATAGGGTATAATAGGAATGGGGAAGGAGCTAATTACGGTACCGCAAATTGCGGTACCGTAATTAGCACCAAGGTCCCTTTGCGGGTCCCAACTTTAACGGCTGGTCTACACCAGCCGTTAAGGTCGGGTCCCGCAAAGGGACCTCGTAGTAAGGCGGTATGGGTTTACCGGTACGGTGCCCTTACCGGTACCGGTAAACCCTTACCGCCTACTGTGTAATGAGACCCATAGTGTTGATACCTGCTGCAGCCAGGGTTTCCAGTTTGACATGGGGGCGTGGAGAGGGCCCAGGGTACCAGTAGGAGGCGAACTGTGCCTGTGCCGTGACCCAGTACTGTAGCATGTCGGGTGTGGTGAACCCACCTTTGTTGTAGGGGAGTGTCATATCGGACCATATTTTACGCACAGCGCCAGAGTGCCACAGGAACTGAGCACACAGCTTATGTATAAAGCCCTGAATTTGGACATATTATGAACATAGGGCTGGGATTGCTGAACTTCAAGGTCTGGAGAGGTGGCTAGACCGCTGGCGTCATGGAGGCCTCCAGCTAGCTGTAAAAACTGATTTTGGTCTTCAAAATAATCGACCCCTCCTGTACCCAAGTAAATGGGGTCGACTTCCCCCTGATCTTTGGCGTCATTATCGCCGAAGATACCTGCCATGTGTCAAATAATTTGGACCAGCGTTGTGGTGTGAAGGTTTTCTTGACAACCGTCAACGTCGAGGGTTTGTCGTTCGGCGCTGATATGGTGGATTTCGGTATCGATCGGTGTTATGACGCCGTAGCGTCAACATCCTTGGATGCACGGGGTTGATCTGCCTTCCATTGGACCTCTTTCGTTGTCAAAAGACGTTGTCGGTATCGGGGCACTAGAGGTGTTGGAAATGCAGAGTGCCACTCTTGAGTCCAAAGCCTGCTGCGTGAGGGGGGGGGGTTAGCCACACTGACTGCAGCATGCTTATTAAACATGTCAAACATAGAGGACTTAAAATCCTCCCACTCTTGGCGGGTAGTAGGCCCTGCCAACGGCTTACCTTTATCTGTCGATGAATCCCAGTCCTGACGGTGGCAGTGTCACCTTTTCTTCTTTCGAAATGAGGAAGAATGGATCATCTAGTGTGACCTATTCTTCTTCCGCCTATGTTCTTTTTTGGGGGTGTGCCCTCAGTTTTGGCCTACGAAGACCGATCCGTCGACCGTGCCGGTGACTTAGAGGGCAGCCGAACTAGAGCGATTTTAGCTGCTCGATCACAAAAGGATATGGGCTGCATTTTGGAGCACGACGGACACCCGTCAATTCTGTGACCCGTGCCGTGGCACCAGAGACACAAATTTTGTGGGTCAGTGATGGACATCTTGGTGCCACAGTCGTAACACCACTTGAAGCCCGATACCCGAGCGACCGTCATCTCGTATCGAGGAATCGGAAAAAGAAAACATTTTATGACAAAAAAGTCGAGTGAGTCGAAGACTCGCCTGTGTTCCTGATGTAAGGAAGGCATGGTATCAAAGAGTGAAAACAGACACCAGTGATCACAGTTCAAGGGTGTTTATTGAACCTCAAATGGGTTGGTTGAATGCTTATCTAAACCTAAAAGGATGGGTGCAAGCTATGACCATCAAATAATAATAACACAGTCCTAGTCAAGTCTCTGTCAAAATAAAAGGGCCTACACTAATAAACCTATTGCCAATCCTTACTTCTAAATACAAAAGGGTGTGGGACAATGATGTGTGCAAAAGAAAAGTGTTCAATAAATATTATGGCAGGATGTTTGAGCAGTTGGCTCCCCTTCCCCATGTTTTCAGCACGGGGCAAGGCGGCACCTGCAAGCTGCGCACACACTCTGGCTTTTTGACCACGAGGTAACAGTTCAAAACATAGACATCAGGGCTTTCTGCCAAAGTCTCTTTCGCAATGGCAATCTCTTATTGCAGAGGGCCTGATGTGACAAACAAAACACAAAAGTTACTTTCCTTTGTTAGGGGTTTCACATTAATAAATTCACAACTGTTCTCCCTCGTTCAGGCTCGGACCACGGATCCTGCTCGTTCAGGTTCAGACCCCTTTTCCACAATGTTCATAAATGGTCCCCCTCATCCTGGCTCTGACCCTTTTTCCACAATGTTCACAATTAGTCTCCCTTGTTTGGGCTCGGACCATGGATCTCCCTCATTCAGGCTCGGATCCGCTTGATATGGACCTCACTCGTTCGGGCTCGGATCTTCTTGATATGAATCTCCCTCGCTCGGGCTCGGTTCCTCTTAGTATCAAAATCGAAGACTTTCGAATGTCCGATGGGTTTTGCTTAAACCGTCGCAGGACCACTTCGATTCACTGCACACAATATTCTTATCAGTCTTGTACGTTCGTTTCTCTTGGCGGGATACCTTACAGAGACCTTCGATTGAGAACATTCACAGGGGCCGGACCTCTCTGTCAACGGTATTGTATATTTCCTTCTCAAGTTCAAACATTCATCAGCAGTTTAGCTTAACTCGCGTCTTTTATAACATGTGTTTAACAATGTTTGTTCTAGCACTCGTTATACAATGTTGCCGCTTGCAACCTTGACTTCAACACAGACCGGTCTTGCATTGGTCTCCCCAATTCACCGGCTGTGTTGATCTCTCTGTCGCTTCTTTGTTCTTGGAGCCAAGGACGATACTACAGTGGCTGCTGCTCCACCCCGCCTTGGTCATTTACGTGGGAGGGCTCTCTGTAACTTCGACACACCATGCATGATTCTTTAGCCTGGTTTCCTGGCCTTTCGCTTTCTGCGTTGAAGTAACAGCCTCTTGCCGAAAAGGTCAAGGGTAATTCCCTTCTTACGAACCCTTCGTGGTTTGGCGTCTTTCTCCCCTCGTTCAGCTGCCGACTCGAAACTGCTGTTCCTTCGTGTGCTTTGCCTCGCTCAGAGTGTGCTCTCATGCTCCACCTTTTATCCTTGTGGGGAAGTTTAATGGAAGTCTGGTGTGAGTGATTGTCAGTAATTGTCTGACCTCGCCTGATCATAGCAGCGGGACATGTCAGATACACTGCTCGGGTGTGAGTCTGTTTTCTCCCAGAGCATGCTGCCCATGTAAAAGTGTTTGAGAAGGGAAAGGGGGAGGAGGGGAAAGTTCCCACGTATCCTACCTGGTAGAATTGGGTAACAGTGTTACCGGTGGAGGGATACCGCATCTCGCCATTCGGTATCCCACTACCTGAAGAACCCCCACCCAGGTGATCCTCCCACACTGGTCCACCCCCATGAATTGATCCAAAAGCGATGGCCGTGTCCTGACCACCTGGATGACAGATCTCCATGATCTATCAGGTGAGACACCTTCTGGTTTCTCACACCAAGTAGCGTGTTAGCACGCAGAAAAAAGGAACTGAGGTGTGGGGTGTAGTGACAAGGTATTTATATGACGCCTGATGTCACGTCTCGAGCCGGCGACCAGATGCCGAGCAAGACAGATCGATGGCCGGGTCGAGGCCCACTACGTCCCCTGACGAAAAATGTTCCGAAGCAGCAGAGCTGGAGGGAATATCTATCAAAGAAGGAATCTACAGGAGAAAGTCAATCCAGTGAAAGGCTGTATACCCTGCTGACAACGTAACCCAACATTTGGGTGGGAGCATCTGTGGATACAAGGCTCTCTGCCGCGTGTTGCATGCAGCACCAAGTGATTAATAGAAGCAGGAGCAGGTGAGCGAAGTGACGGTGGTGCAGAGACTATTTGGGTATAACTTGAGCCAGAGAATGGGGGGAGGGGTAGACGGTCTAGCCCAGTAGCTGAACTTACATAGAGTTCTGTGAGTATTGCGAGCACTGCACAAATAAGCTCCTCATTACTGCAACAGCAGCTCTTGCTCTGACCATTTGTGGAAGACGATCATCATCAGCAAGCTTTGCTTAGATTGTGGGCCATAGCAGGCCTGAATGGCCTAAAGAACTGTATTGTTTAGTGCATGTGTGTTTAGTAGTGCTGCAGGAGCCATAATTGACGAAAGATACGTGGCAGATAGTGCTGCAGTGTTAGGCAGAATCACCTGCAGTACCCTTGGGGAACACCACAGGCAATTAAGACAACAAGTGTCAGTACAATTTCACCTGTGGTTCAAGCTTGTATTACACAGTTATGTGGTAGCAGTGGCTGAGCAGCAAGACTTATCTCAAGAGTTGAGTGAGCAGTAGAACAAGTTACACAAAGGACTAACCAATACAGTGATTCAAGTAAACACTTACTCAAGGTTTCTTAGTAAAAGAACATACATTTATTTACTCAATCATTTATAAAACATTACATTAGCACAAGCAGCTCAAAATCACACACTAATACACCACAAAAATCCAACCGGTAAGTAACTAAACAAGTTAAGCGCAAAAAAGAAGTGTGAGCAAAATGGCTCTTTAGATACTTAGAAAGGGAGGGAAAAGACAAGGTTATAAGAATAGACAGCCCAAATACATTCATAGGCAGGGCAAAGGGTTTCAGGTACACACAACCAGCAATTCTTCTCAATAGGCCTGGGCCAAAGTCAATGGTTCAGAGTTTTTTGTATAGGATAGCACAGTTCTGGTATGCAACGGTTAAGTCTTTGCCACGGATCTTTAAAGGATTTGGCTAGGCGAAAACGTTGACAAATATTTAGGGAAGGACAAGCCTTCGTAGTTGAGGAAAGTTTCACGCACTTTCTCGATGGCCGAAAAAATGTCCAGACCGCGTCTGCACAGTACCTTTTAAATGAAGAAAGCTGTAGCTGAGGCCGTTGTTCCTGGCAGTTCCTGCAGATCTCGCTGTTCCTGAGCTTCAGTCGTGGGGACAAGAAGGAGAACGTTGGGAGGTTCCTGCACTGCCCAGGGAAGAGGCCAAAATCTGTAGCAAGACGTCGGTTTAAGGTGTGAGTGCCTTAAAGTCCCCTGGTTTCCTTCCCTCTGGCTATCCGGTTTTCAACAGCACTCTGATGAAAATTCAACTAGACTAGGACAATGTCCAGGTGGCTTGTGAGTTGGTTGTTACCACCAAACTCAAGGGAAGAAGTTAACCTTGAAGGGCTTATCTGTCGTTGGAGTTTCAGGCAATTCGGACCTGCAGCAGGGCTTCATCGGTCGTCCAGGAGTTGCAGCAGTCCTCTTCCTTCCTCTCCTCTTTGGTTCTTTTGTTCCAGTGGTCGTCTCTGCTTTCCAAGTCCCAACGACCTGCTTTTAAACAGTTTTCCCTCCTTTCATTCAGCCTGGCTGTCACTCACACAGCAGGGTGGCTGTCCTGGACGGACAGCCAGCCGGCCAATCACACCAGAGTGCTTTCAGGTCTCCTAGGAGACTAAGCACAGGGAGTTTTGGGAACCTCCCTCACATCCTGTCCACCCCAGACACTCTGGCACCAGAGGAAGGCTTTAGCACAGAAGCCCCCCAAAGGGCATGAACAAAGGGACCAAACCTGGTTTGGTACGCAGAGACAAACACAATAAGGACCTTTCCTAAAAGAAATGGCGAAAAAAGATGACCGGAGTCTGAAAAGTATGGGGCGCCATATTGAAAAACATGGCTACACTTGATTTTGAGCTACCGTTGATAGCGGTTGCGAAAAATCACGGTAGTTGATCTAAACCACTGCCACCAGCCATTTAACATAGGAAAAGTTAACATTTTACTGTTAAATGAGTGTTTTGACTCAGGGGAAGCTAAGCAACCCCTCCAGCACTCTATAGTAAGATAGGGGGCCTCATCACGAGTTGTGTGGGAACGCCGGCGCTATTAGCGTCAGCGCTAATAGCCCTACCGCTAAACCCCCGGCGTTATTAGCGCGGGATCACGGGTTTGGCGGAAAGGTTATTGCCCATTCCCCATTGGGCCCATTCGGGAATTCCTCATTCCCCATTGGGCCCAATGGGGAAAATTTGCGCTATTACCGCCGGCAGATTAAGGGTTACCGGCAGACTCGTGATGAGGCCCAGGGTGTGCTGGGTCAGTAAATTTAAAGAGACTAGTAAAGTCAATTTAACTTTACATGCTCCAGGAGACAGTAGTCAGTCCCAGAGAAGGTATTCAAACATTGGGGAGTCTGAAAGACACCCCTGTGCCACTGCACTTAAGGTGCTGTGTGCCACACAGAACAAGATGATGCCATGGAGTTTGTTTAAAACACCCTAACCAAAGAACACAAAAGTAAAACCCATTGAAAATGAAAAGTTCAAAGCCCCGAAATATAGCAAAAGAGCTGGAGGGCTCTATGGTAGTGGAAAGTAAGCACTTGTGTGAGAAGACTTACTAACACTCGCCCCCCCCCCCCAGACTAAGGGACAGGAGGATCTAATCCCCACCAGGATGGATCTCCTATTGCAAGTCGGTTAAATGGCCTGCTGAGTACACCAGCAACCTTTTGTAACCCTTGCTATGAAACTTTTTATCGGTGGTTTTCATTTGTAAACTATATGACCTACAAACCTGTTGTGGTACATCTCTCTTCCTTAAGGTATAGGGGATCTGATCTAACAGTCCCTCAGAAGTTATGACAACCTCTGAACCTTCAATAGGCTTTTTCAAGGGGTCCTTAGAAAGGAATCCCTTAGATCTAGAGGGGCCTCCATAGTTCCTCACCACTCTCTCAAGAGCAGGTTGGGTCTCAGGCATCTTGGTTGGAGGGGTTGTGGTCAAGCAAGGTACATCCTTCCACTTCCTCTGATATCTGGTTTTACCTGGCTTAGAAGTTTCCCTCCTAATACTAGGATTTACATTGGGGTCTTCAGTAGAAGCTCCAACAGTCTTAAGGCTTTTAGCCTTAGGCCTATTTTTCCTGTTTTTTCCACCAGTTCTGAGAATTACCAGTTCTCACAGGCCTAGAGAGGGGTCCAATTTGTCTATCCACCTCTTCCTCAGAAGCAGGGGGGGTCAAAGACTCTACAATTGGGTGGGCAATGATGGAGCTTGGTTGGGGCTCCCATTTCCCTACTATACTGGCCTCAGATGTGCCTGGGTTAGAGGTCAACTTATTAACACCAGGGCTTGCAGTGGAGTTCTCTGTAGAGGTTCCCACAGGCTCAGAGTGGTCTCTTAAGGTTGCCTCTCTAGCCAATTTGTTTTGGTTCTGTTTTCTCTCACTGGGAGACCTGGGGGTACTGGATACTACTCCTAGAGTTTTTAAATCATTCCCCAACGGGACTCTCCCAGGCACCTCATTCTGGACACTGACAGGAATCCTCACTGTCATATTATTATACTGAATGAGAGCTGGTAGAATTGGAACCAACTGGACAGGGCCTCCGGAGAATTTATTGGGACCCTTAGGTGCCTTAGCAACATCCTCAGGCTTGAAAAAGCTTTCATCCACTACTGTTCTGCTAGCCCAGTGTCTCTCCTGGCAGGGGTATCCTGGCCTTTGACAAGAACACTGTCCAGATAATACCCTCTAGAGTTCTCTGGAATTGAGTTGTACACATCCATATTCTGTTTCTGACCCAGACTCGTGGACTCTAAGGATACAGTTGCCTGAAGACCCAAGGGTGCTTTAGCAAATAGTTGAAAGTGGGCACTAGCCATTTTTACTTCTTCCTCTGGGGAGAAAGCGAAGGAGGCAGTGCTGACCTCTGCAGGTTTACCCTTGCATCTGGGATCTCCTTATACATAGTCAGTTGACCCTCTGACATAGCATTTACCAAATGCTCTCTGGAATGGGGGTTTCTGCTGACCTCCCTCTGGTTGGGCACCATAGGATTCACTAGCCCTATTTGGTTTCCCATGTGGCTTACCCTGGTTATGTTTGGGGACCAAAGTCTCTTGTCGCAGTCTGGGCGAACTTCCCTTCCCCAGATCCAAACAAGGGTTTTCTCCACAGTACAAAGGACAAACAAGGAAATCTGTTTTAACACAAACATTCAGATACAGTTCTCCACAGTTCAAATTCAAAATGTTCTGTTGTTTAAACAAAGTGTATACGAAAAGAAAAGCCAAACGTTCTCACTCCTCCTGGAATAAGAACTGTCTCCTGCTTGTAGCAACAACAAATAGTTTGATCAGGATGGTTAACCACAACTTCAACTGCAGAAAGAATTCTAACTTTTTCTTCAACCAGCTTTCACAATTCTCCCACAAATGTCACCACTCCTGATGTTGTTTTTTATTAGTACCACTCTTCAGCACTTGCACCTTCTACTGCCTGGTTTATGCTCTCACCAGGTTGGGAAATCACTTTTGGCCCTATGTACATACTCGTCTGCCTGTCTACTTCTTCAACACCACACCATAAATGTGCGTCAATGGTAACTCGTAGATAAGAATAACAACAACTTCAACAGTCGTCTTTGGTAGTACAATCTTAGCAGCTTTCAGGGAACAGACCATTCATTCATATTGATCCATACAAGGACCTGTATACAAACAATGCTCATCCCCCTCTGGAAGACTTCTTCTAGAAGGGCAGCATGTTTGCCACCTTTCTTTCCCTTCTGATACCATACCAAAATAGTGATCAGACAGAATAAAGTATTTTCCTGCTTCAGCCTTGACTGTGGCAATCTGTTTCAGTCAACCACGGCTATAGATGTCCCAGAACCTGGACAATTTTGTGCTTTTGTAACATACCCTTCTTGTGTTTGGCAACTTCTGTTAGACTGATATTGCCTGTTTTTTAATGTCTCTTGGCTTGGGTATTGGTGGTATGCCTGAGATTCTAATAAAGCCCCCATACCAGATTGTTGGTGTTTACTCAAACTCACACATTCAGTTCTAGGGTTCTTTGGATTTAACTTCAGCCACTTTTGTACATTTATAACAGTTCAGTATTTGATATGCTTATTAGCTTGCTTTTGTACATTTTCAACAGTTCAGTACTTGTAACGCTTATTAGCTTGCTTTGGTACGTTTTTAATAGTTTGGTATTTCTAATGCTTATTACCTTGCTTTGGTAAGTTTTCAGCAGTTCAGTATTCGTAACAATTGTTACTTTTGTCAAGGCATCATGAAGCAAGACACAGACAACAGATTCAGAATTCAGAACAAACACTTTTATTAACTTTATTAACTTAAATGTCAGGATGGAAAAAGGCCTAACCTGTCCTATGATAAGGTGGGATTTCAGAAAGTCTGAGTCAAAGTGTCCAATTTAAGAATCTGTGTGTGTCCAAAACCTATACTTGCCCTCACAACTAATCTATACAATGGGCCTCATTACAAGTTCAGCGGTAGCCTTGCTGGTAAAACCGGCAGGCTGCCGCAGAATTTGCAAATGATACCGGCACCAGGGAATGGGCAATTACCGGGTCATTATGGCCCTGCTGGACCTGATATACGCCCATTCCCGGGTGACAGTAAAAATTCTCCCCATTCCCATTTGAGCCCCACAGGGCTCAATGGAAACTGGGAGGCCGGATGCACCGGCACCATTAAGAATGGTGCCGGTGGGGGGCGTGGCCTGGTGGCCATCTGAGCAGACGTGCTTGTGGTGAAGCTCCCAATGATCCGGCATTAATCCTGTGAAAAAAGTGCAGATGCACAAGCCCTTCAAAGAATATCAAAGCAGGTGCAATAGCCACTTCACAGACGAAACGAACAGACGGATAGGCAGCCGGCGCTAGGACCGCGCATGTGGCGAGGCAGGAGCAGCTGAATCTCTTCGGCCGGGCGCTGGCAGTGCCCGGGCATTTTAGGGCTAGAAGATCATCCCAGCCCGACAGTGACTGGCCTGGGGAGCCGGCGACAGTGGTGCCGACCGGCGGTTGCGCATGCGGCACCCGGGAGGTGCCGTGCATGTGTGCACACGGGCTCCGAGTCCGCGCAGGAAAGTGGGCATAGACGGCGGACCCGCACGGCTCGCACGTTGAGGCGGACCAGGCATCCTGCATCTGCGGAAGACGGCGCCGCGACCTCACCGATAGATGATCGCTGAGGGCTGCGAGGGCTGCAGTCAGCTGGGAAGTGCCCAGCGGACAAAACGAAATACTGGCAGACTGTTCCCCTGTGGGGCGCGCTAGAGGAGGCAGATCAGGCACCTAGAGGGCAGGGGGAGAACCCGGAGCCGGTCACATCCCATTGCCCTCCCCTCCCGAGCCAACATTTTGGGCTGGACTCAAGCACTCCCTTACCTGGCGGGGGACAAGGCGAGGACAACGCACGGGAATTGAAAACGTGGCTCCCGAGCTCAGAACGGAGCTCGGGAAAAAGGAACCGCCAGGAGCGAACACGCTGGGTCCCACAGTACGCCCTGACAGAGCGGAGCAGGGCATGCAACGCTAGACGGATGACACTCACAACGAAAGGGGTGGGGGGTGTCAAAATGGATGGTGATCCCCATCAATAGTGCCTGAACGTACAACTGCCCAGCTGTTCAGTTGAGGAGAAGGTTGCTGACCACAGCACGAAGTTGGGTACACACGGGGATGAGCACCTTGGTGGCACACACATGAGAGGAACGGGCAGATACATGACAGACGCCAGTACCCCCGTGTGAACATATAATAGGAAGCAACTCGGGGGCTCTGATCCTCAAGTCGAAAGCAGGAGGAGACAATCATTGTAGCGTGGCACCTTCGGGCAGAGTCATACGTGCGCCCACTGATACGACTGTGTTGGCCATTGCGAGTGTTCCGGTGTTGCCCCAACAGCAGAGAAGGGATAATAAGGGCCAGCCTGCAATAGCCTGAGGAAACCCTCCTGGGTGTGCATAGCTGTACGCACTGAATGACGGTGACCTGGACGCTCTACACGGAACCCTGATGACATTCTGCGCGGCAGCGGAGTACCTCCGAGCGCAATCACGTGTGCGCTAAATAATACAGAGGTGCTGCCCAGCACATGTGTCCCGGTATTGCCCAGATAACAGGGCAGGAGAGGGTGAATGGACTTGTTGATGGCTGTTGATTTTCTGGGGCATGCCACGGAGGAAGCTGACAGACCTTTTGAGGTGCTGAGGCCCCCATACTTGGGTAAGGCCTTGGACATTGGAACGGAGTGTGTGCCCCCCTCCCCGTATTTGTGGAGCATAAGAAGTGGGCGGACCCACAACATACGGCTGCTGCGTCATGTCTAATAAGCCTCTAAAACAAAGAGTGAAGCAACCTACGCTGGACGAATTTGCCAGAACACCGCCGGGCCCGGAAAGTGGCAGGAGCAAAGACAAGCCCCCCGCAGGTGGCATGGCCGCCGCGGGTACAAATCAAGAGGTTCTGGCTGCAATTGCAGGCTTGAAAGCAGACTTGAAAGCGGCCTGGGAGGCCAAGCTCGAAATAGTTGTGGCTGAATTGAAAACAGTGTTGGACCTTAAGGTCGATGAAGTGCAGGAGGAGGTGAATCTACTCCGACAGGATGTAAGGTCCCTGTCGGAACGCACAGAGAGCCTGGAGAAAGAAGGGAGTTCAAACACAGTGGACTGCGCCTCACACAAGTCGGAACTGCATGCCCTGGTGCAAAGAGTGGGCAACCTGGAGAGTAGAGCGGAGGAAGCGGAAGGACGCGCCCGAAGGAACAACAACCGTATTGTGGGTATACCGGAGGGAACAGAGGGCCACAACCCCACGGAGTTTGTCGAAAACATGTTGCTATAAGAGATAACCGGAGGAGTTCTGTCTCAAGGATTTGCTGTGGAACGAGCGCACAGGGCCCTGACGAGGAGGCCGCCGCCAGGCAATCCACATAGGCCAGTTATCGCAAAGATCCTTAACTATCGGGACCGGGAAAGGATTCTGGAACACTTTCGCAAAGGTGGAAGACTCAAGCGAGGGGAGGCACACATAACAGCCTACCCGGACTATACCCTGATGGTGCAGCGGAGCCCAATGAACTTCCGGGCTGTTAAGAGGAGACTGAGGGAGGCGGGCCATAAATACATGCTACTTTACCCAGCGAAATTGAAGGTTTTTCATAAAAACAGAACTTTATTTTTTGATACTACGGAAGATGCCATTGGATGGCTTGATACGCAGGGTTGCCCCCAGGAGCCTGACATCCAGACGGAAGAAGGAGGCGGACGAGATAAGTAAAGTGTAATGGGAGCACAGAGAGATGGTGCGGCTTCAGACTATGGGACTTCATTATAGTCATTGATGTGGCCTGTTCGAAGACGGGACCAGAGTAGAATAGATAATGTATTGTGTGCACTGTGACTGTTGCTTTAGTAGGGAGCCTTGCAGGGCTAGTCCTCACACCCCCATTTAGTATTAATAGTTAAGTGGCCATTAGGGCGACTTCACCCGACTGAGCTCTGAGCGTACCAGACAGGGCTAGGTGTGGGGGTGCCTGAGATCCAGGGATGGAGCTGGGCAACAGTTGGGGAGGGAGTTGTTGGGGAAGGGATGGGCGGGGGGAGGGGAGGGAGGTGGGGTGTTCGATGTATATACAGTTTTGGAGAGTTTGAGTTTAAACACGAGCCTACAGGGAAAAGCCCTAGAATTGTATCTGTATTGCGCAGGCGGATGGGGTTGGCCGAGAGGGAGAGAGATGGGTACTGACGAGCCATGGGGGATCTTAGAATAGTGACGTGGAATGTCAGGGGACCCAATAGTTATCTAAAAAGAAATAAGGTCATGCTCTATTTGAAAAGACAAAAGATAGATATTGCATTGTTACAAGAGACGCATTTGACACGGGAAAAACTGGAGCTGGTAGGGAGAAAGTGGAAAGGTACTGTAGTAGGGTCTTCGTATTCAGCCTATGCTAGGGGTGTGCTGGTCTGGGTGGCGCCGCACGTCCCGTTCCAACTGATACAGGAAACGGTGGAAACTGAGGGGTGTTTGGTCATAGTGAGAGGGTTGGTAGAGAATAAAGAGGTGTGCATTGTAAACACGTACGCCCCTAATCAAAACACGGCAGAGTACTTCCAGACTATGTGCACCAACCTGAGCTTGTGCTTGGGGAGCGCAGTGATCTGGGGAGGGGATTTCAATTGTGTGTTAAACCCCGAAGTAGACAGGTCGGATGACAAGATGGTCAGGCCGGCCCCAGCAGCTAGGGCATTGCAGTCGTTGCTAGACGACTTTGGATTGGTAGATGTGTGGAGAACGAAGCATCCTAATGAGAGGCAATATTCACATTACTCGGCCCCACAACAGCTGCACACTAGACTTGATTATGTCTTTGCCACATCAGATGTAATGATAGAGATCGTTCACATAGAATATAAAGCGAGGGTCCTGTTGGATCACTCGCTCCTGGTTCTGGGGTGGCAATACTGCCGTCCTAGGGCACGGATTCCAACGTGGCGCCTCCATGCGGAGGCGCTTAAAGATCCGGTTTTTCGGGAGGATATAAGAGATGAGATCATTAGCTATTTTGAGGGGAACACAGGCAGCGTTGACTCGGCGGGGACACTGTGGGAGGCCTTCAAGGTGGTGATGCAGGGTGTGGCCACCGCTAAGTCGAAAGGCCTGCAGGATGGGGTCCTGGCTGATTTACAAAGGGTGGAAGGGGAATTGGAAAGAGAACTAAAAAGTGAAAGCATAGACACCGAGCTGGTGCTTAAACTACAGCAACAGTGCACGGAATACTGTGAAAGGCTCTGTAACCTTAATTACAAAAAGTACGTGGAGAGACAACATGCGGGTGGAGATAAAACGGGCTGTCTCTTGGCGTGGCTATATAAGAGTGAAACCCCTACGCCCCCGATTAGGACAATAACCAGAGAAGAGGGGAGGTGGCAGACACCCAAGAGGGAGTCAACAGGGAATTTGCGGATTATTATAGAGAACTATATGAGGATAGAGGAGGAGGCAGCCGGGATGAGATGCTAGAAACTCTGCAAGACATGGGATTGCCCAAGATAAGCGCAGAAGAAAGAGAAGAACTAGATGCACCAATTACTTTGGAGGAGTTGGAGGAGGTTGTTAGACAGCTACCTACTAGTAAGACCCCGGGCGCGGATGGATTACCTAGTGAATTTTATAAAGAATATGGGGCGGAAGTGCTCCCCCCAATGTTGGAAATGCTCAATGAGGCATTTGAAGTGGGGCGGTTGCCGGAGTCGCTCAGAGAAGCGATCATAATACCGCTCCCTAAACCTGATAAACCTGGGCATAGCTGCGGATCGTACAGGCCGTTGTCGATGCTGAACCAGGACAGCAAGATATTAACGGCTGTCCTGGCGAATAGACTGCGGAGAGTAATTAGCAAGTTAATACACCCGGACCAAACGGGCTATGTCCCGGACAGGAATATTACTCACAACCACAGTCGACTCCATCGGGTGATCGAATGGGGCTGTGACAATGAAGGAGAGATGGCAATCGTGTCTTTGGACGCAGTAAAAGCTTTCGACTCGGTCAGATGGTCATGGCTGCTAGCGGCCTTGGGAGAGTATGGAATGGGGCCGGGGTACATTAGGTGGGCGGAGATGCTGTATAGTGAGCCACTAGCCAGGATGCGAACAGGAACAGTGATATCTGAGAGATGGCAACTCAGCAGAGGCACTAGACAAGGGTGCCCCTGGTCCCCGATGTTGTACATCCTGGCTCTGGAGCACATGGCACTATACCTGAGGCAACAATATGATGAGATAGGTATTGAGGTTGGGGGGGAACGGCACCTGATATCCCTATATGCGGATGATTTGTTGTTATACTTGAGATACCCGGAAGAAAATCTTCAGTATATTCTGGAGGTGATGGAAAGGTATGCAAGGTTGTCCGGTATAGTGGTGAATCCCCAAAAATCTAGCATTTTCCCGCTGGGCAGTTACAAGGGGATCCCTGTAGAAAGGTTGCCGGTGTTGCAGGTGCCGTGGACTGTGAGCTCCTTCCGCTACCTTGGAATAGATGTGTGCCATACGGCGGAGGAGGAAAACAGGTGTAACACTGAGATGGCCGTTGGGAAAATCCGCAAATGTATGAGGTTTTGGGAGAAATTGCCCTTAGCAATGATGGGGCGGGGAGCGATGCTTAAGGTGGTGGTTCTACCCAGGCTCCTACATTATTTTAGCAATATCCCGCATATGATCCCCAAGAGGTTTTTTGTTCAACTAAATGGTATGTGTAGAGACTTTCTGTGGCATGGTACCCGGAATAGAGTGGCGCTCTGGAAGTTGCAGAACTTTCACGAAAAAGGGGGTGTCAAGCTACCTAATTTTGAGGCCTATTATATAGCGAGTCAATTACAGTTTGTGGTCAAATGGCTTTCCGATGAAGCGACCCCTGAATTTAGATTGTTTGGGCAGGACTGCGCCCCGTTTTACCTGAAAGAAATTCTCTGGTTGCCTGAGTCAGAAATAAAGGAGTGCCCGGAGATGATGAGGCTTGGGTGGAAAATGTGGTGACGAGCATGTATAATGATGGGGGACCCGCTCCCGTGTTCCCCGCAGGTACCTCTTGTTGCTTTGGCGGGAGGAGATGAGCAACTGAGGGTGATTATCAGAACCTATTGGGAGTCGGTTGGGCTAGTAACGTTGGGAGACATATGGCAGGAGGGGACCATCAAAGAGTTTGAGGGACTTGGAGAGGAGACAGGACTACATGGGGGTCAGTATGTTACGTATCACAGGTTGGTGCGGAAGATTCGGATAACGTGGCCTGAGACAGTGCTGGCGGAGGAACCGGACGCCATTATGGGGGTGATATATGACACAGCTGAAGGGGGGCATGAGATCTCTAGATTGTATGAGATGGTAATGGCTAAAGTTGGAAAGGAATTGACGCATTTGAGATTGGATTGGGAAACAGAGGTGGGAGCCCAAATGGAGGATGGGATGTGGGAGCGGGCCCTGGGATACCATAAGAAAGTATCTAGGAATGCCAGATTGCAGCAAATACAGCTGTACGTAACGCTGTACAGCTGACGCCGCTGAGGATATCTAAATTCAGGAATGCTGGGAGACAGGCGTGCCCTAAGTGCGATGAAGAGAATGCTGACATGACACACATGTTTTGGTCATGCCCAGTGATCGAGTGTTTCTGGAGAGAAGTTGCACAAAAGCTGGCAGAGAAAGGGGTCACGCTCGCTGTAGACACGGCCTGGGCCTGCCTGTTGGGAGGGTTTCCTAGGCCACGAAAACTGAAGCATGTTGGGAAACTGAAAGACATGGCGTACGTGCTTGCAAAGCGAAGGATAGCTATGGGTTGGGAAAAGTGTCATAAGCCACGGGTGGAGGTGTGGTGGAAAGAATTACAGAAATGGTCGGAGGCTGAAACGGTGGTATGGCAGGAGGCAAGTAGCATGTCTTGGGAGGAAGAAGTGGGTACCCTGATAGCATGGAAAGCATTGATATCTGGACTATTTGGAACAATGCTAGATCCAGAGGAATCTGATGAAAATGAGGCCCTGCCGTGTGTAACAGATACTGAGTGTGAAGGATAAACAGGCTCGTGAAGGGGGGTGAGAACAGGGGGGCAGTGAACAAAGACTATTGATGTTAATGTAATGATTGTGGATTGCACTGCGTGTTTGGTTTGTATTGTTGGTTGTATTGAAAAAATAATAAAAATTCTTTAAAAAAAAAAATAAATGGTGCCGGTGCATCCGACATGCGCTGCTCGCGGTGCCGGTCCGCCCGCCAGGTCATACCTGGTGGGCGAAAAGGCACCGTGAGCATAACTCGTAGTTTGCCGGTCCGGTCACTATGGTACCGCAAGCTTACCGGTACGGTAGTTGCCGGACCGGCAACTTGTAATGAGGCCCAATGTGTAGGCATGCCAGCAACCAAAAGAAACTGTGTCCAACATAAAGTTCTGAGCTTCCAGCTCACAGCTTCCTTTCATTTCCCTTCCACAAGTAAAAAACTGTTCCAGTTAAAACGTCTCGTAATTAACTCTCGAGTTCAGTATGATACAGTTTTAACCAATACTCGGGAATCCCTTCCCCAAATTCCAAATAACATATTCTAAGCATAAAAGAACCTTGAGATTCCGGTCTCAAGTCAATAAATGTTTGAAGTCCCAGGGTAGCCTTCCCCAAGACTTAAATTCAGCAGCACAAATATATCCTTTGTCTTTTAAAGTCCTTTGTCACTCTTGTGCCTTCTTTTTATGGTTGATTTTTCTTTTACAAATTGTAACTGTGTTGGAGTAAACTTCAAAGTTTTAATTAATTATTTTTTTTAAAAAATGGTTTTATTGATTTTTCAACAAACAAAACATAACTTACACTCCCGACATTTGCAGTTACCTGCGTGTGTCATAGTATACGTTACATGTTCTCTCCTTAATGTCTTCTCCCCTCCCTTCCCCTTAAACTCGAGCACTCCCCCTTGTACCTCTGGCTCCCGTTCCTCAGGATCAGTTCTCTTCCTGGTTCTCGGGCAGGCCGTCATCACTGGGGTCACTTTCAGTGTACCCATGTAGCGAGGCTATCATTTGTCTCCATTCCATCAATGGTCCCGCTTCTCCCCCTCCGCTCTGTTAGCCGCCTCATACCATGGCATTGTCTCTGCGTCTGCCCACTTAAGGAGGTCCTTCCACCACATCTCCAGTCTAGGTCTGTGAGTGGCTTTCCAGCTCATGGCAATTCTCCTCTTACCCAGCATATATGCTAGGTCTTTGAGTTTACATACATGTCTCAAGTTACGTGGCCTGGTGAATCCCTTCAGCATGCATGCCCATATGGATTCCACATCTAATTTAATTCCCGTTTTGAACAGCTTGAGTTTAATTTCCCTCCAAATCATCCCGGCTCTCTCCTCTCCACACTTAGGATATTTGTGTGCCTCTGCGTTTCCGAATTTCACTATCATTTGGGGGGGTCATATATGCTCTGTGGGTAACATATAGTTGGATTTGTTGTAACCTGGCATTTCTGGACACCTTGTTGTGGTATCTTTGGGCCCTCTCCCATTGCCCATCTTACGTTTTCATTAATTATGCTTTCAATGTAATTTTCTGTTATATGCAGTTTTCACATAATTTGGTATCCACTATGCCTTTCTTTGTTTCAAGGTTAAAGTTCCATTCACTTTAGAATTCGGCATAGAATGGTTTTTCTTGGATTTGAAGTTTCATCCATTTTAGAATACAGCATACATTGGTTTCAGTTGGATTTAAAGTTCTGTTTTAACTTCTGAATTTCATTTGTAACAGTTCTGCTCTTTTGTGAAGTTTTCAGGCAGTTCGGCATTCAACAGATATTGGTTATACGTGTTATGGTTTTCATTCAGTTCAGTACGGGTTGACCTCAGAACACACTTTCTATTCAACCTGCTGTGTAATATTTCTTTAATTCAATTCAAATGAAATGCCAAGCATTCAGAGACTTTGAAGAACTTGTTTCCTCTCACACGAGACCACTCCGATAGAAAGTATTCTACTATTTGAATATTTGACAATAAATTGAATCAGAGGGCCACATTACGAGGTTGGAGGTAGCCATGCCATTTATACCGGAATGGCTACCCACAAACTCGGGTCTGGCTCCGGGTCCCGGGAAAGGGGAATTACCGGGCTATTCCGACTTTGGCGGGCCAGGTAATTCTCCTTGCGCGGGACCCGGAGCCGGTACGTCTCCATTCCCATTGAGCCCTTATAGGGCTCAATGGGAATGGGGATGATGGTAGCAGCGGTACCGTTGATAACGGTACCATTGCTACCATCCAGTTCTGCTCACGGGTGCCGCTCTGCATGCCTGATCTGACCAGGCGTGTAGAGCGACACCCGCAAGCAGAACTCGTAATGTGGCGGCATGCTAACAACAGCACCGGTAGCACTACCGGCGCCGTTGTTGCCTTACTGCCACAATCGTAATGTGGCCCAGAGACCTTCAAAAACGTGCTTCCTCAAACACACGACCACTCCGATACAATGGGCCTCATAATAAGCAAGGCGGTCCGGGAACTACGGTACCGGTAAGCATGCCGGTTCCGTAGTTCCCTGACTACCATACTACAAGTTGTGCTTGCGAGTGCCTTTCTGGCGAGCAGGAAGGCACCCGCGAGCACAGCATCCGACGTCCCCTTTCCCATTGTGCCCTATGCAGGAATTACCGGGTCCGGCAATGTCGGAACTACCCGGTAATTCCTCATTGACGGGTGCCGGAAAAAATGCAACTCCGGCGGCAGCCGTGCCTGTTTTACAGGCACGGCTACCGTCAGGGCTATAATGAGGCCCAATGTATTCCTCTAACAGAAAAGTTCAAATACCCGCACACTGGGTTTCTCAATTGCTAGAAACTCACTGGTTGCATTCACAGGCTTCCCAGAAGCGTGGATCATACAGCCTTCTGTTCTTCATGTCAGGGGTCCAACTCTTGCCCCTCAGGCACTCCTGTGGCTGCCTCCTGACACAGTGGAACGAGCCTCTTGACCACAAGAAAAAGGGACAGACTCTCCACACGGCTTCCTTTACAATGTTCAGTCTGTTCCAGAGTGCCCCAGCTCCTATGCCACGCTTCCACAGCCCGCCTTTCTCTGCAGACCTCAGCGTCTCGGTGTGGTTTCCAAGTAAAGTTCCCTGCTGCTTACACTTGCCTCCCTGCTCATTTTCCTGTCGCTCCCTTTGCTGGTGGGCTGGTCTCCTTTTATACACCTGCAGCCCCTCACTCAGCCCTGCCTGACCACAATTAAAGCGACATGCCTGACCTTTCCTGTTCTCAACAGGCATCTTCCTTGTCCCATTACCAGAGTGGTAAAAGAGTCTAGGCTTCATTGCTCTTAGTTGCCTCTTCTGCGTCTCAGTACTGGCAGGGTTTATGTGGGGGAAAACAAGGGGAGCTGATTTACAATAACCTTTAACGGTCGGGGAAGGGTTGGGTTGGTCGTCAGTAGGTAAATGGGGATACCATTTCTCGCCTAACGGCTCCACACTCCCAGACCTAAGGACCCTCCACCCAGGTGATCCTCCCTTGCTTCGTCGCCCCCAGCGTGGGGATGCAAAAGCGATGGCCTTTCCCTGGCCACCTGCGCAGAGGATCCAAGTGGTCTACGAGTGAGAATGCCCTCAGGTTTCTCACACTTTTATTTTATAAGTTTTCGACAGTTCGGTATTCGTAACGCTTGTCACTTTGGTTTTCATTCGCTCGCAAGTGATCCTGCCTGCACTAAACATGTGGCCTGCACCGGAGCGCCCTGGAGTCACTCGCTTGTCTCAGACTCATCGGAAAAGTTGCCTCCAGGTGTTCCGCTATGTGTTTGCAGGACTGCTGGACCAGTGGCTTTTCTCGACCAGGCGCCCCTCTCTTTGGTCGCTGCCGCTTCCGCCTCACTTGTTAAGAGTCGCTCTGACACCCGAGAGTCTGTGGTGCAACCCAGCCACCTGAGAGCTCTCGACTGCACCTACTACGTCTGCTTCCTGCTGTGCAACCCCTGCACAACGTAGTTTCACAGGGTAAGCGTCTCTTCTCCAAGTTTCCCACTGCGCAACCTTTGCAGTTCAGTGTCTTAGACAGACCCTCTCAGGACCCGCTCTGGTCCCGACATCTTCTTGCTCCTCTACTCCTTCCTTCCACTGCATGTATGGACCACTCTGGCTTATCCAGTTCTGTTTCTTCACTGCCTGCACCTGAGGGGGCCTTTAAAGCCTCTCAGCCTCCCTCATGTGCAGGTCATTTTTACTAATTAGCTGACCACTCCTATATCTTTGCTCCTCTGCATCCCTCTTCCTCGTCCCACTACTGAGCGAATTATGGGACTTGAAGTCCTCAATGAATATGCTTGATTTCTTAACTTCTTCTACTTTACAATTTGGATTTCTACTTTTTAAATACATACAACAAAAAAATATCACAACAACCAGGCTTAAGGCAGGTTGAAGAAGAGGAATATGGATCTGTGGTCTTAAGACTTCTATTACTATACAATTTCCTCTTGTCATGCTTTTGGAAGCTTGAAAAATGTATAACCGGAAGCATTTCTTGGGTTATGACAGACTGTTTATTACTTTCAATCAAATGGTTCACTTATGGAACAATGGACTTACAATGGCAAAAAGCCTTTACATACTTTGGCATTTGTAGGATATGATATGATATGGCATTTATACCGCCCCTATACACAAGTGTTTCAAGGTGCGACGAGGCAAGGCAGGGGAACAGGGGGAAGACAGAAGAAAACAATCTAACTAGGCCAGGTGACATTGAGATTGCGCAAGTGCAGGGGAGGGGGAAGGGAAAAGTGTGGGGGGAAGAGGGATGGGGCAGTGCAGTACATAGGATAACAGTAAATAAATAAAGACAATAAATGCAATTTTAAAAAGTACAGCCAGCTGGTGGCAAGTGCAAGGGTAAGAGCAGAAATCGCGGCTGTAGGGATACAGAAAACAGTCCTCGAGTGCAAGGGTTGTCAGGGGGCAGTGCAGGTGTGAGACAGGAAGGGGACCTGGGCCAGAGATCAGAGGGTAGCCAGGTAACCAGTGCAGATTCAGTTTCAGCCAGGTGATCAGCAGGGGAGAGGAGGAGAGAAAGCAGAAGCAAAGAGGAAGGTCTTGAGGTGCTTCCGGGACCGGATATGGTTCTCCTCAAGTTTCAGAGAGGCTGGAAGGCTGTTCCAGAGGGAGGCCCCAGTAGAAGAAAGAGATCTACCACCAACTTGTTGCTTGGAGAAGCCACTGACCCTGAGGGAGTTGGAGGCGGATGAGCGAAGGGCTTGAGAAGGAAGATATTTAGGAAGAGAGAGTTAAAGGTAATGAGGCCCCGGCCCCAGAAGGCCTTGTGGACAATGCAGAAGGGGTTGAACTTAATCCTTGCCGCCAAGGACATATCTTGCAGTTCTGTTTTGGATGGTTTTGGATGAGTTGCAGAGGGCGGAGAGTAGAGGCAGGCAGATTTAGAAAGAGGCTGTTGAAGTAGTCCATCCTAGAGAGAACCAGCGCTCTGGAGACAGTGAGCTTCTGGGGGAAGGAGAGAAAAGGAAGAATACCTCTGAGGAGGTGCAGCTGGTAGTGTGGCTTCTTATAGACATCAGAGATTTGAGCAAAGAAGGAAAGTGTGGAGTCGATGATGACCCCAAGGTTTTTAGCCGCACAGAGGGGAGCAGGAAGAGGGCCAAGAGAGGCCGGCCAGAGAGTGACAGGAAAGAAGGGAGCAGGTGTGGCGATGAGGAGAATCTCGGTCTGACTGGCATTAAGGCAGAGATCACTGGCGGCACACTACTCCTGGATAACAGACAGACAGTCAGAGATGAGAGAAGGAGAAGAGGATGTGGAAGGGATCCTGAATATGAGTTGAGTGTCATCCACATAGCATTGAAAGTTCGCGCAGAGTGGCAATGCAGTGGGCAAGAAGTGCCAGGTATTGGTTGAACAGACAAGGAGAGAGGTTAGACCCCTGGGGAACACCAAGGAATGAGATAGAATAAGTGGAGAGGAAGGACCCAAGTTGGAGCTTGAGGGTCGATCAGAGAGAGAGGAAACAAGTCAGCCAAGCCAGGGCCTGATCGGTGATACCCAGGTTATCAAAGGAGACGGTTGAGCAGGATGGCATGGTTGACCGTATCAAAGGCAGAAGAGAGATCAAGTAAGATGAGAACATAGGGGGTGTTGGAATCAAGGTTGGAGAGCAAGTCTTCATGATGTACAGGAGAGCAGTTTCCGTGCTTCTGGAAGCTCTGAAGCCAAACTGATGGTCATGGAGACAACCAACAGATTCAGTGTGAAGATTAAGCTGGGAGATGGCCAGCTTTTCCAGGAGTTTGCCCAGGAAAGGAGTGATGGAGATCGGGCAATAGTCAGCCGGGAAGGAGCGGTCGGCAGAGGGTTTCTTAAGAAGAGGGTACACAAGGGAGTGCCTCAGGGGGGAAGGGAAGAATCCAGTGGCGAAGGAGTGGTTGCAGAAGTCAGCCAGAGCAGGAGCCAGGCTGTCAATATGGTCCTTGATGGTTTTGGAGGAACAGGGATAAACCTCTTTTGATGAGAATTTCATAGATCAGACTTGTCTAGAAACCTTGTCTGGGGAGAACAGGGGAAAGACAGAGAAGGAGGGAGGAGAGGTGGCTGAAGAAGGGCAAGGGGCAGAGCAGGGAGTAGAGGTAGGAGGGGGAGAAGAGAGAGAGGACAGGATGTCCTAAGTTTTAGAGATGAAATGAGAAGCCAGGGCCGTGCAGAGGGTCTGGGAGGAGACAGGAGATGTAGAGACTGCAGCAGGATTGGCCAGCTTCTTGCAGATTTTAAAGAGTTTGGCCGAGTTGTTGGATGCCGCAGAGATGCAGTCTTGGATGTTGTTAGGGAGAATTCACTGTTTAAGGCTGAATTTCCTAACCTAGTGAGTCCCCCAGCAGCTTTGCTGGATTTTTGGGGTTTATTTTTTTCTCCTGCCAAGAGTGAGACTCTTTTACCCTCACTCTTGGGCATGATTTGAGTTTGTTTCTTTGAATCTAGATGTGTTTAATGGGCTATGGGGTCTTTTACTCCATAGGGCTTCATGTGTTTTTGTGATGTGTGTTCCACAGCACCCTCAGTGCAGTGACACAGGGGTGTCATAGTGACCACCCAGTATAGACTCCATACCCTGGGACTGACTACTGTCTCCCAGGGCATGTAAAGTCACCATTGACTTTACTAGTCTTAAATTCTGAACAGAACCAGTACAAACCATCATATTGTGGACGTACTGGCTGGGGCAATTCAATTGCCCCGGGGTCTGTTAGTCGAGGGGGCACGTCTCCGTCCCCCCTGATCGAGTTTTGGGGGGTGGCAGTGGATACTACTTTTTATATTCAACCGCAAATATTTTCCTATGGGATTTCCCATTGTTTTAGGCTACTATCTTTATTTAATTATTTACGGTAGCCTCGAACATACCGCCGGTTTATTTAATTAATATTAATTCTCCGGTTGGTATTTTTTGCCAAAACTTGATTCTAAAATGGCGTTTGTGTTCTCTTCTGTGACTCCAACCCAAGTCGAGCCCTTTGTTCCACTTTTTGGCGGGCTTCTCCACAGAAGCCCTCCAAAGTGGTGCCACTTTGTCTGGGGTAATTAGGAGGGGTGGAGGGAAATTTAGGCACCCTAGACTGAGTTGCCTAGGCAACTCAAGTCGCACTCCATCCTGATTGGCCCAAGTGGTGAGCCGGCCGGTTCACCACTTAGCATGTTTGAGTGACAGCTAGGCTGAGTGAATGGGGGTTTGCTGCATAAAAGCAGGCCTTTGGGGACTAGAACTTCAGAAGTCGCCACAGGACCTAAGAATCCGACGAGGGAGAAGCTGAGCCGACCTGCCATGACACCACCACTGGTGGAGCCCTGCTGGACTGCCTCACCACTTTTCCCAACGACAGAGGAGATCTCCCGCCGGAGAGTCTTCTTCCTTTGACTGGTGGGGATAACCAGTTTCACCGTCTTTTTCGCTTTCCGACGTACCTCGTGGCCGCCTTGCCCGTGCCAAGCACCCCGGCAACCGGGATACCACGTTTTACCACGACGGCGAAACAAAGGTACCACCTTTCACTGGAAAACTCCACGGCTGGTTTCTTCCCTGCTAGTGCAACGACCTTCATCTTTCCTCCAATTCGAGATCTTCTCTTCCCCTGGACGACGACGCAACTTGCACCCACTACCAGGAACAACTGCCACTGCTGGAGGATCTTTCCCACTTAAGGTACCGTGTCCCGTCTGGCTTCCCTTGCTACCGACTGTACGGGGTAGATTAGGCCCCGGCTTTCGATCCTGGGTTAGTCTGGGACACCCTGGCTAAACTTTCTTAAAGCCTCTCTAAACTCTTTTTGAACCCTCTGCAAGACTTTCTAAGCCTAGTGTAACTGTGTGATCTTGGGCGCATTTGTGCTCTGCTCTCTCTAAGAGTGGGCCCAGCATTTGGACTTTGGCTCACCAGTGACATTTTGCTCTCTGCCTTGCTAACAGTGTTCCTGAATCTTAGAGTGGTGTACCTTTTCTGTCTTTTTCCCTCCCTTTCTCACAAACTTATTAGAGTGCAGTCTAGTTAAGCACTCACCTCTGTATGAAAATAAGTGGTGTTTTACTGTGATTTATCTGATAGGGAAAAAGGGGTGTATATATTACAATAGTAACTGTGTTTAGAATATTTTACATTAAGAGTGCTGGAGTGTTTCAACTGTGTGTTTTTAAATAAATAATTATATACTTTGATACCAAAGCTCTGGTCAGTGTTTGCTTGTATTATTGTATCTGAGTGCCTATTGTGTATACTTTGCATACTGCCTAACTCTTCTTGAGGGAAGTCTGACTGCTCAGCCACAGCTACCAGGTAAATCTGGGTGGTACAGACTGCTACCAAGTGGGTTACTGCCAACACCTGTAGTCTTAAATCTTTTGCAGTGGTCCCTAAGGGAACTGCACAGGTTTCTGCCTAACACTGGTGTACAGTGGTGGGATTTGTATGGAGTATACACTTTACAGTGCTTTAGGATACCTTAGTGCAACCAACCACAAAGCTTAGCACTGAAAAAGTAATCTTTCTAACATGTCAACTATGGAAACTTATAGTCAAGAGTCCCTTGCTACAAAAACTGCTGATTGTTTAAGAGTATTATGTAGGGGGGGCGTGGCCTGGAGCCGACTCGTCTGGAATGACTTCCTGAGCTCTCCCGTCTGGCCCAATGCGCCTACCTACAAAAGTCCCGTTTCCAGCCTCCGTTTTTCCCCGGAATTGAAACCACTGGTGGGGGGGCCTCCCAGGCACCCACCGACCGAGTGGGTCCCGGTTTCGCACCGAAACGGCCGAGGGAGACCTTCCAGCAGTCCCGGGACCCACTCGGCGGTAAAATGGCCGCCGCAGCAGTGAGGGCCGGAGCCTGCCCAGGAGGGGGCGGAACAAATACAGAAGCCCTGCCGATCGGCTCCTGTCTGTGGTGAGCCGGTGCCCGCTTGCTCGTCGCCTGCCGTGGTGCCACTCTGCCCCCGGACCCGCCCCCTATTAAGCACGGCCCAAAGCAGGGTTGCGCCCGAGGACACGAAGACATCGGCACTGAACTGATCCCCCCTTCGCCTGCCGGGACGCCATCCGCTCGCCCGAGCCCTGGTGCGGAGCGGATCGGCGCCGAGGACCTGCATACGCCCAACCGCGGGCACCCTCCGAGCTCCCAGCGGCGCCATCGGAGCTCGACGTGATCGAGCCCCGCGCTGGGCTTTTCCATCTCGCCCGTTGGCTGGGACACAATCTCTGGACAGCTCTTTTCCTCCGGGGCCCGGAACCAAACAGCGCCGCTCACCGCAAAGCCAGCCTGCCTCCACACATTCAGCCCGCCACAGGAGGCCACCAGCTTTCCCCCTCACCTCCGGAGCTCGGGGCCCGCCAGGGGGGGTCGCTTCCCGGTCCCCCCATCGGATCCACCGAGGCCCTGACTCCCGGATCACTGCACGGACATTGGCGCTCTCGGTGGGACTCCCGACTCGCCACGGCGCCTCCCGCCTGGTCTAGCTCCACAGCTCCTGCAGCTCCAGCCCCTCCAAGCCTGGCGCCCACCTTGAAGTCCTCCGCCAGGGCCCGCTCACCGCAGCACAGCAGCAACGGGGCCCCTGCCCCCCCCCAGCACTCCCCACAACTTCACCGGAACACGCCTGGACTCGCCTCCCCCCAGCCACCACAGCAACCACACCCAGGTGATCTGCTTCCTGCTCCCCACGGCACCGGCCCCACGCCTGGACCATCATTCCACAGTCCTGTTGGGGCTGTTCCCCCCCAGCAGCTCTGCAAGCGGCCCGTGACCGCAAGCATTTTCTATAGCCGCACAGCATCCCAGCACCGGAGCCAGAAGGTGAGGAGTCGGGGGGAGTGAGGGAGTACAATCCAATCGCACCGGGGGGTGGCAGAAAGAAGCTCCCCGGACCCGCTGGCCTTACTCTTCGCAACCCCCATTCCGTTTGCTGCGCCCTTGCGTCTCCGGAATCCCTCCGAACCCGTCTCTTCCTCCCCACTGCCTCAAACCCAGTGACCCGGCCCTAAAACATCTAGTTCTCAGCACCTCACTTTCCTCAATTCCCCACGACAATGTCTAAAAGCGGGAAGGCACCTAAACAATCGGACATTATCACCCTCATGGCGTCTGCCGCCACCGAAAGAACTAAGAAAGTCGACCCACCGGAGGATACTATGAAAAATAACACTGCACCAGCCGCAGAAACAGATCCCACTTTGCCTCAAGCTGCTACCAAAGCGGACCTGCAGGACCTATTGGCAGCCCTAACCAGGGAAATCCAAAAAAGTTCTGAGGAAATCACCAAGAAAATAAACACTCTTGACAAAAGAATGGGTGAAGTGGAACATCGAACCGCCAAAATCGAAGCCGAAGTCTGTGACCAAAGATTCGAAGATGAACATAACAAGGACCGGATAGCTGCCCTAGAAGCAAGATGTAACATCCTGGAGACAAAACAGGAGGATTTTGAAAATCGATGAAGGAGGAACAACATCAGAGTCCGAGGCATTCCGACCACTATTCCGGAACCAGACCTGAAAGCCTACATATCAGATCTCTTTCGATTCACTATCACCCTCCCAGACGCTTCCCCCCTAGAACTGGACTGGGTGCACAGAACCACTCCAAGGAAAACTTCCACTCTCCCCCCGGATGTTTTGGCTAGAATACACTTCTTCCAGGTAAAAGAGGACATTATGCGTGAAGCAAGGCAAATGAGACAGATCACCTTCAGAGGGTCCACGATCTACCTGTATCAAGACCTGGCGAACGCAACACTCCTGAAACGGAAAGCAATGCGACCCCTGACAACCTGGCTACAAGAGAAGAAAATCCCATACCATTGGGGCTTTCCCACCTCAGTGAAATTCAAATGGGACGGAACGCAGAGACAAATACAGTCATTGAGAGAAGCAGAGAAACTCATGGGCATAAGCAGGGACGACCCCAGCGCAGTGCCGGAAGAACCAGCTCACCCTCCCCGAGACGATTCCCCAGGAGGGGCATGGTCCAAGTCCAACAGACGGCACAGACTCAGAGGCCCCCGGAAAAAAGACGGCGACAGGGGCTGAGGGCACAGCGGCATCTCCCCAATCCAGAAAACAATGGCTGCCTCAAGCAGCGATCCCATAGGACCAAATAAAGCACTGAGACCCTCTGATATCATCGCAAGCAAATCAGGCGCTCACACACAGAGGCAGGTCCTTCGACGAGCTCGCACCCGGTTCACCTCGACGGCCCGGTTGGCCACAACGAGCGCATTGGTGCCACAAGTTCCCCAGTGGCAATAGGTAGAAGTTTCACCTACCAGTTCAACGGTGGGAAAGAAGTAACTGATACAGGAAAAGTTAGGAAATGCACAAGAATGCTTCACGCAGCACGGTTATACACCGTCCCCAGAGCCATTCAAAGACTCCGCAACACAACATGCAACAACATACGAAATCAAGCCCACAACTCGCTCCACTCAACAGGTCGCACTCAAATCCCACAGAGCAGCCCAGGGATAAATCCCACGATGCATCCGCGCCGCCTCGCCGCCAATCATGACTAACATAAGTGAGTTAAGATTTCTCTCCTGGAATATCCAGGGGATGAACTCTCCAAGGAAACGCAGATCGGTGGAACACCGCCTGGGACAACTGGCCGGAGACATTATCCTACTGCAGGAAACACATCTACTCGCAGAGGATGAACGCCGCATAAAATTCAAGAGATACAAACAATCCTTCTTCGCCACTTCTGGCTCAAAGAAAAGGGGGGTGGCAATCCTGCTCAGCGACAAAATTCCTCTCCTCAACATCACAATAAAAAGAGACCCAGAAGGCCGTTACCTACTTCTCAAAGGCATCTTCGAAGAACTTCCCATCACGTTAGCATCAATTTACGGCCCCAACTCCGCCCCAAGCAAGTTCTTCAACGACATTTTACCAACAATCCTAACCTTCCGTGAAGGCCACCTATTCATCGGCGGTGATTTCAATTCCATCCCCAACACACTGCTGGACAAATCTCTTCCCGCCACGAACAACGACTACACCCAGGCCCTCGCCTTACTTAAACTGTTCAGAGAAACAGAGACAGTAGATGCATGGAGAATACAAAACGACACCACAAGAGATTACACACATTTCTCCAACGTTCATAAGGGATACTCAAGAATAGACCTAATCTTAATCCCCGGCATCCTCATCCCCTGTGTCATCAACACAGATATCCACACACGCATGATCTCTGACCACTCCCCGATATCTGTAAACATAGCCATCTCAGGCCAGAAATCCCCCCCACAGAAGTACTGGAAACTGAATGACTCACTCCTCCTAGATATGAGTATAAGGGCCGAAGTCGAGGACTCATTGATAAAATACTTTGAAGAGAACACCACACAAACACCCCCCATCAGCACAATCTGGGATGCAATGAAGGCGGTAGTCAGGGGCGTATTAATAGGGGCCGGAGCGGAACAGCGAAGAATTTCAAACATAGCCTCCTCCAAATTAGAAAAGGAAGTAGCCCTCCATGAGTCACAGCTAAAAAGACAATACTCAAGGAAAACCGAGCGAGCCCTGAGGAAGGCAAAGACAGCCTTGGAAATGCACTGCGCCGACCGAACAGCCAAATCCCTAGCGTACACAAAGCAATTTTACTACGCCAAAGGAAACAAAGCAAATAGAATATTAGTACAGAAGCTACGAGCGCTCCGGAGTCGGAACAACATACTCAAACTACGAGGGGAAAATGGAAAACTGCTCTTCGCCCAACCGGAGAAAATAAGCGAACTACTGAGATACCATACCTCTATAATGTCCAGCGCTCCGTTAAATCTAAAAGACCTTCCAGAATACTTAAACACTCTACCGCCCCGCAAAACTGACCTCCTGGAGCACCTGGAGGCCCCCATTGAAATTATCGAAGCCATCAAAACTCTCAAACCCGCCGCACCAGACACAGACGGCCTAACCGCAACCTTTTACAAAAGATTCGTCAGAGTCCTAGCCCCACATCTTACTTCCCTATTCAATTCCTTCCTATCTACGAAAACCGTCACTAAATCCATGGCCGAATCAATTACGATCCTACTGCACAAACCCGGAAAAGGCCCCGAACTGCCAGATTCCTATCGGCCCATATCGCTACTAAACAATGACGGGAAGATCTTTGCCAAAGTGCTAGCCAGAAGACTGGGCCCAACTCTCCCACGCCTAATCGACCGTGACCAAACAGGATTCATCCCTGGCAGAGGGACCCACGACAACATTCGGCGAGTACTAAACCTAATTGAAGGGGCTCATAAATCCAAAACAAAAATGGCTGTAATTTCACTAGACGCCCACAAAGTCTTTGATCAAATGGACTGGGGATACATGCACGAAGTCCTCCAACGCTTTGGCTTCGGCCCTAACTTCACAGCATGGGTCATGTCCAACTATCAAATCCCCACCACACAACACCAAGTTAACGGCTCGGGATCCGACCATATCCGCATCACTAGAGGCACCAGACAGGGCTGCCCGCTCTCGCCCCTGGTCTTCGCCCTATCCATGGAGCCCTTCGCTGCCAGAATCAGACGAAGCGAAACCATAAAAGGCATCCAGGTGGGAAACCGCGAGTATAAAATTGCACTCTACGCTGACGATGTGATGCTAACGATGACGGACCTCCCTACCTCCCTGGGGACCCTATGGAAAGAGATTAAGTCATTTGGCACCATGTCAGGATTTAAAGTCAACCTAACAAAATCTTCAGCACTCCCCATCAATCTATCTCAACTAGACGAGGCCGCGCTCGCCCCACTCTCACCGATTCCCTGGGCCAAAGACGCCATAGAATACCTCGGAGTACAGATCACCAGAAATCCAGCACGCCTATACACAAAAAACATCCCACAATTACTCAGGGCGCTGCACAACGATCTCAAAAGATGGAAACAACAAGAAATCTCATGGTTCGGTCGAATCTCAGCCGTGAAAATGAACCTAATACCCAGATGGTTATACCAATGTACTTCCCTACCTCTGCAAATCCCACCCCCGGCCATACGAGCACTACAGAAGAAATTAATGGAATTTGTCTGGGGAGGGAAGAGGCCCAGGATCAACAAGCGAATCATGACAAAAAGCAAACCCCTAGGTGGAATGGGAGTCCCTGACCTGGCCAGATACTCGCTAGCGGCTCAATTATCCCACGCTTTTGCCTGGGTGCACGAAGCAGACCCACCATTATGGCGTCAAATCGAAGAATCCCGGTGCCCGGTCCCACTGCAAGATCTCCCACATCTGCCAACACTCAAACCACAACCCAACTCGGGACCATTGTCGGCCACAACCACAACAACCCAGTGCTGGAAAACCGCAGCGCGGAAATGGGGACTTCGCAGCTACCTGGGACCCATGTCTCCCATTTGGAACAACCCAGACTTCTCCCCTGGTAACCCGCCCCGAGACTTCCACGCATGGATAGCAGGAGGCCTGGCAAAAAACAGCGACTTCATGGAAGAGGGCTCCCCCATCACCTTCGAGAGATGTAAAACGAAATTCGGAGTGGGTGAACGGGAAAGATTCCGATACTCGCAAATCAAACATTGGATGTCCCACAGAGGGACACGGGACAAATGCTCGAGAGAGCCAACAGCCCTGGAACTCACGCTAACATCCCCGACCAACAAAGGGAGAATTTCCACCAGATACCGACTCCTCGACAGATCGGACCCAGCAAAGAAAGAAAGATATATAACGGAGTGGGAAAAGGATATTGGCCGGGAAATTGCAGTAGAGAGTTGGGAGCAAATTTGGACCAGACTACATAAAAGCTCGCAATGTGTCACGAACAAAGAAGGAGGCTATAAGCTGTGCTTCAGATACTACATCACCCCCACACAAATCAATAAACCCAACCCGGATTTTCCCGCTTCATGCTGGCGAGGCTGCCAATCCCCCGGCTCCCTCTACCACTTAGTATGGACATGCCCAAAGGCAGAAATTTATTGGAAAGAGGTGCTGAAACACATAAAGGAAATAACCGGCCTCTCAATTCCATGGGACCCAGGCATCGTCCTTCTGGGCGAAACCGGCGATGGAACATTCCCAATCTCAGGCCATATCGCCCGCCTCTGCAATCATCTACCACTGGCAGCGAAGATCGCAATGGCTCGCTTATGGAAAGACAAAGGTGGCCCCTCAATTGCCCTATGGTGGGCCAAATGCTGGGAGATTGCAGTATCGGAAAAAATCACTGCAATACGCTCTGACTCCTTAATTAGAACCCTAAACATATGGGACCCCTTCCTTGACTATGCGGCCAAATACCCAACCCTCACTAGAAGACCGCCTCTCACCAGATGGCTCCAATGCAGTCCTCTCTACTGATCCCCGACCGGTCCTCGAACACTCCAGAGCATAGGGGAATAATCACCCAGATCTCGCCCGCCCAACCGCCGCATTCAGGATCCACCCAATCTCTCCTCCACCCTGCAACTCGAAATAGGCTATAAAAGCTCTAATTAACGCTCATATTGACCTGTACTGCATTGTTGCATGTAATGTCCTACCTTGTAAAATTCAATAAAATGTTGTTGGAAAAAAAAGAGTATTATGTAAGCATAAGAACCTCCTGACTAAAGGCAAGAAAATGGAATTAATAGAAAGGTTGTTAGCTAACCAAAGTCTGGATGATGGGTCTGAGGAACCTACCATGCCAGAAAATGTAGATAACAGTATATAAATTGATATTGATCAAAATATTGATAATCTTGAGGAAGAGTCAGAAGAGGAGGGTGAGGCTGCTGTGACTGTCCCCCCTAGGCCTCTGTCTGCTCTACCTGCTGTACCTACTGGGCCTTTGCCAAGTCCCACACTAAGTCCTCAATATCTCGAATTAGAGAAAATGAAACTTGAACTAGAGTGCAAGAGACTGAATACTCTGGCTCAACAGAGACATCAGGAAATGAATCAAGAACTAAGGCTAAGGGAAATGGAGCTCAAGCATGAGCTAGAAATGAAGAAATCTGTCGAAAATGCTTCTCTCTCTGGCTCCTCTAGAAGTTCCAGTCCTAAAAGACCCCGGATGCCTAAAGAATTGGTTGGTATGTATGAGCCTAAGTTGGATGTGTTGGATTGGTTGTCTCTGTTTGAATATAATCATGGGCTCCAGAACATCACAGGAAATGACTTACTCACCTGGTTGTTCTCTAGGCTTCCCCCTGTTGCAACTGATGTGGTAATGGAGTTGGGGGAGGAGGATAGGAAAGAGTATGAATGTGTAAAACTAGCTCTGATAGCTAGGTTTGGGAAGACCCCTTCCCAGTATCTTAAGAGGTTAAGAACCCTCAAAAAGCATGATGGTACCCCTTGGGCTACCTGGGTGAGTGAAGGGTTGAAAAACTTAGAGGGATGGATTAGGGGTTACAAAGTGAACACTTATGAAGGTATGAAGAATCTTTTTATGTTGGAGTCAATTTATGATGCCTGCTCTCCTGAGCTCAGAGAGCACTTGGCTGATTCAAAGGAATTAGATTCCCGAAAGCTAGCTAAGGCTGCTGACTTGTGGGTTGCCAACAGGGCCACTCACAAGGATTTTGGGGTGACTCAGAAAAAGGATGAGGGGAAACAGCCTAAAAAGGACTCCAAAGAGAATTCTAATACTGCAAATTCCAAAGAGGGCCCCAAACAAAACCAGAAGGGTAAGCCACCAGGGAAACCACAGCAGAATAGTGTCTCCTCTGGTGCCAAACCAGAGGGAGGTCAGAACAAGCCTCCACTCCAGAAGGCATTTGGAAAATGCTTTGTTTGTGGCTCTACTGACCATGTAAAAGGAGATCCCAGATGCAAGGGTAAACCTTCAGGGATCCAACTTGCCTCCTTAGCCTTCGCTCCAGAAGAGGAAGTCCCAATGGCAAGTGGAAACTTTCTACTTCTGGCTGATGAACCCATTGGAGTCTCAGCCAGTGTTTCTTTAGTCTCTCTGGGGTTGTGGGAACAACAGAATTTAGATGTTTATAATTCTATCCCAGATAATACTAAAGAGTATTATAAAGACAGTGTCCAGGTAAACGGTCAGGAGACTCCTGCCATTAGAGACACTGGGGCCAGCATTACTGTGGTGGATGAATCATTTTTCAAGGCAGAGGATGTTGCTAAGGCACCCAAATGCCTCACCAAGTTAGCTGGAGGGCCTGTGCAGATGTGTCCCCAGTTACCAGTTCTCATCCAGTGTAATGACATGGCTGTAAAAATACCTGTCAGTGTACAATGTGAAGTTCCAGGTAGGGTCCTGTTGGGTAATGACCTAAAAGCTCTTGGAGTTGTGTCACATACCACCAGACCACCTAGTAAAAGGTTACAGGAGCTCACAAAACCTGCAAGGGAGAAAACCCTGCGAGGGTTATCTCAGGAGATGATGACAGAGATCACTCCTTTACCACTGGAGCAACTCACTGCAGTAACTACCAGATCAGGAGCAAAGGGGAAACCCAAGACTCCTAGGAAAAAGTCAGCAGCAAGCACTCCAGTGCATCCAACAGTTACACCTGTAACTCCACCTCCAGCTGAAGCTGAGAGGGAGGTACAACCCTGTATGGTTGAACTAGACTCTGAAGAAGAGCTAGTGGGAGGCCAAGAACTTATTGGAGATCTAGACCCTGAGGACCATCCTGAGCTGCAGTCTTTACTGGCAGAAGGTGGATCCAGCAGGGCAGCTTTCCGTAAGGGACAAAGAGAATGTTCAACTCTGGAGGGCTTCCGCCAATAGGCAGCTGCTCAGGCTGATGGGCAAGAGCCTGGGAAGCATAGGTTGCACTGGGAAGATGGCCTCTTCTACAGTGAACCCACTGAGTCTGAACCTGGAGACTACAAACGCCTTGTAGTGCCTCAAGAAAACAGACAACAGTTCTTGCACTTAGCCCACGAGATTCCTTTGGCTGGTCACTTGAGTTTCAAGAAGACCAAGGAAAGGCTCTCACTCTACTTCTATTGGCCAAAAATGGGGGCCGAAGTAGATAAGTTTTGCAACAGCTGCCATACCTGCCAAACCTCTGGTAAGGTTGGCGCCAAGAATGTGGCACCGTTAGTGCCTCTCCCAGTTGTGGGAGTCCCATTTGAGAGGGTAGGTATTGACATTGTTGGTCCCCTTGATCCCCCTACCTCCTCAGGCAACAGGTTTATCCTTGTCGTAGTAGACCATGCTACTAGATACCCTGAGGCAATACCTATGAGAACTGTTACAGCTCCGGCTGTGGCTAAGGCCCTCCTTGGTATTTTTACCAGCTTTGGGTTTCCTAAGGAAGTAATATCCGACAGGGGGTCAAACTCTATGTCCCACTACATGAAAGCCATGTGGAAAACCTGTGGAGTTACTTACAAGTTCTCAACCGCCTACCACCCCCAAACCAATGGGCTGGTAGAAATATTTAACAGAACCATGAAGAGCATGATAGGTGCTTTAGAGGAACCTCTGAAAAGAAAGTGGGACCTTCTACTGCCAAGCCTTCTCTTTGGGTATAGAGAAGTCCCTCAAAAGGGAGTAGGTTATTCTCCCTTTGAACTTCTCTATGGCCATCCGGTCAGAGGTCCATTGGCCCTGATTAAGGAGGGGTTGGAAGGCGCTTCTCCCCTCAAGCCAGTCAGAGTGACTGACTATGTGATAGGTCTCCGAAGGAGAATGTCACACATGATGGCAGAAGCAAGTGATAACCTGAAAGCTGGACAAGCTTTGGTCAAGCATTGGCATGATCAAAAGGCTAACATGGTTGAGTTCACTCAAGACCAGCTAGTTCTCGTTATGCTCCCAACAAGGCTGAGGGCCTTGCAAGACAAATGGATGGGACCCTTCAAAGTTGTGGGAAAACTTGGAGAGGTCAACTATCTGGTGGATTTGGGCAGACCCAGGGAAGCTCCTAGAGTCTTCCACACCAACCGACTGAAAGCGTACATCTCCAGACCTGAAGTAGGAGCCTTGCTTCTAGCTTCAGCAGCAGAGGAAGAAGAGAGTGAGTCTCTCCCTGATCTCTTCAGAGGTGTACCTTTAGATTAAAAAATTGAAGGAGTCAATCTCTCTTCAGATCTGACACCTGAGCAACAAGAGGAGTGCAAATCTATGTTAAATCAGATTGCCTCCCTGTTCTCACTCTCACCAGGCTTGACCCCTGGGGGACAGTACAAGATACTCACTGGTGACTGTCTGCCAGTCAAAAGCAGAGGATACCGAATGTCAGAAAATGTGAGAACCCATATCAAGGGGGAGGTCAAGAAGATGCTTGATCTCGGGGTAATAGAACCCTCTACTAGTCCATGGTCTAGCCCAGTTGTATTAGTACCAAAGGCAGGGTCCAAAGACTTGAGATTCTGTGTGGACTATAGAGCTCTTAATGCAGTCACCAAGACTGATGCCCACCCTTTACCAAGGACAGATGAGTTGGTGGATAAACTTGGTGCAGCCAAGTACCTCAGCACATTTGACCTTACGTCAGGCTATTGGCAAATAGCCTTGACAGACCATGCCAAGGAGAAAACTGCATTTTCCACCCCAGTTGGCTTGTACTAGTTTAAGGTCATGCCTTTTGGATTAAATAATGCACCTGCTACATTCCAAAGGATGGTGAACCAAGTTCTAGCTGGGATGGAGGACTTCTGCAGGGCATACTTGGATGACATTGCAGTCTTCAGCCACACCTGGGAGGATCATGTGAACCACCTATGTTGCAGGCTCTTGGACAGGCCAATTTGACTATCAAGGCGAGTAAATGCCAGATAGGTCAAAGTAAGGTGGTCTACCTTGGACATGAGGTAGGAGGTGGAGAAATAAGGCCTTTGCTCAGCAAGATTGAAGCTGTGCAAAATTGGACAACACCTACTACTCAAACCCAAGTGAGAGCCTTCCTAGGCCTCTCTGGGTACTACAGGAATTTCATTGAGAACTATGGGACTATAGCTTCTCCACTGAATGTAATCTCCTCTCCAAATTTCCCTAAAAAGGTCAAATGGAATGAGGGGTGCAATCAGGCCTTTGAAAAACTGAAGAAAGCTCTTTGCCAAGCTCCAGTATTGAGAACTCCTGACTACCACCAAACTTTCATTGTACAAACTGATGCTTCCAATGTAGGTATAGGTGCAGTTCTAAGCCAACTGGATGAGAAGGGTAGGGAGCATCCCATTTGCTTCATCAGCCATAAGCTGAAGGATCCTGAGACAAGGTGGGCAACAATAGAAAGAGAATGCTTTGCTATTGTGTGGGCACTGAAGAAGTTTAGGCCATACTTGTATGGTTCTACTTTTGTCATTCAGACTGACCACCAACCCTTGAGATGGTTAATGCAAATGAAGGGGGAAAATCCAAAACTATTGAGATGGTCAATCTGCCTGCAAGGGTTTGATTTCACCATTGAGCACAGGTCAGGCTGTCACCATCAAAATGCTGATGGACTCTCTAGGATGTATGTCATCGACTAGAGGTATGAGGTTCATCCAGGAGTGGATTAAATCCTCCTGTCCCTTAGTCTGGGGGGGGCGAGTGTTAGGGAGAATTCTCTGTTTAGGCTGAATTTCCTAACCTAGTGAGTCCCCCAGCAGCTTTGCTGGATTTTTGGGGCTTATTTTTTTCTCCTGCCAAGAGTGAGACTCTTTTACCCTCACTCTTGGGTATGATTTGAGTGTGTTTCTTTGAATCTAGATGTGTTTAATGGGCTATGGGGTCTTTTACTCCATAGGGCTTCATGTGTTTTTGTGATGTGTGTTACACAGCACCCTCAGTGCAGTGACACATGGGTGTCATAGTGACCCCCCAGTATAGACTCCATACCCTGGGACTGACTACTGTCTCCCAGGGCATGTAAAGTCACCATTGACTTTACTAGTCTTAAATTCTGAACAGAACCAGTACAAACCATCATATTGTGGACGTACTGGCTGGGGCAATTCATTTGCCCCGGGGTCTGTTAGTCGAGGGGGCACGTCTCCGTCTCCCGTGATCGAGTTTTGGCTGGTGGCGGATACTACTTTTTATATTCAACCGCGAATATTTTCCTATGGGATTTCCCATTGTTTTAGGCTACTATCTTTATTTAATTATTTACGGTAGCCTCGAACATACCGCCCGTTTATTTAATTAATATTAATTCTCCGGTTGGTATTTTTTACCAAAACTTGATTCTAAAATGGCGTTTGTGTTCTCTTCTGTGACTCCAACCCAAGTCGAGCCCTTTGTTCCACTTTTTGGTGGGCTTCTCCACAGAAGCCCTCCAAAGTGGTGCCACTCTGTCTGGGGTACTTAGGAGGGGTGGAGGGAAATTTAGGCACCCTGGACTGAGTTGCCTAGGCAACTCAAGTCGCACTCCATCCTGATTGGCCCAAGTGGTGAGCCGGCCGGCTCACCACTTAGCATGTTTGAGTGACAGCTAGGCTGAGTGAATGGGGGTTTGCTGCATAAAAACAGGGCTTTGCAGACTGGAACTTCAGAAGTCGCCACAGGACCTAAGAATCCGATGAGGGAGAAGCTGAGCCGACCTGCCACGACCACCACCGGTGGAGCCCTGCTGGACTGCCTCACCACTTTTCCCAACGACAGAGGAGATCTCCTGCCGGAGAGTCTTCTTCCTTTGACTGGTGGGTATAACCAGTTTCACCGTCTTTTTCGCTTTCCCAACGTACCTCATGGCCACCTTGCCCGTGCCAAGCACCCCGGCAACCGGGATACCACATTTTACCACGACCGCGAAACAAAGGTACCACCTTTAACCGAAAAACTCTGCGGCTGGTTTCTTCCCTGGTAGTGCAACGACCTTCATCTTTCCTCCAAGTCGAGATCTTCTCTTCCCCTGGACGACGACACAACTTGCACCCACTACCAGGAACAACTGCCACCGCTGGAGGATCCTTCCCACTTAAGGTACCGTGTCCCGCCTGGCTTCCCTTGCTACCGACTGTACGGGGTAGATTTAGCCCCCGGCTTTCGAACCTGGGTTAGTCTGGGACACCCTGGCTAAACTTTCTTAAAGCCTCTCTAAACTCTTTTTGAACCCTCTGCAAGACTTTCTAAGCCTAGTGTAACTGTGTGATCTTGGGCGCATGTGTGCTCTGCTCTCTCTAAGAGTGAGCCCAGCCTTTAGACTTTGGCTCACCAGTGACTTTTTGCTCTCTGCCTTGCTAACAGTGTTCCTGAATCTTAGAGTGGTGTACCTTTTCATATTCTGTCTTTTACCCTCCCTTTCTCACAAACTTATTAGAGTGCAATCTAGTTAAGCGCTCACCTCTGTATGAAAATAAGTGGTGTTTTACTGTGATTTATCTGATAGGGAAAAAGGGGTGTATATATTACAATAGTAACTGTGTTTAGAATATTTTGCAATAAGAGTGCTGGAGTGTTTCAACTGTGTGTTTTTAAATAAATAATTATATACTTTGATACCAAAGCTCTGGTCAGTGTTTGCTTGTATTTTTGTATCTGAGTGCCTATTGTGTATACTTTGCACACTGCCTAACTCTTCTTGAGGGAAGTCTGACTGCTCAGCCACAGCTCCCAGGTAAATCTGGGTGGTACAGACTGCTACCAAGTGGGTTTACTGCCAACACCTGTAGTCTTAAAACTTTTGCAGTGGTCGCTAAGGGAACTGCACAGGTGTCTGCCCAACAGATGTGGAGTCTCTTCTTGGTGCGGACAGAGAGCCGGTATTGCCTTTGGAGCAGGCGGCATGCTAGTTTGTCAGAGCATGTACCTGAAGCACGCCATTTCCTCTCAGCCGCCCTAAACTTGCGTTTAAGGGTGATGAGGTCTGAGTCATACCAAGAGTTGCACTTGGCTTTGGGCTTCAAAAGGATCCTCATGACATTGGCAAGATCATCGAGAGTATCAGATATAGCAGAGTGGAGCCTCAACTGACACACGCTTCATGGGTCGTATAACCGAGAAGGAAGGTGGCAGTGCTGGAGTTGGCTTGGCCTCAGGGGTACAGAGGGTGAGCTGGGAGGAAAGGATAAAGTGATCACTCCAGGAGAGAGGAGTGGTGAAAGGGATAGAAAGGAGGAACGTCTGAAGAGATCAGAGCATCCAAAGTGTGCCCTGCAGAGTGAGTCAGGCCAGAGGGGAGAATAGAGAGTGAGAGAGAGTCACAGAGGTCGCGAAAGAGTCCAGAGGAAGGACAGGAAGCATCCAGGTTCGATGTTGAAGTCTCCAAGAAGGAGGAGTTGAGTGGCCGAGACCAGGAGGGAAGAGGAGAGATCCGCCCACTCAGAGAGGAAGGAGGAGATCTGACCAGGTGGCCGATAGATGGTAGCCAAAGTCAGGGAATGGCCAGGAGAGAGAGAGCCTACAGACGAGGGATTAGAAAGATCAGTAGGCCTGCGCAGGAATGACAGAGGCAGGAATCCACTCTGGGAAGATCAGGGCTACACCCTCTCCGGAACGGTTGGATCTGGGCGCGGAGAGGATGTTGTAGCCATCAGGGAGGAGATGTCTTCTTTAGAAGGGCTTCAATACTGCATCTCATCCCACAAGTAATCCTCACTTCCCTGACCCTTTTCTCCTCTTGGGTGATCCTCCCGTAGTACACCACCCCAAAGATCAGGTTCAGGAAGTGTCTGTCTTTCCCTGGCCTTTCTACATTACATTAGGTTACAGTTGTTTTATTTATTTATTTATTGAGCATTTGTTAGGCGTCTATACAGGAAAATGCAGTTTCCAGGTGCCACAAGGCAGAGTGGGGAGGGGAGACAAGGGGAATAAAATAATGTGGTCCTACCAGTCCTTGTGGCATTCAGATCTGTAAGTGCAGTGGAGAGAAGTGCAGGAGGTAGGGAAGGGGGGCGGGGTAGGAGGGGTCAAGGAATGGGCAAGTGCTGGTGAGAGCCCTGGGAGGGAAGTGCCGAGGGGTGCCAAGGGAGGAGGCAATTGATTAAGTGTTAGGGTGGAGGAATCCTAAGGGTGGGATCCAACCGCCGGGTAGGGGGCCACAAGGGCAGTGCTGGGTGGGGGAGGATGCTGGTGTTGACTGGGCAGGCGCCTGATAACCTGAAAGGTTCATGAAGGTCCAGGACGCCAGTCTCAGCGGCAGTGGGGTGATTAGCAGGGAAGGGAAAGAGGTAGAGAAAAGTAGAGGTTTGAGGAGTTTCCAGAACTTGAGGAGGTCCGGCTCAAGTCTGAGAGGGGCAGAGAAGCTGTTCCAGAGAGAGGCACCAGCCGAAGAGAGGGAATTGCCCCCCACTCTCTGCTTGGAGAAGCCTTTGACAAGCAGTGAGTTACAGTTAGAGGAGCAGAGGGCTCTAGCAAGGAAGTATTTAAGGAGAGAGAGTTGGAGGTAGCATGGTCCCAGACCCCAGAAAGCCTTGTGGATGACCGGGTCTTGAATTTGACCCTCACGGCCACCAGGAGCCAGTGGAGAGATCTTAGGGCTGGAGATACAGTCCTGGGGCTTGAGGATAAGTCTTGCAGCCCTATTTTGGAGTAGTTGGGGGGGGGGGGTAGGGAGGAAAGTGGGAGATTAAGGAAGAGGCTGTTGCAGTAGTCCAGTCTGGAGAGGACCAGATCTCTGGAGACACTAAGCTTCTGGGGAAAGGTGAGACAAGGGAAAATGCCTCTAAGGAGGTGAAGCTGAAAGTGGGCCTTCTTGGCAAGGTCCAAGATGTGAGGGGTGTTGGAGAGAGAGGAGTCGAAGATGACCCTAAAGTTTCTGGCCTCACAAGATGGTGAGGATAGAGGGCCCAAGCAGGGCGACCAGAGGGTAGGAGAGAAACAGGACAAAGGTGTCCCAATAAGAAGGATCTCGGTCTTAATGGCAATCAGGGATGAGAGAAGAAGAGGAGGTAGTGGAGGGAAGTTCGATGGAAAGCTTTGTGTCATCAGCATAACACTGGACATGAGGAAAGATGGAGATCATCAAGTGAGCAAGAGGGGCAAGATAGATATTGGAGAGCCATGGCGATAGGATGGAGCCCTGGGGGACGCCGAAGGTAGAGAATGAAGTGGTGGAGGAGAAAGGGCCCAGCTGCAACTGAGAAGGGCGTTAGTGAGGAAGGAGGTCGGCCAATCCAGTGCCCGGTCCGTTATGCCAATTGTATCACAGAACCGTTTTATGAGGATTGAATGGTTGACCGTATCAAAACCAGAGGGGAGATTGAGGAGGATGGGAACAGCAGGAGAGTTAGCTGTTAGGTAAGATTTCCACAGAGCTGGTAAAGCTTCCTTTCCTGGTTCAACTCCAGAACTTTTTTGCTTTTCTAGTGGGATATTTTTCATTAATACCTCAGTGACTGGGAACCTTTTTCAAAATCTTTAACCCTTTTTATGGTTGTCATTTTTAAGACTCCCCATAGTGTCTTTTTGAAGTTATCATGTCTAACAACTTATTGGCAATAAGTGCCTATTGTTGCTGGGTTGCCCTAGGGGCTCTCCATTTAACTTTCTTGTGCTAACCTTGAGTAAACTACAGTTCCCAAGGGTAGAAAGGATCTTTGGATCCATTTTACATTTTATTCTGTGAAACCAACACACCCCACCTAATGTGGAGTGCTGGCGAGATACAATCTATCCCCTTTCACATTAAAACTGTAACAATTCTGTTACAGTGACAAGCTTACCTTTAATGGCTGGTGGCAGTGATACCTTTTTGCTAATTCGGTGCACCTTTAACGCGGGCTGTAATCACAGCTGCAGTAAAGGCACCTATGGGTGCTCATTTTACCAAAATGGCCCCATCTTCTTTTTCTGCCATTTTAGTGTTTCTTGTCGTTTCTTGTTCCTTCCCCTGACATCCAGGGCGGGAAATTCCTTTGTTTGAGTGTTGTCTTTGGCGGGAGTCCCCTGGACACCCCGCTCAGGCTCCAGTCAGTCGGTAAGCACAGGAAATGGGAGAGGAGTCCAAAACTTCCCCCTGCTTTGTCTTACGCCTTCCTTCAACTGGGACAAATCCCAGTGGGGGGCTGGCTGTCATGATTGGACAACCAGACGCCCCTTTCTTGTAAAATGCAGGGAGAGAATGCAGAGGTTGTGCTGTAGTTCCTGATAAATACTGGAAACCTGGAAGCTGAAGTCATGTCGACCACTGGAACAGAAAACCGAAGAGGATGACGAAGGAAAAGCGACCGGAGAGCCTGCTGTGTAACCGGAGCCTGCTGCAGCCCTTCCTTCCAATCGACCTGGAGTCTCCAAAAGCGACAACCCGAACCCAGAGCCTGGTGAGACCCACTAGACTCAAGAAGACCTGCATTTTGAGCCATCCCACGGGTTGCGACCTTGCGTTCATGCAATACCCCAATACCCTGGGACCTCCAGCCACTGTGCGGTGCACGGTCTTCCGAATTACAAATCTCGCTGAAACTTCGTGAGCGTCCTGGTGTATCTCCAGAGACACAAATCGAGTCTGAAAAGTCCCCTCACAAGAGTGCTGGACCTTTGTAACAACGAGAATTCAACCGTGATTTTCTGTCTTCTTCTGTGCTCCTTGAAAAGGCGCCAAACCCGCAGAACCGCATTCAACCGTGAGAGAAATCTTGCCTAGAGCCTTCTTCATCGATCCCTGCTGCGAAGTCCCTTCTGAGGTCTGGTGTTCAGTCTCCAGGACAAGGAATCCATTGACCGGGTAGTTGGCTGCAGTCCCTGAAGTTCTCCTGCTGCAATCTCTTCTTCATTGCTGAGGTGCTGTGTTGGCTTGGGTATATACTTAGCTTATGCCTGTTGGGATTTCTGTGTAGTCCTGGGGGGGTTTCTGTGATTTGGAGGTGCCTCGTCCAGTACACCCAGTCCCGCTGCTAGATTCCTGCTGGGGTGTCTTCTGTGAATCCCCTGGACCCTCTTCTAACTCCAGAAGTAAAGAACCCACCTGTTTGCCCAGTTTTCCTAAGGAACTCTGACTTTTGCTACTAAAGAACTTATTCTAATACTGCCGGTTGGACACTAGTCCTAGTGACCCCCCTTCTGCCACTGAAAACACTCATGCTCTAAGGGAAAGACTTTGAAGGGATTGGGACTTCTGCCTAGAAAAGAAATCAAGTGTTTTACTTACTTGTAAAGAGTTGGTTGGTAACTGTAATTCTAAGAGTGAACAGTTACAAAAGTTCTTACTGATCTTGAATGTGTGATGCACTATTCTTAAAAGTATGGTTAACATCTTTTCTTCCTTAGCCACTGTTTTGCCAGTCTAAAAGAAAATAGATGTAAAAGTGTTTTACTCTCCTGTGATTAGGTTGTGCCTCTTTACAAAAGTAATGTGTTGGTTTCACCAGTTTATTCCTGTAGGATAATTGTAGGAGTGTCCTCCAACTGTTGGCATCACCAGGTTAGTCCTGTTAGGATAACTGTATGATTGTCCCCCAACTGGGTCTTGCTTCCCCTGACTTGCTGCTAGCCTGTCCTTAATAAGTCTATATTAGGTTGTTGCCTCCCTAGAATAACGATTCAGTAAAATGTGACATTGGGTTTTACTTTCCCCTTCATTGTGAAGTTAAAGTATTTGGGTTTTACTTACTTTGTGTTAGCTGTGTGCCATCCAAAACAAGTTACCAGAGTTATTGCTTACCTCAATCTGGGGTTCCCTGATTTCCAAAGCATCTGTAATTGTATATTACATCCTCAGGTTTTACTCACCTGGTATAGCTGTGTGTTATGACAAAAGTAGTTATAGGTTTTTACTGCACCTAGAACAAGTGTTTCACTATTCACCAAAAGTATATTGTCCAGTTGACTGTTTATGTGATTTGTTCCAAGAGTCACTGTACAACAACTGGAAGGGCCTACTGCCCTGGTATTACCAAAAGTAATCTGAAAGTAACCATTGGTCTTGTACTCCCAAAGAATAGGCTTGACCTACGATAAATGTGTATAACAAGGTTTTGACTTCCCTAGAACTACTGTTAGGTGTTCCAAATAAGGTTTATACTCGGGCCTGTGTGCTTTCAAGTATAGTGTTGTGTTTTATATTGTGATTTGTTATAATGTGTTAGTACTTACTTAACCCATAGATTTATCTGGGCCTACCTGTATTTAAATTAATCCTTTATTTTTACAATACATAGGGCCTCATTACGACCCTGGCGGAACGGGTTAAACGGCGCCGTAAAAGGCTGCGGTGCCGTTCAACCCGTTCCGCCACATTACGAGGTCCCCTCGCGGGACACGTTAAGCACGCCTGGGAAAACCAGGCGTGCATACCGGGTCCCGCGATGGGAAGAGGGAGCAAGCAACGGGCCATCTCGTAATGGCCCGTTGTTTACTCCCTCTCCCATTCCCATTCAGCCCTGTGGGGGCTGAAATGGGAATGGGGATGAACCGAGTCCGTGTCCCCGAGTGAGGAATTACCGGGCCATCCGAACACGGAATTGTCCGGTAAGTCCTCATTCCGAGGACAGGGACACGGATGCGGTTTTGCCGGCAGCCATGCCGCCAATAGCAGCATGGCTACTGGCATACCTCGTAATGAGGCCCATAGCGTTTCAGTGTTTCTTTGGATCATTTGGATTACAATTTTCACTTGTACTGTATCTACTGCCCTCTCTCCCTCCTAAGATAAGCAAGGCTGCTCTGTCTACGCTACCCCGAACTCAGGTGGTACAGCCTTATACTAAGAGTGGAGTCTTGTACTGCCTCAGTAGAATGGTTTTACTAAGCCCTTAGTTGGACTTCAGAAAAACTGTCCTAATATTAGTCAAGATTTGGGAGCATGTCTTCAAAGGTATTCCGGAGAGCAGTTTCCGTGCATCTTGTTGCCCGGAATCCAGATTGATGGTCATGGAGGCAACCCACAAATTCAGTATGAAGGATCAATTGGGGGAGGACCAACTTCTCCAAGAGTTTACCCAGGAAGGGGTTGGTAGCGATAGGGCGATAGTTAGCCAGGCAGGAAGAGTCAGCAGACTGCTTTTTTAGGAAAGGGTGCACAAGAGAGTGCTTGAGGGATAGAGGGAACAAGCCAGTGGTGAAGGAATGGTTTCAGAAATCGTCAAGGGCCGAGGCGAGAGAGGAGATGTTGTCCTTATTGGTTCTAGAAAAGCAGGGCAGCAGCTGTTTGGATGAGACCTTCATAGAGCGGACAACTTTAGAGACCGCATCAGGTGCTATGGGCAGGAGGGAGGAGAGTGCAGTGGGGGTGGATCGAGGTGAGCCAAGGGAAACAGGAGAGCAGGAGCAGGAGTGGAGGTGAGGGTGCTGGAGAGTGAGGACAGGATGTCCTGAGTTTTAGATGTGAAATGGGAGGCCAAAGCGGTGCAGAGAGCCTGGAAAGGAAGGGGCGAGGTGGAGACTGCAGTCGGATTGGCGAGTTCCTTGCAGATTTTGAAAAGTTCAGCCGTGTTGTTAGTGGTTTCAGAGATGCAGGCTTGGATGTGGGCCCTCTTCTTGGAGCGGATAGAAAAACAATACTGCCTTTGGAGTAGGCGACAGGCCAGTTTGTCAGAGGATGAGCCCGAGGTCTTCCACTTCCGTTCAGCAACTCCGCACTTACGTTTCAGGGATGCTAGATCGGAGTCATGCCAGCCGTTACACTTGAAGGCCGGCTTCAGGCGAATCCTCATGACAAGGGCAAGAATGCTTAGGGTGTTGGAGATGGCGAGGTAAAGGTTAGCAAGGAGAGAGTCAGACGGAGAGTCAGATGCAGGGGTGGGAAGTGGGATGAAAGTGCAGGCAAAATCAGTGACACTCGCTTTATCGGTTGAATCACAGCGAAGGAGGCTGGTAGTTCGGGGTTGGCTTAGACAGAGGGCCGAGGGGGTGCAAGCGGGAGAAGATGAGAGTGTGGTCAGACCAGGAGAGGGGGGTGGTGACCAGGTTAGAGATAGGGATGCCACCAGAGATGATGGTGTCCAGAGTGTGTCTGGCTGAGTGGGTCAGACCAGAAGGAAGAATAATAAGAGAAAGGGAGCCACAGAGGTCAAGGAACAGTGAAGTGGCAGATTCAGGTGAGCTGAGGTGGATATTGAAGTCACAGAGGAGGAGGAGGAGTTTGGAAGAGGGAGGAAGTGAGGTCGCCCCATTCTGAGAAGAGAGAGAGATAGGGCCGGGGGGAGCAAGGATGAAACTTTACTAAATGGGCTGCTAGCCATGGAGCAGAGATCACTTCCACCAAGCGGGCTAGAGGTCATGATAAGGATGATAAGGATGCGTCCACCGGAGTTGAGAGTCCCCGATGTTAGTGTGGCATAAGCGGGAGTGCTCATGCTACACACACAACTTAAGCAACTACCAACTGTGCTGTAAAGGGTGACTGATAGTAGGCACTCAAAATACGTCCATAGCTGCTCATGCGCTGAAGTTGGGATTTGCAAATCCGCCCCAGAATGTTCACCACGACCCCACTAGTCCAGGCCACTGAGATGGGTGAAAGTGATAGTGATGGAGCAACCTCACTGGAAGATCTGGATTGATATAGACAGCACCACGATTCGGGTATGAAGGCCCAGACTTTGGCATCAGTTACCACTCCAGAGTCAGTAGTGTGTCTAATGTCCTGGAACATCACATGGCTAAATAAATACCTAACAGATGAGGACTGGCGTGGCTTTGTACATGGCCATGAAGTCATACCTGAGAAGTCGAGACAGCCCACCTGCAGGGATATTTGTCCTTTGCCATTCCAGAAAAACAGGGCAAGGGTGGTCATCTAAGTGGTGGTGTACTGATCTCGGTGGAGGTTGCACTGAGAACCACTTTTGCAGTGATTGATAACAACATTCACCGATTTGCTGGAGGTACATCTGAAAAAAGCCAATGGCACTGAGTCCCTTTTAATTCATTTGTATAATCGGCCAAGCTCAGAAGGAAGGGCCAGAGTTTTTTCCCTGTTGCAAGAGAGAGTAGATTCCTGGAGGGTTAACAACGCAAGTATATCAAGGATTATTGTAGCAGTGGATTTTGACATGCAATTTGAGCCCATAGACATTATGGAAAGTGTGCTTGATGAGGCGTATAGGGTTTGGGGAATTGTGGAACTGACTGCACCCAAAACCAATGTTGTAATGGCCGCTAATCTGAGGGTCTGCAATGGTTGGTTTCCAGGTGATTCCCCAGCTAGAATGTCCTTTGTGGATGGAAATCAAACTAGTTTCATTGATTATATCCTAGTCAATGTGGAATCATGGAAGCTTGTAAATGACTTTGCTGTGGTATCTAGATCAGAAAGTGATCACCAACCAATAATATTGAGCACAAATCCGGCCCTTTTAGGGGGCAAGCAGACAATTGCATGTGTACTAAATGTACCTCTTACTGTTGAAGGACATGCTAGGCGTGTCGTAAAACATCTTAAGCTTAATGTTGATACCTTGCTACCCAGGATTTATGGTAACATCATACCAGCGCTAGAGGCCTTCTCAGAGATCAAAGTAGACCTTAGTATGGACATTGTGGAGGCCTATGTGAGCTTGGTGAGAGATTTAGGAGTGTACTTCACAACCCCCAGCACAAAGGCGAAGTTGTTCTATAGTAAACCGACCTGGAATAATGGGGAATGCTGCAGGGCTAAGAAGAACGTGGTGGATAGTACAAAGAAGGTTTCCAGTGAGGGTGCTGTCCCCTTGAGAGAGGCTAGGAGAGTGTACACAAATATGATAAACAGCAAGAAGGAGGTTTTTGTAGAAAAGACCTGGGAGTCATTGATGGTGGCTATTAAAGCTAAAGACTCCCATACACTCTGGGAACTGATGGGGGCCGGAAGACCGCCAGAGCAGCTAGCAATTGAGGGTTGCATTCTGGAGACAGTGTGGCTTGACCACTTTAACTCTAATGTGAAACCAGAGTTTTTGGGGAGCAAGCAAATGTAGTGCCGATGCAAGACCCGGGTGATAGTGATTGGATGCTGATAACCATCACAGCAGAGGAAGTAAGACAAGCTTTAAGTAGCCAGAAAGCAGGGAAAGCGTTTGGCCTCGACAAGGTCAGAGTTTTTTTTATCATCTGGAGGCAGAGGTGTGGATACAGATTCTTTTCTTCTTTAATAAGCTTTATTTAACTTTTCAATCGCAAAACAGCTCAGGGCAATATATAAGCTGGTGACACATTTCTTTGCATCCTGTTAGAAGCCTGAGCGCGTCCTTCCTTCCTTTTCCACAGTGTCCTCTGCTCAGGTGGCCAGGGAAAGGCCATCGCTTTTGGGTCCCAACCCCAGGGGTGGATATGCGAGGGAGGATCACCTAGGTGGAGGGAACTTGGGGAGTGGGGAGAGGACGTCCTTGGGTGAGACATGGTACTGCCATTCCCCTTTCACGATGAACCCTCTGTTCCAACAGCTTTTGTAGGTTATTATCAACCTCATCTCTTTGTGTCCTTTAACAGTAACCCTCAGAGAAGCAGTGGTTATACTAGAATGAGGAAGAGATCAACTAAGAGAAATCCTCTTCATTTTGGTGAATCATGAGACCCCCCTTTCTCTTGTCAAAGTGAATGCAACATTCTGTCATGGCCACTTGCCCAGATCACAGGAGCTGTACCATCAGGTTGTGGGAGCAAGGGGTAGCATGGTTCACACACGTCTCTTTGGGACGTTTATACACAGGGGGCCCGGATGGGCTCAGTCCTGGTGCCTTTGGCGCCAGGCTCATGGAGAAACATAAGTAAGAATCTTTATTATGGGCAGGAGTGAACTTTCCACATGTATGCAGTCAGTCCGGGTTTGGTTTACCATCTTGTGCTGCACTTGAAACTTTCCATCTATAAGATGCACGTGCAACTTCAAGGAGTGGCAGGGTGTGGCAAGCAGAACAGAACTAGCGGCCGTGGCCTTGAGAGCTCAGTTATAAAAGCCAACCCAACCCAAAGGCGCGCGCTTCGCGCTAATCTGCATTCACATGCAGCATAACGCTCACCGCCACCTGGGATAAAGCAGCACTTACCTTTGGAAATCCAGTCTCCTGCCCATACGCTTACCTCCTGGAGTCAGCATTCACCTGCATTCTTCACCGCTGAGCCTGGCATCCATTCTTCATCCTCCGGAACGCAGCACTTCAGCTCTGGACACCGCAGCACAACATCTTCTTTATCCTCCGGAACGCAGGATTTCAGCTCTGGGCACCGCAGCACGGCATGTTATTCATCCTCTGGCACGCAGGACTTCAGCTCTGGGCACCGCAGAACGACATCTTCGTCATCCACGAAGACGGACCCTGTAAAAGGACAAAAGGCAAGGTTAGACATTACAAACTTTTAGTTTGAGGTCACGCTTGCTAAATTCTTCGCGCTTATCCTGAAAAGCTCACTTACCTGATGCCGGACCGCCGCGGGATCCTCCGCTCCTCATCTGGAGCCGCCTCATGCTTTGTAGCTCTGCTGGGCCGCAATCACACCGATTTAGGAGAAAGATAGACATTATTACAGAGCTGACGACAGGCAGTGAGAAAGACAATAAAAATACTTCAAGACAAAGAGAAAACTGAGAGACACTTACAAGAAAGGAGTGGAATAGTCGCAGCTGCACTGGACACCATGTATGAAGGACCAGTGAAGGAACTCGATCCTCATCCTAAATGCGCCCCTGCCAGAAGTAGCAGGACGGAGAGCTCACCATTAATAATCTACAGGTAAGCCTTAATGGGTCGATGCATGCTCACGGAAACCACGCTATGGGAAGAAGGGTTTGAGAGGGAATTCACTCACAGGCCAGCAAACTTACGTCCTCTCATATCTACGCAGGAGCAGTGTTTCAATTCATCACAGCAGCCCACAGCCTATTTGCAGCGGGAGAAAACAGACAGGGGGGTTCTACTTCCTGAGAGGGCTGCAACCATGCCCCAATGTCCCCGCAGAGACCAGGTGAGCGTAACACATTCCCCCTGCCTTTGTTGGCTGTTATCAGCCTTTGACTCCTTATTCTGAACAAAATACCCCATTGTCCTTTTTCCTTAAGACAGGGACGAGGAGGAAACATCTAGGAGATATGCACACTTCTCTACCTTCACACCACTTTAGTACTGCGACGAGGAAGAGGGCTGTGGAGGAGTTCCACTACAGCAGACAGGCATGCCCCACTAACAAGTTTCACTAAGGTCAGGCAATTAATGTAAAGGACTTCTACCTGCAGCCTGTTAACAGTGTAACAAGCCACGGGTGTATAAAAATGGGAAGCTGAGATGGTATAGACAAAAAGATCTGCGAAGGATGCAACGCTTGGAACAGGAGCAGGCCGGAGAGTAACCGGGTGGAGGAAAGCCAAGTTAAGCAGGAGCACGGGGGAGATGCCAGGGCCACGACTGGCCATGAGAAGGTCCAGATTCCTGCTATCCCTCCTCCCTGGTGCCCATGACAGTGGCTGTGGGGCTCCGAAGGCTTCAAGGTGCTGCTGACCTCTATGAGAGCAAGAGAGGCTCTCAGCAGCACACGCAGTGGAAAAGCAAGGCTGCAAACTGCCCGAGACTGCGAGCGCAGCTCGTTGGGAATGCTGCAGGAAGACAGAACACAGAGAAGTGAAGCGAGACACTGGGAGGAGGAGCAAACGCTAAACGGTGAGTGCAGAAAGGGAAACATTCATCCCGGGGCGCTGCAGGGCTAGGAAACAGAGGTATTTAAAACACTGAACAAACTGAATCTTATTACACATACCAAGGAAGATCAAATGAGAAGACTGGGAATAAAAAGCAAGTTAAAAAGTAAATTAAGTACTTTTGAAAGATGCATAGAGCACTATTTAATACCAAACGAATTGAAAGATACGAACAAGATGTTTACAAAGCGAATAAGTACTTTTGAAAGATGCAAAGAGCATTATTGAATACTGAACTAATTCAAAGATCCGAAGAATATGTTTACAAAGCCAATGAAGTACTTTTGAAGGATGCAAAATATTGAATACCAAACTAACTAAATAATGTCTTGAGAATGTTTTGAATACAGAAACCAAGGTAAAGCAAGTGAGGAACTATTACGAACATTTATGAATGAAGCAAAACCAAAGCAAATGATTAATCCATTATGAGCATTTCTGAAAGAAGTGAAAGCAAGTGGGTGAGAAGGATTAAACCCTCACAGCGTGAACTATATGAGATGCACGTGGCTAAGTCAAAAGACTGCCAAGAAGAAGGTGCACTAACTGTCGATTCAAGTTACAAGAGTCCACAGAACTACAGGATGAGAGAGTAAGAGAAATGTGTTGGCAAAAAACAAAATAATACAGAGCTACAACAAAGTCAACAGGGTTATCGTTAGTGTGACCTATAATGGGTGGACCATGTGGTCTAACAACTGCGCCTAAACCTGTCAAACTGCAACTCCACCTGAAACAAAACGCGATGTCTCTGCATTGCTGTCATAACATAAACACCCGTTCTCTCCATGTGTTCTCTCAGCAAACTGAAAATATTCAAAGAATACAACATCTCAGAGCAGGCTAATGTAGCACGATTCGGTCGATTCATTCTCCTCTTGTTTCCTAAACAAGCTACAAAGCCGGCAGACAAAATAAAATGTTCACTCCCAAATGTAGGCCAAACGCTGCTGTCACAAATTCTGTCAAAAATGCAATTATGACATGCTACATCAAAGACCTTAACCATCTCATCTTTTCCCCTAAACCTAGAATGCAAATGCTTTACAAAAATGCCTCCATCCATACACATACACTGTGGACAAAGAGCTCTCTCTAATTCAAAACATCCCCAAGACAAAACATCAAACATAAAACATAAACACTCCCACAAACTCAATAACCATGGACAGAAATACAGCTAAAACAAGAATGCAAACACAGCCAGCTGCACACGATGTTCGAACTTTGACGTCAGCTCATCGATAAGTGGATCAGATGCCAGCTGCAAAACTGCAGACTAAACCCTCTGCTCCCAATTATCAATCAGCATCTGTGAAGCCTCGCGTTAAGGGCGCCAAGTTGTCAAACTGCAACTCTACCTCAGCGGCGGTGGACCACTTTGGCTCCCCTGCACAGATGTCTCTCAGGGTGGTTGTGCCAAGTTGCTATGCTATGGACACACAAACATACCCTAATGCAAAGAATAGACACAAGATGAAATAACATAAGACACAAAGAAAACACATGAATCAATTCAAAAATAAAAACACTTTTATTCATGCACAGCTATGCATGATGCAGACACTACTAGCAAAACGAATTTGCAACCCTCTCTGCATGGGTTCTAACTATAATGCAAATTCTGTGCATAGCAACCTATTACCATTCTCCATGCATTGTAGCCAAATAACAACTGCTAATAGCAAAATACATATGTCAAGTGTCAGCATTCCTCTCCAATCCACACCACACTTCACACATCATTTTTTTCTCTCATAAGACAATCTCTGTCTGATCTCCCCTTCCCTGAATATGTCGACACCCCTTCTAATGTGTGTGCCAATCTCCCATGTCCCAACATGCCAGTCAATCAGTTAGGCCTAGAACCATACTCCCCTTTGCATGGGCAAGCTTCCCAAGATCCCATCTCAAATGTGTTCCATCTCTCTCCTCTCCAGCTCCCTTGCAGCCAGCCAGTCCCTGCACAGCCTCGAACAGGGCCTCTCATCTGCTCTCCCAGAATGCTTCCCCAAGCTGCATGTCAGCCGATTCTCCAAAAACCTCTCCTTTCTCAATGCAAACCTCACCCCTGGATATACTATTCAATGACATACACCCATCCCTATGGTAACATAACTCCTCTCCTGCAAGCATTCACTCTTTCTGTCAAACCAGCATTTCTACAAGCGTCGAAATATCTGCGTATGCATGTAATGTCCCCAGTATGTTCTCTTGTCACCGTGACATTGTAAACCAGTTCATACTGCTTTCAAACTGTGTCTCCCCTATCTAGAAATATACCATCCTCCCATCCCTTCATTGTCAGCTCTTTTCTTCAGCTAAATCCCTTTCTCTCTCCACACCACTCTGTGTCTGTGTGCAAAGCACTCACTCCATTCAAATGCCTCCCACCTTTCTGTCTGTCTGCAAGCAACCCAGGAATGCTGATAAACCAGGCCCTCTCATTTCTTCTGCTGGGCCAAGAGTTACAACCTTCTGCCAAGACTTTGTTTACACATTCCTCGATTCACAGTCTACCATAAGAATCCTTCCGCATACAAAGTGGAGCTGCTAACTGTGTCAGAATGGCTTAGCCTGCCAGTTCCATTCATTCTAGCGTTTAGCGCATTCTCTCAAACCCAAGCGTTATATAATGTGGACTCAATGCATACTAAGTGCACATTCATGCGCGTGTCTTATTACATACATAATAACATATGTCTAAACATGTCTAAACAAGGCTCTTCATATGACAGCCTATTTCTCTCTTCAAAATGCATAGTGAAAGTGGCAGGATAATATGAATAATGGATAACTAATGTCACTACTCAGAATGATGGATGAATGAATCGCTAAATGAGTAATGAATTACTAATGATAATATACCAGCCCTCTTCATAATATCTGGTTTTACAGACCAAGTAACCCATACTTGACAAGAGCCAAGGAAAACACGGCTATCGGTTGCGTGACTTGTGATGGGTGGACCGCGTGGTCCGACAACTGCGCCTAGCCCGAGTGGCCACCTGTGAATTAATTGTGTTAAACTCTTGGGGAAGGGAACCCTGAGATCTTTCCTTTGAGGCACTGTTGAATTGTGTTAAACTCTTGAGGAAAGGAACCCGAAGACCCTTGCTTTGTTAAATGGTGTTAAACTCTTAAGGAAGGGAATCCTGAGATCTTTGCTTTGAGGAATTGTTGAACTGTGGTGAACTCTTGGGGCAGGGAACACTGAGATCTCTGTTCCAGGGGAAGTGCTGAGCCGTGTTGAACTCTTGGAGAAAGGAACCCCAAGATATTTGTTTTGAGGAACCATTGAACTGTGTTGAACTCTTGGGGAAGGGAACCCTAAGGTCTTTGTGGAACTATTTTGAACTTGATAAAGGGGAAGCTAAGAGAAAGCCAAAGAGCTGGAAGAAGCTCAGAACTTTACTTTTGAACACTATTTACTTTTTTGCTGACATCCATACACATTGGGCCTCATTATAAGTATGGCGGTAAGGCAACAATGGCGCCGGTGTCGCTACTGGCACTGTTGCTACCGTACCGCCATACTACGAGTTGTGCTTGCAGGTCTCATGGATGCACCGGCACTGTTATGAACGGTGGGTGCTGGTGCATCCAAGCTCACCTTTCCCATTCAGCCCTATAGGGCTGAATGGGGATGGGGAGTCCCTTATTGCCGGCACCTCCGAATGGGCAATTACCGGGTCTGCTGAACTCGGCATGACCCGGTAATTGCCTATCTGGGGGTGCCGGTAAAATCACAGGTTCGGCGGCAGCAGTGCCATTGTTACAGGCACGGCTACCGCCAAACCTGTAATGAGGCCCATTGTATAGATTTAGTTGTGAGGGCAAGCATAGATTTTGAGACACAGACAAACTTTTCATTTGAACTTACTGACATTGATTATCCTTCGGTTTCTTTAAGTAGGGAAATCCCACCTTAGTATAAGGCAAGCTAGGCCTTACTCCATCGTGACAAACAAAGAAAATAAAGTGTTTCTTGAAAAGGTGAATCTGTTGTCTGTGTCTTCATGATGCCTTAACATTCCCACCAGACTCCTCTCTCGAGCTCCCAAAAACAAAAAATGAAGATTAAAATCCCCCCAAACACATTAAGTGCAACCATTGGTAATTACCATAAAACAGACTTACGCTTAGGCCTCTCAGGCCTTCAGTCATTTGTCCAAGACAGGGCGAGGGCAAGCCCTCTGCCCACATAACACCCCATTGTCCAGGGCAAAGTCCATACACTGCTTTCATACGCTGTTCACTTTGAAGTCCCTAACTCCTGCCTCAAGGGCCCCAAGCATCACCTAACCAGTTGTTTCAAAGAAAGCACAGGTTTCGCATGAGACCAGGCCGAAACAGATGGGCCTCCCTATCTTTGACATATTCAAGGCAAGAGGACGAAGTCTGCATGTATTTGAGGATAGAATTAGACAGGAGTGCCATGATTCTCTCAATGGCCAACATCTCCCATACTTTGGTCCACCAACAGGCCAGGGCGGCCCCTGCTGGGACTTCCAGAAACGGGCTCTGGTTATTTTCGCCGCTAAGAGTAACTAAGAAGTCAGTGAGGCTCAAGTGCAGAAAGCGGAAAAGAGCCATCTTCCGGAAGTGTCCCCAGGCAAAACCACTAGTGGGTCTAGGGGGAGCTGGGTGTCAGTTATTTCTTTGATCTGTGCTAATACCTCCTTCCAATATGTGGCTATAACAGGGCAATACCACCATATATGTAGCATGTTTCTGACCTCCCCACATCCATGCCAGCACAGATCGGACATATTTGAGGATATACAGTGGAGCCTTGCCGGTGTGAGGTACCACCTGTAGCAGAGCTTAATGGCCCCCTCTTTGACCTGTGTGCACCTCAAGCTTATATGTGTATGCTGCCAAATCTTACTCCAGGACTCCTCTGGGATTTCCCGCCTAATGCCCTGCTCTCATTTCATCATATAGGGATGTTTGCTATTGTTCTCAAGGTTCCCCAGAAGCCTATATAAATGTGAAGCCCTCCCCAACCTCATTCCTTCTAATGCTAAGAGTGTGAGCCCCCTGGGGGCGCGTGCAGCTGCCCTCCTAGTTGCTGGGTTGGTAATCCAGTGTCTAAGCTGGATGTAGCGGAATCGCTTGGTTTCGCACAGGCCACATTTTGCGCTGTATTCGTTGAATGCCAGTGGTTCCCCCTCTTTGAAGAGATCTCAGAGCTTTAACAGGGAGTCCCTTTCCCACGCTGTGAAAGCCCCCCTACCCATACCCAGGGAAAAATCTAAATTACGTGTAACAGGTGTGAGAGGGCCCAGTCCCCTCGGGATCCGGTGTTCTAACTTGATGGGTCCGACTTGATGGTCGTGCAGTTATAAAATGCCTCCGTCCCCAAATACCGCTCGAGCAGAATATAACCACTGCCCGAGCAATCTTTGAGGCCACAGGAAGGAGTGTTGTCGTCAGCCTGGTATTGAGAACGCCGGAAGGACCCCTGAGTGCTGTAAGGCAAAAGGTTATAATCAGGGATATACTCTATAATGGCAATGGGCAATTGATAGAAAGAGCTAAACAAGATGCAGTGACACCAGCTTACCTAATAGAGATGGAATGTAGGTAGAAAACCTACGCAGGGAAATCCACGGCAAGCTGGAATGATGTAATAGGCACTCCTTCCCAGTACCTCGTGGAGTGTGGCAAGATCGGTAGCAAGGCTTGAAGCAATCCGAAGGTTGCAAAACAGAGGGGCAATCCAAGAGCAAGTCCAGAGTATAACAGGGGTCGGATGTCCAGAAAATCAGAGAGCACGCCAAAATCCAAGGGTAATCCAATAGCAAATCCGAAAAGAGTTCCAAGGTCGAAGCAAACAAGAGCAAGGGAAATGCGTGACAGTCCTCCGTAGTAGTTGAAGTAGCTGTGAAGCAAAGAGTCTTGTTTGCCGGCTTCTTTTGAAGGGGCGAGTGGTATCACGTGACGTATCACGTGACTGCTCGCGTACGTTGCGTGGAGCGCAACGTGGCCAGTGATTGGAGCTGCCGGCACTTCCTGGTATTCTGACGTTGCCGGCTGTGCAAGAGACGCCATGGCAGACGCCAACGCGGAAAAGGGCGAAACGAGGCAGATCCGCCCAACATGGTATTCCGCCTGCCGTGTTTTCCCTGCTGGTGGTGTGAATGGGAAATACTACGGCGAGAGGCGCCTGAGGAGGAGAGGTGTGAAGAGGGAAAGGTCGAGTGAGAGGGCGTGACAGAGCCCCCCCTCAAAGGCCCACGACCGCGTGGGCTGGAAGGATGCTCTCGATGAAACTTGGCCACCAGGCGAGAAGCGTGAACATCACGAGCAGCAACCCAAGAGCGATCTTCAGGGCCATAACCCCGCCAATCCACCAGATATTGTAGCCCACCCCTGTGTATACGGGAACCCAGTATACCCTGGACCTCAAAAACATCAGGAGAAGAGACAGAGACCGGAGCAGGAGGGGCAACTAATCGGGTAGGACCAGGGCAGGGCTTAAGCAGGGAGACATGGAAAACTGGGTGGATTCGCCAAGCAGGAGGTACCGCCAGACGCATAGCCACCGGATTCAGAACCTTGGCCACCTTGTAAGGACCCACAAAGCGAGGGAGAAGTTTGCGACAACCAGGAATGTGTAAATGACGAGTGGAGAGCCAAACCCTGTCCCCCACCTTGTACGCAGGAGCATCCGCCCTCTTCCTGTCAGCTGTGGATTTCATGGAAGATTGGGCCTCACGCAAATGGATCAAAGTCTGGGCATGTACTGACACTAAATCCCTAGCGCAGGCCGAGGCAGCGGGGGTATCAGAAGAGGAGTAATCTGGCAGAGGAAGAGTACGAGGATGTTGGCCATAGAGAGCGAAGAATGGCGAAAAACCAGTAGCAGAATGCAAAGAGTTGTTATAAGCAAATTCGGCAAGATGCAATAAATTAAGCCAAGTGTCCTGATATTGTAACGTTAGGCAACGTAGGTATTGCTCCAATGACTGGTTAACCCTCTCAGTCTGCCCGTCACTCTCTGGATGGTAAGCAGAGGAATAATGAGCATCAATTCCCAACAGAGAGGTGAGGGCCCGCCATAAACGAGAGGTGAACTGTGTGCCTCGATCGGACACCAAAACATGAGGCAGGCCAAAGAGACAGAAGACAGACTTAAAGAAATGCCTGGCCAAAACCGGGGCTGAGGGTACTCCCTTACATGGTACAAAACGAGCCATTTTGGTATAGGAGTCGACAACAACCCATATAGTATCGAAACCCTGTGTGCGTGGCAAATCAGTAATTAAGTCCATTGAGACCGTGTGCCAGGGACGTGGAGGAACCGGGAGAGGAAGAAGAAGACCCAAAGGCCGGCCCCTACGTGACTTGCCCTGAGCACAGATTGGACAGGTATTGACATAATTCTGTACGTCTCGTTTCATAGCCGGCCACCAACACCATCGTTTGAGTAATTCCAGGGTACGATGCTGCCCGGGGTGACCATTAATGGCAGCATCATGAGACCATTCCAACGCCAAATTCCTGGTTTCACTCGTGGGAAGAAAAAGCTTCCCATGTACAAAGGGCAGCCCATCCTGCATAACGGGATCCCATTCTGTTAGTGACTGTGGATATCGGGAGACCCATTGTCGTATGGTGGACTGCAATGAAGGTGATGGTGTGCAAACACAAACTACGTGAGACTCACTCAACAAGGTTTCAGGGAAGGATGGTAGAACATCCCCCCCAGGAGAACGAGACAGGGCGTCTGCTTTCCCATGCCCTACACCAGGTCTATGTTTGACCACGAAGTCGAACGCGGCAAAGAAAAGATGCCAACGTACTTGTCGACTATTGGTACATTTCAAGGAGGCAAGGTCTTGGAGATTCTTATGGTCTGAGAACACCACCGTCTGGTGTTTTGCTCCTAGAAGGTGATGTCTCCAGGTCTGTAAGGCGTCCTTAATGGCCAATAGTTCCTTTTCTGTGACTGTGTAGTGTAATTCACTTGTTGTGAACTTGCGAGAGTGAAATGCCACCGGATGTAGCCGACCAGTGGCAGGACATGGCTGGGACAGTACAGCTCCAAGTGCATAAGAGGATGCGTCTGCCTCAAGGACAAACGGGAGTTCAGGGTCAGGGTGTTGTAACACCGGAGCAGTAGTGAACATAGTTTTCAGAGAATCGAAAGCATTTTGTTGTTTTTCGGACCAGACATAGGGGACTGAAGGACTAGTGAGCGCAGTGAGTGGTGCTACAATAGAAGAAAACCCAGCTATGAACCGTCGGTAAAAGTTGGCAAAACCCAAAAATGACTGTAATTGCTTGAGTGTGGTCGGAATTGGCCAATCGTTTATTGCCCGAACTTTGGACTGATTCATGGAGAGGCCTCCAGGAGAGATATGGAACCCCAAGAACTCAACCTGGCTGGTATGGAAAATACACTTTTCAGGTTTAGCAAATAGTGCATTGGCTTGCAGACGTAACAACACTTCCTTGACGTGTTTGATGTGTTCATCGAGAGAGGAAGAGAAGACCAATATGTCATCTAAATACACTACTACGTATGTGTTCAGGATATCGCCAAATATGTCATCCATGAAGCGCTGGAACGTAGCAGGAGCATTACAGAGACCAAACGGCATAACTGTATACTCAAACAGCCCTTGTCGTGAGCAGAAAGCCGTCTTCCATTCGTCTCCCTCTCGTATGCGTATGAGATTGTATGCACCCCGTAGATCCAATTTGGTGTAAATTCTGGCATGAGTAAGTTTGTCCAACAACGGGGTAATAAGAGGAATAGGATAGCGGTTTTTTACTGTGATGGCGTTCAAACGCCTGTAATCAATGCAGGGACGGAGATCCCCTTCCTTCTTTGGCACAAAGAAGATGGGACTTGCAGCTGGAGAGGTTGATGGGCGAACATGACCTAGACGCAGCGCCTGCTGTATGTAATCCTGAAGGACTCGCTCCTCTGTTTGGGTTAAGGAGTATATCCGCCCCTTTGGGATAGGGGCGTCTGGGATTAAATCAATGGGGCAGTCGTAAGATCGATGTGGAGGAAGGCCTTCTGCAGAGCCTTTGTCAAACACTGCCCGAAATTCATAATACTCAGGAGGCATGTTATTTGTGACCGCCCCTATCATGTGTGTGTCTGGGGAATCGGACCTGTCTTCTATGTCTAATGAAGCGATTATCCCTAGGATGTCTGCGGGACTGGAAACCTGAGGTGTCTCAAGCAGGCAGTAGTATTGACATGTTTCGGATTCAAAGAGTACCTGACCTGTACCCCAGTTAATCAAAGGATTATGCCTCTTTAGCCAAGGAATGCCCAGGATAACACCAAACTGAGGCGTAGCTATGAGGTCAAAAGACATGGTCTCTCTATGGACTTCCTGTATGACTAATTCCAAAGGGGCTGTCTGGTGTAAGATCGGCCCAGAGGTTAATGACGTCCCATCTACTGCATGAACTGGTTCGGGGTGTTTCTTTTGGACCAGAGGTAAGTTTAGAGCATTGGCTAGCGCTATGTCTATATAGCAACCAGTAGCACCAGAGTCGATCACTATTTGTATTGCATGGGAAACTCCTGCAGCTAGGTTTAAGGAAGCTTGCACCACCACAGGTCGAACGGGACCAAAAGCAAGATCAGAGGTATTAGGTATAGGACTCGCCCCAACCCCTGATCTCAAGGGCGAGTCTTCGGAAAACCCGGAGCGTTGTTTCTTGGTCGACGGGGACACTCCTTTACAAAGTGCCCATTGAGTCCGCAGTAGTAGCAAGCGTTGTCTGCCCTCCTGCGCTCCCGTTCGGCATGTGTAATAGGACTGCGTACCCCGCCGATCTGCATGGGTTCAGGTAAGGTGCTAGATGAGGTTGAAGGTGAGCTCTGGGATATCCCTGCTTCCCCCTTACGTTCTGCCCGCCTGGCGTCGATTTGCAAGGTTAAATCTACCAGATGAAGATAAAGTGAGGGAAGGGAGGGCACTACAGACAAAGCATCCTTCATGGAACCACACAGACCCCGATAATAGATCACTGCCTTCTTATTCTCTGGCCATGAAGTCTCGGTGGCGAGTTGATTAAACTTGGTAATATACTCAATGAGAGTAGATCGACCTTGAGTGAGATCTAAGAGCTCCATGTCTCTGGATTGAGCTTTATATCTAGTGTCAAAAACCTTAGCCATTTCTTGAGTCAATAATTCGAAATCGTACAGAGCGGGATGATTGCTCTCCAAAAACGGATTAGCCCATGTGGCTGCTACACCCGACAAATGGGAGAGTAGAAAAGCCGCTTTAGAGACTGGATCAGAGAAAGCTTGAGGTCGGCATAAGAAATGTAGTTTGCACTGATTTATAAAAGTGCGATATTTCAAAGGATCTCCCTGGTACCTCTCAGGGGCTGCTAGAGGAAATGGAGTCTGAACCACCACAGACGGGACTGGCAAAGTAAGTGGAGTGATGGGGGTGTTTTGGGATGAGGCAGCATCGCCGAACTCAGCGTCAGCAGGTAAGGGATGTCGGGTGCTTTGCATGGCATCAAGACGATGGTTCAGTGCAGTAGTGGCAGAGGCTAAATCAGTGCGGAGGGCAGTGGTAGCAACTGCCATATCTGTCCTAAGCGATGTCACTGCTTGCATTAAAGCAGTCACAGGGTCCCCGGCTGAAACATCCATAACTGGACGACCATAAGGCTTCACAGTCTGTTCTAACTTGATGGGTCCGACTTGATGGTCGTGCAGTTATAAAATGCCTCCGTCCCCAAATACCGCTCGAGCACAATATAACCACTGCCCGAGCAATCTTTGAGGCCACAGGAAGGAGTGTTGTCGTCAGCCTGGTATTGAGAACGCCAGAAGGACCCCTGAGTGCTGTAAGGCAAAAGGTTATAATCAGGGATATACTCTATAATGGCAATGGGCAATTGATAGAAAGAGCTAAACAAGATGCAGTGACACCAGCTTACCTAATAGAGATGGAATGTAGGTAGAAAACCTACGCAGGGAAATCCACGGCAAGCTGGAATGATGTAATAGGCACTCCTTCCCAGTACCTCGTGGAGTGTGGCAAGATCGGTAGCAAGGCTTGAAGCAATCCGAAGGTTGCAAAACAGAGGGGCAATCCAAGAGCAAGTCCAGAGTATAACAGGGGTCGGATGTCCAGAAAATCAGAGAGCACGCCAAAATCCAAGGGTAATCCAATCGCAAATCCGAAAAGAGTTCCAAGGTCGAAGCAAACAAGAGCAAGGGAAATGCGTGACAGTCCTCCGTAGTAGTTGAAGTAGCTGTGAAGCAAAGAGTCTTGTTTGCCGGCTTCTTTTGAAGGGGCGAGTGGTATCACGTGACGTATCACGTGACTGCTCGCGTACGTTGCGTGGAGCGCAACGTGGCCAGTGATTGGAGCTGCCGGCACTTCCTGGTATTCTGACGTTGCCGGCTGTGCAAGAGACGCCATGGCAGACGCCAACGCGGAAAAGGGCGAAACGAGGCAGATCCGCCCAACATGGTATTCCGCCTGCCGTGTTTTCCCTGCTGGTGGTGTGAATGGGAAATACTACGGCGAGAGGCGCCTGAGGAGGAGAGGTGTGAAGAGGGAAAGGTCGAGTGAGAGGGCGTGACATCCGGCATGCTTTGTCCCGGTGTGCGGGTAGTCATGGGCAAAACCTCCCCTCCCCGACCACTGGCCTCTTTCGTGAGGAATGGAACATCATGCAACAGGGTTATCAATTCTGCTTTCTCGATATATCTCCACCTTGAGGCCTGCAAGTCTGGTCAATCCAATACCGGGGCTATTTTTGCCACCCAAAAGTACTTTCGTACAGACGGGACACCCAACCCTCTCATTTTTGGAGCTTTTAACAGGACCTTCTTAGGAACCCTTGGACGCCTGCATATCCAGATAAACATGGTGATGAGCCTCTAGTGGTCTCTCGCCCGCAACTTTAGGGTTAGAGCATGGAAAACATATAGAAGTTTCAGAACCAGGGTCATCTTTACAGCCTGGATTCTGTTCAGCCACGAGATTTCGTGTCGGTGTCACTGTGCTAATTGCTCCCTGGCATCTCTTATCAGGCCCGGGACGTTAGCGCCCGCAAATGAATCAAAGGTGGCAGTGATTGAGATTCCTAGATATGGCAGTCTGTCACCCATCGGTAGCCAGAGCTCCCCCTGAGCATGTGCAGGGTTTCATGGGTCTCTGTGATGTTAAGGCCTAAGGATTTATCTTTATTGACCTGGAAACCCGACACCTCCCCAAATTCATCTAGGGCCCCGTAAGTTCTTGTATTCCCATATGATCTGGCTGTGGTCCTGATCAGTTTTAGATTTTGATCTGACCGTACTCCGATGAGAAGGCCTGCTGAGGGACGGCCTAACAGCCCTTTTACAGCTGGCGAGATCACAATGTCATACCCATCCATTGAGGGTGTATCCTGGAGCCATGTTTCTTGCAAACAGAAAATATCAAAATGACCCAGGTCGAGAGTGTTGGGGTCAGTCAGATGAGCATGACCTCTGGTATTCCAGGAGGCCAACGACAAGGGTTTTTGACACAGTTGGATGTCGGCTTCTTTTGGTAATTGCTATCTAAGGCGGTGTGAAGATAGAGCCCCCTTTATCCAGTCCCAAGGGCCGGTTTGAGGAGAGGATTTTTCGAGAACTGGCGACGGTGGTAATTTGAATTGCACACCAGATCTGTGAGTTGCCTGGTCTCTTCGTGGGGATTGGTCTCTCCAGCTTAGCTTTCTTTGAGCCGCGCGGGATCGCTGGTTTGGGGAGTACCGCGGGCAGTGCCTGGCTAGTTCTTGCGTGTCTTTAGACCGCTGGTAGGTTTGCGATACTACTCGAGGTGGGTCAGGAGAGCTCCCGGCGGAGCTTATGGGACGTTCAGGTGAATCTTGCCGCAGCTTCCCGGTTCTCGATGGATAGGAAAAGTGTGCCTTCAGTATGTCTCTTCGATCGGTTTGACGTTGGGAAGGACTGTGGACACCAGTTCTTCCTTTCTTAGATTGTCGTTCCTGGGAACTGTTCTTAAGGTTCAGAGTCTTTATTTCAGACAGCAGCAGGCCTTGCGCTTTAAGTTCGTCGCTGGCTAGGCGGCATATGTCTTGAATTGCAGAAGAATAAATGTGCAGGTATGCTTTGGCTTTATTGTCTCTATGATAAGGCTCAACCCTTTTAAAGTCTTCCGAATTTAGTTTGCTTAGCGAGGGTGTAGCCGATGTAATTTTTAGCACAGTTCTTCTATTCAAGATGATGTACTTATCTTTGCTGGAGATTTGCTCTATTTTAAAGAATTTCCCCTCATACAGACAGTAAGTTTGTCTGTTACGTTTCTGGCTGTCCGCGTCCCTTGCTGCGGCGACCTGGCTGATTGATTTCTCGCCCTGGGTCTGCTTTGGAAATCCGGCGAGTATCTTGATGGCTCTTCAGTGTGTCGGATCCGAGCCGGTTTATTCAGCTCAGGGGCCTCCCTTGGACATGAGAGAGGGTCCGCTCTGGAGTTCGAGTTACGGCCAGAGGGGGAAGTTGTCAAGGTCTCACGAGAGATTGGTCCTTTCTCGGGAGCGGAATGCACCTTGCCAGGCGACGTTGCCGATAGTAGGCCTGAATTCAAGCAATGTTCTGTCGATCTGGGGGATTGGGTAAGGTCCGTCACAGAGCCTGATCGCGTGAAATTTTGAGCCGTACTTCTGGGAACTCTGGAGTTGGAAGGCAAGCCCTCCTGTGGGGGGCTACGTTGGTTTGGTTTATAGGCTAGTGGCATTGATTGATCGATTCCAGCTAATTTCAAGACTTTCTTTCCGTTAATCGGATGTTGGGTCGGACCCGGGCTGCTTGCTAAGGCCAGATTTAAAGTCGGTGTAGTCAGGTTAGGTGTTTGAGGTAATTTTGCTTTATGCAAGAATACTGGAGCAATTTCGTTTAGCTGCTTTACCTGAGTCGTCTGTGTAGATTTATGCACTGTCGGCGGTGGTAGAGAGCCTTTTGTTGTTGACGAGGCCACGGACATGTCCGGAGCTAAGGCTACTACCTCTTTTGTTAAGTGCGGGGTTTCGTACTTCAGGTCGATGGCTGTTATATAGCCTTCCAGGAAGGTTAACTTCGACTGTATACTTGCTAAAATGGCCTTGTTGTCTTTAGAAACATCCCTTAGCGTTTCGTACATCTTACAGAAGGGGGCCATGGAGATGGTGATTGCCGACATGATTGTTGTCAGATCTTTTCTGGTGTTGGGTGAGTCTTTCTGAGATGATGAGGAGAAGTCCGATCTTCCACTCGCTGTCGAGTACCTTGCTCCTAGAGCCGCAGGGTTCGCCAGTGAATGCCTGCGCCTGTAATTACCGTCTCCAGGGTCAAGCGTGCTGAAGGGCCTTGGAGTTGGGTCCCTTGTTTGGGCCTTAGAATCATCGAGATGTAATGGACGAACCAAGGCATCTTGGTGCCTCGCAGCAGGAAACAAAGTCATTAAGTGGTTCTTTGCCCAGAGTTGAGGAGACATTTCTCTTTGTGAGCCCACTTTGGGCTGCAACAAGTCAAAGATGTCCGAAAGGGGCTGGTATGAGGCCCTTGTGTTACTAAATGGATCGATCGTTGTGGTAACCGCCGGCCTTGGAAGCGGTGGCGACGGAGCCTTCGCCTGAAAGTGCTCTGGTAGAATTAAGGAAGAGACCTCCCGCCTTGGCGTGGCTAGCGACAGTGCGTTCAGCTGGACGACTGCTGGGACTATTGGTGTCGTGGTGTCCAGATGATCGAGTCCCAGGTCAGACCGCGGGGAGGAATTTGATAGAAGTCCAAGGGACAATGTGGCTGGGGCCGGGACTTGCCTGGCTGGCGTGTCCTGGGGGTTGGCGAGAATGTTAGTTTTCCTGGACTTAGAAGCCAGTGGCGTCTCATCCAAAGCTTCAAGGATTTCCGCATCCGAAAGTTCTGAGTCATTGGACAGTTTCCTTTTGCCTTGCGTCTGGAAGAAATTCAGCAAAGCGGTAGACAGAAGTGGAATAGGTAGAGTAGGTTTTGTGTGGCTCTTCTTCTTATGGCCTTGTTGTGGAGCAGCCTTTTTGGTCTTTCTGGAGACTTTTGAAGGAGGAGCTGACAGATACAGCTGTTTTCCTGTAGTGGCGGCCATAGATTTGGCTGTGGATAGTGTTACTAGGGACTTAGGTGCAGAATTGCCTTTTTTTTTAAAGATTGATCTTTTTTTCTTTTGGTGGGGAGTCAATTTACGGCTGCCCGTGTCCGAGATTACAGAGCAGGGGTCAGAGTCTGCCTCGCTAAGCTCCTCTAAAAGAGGATTCGAGGAAATTGATTGATTATGCAAGACTGGGGGCGATGTGTCAAACGCCCTTGTTTCCCCGGTGTCTGAGGTGTTGCCGGGAGGGGCTGACGCCACAACCGTCCCAGATGGCATAAGAGCGTCCAATGCAGATGGCTGGATGGTCTCATCCGGCGTAGCAGAGACCGCTGGATTCCCTGGGAGCCCTGCACCAACATGGTTGAGGTTGCCCGGTATACCCGCCGCAACCGGGTGAATCAAGGCCGTGATGGTCTGGGCGGCCGGAATGTTGTGTGAAATGGAGATCTGGGCCTGGGCGGGTGGGTTGATGGCCGGGTGGAGTGGACGCAGTGCGTCTTGTGGCTGCTGAGACAGAGCGGAGTCAATTGTACTTTCTTGGAAGTTGGTTGACGGCCGGGCGTCCGGGATGGCAGCCGGAGATGAGAGGAGTTGAGAAGCGAATGAAGCTCCAATTGCCGCTGGGCCCACCCTCAGACCCCCTGGCAGGGGCCCTCCGGCCCCCGCACAGGACCGGTCACTCGCCGAGGCGGGACGAGGGCGGGCAATAGCGGGTTCTGTTGCCAAAAACTGACGGTGGCCCGGAAGACCTCCAAGTGCTCTGTCTTTGGGATCCTGTGAGGACAGAGAAGTCCGTGATTCCCTGGGCAGGGAGAAAGGAGATACTGCAGACATAGTGTCTTGGACCACCGGGTTGGGTACTGGTGTTTGCCCGTGGTCATTGCCTCTACCGGGCAGTGGAGATTCTTTGAAGTCCCCTGAATGTGAGTGGCCCAAGTTTGATCGAGGAGCGGGTTACTGGACGCTGGAGCTCTCGCCGGAGAAAGTAGCGGGGCGGAACCAGCGGCGCTGCCAGACACCAACGAAGGCACAGTCAATAGAGTTTTCTTTGTGTGGCTCCTTAGGAGACGCTGATCCAGGTCTTCATCCATCGCGGGTAAGACAGGGGAAGGGAGAGAGAAAGGGGGGGAGAGAGGAGAAGGGAGGAGGGGGGGGGCAAGAAGTGGGTCAGCGATGGGAAGGGAGAAAGGGATAAGAGGGGTAAGAGATAGGAAAAAAAAGAGAACGAGGGGGAGAGGGGGAGAGTGGGGGGGAGCTTGGGGGGAAAGCTTGCCGGAGGTAGGAAGGGGATGAGGGAAAGCGAGAGGCGGAACGAAGGGAAGGAAAGGGGAAAAAACAAAGTCAGTAGCTTGCCGCCGGGTAGGCTGTGTTCCGCCGACTCACAGAAACAAGAATCCGGGAGGCTTGAGCCAGGGAGGACAGAAGGGGGCGCAGAGTTGAAACTGCCTGCAGTTCGCAAGTTCACAAAAGGTGCCAATAGACACAAGGAAACACAAGGGATCCTACCTCTTGGTCCTTGTTGCACGGGATGCCCTTAAGTCCATGAGGTCCTTGGTGGAGCCGTCAGCCCCCAGCTCCCGGGGCGGACTGGGGCAGACTGGAACTCAGCTCGGAAATCCGCGCGCGCTCCGCGTGGCCACGAGCTTTTTAAAGGCCAGTTGGGCTTTTTCTTTCCTTAAAGGTGTACACCGTGTACACAGTGGAAGTGGATCACTGCTACAAAATCACGTCCTCTCACAGCAGAGCTCTGGGGCAGACTGGAACTCAGCTCGGAACTCCGCGCGCGCTCCGCGCGGCCACAAGCTTTTTAAAGGCCAGTTGGGCTTTTTCTTTCCTTAAAGGTGTACACCGGCGTACACAGTGGAAGTGGATCACTGCTACAAAATCACGTCCTCTCACAGCAGAGCTCTGGGGCAGACTGGAACTCAGCTCGGAACTCTGCGTTCAAGTCTTTCATGCAAAGTCTCTTGCTTTTGAGGGCCTGATATGCCATAAACAATAAAACAAAAGTTACTCCTATTAATCTTCAGGTTGGGCAATTACTCTTCACCCTTGGATCCCTCTCAGCCAGGCTCTGATCCTTCTCTCAACGTTAGCATTCATCAGTCGGGCTCAGACCAACAACTCACTGTGGACATCCCTCAGTCGGGTTCACGTTTGTCATCACAATGTTCACGGGTGTATTACTCTTCACACTAATTCGCAGGCATCCCTCAGCCGAGTTCACATTTGCCAAGATTCTGTCTTCACTTAGTTTTCTCAAAATGCAGGATTCACTTACCTTAGCTTTTCGCTTGACAACCCTCAGTCGGGTTTACTACTGCCTTTCAATCATACTCTCTTCATTTGTAATGTTCAAAAGTCTCTATGTCTTTTTAAACATTCATCTAGTTTCATTAGGTCTCCTCATCTGGGCTCAGATCTTCCTTCACCGGCTTCCTAAAGCACTTGCTAGTTCAAACAAAGAGTTCAGAAGGGCGATCACGTCTCGCTGGGTCACTCTGTTATTCTCTGGCAAGAGCGTACTTCACAATATCACATTTCACACAGCGTTCCCCTCATCCGGGCTCAGACGCCAGTTTCACAACTTCCCTTAGTTGGGTTCACACTTTCATATCTCTCAAAGACTACTGCAACATACCAAGGACTTTCGTTTGTACAAGGGTTTTGGCTTGACCCTTGTATGACCACCTCAACACCTCACGCCGGCCTTCCCTAGGGCCTCTTGATACTTGTAGTTTCAACAATCAGTGCATTACATTCTCCTTGTTCAAGAGTGGGGCATCAGCCAGAGTCCTTCGATTGAAGACCCACGTGGCGCCGAACCACTCTGATACCCATTCTGCTTATAAAAGATCTTTGTTGGTTAGTCTTCTTTCTTCATACAATGTTGCTCTTCACAACCTTCAGCCCAACACAGTTTGATCTATCATCAGCTCTCTCCGACTCATCGCTGTGTCAAACTCTGTTGGAGTCTCCTGCGTCTGGAGTCAAGGATGGTACGATGGCAACCGCTTCTCCCCGCCCTGGCTATCAGTGCGGGAGGGTTCCATGTACCGCTGACATCTCTCGCACCATTCGTCAGCTGTAATTCCTGATCTTATGTTTCCCTTCTCGGAGGCTCTGCGTATCTGGGATGAAAAGGGCAAGGGCAATTCTCTCCTCGTGGTCCTTTCAGGTCTCCCCGCCTTTCTTCTCCATTTGAACTGCTGTCCTGGAATAGCTGCTTCCTCATGCGTTTGGCCTTGCTCCCAGTGTGCTTTCGTGCTTGACTTTATTTTTTCATTTTTATTTTTTAAACCTTTATTTTGGATTTTCCAACAGAGAGAACAGAGAAACAGTGCACATGCTGTAGCATGAGACCCATCCACCCACCACCGGGCACAGTCCGTGTATACTTCAGTTCATGCAGACCACATCCCGCACTTATCATTCATTTATCTGCCATGTTCGTGGGGTGCTGTCAACGGGGATGGTACTTGGGAGTGGGATGGGATCGATATGGAAATCAAGTAAGAGACATAGGGGCCCCAGATGTCCGGTGGTCGAGCATGAAGTGGTAGGGTTTTTATAAAATCTGTCTCCACGTCTTGGCAGTATGTTACGTCCTTTAGCCATCTTTGCTGAGTGGGAGGGGGACCCCGCCCCCATGAGATTGCAATCCTTCTGCGTGCCAACACCACAGTAGCCCTGTTAGCTTACATCCGCTGGGTGGTAGATGTTTGGTGAGGCAGAGGAGTGCCAGTATGGGATTGGATTCTAAAGGAGTTCCTATGATTGCCGATGTTTTTTCAAACACCAGGTTCCAGAATTGGGTGACACGGGGCAGGCCCAGGTCAGATGAATGAAGTCGGCATCAGGGGCATTGCAGTGTTCACACGAGGCGTTGATTGTCAGGCGTTGTGAATGGAGTTTTGCCGGGGTATGGTACACCTGATGAAGAAAGTTGAAGTGTATTTGCTTATAGCGTGTGTTCAGTGACACTTTCTGGGTTTGGCGTAGCACATAAGACCAGTCATCGTCTGTTATTGTGGTCCTCAGGGCTCTCTCCCACCTCATGTTGGGAACCATAATTGGGGTTGTCGTATCAACCAGAAGCGACTTATAGATTGTAGAAACCAGCCTGCCTTCGCCTTGGGATTGTAACACCCCATTCAGAAGTTGCCACGTGGGTGATTGTCGGGGCAATGTCCCAAGGATTGTTTGAAGTGCGTGGTGGAGTCGAAAGTAGATGAAGGTATCCAGGGCAGTGATTCTTCCCCTGTCGCAGGCTTGTTGTGGAGTCAGGAATATGCCCTCAACAATGAGATCACTCAGTGGGCCTCATTCCGAGTATGGCGGTAAGGGATACCGGTCACCATTAACGAGACCGGTGCCGGTAATCCCTTACCGCCACATTCTGAGTTCCCTTTGCACCCTCGTCCTTAACGCCGTCCTTAGCAGGCGTTAGGGACGAGGGCGCAAAGGGGCTTTTTAGCCAATAACGGTGACCGTAAATTACGGTCACCATTATTTGCAATTTCCCCATTCCCATTGAGTCCTAGGTGGGCTCATTTGGGAATGGGGAAGGGCCCTGGGGAATGGGAAATTACCGCCCTGGTCAACTCGGAATAGGGCGGTAATTTCCCATTCCACCAGGGCGGTGCCGGTACGGGTCCGGTGCCGACCAAGGCGCTACTACCGCCATTGGTTAGCGCCGGACTCGGAATGAGGCCCAGTGTGTTGATTCCCAGCTTGTCGGCCCATTGTAAATACACTTTTTCGGCAGTCAAGGGGATTCCAGGTATGAACTTTGTGGGGATTAAAGGGGAGTACCTTGTCTTGATGGCACTGTGCAAATCTCTTCCAAATGGCGTATGTGGAGAGTACAATATTTAGCGTTTTATGGGGTACTTGTAGCTGACTCATGATAGTTGGTCTTAGTAGGTTTGGGGCTGCGAGGGCCCGTTCATTTTGGACATGGGGTCTGACAAAGTGTGTGGCATACCAATGGCCAAGGAATTGGGCTTGCACGGCCCAATAGTAGCTTTCAAGATCCGGAACCGTTCGTTATTGGTTTGATGAGCATGGTGTATGCCACTCTAGCCACCTTGCCTGCCCATAACAGATCTAGTATCAGGCTCCGGATGCAGCGGAGAAACTGTTGCGTCAGTGTCAGTGGGATATTGGTGAAGAGGTAGAGAAATTTCAGAAGGACCACCATTTTGATCAGGGAAACGCACCCCCAGAGTGTGAGTGGTAGGAGCTTCCACCGGTTTATCTTGTGCCGGAGTGCTTCTACCGCTTTCTGGTTGTTATCCTGCATGATATCCTGGTGAACTCTGGACAATAAGATGCCCAGGTACCTGACCATCAGTGTTGCTGGTTGAATCCATAGTCATCAGCAAATTCTTTGGTGCCTGGGGTCAGGGGGAATACAATGAATTTCGAATTGTTGATTTTCAGGCCCAAAAAGTAGTCGAATTTGATCACCTCTCACATGATGGGATTCAGGTTCTCACTTGGATTGTGGATAAAGAGAGCTATATCGTCTGCGTACAGGGAAATTATCAGTTTGTGGGGTCCAAGGGAGAGGCCCCTGTCTAGATGCTGCGAGCGCAGGTCGGAGGCCCATGGTTCCATCACCAAGGTGAACAACACGGCTGACGAGGGGCATCCCTGTCTGGTTCCTCTCTGAAGCTCTATGGTGGATGATTTGGTTTTCCCCAGGACGATGGAGGATATAAGATGTTTATACAGGATAGAAATCAGGTTTAAAAAGTACTTGCCCAGGCCCATGCGTCTCAGTACGGCAAAGAGGAAAGGCCATTCGACTGAGTCGAAGGCCTTTTCAGCATCGAGTAACACTGCTGCAGCCTGGTGTGCGGGGTTGAGCACAGCCAAATATCCGTCTTATGCCGAATGTTGTGTTGCGGCCAGGGATGAAGCCAGCCTGGTCGGCCAGCACCAATGCGGGCATCAGAGGAAGCAGCCTTAAGGTGAGAACCTTGGCAAGGATATTGTTGTCCAGGTTTACCAATGAGACTGGTCTATATGAAGCAGATTCTTCCTGGGGTTTCCCTGGTTTGTGTAGCAATATTATGTTGGCTTCACTAAGAGTTGGTGGTAAAACTCCTGTCCCCACTGCTTCTTCATAGACTTGCAGCAGGAGCGGGGCTAGTAGATGTGTGAAGGTTTTGTAGAATTCTCCTATCAGGCCATCAGGTCCGGGGGCCTTTTTGTTAGGAAGTTCTTTGATTGCTTGAAGGATTTCTTCTAAAGTGATGGGATTCAGGGTTGGATTGGCCCCTCGGCCTTTCGGCCCGTGGCCGGGCTGAAATCGTCCCTCAGGATTGAGGGCCGAATTCTGGCCATGCCTGGGCCGGTTTGTAATAAAAAAAAAAATGAAAACAAAATATATTTTTTTCAAATTCTTTTTTTCTTTTTTAAAAAAGCCTTTCATCCTTCTTAGGTCGATAAATGAGTACCAACACAGGTTGGTTGATATTGTATGCATATTTGTTCTATAAAGAAAGAGCTTAAGCGTAAGTGCTATACAATAACATATTATCATTTGGCCTTGGACGTCTGCTTGGATTCACAGTGATTTAGTGTACTTAGGAACAATGCTATTTGATGCTACTTCCTGTTTTGTCAATGGGTGAAAGGTTGCTTTTCATCGCTTCCCGGGATGTCCCTTTGGGGTGGGGTCAAATGACATCACTTCCATTGATGTCATCAGAGGTCAAGGGTCGTGAGGCGAGGGGTGGGCCACATTTTTGAGGCGAGGCATGGGCCACTTTTTTTGGGTGACCGGACCTATTTCTTGTTGCAATGCGACCCTGATGGGATTGTTCAGCGGTTCCTGTAGTACGTTGTCTAGCCAGTATAGTTCTATCCTCTCTTGATAGTGGGGCAAAGCATCGGGGTTGGCAGTGTATCTGGTGTTATAGAGATCCTGATAAAAGGCGCGAAAGGTTCCAGCTATTTCCTCTTCGGTATGTATCAGGGTTCCCTGCTGGTCTCGAATCCTTTCCACATGGGCCGGTTTCTTCTCTGATGTTAGTAGACGTGCGAGGAGGGCCCCCGGCTTTTGGCCTTCACCGAGTTTTGTGGCCTAACGTTAGAAATTTTATTTCTCTTTCAGCTGTGGACCTAAACTTGTCTAGTTCTTCCTTCAATGCTGCGAGGGGCTCTCGGATGTGGTGCATTTGTGTTCAAGTTCCTTCAGACGCTTCTCACTGGTGGTCAGCTCGGATAGAATCAGTTTCAGTATCCCATTTTCTTTCGCAATACAAACCCCTCGAACATAACATTTCAGTGTTTCACAGAGGGTTCCTGCTGATGATACCGAGCCCTAGTTTAGTTCAGGAAATGCTATGGCCTCCGATTGAAGTTCGTCGGCAAAGACTTGGTCTTGTAAGGATCTCCTGTGCGGTTTCCCCCTTGCGTTGTTGAAAGGCAAGCATTTGAGCGTAACTGGGGAGTGGTCGGATAGGGTTCTTGGGAGCATTTGACAATGACCCCACTGCATATTACTTTGGGATCACATTAATAGGTTGTCCAGCCGTGAGCTCCAGTTGTGGACCCAGGAATGGAAGGAATTCTACCGATTCTCCCAGTGGCTGTGCCTCCAAATGTCTATAAGGTTGAAAGCATTGCAGATTTCAAGGATCTGGAGACTCGCCTTGGTGGAAGGGTTCGATGGAGCCTGCAATTTGTCTTTTTTGGGATCTAAAGGAGTGTTCAAATCTCCCCCCAAATAATCGTGGCTGATCCAGGGGTCTCCAGGTGTGTCATCACCCAGCCTAAATTGTTTGTACCATCAGTGTTCGGGCCATAGAAGTTTACCAAGATGATTTCCCTCCCCTCCAGGACTCCCTGCACAAGGAGCGCTCTGCCTTCCGCATCTTTTTCGGTCAAATCAGTCTGAACTTTAACCTCTTATTTATTAGGGTAGCGACCTCTCTGGCATAGGAGGAGTAGGAGGAGAAATATCTATGGCAGCCCCATTCGCAGGCCCAGCGGTTTTCAGAGCTTGGTGTGAGGTGAGTTTCTTGGATCAGGGCTATATCAATCTTGTGTCGCCAAAGGTATTGGAATATTTTCCGCGTTTTAGTGGGTTGATTTCCACCTCTGATGTTCCAAGTGGCCAGATTGAACGTAGTGTTTGATGATTATATCTGTAACGGATGTGGTCGATATTTCCTGCAGTTACAGTTGGTGCTGGTGTAGTATTGAGACGTCTGCGGACTGGTCGCTGGTGTTTGGGCATCTGTGAGTTGAGTCTGACGAGTGGTCGCTGGGTCGGATGTCGGGTGGTGGGTCTACTGTCGGTGCATTCCAAAAATAATAAGCTTCCTCCCTCCTCTGCCTGGGCAACACCCAAATTTCCCTTGTTCGTCCCCCCATCACACAGGCAACCCCCAACTTGCCCGTAGTTGTATCCCTCCCTTGAAACAATGTAGTTAACTTTGCTGCACTTGGGGCGCTAATGTCTTCCTACGAGTCGAGGCTCCCTTTGACAGCTTCAAGATTTGAGGTTCCGGTGTGTGATGTTAGATCCAGAAGAGCAGAGTGAGCCTGGGTACAGTGTACTATCATGATGGGTTCCTCCTCACGTGGTCTCTCCTGGGTGGCCGCGGGTTGTTGTCTGGGGGTCTGCAACCAATCCCATCTAGAAAGGAGTTTGCTTCCTCCGGTGTATTAAAGAATTGCGCTTTTCCGCCGTACTGAATGCATAGTTTATCCGGAAACAACATGGAGTAAAGCAGTTGGTTATCTTGACACCTGCGTTTCACTCCTGCAAAGGATCTTCTTTGGTGTTCTACCGCCGGGGAAAAGTCAGGGTAAAGCTGGATGCTGTCGCCGTTGTATTGGAGCTCACCTTTATCCCTGGACAGACATAAGATGGTGTTACAGTCTTTGGAATTAAGGAGCCTGTTGATGATCAGTCTCGGTGTGGCTCCAGGGATGGGCCGGGTGGTAGGGATCCTGTGGTCCCTTTCAACCACAAATAGCTGTGATGGAGCTGATGCTCTGAATAGTTCTTTGCAAATATTTTCTACATGATCTTCCATTTTCTTTGGGTTTTGTTGTTCCCTGACCCCGACCTGGTGATGATCAGTCTAGGTGTGGCTCCAGGGATGGGCCGGGTGGTAGGGATCCTGTGGTCCCTTTCAACCACAAATAGCTGTGATGGAGCTGATGCTCTGAATAGTTCTTTGCAAATATTTTCTACATGATCTTCCATTTTCTTTGGGTTTTGTTGTTCCCTGACCCCGACCAACCTGATGTTGTTATGGCGACAGCGCCCCTCAAGATCTTCATTTTTGGCGTTGACTGCCTTCATCTGTCCCTCCAGTGCAGTGACTCTCGCTGTAAGTGAAGCTGAGTTGTCATTGAGGTCTGAGACACCCTGCTCTAACGTGTCCAGTCTGTCTCTGTGGTTATCTAAGCGATGCTGCAATTGGTCGACCTTGGAGGACAGCGTATCTAGTTTGTTATCAAGGTTGCCAATGCCTGCTTTCAGTTCAAGCAGGATCTCTGTTATATCTATGCTTTGGGATGGCTCTTCGTCATCCTCCGTTGCGCTGGAGGGGGACTGTGGCCGGTCGATGGGTTTGGGGGTTTTGACTACTGCCCCGCCTCGAAGTTTAGATTCCACTGGGATTTATCGGTTTTATCCATGTTTGGCGGCCTGTGTTTGCTTCAGGAGTGTGAGCGATGGCGAGATGTCCCACTGGAGTCCAGCTTATAGGAGTGATTACTTGCGGGAGTATGCTTTAAGGCGTAGGACTGGTAGTAGGTGCTGTGTCATCGATTACTGATTGTAGATTGCGCTTTAGCTGGATTGTGCTGCCAGGACCGGGTAAGGGAGGAGGCTTGGGGTCACTCGATTGGTGACAAGGTAGCTTGGCTGGGGCGGAATGATGCTAGCACAATGTGGCTTTCGAGACGAGGTGGGGCAGCCGGAGCAAAAATGGGTGCGGCCGGGAGGAGAGTGTCTGTCCGCTGGTGTTGAGATGTAGTACCTGTGTGGGGAGCATTGCCGTTGCCGATTGAGGTTGAAGCAATAGGGACTGGGGATGGGCTTCTGCGGCTGTCGCCTGCTGAATCAGGAGAGTGAGGCAGGGCCGCTCTTCCTCGCATCTGATCTTCATATGCACCTTTTGAAAATGGGCTGCTGTGGTCCTCCGGCTAGCACTGAATTACAGTCCAGGCGTAATGGGATAATGTTCTAGGGGGTACTTGGAGCTTTGTTGTCTTATGTAGCTGCACGCTGGGCGATCTCTGTGCCAGAGTGTCCCCAAAATGCGTTCCCGCGCCACCGGGAGCCCCCAATGCAGTCCAAAAGCACAGAGTCACCAGTGGCGCACCTCTGATGAGGAACCGCTAAGTTCTGGTCTCGGGGCACGTCTGCTGTTCCTCCTCTGAGTGATGGCGATCCTCCCAGGATTACTGTCTATATGGGTGATGGAAGAGCTGCTTTGCTGTTTGGGGCATTCAGCGTGTCAGGACTCAGGATTCAGCCTGGGGAGATCTCCAAAGGCGAGGTCCCCAGGAGGGTGTTAGGGTGCTGGGCCCTGCGTGTCCTTTGCCCGGAACTTGGGGGAAGTCCCGGATGGGCTCAGAAGTACGCCCGGTGGGCGAGTCCACCTGTGTTGCAGTGTCCGACGAGCCGTTGCATCTCTGCCTCGAGGGCCGGCAGCTCGTTTGCGACCGTTGATAATCCGTTGGAGAGGGAAGGGCGCGCTGTCTGGGGGGTAGCCTTCTGCTTCGCTGTTACTCGCGCTGTGCTCCGGCTGTGGCAGTGGCAGCTGCAGCTGCGACCGGTGGAACTGTCGCCTTCTGGTTTCCCTCTCCCTGCCTGCGGTCACCTCTGCACAATCCGGCCAGGATTTAAATGGCGCGTTACTCCTCTCCCCACCTCTGCGCCCCGGCACGCTGCCGAAGTTCACCCCATGGGGCGCGGGGTAGCCCAGGAGGGGCCACACAGGCCCGGAGACGGCAAGCCTATCATGGGTGTCACCGCGGACCTGGACTGGTCTGCCTTTGCCGGTCGGTATCAGGCTGTTCGGAGGCGGGCGGTTTCTGGTCGAATCTGGCCTGTCGCTGCCCCACCGGTTGCCACGGGTAGTGCTGGAGTTGTGGGGTCACCGCTGTGGGGACCTTCCGGTCCAACCAGCCCGGATCTGCTGACACTCCCTGCCAGTCACCCTACGGGGTCTTGCCGGGGTTGCGACACAGGAGATGTGTTTTGATGCGTGACTCTGTACCGGGTCTGGAGTCGCAGAGCGCCCTGCTCCGCTCACTGCGTGTCTCTTCGAGCTGGGCTCCGGGAGGCACTTTCGACTCCCTCCGACCCCATGGTACGTTCCACCGGAGCTTAGACAAAGGTATTCATCAGTTTGAGTGTTTCACACACCAGAAAGTATATTATGCAGGATTTATTTGGGAGCCCCGCCGGAGCTCACAGAGGAGCCGCCATCTTGGTTGGCCCTCTAGCGCCCTCTCGTGCTCGCCTTTTATCCCTATTGGGAAAAGGAAGGGAAGTCAGGTGTGTGTAATTCTCAGCAATTGTTTGAATCTGTCTGACCCTTGTGTTGGGACATGTCAGGCATATGGCTCTGGTGTTTGTCTGTTGTCTTTCGTGGTAATCGGTTTGTGAGAATGTGTTTGTGCCAAGAAAGGGGGGTTGCGTTTCTAGATATCCTATGGGGTAGGATGGGGAAAAGGTGTCATAAGGAAGGGGGTACCATGTCTCACCCTTCGGCGTCCCACTTCCAGTCCCCGAAGACCCCTCAAACAGGTGATCCTCCCGCACTGGTCCACCCCCAGGAACTAGATCCAATAGGGATGGCCGTGTCCTGGCAACGTGGATGACATATCCCCGGGGACTAGTAAGTGAGACACCTTCAGGTTTCTCGCAGGTCCGACAGGGTGCGAGGAACAGAGGTAACCTATAGTTTCGACCCCATAGAGGGGCAAACCTCATTGTTTCTCAGTAATGATGTGCCTGAAGGAGTGTGACTCGGCTGAGTGCCAAGACGAGATAGTAGCTTTACCATTCCTATTATCAAAACAAAATCCCCCTTTCCCAAAAAGGTTAGTGACCAATAAAAAGGAAAAGATTAAGGAACCCATCAATCACGAATCCCCCAAGCACCTGCTCACCATCGGGTGTTATGCCAGAAACTGCCTCCCCGCAGACCCTCCCCACAATAATGAACTACCCAATACTTAGTTTACAATTAACTTGCAAAATCGTGGCCCAACCACAAACCGTAACATGTCAAATACCTTACGACCTTTTCATAGCTGCCTACCCACGAAGTGCCCCCATCTTGCCCGCTCATCAGTGTTTTGTTGGAGAAAGAGACAGGATCATTGTAAAAACTGTCAGCACCAAGAATCAACGATATCCCAGCCGCTGTGGGGTCCTCTTCTTTGAGGACCCCCTTGGGCCTTTTGGGGCTCGCTGTGAGCCAATCGGGTGAGGGCGATCCTCCACATCGGGCACACCTTGAAATGAGCGTGTCTCTTCTGTCTCGGGGCTCCGCCTTCCCTCTTCTGCCAGCTTGAGTAACTCCTCAACGTCCTTTTCTGACCTGATCACGTGCCGCCGCCCACGGTGTTCAAAGCGTATCTTACACTGAAACCCCCATTTGTATCTTACTTCTTGCTCGCGCAGCAAGGCTGTAAGGGGGCTAAATCGGTGCTACCTGGAAAGGGTCCCCATGGCTATATCCTCAAACAGTTGGAGATCCGCTACACAGAAGATCAGGGGCCCTCCAGCTCTCGCCGTTGCCACAATATGTTCTTTCTGCTTTAAAAAGTTTACCCTCATCAACACATCAGGGAGAAAAATCCTCTGGACTTGAGCAGAGGAGTACACTCTGTGGGTTCTGTCCAGGACTAGTTCTTTGTTGTCTCCCAGGTCTAGCAGGTGGCCAAAGAGTGCTTGCACATACTCCTCCAGCTCTTAGTCCTTCAGCCGGGGCAGGATCTCATGGATGCAGATGTTTTTACGTCAGAAGCAGTTCTCTACGTCCTCCTGCTGAAGCCAAATTTGCTCCACTTGATCCCCCAACATGAGAAGCCACTGCTGAAGTTCCATTTGCTCTTGATTGTATTCGCAATGTGCTGTCTCAAGGTCATCCAGCCTCTTTTCTGCCAACCGCACATGGTCATTCAGCTCTGCTATGGACTTCGAAAGCCTGTCCCCCAAGCTCTGTATATCTTGTATCAGCTCCGCCAGCAGGAGTCTCAAGTTGGATTTGGTGGCCAGTCAATTCTCCCGGTCCGCAGCTGTCTCTGGCGCATGAACCTGCGCAGTCGCTGACAGCACATGTTTCTCCTTGGGGTCCTACATAGTTAGCATGGCCTTTATATCTCCCTTCTTCAGCTTGGCGGGGTTCTTGGCCATTCCTGCACCGGGCGGGGGCCTAGCTGCTCGCCGCTGACCACTTTGGGAAGGCCCGGGCAGGCTCGGTGGGCTGTGGGCAGGGATACCTGAACCTGCTTCCCCTCCGTGCCAAATCTCGAAGCTGCCTCGAGCGCCTCAGCTGGCAGAGAGCTCCCCCTTGTTAGTTGTCTGCAGGAGCCACAACCGTGGCAGGGTCAGAAGTGAGGGGTATTGGGTGTGCTTCCACAGCTGCCGTAACCAGGCAATTTCAGCCAGAGCTGCCTCAGCAACCAGTTGTCCTGCCATGGGAAAAGTCAGAGTCTTGGTGTCCCGCACGTGCGCATCAACATGGCAGAGTCTTTCAACTGGAGCCCTCTCGCTAGCCCCACCTCGTGGACTTCAGGGTGAGATTATCTATAAGGGAGCACCTGTCCCTCCAGGTGTCCCTGCTCCTCGCATCAGCCCGGCGTGTCCCGGCAGGGCAATGGGGGAGCTACTCTAACCTCTCTGGAGCATTCAATGCGGGCCGCACGTCTGTTACAAAGGGCCAGGCCAGGGATACCCAGCGCTGTCTGGGGCCACCTCAAGCAGATTAGTGAGCTCCTGATGGTTGTGGGGCAGGGCAGTGATCCTGTGGCTGCCTGTCCTGCTGTGCCCCAAACCGTCAGGTCTCCCGAGCATCCTCAGCTCTTATACTCTGCAGGGGGTATGCAGCTGTCTGTTTCCACAGCAATGCTCCAGCGTTCACTTCACCGTTGCCCACCTCCACCAGGGTTACATCAGAGGCTCAGAGCAGCTACCCAGCGCGGCACCGCCAGCCTCGTTCGGCCCTCGAAAGATGACAAGATGAGGTGCGAGTGCCAAGGCCGACAAGGGGTGAGTCTCCTCTTCACCAGGGAGACACCATTGTGGTAGTTCTCACTGCGTCTCTACACCAGCTCCAGGTGGTTTGCAGCAGTTTTATTTATTGCTTTTGCCACAGTTGTCAGCTGCACAGAGCCCTCATGTGCTGTTTCCTCGGTTTCTGGGCTATGTTGCATGCATTGAGCGCTGTTATGAAGCATGATGGGATGCCATCCCGGGAACTCATGGCTGACCCGTCATGTCAGTCCGCTGCCTGGCCACACCTCGTGGACGCCGATTCTTAAGAAGCTCTATAATGATGCACTAGTGTCTAACTATGTCCCTCCCTCCTGGACAAGGGCGGAGATTGTCCCTAGTTATTAAAAGGGTGGGAGGAACAACCCCGGCAACTACCGCCCGATCTCCCTTCTGGATGCAGGGGATGGGAGATTTTTGCAAGAATACTTCTGGGGCATCTGGAGGCCTGGACTAAGGCGTATAACATCATCCATCATCCCCAAGCAGGCTTCCAATGTAGCACAAGTACAATAGATCGAAGCCTGCGACTAAGATTGTTATTGGACAAGTATGTTACTCTGAGGAAAAAGTATGTATACACCGTCTTTGTAGACTTGTGAATAGCCTTCAATAAGGTACCATGGTCAATGCTCTGGAGCACTCTCTTGAACCTAGGCATTCGACCAGCTCTTTTGATGGTAATCCAAATGCTTTATACTGACAACGAGGCAGTGGTAAGGTGGAATATAGATGGAAGGACTACCAGAGCTATAGACATACAAATGGGCGTGCGCCAGGGCTGCATGCTGGCCCCAAAACTATTTTCCATTTTCATCAATGGCGTAATTAAGGATTTGGTGGGTACGCACGCAAATGCCCCCATTCCCCCAACCTGGCACGCAACACATTTCCAATAATGCTATTCACAGACCACATATTGCTTCTGTCACTTACCTCGGTGGAACTGAGGCAGCAGTTTAAGGTCTTTGAAAAATGTTGCCTCGCAAATGGCTTGACCATCAATGTGTGAAAAACAAAAGCCTTGGTTTTCAGGGGTCTGGAGGAAAAGGAAATCAGAGGTGGGTCTTGTCTTGAATGGTCAATCAGTGAAGCAATTGAGTAGCTATGATCATCTGAGGCTAAGAGTCACAGAGGACTGTAAATGGAACGTACAAATAGAAGGTCAGGGGTAACTTTATCCAGGTACAGTGGGGAAATGACAAGATTTACCAGAGAATTTGGTAGTAACGCTCTGGCTGTTAGGCCAGAAACATATAAGCTCCAGGCATAACTATTCATTTAGTTGTCACCAATAGAATGCATCTGCATATGAGGTTCAGAGGGTCGAAAGCGGCTGCCTGATTGTGAGCGGTGTGAGGTGCCAGCAGTGCAGCTTGACAAGTTGCTAGTGCCTTTCCTCTAACTGCTTCTATGGCCTGCTACAGTGCTACGGCTTCAGCGACGGCAGCAGATTTATGGTGAGCTTCGCCACGACAAGCAGTGAGCTGTGACCCACTTTGCACTGGGATCCAGAGCCGTGCTGATAGCGGTGGCGGTAGCATTTTGGTGGCTCACTCCGCTAAATTTAAGACACACTCAAGGACAGTCGCGGACAGAATAAGGTGACATCTCCACTGCAAAGCACCCACACCGGGACGCACAGCGGTAAGTGCATTCTGCACCCCTCTGCGGTACCTGTTACCTGGAATAGGGTTGCTTTATCAGAACCATACCGGGTCTTCAGCAAAAGATTGGAGTTTGCTAAACTGTGCCTATTGGCCCTGCTTCAGCCTCTTGGGTGCACCTAAGTAATTGAGGCAAAGTGTTGCAGCAGTGTTCTTTCTGCTTCCCGGGGCGCCACGTGGAAAGCATCTCGCCTCGCATTTTCAGACCATGCGTTCAGGTTGATGGTTGCTGGAACCAGACTACTTATGGGCAATAAGTCTTGAGGGAACTACTTTCCTCTTCCTCCCAAAAAAAAAACCCATTGTGAACCATGTGCACAGGTCGGCCAGCTGGTCCAGGGGTGTGGTTAGATCTACCCCACCAGCACTCTTAATCGATAATTGGGCACCAGTCGAGGGAAGTGTAGCACAATGCAAAAAATCTATAACCTGAGCAGTGGTTCATTCCAGGATGACCTACAAGTACCAGAGTTTGAGGCACCTCCCATTGCCGAAGGTAGGGATCACCAGCTTATAAATACAGTGTATAGTCACTTTATTGAATGGCATATTTTCGAATGCCATTTTCTCGACACAATTTTGCTGATCAATATTTTTCCGAATGTTTATTTTAATTATTTTTTTTAATGGGGGTTTCCCCCTCAAACCTCCTTTTGTTTTTTAAACACTTTTTATTACTTACAAAACCAATAAAATAAAAAAATAAAAAAATAATACATTCGAAAAAACCATTTCCGGCAAAATGTTTTCGAAAAAATTGTGTTTTGAAAATAAGTTTTTGAAAAAATGACCAGATACCTATAAATACACCATTGAACACTCAAGGACACGTGCTTACTGCCCAAGTTCATGGAAATGGGTCAAATGGAGTAGCACATGAGGCAGTGAATTCAGATTGCAGTGGGGTGGCTTCTAATTCTTTCAGAGCATCACAGGACCTCAAAGCTTCCTTAGAAAAAGGCTTGAAGTACACCTTTACAGCAACAATGAAAAGGAAAATAAATGATTTTTTTGCCACTAAAAAATGTGTGAGCATTAGCGACGCAGATCAATTTGAGGTAATTGAGTGTGGGGACTCTCTTCGGACTGGCGAGCCTGGGCTTGGTCAGCCATGTTGATCCTTATCCATCAGTTGTCCGGGTAGGGGTCCACTCCATCCCCCAGTATCGAGTCCCTCTAGACCTGTTTATAAGTCCCATTTCAGCTCCCATATTACAGCCCCAATCAGAAGCTCAGATTATGAGCCCTGCACTACCCAGAAGCCAACATTCAGAGGGGCAAAGGTATGAATGAAGTCCCTTTGTCACCCTTGAACTTTGTCCTCAACTCGCTGGTACATCTGTTTGAATTACTTAAAGGAGAAGTCCAGGTCAACTCAGGAATTTTGATGGAAATCACCAAAGAGGTTGAAGCTTGTGATTCGTCCCTGGTTGGTCTAAAGACTGCATTAAATACTGCAGTATTGAATGCTCTCAAAGAGCTCAAGACGGAAGTAAAAAGGCAGGCAAACAGCTTAAATAACCCCCACAGACAGTGAGCAGAATCCAGACACAACATTGATAAATTAAATTGCAGCATTTTCACTATGATTGAAAACATCAAGAAGGACCCCACTGGGATGGATGCTAGCTATGTACAGCAAATAGTGGAAGGTGACAATTCAGCGTTTGATGACACGCCGCATTCGGAATCAGCGCTGGAAGAATTTAGGCACCTCACCCACGTGGCTGAGGTTACAGAGTTAGACAGAGGAGAGGAAGAGGCGAATGAGGTGATGGAGCAAATTCAGACTCCAGAAATCTTGGAGCTCGAAAGGCAAGCACAAAATCAATTGAGAGTTTGTGTGAGGGGAAAAGGGAGAAGAAGTCCAAAACAAGGGGCGCAGAGCCCACACACCAAGCCGACGAACTGTTAGGCAGGAAGGGTTGTTTGGGCCCCTCTATATTCCGGGGGAAGTGTACGTAATGCTCATTCAATGGGCTTTAACTAGGCCGCACATGAAACCCTCAATGGCAAGCCTGCATCTCTCCCCTGTCCAGCGCTGCACACGGCGAGCCCAGCAACCCCTACCTCCTCCCCACTGTCTGCGCTGTGGCTGTCCTGTTCTCACAGAAGCCTGGGCGCGAAATGTTGGAAGCTGACATTGTATCTCTCCTCTTCCTCTGAGATCACTGCCCTGTGTGTGACCGGCCAGGCTCATGGACACCATCCGTCTCCACAAACCTGCCCCTGCTCCAACAACCCCTACCTTAAGAAGTCACTGTCTGCATGAACCTTAAGACCCCTTGCTTCTTTGATGTAGCAGGCGTAAGACCCCTGCCCATCCTTGATTGCCACCATATAACTAATCCTGAGCAAACATATATTCTCCATGTACTAACAAATCCTGATACCCCTGTTTGATCCTCCAGGCATTTGATAAATGTACCCCTACAGTACCCGCCAAGTTAAGGCACCTGCACCACCACACCTCTGCCCCACTTTGGCCCAGGTGAAGGGTGCAAACCTAGTGCAACAATTTATGGACGACAATGTGTTGTGATGAATCTCAAATGTCTTATTAAATCTTGCATGCCCATGATTACTGTGAAGCTTCGCTTATTTAGAGTTATAGCAGCATGGACACAGCGTGACCCTTCGCCCCTCCCCGATGAGCCCAGCCGCCCCACACGCTTCAAGAACCAACAAGTTCAACCTCAGCCAATCCAGCACAAGCACCTGTAAGGAACAAGTTACTTACCTGTAACTGTTGTTCTCCAGCATGGGTCTGGCATGGATTCACATGCTCTTGAATATTCCCCGTCATCAGGCTGGGAATCCTCGGTAAAGAAAAAATCACTATCAGTTTCGTTTCTGATCTGTCTTTCGTAGTAGTAACCAATCACTGATCTCTGCATCATACCGACCACAGCCAATGACTGCCCTCTACCAAAGCCCCGCCTCTGGCAGCCATCTTCAGATTTGGTAGCACGTGAAGAGGCAGTATGACCAAGTGAAGAGCCGCAGAGGGGTAGGTGGGAGGGTTTGCATGTGAATCCATGCCAGACCCATGCTGGAGAACAACAGTTACAGGTAAGTAACTTGTTCCTTCTCCAGCATGGGGTCTGGCATGGATTCACATGCTCATGAATATAAGAATAAATAGTAGTACACATATGCACAACCACGGGGGGTGGTAAAAGGCTCAACATTAAGCAATACAAAAAACTCAACATTAAGCATCTCTTACCTCCTCACCAGGTGTGCGTCGACCTCCACGTAGCAGCCCTGCAGATGTCCAGCAGGGGCACACCAGATAAGAACGCCGTAGTAGCAGCGATCGCTCTGGTCGAATAGGCTCTCGGACGGCCTGGCAGCGGTCGGTTAGCCAACCGGTGGCAGTGCATGATGCAGCCGGAGAGCCATCTGGAAATAGAAGACTTCGAGAGAGCCTTCCCTTGATTCACAGGTCCAAAGTTCACAAACAGCTGTGATGTCCTCCGGAAACTCTTTGTGCGGTCCACGTAGAACTTCAGCGCTCTAGCCACATCCAGCGAGTGCAAAGTCCTCTCGGCCGGCGACGAAGGAGACGGGAAGAAAACAGGTAACACCAAGGGCTCGTTAAGATGGAAGTCCGACGGCACCTTGGGCATAAAGGAGGGGTGCGTCCTAAGCACCATCCTCGAGGCATGGAAAGTCAAGTACGGTGCTTTGCAGGATAGGGCCTGGATCTCTCCCACTCGTCGTGTGGAGGTAATGGCCACCAGGAATGCAGTCTTCCACGACACAAACCTCATCAGTGCGGAGTGCATCGGCTCAAATGGGGGCCCCATGAGCCTGGTCAGCACCACGTTAAGTTCCCACGCCGGGGCCGGGGCCGGGGCCTTCACCGGAACAGTCCTTTCATAAACTCTTTTACCAGTCGATGGGACCACAGGGACGTCCGTCCTGTGGTTCTGGTATATCTGGAGATCGCCGCCAGATGAATCTTAATGGAGGCATGGGCTAGCCCAGACTTTGCCAGCGATAGCAGGTACGGCAGTACTTGAGGGGCCGTAATCCGTAGGGGGTTGATCTTCTGTGCTCGGCACCAGATAGAGAACCTCTTCCACTTATGACCGTAGCATTTGAGAGTCGAGGACGCCCTGGCCTTTGGAAGAACCTTTCTGCAATCGCCGGTATATCATAGCCTCCAAACTCTAGCGCTGCAGGAGCCAAGCCTCCAGGTTCAGCGACGCCGGGTCGTGGTGGAAGATGGCGCCTCCTTCTCTGGAGAGAAGGTCCGCGTCCGCTGACAGCTTGACGGGAGGGGACATTGACAAGTCCAGAAGGTCCGGGAACCAGATCTGCCTCGGCCACGCCGGTGCGACGAGGATCATCCTGCACCGGGACCTCTTGAGTTGGCTGATGAGTCGAAGCAGCAACGGCAACGGAGGGAACGCATACAGGTATAGGCCGTCCCAGGGGAACTAGAACGCATCGCCCATGCTTCTCGGCTGGGGAAACCAGCTGGCGAACCTCTTGCACTTCGAGTTCGTCGCTGTTGCGAACAGGTCGATTTGGGGTTTGCCCCATCGTCGGAAGAGTTGATCCACCTGATCCTGGCGCAGTTCCCACTCGTGACACGCGCGCAGCTCCCTGCTGAGCGAGTCAGCGATGGTGTTGCTTTCTGCTGCTAGATGGAAGGGAACCAGGAACATCCCCTGGGCGACCGTCCAGTGCCACAGATCCTGTGCCTCCTTGGATAGGGCTGGGGATCTGGTGCCTCCCTGCTTCTGTATGTAAAACATTGTCGTGGTGTTGTCCGTGAAGATCCGCACCACCTTGCCCTTGAGCGACGGGAGGAACGATTTGAGAGCCCAGAACACGGCTCGGAGTTCCAGGACGTTGATGTGCAGGAGCCTCTCCTCCGGGAGCCAGAGGCCTCTTGCGTGGAGATCTCCGGTGTGGGTGCCCCAACCTTCCAGGGAGGCGTCCGTCGTCACCGTCTCCTGGTACGCCGGCGTCTGAAAGTCCTTGCCCGCCGTGAGGTGCGCTCGAACGCCCCACCACTGAATCGCCCGCTGGAACACCTCGTTGAGGGGGACCCTGTCTTCGAAGGTGCCCGTCGCCTGCATCCAACGGGCGTCGAGAAATTCTTGAAGAGGGCGCACCAGGTAGATGCAAGAGGACATCATCCCGAGGAGGGACTTGATGGACCTCACCTTGGCCACGTCCGTGGCTAGCAGGCGCTGCACTTTGCCAAGAATGGTCTTTGTCCGTTCTTCCGACGGGGCCGCCAGGCGCCTCACTGTATCGAGCTTCGCTCCCAGAAACAGGGCCACCTGCGACGGCACCAGGTGGGACTTTGGGTAGTTTATGGCGAATCCCAGGTCTGTGAGAAGCTGGACGGTCCTTGCAGTGTGTTCGACAGCGAGTTCCCTCGTCCTTGAGCGGATGAGCCAGTCGTCCAAGTAGGGGTAGACGTGAATCCCCTGCAGGCGCAGCCGGGCCGCCATTGGTGCTAGGCACTTGGTAAAGACCCTGGGGGCCGACTTCAATCCGAACGGCAGTGCACTGAATTGGTAGTGGCGTCCTTGGACGACGAACCTGAGGAACATTCGGTGACTTTTGAGGATGGGAACGTGGAAGTATGCATCCTCCAGGTCCAACGACGATAGAAAGTCGCCTTCCTCCAGCTGTCCCAGTACGTGCTGGAGGGTGACCATCCTGAACTTTTGTCATCTGATGTATTTGTTCAAACGACGAATGTCCAGGATGGGGCGCCAGCCACCCGTCTTCTTCCTGATGAGGAAGTACCTTGAGTACTGCCCGGAGCCCCGGAGCCTCTTCGGGACAAGCTCGATGGCGCCTTTCCTGAGCATCGCCCGTACTTCCAACAGCAGTTGCGGGACGTGATTTTCCTTCCTGGCCACAGGTGGAACGTGAGGGCACTTCTTCAGGAATTCGATAGAGTGTCCTCTTGCCAGGGTATCCAGCACCCAACGGTCGGTGGAGATGGACTTCCACACGCTGATGAAATTCGTCAGCCGGCTTCCCACCAGGGTGCTTCGGAGGGGGCCCGAGACCACGGCCGGTTCAATCCTGCTTGGAGGTGGTGGCCTTGCCGCCCTGGCCACCTTGCCGACGGCGGCGAGGCGCTCCCTGCTTGCCGCGACCCCTGTAGGCCTCCTGAGACGAGGAGCGTGCCGCCTGTCGGTAGGACGACGAGGCACCGCTGGATCCCTTGGAGGCACCCTGTCTGCCACCAGAGCTCCGAAAGGGCCGTCGTTGCTGAAGGGCTCCTAGGGCGCGGGCCGTCTCCGTGTCTGTTTTTATGGCTTGGGGGGATTCGTCTACCGCCTTCCCGAACAAGTTGCTGCCGTTGAACGGCATGTCCAACACCCTGGTCTGGACATCCGGACGGAAGTCGGTCGCCCGGAGACAACCCCATCGTCGTAGGCAAACACCGTTGCCCAGCTGGCGGAACCCGGTATCGGCAATATCGGTTGCCACAGTTATGGCATGGTCTGACGCCACCTCGCCCTCTTGCAGTATTTCCAGGGCCTCGGACCTCTTGTCGTCCGGCAGGAAGTCCAATATGGTGCCCAGCTTAAACCAGCGCTCCCTGTCGTAACGGGCCACGATCGCCAGGGCATTGGCTGCTTTGATTGTCGCCGCCGCTGACGATATGACCCGCCGCCCCATGGTGTCCAACTTCTTTCCCTCGCCGTCTGGCGGCGAATTCGACGTCGAGGCTCCTGACCCCGCCGCTTTCTTCTTCGCCGCCGCCGAGACGACCGAGTCTGGCGTTGGCTGGGCTCTGAGGCACAGGGGAGCGGTTTCGGGGACCCGGTACTTCTTCTCATACCAGTCCCGTTTGGCTGGTGCCGTGGAGGGTTTTTTGAGAACCGATAGGCCCTCCTCCCAGATGTCATCGATTAGAGGCACCGCGATGACAGTCTTCCTCTTGGCCTCCCGGCGCTGATAGAGGAAACCTTCCTTTTTCTGCTCCTCTGGGCAGAGCTGGAACAATTCGGACGCCCTGGCGATCATGGCGTGGAATGAGCCAATCTTGTCGGGCGGCCAGGCCCGTGCGACGGGAGACCCGTTCCGTCGTCGTCGCCCTCAGAACCCGTCGTCGAGCCCAACGCACCGTCATCTCCCGACTCGTGGGAGGATGAGGAGGGAACTGTAGGCCTTACGGGGGCGAGCGGAGGAGAGGGTTGGGTCCTCCGTCGTTTGTTCTGAGGACTTCCCGACGGGCCAGGTTGCGGGTCCTCCGGCCTAGGCCGTGGGAATCTCGTCCTTATCTCAGAGCATAAGGACTGGATCGCAGACAAAATAGCCGCCGAGGCATCCTGAGGCCTAGGTTCCGGCCGCGCCGGAAGGGAAGGCTGCTCTTCCTCGCCATCGTCGTCTTCCTCGGTTATCTTCCTTACGGGATCGAACCTTCTCGAATTGAACTTCGAGGTTCCTCACGGCCTCGGTCAGTTCCTCCTCCGAGGCTGACTCCGAGCTCGAGGAGGCTACCGTGCCCCCCCTCGCTTCTTCCACCATGGCGGCCACGACGATGGGATGAAAAGAGGATTCCCTCCTTGGCGGCAGGGAAACTCTAGTCCCGGAGGCAGTCTCCGCTGGCGGGGTCAGAGTCGCCAGAGTCGCCACGATCGCCTCGATAGAGGCCTTTGCCTGCTGGGTAGGGGCCTTCACCAACTTAGGTGCGTCCCGGGCCTTCTCCTTCGGGGGAGGGGCGACGCCTCGCTCACGCTCTTCCGAGATCGGACGGAGCTTCTCCCGAAGCTTACCCGGGGTCTCGGACTTCCTCTTCCCCGAACCGGAGCGCTGGCTCGTGGTTGCGGTGCCGGGGAAGGTGCGCCCTGCTTGGCGACCGAAGAGCCCGACCTTTCGGCGCTCCCGGAGCCAGCGGACTCACGGCGCTTGGCCTGGTGTTGGGCCCCCGTCGCCGGGGCGCCCGCACAGGACTTAGAAGCCCGCTCGGACCCTTTCTTCTTCTTCTCACCCGTTGAGCCCTTCTCCAACCAGCTGGCGAGACGGGATCGACGGTCCCTCATGGTCCGCTCCGACAAGTTCTTGCAGAACTGGCAGTCCTTCTCTACATGAGTCTTGTCCCCATGAAGACAGTAGAGGCATCGCGAATGTTCGTCTTCCTTAAACACATTCTGCAGCCCGCATCCAGGGCAGCTGCGAAACAGTTTGGGTCCGGGCGACAAACTCGCATCCTGGGCCATCTCGAAGTAGGCCGCGAATCTTCTGGAATCCTCCAAGGAGTTGATTCGATTAAATCTTCACCCTTGAGGGGCGTAGGAAAATCCTGCAACGGGTAGCCGTTAACGGGAGTAGAAACGGTGGAGCTTGAGGCTCGATTAACCGAAAAAATTTGAAAATTCACCTGAAAAAGCTCGAAACACACAGTAAAAGCTCGAGAGCTAAGCACGAGGACTCCCAACACTTGAACGTGGGGTAAAAATCAGAAGGTGGCTGCCAGAGGCGGGGTTTGGGTAGAGGGCAGTCGTTGGCTGTGGTCGGTATGACGCAGAGATCAGTGATTGGCTACTACTACGAAAGACAGATCAGAAACGAAACTGATACTGATTTTTTCTTTACAGAGGATTCCCAGCCTGACGACGGGGAATATTCATGAGCATGTGAATCCATGCCAGACCCCAAGATGGAGAAACTTTGTATACCGTCTTCTGTTATTGAGCCAATGAAATGTATTTATGTAACCCATATAGCACACATCATAGATGACGAGTTTTTCACATAAAATGAGAAGTTTTTGTATGATGGGCAGATCGCTCTCGGAGTAGCAGAGTCCTCTGCATGCTCCCCCGGCCACAGCGGCAAGATCTGGGGTACCCCCATCAAGGCTGCCCACCTACGGCAACTGGTACCTTTTAGAAACACGTACGCTACTGAGAAGGTTCCATGGGTCTCCAGCTTTGCGAATACCCTGCCCTACTGCTCACCGGAGCCGGGTTTGGCTCTTGATTGTGGGGAGGCACCCTGATTGTGGATCGACCAGGGAGGCTCTCGGACCAATACAGACATGTGAGTATCGATTGCGAGTGACTAGAAAGGAAGGGCAAGGGAAGGGAGTCAGATTGGGGGTATTTGAGGGATAATTGGTGGGTGTGAGGCTTGGTGAGATTCTTCTTTGACTGTTCTTTTCTGCACATGGCCATTAGGATATTATAAGAGGTGATGAAGTAAAAGGAGGTACAGGAATCTAGCTCCGAAAGAGGGTGGAAGGCGGCACCGCGTAGTGCTATCTCGAATAGTACTGGAGTTTAAGTAGTGGAGAAAATAAGTAATTCGTCTTTTCTTATCTATCTTTAGAAGTAAGTCTCTGGAGGTTGGTCCAAAGAGGGCCAGGGAAGGGTGAACGAGGGGAATAAAAGTAAGGAATCGATCCTTCCTCCCCTAATAACTATCACCCCATCACCACCTTCCCCTTCCTCCTCAAAATCCTAGACAAAGCTGCACACAACCAAATCCAACACTACCTGGAAACCAACACCATCCTAGGCAAAAGACAATCAGGTTTCCGCAAAGGCCACGGGACTGAAACTGCCTTTCTAGATCTAAAGAATCAAATTACCAAGATAATGGACACAGGCAAATCTGCTCTCCTCCTACTGCTCGACCTCTCTGCAGCATTCGACCTGGTCGACCACAGCATTCTCACATCTCACCTCTTCAATGCTGCTCACTTATCTCATAAGGCAACCACTTGGATCACATCCTTCCTTGAAGGGAGGGCCATGAAAGTGTACTCTGACCAGGCCAGCGCCCCCCCCACCACTTTAAGTTGTGGAGTCCCACAAGGGTATTGCACTGCACCGACCCTCTACAACCTATTCACCAAACCCCTCTTTGACTTACTGGACTCCCTCAACATAGCCTACACAAACTATGCCGATGACACGCAAGTTCTCCCCCCCCTTTCCGGAGATTACGACCAAGACTCAGAATCCCTCCTCAAAATCTATTCCACCATCCAAACCTGGATGGCTATCAATGGTCTCTGCTTAAACGGAGACAAAACTGAAATAATCATCCTAGCCCCCAGCGAAACACTAACTAAACTCAGCCCCGATTACTCTCACATGATCATTGACAGTATTAGCATACCTGTCTCCACTGACGTCAAGACCTTAGGAGTCTACTTAGATGCCACACTCTCCATGACCAAACAAACCAGCGCCATCGCCTCAGCATCTGCTCTGTCCACCAAATTCATCTATGCCATAAAACCCTACCTTACCACGCCCAACTGCCTCTCCATAGCCAGAGCAACTATAGGAGCCAGATTGGACTACTGCAACGCCCTCCTGGCAGACACATCGACTAAAAACCTAAGCAGGCTTCAAATAGTGCAAAACAATGCCCTCCGAGCTGCACTACACTTCGCCAAAACTGACCATATTTCACAGGCCAGAAGACGCGCCCATTGGCTCCCAGTCAAGGAAAGAATCAACTTTAAAATTCTCACACACAAGTGCATCAATCACACAGCACCCCCATACTTATCTGAAATGATAACAAAGAACTAATCTACCTGTCGTAGAAGAAGCCATCACACCAACCAACTCCGAATACCCACTGTAAGAAGAGCCAAAGCCGGCGGCATTGGCTTCCCACACATAGAACCTAAGCTCTGGAATGCCCTCCCCAACTCACTCAGAGCAGAACCATCGCTGTACTCCTTTTGCAAATCCCTCAAAACTACACTATTCAACTAACATCCTCCCCCCTTCACCTACACTTGCTCTCTTATGTCTGCTACGTAATGTGTCATGTAATGAAATTTTCTCTGTAACCATCTTCCTTCCATTGTAACCAGATTATGTCTTCATGTAACAGCTCCACGATGCCCCCGGGCTGACGTGCGCTTTAAACAAATTTGAATAATTAAATAAATAAGGGGAAGCTCTGGGTTTAGAAAAGGGAGTAGTAGGGGAAGTGGAAGGTAGGGTTTATGTTCTATGTTATTCGGTGCAAAGTAACGTACGTCAATGTGTCACGTTTAATGTTCTATGGTTGGTGTTTTTGTGAAAATGCTTAGTAACGCACATTATTTAGTATGCTGAGAAAAAGTATGATTAAAATATATTGCTGACAGGTTGCAAAAAAGGGTTTTGTGGTGAACACAAGAATTATTTTAGACTGAGCACACTTCCACACAGACACACACACACACAGGCGATAGTGGAGAGAAAACACATGATGGGGGCAGACACAGCCTTCATGCACATATGCCAGCACCTCCCCGTGTATAGCGAGAAAATAAGAATATCATGAGCAGTGGCTAACAGAAATAAAAGGGGACGGGACCTCCCAAATATGGCCAGAAGGAGGGTCATTTGACAAGGCAGTATTGGACCTCGTAGCAACATATTTATCAATTAAATATAAAGGTAAACAGCTCCAAAATAGGAGAGAGGTGCTAGATTTGTGGAGACTGTTTGAGGAGGTGCCACAGGTTAAAAATAACGACAGGGAACAGCCACCCAAAGCAGCGAGGAGGAGGGAGAAGAGAAAGAGGAGTGGAAAGAACCCAACAAACGGTACCCATTATTAACCAAACCTGCCGAGAGATACAGTGTGTGTCTAAGCCAAGTGCTCCCCCCACACCGGCAGCAGCAACTCCTCACCCTTATGATCCTAAAGGTTTGTATGGGCCAACGTGTGCACCCCCAGTGAATTTAGGGCGTTTAACACAAGACTTGGAAAGTCAGATAACTATGACCCAGGCCGAGCTAAGACGGTTAAGAGATCTATGCGAAAGAAGCCAGCTCTTGCCTGGGGGCGAACAAACTCCCCTACCCCCAAAACCAAACCCTCCCGCAGACACAGCAGAGGACGAATGAAAGTCAGGAGACTTCCTATTCCACATAGACAACATTCCTGTTAAGGTAATACGAGTGGGGAAGGGAGAAGAGCAGGTGAGTACGTGAAGTGTGACATCAGAAAGGGAGGAACCTAGGAGAACAGTACTGAGTGTTGAGGGAGAGGAGGAGGGATGGCACACTGGGAGACTAAGGAGCAGAATTGGGAGAGTGGCCCTAGCAAAGAAAAAAGGGAGGGTGGTGAGTAAAGGAAAAGGGAAGTTGAATTTACAGATGCCATTGATACACAAGGGGGCGGGGAAACCTCACTACGTTCCTTGAGCACAGATGGACAAGGCAATTTATTGAAAACATTGCCTCCGCTTTCAGGTGGGGGGGGGGGCGAGCAAATGGATATATGCTTTTGAGAAAAACACAGCGGGCAATCAGGCTAACAGAGTGTGGCTGAAGGCCGGTTTCCCAGGGGGAACATTGGATTGTGACCGCCATGATAGGGCGTCATTTAACAATGTGAGGGCACAGGTATGGGATGCAATTGGATCTTGGTCACCTGGCCTAAGCCCTGCCCACCTGGTGCCTTCCTGCCTGCCGCTCTTTTTCACCACTTAGCAAGCCCCGCCCACCTGCTGCCTTCTTGCCTGCCGCTCTTTTTCACCACTTAGCAAGCCCCGCCCACCTGGTGCCTTCCTACTTGCCACTCTGTTTCCCTACTTAAGGAACCTTCCAGCCTCTTTTCCTTTGCAGATCGGGAGCAGGTGCAAGTGGATCTAGGTCACCTGGCCAAAGTCCTGCCCAACTGGTGCCTTCCTGCCTGCCGCTCTTTTTCACCCCTTAGCAAGCCCCGTCCACCTGGTGCCTTCCTGCGTGCTGCTCTTTTTCACCACTTAGCAAGCCCCGCCCACCTGGTGCCTTCCTGCTTGACGCTCTGTTTGCCTATTTAAGAAGCCCTCCAGCCTCTTTTCCTTTGCAGATGAGGAGCAGGTGCAAGTGGATCTAGGTCACCTGGCCTAAGCCCTGCCCACCTGGTGCCTTCCTGCCTGCCGCTCTTTTTCACTACTTAGCAAGCCCCACCCACCTGGTGCCTTCCTGCTTGCCGCTCTTTTTCACCACTTAGCAAGCCCCGCCCGCCTGGTGCCTTCCTGCTTGCCGCTCTGTTTCCCTACTTAAGAAGCCCTCCAGCCTCTTTTCCTTTGTAGAGGGGGAGCAGGTGCAAGTGGATCTAGGTCACCTGGCCTAAGCCTCGCCCACCTGTTGCCTTCCTGCCTGCTGCTCTTTTTCACCACTTAGCATGCCCCGGCCACGTGGTGCGTTCCTGCTTGCCGCTCTTTTTCACCGCTTAGCAAGTCCCGCCCACCTGGTGCCTTCCTGCTTGCCGCGCTGTTTCCCTACTTAAGGAGTCCTCCAGCCTCTTTTCCTTTGCAGATGGGGAGCAGGTGCAAGTGGATCTAGGTCACCTGGCCTAGGCCCCGCCCACCTGGTGCCTTCCTGCTTGACGTTCTTTTTCACCACTTAGCAAGCCCCGCCCACCTGTGGCCTTCCTACTTGCTGCTCGGTTTCCCTACTTAAGGAGCCCTCCAGCCTCTTTTCCTTTGCAGATGGGTAGCAGGCGCAAGTGGATCTAGGTCACCTGGCCTAAGCCCTGCCCACCTGATGCCTTCCTGCCTGCCGCTCTTTTTCACCACTTAGCAAGCCCCGCCCATCTGGTGCCTTCCTGCTTGCTGCTCTTTTTCACCACTTAGCAAGCCCCGCCCAACTGGTGCCTTCCTGCTTGCCGCTCTGTTTCCCTACTTAAGGAGCCCTCCAGCCTCTTTTCCTTTGCTGATGGGGAGCAGGTGCAAGTGGATCTAGGTCACCTGGCCTAAGCCCTGCCCACCTGGTGCCTTCCTGCCTGCCGCTCTTTTTCACCACTTAGCAAGCCCCGCCTACCTGGTGCCTTCCTACTTGCTGCTCTTTTTCACCACTTAGCAAGCCCCGCCCACCTGGTGCCTTCCTGCTTTCCGCTCTGTTTCCCTACTTAAGGAGCCCTCCTGCCTCTTTTCCTTTGCAGATGGGGAGCAGGTGCAAGTGGATCTAGGTCACCTAGCCTAAGCCCAGCCCACCTGTTGCCTTCCTGCCTGCCGCTCTTTTTCACCACTTAGCAAGTCCTGCCCACCTGGTGCGTTCCTGCTTGCCGCTCTTTTTCAACACTTAGCAAGCCCCGCCCACCTGGTGCCTTCCTGCTTGCCGCTCTTTTTCCCTACTTAAGGAGCCCTCCAGCCTCTTTTCCTTTGCAGATGGGGAGCAGGTGCAAGTGGATCTAGGTCACCTGGCCTAAGCCCTGCCCACCTGGTGCCTTCCTGCCTGCCGCTCTTTTTCAGCACTTAGCAAGTCCCACCCACCTGGTGCCTTCCTGCCTGCCGCTCTTTTTCACCACTTAGCAAGCCCCACCCACCTGGTGCCTTCCTGCTTGCCGCTCTGTTTCCCTACTTAAGGAGCACTCCAGCCTCTTTTCCTTTGCAGATGGGGAGCAGGTGCAAGTGGATCTAGATCACCTGGTCTAAGCACCACCCACCTTCTTAGCCCTGCCTCTTCCTTCCTGCTCTTAACTATTAGATCAAGGGCGTCTCTTGCCCGGGCGTTTGCAGTGAAGGGCAGATGAAGAAAAGGGCAATTCCTGTTTGGACCAGGAGGACCTAGGGCCCGACCCCCTGCTCAGACAGCAGGTAAGCATGCACCAACATGTGTTACCCCTTCTGTCCTCACAGGCCATCGCCACCCCCTCTGGTCCCCCTATGATGTTCCCTTGTGCCCCCCCTTCTCGCACACAGGTGTTGCCCGTTTTGCTTGATTCTTCTACCCTGCTCCCCCTCAACCTCCTCCAGCCTACTTCTGCAGGAGTCTGTCCTGATACATTCTGGTTTCACCATCACCGTCTTGTGGCCAATGCTGGATTTGACTTTTATGGACTTCATTCATTCACGGTGCATCACTCTTTCTCAACTCTCATGCTGGACTTCCTTTGCATCTTGTACTCATGGTGGCCCTGAATCATGCTGTTCCCATCTTCATCTTGTATCCTGGCTTGCAACATTATGTGTTACTACTGACATCTGCAATTGTATTCGCTCTCCACTCTTGCTTCTCCACTCTTTTTGACTGCTTATTCTCTGTTCTCTCCTCCTTTCCCTTCTCCCTTTTCCTATCTGCTCCTTTTACTTTCTTCTATGCACTTACTCTATCAGAATTGTCCCTGGACCTAATATGATAGCAACCTCGTCTGTTTCCTCCACCCTCCCATTACTGTTTTTTTCCTCCCCACAATCCCTCCAGCACTATCTGAAATGTCGTCAGGCCTAGTATGATAGTCGCTTGTTTTGTTCCTCCCCTCCCTTTCTGCACCCCTCTCCCTTACCTTTTGTTTTTCTCCGGCTCTACCAGAAATGTCATTAGGCCTAGTACGGTAGTCGCCTGTCTGTTTCCATTTCCTTCCCACTCTCCCCCTCCCTTCCTTATCTATGTCTTAGCTCTTGCACTATCTGAAATGTCGTCAGGCTGAGTACAATAGTTAATTTCACATTCTTAAAGTTCATGGCCTGTAAGAATGTAATTGTATTTTCCCTTGTTCCCTCCCTTGCCTTGAAGCGCTTTGAAACACATTGTGTATAGGCGCTATATCATCATATCATATCATTGAGGAGCACATTCCCAGATACGCCTCATTTACAGTCAGTAGTGCAGTGCACAATGGGGGAGGACGAGGATGCTGTGACTTACATTCTTCGGGTGCAGGATATGTGGAGGGCAGAGACAGGCACGGCCTGGGACCAATCCCCCTCCCTCTTTTACTTCATAATTAAGATAGGCCTCCCGAAGGAAGTACAGAAGGCTCTTTATAAAATTGCTGGGATAGAAGCCAAAGGTTGGCCAGAGATACAAAGCATAACAGTACATCACTGTAGGAGGATCAAAAAAGGGAGAAAGAGATTGTGCAGAAAAGGTTGGCAGACAAAGCAAAGCTTGTACAAACTAAATTGTTGAAGGTCGCAGCAGTAGCAGCTGCCCTCCCCACAGAAAGGCAAGGAGATAGGGAGGAGGGGCCAGTAGCAATACAGGTAAGAATGGCAGCCACCTGGGCAGCAAATGAACAAGAGCAATGGGCTGGAGGGGAGCAATATGGAGGGCCCCAATGGCAAGGAAGGGCTGGAAGAGGAGGACGAGGTGGGTACCGGGGACAAAGAGGAGGGTATGGAGGCCAAGGACCCAGAGGGGGAGGACAAGGAGTGTGTTGGTCACGTGGTAGATGCTCTTTGCAAGGGAATGTCGCACTCGCCCCATGGCATATTATCAGAATGAACAACAGTATGGCCACCCCCACCCAGGCAGACCCTATGGCCTACCTATGGGTAGATACAGACAAGAACCGATTGACCCCCGTTACAGACAAGAGCAGAGGACTCCCCCACAAGGCATACAGCAGCGATTAACGTGACAGAACCACATGATAAACACCCACAGTAACCCATTTGTTACCAAGACAAATGGCGTGCCAGCGCCATTCAGAGGAGCAGCAGTGGTGGGGACAACGTTTTTACCCACCCTGAGACGACTAGACACTCTGAACAGGGCAGCCCACAGAGAGCACTTGCGTGTCCAATCCTATCGACAACCCTAAGCCCAGACGAGGAACCACTGGTGGGGGCATAGATAGGCAACAAGCAGTTCATCTTCATGGTGGATTCAGGGGCAGAAAAATTGTGTCTAAAAGAAAGCCGATTTCCGCTCTCAGACAAAAAAGTGGAAATGCAGGGTTTTTCTGGGGAAGAGGTCACAGTTCCTAACACTAAAGATTTGGACATAACAGTGGGACTCGCCAATACATTTGCTAGGGAGGGATCTCCTTAGTAAACCTTACATGACCATCTCCTTCACAGAAAGAGGAATAGTGTGCTCTACACCAGGTATATGTGCCATGAGAGCAATGTTGCTGATTAACACAATTGCTAATGAAATAATGGTTCGGGGAGTGCCAACTGACCCAGACATGTTCATATAAGGGATACAAGTATTGGCAAAAGCAGTGCCTGAAATAACACGACAAGAGTGGCGTGTGCCTTCCGACTTTGTGTTTCGCCCCGTGGCTGCCCCTGAGGTAGCACCAGGGTCGATATTGTCTCTAGATTTACATGGTGTGCAAGTATCCACACAGCGAATAGCAGTGATAGGATTGGACACACATGGGTGTGAGTGGAGAACCATACTACGCATATATCCCAATATAGCGCTGCGTGACTTAACAGATGAGGAATTATGCACTGACAGAGACACTGATGGGGAAATTATAATGGAAATCTGTATTCCTTGCGACATAATGATTCAAAATAGACAAGTGACAAACCCCTTCATGGCCACTGTCAGTGCACCTCCAACTTTTTTCCACGAAGACATGCAACAAGTGCCAACCACATTATGGACCACAAATTCCCATGATGTAGGGCTCCTGCAAGAAGTAACCCCTGTTAAGATCAAGCTCAAACCTTGTGCGGTGTTGCCCCAAGTAAAACAGTACCCATTGTCAAGGGAAGCAGAGGAGGGAATAAAAGAGATCATACACGCCCTACTTGAACAAGGGATAATTGCGCCATCAAATTCACCTTGTAATATGACAATTTACCCAATAAAAAAAAAAAGAAATGAGCGGGGCTTGGAGGATGATACAGGACCTGCGCCCACTTAATGATGTCATACAAAAAGAATTTCCACTTGTCCCAAACCCTGCATCAATTTTGTGCAGCATCCCAAAATCGTCAACCTGTTTCACAGTGATAGATTTGAAAAATGCATTCTTCTCAGTACCGCTGGACCTAGAATCGCAGTACCTGACTGCCTTTTCCCTGGGGGGCAAAAGATATGAGCATTGCAGATTGCCCTAAGGATATTGTGAGAGCCCAAGCATTTTCAATAGAATTCTACATTAAGACTTAGGCAACATAGACACAAAGAGCACAATTATTCAGTTTGTAGATGACCTCTTAATTTGTGTGGAGAGCAAGGAACAGTGCAGGACAGACTCAATCACATTGCTAAATTTACGGGCCTACAAGGGGTACAAGGTGGACAGACAAAAATTACAGTACTGCCAAGAAGAGTTACTGTATTTGGGACAACTGATATCAAAAGATGGTAAACGAATACTGTCTGCGCTGTGACTGTCCTGTTCTCATGGAAGCCTGGGCGCGAAATGTTGCAAGCTAACAATGTATCTCTCTTCTTCCTCTGAGATCAATGCCCTGTGTGAGACCGGGCTAGAGCCAGGCTCATGGAAACCATCCGTCTCCACAAACCTGCCCCTGCTCCAACAACCCCAACCTTAAGAAGTTACTGTCTGCATGAACCTTAAAACCCCTCACTTCTTTGATGTAACAGAAGTAAGACCCTGGCCCATGGGCCACCCTTGATTGCCACCATATAACTAATCCTGAGCAAACATATATTCTCCATGTATTAACAAATCCTGACACCCCTGTTTGATCCTTGAGAAATTTGATAAATGTACCTCTACAGTACCCGCCAAGATAAGGCACCTAGACCACTGCACCTTTGCCCCACTTTGGCCCCGGTAAAGTGTGCAAACCTACTGCAACAATATTTATAGACAACAATGTGTTGTGATAAATCTCAAATGTCTTATTAAATCTTGCATGCCCATGATTACTGTGAAGCTTAGCTTAGTTAGGGTTATAGCTGCATGGACACAGCTCGAACCTTCGCCCCTCCCCGATGAGCCCAGCTGCCCCACATGCTTCAAGAAGCAACAAGTTCAACCTCAGCCAATCCAGCACCAGCACCCGTGAACATTGAATACCATCTTCTGTTATTGAGCCAATGAAATGTGTTTGTGTAACCTGTATAGCACACGTCATAGATGACGTGTTTTTGACATAAAACGTGAAGTTTTTGCATGATGGGCAGAGCGCTCTCTGAGTAGCAGAGTCCTCTGCATGCCCCATTTTATCTTTATATAAAGAATACCTTTTACTCACTTGCAATCTCTCCTGGTCTCATTCCCTACTGGGGTGTGCCATTGGTGTCCATTTATTCTATTGTTTTACTGTAATTGTGCACAAACAATTAAGAACTCAGTGAAATGTAACTTTCTCTGCGCATTACCTAAGCCAGATACACGTCCACAAAGAATGGGTGAAACACGTCCCAAAATTCCAAGGATATACAACAGCAAACTAGAATTTTGACAGCTTGTGCAGCACAGAGCACCTGCAGTACATCACATCAACGAGTAACAACAGTCCATGCACAGGCACTAACATAAAAAAGAAAGCTATGCAAGCCCCGAAATCTAACATAGGAGTAAACACCGACAACGCCCAAGCAAAATGGGAGCCAATCTTCTATCGGGGGGAAAAAGCAAAGTAGTGAGCCAGCTCTCAGTTCGCAAATACACCCAAAGTCTAATATTGGGGTGCAAACAGACAAGGCTCGGGAATCAATAAAATGGGAGACAATTCTTTACAGGGGAAGAAACATGGGTCCGGGGGCACTCAAATCGGCCAAACAGTGCCAGTAATTCCATTGCCAGTAGAGGCATCTGGAAAGGGCAACATCAGATGCAGGACTTCCCGGATTAGCCTGTCGAGACATTCCTGTATTTCTGGCTGGTTCTAGAGGACTCAGAGACCCACCCCTTTGCCATCCCAAGAGTGTGGTTGAAGAATACTACGAAAGGACCGATCCGGGATGCCCTTAACCGCAGTGCCATTTTGGCTATTTTCAAAGAAATCCCAGAGGTATATATTTCCTTTTCTAACGACATTGCATATGTTCGGTTCCCGTATGATGATTGTGTTTTTATAGTTGAAATGGGCTTGAAAACAAAATTAGGGGCCAAATTCAGTACAAAAGGTGTGATCATAGCCAGAGGCCGATAAATCACTAAGACAACCAGTGTAAAAGTAGGTGAGACAGAAATACGAACTAATAAGCTTTCCATTTTAATGGTGTGATCTGTCACTATACAGGTAGTTTTATGGGTAGATTTAAAAATCAAGGCAACCCCCCGCTGCCCACGATGAGTAGACAGACGGTCTCAATGAGCAACCTACTTTTACACTGGTTGTCTTAGTGATTTATCAGCTTCTGGCTATGATCCTACCTTTTGTACTGAATTTCCAGCTTTCGTTTCTGAGTTGCATTTGAAGTATTCTAACCTGGTGATTGTCGACTTCTTCAATCTCACAGTTAATAAAGCTAGTGAACAGCCAGTTTCCTTTTTTTTGGCTTCCATGTCCGATCTCGGCTTTCCCCAGCGAGTTACTGATTCTACGCATCTGTTGGGCAACACTCTTGATCTGGTGTTTGCTTCTGAGGCTTCTCTGCCTATCTCCCCTTCCTTCCCTATATTCTGTCTCATCATTATGCTGTACCATTTTCAATTCCTCTCTTAGCTCCTGGTCCTCCTGCTTTGAGACAGGATAGTTGGCACTGCGTTTCACAACCAGATCTTGTGGCTTGTATCGTTTCTCAGTGTGCCTCCACCGACCTCTGTTCTTTGGCGACCCTGTCTTCTTCTTTTAGTATTGGGGCTGATTCTATTGCCCCTCTTAAGCTTTGTTAGTCGAAAATCTCCAATTTCTGATGAAAGTACTTGAGTTCTTGATTTCCCCTTTACTTGGTTCCTTTCTTGAATCCTCTAAATTCTTTGATTCTTTCCAGTAGGGTTTCCAACCTGGCAGGGGAACCCAGTAGGTCTTGGTGTCCGTGGTCGACGACCTTGCCCGCCTGGTAGACCAGGGTGGCATGGAGGCGCTAATTTTACTAGATTTGTCAGCTGCGTTTGACACCATAGAACACTCCACCCTGATCGCCCGGTTGTCTTCTGTGGGTCTGCCCGGCCAGGTTCTTACCTGGTTCTCTGCCTTTCTGGCTGATTGCTCACAATCTGTCTGTCTTCTCCCCTTCCGTACTAAGCCTGTTCCCTTATCCTGTGGAGTCCCTCAAGGCTCTGCTTTATCCCCACCCTGTTCAACATTTATTATTAGCCATTTCTCGGCCTCATTCACTGCTATGGCTTCATGTGCTAATCCTATGCCGATGACACACAGATCATATATCGTCTGGATCTTGCAGACTGAACACTGCTGCTTGGCTTAGGGGTTGTCTGGAGGAGTTGGGGTGGATGGCCAAGAACTGGCTGAAGTTGAACGCTGAGAAGACAGAGGTTCTGGTTGTTGGCGCCTCTTACCCTCTGTCCTTTTGGACCCCTGATTTCTGGCCCACTATTCTTGGTCCCCTCCCATCTCTTGTAACCGTTGTGAAGGATTTGGGGATTGAAATATCTTCTTCCATGTCAATGTGCAACCTGGTCACCTCCATCTGCCAAATGGGCCATTTCAAGTTCAAAATTCTCAGCAAGGTTCTACCTTTTATCCCCTCTAAATTTCATGCTCTTGTGGTAGCTGCCCTTGTGCTTAGCATTATTGATTACTGCAACACACTTTATTTGGCCCAACCTGCTTACCTCTTTCGCCGCTTGCAGCTACTACAAAATGCAGTGGCTAGACAAGTACTGCAACCTCCTTTTGGTGCACAGATGTCACCCCTTCTTCGTCAGCTCCATTGGCTTCCTGTCGAGAAGAAAGTACTGTTTAAGTCCTTGTGTATCGTCCATAAACCCTTTTATAAACTTGGAGCTGAATATCTTCAAACTAAATTCTCCCTGTATGTTCCTCTTAGAGCTCTGTTGAGCTCTGTTGATACAAATACCTCAGGTAAGACTCATTTGGGCGTCGGGCCTTCTCTGTAGCAGCAGCAAAGGCGTGGAATGCAGTTCCCTTCTCCTTGCAGACAACCACCAACCATTTCTCCTTGTGACTTGCTTTGAAGACGTTTCTTTTTTTTAGGAGTACTCCTGTAGTCTCTTCTCTGGCCTATATCTGTTAGGTGAGCGCCATGATGCCCCCGGGTGAACGTGCACTTTATAAATGTTATTAACATAACATACCATAACACCCACAACCTGACCCTCTCTGCCCAAAAGACAACCTCCTGGGATCTCTTTGAGCTAGGTCTGTCAAGCAGTAATATCATACTTTGGCCTGCCAGTGTTATCTCTAAACAGTCTGCTGAGAGTTGCCTTCAGACACTTGATTCATATCTGTTCCTTGCACTGACGTCATGTTAAAAGCAGCAATGACAAAGCACAAAGTTTTGGCTTGTGTATAGTTATTAGATAGATATTTGCCAGGCACTCGTATCATATGCCCAGGTAATCATAGCATGTTCCACCTTGTGGCATCTTATGGCCAGCTAATATCAATATACCATTGCCTGACAAATGCCTACCTCGTTCCTACTTGAAAGCCATAACTGTTGGCTTTGCTTATGCTTCTTGTCTGGTTGGCGTGATGTTCAAAGTCAAGCTGGGAAAGTGGAGGCATCTTCTAATGAACACGAAGGAGCACTTCTCTGCTTTAGATGACATGTTCTTTCAAGATGACAATATGAATTCACATTCACATTATATCAAATTCAGGATAACAACAATGCCTTGACATTAGGGAGTGCTTAAAGCTAAAGTAGACCCTGTGGGTGTTCATGGGCAGGAATTCCGATAGATTGGTCGATGGGTGGGCACATAGCCAAAGGAAAACTGCAGGCTGTGTGTGCCTCTACCCGCACTCCCATAATAATAGTTTTCACGCATTAGTTGTCACTAATACTAGAAACTAAAAACATCTGCTAACTGGGACATATCTCACAACCATTACTACCCTGAACTGGCACATTCTCACTGTGAATCCTTCTGCACCCTGGCTCTCTTTGTACAGTTTTCTACCAACCTTCTTGAATATAATTTTAAATATCAATCATGCCTGATGAAGATGTTTTGGTGATTGCCATAAGCTATTAAAACATTTCTAAATTGCCCACAGTAAGAACAAGGAATTCATTTTTTTAAAACAAAATATATAACCCTGGGAAGCTTTGCCTGCCTCGATGATTTATCTGTTGTCTGCCATGTGATATTTTGCTTCTATTCTACTATATTCAATGCTCACAGAGCATTAATCTTTGCATTATATTACAGTCTTAAAGATAGACCATAGGCCACCATTGTTTGTGAAAGGCATGGCTGCAAATCTCACCTTGGTAAAGGAGCTTGAAGTCGGTGCCATTCAGCTTCCTGCTTGACTTTTCCTTCAGCTGCAGCACGGAGAGAATACTAAGTGAAAGTGGCAGGTTTTTGTTTGCTGTAGAAAAGACAAGAAGGAAATTACTTTAACGAAAAACAGATTTACAGCTTTTCAACACCATCGTTGCCATCTGAGGCCTGGTAAATGAGCTGTAATTATGAATTTTCGGAATTTAGCTTTAGAGCTTTTTGGACTGCACGCCCAATGGCACCTCTTTTCTATGCACCATCCAGAAAGCTTTCTAGAAGTGCCTTGTGATTGCAACAGCCTTGTTGAATATTGCTTTGAAATCGCTCTGCTGTGCATCATGAAGACCTTTAGACTGGCTTCATCTGCTCTGCCTAACGCACCTGGTTCCATGTTTAAAGGACATCCTCTCAAAATGAAATTCACCATACCTCAATTGTTAGATTCGCTCTACAGAAAATGTCAATGCATCAAAGTGTACATAAAAGTGAGTGTACAGTGAGTTGTTCTCTTCTAATCAGCACCAACAACGATAAAAATTCATGTATTCATCTGCATTTTTTAAAAAAGATTTTTTAAAAATCTTTAGGATTTTGAACTGTCACTCCTCGGAAGAATGTTGCAATTAATAGTCTCCCTCTCCATCCCATACAAGACAAATACGCAGAAACCGATAATCGCCTTTAAAGTCCGATGCCAAGTAACAAAATAAATACTGCAGATAAGCCTTCTTGATCCTCCACACAAACATTTAAAAACGGTTTTAAAAGATTATGGCAATCTCATATTCAGAAGTCTCCCTTTCAGAGGCGGATCTGCAGCCTCACCACACATCCTTGGATCTTTAGATACCATTCTGCCTGAAGTACTGTGACATCAATTCACATCCCTGCTGGTTTTATTGGCACTTTCATCTCTAACTGGAGCACTGCAGCGTAACTTCACATGCTTGCCTGTATAGATGCAGCTCTGCTCTGGCTGGAACAGTGCAGCACGGCTTCACCGAGACATGTTTCAACTCAGATTTTCCCAGCAGCAAAGTCACGTTTGAATACTTTTGCCAGCCCTATGACCCCCATACATGATGAGTCCCTCTGAGGACTGAATGTCCTTGGTGCTGTACAATAGAAATTACCCAAACTTGTCTTTGCATGTAACATGAAGCAGGCAAAGTCCATATGCATCCCTGCCTCCTGTCTATAAGTCAACGCAAAAGCAGCATGGAATGGCAAACAATCGCTTAACAATATAACCTATGCAATCTCTACAATACTGTAGACATCTCAGGGAATTGGGATGAATTAAAAAAAACTCACTGTAGGCATCATCTTTGTACCAGTTGAGACAAAGGGGAAGAACATGATGTAAAGCATGAGTAGCCCGATTCCAAACCCTTTTCTGCTAGGAAACAACCCTCCTGATAGGTTTATTTATGTACAAACATTAAAACATATCCAAATAACAGAGTCAAAGAAAAACAAACTAAACTGAAAAACATTCAGTTTAAGTACCCCCACCCAAAGCTCCGCCCCCATGTTGCCTATATGTTGGAACCGGAAATGACGACACGTGCAGTTCCAGTGAGAATGCCAATACCGCAAAAAACCTTTGAGACAAGGTGCCCATTGAGAAAACCCTTTATAAATGCACAAAGAAATGGTGCCTGTCTGGCTGAAGTGCCAGAAGAAATGTGTATTTGAAAAAGGAAGAAACTGATGACGTCATGCGTAAGAATTGACACACGCAGAAAAGATGAACAAATTGAAAGAACATAAACATTCTCTACGATCTGAAGAGGAGGTGATAAAGATGAGCAACATTTCGGGCTCGAGATGAAGAAGCTCATGCTACAGAAACGATTAACAAAATGCAAAGTCATTTTACACTTGTACAGATGCAGAAACGCAAGCAGACGAAGTAATCATAAGGCTCGCTACGTAGTGAATTAGATTACGCCGATGTGCAAATGTTTACATAGAGGAATGCACAGAACCAGGATATTCCACGATGCACTTTAGCAAGGCTTGAAACCCCATGGTCTAAAAGGATTTCAGTGTGTGGCGCAGTTGGAAATTACTGATAGCGAGGACGAATTTCGAGAAAGGCTTGGCTGGCCCAGCACCAAGAAGACGAGGCCACAGTGAGTTGAGCGCCTGTCAAAAAGGCTACAATGAACGTGAGAAAAGAACAAACTTCTGTTTGAAGCGGAATGAAAAAACACTGAAGGCGTCAAGAGTTCATCATTTAATAGTATTAAATGCAGCCAAAGGGTCAAAAGAGTGGTCTCCAGTCACTTGGGTGAGATCAAATAGCTTGGGTCAAGCTATACCGAAACCAGAAGACAGAATGATGCCACACTCCCTTTATTTCTCAAGCGCAAGCAGCTTCTGGAAGGCCAAGTTCAAAGACTTAAATGACTGGCAGACTACAGGAGTGATGATAGATGTTAGGCTAATTGGTGGGGAGGCAAGACCACGCCTGTTAGGAAAGATTTCATAATTGTATGTAATTTTCCCTCCATGTGTCAACCCCCAAACTTTTTGCAGCCACTTTACACCCTGATCTAGACTAGACTTTGCCAGAGAAGCACAGCCCTCAGCTGCACTGCTCTGGGCTTTCGCTCACTTTTTATGGGGAAACTGACATGCCCTTAAAACAGTCAGTATGGGAGAGTTTGTTTCCCTTAGTCCTTTCCTCATGTTGCAGCTTTTGTGCAACATGTAACAAGTGTGCCATGTAACTTACTTTACAGCACCCTTGGGTCTCTAGTCTTTCCAAAGGCCCTAGAAACTCTCGCTGGACTTTTTATGAACTGTGCGGATGTGTCATGGACAGGACTGGTGGCAGCTATCGTTTTCATGTATTTTTAACCCTTTCTTGCCATGTTAACCGCGCTTGGCACGAATAGGTGGCCTGGCTCCAAAATGGCCATGCCACGAGGTTCTTTTGTCCTGTCCTTTGGCCATCTTGCCCCTTCACCTTCCCCAGGTCGAGCCGACCAGGGTCAGTCCTTATTTGGTCATGCACTTTCCTGCGAAAGCCAATGCTTTCGCGGGGTTCTGCATGCCTTGTGTGTGCCTCCAGGATGTGGGCTGGGATGTCTGTTCCTGAAACACATCCTGGGTGCCAGAGAGTCTGGAGTGTCCTGAATGCCTGGGACCACCATGGTCCGCGATTGGTCCACGAATGGAGTGCGTGTTTGTGAGCAGATCTCCCATTGGGTCCTCTCCGTTTTGGCGCAAAGGGAACTTTTAATAAGAGGAGGCTGAAAACACCACTACCATGTCGATCTCCTGAGTTCACACGAACAAAGGATAAGGAGCCAAGTATCCTGCAACAAGAAGTCGAGTCGAGGAACCGCTGGTGACCCGCTGGGAGGTTTGGCACCCTGAGCCCGCTTTCCTCCCGTGGGACCCCTCTGCATCTGATCGTCCTAGAAGGTCTGCGAAGACGCTTTGACCCATTGGAATAGTGGGATCAACTATTCTCGGCACCTTCAACAAACCCTGCAAGTAAGCCTCTTCGGAAGTGTCCCTGGGCCAACCAGTGGGCTGACCAGCTTACATGGGACGTTTGCTCTGATACCAACGCCGTTTCGAGGAGGCCCTCGAAACTTGGTATACTGCTTGCTCTGTGTCCACGGCACCCTCACACCGAATTTCGTACACTTGGCATTCCCAGGTCTGAAGTGAGACGAGTGCGCCCGGACCGGAGTAAACACGGTTACCGTGTTGCCCTGCTGTGGCAACAACATGTGCAAGTTCGCTGCATTGGTGACCCCCTTGCCCCTGAAGCCTGCTGCAGTGGAATTTTGCCGATTCCTCCTCCCGGAGTGGAGAAATCGCCACTGTCCCGTTTCGGAATCCCCGTTGTAGCTCAGAGTCTACACGGTGTCGAGACATCCTGATTGTCGCATTCGAACCTGCCAGCGAAGTGGACTGTACTGGCGAAGTTTGGGTCTGCCTGCGTCGGGGACCGGTGAGTGGTCCTTGCTCTGTGTGCTCATTGAGGTCTTTCAGTCACCCTCAACTCTCCTGAGACTTAGTCTTGACCGCCTGCCATAGCTATCCTGATTGGTCTGGCTTGTCCAGAGGTTACCATGTTCCAAGAAACTAGGTTGGCCTTCTGAACCTCTGCCCCTCCTGGTCAGAGTTCAGAAATCCTTCTTAGCAACGCCAACCCTCCATGCGCCTGAAATGACGGCCTGCGTGCTGCTAGCGTGTGAAATATTCCAGAGGGGTACAAGAGCTCCAAACCAATCATAGAGGGTCACGTAGTAAAGAGCCCTATAGTTTGTGTAACCAATCAATTGGTGTGAATTTAGTGACGATGATGATGACCATTTATTTGGGATGGGCTCAGTTGCCCACCTTACTTAACATACCAAATCATAAACTCTGGCTATATAGAACATATACTTAGATGTTCCCTGAAAGCCAACCACCGTTACTCGTAGGCTTTTGTAGTTTGGCATGTAGTATGACGTCAGTAATGACGAGTTTTTGTTATAAAAGTACTGTTTCAAAAATGTTGTTGAGATCGTGCTGTGCGACGTCGGATGATGTTCGTTGTACTCCCTGTTTTAGACAATTGATATTAAAACAGAAAGCAGTTTTGCCAACTTCCTGAGTCGTTTTGATTATTGATGTTTGAGTAACTTCTGCATCCCTATCCACCTCAAAGTATTGCTACCTCGTCTTAAAGGACTCTAGGTATATGAGTTCATGTGGTGGCAGAGGATGGTTCAAGTCCCCTTCAACCTAGTAGGCTTTTAAGGGTCTTGGACTATCGGACATCCTCCGCCATTTAGCTGGAGGAACGTGAAGCACCCTGTGGATAGCGGCCAATAGTAAAAACTAGCAAGTCACTGAAGATAGGTGGGACGGGTCACTCGTTCATGGAATCCCCTCCCGGTTTCTACAGGCAGCTGAGCGGACCAAAGGCTAGAGTGAACAGTTAAGGAGGAGAGGGTCAGGAGCTGAAAAACGAATGGTGAGTAGATTGAGAAATGTGGCAAAAAGTACATTGCATGGGGAAAATGATAATGGGGAGAAGTAACGAAGGGTTAGTTGGGTATTAGGTTAGTGATAAAGAGTATTGAGTAAGAGTATGTGGACGAAGATGGATCCATAGGATAAGCCTAGAGGCTGTCAAGGCCACTCAGTCAGGGGCACAGTTGCCCATCCGCCCCCGTATGGGGTGCTCCATGGGGCACCCCCGAATCCCTTGTGGGATACGACATGGAGCCAGGTGGATGTTGTCCTGGCGCCTCTGGGGCGCCAGGCTCATGAGAGAGACTAAACCATGGGGAACGTTCCAGGCCCACTCTGCACGTGCATCTGGCACTAGGTGTGGCAGGGCGTGCCCAGTCAGACTGTCAGGTGTCTTCAATCCAGTCTGACGCAGAGGCAGCACGAACACCTGCCTCCCCGTAGGGTCTTGGCGCCTGGACCCAAGTGGAAACACAGGCTTCCGCAACCCGCCGGGGAAAGAGGGTTAGGGTCCGTAGAATGGATGGGTAGAGGGTTGTAGGATCACCGGAAAAAGGGTTAGGAAGTGGTTATGGATGGGAATAGGGATTTTAGGGAAAGATGCTCCTCAGCTCCTGCCGCCTCCTCCATTAATAACTCTTGTGGCGTGTTCGCCGCCCACTTACACCATTCACTACAGTCACACCTTTGCCAGTAGTTGGAAGTCTTTTTGGTGGAGCTTGAAACCACCCCTTAGGAGCTTTTACTTGGAGCTCTAACCACGGGATGCTTTACCAGGATGAGGTTAACATGCAACTTACTGCCTTCCAAATCACCTGTGTGCAGTACTAGGCGAATGCTAACTCGCACAATTCAGTTCACTTGGTATTACATAGCTCCTAGTGTCATTACATAGCAACTTGTAGCAAACAATTAACACTCAGTAAGAATCGGAATTGCACTTAGCTGCAGTTCGTAGTCGTGTTCTCCTTAGCACGGCTCAGGAAGTTCTGATAGTTCTGTAGCGGCGAAATTCCGCTGGAAAACACCAAAAGAATAATGAGCGTGTGCTGGGCCAACTCGCTCTATACTAAGTTTCCACCCAAAAACAGTGGTAGGTGGAACCCGATGATGTGCGCGGGCCGGGTTGCCTTCACCCGTGGCTCCGCACTCATGCCTCCTGCCCTGCCCGGTTGGAAGGTCGGAGATGGTTCGCTTCGGGTTACTTCACCCAGAACGTAGCTTAGGCGCTCAGCCAGTCACCCCTAATGTGCACTCTTCATGCGGGTTAATGTACAGCCACGCGTTGCGGTCTAACCGCCTAAATGCTTATGTTTGCATGCAACGCGACTTCAACCGCTTCGTTAGTCTTTCTCTCCGTATGCAGATTAATCCAAGCACTTATCTGAGAGGAAACGCGGGGCCTGTGAAGGTTTCAGGCGGGTGGATTGCCCCGCGAGATTGCCCTGGACGGGGCTCCGAGAAACACATCCGCTCTCCTCTGCAGCCGGAATAGCAAGCAGGGAAATGTGGGTGCAGCTCGCGCATGCGCTGATAGTTGGGCGCGGCTCGCGTGTGAGTCTTTTCTTCCCGGCAGGCTTGTGAAGCACACGGCCTGCTGGGTAATGTAGTTTCTTGGCTGTTCTCATGCCCTGTCGCTCTGCCTGCAATATAGATGAAAGGTCCTCTTTATGCACTGCATATGGGGCTGCAACAAAGGCTTCACATGGGTTTGGCAACCGTGGGACACTAGCTTGCCACATGTAATGCTAGCAACTTGCCCAGCCCTCACACGCTTGAGGGTGTGGCTAAACAGCCCCGGGCTATATAAGCCCCGCCCTCATAGTGATCCGTGCTTCGCGTTACTTTGCTGCGGCAACTTGACGCTCACTGCGATCCTGTCTCCAGCAACATTCACCTCCATGGACCTGCAGCTGACTCCGCCTGCAGCAGCGGCGACACCAGGAACCACGCAGAACTTACCCCTCAAATTCAACACCTCACCGCGATCGCTGTAAGAGAAGAAGGGGGAAAGGTTAGCAACTGGAAATCACGAGCTGCAGCTCAGTGCTTAAAACTCTACATACCCGCGTATTGATCCATTCTGCATACCTCGGCTCCATCCTGTGCATCGCGGCTTCACTTCTGGAACTAGCGGCTCTGCCTCTGCTACCGCGGGCTTCTCCTGCTCGACTTCCCATGAATCCAGAGCCGCATCAATACCTGGGGAGAGAAAGGAACAACGTTAGACAAGGACCACGAATATTGAAACGAACAACACAGAATAAAAGACAAACGACATGGATCCTACAGAACGAACAACACAGAATAAGATAAACAACATGGATCATACAAAACGAACAACACAGAATAAAAGACAAACAACACGGAACATACAGAACGAACAATACGGATCATACAGAACGAACAATGAGGAGAAAGATAAGGAGAGCATTGAAAGGACAGAGACAATTAACAAGCAGAAAGTGGAAAGAGCAGCAACTCACCGGACTACACTACAGCAGGCCTGGGTTAGCCCCCATCAGGGATCAGTGAAGTAACTGCCCCGAAGAAGAACTGCGCCCCTGCAAGAACAGCAGGACGGAGAGCCCAGCATTCCAAACTACCAGGTGAGCCACCCGGCATAGTCACTCACAAGGGGTACAACCTGGAAGGGATGGGGGTGTAGCACAACCCAGGGCGGCCCTCAACTCATCACCATCTCCCTATCTACATAAGAGAAATCCCACAGAGCCAGTTCTGAGCTATTCCAACCAGAGGATCAGGGGGGGGGAGATTGCCCACACCTGAAAAGGACCAGCAGAGACCAGAACGTCCCTGCAGAGAACAGGTGAGCGTAACACAGATCTGTGTTCAGGAACGTCAGAAGAGGTTGTTTTAAAATCCGAAGCGGATATATAGGCAACAAACAAAATAGATTTTGTTAAAGAAAACAATCTAAACTCCCTATCAGGCGTAATTTAGGGGCAGAAAGTAGCCACTAGGAGCGTTGGCGGAGATATATGTGGGCCGGCCAGTTTGTTTATGTGTATTGTATGTTATATGTTTTATGTGTAAAGACAAATTGAAGTGTGAAAGAGCAAAAAAATAACAGAATTGTGTTTAAAAGGCGAGAGAATTTTTATTTAATTTATTTAGTTAATGAGACTATTGACTGAGTGGGTAGATTGAAGTAATGTGAGATATAGAGGCTTGGAGCTGCGACGATTGGTGCACGCTCATATTGTGTTCTTTTTCTGAAATTACCAGGTTACTCACCGTAGTGACCACCTTATGCTAGTCCATAGTCCCCTTTCCTCCATACTTATGGGACATCTCTCCGTCCTGTGGGACGGGACCGGATTACTTTTATAAAAAGCATCCACATTTTTTTCAAAAATTTGTCCCTCCTATCTTTCCTGCGCGGGGCCCGGCACGCGGCCGTAACCCCGCCCACCTTGGCTCCGCCCCGCACATCACCCATCAGTCCTTTTCTATCGCAGGATCCAAGACCCATTAGCAATAACAGAGGAACCTTATTAGAGGGGACGGCGGGCGGGCATATGGAGGAAAGGGGACTATGGACTAGGAGTAAGGTGGTCACTACAGTGAGTAACCTGATAATACTCCTACGTCCCGTCCCCTTTCCTCCATACTTATGGGAGATTCCCAAGCACTCCTTACAGGAACTATGGGTGGATGGCAATACCCCTTACTGAAACAGGTTCTTCAGCACAGCCTGGCCGAACTGAGTGTCAGCCCTAGAGCTCATATCGAGGCAGTAATGCTTACAGAAAGCAGATAGGGACGCCAAGTAGCCGCTCTAGCGATGGACTCACACAGAACATACTTCTGAAAAGCAACCGCAGCTGCCTTGCCTCGCACCTGATGTGCATGGATACCCTTAGGAGGTTTCAGCTTTTGGACGGTGAACGATTCCGTGATACAGGCAGCAATCCATCTGGAAATGGACGCCTTAGACGCCGGCCTGCCCTGGTGTTTACCGAAGGTCACAAACAGTTGGGAAGAACTCCGAAGCTCGGCAGTCCTGTCCAGGTAGAACTTAAGAGCTCTTCGGACATCCAGGCAGTGTAGAACCCTTTCCGCCTCCGAGGCAGGGTTCAGAAAAAAGATCAGAAGGGAAATCGACTGATTCAGATGGAATTCGGTCACTACCTTTGGTAGGAAAGCTGGGTTCGTCCGAAGGACTACCTTGTCCTTGTGAAAGACCAAGAAAGGATGCTCCACCGACAATGCCTGGAGCTCACTCACTCTCCTCGCTGACATAACGGCTACCAGAAAAGAAACTTTCCAGGACACGTACTTGAGATCAACCGTAGCTATTGGCTCAAAAGGTTTATGGCACAGCGCCGTCAGGACTACATTTAGGTCCCAAGGCGGGTGCAGACTACGAACCGGAGGGTAGAGTCGTGTCAAACCAGCAAAATGTCTCTTCACCACCGGTTAGTTAACGAATAAGAACACCGGTCTGTAGAGAGGTAGGCGGAAATCGCAGAGAGATAAGTCCTGCTGGACAAGACATGAACCCCTGACTCTGCTAGGGAGGAGACAAAGGACAGCACCGTGTCAATCGTCACCACCCTCGGGTCCAATTCTTTCTCCAAACACCAATGACAGAACCTGAGCCATTTACTCTTGTATTGGGATCTGGTCGAGGGTTTCCTGGCTGCCTGGATAATGCGCATGTTATCTGCAGACAAACCCAAAGGCTCTAGAGCTGTGAACTCAGGCGCCATGCCGCCAAGCTGAGCGATTGTGGGGAGGGGTGCCACATCTGCTGTTCCCCTTGGTGAAGAAGATCGGGAGCTACTGGTAACCTGATCGGCGGACACACCGACAGGTGTTGAAGTTCTGAGAACCAAAACCTGGCCGGCCACCAGGGAGCTATCAGTAGAAGAGAACAGTTCACAGAACTCTTCAACTTCCAAATTGCTCGATGGACCAGAGGAAGAGGCGGGAAGGCGTAAGCTCTCATGTTGTGCCATGGGATCTCGAGTGCGTCCTCCAGAGAGGAGGCTCCCAGCCCCCCTCTGGAGGCGTACTGAGGAAGCTTCTTGTTTACCGCCGTGGCGAAGAGGTCCACCTCCGGTGTGCCCCAACGCGAGAAAATCCATGATAGGATCTCCGCCTTCAACTCCCACTCGTAGCTGACCACTGTCCGCCGGCTGAGGGCATCCGCGTTGACATTCAGCCGGCCCGGGATATGCACTGCAAGCAGCCAGATTCCATGAAGCACGGCCCACTCCCAAATATGGATGGACAGATCCACGAGAAGGGGAGACTTCGTTCCCCCTTGCTTGTTTATGTAGTACATTGACACCGCATTGTCTGTTCTTATGCAGACCACCTTGTTGACAATGAGAGGTCTGAACGCCTTGAGCGCCAGAAAAATCGCCAGAAGCTCCAATTGATTTATGTGCAGGAGCTTGTCCTGAGGTGACCAGAGGTCCGAGACCTGAAGAAGATCTAACGTCGCATCCCACCTGAAAAGGGAGGAGTCTGTTGTGATCGTCACCATGGGGCTTGGGTCCTGGAACCCGACACCCACTGACAGGTTGCTGAGAGAAGACCACCAGTCCAGGTCCACTCTCATGGAATCCAAAATCATTATCCTTTTGGAATCCAGGTCCACAGCCTGACGCCAGGAACTCCGAAGAGCCATCTGGGTCCGTCTCATTTTGAGACGAGCAAGAGGAAGAGCCAGCACACACGAGGCCATGAGGCCCAGAAGCCTCTGGAACCACCAGGCCGACATGCTCTCCGACTGCGTAAACATCTGACACGTGGCCAACAGATCCGTCATTCTGTCCCCGGTCAGATACACTCGGCAGTCTATCGTGTTCCAACGAAAACCAAGGAAAGTCAGGTCCTGTGAGACCGTCATGGAGGATTTCCGCCAGTTCACCGACAACCCAAGATGGAACAGGAGCTGAAGGAGAGACTGGAGGTTGCCCGCTGCTGCCAACGGGCAAGGGCTGCATAGGAGCCAGTCGTCCAAATAGGGATACACATGGATACCCTGGAGACGAAGATGGGCCGCGATCACCTTCGCGGCATCATCTTCGTGAAGACACGCGGTGCTGAAATGAGGCCAAAAGGAAGCACCCAAAACTGGAAGTGCTCCTCTCCCAAAGAGAAACAGAGGTATCTCCTGTGTGGGTTCCAAATCAGGATATGCATGTAAGCATCCTGAAGATCCACCACGCTGAGCCAATCGCCCGCCTGCAACGAGGAGCGAATCTGGCCGGGCGTGATCATCTTGAATTTCTCTTGGGGTAGGGAAAGATTGAACTGGGAAAGGTCTAGGATGGTGCGCAGGCCAGCCTGGTTGGGTTTGGGCACCATAAACAGCCAGGAGCAGAAGCCCTCCCCTCGTTCCCCAAGGGCAATGGGTTCCACAGCTCTTAGGAGCAGAAGTTTCTGAACCTCGGCCTTGAGGGAGGGTGAGCCCGACAGCTGAAAAGGAGGGTTGAGGGGTGGGGTAGGGGGTAAAGGTAAGCAGAAGCCCGCTCGAGCGACTGACAAGACCCATCTGTCTTCTGTGATGGTCTGCCACGCCTCCCAATGAGACGCAATGCGTACTCCCACCGGGGTCTCGTGCAAGCGCGGAAAACCCTCATTTGGCAGGTTTATCGGTGGCGGTGCCACCTGAACCTGATGAGGAGGCTGAGGAGCGGGAGAAATACTGCATACGCTGTTGTCTACGGCGTTTATTCCCCGCAGGAGTATCCACTCTGCGATTTTTGCGGTCGAGGAAGCCCATAAAACCAGAGGAAGGTGGACCTTGCGACAACGGCCTTTGAGTCTTGAAGGGAGGTTTAATCAGAACAGACAATGATTTGGCCGTCTGAGTGCTGTCTTTGGTTTTGGTGAGCTCTACATCAGTAGAAGAGTGAAAAAGCTCCTTACCATCAAATGGCAGGTCCAGAACCTTGTCTTGCACCTCCTTCGAGAACTTAGTGGCATGTAGCCATGCTTGCCGCGAGGTATCAACCCCTAGCATCAGACCCCGAGCCGAGGTGTCTACGTGATGAGCCGCAGCCTCCAGGAGATCCTGGGCCAAGACCCTGGCATCGGAAAGGCCTCCTGTGAAATCCTCCAGCTTCTCGACCGGAATGTGCTCCTCAAACTCCGACAGACCTCTCCACATCCGCATGTTAGCTCCCGCCAAAATCAATTCTGCATTATCCTGCCTGAGCTGCAAGGCCGAATTGGCAAAGATTTTCCTCTCTAGGGAGCCCAGGAGCTTGTCCTCCTTTCCAAAGACCTGACTCGCCGTCGCGGAGGAGGAAGCTGCAGGTCTGGATTGCAAAGTGGCCCCAGCCACCACTGTGGAGGAGGGAGGCGGACAAGACGACAAGGCCACTTCTTCCGAGGAATGTAGCCTGTACCTCGCGTCAATCTCTTTATTGACAAAAAGTCCTGAATGTGGCTTTTTCCAAACTCTTCGGACCTCGGCCAGAATGTCCTTCTGCAAGAACAGGCCGGTACGCTCCAAAGGAGACAAGGTGAACGCCCCAGAAAGCACGCACCGGAACATCTAAGATGCTCATCATGTCCAGTACCCGGTCATGGAAAGCTCTGGTAGAGCGGGGCAGGTCCGCGTTGTCCTGATCGCCTTGAGGGTCATCTGACAGGTCCGGCTCTTGCTGAGCCGAGTCAGGCACTGCCTTGTCCACTGGGGACAATAGTGGCACAGGCGGAAGCGCAGGGGGAGGCACCACGGGCAAGGGAGGCGCTGGCGGAACCACCGACAGGACGGGTGGAGCCGGAGGCGCGGGTGGACATATCTCCTTGAAAAGCCCCTTGAAATATATGATATGACATTTGTAACGCGCCTATACACAAGTGTTTCAAGGCGCGATGATATGATATGATGTGACATTAAATATTCCCTCATGGGGTCGGTGCGCATAAGCGCTTGAAATTTGCCAAAAAAGGCGTCCTCAGGAGATTGTTTCGGAACCTGAGGAGGCCCCTCATGAGGTGGACAAATCCAGGGACGCAACGGGGAAGGGTGCCGCACCGGCCCCTCCGCCGACGTATCCACATAAATCAAGGGAGCCGCCCCCGCGGGCAACGAAACATTGTGCGCAAGAGGCATCCGGGCGTTCCAATCATAAACTGGCCGGTAAGGATGCGCACAAGGGACCTTAGGTTCACCCGAAGGACCGAACCCTACACCAGGGGCCGATGGCGTAGTTGTAGGGGTAGTACCTAAAATGGCCACCGTGGTCGTGGCGGGAACGGTCGCCATTTTTTCCTCATCTGAGGGGAACTGCGGCACGTGAGGAAGTGAGGCAGGGGTCCCCGTCGATGGATCAGTGGTCTTAATTTAAGCCTTAACATAAGGAACCTTGGCAGAGCCGGTACTATGAGGCCTGGAATGTTTCTGCGACATACCAACCGCCAACTGAGCCTTCAAAGGAAGAGCCTCGGCACTGCTGGTAAAAGAAGAAACGTTCTTCTTTGCCCCCTCAACAGATCTGGTGTCACCACAAGAGCGGGAACGGTGCGCTGTCACCGACAGGGCCTTGCCCGGCCCCTCAGAACTGTTGGTAGCCTTAGCCTCTGTACGAGGGACCTCGGACATAGGCCCGGTAGAAGCCTTATCGGCACAGGCCTCGAACATCCGTTCAGTAACCTCAAGCCCAGCCAAGACCTCGGGCCATACCCCGGTTTTGTTTTTGAGGGAAGCCGAAAGAGCGGCCTCAGAGCAAGCTCCGGTACCCCATGACTCAGTAGAACTGGGTCTACACACAGCCCCCACAGGAGGGGCCTCGGAGTGTACTCCGCTGATCACAGGCCCCTTACAGAGACCCTCGGAGAAAACTCCGGTAGAATTATTAGGCCCGACAGGCACCTCAGGGCGAACCCCGGTAGGCTCGAGAGGAACCCGGGAAGGTATCCCCCGGTCGGGGTGCTCTGAAAAATAAAGAACTTACCGGGAGTTTTTTCTTCTCGTCGATGAACGCCTGAAAATGAGAAGGAGGAGTCCGTCCGAACACCTCCTCCCACCGCTCCAACCGACGTTGAAGTGCCCGGACCAAAAGGGAGTCGCAGTGAAAACAGGAGTCCCAACGGTGTTCCGGACCCAAACACTCTAAACGAAGAGGATGGGGATCCTCCCTCGCGAAGCGACGGTGACACGATGAACAGTCTGGAAAATCTAATTTAAAAGACATAGACAGACTAGTAAACGAACGCTAGCGAGAGCCAGAGAGGGAAAAAAGGGAAGAAAATCTTCCGAGGATGCAAGTGCGTCAGGCCCGATCGTGCGGAGAAAAGGACTGATGGGCAATGCGCGGGGCAGAGCAAAGGTGGGCGGGGTTACGGCCGCGTGCTGGGCCCCACGCAGGAAAGAGAGGAGGGACACATTTTTGAACATTTTTTTGATGCTTTTTACAAAAGTGCCCCGGTCCCGTCCCACAGGACGGAGAGATGTCCCATAAGTATGGAGGAAAAGGGACGGGACGTAGGAGTAAGTGTTGTCTGTGTAAAACACAGTAAGTATTGACAGCCGAGTGAGACTTGTCACGATGGAGGATTGTACTCTGCTCATACACTTATGCAAACAGTTGCCAAAACACGAACCTAAACTTAAGAAGTATAGTGCAGAATGGGTTAAGGGTACGACAGATAAAATGTTCATGCCATGGCCACAAGGGGGATCGCTGTCAAAAGCGGTTTTGCAACACATGACCACGTATTTGCAAGCTGCATACACTGGGAAAAAGTTGGAAAAAAGGTTAGCTAGTCTAGAGCTTTGGTACATGTACCAGGAGGAACGGGAAGACCCATCTCCTGAAAACTGGATGCTTAACCAGTGTAAAGAGGGGGGTGAAGAGCCTTCTGTTCCCACTACTGCGCCTGAAGTAAATGGCAATAGTGCAAAAGATGAAGGAGTCTATCCACTCAGAGTGCTTAAAGCAGCGGCAGGATATAGTAATCCGACATACGAACCGCCTGCTCATAGCAGTGAGGAGAGCTCAGAGAGGGCTCCAGAAAAAGATGGGATCTCTAAAGTCCCACAGGACAAAGAGAAAGGTGAATGACCAGGTGTGACCCTGGACATAGAAAGAGAAATTAAGAGATGGAAAGGAGAAAAAGACAAAACTGACGAAATAGCGCTCATTCAGAAAGAGTGAATGGGCGGTCAGATATTGCTCAAACTTGATGGGAAGAGCATCGAGGAAGTGAGGCAAAGGGAAGATCAGGACAAGCAAGATTAAAAAAAAGACAGTGAATGAGAGAAACGATTGAAAGAAGATGAGTCTGAACGAAAGAGCAGACAGAGAGGAACAGATGTACCAGAAAGAACAGCTAAGAAAGGAAGAAAAGGTCGAAGAGCAAAGAAAATACAACAATAGGCAGAGAGCGATCGAAGAACGGGACAGGCTAGAAAAGAAGAGAGAAGAAGAGGAAGAACAGAAATGAAGAGAGAAAAGAATGCAAAGACAAAAAGATGAAGAAGTGCATAGGGCAAATGAGAGAAGGGAAGCAAAAAGACCAGAGGAAGGGAGAGTTAGAGAAGAAGCAAAACAACTGAAGGGCATTTGATGAGGAAATGGAACGAAAGAGGAGACAGAGAGCACACAACATCGATTGCATTGAGAAAGAGTTAATGGAACCGAATCCAGTTGTAGCATGGGAGGACATAGAAGAATTCGTCCCACCGCAGGAACTGGTGCCAGGGCCCTCTAAGGTAAATGTAGAGGAGGAATCTGAAGTGGGAACTATAGGAGACAGAATTGCCAAAGCATATCACGAGATGAGGACAAAAAGTGAATTAAAAAACAAGGGGAAAGAGGATCAATTTGAGATTTCTCAGTCACGAGGTAAGGAGGGAAGTCTGTTCGGTTCCGAGCATCGAGCTTTGTCTTTAGACAGGCTAACTCCAAATAGGGATGAGAAAGAGGATAGCCATACAAGTTGGGGACAACATAAGTCAGACGAAGAAAGGGAAACCTTCCGTGGGGAGGAGGGAGCTGGTGCATGTGGTCCTGAGGGATGTTTTCTGACAGACAAGGAAGTTAGATGGTCGGATATGGACCTACCTAAACCAAGGATGCCAGAAATTGAGGCTCTGCCAGGTCAACCTAAAGGGCGATCACATAGTGTAAGGGGGGAATCGCCACCATATGTCAATAGATTACGGTCATTGCCAGGAAGAAGACAATAGGGAACCGTTGTTCCTACTATGTATAGGCAAACAATGGAAGCCGATTTGCGATTTTGAGATCTCGTAGTTTCCTTTGTTAGAAAAAGGAGGGGCCAGACAGCAGTATATTCTGTGGCCCCAAATGGACAAGGACAACTCAAGATATAAGTTGTCCAGCTTAACGTCGCGTGCTGGAAAATTGATTTATGAATAAGTAAAAATGACAGGAGGAAACACATTAGCTATAGGGGACATTAAGGGTCTCCTTGTAGCCATTCTTGGGGAAAGGGCTGATGACATTTGGACGAGAGCAGGATATGCAGGTGTCACTGCGCAGAACACAGCACACAATGGGGCACCGTTTAATAATTGTAGAGCAGCAGTCTGGAAAGCTCTTAGATTACAATATCCTGACACATCACATATGGGAGCAATAATGGCATTCAAAATGTAGGACGGGGAGGATCCACTTATTTACATTCAGAATTTTCAAAAGCAGTGGAGCTTGGAAACTCGGGAACCATGGGGAAAATCTATACCGGTATTCTATCATTTTTTATGTCAGGGATTGCCGGAACAGGTAGAGAGACAGTTTAAGAAGCTTGTGGGTATGGAGACGAAGCCATAGCATTTGCACATCATTGCCGATTGTTGCAAGAGAAAAATCGGAAGAAAGAGAACACTAGGAAGGTCGAGGAAGCTAAACTAGTGCAGTAGAAACTGTCCAAATATGCTATAGAATGGGCAATGCTGACTAATGGAGAAAGGCCAGGTTCACAGCAAGCACGGAAAGAATCCAAGATGCAACGCACCGAGGCACCGATGTTGTGTCTGTAAAAACCTGGTGGTGGCCATCTTAGAAAAAAAACAACTAGACCGTTACTAACAGAACGGTGAAAAACATGATGGAACATCTAACAGAGTAATCAAGGATGTTTTCAGAATAACCAAGGTAGCAATCAAGGCACGCAGGATGGGCAAGTTAGAAGATTCCCTCCTGTATGTTGGACATGTGGAATGACAAGACATATAGCGCAAACATGTGGGAGCCAAGGGTATGTACAGAATGGGCAATTCTCAAGAGGGGGCGGAACAGCTTATTCGCCTACATATAGCCCACAAAGCAATGATGGGTTTGCCCAAGATAAGACAGTGTATCAGACACAAGCACCACAAACACAGCAGGCTTTGCAATCACAGCAAGCACCATTGAGTGCGCCACAAGGACAGTTGCAGCACGGACCCATGCAAATACAGCAAAGTGCAAATACAGGGCAGTTATTGACCCCTAGGATAGGAGGTGTCACCGTGGAGGGTGGGAATCCTTTCAAATGTGCGGGAATAAGAATGTACCCACAACAGGACAGCTCACTGGGTGACTTAATGTGTTCAGTACTGTCTGTGATGCCTAATCCTCAAGAAGACCCAAGGGTTGATGTCACGATAGGAGGAAAATCCTCTTCTTTTTTAGTAGACACTGGAGCAACTCGCTCATGTATATGAGAGGGAACATTTTTATTGTTGGGTAATGCCATGAATGCTCAAGAATTCTCAGGAGCTACAAGTAGAGTTGCTTTTACTGAGAAATTACCAGTTTCTATAGGAAAATGTGATATGTCTGTTCCATTATTTTATCTGAAACAGACGCAAGTTAATATACTGGGGCGAGATTTAATGACGAAGTTAAACATGACTATTTCTTTCACTGATGAAGGCATAGTGTGCTCTAAACCAGGAATACATTATATGAATGTAAGTTAATTAATTATGGCATACACAAGGCTAATAGCTTTGCGAGGAAACCTGCTGGAACCAGAGGTTTTTCACTATGGGGTATGCATTTTGTTAACATGGCTACCTGGACCAGTGGGTAAAGTTATGAGAATACCTGATGAATTTTTGTTCAGACCACAGATACCTATGGACAAAGAGGGGGGACAGATATTTCCCCTGGAATTACAGGCAGCCATAGTTCGAGGGGAGTTGGCCATGCTCGAAGGATTCAATGACGATGGCAGGCCATGGAGAACAGTGATTGCTATTGGGGAAGGGTATAGATTGACTGATGTCACTGATGAGGATATGTTTAAAGACGACGCGTCAGATGATGAAGTAGTGTTTGAGATGAGCATCACTTATTGGATTAAGACAGAGAGACATGAAGTCCCCCAGCGAATGGTGATTGTGCAGCAGCGTCCCACATTTTGTGATGAGGACATGGAGAAAATACCAATCTCCTTATGGACTACGGGCCATTATGACGTAGGCCTGTTGAAGGGGGTGGGAGAAGTCAAGATTAAGCTGAAGCCAGGAGCAATTTTACGTCGAGCGAGGCAGTATCCCATGTCTTGAGAGGTGGATGAGGGGATTTTTAAGACTATATCAGCCATGATGGATCAAGGCATTTTAGTGACGTCAGAGTCACCGTGCAATACCGCAGTGTATCTTATCAAAAAATCAAAAGGGAGGTTGTGGCTTTTAATTCAAGATATGAGGCTGATTAACCATATTGTAAAGGCAGAGTTCCCTCTAGTTCCAAATCCGGCGACGATTCTGTGTATTATTCCCACTAAAGCGCGATATTTCACTGTGATTGACTTGAAAAATGCATTTTTCTCAATCCCGTTGTATAAAGATTCCGAAGATCTTACATCATTTACGTTCTGTCAGACTAAGCTGAAAAGCACACGTTTGCCTCAGGGGTGTTGTGAGTCTCCATTGATCTTTAATAGGGCCCTGCAGATGGACCAAAGCAATATTGATTTGCTGAGTGTTGTGTTGTAGTACGTAGATGACATTTTAGTTTGCAGCACGACAGAGGATGAGTGCAGATGAGACTCGATTCAATTAATGATTGTTCAAGCAGATAAAGTGGACAAAGAGAAATTGCAGTATTGCCAGGAAGAGGTTTTATACATAGGTCAGTTCATCTTGCATGAAGGGAACAAAGTTACTCCTGAAAGGGCTGAGGCAATTCTGAAAACAGCAAAACCGCACACAATTGAGCAATAATAAACAGATGCAACAGTTTTTGGGACTATGTAATTATGTAAGAGCATGGGTATTTCATTATAGTTCATATACAAGACCCTTGTTGCAGGCACTGAAAAAGGCACAGGGGAATAGGGAAAAGATTAAATGGACTGGGGAGATGGAGGAGGGGTTTGATGAGTTGAAAAAAGCAATATGCACGACTCCAGTTTTAGGAATTCCCAATTATTCTGAGGAGTTCTTATTTTCGCACATGAATGGAACAGTCATGACAGTAGTACTCATGTAGAGAACTACCTTGGGGTACAAGCCCATAGCATATTACAGTGGGATTTTAGACCCAGTAATGAGGGGTCACTTCCCTTGCGAACAATCGTTGGCTGCAGCCGTGTTCAATATTGAGAAATCTACAAGCATAGTAATGGGGTGTTCTATGGTATTGTTTGTCGAGCATGCAATTAAAATAGTCAGATGCAGGATAGTGAACCCTGCCACGTTTGTAGCCGAACCTGTGGCAGAGGGTGAGCAGGTGCATGATTGCGCTAGTTATGAATAGTCATATGAAGATGTACTGTTTGTAAAAGAAAACGTGTTGCCTGGAGTAGAGACTCTTTTTATTGATGGGGAAAAACTCACGGGTTCAGCTGTAGTGAGGTACAGAGAGGTACAGAGAAAATTGAGAATTTGAAATAGTGGCAAGCATAAGGCTGCCATCTCATTTTTCAGCACAGGCTGCAGAATTGGTAGCGCTTATTATCGCGCTTGGGAAATACAAAGGAGAGGAAGTGAGGGTGCACAGTTACTCTGCCTATGTGGCGTCAACTGTGCACGAAGGATTGGCACATTGGAAAAGGAGGGGCTACCTCCGGGCAGACAGCACTCCAGTGCAACACGCCGCTCTATTGGACAGACTAATAAAAGCACTACAGATCCCAGCAGCCATAGCAATAGTTAAATGCGCAGCACATACTAAGAGAACTGACTTTATTTCACGCGGAAACCAAGCCGTCGACGAAGAAGCCAAAAGAGTTGTAACTTCTTCAGACATTTCGAGTTTTGATACATATGTAAGCAAGGGAGAAGATATGGCTGTGATAGTGAAGGAAAGTTTTAGTCATTTGCCAAAGACTCAATTGATGGAAATTCAAGGAGGTGCTCCACAGGACAATTAACATTTGTGGACAAGGATGGGGTGTTATTTAACCCCCACCAAAGCACTGTGGCAGCAAGACAGCACTGGTAAACCGGTGATGCCTGTAGCCTTATTAAGGGTGGCAATAAAACAGCTACACTACCCTGCGCATATCACTAGGGAAAGCCTTGCAGCAACCATTGCGGAGGAATGGTTTGTGCCGAACCTGTTACAACACGTTGCTTTCTATGTAGTAAATTGAATCGTATGTCAAACGTTTATTGCTGGGCACATGCTGCGAACAGTCCATTTCAGCATTTACATATTGACTATATTGATATGCTGCAGATCTGTAATGGTTATAGATATATGATAGTTGATGGGGAGTATGTGAGGTGCTGAGATCAGATAATGGTCCCCATTAGTTTATTGCTCAGCATAAAACACAAGTTTTCTTCTGCTTATCACCCACAAGCGAACGAGATATGTGAGAGACTCAACAGTCTGCTGAAGGAAAGGATAGCTAAATTAAAGCTAACATTGAAGAAGGGGTGGCTGCATTGCTTGCCCCTTGTATTATATGCATTGCGAAATCAGCCTGGCTCAGACCATCACCTCACAACCCACAAACTAGTTACAGGGAGGCGAGAATGAGAATGCCTCTAACTCCTCCATCGAGGACTAATAGTGATGCCCAGACAACTGCAGAATTGTTAGGATCTGAGTTACGTGATTACTTAACATGTATGATGGCTAATATCTCTGTCATTTCAAATCAAGTCAAGCGGACAGGGTGTCGGTCTCAGAACACAGATGAAGACCATTCAGCAACCCGAGCTCAAGAACTATCTATACCTAAGATTTTTCCAGGAGATCAAATACTGATCAGAAATTTCACAAGGAAGTGGCACAAGCCTAGATTTGATGGCCCTTTAATTGTGGAAAATGTCACACCATCAGCAGTCAAGGTCCTCGGAAGACGAGCTTGGTTCATCAAAGTGACGTGAAAGTCTACGCTAGAGAGACCCCTGCACCCCCAACCCATTCGGAAGCAAGTCAGGAAGAAGCAGTTCAGCACGGGCAGACTAGATCGATGACGAGGAAGAAGGATGCAGAGACTATCCAATAGATAGACAAAGAGTACTTTGGACTGTGGCTCTTTCACAGGCACTCGTTTAAATACTTGTTAGGAGTGCAAACCAGCAATTGTTCTTGAGCCACAGGAATTTGGTGACATTGGACTGTGGCTTTCCTGAAAACACTCTTTGTATCTGCTAAAGCAAGGAGTGAGAAAGTTACTGTTCTTAAGCCACAGAAGTGTGTTGACATCGGACTTTGGAGTTTGAAAGAAAAACAAAGAATGCCAGATATGTATTTCATGTTTGATGATTGGAAGAGAGAGCAGTTCCCTGACTCTTTCCAAACCGGGTTTCTCTTTGGAGGGCCATATGGTGCTCACTGATGTCGATGTACACAGACTACCTCTTGCTGTCTTCATCTTTATACTCAGAGCTTACCCTGCTCTTGTTGGCCATCGCGTTGTTGTGCTCACATTAGTCCAAGATCCTAAGACTGGCCCTGCGATTAGAAGTCTTCTGGCAGCAATTCTAGACCAGATCAGACAATTACCTGAACATCTCTTTGAACGCACAAATGGTCTTGTCAAGTGATGACATTCACAATTTACTGGCTTTGATCTTTTATTATTTGCTTGGAGCACATCCTCCTCTCGTTTGGTGCAAGGATAACAGGTTTGTGTTCATTCGGAATCCTATCAATCATCCTGTAATCAGCCAGCTACTTGTGGAACTTGTTGAGCAGATTCAACAGCTGCCAGAGTATTTTATGAGATTTCCTGAATAAAAAGAGTTTTTCTTTCCTTAAAGATAATTACAGGCAAACCATGTGGTCCATAAACCACCTAGCTGTTCCAGAATGTGATCAAAGACAGCGACTAGTGGAGAGACATCGTTGGTGGAGCATAATGCACTGGTGCATGATATATGCTTGCTCAATGTTCATTGTGGGTTTTCTGATCTTGATCATTCATGCTGCATATGTTATGGGTCCAAAGAAGGGAAGACTTACTCTAATTCTTCCCACTCCAGTAGCTAAGGGAGAGTTAGACATAGTAAGAACGGCTAGGCCCTATGTGATTGTCCCCACACCAGTGGTGCATGAGAAAACACCTAGTTCTGTGACAAATGTGTCTGAGATTCCCTTTGGAGGGAGGTCGGCTTTACAAGTTTTTCATGATATTTGGATGCCTAATTATTATGCAAGAAAGAGACCCAAGAGACATGCAATAGAAGATGATTATCAATTAAATAATTATTTAGACAGTACAGCACATTTGGGGAATAATGTGTGGTATCAGCATATGAAAGAGGTGGGCAAACAAACTTCTGAGGAGGAATGCTATGTATGTGCACTCCTGCGTTATAGTATGGGGAAGTTTAAGGATTTCATAGCCATTGAAATAGATATCCAAACAGCACATTGCCTATCTCACATAGCACTCTGCCGGGCAAGAGGCAAGTTCCTGGGTCGAACAGCATCTTTGGTATTGGCAACACAATGGTCATCTCGTGATGAAGATGATTATGTTCAAGATCTGAAGACAAGAGAGAGAGTACACACCAGAAATTACGTGATAAGATATGAACAGCCTGGTAAGAAGGGAGGAGAAATCAGATGGGAAGTAAAGAGAAGACTTGAGAGCCCAGGAAAGACTGCAGAAGAAATTCAAAGATGGAAGGAAAGAGGACAGATGCAGATCTGGGGATCGGTACTTTCTCCGGAGGGCTGGGAGGAAGGTGTGGTTATATGCAGAGCTTTGGAAGTAATTGGTTACAGCAAGCTAACCATTGACATTGTGGAAAACGGATGCAAACTGTTATAGCCGAAAATTGCAAAACTACCGACGTGGGTCGAAGACAAAGGAGGTCCTTTACAGATAGTGCCTCTGGACAATGCAAACCTGTGCTTTAGAAATAATGGCACAAGAAAAGTTGGAAAGAATCAACATTGTGGGTGAGTCTTTCATGCGCCAGGAATGAGCATTGGGACAGCAGTGATAATGGACCACTACTGGGCCTGTGGATCTAGAGCTTACATGAAGCTGCCCAGAGATTGGGTAAGACTATGTTCTATAGTGATTGACCATGTTCCAGCATTGGTGATTCCAAAAAGTGACCTGAACATTGGTGAATTCCCAAGGCAGATAATCACCTGAGAAAGAAGAGATATACTGAGCTCTTGAATAGGGAGAACTATTTTTCAGCAAAGTCAATAGAAGCTTTTGATTCGATCCGGTATGAACACAGATTGTTTAGTAAGACTTCATCAATATTCACAACTAAATGGTTACAAATAGCCAGATGGGAGCTTCTGCAGACAATCAACACTACCATAAAGGGATTCAATGCTATCAAGGAAGAGCTGAGAGCCATACAACTAATAACTCTCCAGAATAGATATGTCCTTGACATGATCACAGCTATGGATGGAGGGATTTGTGCCAAAATCAGAGAATAATGTTGCACATCCAAACCTTCTCATGATGACGAGAATGGCACCTTGACAGAGGCCATATCGATACTGACAAACGTGCACGTCCAGATGATAGACGAAGTAGAAGACATTGCTCATGACAGTTGGTTTGGATCAATCTTCTCTTGGGTTCCACAATGGATGGCAGACATGTTCAAGTTCCTGGAGCCCTGTTGGTGATGATCATGGTCGGATTTTGTGTGATCAGAATAATAATCACACAATGCAAGAAGACTGCAAAGAAAGCAGTAGGAATGAAGATTGTGATTGATGTTGAATCTGGAGACACACTCAAAGAGTTGACAGATGAAGAAATCAAGAACTACGTGAAGGCCAGCATCCACACACCTGAGGGAACGAAGTTTCTGTATCCAAGACACCACAAGAAGTATGTGGGAAGATGGATTTTCTGTAGCCCAAATGGGCAAAGCATGCTTATGACCTGGAGTGTTGCTGAACATGTGAAAATAGCAGGAAGCCTGAAAGGAGTCATAAAGATTTGGGTCCCAAAGAAACATTTCTTCAGACGAGGAGGTTTGGATGTGAAGGTCTTTTTTGATAATTTCTTTTTATTGGTTTACAGCAAACATGACAGGCATACCCATCACTCCAAACATACATGCAGTGAACGAAACTGAAAAGGTCAGTGGATCAGTCCAAACAAGAAGCATGGAGCAGAATATATGCATAATATATGTGAACAAACAATATACGGGTAGGCCGGGTCATCCTAGAGTGCGTAAGTTCATCATGTGGGTGCATAGTTCCAAATAGGGAGAAGCGGGGAGCTCCACCGGGGAGACGGGATCCCGGGCAGCACCTGTGTCCAAGTGGCTGCTCAAGACCGCAGTGGTCATGTGATGCCAGTCCATTTACCCCACACCTTCAGAAATTTGGATGTGAAGGTTGATGTCAGAGTGGTTGATGAATCGTCCAGAGGGGGTAGTGTAGGGGTGGAGTCAAGTACCCCCACCCAAAGCTCCGCCCCCATGTTGCCTATATGTTGGCAACCGGAAATGACAACACGTGCAGTTCCAGTGAGAATGCCAATACTGCAAAGAACCTTCGAGACAAGGTGCCCATTGAGAAAACCCTATATAAATGCACAAAGAAATGGTGCCTGTCTGGCTGGAGTGCCAGAAGAAATGTGCATTTGAAAAAGGAAGAAACTGATGACGTCATGCAAAGTAAGAATTGACGCACACAGTAAAGATGAAGGAAGTGAAAGAACATAAACATTCTCTAAGATCTGAAGAGGAGGTGATAAAGATGAGCAACATTTTGGGCTTGAGATTAAGATGCTCATGCTACAGAAACGATGAAGAAAATGCAAATTCATTTTACACTTGTACAGATGCAGAAACGCAAGCAGACAAAGGAATCATAAGGCTGGCTACGTAGTGAATTAGATTGCGGTTATGCGCCAATGTATACATATAGGAATGCACAGAGCCTGGATATTCCACGATTCACTTTAGCAAGGCTTGAAACCCCATTGTTGAAAAGGATTTCAGTGTGTGGCGCAGTTGGAAATGAGTGATGGAGAGGACGAATTTTGAGAAAGGCTTGGCAGGCCCAGCAACAAGAAGACAAGGCCACAGTGAGTTGGGCGCCTGTCATAAAGGGCTACAACAAACCTGAGAAAAGAAGAAACTTCTGTTTGAAGCAAAATGAAAAAACACTGAAGGCGCCAAGAGTTCATCATTTCATCGTATTAAATGCATCAAAAGGGTCAAAAGAGTGGTCTCCCGTCACATGGGTGAGATCAAAATAGCTTGGGTCAAGCTACACTGAAACTAGAAGACAGAATGATGCCACACTCCCTTTATTTCTCAGCACAAGCAGCTTCTGCAAGGCCAAGTTCAAAGCATTGATTGACTGGCAGACTGTAGGAGTGATGACAGATGTTGGGCTAAGTGGTGGGGAGGCAAGACCACGCTAACCGTCCATGCACCTGGAATGGTAGCCTGCGTGATGCTAGCATGTGAAATATTCCAGAGGAGTACAACAGTGCCAAACCAATCATAGAGGGTCATGTAGTAAAGAGCCCTATAGTTTGTGTAACCAATCAATTGTTGTGTATTTAGTGACGATGATGATGACCATTTATTTGGGAGGGGCTTAGTTGCCCACCTGACTTAAGATACCCAATCATAACCTCTGGCTATATAGAACATATATTTAGAAGTTCCCTGAAAGCCAACCACTGTTACTCGTAGGTTTTTGTAGTTTGCCACGTAGTATGACATCAGTAATGACGAGTTTTTGTTATAAAAGTACTGTTTTTTCTAAAATGTGTTGAGATCGTGCTCTGCGACGTCGGATGATGTCCATTGTACTCCCTGTTTTGGACAATTGATAATAAAACAGAAAGCAGTTTTGCCAACTTCCTGGGTCGTTTTGATTATTGATGTTTGAATAACTTCTGCATCCCCATCCATCTCTAAGTATTGGTACCTTGTCTTAAAGGACTCTAGGTATCATTTTGTGCACAACTATTTAATGTCCTGACATACACCTTCTTGGATGCACACAGCCCTTCTAAGAGCTTTCAACTACTATTCTACTGAGCTTTCATTGCACGTGCCTACAGTGATTTGGCACTTAGGATAACAATAAAGAAGTAGTACCAGACAACTCAACACCATTTAACAGTTGCCCAGGTAAGGAATTTGGATATGCCAGGTCACCCTAACAGGGTTAACCTCCAACTCCTGGCACAATCATGCTTATCCCTCTACAGTAGTGGAGCCCTATCAGTGTTATTGCCATCTATGGACAGCATTTTAAATGCTCTTGCTCTAGTCCTTTCCCTTCTATAAAAAGATTATTTTTTGAATAATTGGTCGAGTACCCCTCGGTCCATTACCTAAACTAAAAATAACATTTTAACAAGATCTCTTGATATCACATAGAGAAGAAACAACAAACACATCAACTATGGTCAGAAATGAAACAGACAACAAAAAGTGGGTTTGGATCTCAGAGATCTTAGCAAGACAATCACACAATTAGCCACCAAAGCATCTGCGCCTATTTTCCCTGCACAACAAGGAAATAACAGCTTGTGATCTAACCAACAATTTATTGTTAATGGCCTCTTAGAACACCAGAGGCTTTAGGCACTTGACCATCCCCAGTGATCTAAACCTGGGATAATGTGATGTATTATGTCTCCAAGAGACTTGGCTCACTGCAAGACCAACCCTGGACAGCTTTGAAATAGTCTTCTCACCAGCCCAAAAAGGACCAAAAGGCCACCCAACTTCAGGGCTGATAACAGCTGTATGCTTCGGAAGCAACTTAAGTCTCAAAAACAATCTTAACCGCAACCACATTCGTACAAGCCTCCGTGGTCAACTGGTGACAGTCGAAGACCCCAGCAAAAGATGACTCAGACAGCACTATGTTTATATTAAATTGCTATTGGAATCCTCGAGCGATAACAAATTAGACTTTTTTAGGTATGATAACAAAAGTCATTGACGAGACAAACATCGCTCATCAAATAAATCATGTAATAATTTGTGGAGATCTTTTTATTTTTTATTTTTTTATTTTATACTTGATTTAATTGAAAAACAAAATACAATTTTTACAAGTTTGCAGAACCAAAGGAAAAAGACTTCCTCCCGTGTCTCCTATGAGAGCTGTTATTAATATGATTCTTCAGTTTTCTTCCTAAACATTACCATCAATGGTGTATTTCCTTTTCTCTTTCCTTTATTACACAGTCCGCTCTCAACGCTTAGTTGTTCTGGATAAGCCTAGTTCTTGAAAAGAACTGACGACAGCTATAACCCAGGTGGTTTTTCCCCCGCTCATAAGTCTGTTCCACCATTCCTCTTCGTCATCGTTTCTAAAGTTTTTAAAGAGGTGGCCTAAATGTCTGTCACGTGTTTCATTAATTCTGGTGTATGATAAGAGGAGGTGTCTTAAGGTTTCTACCTTCTCCGGGCTTTTACAGAAGCACCACTTGTTCGTTTCGGATTCTTTTCCTCGTGCCTTGATTTAATGTGTGTTTATTAAATTTAAACAAATTCTGAGGAAATGTTGTCGCAGCTTCTTATCCGGACACTTTGCCAGGTATTTTCTTGTTTGGTTCATTTTCACTGAGTCGAAAGGGTAATTATTTATTACTTTCGAGTTTGATGCTTCCTCCAATGTTCGTGTCCAGTCGCTCTCTAGTATGCGTTTTTTTACTTTTGTGGGGTTACTTTTCAGTTCTTCTTCTGAACTCCCCACCCAGTCTAGCAGGCATGTGTTCTTGAATGCCCAGGTCTCTAGGGTCTTACAGGTTCCTGCGTCTAGTTCTTTTTTGATAATCTCCATAATCAAGGGTGGAGATGGGAGAATTATCTTTCTATATAGCATCAGTCCGTTCCGGGTGACTATCGCCTTCAGTGACTGTAGACTCAGTTCTCGCCTGATTAAGGTCATTGGTGGCAACTGAGGGAGGGACAGCACCTTCCGCCAATACATCCCCTCTAATTTTTGCCAGAGGGTTTCCAGAAGGTTGAGCATAGCTTCAGTGCCGTATGTTAAGCTTGGAACAACCTTTGTTTTATTTATTTGTACCAGCGTTAGCGAAAAGCGTCCGTACTTTCTATCAATAGCTTTTGTTTGTGCTGAAAGGGTCTTTACTTTTGTGATCAGGCTTTCTTGCATTGGTGTTTCCCGCAAGTTGTTGTTTAAGATAATGCCCAAATATCTGAAACGTTTCACCTTTTCAAATAATTTCCCCTCGATGTTCCAGCTCAGATGATTTTTTAGAGGTTTTTTTCAAAAGACATTATTTTTGTTTTCTCTTTATTCATCTCGAGATGTTTTTTTTTTAAATACTCTGATAGGTTATTTAGTTGTCTTTGTAAGGCGATGGCTGTCTGATCCATCAGGATGATGTCATCCGCGTACAGCAATCTTGATATCTTAGCATTTCCAAGAGCTGGAGGAAAAGATCTTATTTCTGACTCAATGTTCATATAGTCTGCTATATATGCATTATATAGAGCTGGTGCCAGTGGACATCCCTGTTCACTCCCCGCTCAGTGCTGATTGATTTGGATAGACTTCCTGCTCTTTTCAGGCATACGCACATTGAAGTTCCAGAGTAGAGGGCTTTTATTGGGTTCAGTATCTCGTCGGGGCAGTGTCTTCCTTCCAGTTTGTTCCATAGCCTTTCACGTTTGACCTGGTCAAAAGCTTGGACCAGGTCCACGAATGCCATGAGAATTCTCTGTCTGCCCTCCATTACCTTTGCCTTTAGGATGCTCAAAATAAGTATGTTCCCGGCAGTGCCCAGGTTTTCCACAAAGCCGGCCTGTAAAGGATCGAAGCTAGTGGACAAGGTAGTCCAGTCTTGTTGTTTATCCAAGATCAAGGAGCCAAAGATCTTCCCTATAGTGTCCAACAAAGCCATCGGACGATAGCTCTAGGGGTTGGCTCTGTCTCCTTTTTTATAAAATCGGGATTACCACCGACTTTTTCCATGAAGATGGTATGGTGTTGGTTCGTATGCAATTCTGGAAGACTTCTTTAATGAATTGTGACCATTGCACCGAAAGTTTCCTTAGGTCGTAATTCGTGATTCAATCAGGGCCCGGTGCTCGCAAGCCGTTGAGTTTTTTTATTTTGCTTTGGATGGATTCGATGTCATATGATAGTGGCCAATGTTTTTTGTTGTTAGCGGGGCTCTAACTTCCTCTTTTCCTTGTGGTTTGCGGGATAGCGTTGTAAATTGGACAACCCACTTCTGTTCACCGATGCTGTTTTGTAGGCCAAGGTGTATTCCTTTTGTAGTCCCCTTGATTAATGCCCAGAAGTCCCGTGTTTTTTTCCACGAATTGCACGAAGCATCGCCTCCAAATCTTCTTGGTACCGACGGTGTCGATTCTGGTACAACCATGTTTTGTAGGTTTTCACTGCCTTCTCTACTTCTGTTATTTTTACTTGTGAGCAGGACTTTTGAGCATTTCACTTTAATTTCCTAATGGCTTTTTTTTATCCACCACTTGTTGGTTGTATTCGTGAGTATGTATTTTTCCCGAGAGGGAGCGATTTGCTTTGTTCACTTTTAAGACTGAAAGGAGAGGTATGTAATGTACTTCATTCAGATTTGCTGTTGGATGAATTCGCATATTGCTTCGTGAGGCGCACTATTGCATTTTCTGATAGTCGCAATCTAGTACCCCCCATTACACGTCTCCATCTCTGATCCCATATTTCATTTGGGCCCTCGCAGGGTATTCCAGTTTGATATAAATATATTATGGTCGCTCGGCTTAGTTCTGAAGGACTTCATGAGGATCAAAAGGTTTCTTGACACGAAAGTGTAGTCAATTGTGGCTTTGTGTCCCTAGTTCTCCCAAGTGGGGACTTTGGGATTATTTTTATCCAGGAACCAATGCATGTTGCGTAGGTCCCTTGCGTCCATGAGGTTGGACCATAAGCGCCCTCTCTCTCTGGAGTCCGCAGAAATTGGAACAGGTCGTCCTCTGTTTCTGGTGACATGGCATGTGGCGTTAAGGTCGCCGTTTAAAATGATGTATTTTATGTCGTGGTTGTCGTGTGCCTCGTCAATGTTCGTTTCTATATTCTCGAGATAAGTCTCATTTGATGTAAATCTCGGGTTCCAATATGTGTTGATTAAAAGTATTTCTTCTCTGTGAAGTTTTCCTTTTTGATCTTCCGGTCTGTTCCATGTCACTAGAGTGGTGAGGATAAATTCTGAAGCCATTATTACTTTCATTAAGTGTAGGCCACTCCCAATTTTTATATCGGTGAGAAGGCCCTACATGGGACAGCCCCTTGGGCCCTTTGACGCTGGTGAAAATGCAGACTCGTAATCCTCCAAGAGGGGTCTCGTCCTTAGCCTAATTTCCTGCAGACACAGGGCGTCAAAGGAACCCAAGTTGACATCACTGGGAGTTGTCAGGTGGCCAAAGCCTCGGGTGTTCCAGGAACCCATTATAATTTGTGACTTCTCTAGTTTTTCTTTCTCCAGGACGCCATGCCTTGGGTCCTTTTTTCCTTAGTGTTGAGTAATGGCTAGTTTCTCACGTCCTCTGCTGCTACTACAGGGAGCCATTCCCATTTTCTCGGGGAGACGTTGGTTTTTGAGCAGTCTCTCCTTCTTGAGTCTCTCGTCTGCTTCTCTTCCTAAATATCCCGAGAGAGGGTAATTTTCAACTGAGGGGCCGGGCCCTTTGGGAGCCTGTCTGGATCTGGTGACGAAGGCGATCTGATTCTCTCGTTCCAATTCCATACCTCGGATCTCTTGGGGTCGCTACTCCTTCATTCCCATTTCTCCAGTGACCCGTACTTGTGTTTTCTTTGGTTTTTGGCTGCGCCGAGGGGTGATTCATCGTGCAACAGTCTGTTTGTGACCTCCCTGGTCGTCTTTTTATCAGACCGTTTTGTGTCTGATGTCGAGCTTGTTCTCCAAGAGCGCTTTCTTGAGTTTGTGTCTTTAATTTTCGGTAATTCGGTTTCTGGCCTTACATCATGCTCTGTGGTGTGACTTAGGCCGAATCCCAGCAGCCATAAATTATCTCTGGCTTCCTCAAGAGGGCCTTGACCCTTTGTGAGTCTATATGTAGCAGCGAGCTGCCTGTTCTCCCATTAGAGTTTGGTTCTCCAATTTTGATGTCACTCTAGGATAATCTTCTCAGGGAACAGACTTGTTCAAATAAATGTGTTATTGCTCTTCTGTTTAACGTCCAGTTAAACACTTCCCTAACAACGAGCACTTGAAGGTGCTCGTTGTTAGGGAAGAATTCTCCAAATGGCTAATTTCCCTTACCTACTGAGTCCCTCAGCAGCTTTGTTGGATTTCTACGATTTATTTTTTTCACCTGGTAAGAGTGTGAGCCTTTTTCCCCACTCTTACACGTGTTTTGCTGTGTGTATTTTTACCATTTGTGTGATCTTGGGCTCTGGAGCCTCACCTACTCCATGGGCATCCTTTTTGTGTGTGTTACACAGCACCTTCAGTGCAGTGACACAGGGTTGCCTTTCAGACTTCCCAATGACTACATTTTTCTGGGACTGACTACTGTCTCCCAGAAACATGTAAAGTTGCCATTAACTTTATGTAGTCTCTTTAAACCACAGACCCAGTACACCCCATCTTACATGGACTATTGGAAAGGGATAATTCTTATCCCTTTTTGTCTGTTTCTCTTGGAGCACTGTTTTGCTCCCTTTTCATGAAGACTTGGCTGGTGGCTGTGGTAACTACCCTATTTTTTCTACTGCGGTTGTCTTAAATAACCATGGTATTGTTTTAGGCTATTATGTTAGCCTCGAACATAAACCTGCTTGACCAAATATATTTTATTTCGGCTCCGGCTGGTTTTATTCGCCATTTCTTTTTGTAAAATTATTTCTCGTGTTTTTCTCAGCGCGCCAAACTGAGGATGATTCCTTTGTTCGCCGTCTTTTCGCAGGCTTCTACACAGAAGCCCTCTTTAAGGCACCTGAAAGTCTGGGTAGGCAGGATGTGAGGGAGGGGTCTTAGGACTCTTGCCATGGGTTCCCTTGGTAACCCAAGTCGCACTCCTGTTTGATTGGATGGGTGACTGTCCTTGCCAGGACAGCCACCCTGCTGTGTAATTGACAGCCAGGTTGTATGAATGGGGGAAAACTGCATAAAAAGCAGGTCTCTGGGACTGGAAAAGCAGAGTCGCCACTGGAACGAAAGAACCAACGAGGAGCTGACAGAAGAGGACCCCTACAACGACTTAACTGCCCGGTGAAGCCCTGCTGCAGGTTCGAATCTTCAGAATCCGACGACAGAGAAGATCCTCCAGGAATCTTCTTCCCTTGAACCAGTTCGCCCAAACCTCAAGCCAGGACCCCTCCTCTGGTTGAATTTGCTGTACAGAGCTACAGTGGGCCGGACCCTGCTTGGGTTTTAAGGAGCACTCCTTTTATTTGTTGCTTTGCTCTGCTGCTGGTTTCTTCCCTGGGTAGTGCAGGACCCTTCAGTCTTCCTACTTCTTGTCAGTCCGACAGTCGCTTCAGGAACCGTGAGCCTGCACGAACTACTAGGAACGTCGCCTCAGCTACAGCTCCCTCTCTGTTTTAAGGTACTGTGCAAATCCGGTTGTTTGTTTCGTTCAGCCGCGGTGAAAGTGTTTGAAATCTTTCTCCAATGCAAGGTCTTGTCCTTCTCTTCTCTTTGAACTAACTTTTCTGCCGACCAACCTCGTCCAGAACCCGTGGCACGAACTTTACCACAAACTACCCTGAACCGTGTGATCTTGAGCAAAAGACTTTTGACCTATTGACTTTGGCCTTAAGCCTTTTTTACTTGATTCTATCACTGTAGTTCCTCTTGCTCTATTGCCCTGAGTACTTACCTGTTGGTGTGGTTTAATTTCTGCATAACTTTGTCTTTCCCTCCCTTTTAAAATTCTGGAGTGCCATTTTGCTCCCACTTAATTTTGTGAGCGTAACTTGTCTGGAACTTATGGGAAGTGGTGTGGTGTATTAAGAGTGTGATTTTTGAAACTGCTTTACTTAGTGAAATGTTATATGTTATATATCTAAAAAGTAAATAAATGAATATTCTTTTACTTGGAAACCATGGGCCTCATTACAACTCAGGCAGTCCGGAAATAACGGTGGCGGCTATTATTGGCACTAGTTTTTGCTGCATTTCTTTCATTTTGCTGGTATTGAGATCTACTTGGTCATCATAAGGGTTACCATGGACTTGTGATCTGTAATGTTTTGTCGCTCCTGATTGTCGCTGATCAAAGGTTCTCCTTTGAGGTGGTTGTTTGTCTGAATCTTGCTTGCATCTATCTGTCCCCTCGGCATTAATTTCTTCTTTTCCCTTATGAGATGTCTCCTTGAGTGGCGAGTTTCGAGTGTGATTAAGATTTGTTGTTCTTGTTTCCTTGTTTTAGCTATTGTGGGCCCTCTCTCACAGTCTTTTTGAATTTTAGTTCTTTTGTCCGCCATGGTTAAAACTGTTGGCGAAAGCAGGTCGATTATCAATATTTTATCCTTCGGGCCTCTTGAGGATGGCTCTTCTTGAAGGGTGTCCGGTTTTCTGTTTTGGTGTGGGATGTTGATCAGTTCCGATTCAGAGTCTTCTATGGTGTACAGACTCATATTCATTAGATCAATCGAGTTGTCCGACACTTCGTCAATCTGATTTGGCTTGGTAGTTACTATTGTTGTTTCTCTGTTGGTGTTCCCTGGCATCTTTAGTGTTTTTTAGAGCTGACTTTCTGGGGAGGGTTAAAACCACTACCCTCTTGTTGTTCTCTTGTTGATGGGTCACAATTTCAAGAGGTTTTAGGTGTGTCAGTTGTTGTGTCATTTTTTTAGGTTGGGCATCCTGAGGCACTTTTTCTTTTTGAGAGAAAATGCCAAAGGTGGATGGAAAAATGCCTTCCAGTCTCACTCCTTTAGCTGACTGGGTTTCACAGGAGATCTTTTAGAAACATACTGTGCTAATTGAGCCATTGCTTGGCCTGTTATCCCATGGCGGTTGCAAGCGTGGGGTTGCGGTAGATTTACTTATCTTCCTGTCCACAGGTTAGTCTAAGGTGGAGGGCGAGTTAGCGCTGCTCGAAGTGTCCGTTGTTGGGGGTCTTCAGACTTCTCCAACTAGTGCCTTCCTTGTGGTTCCCTCTTTTGTCTTCCTATGGTCGACCTCCTCTGTTTGATTGCCAAAGTTACTGTGCCTCGTTTTGTTGGATCCGATAGTGGAGTCTTGGCTTTTTGCAGTAGTGCAGCCCCATTGGCGATGTCCATGGTTCGCTATGCTTAGTTTATCAGTGCCGGTTTGTCGCTGGTCTTCCCGATCACGTATTCTTCCAAATAGGATAATCTGGTATGCATTTAAGCAATCATAGTAGTCTGGTCCTTTAGAGTGTCATTCAACGCTTCGTACAGTTTACAAAAGGCAGCCAGCGCTATTGTCATTGTTGATAGAAGTGTCATCGGGTCCATTTTTTTTAATTGTGATTCTCTGGGTATCTGCATTAAAATTTCACTTAACAGTCGGTTCAGAGGTGTTTTCATGCAGGCGCCTAGTTTGGCTGTTGTTTCAAGATGGTACGGTCCTAGGGGAATCAGTCCCTTGATTTTTGGGGCTGATTGGTGTATCGAAGCCACTTCTTTGTGGGCTCTCAAATCTTTCGGTGGAGAGACTTGTCCACTGACCACCGGCCCGTTAAAGTTTGTGGAAGATGCCTTTAACTTTTCCTGAGCCATCAACCTCTGTTCGTCCATTATGAGGGCCGGATTGGGAAGGATTCTGGGCTGAAGGAGTAGCATATGTTTGATCCTGGCTCTGGAGTTAGCGCTTCTTGTTGGGTGGTTTTAGGAGTATCTTGCACTGTTCCGAATTTGTCGGGATGTTTACTGAAGTGCCATATTTGAGGTGTCCCACTCGTTGATACTTGTTTCGCTAACAGCGTTGCCCCCCCTGCTCCAGCCTCTGTAAAACTGGTGCGGGCAGCGCAATATCATCTCGTTCTCCCAAGCCCTTTACCACTGCCAGAATTTCTGCGTCCGATGGCTCGACTAGAGCTTTGTCTGTAAGGAGTCTTCACTCTCGATGAGCGACATGTTATCAGCTTTTGATTTTTTTGTAGGTGTCCGAGTTTGATGGTTAATGTAGTAGCGGCCTCCTTGTCTTTGGTTTTCCTTTTTGCTTTTCTCGCTTTCTTTTAGCTTCAGACTGTCAGCTGGGACACTTCGTGTGTGTCCTTTATCTTTTGGAGCAGCAGTTGTGTTCGGAATTGCTGGAATGGGAGCCAAAATCTTCCCCTCAGCGGTCATAAGTGAGGGGCCGATCTCCTGAGGTATAATGTCTGGATTAGGAATATCTCCTCCACATGTATCCTCACTTTACGAATTGGCAATAGATAGATTGCCCCCTTGTTCTGAAGACGGGCTCCTCAGGTCTTCTCTTTGTGGTATGGGGTGAACCACAATCGAGGCTGTTGGTGATTTCCGTACAGGTTCCATTTCTCTGTGCAAACTTAGCGTGGATTTGTCTATCACTTCCACCCTTACGGCGGCCCCAGCTGCGGAGGGGGTTGGGAAAGTGAAAACGTCACCCGCCTCTTTACTGACCGATTGAACGTTCCGGAACCCCATCAAGGTCCCTCTTTCCCAGGCCCGCTCACCAGTCTCCTCGGGCTGCCGTCCACTTGAGGGAGGGCCGTCTGACGCCATTTCTGCTGTAATCTCCACTGTGGGCTGGTTAGGGTGAGCGGAATCTCCTGAGTTTTTGTTTATCAAGGCGGGGGGCGGGGAGCTCAGTATGATCGCAGAGGTCTGGCGGTTTGTTGTAGCAGAAAACGGCTTGTCGAGTGGTGTTACTGAGAGAAGGGAAGCGTCCATCACCCTATCTCTCACGGCCTCTATCATTGTTTCCTGCTCCCTCCGTCCGCAGTCCTTGTCTGGTGGGCGGTTTTGCATGCTCCGTAGAAGTCTTCCCTCGTCTTCCGCCATGAGTCCCAGCAGTGCAGCCGTGGTATGTCGCTGCCATGGCCCGCATAGTCTGTTTACGACTCTTTGACGGCCCTGTGGCCGCTCGTAGGTTGGTGAAGTATTAAAAGCCAGCCTCCGTCGCGGCAGTAGACTGTGCTGAAAGGCTATGCACTGTAATCAGGATACAGCAGGTACTGCAGGGACTGCTGCGACTCTGTGACAGCTCTTCTAGTAATGAGCTGAGCTGACTTAGACCAAGCAGTAAGCTCCTTCAGCAGTGACACTTTGCCGAGAGGTGCTGAGAGGTGCTGAGGATAAACAACAAAGCCAACAAGGCTCAGAACTCAGTATTCGCTCAGTGTTCGCTCGGCATGGCCTATTTTGCAGTGGCGTGCGGGAGCCTTAGAGCCGCTAATGGCCACTAATGGCCGTTCCGCTCTGCTCCACAATGATTAGAAAATGGGGGGTGCCTGCGGGGAAGGCTGAAGGAGCTGAAGGATCTGAGGGAACTGAGGGAGATGCTGGCACCGCCCCTCACTTACTTGCGATCTCCGAGATGACTTCTGGCCTATGAGATGATTTCTCACCTCCCTGACGCCTCAACTCGTCTCAGTGTCTGTACCGCGTCTGTGCTGCACCACCCTTCAGCCTCGCTGTGCCTCTTTCGACTTCGCCTTCCACTCTCGAACAGTTTGAGGAAAGGATCCAGGAGGCTACCAGGCATCACATAGCAGAGGGAGTGCACACTGTGTCAAGCTGCACTGTCTCGATAGGTCATTCAAACAGCCGCTTCCGCCACAATAGGATATGTGGAGATCCTAATGTGACATGTCCAATAACTGATGAGCAGAGAATCCATCATCCAGAGTGCACAGCTTCGGTCGAGAGAGGGAATCAATGGACAACATTCATTGACTCTAGAGACTTTCACAATCTCCATATGATGAGAGACATAAAACCAAATGACAAGTGGCCACATAGGAACAAGATGGGTGAAGCGCAACAATCGACTATATATATGTTTCGAAAGATCTGCTTCCCCTCATCACCATATTAAAGGTGAAAAGAACAAAATATAGCGATCATAACATGCTGATTACAGGGTGGAAAGGTAGGAAATTCTCACAAACTCAAATTAGGCTTCAGGTGGACGACTGCAACAGCGGCACACGCCTAAGGTTGAGCAAAGATGCAATCCATAAAGTAACAAAATTGTATAGAGAAAACGAGAAACCCGAAGAAAACATCAAAAGCAGAATATCAGCCGCTTCTAACTGGCTACAGATTAAAAAGGATGAGAGAAAAAAAAAGAACACAAAACCAAACACCCATACATACAACGTACTCAAAACAAGGCGTATAGCCCTAAGAAACCTTCCATCGAAAATGTGGAAAAATTAAAAGCAACAGCTAAGGCTTATAAACACTGGCTCTGAAACTACTGAGTCCAAATGTACCAGGAAGATTCAGAATCAATGCTTTGTACGATCAGCGGCAGAAAACCAAGAGAATGTTGGTCCTTAATAAAATCCACTCAAGGAACAAACGTCTCCCTGCAAAATAACGTTGGTGAACAGAGGTGGGTGGATCATTTCTCGGACCTCTTCAAAAAACTTGCTAGCGCCTATCAAGGCAACTTGAATCAACCAACAACAAATTGGGACATCCCACATGTTGTGGAGTCAATCCAAAGGAACATTTCCAAGTTAAACTGCTTGAGAGCCCCTGGGCTGGACGGTATCACCAACATCAATCTGAAAACTCATCCGGAAGAATGGGCTTGGTTCATCAGCAAAGTACTCAAAAGATGTGTAAGAACAAAAACTATACCATCATCCTGGAAAACCACAAATGTGGACCCAATCTTCAAAAAGGGCACTAAAGAAAATCTAAAGAATTACTGCCCAATAGCCGTGCTGGACGTCATCAGTAAAGTTTCTGGGTCCTTAATGCTAGAACAATTTCAACATTGGACCAAGCAGGCTGCTTGCACAGACCCCTTCCAGGTGGGTTTCGTCAAAAATCTAGGCACAACAGCAAACAATTTATTACTAAGCACACTGAAGGCCAAGATCATAGAGGGTAGTGCAAAAGTTTTCATTGCATTTGTTGACCTGGTCCAGGCATTTGAGCAGGTCAATCGGGAAACCCTATGGAGAAAACTGGCATGGTGGAATTGTCCAAATTCGATCCTACAGCCCATAAAAGCCCTATACTCCGAAACATCTATGAGAGTGAGGATCAGCAACACAGGGCAACTGTCTAAAGAGATAATGACAGAAAGAGGAGTTAAACAGGGGTGTCCATTAGTGCCAGCCCTGTATAACTCATATAGGGGTGATTTCAAGGACTACGAACATAGAATAAGATCTTTTCCACCAACAATTGGAGACACAAAACTATTGCGCCTCCTATACGCTGATGATATTGTTCTAATAGATCAAACAGCAATAGGCCTTCAGCGCCAAATGAATAATTTGTCAGAATATATAAGGGACAACAATCTACAGTTTAATAAAGACAAAACTAATCAACTAAGAAAGTCGAAAAGCAAAAAGGATAACTGGACGGCGCACAGCTCGAAAAGGTAAAACATTTTAATTATTTGGGCCTAATATTGAACAACAGCCCTCTGGAAAAGCAAATGCAGGAAACACTTCATCAAAATATCAAAATCTTAGTCTCTCAGACTAAAGCGATCAACAGGAAGTTCGGCCACTTCTCTCTCAGACCGATTTTGAACTTTTACAAAGCTAAAGTGATCCCATCAGTGTCTTACGAAGTCAAGGCAATGCCATTGATACCGGCCAGAATCTGGCAAAAGTTGGGGGGCTATTTTTGGTACTGAATTTACCATCATCAACACCTGTAGTCTCTATTCGACGCAAATTGAGACTAATGTAGTCAAAAACGACAATCGATCAAAACGCCTTAATGTTATATAGGAAGATCCTACTTTCTTCCTGTCCACTGAGATCATCAGTATAGAGATCGAGGAATGCAAAAATAAGATGTTAACAAACTGGTCGACAATGAACAAAAGTCACATGGAAAAGATTGGAAGCTCAGAAGAACTCAGGAACAACCCAACTAAAGTAAAAAAGAAATTAGATGAATGGGATTGGATAAACACTCTTGAAGTATCAGCAAGAAGCAAACTAACTGCAAGCCTCCCGATAAATACAAAGAAGGCAAACCAATTCTTGAGATACTTGAAGAAATGTCCACACAAAGGACTGCGGAACACCTTTATGCGGGCACACCTAAACCTCCTAAAAACGAATGAGATCTTGGCTATAAGAGGTAAATCTAGTAGCAACAACTGCCGCTATTGTAAAAAAGAAAGTCAAGTGGAAACAATCAGATACCTGCTACTATCTTGCTCAGGAACAAATGGAGCAAGAAGTATTCACTTACGACACCTTTTCACTGAGCTAAGAACATATGAAGAAGAAGCCTGGTGGTTCTGTCTGATGAGTGGTGTGAAGACATCATGGGTGATCCCATTAGCACAGTTTCCCAAAACATCGACTTAGAAAAGGACGCAGAAAAAGAACGAGTGGATATGTAAAGGAATAGCTGTTACAAAGAATAAGAATACATCAAGAGGACTACTAAATGACAATAGTAAGAGATACCAAGAAAGAGAAAAACGTAGGATAAGACTGAAATAGACGGAACCATGGTCATGACTAATATTATTCCGCAGAAGACTTAGAACTGGAATTTGGATTGGATTCAGGGATATATCCCGAAAGGAATACTCTTGTAAAAATTGTAAAAGAATTAAATCAAGTAAATAAAAAATAATAAAAATTATTATTTTGCCAGAATTACCATATGGAACCTAAAAGCATTCTAGATATTTCTAGATGTTCCTCTCATTAAACCAAATGTATAACTAACAAGTGTCTTGCCCTAAAATCAAGGGTTATCATCTCCTAAAGAGATAGAGATCAAGTGTGTTGCTCACACTTTGAGAGAGAGTAGGGTGCAATAGAGGGTCAGTGCACCCTTACATCACATTTCCTCAGAAATCTAAGACGACTTAATACAAGTTGCGGATAAATGGCATACTGATGCATATAAACAACCAGGAGAACAGGTACTTAGAAAGTTATGACCAGAAGGTGTTGATGCCTGTTTTACGGAGGTTAGATGACTAGCCTGTAATTCCACAAGCACCCAATGATTTGATGTTATGTTTTGCCTTGACTGAAGAATTTGAAGCGACAGGTGCCCTCCCAGCAGAGGGCTATTGAACTGTGCAAGTGGTTGAGAGGGATAAGTTAGCTTGATTTGATGCCTTCCGTTTGAACTAAGATGTGGTTTTTCACCAGGAATTTTCACTGTATAATCAATGGAGTGCCACTTACACTGGTGGCCATTAGAATATGTGTGTCACGACTATCTGCGTTAATCCTAACGCGATGCCTGACCCCAACATGGCGTCTACTGCAATCCACTGCAGTATGTGCAGCAGTCTAGTCGCCGCGCCCCAGAATGCCTTGCAACGTTTCCAGGCCGACGCGCCGACAGCTTATCTGCCTGCTTCTCCCAGACAAGGACGCGTTGCTACTATCCAAGGAGCTTGCAAATGCTGCGTGAGTCCGTGTCAGGGAATCCTGTTCTCTTTCTACTCAGACTTACCTTTGGGGCATATCTAATTGTCATTTTTCTATTGAAACTAATCGATCTTTGTTGTTGTTTATATGTGTTTACTTTAGGACGCTTCGTTGCCTTCCCGTTCTGGGGTTCTTTCAGAGCCGCCCAAGCCACTCGCCTTGGGAGAATCTGTTTCCAACATCCGCCTTCGACTGGTGTGGGTTACTAGGGTTTCCTTTGGTAGGCATCCTTTTTTCCTGAAACATTTATAAGAACTTTTGGTTTCTTTTCCTGCGGACTTACAGTTTGTTTTCGTCTTCCAGACGCAACACCCTGTACTCTCATCCCTTCTGAACCTCAGTCACTCATCAAGCTAGAAGGGCTCTCTGTTTCTTTAGGGTAACTACTGTTCTCTACTTCCCTCTTGGAGGTTAGGTTGTTTCCAGTTACTCTTGAGTGTTTTGTTCATCATTTTCCCTTGTTCTACACCTTCCAGTGTATCCAGACTTTCAGATCATACTGGATCGTTGGTTACTCACATTTCTAAGTCTTACTACAATCAGATCCCTTGGTAAGGGTTCCGCTTCTAGAGGTTTCTTTTCTAGTACTAGGCAGAATCATTTCTAACCACTTTGTTTCACTATTTCCCTTTAGCCAATCTGATTCCTCTGTTCTGGATCTTATCGTTTAAAGACACGCCATTTCATCACCACACTCCCAGGATAGCGTAATCTACCTCCATGGGATGTTTTCAGGAGTCTACGCTCACTAGCAGCTCCACAGGGTTTTATTCCACAAGAGGGTTTCCATGGGAACCTCCCCTTGCCCTGGCCTTTGTGCCGGGTCTTTGGGTGTTTCTAGGGCGGAATTCTAATAGTCATCTGATGCTAGAACATCTCCATCTGGGTACCTTTGTTTTCTACATCCGTAGCTGCTATTCTGCTCCAAATCCCCAGGTGAGAGAACTTTGTTTCTATGTTTTCCTTACACAGGACACTTTTGATTGTTAAACAGTAAAGTTTTGTGTTCATTCATAACAGAGTGGATCTTCTGTAAGAATGGGTGCAATACGAGGATCTTCCACCAGACCCTGAAACCTTCCCTTAGAACAAAAGCAGTGATAGTATCACCGCCTGCTGGAGTGATCCCAATGAACCTGCTGTGACTGTGACTGTTTACATGGGCAGTAAGATGTTCTCTACTTTCTTCCCAAGACGTTCCTCACCATCTAAAGGCATGTCATCCACCCTGTGTCCGCAATGTCCACAGAGATGGTATGGTAAAAGGCTTCCTCGCTCTCATGCAAAAGGGCCGCAGGCTCATCCTTTTTGTTGTCCGTTAGAAGCTCCAGGTTGGTTACACCAGTCCAGAATAGCCAAAATGTTAAACACTTTAAATGTTGTAGAGAAGGTAGTAATAGTTTTTTTAATTTTTTTACCAAACGCATCCAACTGCTTGCTTGTTTTGTCTACCACGAACAAACAATGGAACAATAGATGTGTTGGCTTTTCCTGGTGGCTGCTGACACCACTGACTCTAGAATAGGCTGGGCCTTTGGACACTTAGGGTCAGATTCTCAAACATAAGTGCAAATGAAAAAAGTGCAGAGAATGCGCCTTTTTCATTTCAAAGGTGACCTGAACACTTCTGGAGGAGTTGGACAATAGCACACATAACTGTCGGAAATGTGCTCCAGACACACATATATGACAGGCTCCCAGTAACCACATGGTTGCTGGGGGTGCATTTCAGGCCAGTCTTTGTGAAATGATTCACAAAAAAGCATTTCCATCCCTGTTTGGGGGATGGAAACGCAAGTGGTGTGATTAAAAAAATAATAATGACAGGGTCAACAGGCGCAGGGGGATGACCCTCATTTCTGCGTATTTAAAAGGGCATCCCATTTGTGAATTTGGAAAGCCCTTTTAAAAGTTCAGTAGTGCACAAAGGAGGGAAAAAGGGCATTCGATTAGTGCATCTAAGAAGTGATTATTCAGATGCCCTTTGTGAGCTGGGCTGCTCCTTATTTTGGCACAGTTGGTGAGATGCATCATTGTATATCATCACTTGCGTCAAAAAAGCTTTTGAGAATTTGACTCTGTGCACTGTTAAGGGGCTCTGTTTTATTACTCAATATGGTCCCTTCTTAGTGGGGCAGTGTAAGGGATGCTCATTACAACCTGGTCATCCCCCATATGTCCACCAATATGGGAATGTAGACAGAAATTGTACTTTACATTTTTCTTTTCTGATATAAGAACACTTCCTTTTGTTGTTCTGTTAGAATCAGGTTAAATGTTTTATAATTGTTGAGTGGCAGGATGCTCTTCCATATGGTGGCAAGTTCTATGGAGGGCCCTCCACTGGTTCTCATTCCGCTGGGATGAAGTCAAATTCAAAGCTGTCCTGCATGTCAGATTCTGAGGTTTAATTCCTCTAGCAGCTCAATAGATTGCTTGTCCTTCTGAATGAATAGAGGCACTGGTTGCTCTATAGTACATTTTGTTGGAGGTGGTATCAAAGCGGCTCTAGTGGGGAGCAACAGTACTCTTGTTTCAAGTTCAGGTACCAGAGTTTTAAGCTTGTGCATTATGTCAAAAGATAAGGGGCCTCATAACGAGTGTGGTGGTGCAATGAAATAGTGCTTATATTTTTGTTGCCATCACATTTTTGGGGCAGTAACAGAATTACTGCTGTTTTTATTGCTCTGCCGAATTCCAAGTTAGGAGAAAAAGAACAAATTACTTACCCCTAGTAATGTTCTTTCTAATGGATGTTCCTCCCACAGAGTCCTCATCTTAGATATTTATTCTAATGCTTTGTAGATCTCTGTAAACATTTTCCCAGCAGGGAGTGTCGTGAGCGCACTGGCATTGATGGTCATCGAGGCACCATCATGTCCGGATGTGATGTCGATGTGGGTACAAATAGGGTGCTCAGCGCTGTGTGGCCTCGGTTGTCATTTTTTCCCTTTGCACAGCCACCTTAGGGATTAGAGACAAAAGTAACTTTTAACACATTAAAGGACAGTTATTGTATAATCATATTAGGGAGCTCCTTAACAGTGGTGTAGGTTGGGAGGACGATGAGGAATCTGTGGGAGGAACATCCAGTATAAAGAGCATTACCAGCAGTAAGTAACTTGTTCTAATGGATTGCGTCCTCCCATGGATTCCTTATCTTAGATAGACTCCCATAGCAGTAAATCCATTACAGAGGAGGGAAGAAGCGAACTCCATGGTGATTATTTCACCAGTTGTTGGAGGACAGCCATGCCGAAACGAGACTCATTTGCAAATACTGTTTCCAGGCAGTAGTGTTTTGCAAACGTCTGTTTGAAGGACCACGTTGCGGCTTGACAGATATCCTTTACAGGTACACCTCTATGGAGAGCCGAGGTAGCTAACACACGTGAGTCCGGCGTTTGAGTCCAGTCTCGCCCGCTCACATTTTGCTGTCAGACATGCTGTGGATTGCTTCTGGTGCTTGTTGCTGCATCTTTAAGGATTTCCCGCTGCCTACATAATTGCTTGCAGGTGCACTGCGCCGGCGCGTGAGTCCAGCGTTCAAGTCCTGTCTCGCCCGCCCACATTCTGCTGTCAGATGTGCTGTGGATTGCTTATGGTGTGTGTTGCTGCATCTTTAAGGATTTCCCGCTGCCTATATGATTGCTTCCAGGTGCATAGGGCTGGTGGCGCGTGAGTCTAGCGTTCAAGTCCAGTTTCACCCCAGTCACGCCCTGGTTAGCCGGCTGGTGTTCCTCATTAGTATTCCTAGATGGCAACAGTGGATTTAGTGGGGCTGTGCACCCGGTGTCAACGACGCCTGCAAGAGTCATCTTCATAGACATTGGGGGGTGAGATGAGTGTGCCTTCTTTTGTACCGCTAACTATATACCCAGGGTTTGACTGCATAGGCTGCGCTACCTAATATGCTAGATGTAACTGACGCTGAACTTTTAGATCTGAATAATGTCTTCCAATCGGCTAAGGCATAGTATCGATCCCCCTTGCCTCATGTGCAATCAAGCAGAGGAGGGTGGGTGATAGAGAGTGATTCTCTGGCACCCGCTCTAACTACCTCAACGCTAGTCGAGGCTGTTAAGAATGCTATAACTGTACCGGACAATCAGTGTGACCAAGCTGGTTGTTGTTACGGGTGACCCTCCCAATGTGCATTGCCCCTTTAAGGGGATGTGTTCCTCCCACGTGTGTTTCCCTTTTAAGAGGGGCCATGACGGTGTCATGGCCCAAGCTAATAAAAGGAGCTCCTGCAGGCACGTGAGACAGAGCGGCTGCAGACTCCCAAAGAGGAACGACTGAGTCCGTGTCTCATTATCCATGTAGGCCCCAGGCCTACACGTGGAGGCACAGGCCTGCACGCCCAGACACTGAGGGACCCGTATGCCAGGATGGCAGCCGAGGTCCACTCAGTCAGAGGCCTGGCAGGCTGTGACCCCACGCCAGGGTGCCGAGGCCCATGGCACCCGGGGCCATGCCGGATGTCCAGGGCAGGCCCCCACCCCCACACATAGTGGGACTGCACGGCGCTAGCAGAGATAGCGCCCAGGGGCGCCCGCCGGATGACCATGGCCGGCGACCCCCAACAGTTGTCCAGCTGCTAGGGTGGAGGCAAACTTGCCTACAACACAAATTGGTGACCTGAATAAGGTTGATTCATCAGTACTTTTGGTGGGAAGACTTTCGCGTGACATCACAGAACTTAACATGTGCCTGGCCCAAAGCATTCCTGGCGCTTTTCGTCCCCTACAACATGAGTGCGTAAAATATACCAACAGCTCTCACTTCTCAAGTCCTCTTGAAAAAGAGAGACATTCCTGTCCATTACAATCTTGGAGCGATTTATATGCCCCTTTAAATACAATCCAAAACCTGGAGGGAAACCAGTGAATGGGCCTCATTACAAGTTTGGCGGCAGCCTTGCCGGTAAAACCGCCAGGGCCGGTCTTTCCTTAAGGCCATGCAGGCGGCTGCCTGACATGCCAGCCTCTAGGGGGTGCCGTCATCATCATTATGATTGATGGTGGCTTGCTGCAAATGAATGATTATTAATCAATGCTGCCTGCATCATTTAATTTTATTTTACTACGTTAAGTTAACCACTATGTTCGATTTCCTTTGTGTCCACCTGTAAATATAAAAACACAAAGAAAACTCGAGTGAAATTTTTAGCCACTCTCTGTCCGTGAGGGCATGATTCTGTCAGTCAGCAGCAGTGTGCTGCGGCCCGGCAAAGCCAGCCAGTGTTAGCAGACAGTGCACATGTGGTCCGCAAGCCCCGGATGCTTCATTTTATGACCCTCCTGCTAAAAGCAACAATTGTTGGTTATCATTTGCCTGGGCCGGCCAGGCATGACTGCATGTGCCTCCTCCTCAGCGCATGCGCTGCAGTCAAAGGGTGAGTGATAGAGCTGGCTAGGCTGTTGTCAGCTCCTCATAGTTTGGCCGGGGTGGACAGCAGGCTGAGCCTGGGACCGTCACCTCACCAGAGTCAGGAGGCCAAGGCCCAGTGAGGGAGAAGCCGTGCTTTCACCGTGTGCCAAGAGTGGTATGTGAGGGACACTGGTGGTGAGGTGACCAAGTTCACGGGGAGGGTGGGTGGAGTTGGTGAATAACATTTCCAGGGCCACTATTGGTCCCCGATCCAGTCTTGAGTCCTACGTTTGGTAAAGATCCTACTTTTGGGCAAACTTTCTCTCAGGGGGCACGCAGGCTGTACAGCTCCAATCTGAGGGTCTTGAGCATTGCTGCAGTGATGTCTGGCAGCTTTCCATTTGTGCGTGACTGTCAAGTACCAACAGCAGAGAGAACAATCTCCCTTACTGCACAGGTAGAAACCATGCAGTGAGCTGCACTGCAATTGCCAACTGACTCCATTGGTTGTTCTATATCTTTAACGCAGATCTGAAAGGAATTAGGAAACCCATTCTTTGGAGTTTACCGAGTTAGAAAACTTAGAGCATACTGGATTTGACAAAATGGGAGTCTTGAGCTATCCGTTTACTCAATGGTTGGTTTGTTGGGGGATATTATGGGGAGACCAATCTAACTAGAGCATTCTTTCAGTAGTTTCCTCGAAATCATCAAGGTGTTTGGTTATAAGGATATCCATCCTCCCTATACCACACACAGGAAACACTGCAGAGAAAAGAGCATTCCGTTTGTAAGGTACCCACAACAAAAGACTGCACTCTACGCTAGAAACAGCAACGGTCTGCTGCACATGTATGCAGGCAGCCCTTGTGCATCACCTCGGCTATAGACTGAAGGAGGCCAGTAAAGAAGATTGGGAAGAGAGTTCAGTATGTCAGAGAGTGAAGCTGGTAAATGATGCATTCTCTGTGGACTGAAGTATCATGGTTGCGGAGTATTTGGGGTCAATGTTGGCTGAGTGGAGGCACATTAGGAAGGCTTATGGGGACTGCAGCAGGAATGATAGATGACTTTTAACAAGAGGCTTTATGAAAGAAAATCATAGTCATTTCTACTGTTGCAGCGCTACTTTCTTGGTTCTTGACAAATAGGATGTCAAATAAAACAGAAAATTATAGTCATTTCTACTGGTGCATCGCAACTTCCTTGGTTTGTGACAAACAGGATGTCAAATAAAACATGAAATCATAGTCATTTCTACTGCTGCATCGCTACTTCCTTGGTTTGTGACAAACTGGATGTCAAATGGGGTAGCATGAAATATGTCAGAGGAAGTGTTTAGGCTGTTGCTGTTTGGATGGATGGACTAGATGTAGATGTTAGGTTTTTGTTTACTGAGCGTTGAATTGTGGCCATGTTGTTAATTAATAAAATGCTGACTTTGTTGCAGAAGAACCGATTTGCACTGGAAGCAGATTTTAGACACGTTTGGTCACGTGTCTGACATTCTAGTTGGAACAATTCCCTTATTTTTCGTGTTTTAGAGTTTTGGTACTGTAGCATCCTCTTGTAACTGTATTGTTGTTTAGCAGAATTTGTGGGTCTAAGCGATGGTACGGTTTCTCTGTGCATACTCCTCTTGCCCATGTCTTTTCACTGAGTGCAGCATGCTAATGAGCTCCAATCTCGAAGCACTATGATGTCTAGCAGTACATTGCATCTAATGTTATTCCAGAAGGCATAATAAGCCCCACCCCCGTTTCTGTAACTCTGAAAATGATTCATTGCTCCTCTGAAGATGGGAGCCAATATTCCACTGCTATATTTGCAAGTATGAAGGCTATGCTAATGCACGGCGCAGGAGTGTTTTCTGGGGAGGTGTCCTACAAAATGAAATCTGCTAGTGGAAGTAGTGTGACAGCTTTTAGAGTGCTTATGAATACCAATAAAGGATCCTATATAATATCATAGAACTAATTGATAGTCTTACTCCTCACTGACCCGTTCCCACGAGTAACGAAACACGTGGTGATATTTTTGAAACGGATGCTGAAATCGAGATGGATACCTGGGAAAACGTAAAAGCTCATTCCCAGAATCCAATGAGTTACAGCAACCTAAAGGCGGAAATAAATGCTGACATAGAGAAAGCAGAGCATGAGCTCTGAAGCAGGCAAGCTCCTCCAAAGAGAATGCATAGGGACAATTCCTTGTTTTTACCAAGGCCCACATGCATCTGCAATTAGGCTTTGGGGAGGATGAAAAAAGAGCCCTGTTACAAAGAGTGAGGAGTGGACACACGCACTGCTGCACGTTACCCTGGGTGAGAGTACATCCAGCCCATCAGCCTGCAGTGAAAATGTAATCGGAAGATATCCTTTATATCTTTGTTCACCTCTGGCGTGATAATTGTGCAAAACCCTTGTCACGTTTATGGGGAGATTAGACTCCCTGGAATGGTGAACGACCCTGGTGAGCCCTGAGCTGCTGATTTATCATTAATAGGGAAGCAAAAATGCCTAAAGTGACATGCTAGAAGTAAGGTGGGCCTCGAATTGTATCACTGGAGTCTGGAAAAATGATCTACTGGACTATTTCTGCGCAGAAAATGTGGTCGTCTAGTCTGTGTTTTCCTAAATGGTAGATCGCTAAAAAACTTGGCTCTTTGAAATTCCAAAACAGTTCCTGCAAAACAGGGTGCCCATTTTAATAAGCGTTCTGGTCACCCTAAATCACAAGATAAGACAGTTTCAACTTTTGTCGGGAGTCTGTTGTAATATTTTTTAGGGGCGGGGGGCACCAACGATGCTTTCTGCCTGGGGCGCAATCTGGTCTAAGACCGGCCCTGCTGCCGTCAAACTTGTGATTTGTACCGGCACCAGCGAATGTGCAATTACCGGGTCATTACAGCCCCGCCAGACCCAGTAAATGCCCATTCACGGGCGCCGGAAAAAAATGCTCCCCATTCCCATTGAGCTCTTACAAAATGGGGAAGAAAGGAAATGTAATGGGTCTAGAGCTTTCTCACGCAATCTGACTACTGTGCCTTCTAAGGAAGGGATTACTACAAATTATCTTTGTACTGAAAATACTGCCATTGCCCTTATAAAAAAATCAAAAACTGTTGCTTATAAATCTGCTCAAGTGGCGCTTACACCATCTGCTGCCTCTGTCATTGAGAGTAATGACTTGCTCTTGAATGATAATGTACCCGAAAGGGATCCTAATGTATATATCATGCTATTCTGAGGAGGAGGAGGTCTTGGTGAGGTTGCAGCCACTAGATAAACTGACCGAACAATGGGGGACTCCAGCTTCTTTGCTGCTTCAATTTAGCAAGGAAGGGAGCCCCCTTACCCCATTACAGGGCCAAAATGTTAAATAGGGTCTGGTAGACTCTCCAACCTATTTCAAACTTTATCACAAAAACGGTATATGGCGGATCTGAAATATAAAGCTGAAATGGAAGCAAAATCTTGTATTGATAGAAATGGTCTTTCGTCAGGGCTAAAAAAATGTGGAAACCCATGATTGGCAAGCTTAGATCAGTGAGCCGGGATGTCCTTTTCCAAACTCAGCCGCATGACCACTATGTAACAGACAAGAAAAGCAACCATAATTGTGAAGGCAACTCTTCTAAGGCTAACACTTTTCCCTCAACACTACCAGAGAAGTGAGTCCCTCCAACAACTAAAAAGCTGTTTTTGGAAAGAATTTTGCAACTTGATGATGATGTAATTTTACATGGGAAAAATATTTTCCAACTCCTACATTGTGTTCCAATGCTTAGGCTAATTAGTTCAGACAATATTCAAATCGTTGAATTTGTTAAGGAGTCGCGGACTGACTGGGTGATATTGCATGTAAAATCATCTCCGATTAAATCTACCTTACTGGACGCAACATCTGCCCTCCTGCCTCTTGGTTATGAACTAAAGGATTTTTATGGACAAAATGACGCTCTCTTGAGCTGCCTCAAACGCAAGGCTAGAAAGCTGCAACCATGTCAAGATATGCAGGTATCTTCATAAATATCTGTAAACCGATCCAACATTGTGTGTGACTGTGCAAATGCAAAATGACTTTCAAGGCATGAACTCTGACACTCAGTATGTTGTTGGTTCTTGCCCTTTGAACATAACTTTCACTTGTGGTAATGCTGGAGCTAGGAAAGTTACTGAAGTAACAGAACATCCTTGAGTGTTTAGAGATCAAGTTGATTGGTCATGGCTAGCCGGAGCAATATCAGCCTCTAGTAACCACTAGGCAGAGGATGGGGATGGGTCCAAGAGCATTGGCATCATGGAATAAAAGGGTATTTGAAAACATGTTTAATAACTCGCAATTCAATTTAACTGCGTACAATATTGTATGTTTGCAAAAAAAGTGGATGAGATCATTACCACCAGGGGATGGTTATTTGCTTTACTTGAACCCAGCGCAGAAGGGCAAGAGAGGTAGACCTCAAAATCGGCCAGGGACTCTCTGTGCCTGAACCTAGAAATCTGAACCCATTTGTTCAGTTGATGCTATTGCAGTGTGATCAGTGTCGAACTAACACTCCTGAGATTTCTTATTGTGTTCAACTTGTATTGGAATTTGGCTATAAATGATTCATATCCATTTGTTAAATGTGTAATGGACATAATGGATGAGTGTTACACTGAATTGTCTAATCCTTATTTTCTCATTTGTGGCTATTTGAATATCAGATGTTTGGATGATTGGGGTAGCCAACTAACTCTTTTAAAAACCACCAGCTCCCCTACCCAAGAGAGAGTGGCTTTATGGCTGTGAGAAATTAGTGTGAGAGATTGCCAGATGCTAAATGGATAGATGAAAGGAGACACTTCGAGGAGACCGACTTGGGTGCAGGGATCATCAAATTCAACTTTGGATGTTTTTGTTTCACGAAATCTTTTCCATTGTCTAGAATCCCTTGTGGTCTCCCCAATGAGTAATAGCGATCATTGCTTGCTGGAATTGTCATGGAAGATTTGGGTTAAAAGGCCTGAAACTTTCAACTTGGGAACTCCTTTGATCAACCAAGGGAGAAATAAACTAAGGATATCCGCCTGGGAGGTGGATCTAATTATGTCTAAATATTCTGAATCTCTTGAAGAGGGGCAATCAGTTCAAAGGGAGACATAGCAATCATGACTTTTTCCCCAGACATCAATATAATAAACCTATGGTTGAACAGCGAAAGCTATTGAGATCAGACCTTAGACATTTAAGGACAACTGGGTGGATTCCTCTCTCTATAAACATTTTGAAAAAGGAAGTAGAGATACAAGAACAGGTTAATATCTTTGTTAATATCTTTTAAAATGACCCGATAACAGTAGTAGGCTGAAACAATGATGAGAGCAATTTGTAAAAAGAATTTCGAGAGATATCTGTTCGCTAATTAACAACAATTCTGCTTATCAGACTGCCCCCCTGAGCAATGGTGTATCGGAAAATTGCTGGGTTGACCATTTCACAAAGCTTTTTGCTTTTTGGCAACTCCAAAGGTGAAGCCATTGGTCAAGACGCCCAATATGGCCTGGTACTCGTTTGATAGAGAGGATATTATGCATTTAATTTTAAAGGTGAACTCCCCCCATGCACCAAGTCCGGACGAGTTAACTAATTGCATTATTAAGACTGCCCCTGAGCCATGGTCTGCCTTCATCTCGCTATTGTTTGCTGAGGTTTTGAGTGTTGGGAATATTCCCCCTTCTTGGAACTCTGCAATTATAGTTTCGATTTTCAAGAAGGGGGATAGAACGGATCCAAGAAACTACCGTCCAATAGCGTTGCTGGATGTCTTGGGCAAATTAATAGCATCAATCCTCCTTTGTGCCCTTATGACTTGGATAAATACAGAAGATCATTTTGATCGACGTCAGGCAGGTTTTATAAAGGGCGTTGGTACTGACCTAAATCTCTATCCACTGAATATATTAAGACTGCGTTCCATTCAGCCGAGATCAAGACTATTGATTTGGAACAAACATTTGATAAAGAAAAAAGAGATACCCTATGGGAAAAAATGACATCCTGGAATTGCCCGAGTGACCTGCTCTGAGCTATTAAAGCGCTATACTCAAATAGTTTGGTGCACATTAGGTGAAACTCGCAGGGTCTACTAACCAAAAAAATCCGGACTGAAGCAGGGTTGCCCGCTGGCTCCCCCTTTTTAATTTATATCTATAAGACATGCATGATACTATGAACAAGGCAGTGGCTTTCCAGCCTAAGATTAATGTACACCCACTCCCGGGGTTACTCTATGCAGATGATCTGGTCTTGATTGACCAGACTCCCATAGTGCTTCAACGTAAACTGGATCAATCGCAACTTTATATGGCATCTAATGACCTAGCCATAAATGTAAAAAATCAAAGATATTGATCCTCAGTGGATTGGGAAACAAGCGAAAAATAAACTTTATATGGCGTGTGGGACATGAGGTTTTGGAGCGGATGGATACAATTAATTACCTGGGGAGTTGTTTCAATAAGAGCTTGAATGAAAATCCATGGGTATTTTTAACTAAGATCGAAAATATAAATGCTTGCAATGCAGGGGACCATCTTGCATGCAATGCATTGTAAATTTACATTGACGTCTATTTTGACATTCTACAACCAGAAGGACGTACCAATCTTAACGTATGGGGCTGAGGCAGGTTTAAATCGCTCATGGCATGTTTAGGAGGCACTCGATGGGCTATTCTGGAAGAAGATCTTATCCTTACTGAAAAGCCTCCCGATTGCGGCTATTAGGTATGTACTGGGGCTTCAATCATTATATTCAGTTATACTCTGGAAATCACTATCCCTGGTACATAAGCTTTTTATGCCAAACTTGGTCAACCAATATAAAATCTTAAATTTGCGATGTGTAGGCGAGCCTTCCTGGCTTTTAAAACTTTGGCAAGATAAATGCATAAATTGCCTGAAGGTCCTTGACACGTCTTTGTAGACATTGATGAAAAATCCAATAGCAGTGAATCAAAAGCTTACACGGCAAGATTGGATTGAAACTGAAAAAAAGAGGGACGGCTATAAATTGGCTCTAGATCTTTCCTTTGAATCTCGAATGATGAATACTGTACATAAATATCTAACAAAGATTTCAAGTTCCTACTATCGGAATCAGTTTCTACGCTTAAGATTGAACCTTTACCTGACTAACGAATTACTATTTTCTCAGAAGCAATGCGGTTGTAATGATAAGATCTTTTAAAACATATATGTATATTTTACAGTATCTTATTGTACGATTGCTGCACTTTTAAAAAATTTTGTTTTTAATTGGTTAATATGGTTAAATGAAAGGTAAGGGATGAGGGCAGATCCGGGAAGCTGGCCATTAGTGCCAAAAAACAGAAGCCGTCCAAATTATTTAAGCCGGGTTTAAGGGCTAAGCCGCCAGCCTCGCAACGTACCCAGGACCTATATCTAAAAGAAATGGCAGGGAAAATTGAACACTGTATACAGGTCATAGAGGATACTATTTAGGAAGCTGCCGCTTGTATTGGGGATTTGACTGAGGACGGCATCAGGGTTGCACTTAATCTTGAAATGGATGACTGGGATAAAGAAATTGGTCTGGAAAATGAGAAGAGGGAAGGAACAAGAAAAGCCTTGGAATCCCAGCAATGGGGGAGCCCTCTGATTGCCCCAACTGACATAGCACTGGAAGTGGATGCACGGGAAGACGTGGATGCAGCCAGGTGGGAGATGTGGACGGGGAAGGGGAGGGTGAGATTGGGGGGCAGGGGGAATCTGTGGTAGTGCCGATGGGGAATGGGGGTGTGTGGTTGTAGCGGCATTTGGGGAATTTAATGCATCCACCTCAGCAGAGGATAAGACCTGGATGGAAGCCTTGTTGGATGGGAAGCATAAGCCATTATATAAGCATTTAGACACCCAGAACCATGCCCGCAAGTATAAAGGCCTGGAGGCAATCAGTATGGAGAAGTGGGAAGTACAAATTCAGACAATCTTAGAACTACTCCAAACCTTGGTGGTATTAATACTCTTGCCATCTTGGATGATTCTGTCAGGGACCTAAGGAAGAAAGTGGAGGAAATTAGTTTGAACAGGACCAGTGGCTTGGGCAAGGAGGTCCCGGTGACAACAGCGCTGCAGAGTTTGGAGAGGGGTGAGGGAGGAGGTGAGGGTGGAATTGGGGCGGGAATCAGAAGGTGCCCTGTATTGTAACGTAACGTAACGTATTCAAACACTGGGAGAGAAACTAATAACAAGATCATTGCGGGAACAAGTAATGGACATGGACGTGCATTAGGGATACTGGGGGTGCGGAGGGTTCTTGGGGGAGTAGGGAAAGTATGGAGAGGAGTGTTTTAAACCTACCCCATGTATACAAACCAAAGGAAGGAAAAACAAACCACTCTCAACAAGGCGTTCTAGATGTGTCCTCCAGATATAGTTTCAAAAAGCAACCATTATGAACAAATATAGGTTGCATCTAGTGAACATGAATCACAACCAACATAACCTAAAATTTAAATTTTAATTCATTTTCTGCTTTTAAACACGCTTCACATAAACATTTAAAAAAACATTTATACATCACAAGAATTTTTGTATCAAAAATAATTCCACCTCACAAATTTAAAGTCACAAATCACTTAATTTCAAAAACAACAGTGGCAACTCAATTCATTTTATTCCCCACCATGTTGCAATAGCCCGACTTATATAAGTTTCTGTCCTCTATGTTACAAATCACTGGACATTCTTCAGGGGCCGAAAAATCATCTTGTGCTTCTAGTGGATCTTTTCTCATTGCTTTACACACCAGATTTTTATATCTAAGGACACATAAAAGAACACACATTACCACATGGGCATCCCTGGTCAATGAGTAGACCTAGCCAATCCCTAATCACCCCTAGGGTGGACAGATATACAATCTTTAATATACCTGTACCATTGGTCCGAAGAAATCAATGTCTTCTGACTCTATAGCAAAGCCAAATCTTGCTATTCACCTTTCTAATAGACAGGGAACTCACTCAGAGTATCAGGTACCTAAAACCAATACACACAGCACCTTAGCCAATAGCCATATTGGACAGCAATAGTTTCCTCTAAAAAAGCCATATCCCCAGAGGGATACCATAAATTCAAATGCAACTCACCCTGGGGTCAAGAACTTCATCATCTTCATAAGCTACTTCAATAATTGAGAAATTATTCCATCGGCAGTTGATCTAGGTTTCACATAGATCTAGGCACGAAGTGACAACAACAACAAATCTTACTCCATTTAATTTCTCCTTAAATCAAGGAGGTCTCTGTACGGGTAAATCATCAGTACAACCCCTTACCCTTGTCATACATAACTGTGATCTTCAAATGCCCCAGAGTATATCTAGAAATGACTTTAGGTCGCAATAAAACACCTCCAAAATGACGGTACATCATTGGTATAACTCAAACCTTGACCTATAGGAAAAAGCACATACAAGAAGGGCAGTGCCTCCTACGGGACTCTGTTAGTCTCCCCATTTATTCAAAACCAATGTTAACACTGCTCAAAATCTCATCTTCATTCCAGTTTTCTCACATACCTTGTCTTTAAACAGACGCTATGCCGGTGTACAAACAACCAAACGTAAGTGCTGGCCGCGGTCCTCCGCTAATGAGTCAACTTTCTCGCTTCCGCGTACCGTAATAATGACGCGATCACGTCAAAGATCACGTGATGACGTTGCGCGTCCTGGTAACTTAGCAACGGTAAACGCTACGATGCAGCTGAAGGGCTGAAGAAAGTCCATTACAGTTTCAATGTTTGAAAGTACGTGGACTAACAGGGAAACGCAACCCATCTCCTCCGTAACATTGGGACACACAGACCAATACTAAGTTGTGTAAAGATAAACTAGAGCAATCAATTTGGAAGCCAACCATCGTTTCAAGTATTACAGCCCTAACTATGAATGCAACATTATTTCCACTTGTGTCTACCATCAAACTCGGGGTTATCAATTGCATTCGCAATATCTGAAAGGCCATGTCCCCACTAACCTAGGATGCCACATCTGGTAATATCCATTCTGGCTACAATTCTTGGTAACAACATGTACATCACTTCTTCAGTTATCAAAAACACCAGCGCAATGCAAGACTGCGTATGATCAAACAGAGCCCATAAAACATGATCTAATTTATTTGACCTTATGCAGCTCGATGTTTTCATTTAATCCTGTCAAATGGCTATTGGTTAGGAAGATACGTTTTTGGTCAAGGTTAATCAATTTCCTGTTAATTTCCTCTTGAGATCTACCTTTAACCTTTTTTAAAATACACCATTCAAATTCTGTAAATAAATGGCCTTTTTCTGAATAATGTTTTACTAAAGGGGCTTTTTCTGTGTGGTTTTTTAAGCAACTCTTATGCTCGATCATACAAGTCTTGCACATCCTGTTGGTTTTACCAATGTACAGTAAATCACACGGACATTTAATCATGTATATTACATTTTCTGTTTTACAGTCAGTATGTTCTTTTAATGTCCATTCGGATTTCAACCCGAGATTCACAGAAGTTGTTTTTTGTGTTAGAGGGCACATGACACATTCTCCACAGGGATGGTGACCCACCACACGTGGTAAACCCCACAATGTACGTTGAACTTATCCCAAGCAGCTGCCCCATTAGTAGGGGTAATTATGGGTGTAACGGGACTGCCAAAGGATGGATATGAATCCACCAGCTCACTGATGAACAAGGCAGCCCATTGGATCAATACCAATCTGATGGGCCCAAGTATTGACCCTAGCCTTGTTCTGATGGTCAGAAGAGTAGGTTGGGTATGCCCAAATAGAAAATCATTGGATGGGGACTGCATTATAGTATCCTTCTCAGACCCCCAAATTGTGAGTCATCTAGTAAACTCTGACCTATCTAGAGGTCGAAAGCCAAATTGCTCCAGACTTGATAATAGGATGGTTTCGCTGGATTTATTTTATTCGCCTCCCGGGAAATGGCCAAGGGATGATGGCAAGGAAGAGGGGAGAGAGGATAGGTGGTCCGTTTTGGAGAGTTACTAATCCAAAAACGTTCCCTCATGACAACTTTGGGATTCAAAAGGGCTCAAACACAGGTTGGATGCTGTTGAAAGGTAGGGAGGACGCCAACTTTGGAATGAGGACCTCTAATCGGTTTGATCCTCTCTCCTCTATAGATGAGTTGGATTGATAGTGGGCCACTTTGCAGCCCTTGGCTGATGTAGCGGTGGGCTCCATCTGCAATGAGGTAAGAGAAGGTTTTGTAGGGTTAAGGGAGGTATTGACTGTGGTGGGGATATTGTTGTGGAATATAGCCAGAGTTGGGGGGAGGATTGGAAAAGGTGGATATTAACAAATTCCTCAATTCCCATGAAATAATTCTCCTACAAAAAAATTGTGCCTTGTACATCCCTCTCCTAGATGGATATGCATCGTATGAGGTACCAGCCAGGAAAATGTCTAGGGGCAGATGTTATGGGGGAATAGCCGTTCTGATCAAGGCCTCATTGAACTGAAGGAATAAGGTGGTAGAGATGAAGTTGGACTTTTTGCAGATGCTGCTATTATTACCCAATAGGGGGCCGTAGTAGCTGTTATACATTTTTATAACAGCCCACATAAGGCAGAGGTGAATCGGTTGGGGAAACAAAAGGCTTTTCTGGATGATTATTTAAGGGAGGAGGGCACCTGCAAACTAGGTTTGTATGGGTGGTGATTTCAATCTCAGAATGGGCTCAGGACTACCGGGAGACCTCTTCCCTCCTCTAGAGATATGTGTCTGAATATTCCAAAACCCGTAATGAAGGACCCCCGGGTCTGTGCGAAGGGACTCCAGTTTAGCGCATGGCTTATAGAATGGGGGATGCGATCAGTAAATGGTTGCATCACACCCGTTATCCCGGGAAACGTATTTTTCCATAATCATTTGGGTTCCTCCACAATATATTCTTTTAGCACATCTCTGAATCTGTGGGAAAATATAGCTGGTTTTGAAGTAGTGATGGATCCCAGTAATGACCACAATCCTATAGCTCTGAAATTGAGCGGGCTAGTTGGTGGGGAAAGCCCACTTGATGCCCCATCATGTCTGGCTGAAGCAGGTGCCGTATCAAAAAGGAGAATTCATTGGGAGAGAATCGGGGAGTCTGGTCTGCATTTGGGCATTTTGGTAGGGAATACCTTGGCAATTGACGGAAATTCTAGAGAATGAGGCCAGCTCAAAACGGGTAGTGGAATGCTTTATTGATATATTGGGTGCATTGACGGAGGGTTTTGTGGTTCAGCGCACCTAAAGAACAAGTTACTTAACTGTAACTGTTGTTCTCCAGCATGGGTCTGGCATGGATTCACATGCTCATGAATATTCCCCGTCGACAGGCTGGGAATCCTCGGTAAAAAAAAAATCAGTATCAGTTTCGTTTCTGATCTGTCTTTCTTAGTAGTAACCAATCACTGGTCTCTGGGTCATACTGCCCCCAGCCAATGACTGCCCTCTCCCCAAGCCCCTGCCCTGGCAGCCATCCTCAGATTTGGTAGCACGCAAAGTGGCAGTATGACCAAGTGAAGAGCCGCAGAGGGGAAGGAGGGAGGGTTCGCATGTGAATCCATGCCAGACACATGCTGGAGAAGAACAAGTTACTTCTTACCTTGTAACGTTCTTTCAACGGGATGTTCCTCCGACATATTCCTTATCTTTGATAATACGTTTCCAGCTTGCTGGCCTCGGAAATTTTTTCTGTAGAGGGCGCTGCGCGCCGACGTCCGCCGAGTCGATGTCCCTCGACGGCCACAGTATCGGCGCCGATGTCACCATGCCCATAATAGCCACGCGCTGCGTCCGTTGCTTAGTTCAGTTTTGTAGCATAAGAAAAGTCATTCCTGAATTGGTTATTGACCTTGAAGGAGCGTAAACTGCAACCACAAGGGAAGTATCACTGCGAGGATGGATACGAGAGGCGATAAGGAATACGTCGGAGGAACATCCCATCGAAAGAACGTTTCAAGGTAAGAAGTAACTTGTTCTTCGAAGGGATTGTGTCCTCCGACGTATTCCTTATCTTTGATAGACTCCCATAGCAGTGGCTTGTAATTGGAGGTGGGAGTGAGAATGTTATGTATCCCTTTAGGGATGGACCGAATGTAATACAGCCTTGCCAAATCTGGTCTCTTGACTAGTGGAGGAATCCAGATTGTAAAATTTTGTGAATGTATGTGTGGACGACCATGTGGCAGCCGCACATATGTCTCAGACCGGTACCCCTCTTTAGAGGGCCGAAGAGGCTGCGATACCCCTGGTTGAATGAGCCCTGAGATTTTGGGGTGGCTCTTTCCCTGCCAGTTTGTAACATTCCAGAATGGCCAAAATAATCCACCTGGAGATGGTTTGTTTTGTTATGGGTAGTCCCAACTTGTGACCTGAGTATCCTACAAACAGTTGGTCTGCTTGCCTGATCCTAGCCATTCTGCTGATGTAAAAGCTGAGAGTTCGCCTAGGGTCCAGCCATGTAGCCTTTCTTCCTCTTTCCCCGGATTCAGAAACCACCTTTGGGAGGAAATTAGGCTTCACCTGTAGGACAACTTTGTCCTTGTGGAAAATTGTATGTGGGGGTTTACAGGAGAGAGTTTGTAGCTCGCTCACCCTTCTAGCAGATGTTAGTGCTACCAATAGGACATTTTTAAGCGTGAGAAATCTCAGCGAACAAGAGTGAAGTGGTTCAAATGGAGTGCCCATTAGGAAGTTTAAGACTAAATTTAAGTCCCATAAGGGAACCTGGAATGGTTTTGGAGGATAAACATTAGTTAATCCCTTGAGAAATTGTATCACTAGAGGAAGTTTGAAATACGATGGTTCCTCCGCAGTGCGCTTGAAGATAGAAAGCGCTGCAAGATAGCCTTTTACAGTGCCAACTTGAAGGCATGAGTTTGCCAAGTAGAGTAGAAACGATAACACCATTGGTGTACCACATGAAAAAGGGTCGATATTCTCTTCCCTACATTAGCTGCAAAATTTGTTCCAACGGCAGCGGTATAAAGACTTTGTTGCTGGCCTTCTGGCCGAAAGCAACACCTCCATGACGTCATCAGGGAGATCCCAATCCTTGTACTACACCCTTTCAGAAGCCAAGCTTGAAGGTTGAGGGTTCTGGTGTCTGGATGGAGAACCTGACCTCCCTTCTGCGAGAGAAGATTCTCTTTGAGTGGAAGACAGATTGGAGGACAGATGGACATATCTAGAAGGTCCGGGTACCACGTTCTCCTGGCCCAATCCGGGGCAATTAGGATCATGGTTTTCCGGAATCTTCTCAACCTCCTGATCATTTGAGGAATAACAGGGACTGGTGGGAACGCATAAAGGAGTGGAAACTCCCAGTCCACTACGAACGCGTCTCCTAGAGCTCCTCTCCGGGGAAATTCCCTTGAACAGAACAGATCGCACTTCCTGTTGGTGCTTGTGGCGAACAGATCCACCTGAGGGGTTCCACAAAGGGCTAAGATCTCTTGAAGGACTTCCTGAGCTAGCTCCCACTCGTGGGAGACTGTGCTCTGCCTGCTCAGAGCGTCCGCTGTCAAGTTCTTCTCTCCGGCTAGATGGACTGCCGATAGAGAGATTCCTTCTTGGATTGCCCACAACCAGAGCTGCATCGCCTCTCTGCACAGTGGCAATGATCCTACGCCTCCTCTTTTGTTGAGGTAGTGCATGGCCACCGTGTTGTCCGTCATTATCAGGACATTTCTCCCCTGTACTGATGGCAGGAAAGCTTTCAGCGCTAGTCTGATCACTCTCAGCACCAATAGGTTGATGTGTAGTCTGGACTCCGATGGAGACCAACGACCGCTGATGGTCAAGTCGTTGGCATGGGCTCCCCACCCCGTGAGTGAGGCGTCTGTGACTACTGTTATCTCCGGCCATGGTTGCCAAAACAGTTCTCCTTTCAAGATGTTCTCTGGATAGGCCCACCATTGAAGGTCGCGGGCTACCTTGTCCGGAATCCAGAGGAGATCTGTCATTCTCCCTGAGAATTGCAACCACTGACTTCTCAGTGCCCACTGAAGAGATCTCATTCTCAGGCGAGCCTCTGGCACAAGGAAGATGCAGGATGCCATGAGGCCTAGCAACCTCAAAAAGTCGAAGCCTGGGAGACGTTGGGCATAATGAAACTTGGTGACCATCTGTAGAATATCTTGAGCCCTCACCTCTGGTGGCGAGGCTTTTCCCAGGGAAGTGTCCAGGACCGCTCCAATGAACTGGAGTCTCTGTGATGGTATTATCTGTGACTTCTTTAAATTAAGGGAGAGGCCTAGTTTGTGAAGGAAGTGGCAGACATAATCTAGCTGGGCCTGGGCCTGTTTCGAAGATACAGCCCTGATCAGCCAATCGTCCAGGTAGGGGTAGACGTGGATCCTTTCCCTCCTTAGACTCGCCGCCACTACCGACATCAGCTTGGTGAAGACCCTCGGTCGGAGGTCAGCCCAAATGGCAGAACTCTAAATTGATAATGAGAGTCACCAATTGCGAACCTCAGGTATTTCCTGTGTTTGAGATGGATTGGCACATGGAAATAAGCATCCTGAAGGTCCAGAGATACCAGCCAGTCCTGGAGCTGGAGGGCCTGAAGGATCTGAGAGAGAGTTATCATCTTGAACTTGTCCTTCCTGAGGAACTTGTTCAATTCTCGTAAGTCCAGGATGGGTCTCAGTCCTCCGTCCTTCTTTGGTATGAGAAAGTAGGGGGAGTACCAGCCCTTGTTCCTGTCCTCTACAGATACCGGTTCTATGGCACCTTTTTCTAGCAGGTCTATAATTTCCTGCAAAAGGAGCGGATCTGGAACTTTTAGAGAGCTGTTCCCCGGTGGATGACTCTGATGGATGTGTAGAAAGGGTAGGCAGTAACCCTGGGCAACTGTCTCCAATGCCCAAGCATCTGACGTTATAGCCTGCCATTCCGTCAGATGGTGAGTTAACCTGCCCCCTACAGGTGTATTGTGTGGAAAGGCCTCAGAGTGGTTTGGGGGCGGCTGATGCAGATGCCGAGGGTAAAGAGGCACCTGCTGCTGCTGCGGCCTTAGTACCTTTGACCCGTCCACCTCGGGTGGATCTCCTTTGGCCTCTTTGAGCCGGCTGTCCTCTGCCTTTCCCGAATGCGGAATAATAGCAAAAGGACTTTCCTCTCCCAGAGGTTCCTGAGGGGCGAAAAGGAGTTTGGCGGATAGCAGCTCCTAAAGATTTTGCTGCTGCTTTAGAAGTCTGCAACTTTTCCAGACTGTCATCAGCTTTTTTTCCGAATAGTGAAGAGCTGTCAAAGGGCATATAAGTCTGCCCTGTACATCTGGAGTAAAGCCAGACTTTCACAACCACACATGCCTGCGGGTTGTTGTACTTGCCACCATGGCCCTGCTGATACTGTCAACGGAATCGATGCCAGTTTGAAGTGATTCGCACATGGCATCTTTGCCATTCTTAATAATGTTAAGGAAGGCTTCCTTTCCCTCTCCTTCGGGTATGCAGTCAGCCGCTGATGAAGCACACTCCGACAGTGTGTGACTGAACCTGGCGAGCGTACAGGTGGCGTTGATGGATTTCAACGCCATACTAAAAGCAGAGAAGACTTTCTTCGCCATAGAATCGTACCTCTTGTCATCTCTATCCTGTGGGACAGTAGCGTAAGCGGTCCTACTGCTAGATGAAGTTGCCACTTGAACCACCAGGCTCTCTGGAGTCGGGTGTTTTGATAAGTATTCAGGGTCAGCAGCCGTTACCCTATACTTGGCTGACAATCTTTTATTGACCACAGGGATAACTTCAGGAGTTTCCCAACTGGATGTAATTTTTCTTTGTAAGGCTGCATGGAAGGGGACCACAGGGTCCTCCTGTGGACCTTTGTCTAATATGTCTGTTAGGTCATCCTGTTGAAAAACAGGGGAAGGCGCAGACCAACCCATAAATTCAATAATTCTTGCCATGAGGGTTATATAGGGTGTTTCGGCATGTTCCCCTGGGTCTGGCTTAACAAATTCCACTTCTGGGGAAGTGTCCAGCCCACTTGCCTCATGTAGTGACTCCTGTAGGTCCTTCAGCCTTCCTTCCTCAGAGGTGAAATCCTCTGAAATAGGCAGTGTGGTCCTCTGTAACCCAAATGTTTCCTGGTCAGAATCTTCCCCCTCTTCATAAATTGAAGAAGGTCCAGGGTACTCTGACCTCTGAAATGGTGTAAAACCCATCTCTAAGGCAGAAGGAGCAAAACTCGTCATTATTGGGCGAGAAAAGGTCGATGTTGTCGACGCCGATGTGACAGGCTCCGAAGGCGCCGAGAACGGCGTCGAAAAAACTCAAAGGGGTCTCGAAGAACTCGAGAGGATCGGGATCCTACTCGAGGACATCGACGACGGTCTCGGCGTCGTGCCGGAGGCCCATGGAATCACCGTTGGTTGTGGAGTAGCCTTGGTCTTCTCTTTCATCGGTGTCGATGTCGGCGTCGACGATGGCGTCGAGTCGATCGACCGATGCGTCGAGGAACCATTCGACAACGGCGTCAATGTCACCGATCCATGCGTCGAAGGAATCTTCGACGACGGCGTCGAAGGTGGTGCCTTCTTAACCGATGGCTCGTGGCGCTCTCGGGTGGAATGTTTCGCCGGGTGCTGCAACTCGCGGCGTTTTGATTTTTTGGGTTTTTCACCCGGGGTATCACCCTCAGCTGTCTTCGAAGGGGTCGAGGCCGCGTTCTCGAAGACGCTTAACATTTTCTTTCTGAATTCCTCCCACTCAGCCTGAGAGCTGTGTTTTGTGGGACAGGAGACCCTTTCTGGGGAAACAGAAGACGACGAGGAAGGGGATCTTCGACGTCTCTTTTTTGAGTGTCTTGATCTCGACGAATGGTGGGAGCTACTTCGAGATGTAGGTTGGGAATGTTTTCGACGGCGAGGAGACGAATGCCTCGACTCAGCCGAAGAAACCTTCGAGAAGGTTTGACTGACTTACCTCTCTCGAGCTTCCCCTTGCGCTCCTTCAAGGCTTTTGCCGTCATGGACATGCAGTCCTCACACTCGGAACAATGGTGCTCGGTTCCCAAGCACCACAAGCAGATCCTGTGTGAATCCGTTATCGACATTTTTTTTACCGCAGTCTCGACATTTCTTGAAGCTGGATCGCGGCGTCGTCGGTTCCGATGAAGATGCCATCGAGAACGAGTAGGTATTATTCGAGTAGATCTAGAGTTATCCTGACTGAACTGAGCAACGACGTTCCGAGGCCACACGAAGCATGGAAAAACGGAACTGAGCAACGGACGCAGCGCGTGGCTATTTATGGGCATCGTGACGTCGGCGCCGATACGGTGGCCATCGAGGGACATCGATTCGGCGGACGTCGACGAGCAGCTCCCTCTACAGAAAAAGTTTCCGAGGCCAGCAAGCTGGAAACGTATTATCAAAGATAAGGAATACGTCGGAGGACACAATCCCTTCGAACAACAGTTACAGGTAAGTAACTTGTTCCTTTTCCAGCATGGGGTCTGGCATGGATTCACATGCTCATGAATATAAGTATACATAGCAGTACACACATGCACAACCACGGGGGGTAGCAAGTCTCAACATTAAGCATTACACAAACTCAAAATTAAGCATCTCTTACCTCCTCACCAGGCCCACCTTCAGGCGAACAGGTTGTGCAGCACTGCTTGGTCGACTCTGGACTCCTTCCTGGAATCCCGGTCGACGCAGTAGAATCTCGTGAAGGTGTGCATCGACCCCCACGTAGCAGCCCTGCAGATGTCCAGCAGGGATACACCAGACAAGAACGCTGTGGTAGCAGCGATCGCTCTGGTTGAATGGGCTCTCGGACGGCCGCGCAACGGTCGGTTTGCCAACCGTTGACAGTGCATGATGCAGCCGGAGAGCCATCTGGAAATGGAATCCTTCGAGAGGGCCTTCCCTTGATTCAAAGTTCCAAAGTTCACAAACAGTTGTGATGTCTTCCAAAAACTCTTTGTGCCATCCACGTAGAACTTCAGCGCTCTAGCTACATCCAGCGAGTGCAAAGTCCTCTCGGCCGGCGCCGAAGGCGACGGGAAGAAAACTTGTAACACCAAGGGCTCGTTGAGATGGAAGTCCGATGGCACCTTGGGCATGAAGGAGGGGTGTGTCCTCAGCACCACCCTCGTCTCGTGAAAAGTAAAGTATGGAGGCTTGCATAATAGGGCCTGGATCTCTCCCACTCGTCGTGCGGAGGTGATGGCCACAAGAAATGCTGTTTTCCACGACAGGAACTTCGACGGTGCCGAATGCAGAGGCTCGAAGGGCTCCCCCAAGAGCCTGGTCAGCACCATGTTGAGCTCGCACCCCGGGGCCGGAGCATCCACCGGCGGGAATGAACGGAACAGTCCCTTAATAAATTCCTTCACCAGGTGATGAGACCACAGAGATGATTATCCCGTAGTTCTGGTGTAGCGGGATATCGCCGCTAGATGTATTTTGATGGAGGAATGAGCCAGCCCCGCCTTGGCCAGTGACATCAGGTATGGCAACACTTGAGGGGCCATAATTTGCAGAGGGTTAATCTTCTGTGCACGGCACCAGACAGAGAACCTCTATCATTTGTTTCCATAGCAGTTGAGAGTTGAGGACGCCCTGGCCTTTGCTAGCACCTCCTTGCAGTCCACTGGGATATCGTAACCTCCAAACTTTAGTGCCGCAGGAGCCAGGCCTGCAAGTTCAGCAACCCCGGGTCGTGATGGAGGATGGTGCCTCCTTCTCTGGAGAGAAGATCTGCGTCCGTCGGTAGTTTGACTGGGGGGGACGCCGACAAGTCCAGAAGGTCCAGGAACCAGATCTGTCCCGGTCACGCCAGTGCGACGAGGATCATCTTGCACTGGGATCTCTTGAGTTGGTTGACGAGTCGTAGTAGCAACGGCAACGGTGGGAACGCATACAGGAACAGGCTGTCCTAGGGGAACGAGAAAGCATTGCCCATGCTCCTCGGCTGGCGAAACCTGCTGGCGAACCTCTTGCACTTGGGAGTTCGCCGCCGTCGCGAACAGGTTGATTTGGGGTTTGCCCCATCGTCGGAAAAGCCGATCCACTTGGTCCTAACGCAGTTCCCACTCGTCGCACGAGCGCAGCGGCGATCGTGTTCTTTATCCCTGCTAGGTGGAAGGGCACCAGAAACATCCCCTGGGCAATGGCCCAATGCCACAAATCCTGGGCCTCCTTGGATAGGGCCAGGGACCTGGTTCCTCACTGCTTACGGATGTAGAACATCATTGTGGTCTTGTCGGTGAAGATCCTCACCATCTTGCCCTTGAGGGACGGGAGAAACGACCTGAGAGCCTAGAACACTGCTCGGAGCTCCAGGATGTTGATGTGGAGTGACCTCTCCTCTGGGAGCCAAAGGTCTCTCTCGAGAAGATCTCCGGTGTGCGCTCCCCATCCTTCCAGGGAGGCATCCGTCATCACCCTCTCCTGGTGTGCTGGGGTCTGAAAGTCTGTGCCCGCCGTGAGATGCGCGCGGGTGCCCCACCACCGAATAGCTTGTCGGAAGACCTCGTTGGGCGGGATCTTGTCTTTGAAGCTGCCCGCCGCTTGCATCCAACGGGCGTCGAGGAACTCCTGTAGAGGGTGGATCCGCAGCCTGCATAGGCGCACCAGGTAGATGCAAGAGGACATCATGCCGAGAAGGGACTTGATGGACTTCACCCTGGCCACGTCCATAGCCAGCAGTCGCTGCACCTTGCCCAGGATGGCCTTTGTCCTTTCTTCAGATGGAGAAGCCAATAGTGCCACTGTATCGAGCTTGGCTCCCAGAAACAGTGCAACCTGTGACGGAACCAGGTGGGATTTGGGGAAGTTGATGGAGAATCCCAGATCCGTGAGCAGTTGGATGGTCTTCGCTGTGTGCTCGACGGCGAGCTCCCTTGACCTTGCTCGGATAAGCCAATCGTCCGGGTAGGGGTAAACGTGGATCCCCTGCAGGTGCAGCCGCGCCGCCACTGGTGCTAGGCACTTGGTAAACACCCTGGTCGCCGACTTCTATCCGAACGGCAGGGCCTTGAATTGGTAGTGCCGTCCTTGGATTACGAATCGGAGAAACTTTTGGTGTTCTTTTAGAATGGGGATGTGGAAGTAAGCATCCTCCAAGTCCAGGGACGACAGGAAGTCGTCTTCCTCCAGCTGTCCCAGCACGTGCTGGAGGGTGACCATCCAGAACTTCTGGGCCTTGATGTATTTGTTTAACCGATGCAGGTCCAGGATGGGGCGCAAACCACCTGTCTTCTTTCAGACGAGGAAGTATCTTGAGTATACTCCGGAGCCCCAGAGCCTCTTCGGGACGATCTCGATGGCACCTTTCTTGAGCATCGCCCTTACTTCTAAAAGCAGTTGAGGGACGTGACTTTCCATCCTGGCCACGGGAGGAATGTGGTGGCACATCTTTAGAAATTCGAGAGTGTGCCCGTGGGCCAGGGCATCCACCACCCAACGGTCGGTGGAGATGGACTCCCACACGCTGACAAACTTTGCCAGGCAGCCTCCCACAGGGGTGCTCAGGTGGGGGCCCGACGCTACGGCCGGTTCAGTCCTGCTTGGAGGTGGCCTTGCCGTGCCCTCTGTAGGCCTCTTGCGACGAGGAACGGGCTGCCTGGCGGTAAGTATAGGAGCCACCCCCGAATCCTTTGGAGGCACTTTGCTTGCCTCCAGAGTTCAGAAAGGGCAGCCGTCGCTGCTGCAAAACTCCCAAGGCCCGAGCCATCTCTGTGTCGGCCTTGATGGCCTGAAGTGACTCATCCACTGTTTTTCCAAACAGTTTGTTCCTGTCGAAGGGCATGTCCAAAACTCTGGTTTGCACTTCCTGGCAGAAATCTGTTGCCTTGAGCCATCTACGCCGAAGAAGGCAAACACTGTTGCCCAACTGGCGGAACCCGGTGTCAGCGATGTCCGTGGCCACTGTTATGGCGTGGTCCGACGCCACCTCACCTTCCTGCAGGATCTCCAGGGCCTCCGCCCTCTTGTTATCCGATAGGAAATCCAGCAGGGATCTTGAACCACAACTCCCTGTCGTAGCGTTCCACAATCGCCAGGGCGTTGACCGCCTTAATTGTGGTCACCGCAGACGAGATGACTCATTGTCCCATGGCGTCCAGTTTCTTTCCCTCACCGTCTAGTAGGGAGGTTGAAGTTGAAGCCGTCGCCCCCGCTGCTTTCTTCTTGGCCGCCGCCGAGACGACTGAATCCGGGGTTGGCTGTGCCCTAAGGCACAAAGAGGTGGAATCGGGGACCCGGTACTTCTTCTCGTACCGATCCCTCTTGGCAGGCGTCGTGGACAGGTTCTTCAGGAGAGCAAGTCCCTCGTCCCAGATGTCGTCAAGCAACGGCACCGCGAGGACTGTCTTCCTCTTGGCCTCACGCCGTTGATAGAGGAAGCCTTCCTTCTTCTGGTCTTCGGGGCAGAGCTGGAAAAGCTTGGATGCCCTGGCATTCATGGCGTGGAAGGAGCCAATTTCGTCAGGCGGGCCTCCCGTCTCCCGAGGGGGTGGTGATGGAAGGCCCATCCCGTCGTCACCACCGTCCTCATCCGTCCCCGTCATGGCCGTATCTGTTCCTGTGTCCTCCCTAGGATCAGGGGAAGGAGATGAAGGCTGAGCCGGCCGCAAGGGCTGGAAGGGTGGGGGGATGAACTCTCCTCGGCTTGTTTGGAGGGCTTCCCGATGGGCCCGGTTCTGCTGGGTCGTCCGTTGAGGGTAGAGGCAACCTCATCCTTATCTCCGTGCATAAGGTTTGGATTGCCATCAAAATGGCTACCGAGTTGTCCTGAGGTACGGGCACTGGTTGCGACGGGCGCAATGGCTGCTCCTCCTCCACGGGAGCCACATCAGCGCCACTGTCACTCTCTTTGTCTGCCTCCTCGGGAGTCCTCCCGAGTGACCAGACCTCCTCAAATCTCTTGTTGAGGCCCTTCATGACTTCAACCAGCTCCTCCTCAGAGGCTGTATCCGTGTCCGTAACGGTCACCGCCCCCCTCTTTTGGTCTTCACTGGGGTCTTATTGATGGGCTGAAAAGAGGATTCCCTCTGTGGAGGCAGGGAAACTCTGGGCCACGAGGTCACCTCCACTGGTATAGCCTCCACAGGCTTCGCCAGGGCTGCCACGACTCCCTCGATAGAGGCCTTAGCCGGGTGAATCAAAGCCTTCACCACCCTGGGCGCGCTTGAGGCCTTCACCTTGGGAGGAGGGTCACCGCCTCGCTCCCCCTCGGCTGACTCCTTCGAGTTCGACCAGGACTTCTCCAGAAGCTTACCCGGGTTCTCGGATTTTCTCTTCCCCGAGCCAGAGCGTTGGCTCATGGTTGATGGTGCCGGTGAAAGTGCGCCCTGTCTGGCAGCCAAGGAGCCCGACTCTTCGGCGCTCCTGGTGCCCGCGGACTCGCAGTGCTTTGCCTTCTGTTGGGCCCCCGTCGCCGGAGCGCCTTCAAAGGACATAGAAGACCGCTCAGACCTCTTCTTCTTCTCAACTGCTGGGCTCTTTCCTTCCAGCCATTTGGTGGGGCGGATACGCCTATCCTTCATGGTCCGTTCCGACATGTTCTTGGAAAACGCACAATCCTTCTCTACGTGCGTTTTGTCTTCGTGAAGGCAGTAGAGACATCTCGAATGCTCATCCTCCTTGAAAACATCCTGTAATATGCATCCAGGGCAATTCCTGAACAGCTTGGATCCGGGCGTCGAGCTTCCCTTGTCCTGGGCCATGTCCACGGGGTAGGCCTCAGATCTTCTGGAATCCTCCAAGAAGCGTAACTCGATGAAACTTCGCCCTTGAGGGGCGTAGAAAATTCCAAAACGGGTCCCCTTTGATCGGAAGTAGAAACGGTGGAGCTTGAGGCTCGATTGACTGAAAAAATGAGAATAAACTCTTTGAAAAAACGCAAAACGCAGTAAAAGCTCAAGAGCTAAAGCACGAGGACTCCCAACACTTGAACATGCGGTAAAACTCTGAGGATGGCTGCCAGGGGAGGGGCTTACGGAGAGGGCAGTCATTGGCTGGGGGCGATATGACCCAGAGACCAGTGATTGGTTACTACTAAGAAAGACAGATCAGAAACGAAACTGATACTGATTTTTTCTTTACCGAGGATTCCCAGCCTGACGACGGGGAATATACATGAGCATGTGAATCCATGCCAGACCCATGCTGGAGAAAAACCTAGTTTAAGAAGGAGGGGACGATTAAATCCACACTGCATATCAACTAATAAAATCCCTGGTTAGCCCTAGAGGAGAGATTAGCCAAGCGAGAGCTCGCTATCGCTAGGCACTGGAGAAAAGGATAATGGAGTTTGAGGAGGAAGCGTGGAAATGTTTCTTAAAAGCATCAAAGGCAAATGATTCAAAAGCCTTTTGGACATTTGTAAAGGTGGGACCACCTTATAAATCAATAGAAAGTTTGAAGGGCACGCACGTGCTGGCGGAAACTTGAGTGGCTCTCTTCGCCTCCCTATTTGGTGAGAGAGGTGTCTCAGAGGAAGAGAGGAATAACACCACTTCTCTGCGCTTTGAAATAGATGAGGTTTTCCTAGCTAGCAGGGCACAGGCCCGCAATCGGGCCCCTGACCCTGATGCTATTCCTCCAGGTCTGTTTCTGGATCACATTGATCTATGGGCCCCTTTACTGACCCTGGCGTATACTGCTTGCCTGGATTCTGGCTACATCCCACCTTCATGGAAAACTGCCATTATCTTTCCAATTTTAAAAAAGGGAGATCCCATGTGCCTGACATCATACAGCCCTATATCCCTTTTAGATTCCTCCTTTAAAATATTTGGAAGTGTTCTTTTGGGGCACGTTAAGTCCTGGTTTGGAGGGGGCTGTACTCTCAGACATCCAGTTTGGCTTTTGTCCGGGGCTGGGAACAATGGAACAGGGTTTAAACCTGTATTTATTGATTGCCAATTCTGTGTTTTGTAAAGGGCAGGCAACCTATCTTTCATTCATGGACCTTAGCATGGCCTTCAATAAAGTGGATAGATCGACGCTGTGGGCCGTGCTTGGGTCTTTGGGATGTCCTGAGGAGGTCTTGGTGGTGTTGCAAGAACTCCAAAGGGAGAATAGGCCTTGCGTCTGTAGCGGACTGCGGGGGGGGGGGAGTGCACGTCATGCTTTGATGTTGGGCTTGGGCTTCGCCAGTGTTGTTTTCTGGCCCCAATATTATTCCCCCTCTACATCAATGGGCCCTTTAAGGTTCTGGTGGACACTGCGGCGGACTACCTGAATTTGGGGGGAAGTTCCTTTCCGGTTCTGGCTTATGCCGATGACCCAGTATTAATAGCCAGAACCCCAAGGGCCCTTCAGATCCTGATAGATGCCTATGCGGACTTCATGGAAAACTTGTGGCTAAAAATTAACACCTCCAAGTCAGCTGTAAAGGGGTGCGTAGGAAGGAAGAAGCCTGCAAAAATGCGGACCATGGTCTGTAATGGGGATATCACCTCAAGAGTTAGGGAATTTGATTATCTTAGTGTTACATTTTCAGAATCAGTTACGGGCACCACACACAAATAAGCAATCCTTGAGGATGAGCCAGCAGGTTGGCAGGATTTTCCATTTTTTGTCCCGCTGTCAGGGGCAATGCTTGGACTTTATGGGTATATGTTGCTCAGCCAAAGGCGGCTACCTTGTATGGTGCTCCTTTGTGGGGGCATGCGGATGCAGCCAAGATACAGGTGAAGGAAAATATGTTTTTTAGGCAGCTCTTGGGACTCCCGGGCTCCTCCCCTTGTGTCTCGTTTCATAGGGAACTTGGGATGGAGTTCTGGGAAGACCAATGGGCATTAGCACCTAGCACCTTCTGGCTTCACCTGTGGTCTAATGAGCGAGCCTCTCTATGCTATTTTATTATTAGGAGCATGATGGTTAAGGCAAATTGGCGCAATATTCTCTGGTTAGCATATGTCAATGAGGTGCTGACCTTTAGTAAAATTTTGACCCTTTGTCCCGCAGAAAGTCTGCTGTCTATAAGGCAAATGAAAAATTACAAGCAGATTTTGCATCGGGCAGCGAGGTAGCAGAGGGACAGCACGGAATTTGTCACAAACTTTGATAGAAACCACGCTGTGATTCAGCCATATCTTGCCTGCAGTTCAAAAAAGAGACCCCAGTGGCTGATCACACGGGCCAGATTTGACTGTTGAAAGCTGAGGTGGAATACGGAAAAGTTCTCTAATAATCCGAGCTGCCCAGCTTGTGGGGCGGCAAGAGAGGACCTGAAGCACTTTGTATTGTTCTGCCCGGCATATAGAAATGTGAGAGGGTCTACAATTTTGCTGGTGCTTAGGAATATGGATATTCGGCTATATAGGCCGGCTTTAGTTTTTCTGACTGCAGACTCAGCATTGTCAGCTTGGGCTTTTCAGGCTTACTTGAAAAGGGCCATAAACCAGAGTAAGGGGGTTTTACATGATTAGTAAGGACCTATTTAATCCCTGTAACCAGGTTTTAATTGTGCTGTATCCATTTATTTTATAATTAGGGTAATTTTATTGCTGTATTATAAAATTGGTATGTAATGTTATTGTCAATAACTTTTTTCTTTTAACTGTTATGTTTTGTAGTATAATTGATGTATTGATCTGAATAAACATATTGATTGATTGATTGATAAGATCTGTCAATTCTGCCTAGGCTCAAAAGTAACGGAAACAGTAAAGCACATACTAACTTCCTGTCCTGCCCTAACTCGTACAAGAACATTTTAACTGAAGACATTTGTTGAGAAGGTCAGCACATAATCTGTGGATGAATGGTGGAGTTAATTTCTTTTGGGGGAAGATCCGTCTTTAGTATTTGCAGGTATACAATTTTTAAACAAAGATTTTAATGTGTAAAAAGGATTGTAGGGATATTGAATGATGTAACAGAAAGATGTTGTGTTTTTAAACCTGCTTTTGAGTGTTTGATGATAACAAATGCTTATATTGCTTTTACTTATGTGAAAAGTTTGTAATAAACTGAGCACAATAAAATAAAATATTTTTTTTTCTTTCTAATGGATGTTCCTCCCATAGATGCCTCATCTTAGATATTTATTCTCCTGCTTGCAGCTCTCTGAAAATCTTTTTCCAAGCAGGGGGATGTCCTGCACACTGGCATTGATGGTCATCGAGTAGCCATCGTGACCAAATGTGACATTGATGCGGGCACAAATAGGGCGCTCAGCGCTCCGTGACCTCAGTTGTCTTTTTTTCCCCTTGCATCTCCTTCGGGATTAGAGATAAAAGTAACTGTTTACGCATTAAAGGAGAGTCATTGTATAATTGTATTAGGGAGATCCTTAGCCGTGGGCTAGGCTTGGAGGATGATGAGGAATCTGCGGGAGGAACATCCATTAGAAAGAACATTACCAGCGGTAAGTAATTTGTTCTTGTAATAGATTGTGTCCTCCCACAGATTCCTCATCTTAGATAGACTCCCATAGCAGTAAAAAGATTACAGAGGGGGGAAGGAACGAACTCTTGGGGGATTTTGTCACCACTTGTTGGAGGACAGCCCTGCCGAAACGAGACTCATTTGCAGATACTGTCTTCAGGCAGTAGTGTTTTCTAAGCTTCTGTATGAAGGACCATGTTGCGGCCTGACAGATCTCCTTTACAGGTACACCTCCATGGAGAGCCGAGGTAGCTGACACACCCCTAGTGGAATGTGCCCTGAAACCTTCAGGGATCTCCTTATCCGCTCTGGTGGCATTCAGACACACAAAGCACTATCCATTTAGAGATGGTTTGCTTTGTTATTCCTTTGCCTGTTTTCGGGCCGGTATGTCCAATGAAAAGCTGATCTTCAGGCCTGAATTGTCTTGCACTGGCGATGTAATAACTCAGAGCCCTCATCGCCTATGCAGCCTTTCTTCCTCCTTGGATGGATGAAGAGGTGGATAGAAGGCTGGCAAACAAATAGTCTGCGACAGGTGGAACCCTGAGAAGGCCTGAAACGGCCTTCGGGAGGAACAAGGGCGCACTCTAAGAGTCACTTTGTCCTCGGACCTGCATCACCTCTCTGCACAGTAGGAGTGACCCTACACCACCTCTCTTGTTGATGTAGTGCATGGCCACTGTGTTGTCTATCATGATCAGGACAGTCTTCCTTTTTATGAAGGGCAAGAAGGCCATCAGTGCCAGTCTGATTGCCCACAGCTCCAATAGGTTTATGTGAAGTTTTGTCTCCGCCAAGGACCGTTGATCGTCAGACTGTTCAGGTTAATGCCCCAGGCTTTCAGAGCTGCATCTGTCACTACAGTCGCCTCTGGCCATGGCTGCCAAAACAGTTCTCACGCCATCACGTTCTCTGTGCAAGTCCACCATAGGAGATCCTGAGCGACTCTGCTTGGGACTTGAATCAAGTCCATCAAACTGCCAGAGAACTACGGCCATTGAGATCTGAGGGCCCATTGAAGCAATCTCATTCTCAATCGAGTCTCTGGCACTAGGAAGATGCAGGATGCCATGAGGCCGAGCAACTATAGGAAGTGTAGGGCTGGCAGATATAGGAAATTCTGGAATTTGGTGACCATCTGCAGGATGTGTAGAGCCCTCCACTTGGGAGGAAAAGCCTTGCCTGAGGGAAAATCCAGGACCGCTACGATAAATTGGAGCGTTTGAGAAGATGTCAGTTGAGACTTCTTTAAACTGAGGGAGAAGCACAGCTGGTGGAGGAGGTGGCAGGTGTGCTTGATATGATCCAGGTCTTGATCCGGAGACCGTGCTCTGATTAACCAATCAATCAGGTAGGGAAAGACGTGAATCCCTTCTTTACTGAGACTGGCTGCCAACAGCTTGGTGAGGACCCTCAGATAAGAGGTATGCTGAAAGGCAGAACTCGAAATTGGAAGGGAGTGTTGCCTATGATGAACGTCATGTACTTCCTGTGCTTTGGATGGAGCATCACATGGAAGTAAGCGTCCTCTAGGTCGAGTGACACTAACCAATCCTACATTTCTAGGGTCTGGAGGATCTACAAGAGTGTTACCATCTTGAACTTGTCCTTCCTGGGGAACTTGGTCAAGCGTTGCAAGTCCTTCTTTGGGACTAAAAATAGTGTGAGTACCCCCTGTTCCTTTCCTGTAAAGCTACCAACTCTATGGTGCCCTTCTCCAGAAGAAAGGAAACCTGTTGGAGGAGCAGAGTCTGGAACAAGGGGTAGTCTGACCAGAGGGGAGCAATCCAGAGGCAAAGACGTCATTTAGGGGCAGCTAGGGGTTGCAGCTGCAACTCCTGGGCATTGCTTTGCTACCTCTGGTGTATCATCTGCGACCCCTACAGCCCCCTTAAAATCAAGTATTATTATTTTCTCCAATACTTTCACGTGTGCCTTATCTGTAGACAGCAAAAGCTTTCAAATGCAGCAAAAGTCACTTGGATACAGCGCGGCAAGTGTGAAGCAGAGCAGTTAACAAGGCCCTCCAGAGATAATGTTGCTTGGCAACCATACAGCAGAAGCCTAAACTTGGATCTATTTCTCCCAGATTCCTGTTAATGAGCTGAGTGTTCATAACTTTCCAAGTTTGTCTTACATTTCAGTGACTGGTGAGTTCTCTAGCAGCATGTGCAGTGGCCGAGACTGAGCCTCTTTTCTTGGACTGGCCCTGAAGGCCAGTGTCCAGAAGGAGTGGACTCTTAAAGTAGCTTTGTGCCAGAAAGTCATGGCTTGTAAGGTGAGTGCTTGTTCCCTTGTATTTGTGGCTATTACATTCCTGCGTTTCTAATCTGGAGCGGGGTGTTGTCATTTGCTTAACCAGTTTGTAAAAGTCCTGCTGTGGAGGGGCGTGGTTGGAGCCGAGGCTGGTGGCATGGCTCCATAGAAGCTCCAGTCTTATCCCAGCCACCAACAGCAATTAAGCCGGCTACACTCCGCGGAAAACTTCAGCAAACCGCAGATGGAGTAAAGAAGGGACGGTGCGCCTGACGACAAAAATGTAGGGCACGAGACCGCTCATTTCACCATCAACAGACCGAATCTGCAGGCTCCCGGGTTGTGGAGACCCAGACATGAAAATGGCGGCTGCATCGTCCTGGAGCTCCCCACAGACCCAGAGGAGGAGGAGCCAAAAATAACCGAAATGGCCCGGCCTCTCCACAGTTCCTCTGCATACAACAAGAAACCATTTGCTAATACTCAAATGTCGGCTGGTCTAGTGGGAGTGCTCCTGGAGCACCAGTAACTTGCGAAAAGGTTAAATTCCCAACAGACTGACTGCCTCCCGACACCAGAAGCAGCTGGTCGATTCCACGCCAGGACGCCTTCGCGGGATGTGGCAGAAGTTCCGTCCGGGGCCGTAATTGGCAGATCCCAAGATTCAGATCACAGCTCAGCGGCAGACCGAGGCTCAGCAATGACCCACAGAGATAGTTGAGACCCACAGCAGGAGCAGGAGCCCCAGCACAGCAACGGAGGGTGAAACGCGCAAATAAGGTGGGAGTCCACCACCCCCTGGAACTGTGTCCCGACACCCAGCGGAACGCCCATTACAGTAAGTCCGCCTCTTAAAAGTTACGAGGAACCCGCCAGTCCTGCAATGAAAGATAACAGCATAGTGTGCCCATTGCTCTGGAGAAGCGGCCCGGACAGAGGCCGAGCTCAGATACAGTAGCTTTGGCGCATAGCCCGCTCTCCCTGATGCCACGGGATGAGGAACGTTGGAAGGGCCACTAAATAGGATAATGACCACTGGGGAGCGGGGCTGTAGTCGTCTCATGGTGGAGTCGCCCGATGCAGTGAGGGAACCTAGACCGTAGACAAAAGGATCAATTACGCCCGAGTCCCAATGCCCACTAAAGGATCCGCAGGTGGAGGAGGCACCCCCGCCCCCTCCCTAGAAGTATCGCAAGGCCCATTGCTGGCAGTCAACAACATTACTGCGGGGTACCCAACTCTACAACGCAGCAGCCAGCCCAGACCTGCCGGAATAGAGTGTCGGGGGTGCCCATATACCTCAAAGGAATCGTCAGACCCCCACATAGCACTGTTCAATGCGAACTGTGCCAAATCCAGAACGGTATATGCCCACAGCTCAGGACAACACCCAGCAACTATCCTCTGCCTGGACCTGTGTCACGCTAGAGGACTGGAGAACAAGGGTCCCTGGACGCTGACTCGGCAGCCCAATCTAGATTGGAAAAGGCACAGAAAAGTACCACAGGGGCAGCTGGAAGAAAGATACAGAGCGGCAACTGAAGGAGGACCATGATTGCTGCCCCCCCTCGCATCTGAATCCATCTCGAAAGCCTGCAGAAAAGGGAAACTGTTGGGGCCAGCGTGGAAGGAACTGGCCCCCCCTTAGATCCCGACCCCTTACTCAAGTGAAAGAAACTACGGGCCAGACCACTCCAGAGAAGCCATTGAACCAGCAAATCAAACAGATTAGCAGTCTCAACTCTGGACTGATCCCCCCCAATGTGCAGAATCCGAAGGAGAGTCAGCAAAGGAGTTTCGGATCCCAGAGAAATCGGGGAAAGCAATGGCGAAAAGCGGGAATAATACCAAGCAGGTGGACATCTCCACAATAAAGGGCCAATCCAAACCCGAAACGGCGAAAAAGGGGGATCACTCAGAGACACTGCCTGCCGAGACATCGTGGACAGCAAGCAGCACTCCACTAGCGCAGTCTGTGACGAAATCAGACTTACAAGACATTTTAGCAGCAATGGGAATTCCGAGGAAGTTATGAAAAAGATCTCTACTCTGGACAAGCGGGTTGAGGCAGTGGAAAGCAGAACAGCTGACATCAAGAATAACGTCTGTGAACAAACGTTGAATTTGGGGAGGGAATGGACAGGATTGCAGCCCTAGAAGCTAGATGCAAGGCTCTAGAAACAAAACAAGAGGACGCAGAGAACCGCTCTAGAGGCAATAATATTTGCTTACGGGGAATTCCCACTTCAGTCACAGATGCAGACCTGGAGAGTTACACAAAGGATTTTTTTAGGTTTACGTTATGTTATGTTACTTTGCATTTATATAGCGCCGTATGTACCATTAGTAAGGTCTTAAGGCGCTGGTAGGTTGAACGCCCTCGGGAACCGAAGTTCAAGTCAGTAGAGAGAATAGAGAGAGTCAAAAAGTGCGTGTGAGCACCGTATATGTGTGCAGCTGGTGTGGCATTCAAGTGATAGCTGCTTCATAGCGGTAGGTGTGGTGGTTGAGGGATCAAGCATATGTGTTCGTTCTGGCCGGTTGGTATCCAGACCGATTCTGGCTGCGTTAGGCCTGAGGAGAATGCCTAGGCTGGAGGGTGTGTAACCAGCAGTGTTTAGTTAGGGTAATGGGCGGTATGGGACAAGTGAAGGTATGAGAACAGTTATACCGAATGGTGTCATGGTATCGCTGTGTTCTATTTGAGTGGTAGTGTAAAGAAGAGAGTAAGCGTGCGGTGTGATATGGTGGTTTACCTTAGGTGGTTGAGATCACGCCCATTCCAATAGATCCAGGTACACCATCCGTTCCATGAACTCAGACAGTTCCATCCACATATTTCACCCATTCATCCACATGTTTCACCCGCTCCATCCACGTACTTCACCTGTTCCATCGACATACATCATTCGTTCCATCCACATACTTTACCCGTTCAATCCACATACTTCACCCGTTCCGTCTACAATACTTCACCCGTTCTGTCCACACGCTTCACCCGTTCCATTCACAAGCTTCATCCATTCCATCTACATACTTCACCAGTTCCATCCATATACTTCATGCGTTCCATCCATATACTTCACCCATTCCATCCACATACTTTACCCGTTCAATCCACATACGTCACCCGTTCCGTCTACAATACTTCACCCGTTCCGTCCACAAGCTTCACCCGTTCCATCTACATACTTCACCCGTTCCATCCACATATTTCATGCGTTCCATCCACATACATCACCCGTTCCATCCACATACATCACCCGTTCCATCCATGTTTCACCTGTTTCATTTGCATACTTCTCTTGTTCCATCCACATGTTTCATCTTTTCCATCTACATACTACACTATTTCCTTCCACATATTTCACCTGTTCCATATAGACACATCACCTGTTTGCAGCACGCTCGACAACCGCACCGCACTCCACACCCGCTCTGTACTCTTCATCCGCTCGGCACTCCTCACACGCTCCGCACTCGTCACCCGTTCCACACTCGTCGCCCGCTCTGCACTTGACACCCGCTGCTCACTCCGCATTCTATACCCGCTCCGCACTCTATACCCGCTCCCCGCTCTATACCCGCTCTGCACCCGTACCATACCCTACATCCGCTCAACATCCTACATCGGCTCAACACCACCGCACCCAGCATCTGCTCATCACCCTACATCTGCTCAATATCATCATGCCCTACATCCGCTCGAAACCCTATATCTGCTCAACATCCTACATCCACTCTACTCTATTATCCATTTATACCCTACATCCGCACCACAACCTACATTCGCACCACGCTCTTATCTACTCCGCGCTCTCATCCGGTCCATGCCCTCATACGCTTTATGCACTCATTCATTCTGCGCACTCATCCGCTCTACGCACCCATCCGCTCTATGCACCCATCCGCTCTACGCACCCATCCGCTCTATGCACCCATCCGCTCTACGCACCCATCCCCTCTACGCACCCATCCGCTCTACGCACTCATCCGCTCTAAGCACTCATCTGCTCTAAGTACTCAACCGCTCTACATACTCATCCGCTCTTTACATTCATCCGCTCTACAGACTCATCCGCTCTGCGCACTCATCCGCTCAAAGCACTCATCGGCTGAACGCACTCACCGGCTCAACGTTCTCATCTGCTCTACACGCTTCATCCATGCCACCGACTTCATCCGCTCCACTCACTACCTTTATTCTTCTTGCATTATCGTTTGTCAATTCTGTGCACTCGATCTGTCCCATGCACTACGCCCGTCTCATGTACTTGAATCGTTTATCCAGTATTTTCCATTTATACCATGCACTCATACATTCCATGCCATCTGTCTGTGAACTCATACGTCATCTGTATTCATCTTTCTATCTTCTTCACTTTATTCCTTTCGTCGATTTTCTTACTTTCATCTATTGCAGTCGTTTCATCCATTTAATTAATTTCCACCACATTACTGCTTTCGTACTATTCTTTTTTTTTCACTTCACTACTTTGATCTACTTTACTCATTCTATTCCGTTTGTCCTTTTTTAGTTTACCTTTGAGGTTAATAGTTTTCGATTTCTCGCTTGGATATTGATGTTGTATTGTTGTTTGTTTTATTGCTATTTAAGATCTAGTAGTTTGGGTTAGTTGAATTGTTGTTATCCGCTTTATTCCTCACATCTACATTGATCCTCTTGTTCATTACATTTGTTTTGTCCATTTCATTCATTCCAGCCACTTTACTGCTTTCGTACAGCTTATTCTTTTTATCTACTTTGTAGGATTAATCCTTTTTACTTAATCTAATTTGTTAGTCCTTTTTGGCTAACCAATAGAGGTTATTATTTTCGATTTCTCGCTCGGTTCATGATGCTGCATTGCTATTTATGATCTAGCATTTGGCAAAGTCATTGAGCTGCTGTTTCCAGTTTGAGTGTGATTGAGTTTGGGTCGGTTTTTAGGGGAAGAGCCAGGTTTTCAGTAATTTGCGGAGACACATGAGGTCTTCAGTGAGTCAGATGTGGGGTGGGAGTGCGTTCCACAGCGTGGGGGCCAAGGCTGAGAAAGATGATCCGCCTAACTTGGCTGAGTTTGTTTTTGGTATGACTACAAGGCTGGCTGAGCTTGATCTTAGAGTACGTGCCGGGCGATAGGGTTTTAGTTTGTCTTGGAGATATTGAGGTCCGGTTTTATGCAGTGCTCAGTGAGAAATGCATAAGGTTTTGAAGGTCACCCTTCGGGCAACCCGAAGCCAGTGCAGAGTTTTAAGGGCTGGGGAGATGTGGTCTCTCAGGCCAGGCGCTAGTAATAGTTTGGCTGCAGCGTTTTGAGCTCTTTTTACTTTAGTCAGTTGGTATGCGTGGACTCCGAGGTAGAGAGGGGTAACGTAGTCCAGTCTTGATATAACAATTGATTGGACCACAGAGAGTCTGTTGGAAAAGGAGAGGTATGGAAAAATGCGCCGAAGAATTTTAAGGTGGTAGTTACAGGACTTTGAGACGTTGTTGACTTGGCGCGAGAGTGTTAGGCCAGAGTCTAGGGTGCATCCAAGGTTTTTTACTGAATTAGAGGGAGTCGGTGAGTTGCCCATGGCAGATGGCCAGGGTAGTGGGTGTAGAAGAAGTTTGGTGTTGCCACATACCATGATTTCGGTTTTGGAGGGGTTTAGCAAGAGGTGGTTTGTGGTCATCCAGAGCTCTATGTCGAGGAGGCAGGAAGCGAGGTTGGGTCAGCAGTTGGGAATTGAGTTCTGGAGTTTAAGAATTAGGCGAGTGTCATCAGCGCAGTTGTAGCACCGGATGTTGTGTAAGCAAATTATTGGTGGGAGGGTGGCCATGTAGAGGTTGAACAGGAGGGCTGATAGGCATGCTCCTTGCGGAACTCCTGTGTCGACTGGTCGGGCTTGGGAGGAATAAGTGGAGAGTAGGGTTATTTGGTTCCTGTTTTTGAGGAAGGATGCTATCCATTTGAGAGCGGTTGCACAAATTCCTAGGGAGCAGAGATTGATTGTGTCGAAGGCGGCGGATAGGTCGAGCAGGATTAATGCGATGCATCCCGCAGAGTCTGCCGTGTTTTTAGGGTCATCCCAGACTGAGGTTAGTGTAGTTTCAGTTCCGTGTCAGGCTCTGAAACCTGATTGAGCGGGGTCTAGGAGGTTGTTGGCTTCGACAAAGGCATTTAGTTGGGAGTAGGCGGTTTGGTCGATGAGTTTGGCAAGGAACCTGGTGTTTGAGATGGGGCGGTAGTTTTTGGGCTCCAGAGGGTCTAGGGAAGGTTTTTTTATTTATTAGAGGTTTGACATGAATCATTTTGAATGCGTCGGGAAAAATTCCTGAGGAGAGGGAGTCATTTATGATGCGTCATGTTCTCCTGCGCAGGTGGAAGCGAAAATTTCTTTGAGGGTTTTGGCCGGGCAATGGTCTAGCGGAGAGCCGGATGCTGTGCGGGCAGAGAGAAGTTTGAGAAATTGATCGGCTGATATTGGGCTAAAGGAGTCGAACGTTGGTTGGGTAGTGGTTGCAGGTGGTAGGTTGGCTGGTATGGAGGGTCGGTTGCCTGGTGGGTGTAAGAGAGCTAGTTTGTTCGTTAGAGCGGTTGTTCTTTCGAGAGCTGTGGTGTAAAAGTGGAGAGAGAGAGAGAGTCACACAGTGATTGTGAGGGGGTCGGGACGGTGGTAGTGCACGATGGTTTGGCGAATTCAGCGATGATTTTGTGAAGTTCTTTGCTGTGGTTTTTACAGTTTAGGATTCGGGAGTTGTAATGGACTTTTTTTGCTTTCCGGATTTCAGCCTTGTACTGATGAAGGTGCCGTGCCAAGGTGGATCTGCTCAGGGGAGTTTTGTCTTTCCGCCATTTGCGTTCAAGGTATTTATATAGTTGTTTACTGGTATCCAACTCAGGTGTGAACCATCTGGGGAAAAGGCCACGGCGGGCTGATGGTTTGCAAGAGGGTGTGAGCTGCATTAGTGAGGTGTTGAGCCATGAGTCAAATGCGTCAGGGGTTAGTTGATTATTGGGTAGCTAAGTGGGCGGAGGAGACTGGTGGAGTGCGTCGGTTAGGTCGGGAAGCATTATTAGTTTTACCAGATAGTGCCCCACTGGAAATCGACAGAGTGCACCGGACCAAGACTCGACAAACATACTCCACTCCCCCAGATGTCCTAGCAAGAATACATTTCTATAAGGGGAAGGAGGAAATAATGTGGGAATCCAGGAACTCTAAGCACATCCAATTGAGAGACGTGACCATCTTAATATATCAGGATCTGACGAACACCTCTCTCTTAAAGTGAAAGGTATGACAACAGTCTCGCCTTACAATCTGGGCGAATTCCCCTTCTTCAGATTCAAGCAGGATTCTGCTCCACAGTTCCAAAATGAAACAAGAAAATCCTGGTTTCCAACAAAGTTCCAACACAGTTCTTTTTGACTCCAATTTGACAACAGAAAGTTCTAACAATCCAGTGGTTCAACAAAAGGTTATTTCTCTTCCTCTTGTAATAGTAAGATTCAAAGTTACCTTCTTCACATAAACAAAGAATATTTCCTCAGTTCATCAGTAGTGTAAGGAAGGCATGCTATCAAGGTAAGACAGACACAAGTGACCACAGTTCATGGGTGTTTATTGAACTCTCACAAGGGTGTGATAAACACCTATCCAAACCTAAATCTAAAGATGGGAGCAAGCTACAACCCTCAAATAATAAAGAAGGCAGTCCTAGCGGAGTCTTGTCAACATAAAAAGGGCCTTTACTAAAACAAAATATTTTCAATCCCTACCGCTAATTACAAATAGTGTGGGATAATGTTCATGAAAAATAAAGAAGTTTTCACAAAATGATAAGTCAGGATGTTCAGGCCGTTGGCCTCCCTTCCTCAGGTTTTCAGCACGGGGCAAGGCGGTTCACTCGAGCATAGCACACTGTAAGGAAAAGACTGACACAAGTGATCACAGTTCAAGAGTGTTTATTAAACTATATAGGTAGTTGGAAAAACACCTAATCTAAACCTAAATTTAAGATGGGAGCAAGCTTCGACCATCAGACAATAATAAGGCAGTCCTAGTGGTATCTTTGTCAAATGAAAGGGCCTATACTAAGAAAACGATTGCCAATCCATACGCTAAATACAAAAAATAATTGTGGGTTAATGTTCTTAAGAAAGAAGGAAGTGTTCACAAATAATAAGTAAGGATGCAGTACTTGAGGTCTCCCTTCGCCAGGCTTTCAGCACGGGACAAGGTAGGACTTTGGTGCACAGCACACGCACAAGCTTTCCAAGCACAAGCTAACAGTTCTGCTTTCAGCAATCAGGGCTTTCGGTGGTTAAGTCTCTTTTCTACCAAAAAGTCTCTTGCTGCCGTGGGTCTGATGTATTCAAATAATAAACAAAGTTTCTTTGCACAAATACATTGGGTGATACTTATCACCCCTGGATAGCCCTCATCTGTGCGCAGATCCCTAGAAAGTTCCTGAATGATACCAGGAACTCTGACAGTTATATTCTCTTGCTTTCGAGAGCCTGTCAGGATCAAAGTATCAAAACAAAAGTTCAACTAAAAGTTCTTCTCTTTATTTGGGTGATAATTCTTAACCCCGGGGTTCCCCTTCTTCTGGGCTAAGACCCCTCTCGAATATCAGCTTCTCTTTGTCGGGTTCCCTCTGGCATGACATGCATTCAAAAGCTTTCCCTCTTGTATTTGTTGCATTCACGGGTAGGTGGGTGTTGGTTTGTCATCCTTGGGTCCCCTCTTCCAGGCTCAGATCTGACTCGACTGTTTGCCTCCCTCGACCAGGTTCACTATGGCTTTCAATGCAATTTATTTGGTGACTTTCACAAATCTTAATGTCTTTTTGTACAGTTCACTGTGGACATCCCGCGGCCGGGTTCAATCTTGTCAACACACTGTATTTCAGGACTTTAGATTTGCCCCCTCTTTATTTGCATCCCTCGTTCAGGTTCACTCTTGCCAATCTTGTCAATCGCGCCTTTTCCATTCAACTCTTATGATGTGGGATTCACTTCCGTTAGTTTCACAATCACCTGTCAGTCAAAGACTTTTGACTGTACAGGGGGTTTTCCAAGACCCCTGTATGACCACTTTGACCCCCTTCTCGCCTTTCCCGAGGCCTTTTGGTTATTGTAGTTTCAACAATCGGGTAATAGCCCAGAGTTTCTTGGGTGAGCACCCACGTGGTACTGGACTCCTCTGTTGCTGGTTTTCCCCCTTTTAGCATCAATAGCTTTTTTAACCTTTCACAGTTCAATTAGCTGTTTGCAAATTTTCATTCAACACAGTTTGGTTTCTCATCAACTCTCCCCTCGACTCACCGGCTGTGATGAACCACTTGGCTTTCTTTCTCTTTGGAGTCAAGGTTGGTACCACAGAGTCAAGCGTCTCTCCCCAGCTTGATTATCAGCGAGGAGGGTCTTGTGTACCGTTGACATCTGCTGCAACACATGCTGGCTATTGTTCGCGGTTTTATGATTCCTTCTCCAGAGGTTTTATGGGCCTTGGTTGGAAAGGGCAATGTCGCTTCTCTCCTTGTCAACCTCTTGGTATCCGCTGTCTTTCGCCTCCTCTTGAACTGACATACTGAGTTAATGCTCTCGTCATGCGGTATGCCTTGCTCGTATTGTGCTCTTGTGCTCCAGCTTTTATCCCTGTGGTGAAGGGAAAGGGCCATCAGGTGTGTGCGTTTCTGGTCAATTGCCTGACTTTGCATGACCCTGTTGTTGGGACATGTCAGGTAAATGGTTCGAGTGTTAGTCCGTCGTCCTTCATAATATGCGAAAGTGTTCATGTCAGAAAGGGGGGGTTTAATGGAAAATGATACTCTTCGTCCTAGTGGTGTTGATAACATGAGAAGGGTGAGATTAGTGGACAACAGAAAAAGGAGGATTCTCAGAATTGAGGTGTTTGAGGTTAACAAGGTTTCTCATCCTAGTTGGTTGGTTATATACAGAGGGGTTGTTGGATCTGGGCCCGAGAGATTCACTGGGAGGAAGGGAGGTAGATGTCGTTTTGCCTACAAAGGCTTCAGATGTCTCGTCTTCCTCTGTATAATACTGCGCCTCACCTGGTGTCTTTCTCCGAGCAAACCTCGGATTGCCCTTTACAGGTGATCCTCTCTCTTCCGTCAAAAGTAGATATATCTTGCATTATAATGTTGGCCTAAGCACATACACATTGAACCGCGCCATTGCGCCTCTGAAGCGTCCCTAAAACATACCCCCACACAGGAATGCTAAAATCACTGCGCAAGCTGAACTCTGCAACAGAGAACCTTGAAGCACTGGCACAAACGTAGCTAATCTGTAAATTAGGTGCCTTTCTGTCTTCCTTGACTGTCTTGTTTTCCACAGGTAATTTTGAACGTGCAATCCAGATAATTAAAGCGGTGCACGATTCACTGCATATTCTGTTTCTAAGATGAACAAACTACTGAGTACACATGCAAACTGAACTTTTAGCTTAGCACAAACATAGATAAAGTAGCACAAGGAATGTTACCTTGTACTGAAGAACACAATAATCTACATCCTTGCTGCTTTGCTTCCCAGTCAGTAAATAGTCTGCAGGGGGACATGGAGTGTTGGACCAGATGCTGCATGGGTCTTTAGGTCACAAGTCATTATCACATGATGAGCTAGCTCGGATTCATCATGGTATTGTAAAACTGCATAAAACCCTTATGCCCACATGTTTTGGCTCACTTTTCCTATGCTTTTATGCTGTGCATTTGTAAAAGTTGGTCCGCACTCGAGTGTGAATAAACTGTTGTTTATACCTTTGTTCCTCGTGACTGGTGTGTCTTCATTGTTTTACAGTAGCCTCCGATTTTCGGACTAACAGAATGGCACCCAGAATGTGGGCTCTTACGACCAGGACCCATCGCTTGGCGAGGACGGAGCGGACGGACTGAGATCGGAGTATCGGAGGCCCCTGCACATCTTGAGACGCAACTCCTCAGCAGACTGCTGCTTGTGATTTCTGAATGCCACGCTTTGCCTAGCGGTCTTGGCACAAGAGACTCAGACTAGAGGCTTTTTGGGAAGAAGGCCAGCCACGACGATGTTTGAATCAAATTGATGGGAGATCTCTCTTTGGAATCAGGCGAGTCTGTTTCAAACAGACAGTGGTTTGCCTGATGTTGAATTGTTAATATATATTTAACACATTCAAATATAGACCTGGTAGAACTGCTTGTTTAGACATGCCAGGTTTTAGTAAATTGTCTTGTTGGGCAACACTGTTGTAGAAGAGGACAACTGAATGATTTGGAACATAATCAACCAGCGCCACCCCCAGGGTCGCCGGCGTATGATATGTTAATTAAATATGGTATAGGAGCTGTAGTGTTTAATACTATTTGGCATCGTCAAACCAGACATGAACCAGAACTTCAGTGGCTGAAATTGGGGAGTTTTGAGATAGCGAGAATTGGGCATTTAGAAACTGTGCTGTTACAAAAGAAAGCGAGACCGGCAGCAGTTGACGTTGTTAGGGATTGGAGGAAGGAAGCAACCCAACGTCTTAGAAGCAGAGAGAAGCATGCACGCAAACACATTACACAAGCTGGCAAAGCCTTGGCAAATGACCAGCAGAAAGAGGAAGAGGCCATGAGAATAATTGATAGGGGTTTCCAATTAGAATTTCAGAAAATATATCCGTCACAAGATTTGCATGCATCCGACGAATTAATACATACATTATTAAATGAGAGGAGAAGGTCTCCTACTGCACCGCCTCCATATGTATCGCCAAGTACAACCAGCTTTGCCTACACCAGTTACACATTCTGATAGTTTTCCTTTGCCTCCCAGTGCACACGACTTGCTCCTACTTTCATTACCAACTGCTTCTAGCACTCCACTGTTGACGCATGACAACACTATTGACAATCCGGGAGGATATCCCAGCGGCAACGTGCACGCCTTGGAAACAAGACGACACAAAGCAACACAGGTTCGATCCCCAAGTCCACGCTTAGAAACCTCTGGGTGTTTAAGCGCGTTATAAATGTGCAATTAAGAGAAAAACAATTACGCAAATACAAAACAATTCCTGTAACAGCGCCTTGATGCCTGCGGGCTGTGTGAGCACTTTAAAAATGCAAATACAAATACAAATACAAAATCCAAGGATTGTAACTCGTAGCGCGATATCGTCTGTGCGAAAGAAGGAATTACGGGATTGGGCAGAAAAATATATAGAAGCGGGTGACGAAGCAGCGACTTCGCATTCTCTATCAGACCATGGAGGTATTCCCGAACAAAAGATACTGATATAACAAATGGGTTTATATTTAGCAGAGGTTTGGGGTGATTTAACTGATTCGACAGTACCACAAGAATGGTAGGATTTCAATAGTTTGTCTCGTACTAGAGTATCGCACTGAAGGTGCGCAACCACATGTCAAAACTATTTTTCTATAAACATGAATTAGACCGTCTGCATCAAATAGCATTAGAAGAAGGCACACAAATGCCATCGTATGTGCAGAAGAAATGTTTGACGCCATCAAAAATAGTCAGCGAAGAAACGTGCATATGTACAAGAGATACTCTTAGATGGATTTTGGACACCTCCATTACACCTATTGAAGTACACGACACATTTAACCAATATTATCCATCTATGCAGAGAAAGGTATTACAAGTAATGGTAGAATATTTGCAAGATGAATGTTTGAAAAAGAATTTGTGCTGTCCTGATGACATTATGGTAATTTATAAACGTGCATTTTCTGCTTACACCGCACTAACTTCATTGTCACTCGATTTGGCGTTGCTCCTTAATAAACGTTTGAATATTTCCTCAATGCAATTGCCTCTGAGAGAGGTTCCTCCAACTCTTGTCTCTATCCCAGCCCATTACATTTCCCAATTTGTTCATGTTCCCTTTTCACGACAGGAAGTAAACACCCTTAAGCAATCAATTCCAGATATTCGAAAGAATCCTACAGGATTTTACAAAGAAATAGTCAGTTTTGAATTTGTCAGTTTTCCCTTTAGGTGATCTCGTTTTACTGTTGCCTGTCATTTTACCGACAGACTTATGGAAGCAAAGTAGAACTATAGACGACCAAGTTGCCATGGGAGATACTTGGGTTTCCCTGGAATTAGCTGACAGATCTAGGAAAGCTGGAGAGAAACCACTGCAGAACATATTAATGTTACCGAAACACATAGTGACTAAACTTGATATGATATGATATGGCATTTATAATGCGCCTATACACAGGTGTTCACAACTTGAAACTTTAGTGCCTGAAAAGAGAATTATTTGGGATAGACTAACTGCATGTATGTGTCACACTAACCTGTGTCTCTGCAGGAGCGATGGACGAGCCTCCCTTGACCCAGAGTCTTCACTTCCCCCTGTTTCACCCGGAGGAATACCTTGATCTTTAGTAGAGTGTGCACTCCACTTGCAGGAGCGCCATTCACTCATGTGATTGGTGCCAATGTCTGTAGGCTGAGTTCAGTTGCCAAACGCTGTTTTATGCCTTCACAGCGAGGCAGAGAGTTCAAGACACCAGTTTCTTCACTGGCTAGAAAGTCCTTCCCAGAAGTGAACGTTGCGCGGAGAATGTTGAGTGTCCAAAATTGTCTGTATTGTCTTTGTTTGCTGGTATTTTTGTGGGTGAGTAGCGCTGCGTGTAAAAGCTAGCTGCTGGTAGGTGTACGCAGCGCCTTCAATTCGAGAGCGCATGGTAATGTCTCTCCCTTTCCCTTGCAGGAGAAATTATGTGGTATTAGCGCCTCGAGTCCGGGTTCAGCGTGGTTAGGTAAGTTTGCATGGAGGCTTTTGGTAAGTATGCACCGCGTAGAGCGAGAGAGCGCAGTGAAATAAGTGTCCGTGTTATTGGAGTGAGCACAATCAATAATGTCTCTTCTTTCTTGCAGGGGTTTGTGCGCTCGTGCAACTAACCTGGATTCCAGCATCGGAGGAAGATTCGGTGAGTATGCGCAGCGTTACTGATGTGCGCTTGTTAACGCTGTTCTTCTTTGTTCTTACAGGTGCCAGTGCAGAAGTCCCCTCTTGACTGGAGATTGCTGCAGCATGGAGTAAGAACCAGCTAAACTGAAGCTGAATGATCCGGCGCGGGTAAGCGGATGTAGGATGATCCGGAGCAGGTAAGCAGAAGCAGCAGGATGATCCGGAGCAGGTAAGCAGAAGCAGTACGATCCGGAGCAGGTAAGCAGAAACAGGATGATCCAGAGCAGGTAAGGAGATGCTGGCTGATCCAGAGCACAGCAAGTGTGTTGCTGATACAGCTCACAGTAAGCAACACGAAGCACTGGAAGAATCTTGGGTGTGTCTTATATAGCCAGCCACACCCAAACACTAGAGAGCTCATGAGTTATCATGCAGTTCCTGTTTGGCAACAGGAAGTGGTAACCATGAAGTTACTACAAACACTAGGAAGGAATGAAAGGAGGGATTTGTTATGGGTTCTTTGTGTGCCTATGCCAGGCCTGCCAAGCCATCACCCAGCTTACCCCAACTACCTGCCTGATAACCATGACAGTCTTCCCCCTCAAGACCCCTCCCAATGGTGTGTATGAGGGCTTTTGTTTCTCAGGATGGTCCCGATGGAATTTCCGTACCAATCGGGGGGCAAGCAAGGCGTGCTGGGTTCCCATGATCTTCCCTGGGGTCCGTACCCCTTCCAGTGAATCAAATAATACAGGGTCTTTCGTACTTATTTGGAATCTAATATGTTCTTTACTTCATATTCTGGTGCTTCTTCACCCACTTGTATGGGTGCGGGAGGTGTGGAAGTTCGGATTCCTGGTGTGTGCTGGTTTTAATAGTGACACGTGAAATACGGGATGTATACACATATGTGTTCTGACTTGAGTGTCGTGTAGACCGATGAGACCTCCGTCCCCAAGTGACGTACAGGGGAACTAAAATAAACCCGCTGTACGACCTTTGAGGCCACAGGTGGGAGATGACTTCCCAGATCCACGGAACCTCTGGAACACCGATGCTGCTGTCAAAAAGGAACGAGGTTAAGTACCAGGCAACTACAATACATATTCAGTAAACCAAAGGATCTAAAAGGTCTTACCTATCGGGTGTTAGGAAAACCCAGGAAACCTAGTAGAGGTTCGAGACTCAGATGATGCGGCGGTCCCTGAAATAGTAGGACCGTAAGATAGCGTGGATGTAGGATCAGCCACCTGTAGGAGTGAAGGCGAGATTTGAATCCCCAGAAGGGAAATGGCATAGGAGTTCAGTGAAGTACCAAGGGATGATCCAAAGACAAGTCAGGATGTAGTCCAAAGTCCGGCAACAGATAAACAGTTCCAAGCAAAGGTACAAAGGGGTATCCGAAGGAGTCCGAGGTAGAGTTCCGTGATCAAAGGTAACAGTGGAGCAATACGTAACGCCAAACAGAGTCTGAAGACAGCTGAGAAGCAATGAGTGTTCTGTCTCTCAGACCTTTATACTGTGCGTCTCTGGGTCATGTGACGTCTACCAAGGTCATGTGAGGAACGCCACCCTGGATCACGTGATCGACGTGGAGACGTAACACCGCCCCTTCTGCTATACGTTCTCCAAGGTAATTGCCAATGCAGAAAGGGTTGCAATCGAGCCCGTACACCATAGCTGGTACGGAGTTTCCGGTCCTTTGGGTTCACCGAATCACTTGAGCCTCGAACCGTGGGAGGAGATGTTGGGGAAATGTGAGCAGTGTTCTGGTGTGTAGCGGACTGGTGTGCAGAGGATCGCCTAACATAGCCCCTCCCCAACGGCCCACGACCCCGTGGGCAGGATGGATGATCCCTATGGAAGCGGGCCACCAACCGAGGAGCGTCTAGATCCAAGGCGGAAACCCAAGAACGCTCCTCTGGGCCGTAACCTTTCCAATCCACTAGATACTGGAGCCTACCCCTAAACCATCGGGACCCCAAAATGGCCGACACCTCAAAGACATCAGGAGAGGCCAGGGACACCGGCGCAACAGGGGCTCGGAGACGGACAGAGTCGGGACAAGGCTTGAGGAGGGAGACATGGAATACAGAATGGATACGCCAAGAACTAGGAAGCACTAGACGAAACGCCACCGGGTTCACAACCTGAGAGATCACATACGGGCCGACAAAACGGGGCAGCAATTTCCGGCAACCCACTAGGCGAAGATGACGTGAAGACAACCAGACCCTAGAACCCACCACCAAAGGAGGAGCAGCTAGACGTTTGCCATCCACACGGGCCTTCATAGAAGCCTTTGCTTCAGTGAGATGGACCACAGTACTAGCATGTATAGCAGACAGATCCCTAAGACATGTCGTGGCCGCAGGATTTGAAGAAATAGAAGCATCAGGGACCGGCAAGACCTTGGGATGTTGGCCGTAGAGGGCGTAGAAAGGCGAATAACCTGTAGCTGAATGAGCCGCGTTATTGTATGCGAACTCAGCAAGCCGTATAACGGCCAACCAGGAGGTCTGGTATTGCAATATAAGGCAGCGAAGATACTGCTCCATGGATTGATTCGTCCTTTCAGTCTGCCCATCAGTCTCAGGATGATAGGCCGAAGAATACCTGGTATCAATGCCCAACAATTTAGTCAACGACCTCCAAAAACGAGAGGTGAACTGTGATCCTCGATCGGATATAATGACCGAAGGGAGTCCAAATAACATGAACACGTGTTCAAAAAACAAGTCCGCCAAGACCGGAGCCCAAGGAATACCCTTACAAGGAACAAAACGAGCCATTTTTGTGAACGTGTCCACCACTACCCAGATGGAGTCAAAACCTTGTGACTTGGGGAGATCGGTAACGAAATCCATAGAAAGTGTATGCCAAGGTCTGGGAGGTACCGGAAGTGGAAGTAGTAACCCAACCGGTCGGCCTCTCCGATGTTTAGCCTGAGCACACACTGCGCACAAATTGACATAACACTCCACATCGCGCTTCATAGAGGGCCACCAACACCAGCGCTTGAGAAGATCTAAAGTGCGCTCCTGACCGGGATGGGCATTAAAAGGAGCATCATGAGACCACTCAAGGGCCAGATTACGAGTGTCAGGTGTGGGAAGAAACAGGCGTTCATGCACGAAAGGCAAACCATCAGAATACACGGGGTCCCATTCTCGCAACTGTTCGGAATTAATGCTAGTCCAGGATCGGACCGAGTCTAATAATGACAATGAGGGTGTACAGAGACAAATTACATGACTCTTTCCGAGAACAGTGTCAGGGAAGGTTGGCAACTCGACCCCACCCGGGGAACGTGACAAGGCGTCTTCTTTACCATGTGAAGTTCCAGGACGATGCATAATATGAAAATCAAAAGAGGAAAAGAAAAGATGCCACCGAACCTGTCTGCTATTAATGCACTTCAATGAAGACAGATCCTGTAAATTTCGATGATCTGAGTATACAGTGATTGGATGTTTAGCCCCCAGAAGATGATGGCGCCAAACACGAAAGGCGTCCATGACAGCCAGGAGTTCCTTCTCCGTAACGGTGTAGTGAGTCTCAGTACTGGAGAACTTACGGGAATGGTATGCCACTTGGTGTAATTTGCCTGTTGTAGGACATGATTGGGACAATACCGCACCGAGAGCAAAAGAAGAGGCATCCGCCTCAACTATGAATGGAGGATCAGGATTGGGGTGCTGGAGCACCGGTGCGGTAGTGAAAGCGGTTTTCAAAGCCTCAAAAGCCTCCTGATGTTCCCTTTGCCAACAATAGGGTACCTGAGGGCTGGTCAGGGCCGTGAGCGGGGCAACGATTGTGGAAAAGGAGGAAATGAAACGCCTATAAAAGTTGGCGAAGCCCAAAAAGGACTGCAAGGACTTGAGTGTTTGAGGTACTGGCCACTCTAAGACTGCTCTGACCTTGGAATCGTTCATGGATAACGCTCCCGGAGTAATGTGAAATCCCAGAAACTCAACAGACGTTTTATGAAACTGACATTTCTCAGGTTTGGCAAATAAGGAATGTTCTCTGAGACGGAATAGTACTTCTCGGACATGTTTTACATGGTCATCAAGATTACGAGAAAAGATCAAGATGTCGTCCAAGTACACAACCATGTATACATCCAAAATATCCCTGAATATGTCATTCATAAAGCGTTGGAATGTGGCCGGGGCATTACACAGACCGAAGGGCATGACTAGGTATTCATACAAGCCGTAACGAGTACAGAAAGCAGTTTTCCACTCATCGCCCTCGCGAACGCGTACTAGATTGTATGCGCCGCGCAGATCAAGCTTGGTGAAAACAGAAGCATGTGATAAGTGATCCAGAAGGGGTGTGATTAACGGAATTGGATACCTATCCTTTTTTGTGATGGCATTAAGACGCCGATAATCCACACAAGGACGTAAATCCCCCTCTTTCTTAGGTACAAAAAATATAGGGCTTGCCGCTGGTGAAGTAGAGGGGCGGATGTGTCCTAAACGAAGGGCGTTCTGTACATACTCTTTCAATGCTAGTTCCTCCGAAGGAGATAAAGAATAAATCCTGCCCGAAGGAATAGTGGAATCAGGGATTAATTCGATTGGGCAGTCATATGGTCTATGTGGAGGTAGTACCTCAGAAGAGCCACAATCAAAAACTGATTCGAATGCTTTGTACTCAGACGGAATCCCAGACACCAACCCCCCAACGGTCTGAGGAGTCACAAGCTCAGATCCATCAACACTCAGCGTGAGTTGAGCTAAGGCTCCCAAGGCCCGAGAAGGGGTATCAGTTGTTTGATGGGTCGGGAGACAATTATCCTGACAGATCTCAGATTCGAAGAGCACAGTGCCTGATTGCCAATTAATCAGCGGATTGTGTTCACGTAACCATGGTATCCCTAATATGATACCGAATTGAGGTGTGGTGATTAAGTCAAAACTTAAGGTCTCTGTGTGAATATCTTGTATGGTCAACAAGAGAGGTGCAGTTTGGTGTCTAACAGGACCAGAAACTAACGCAGAGCCATCTACGGCTTCAACAGGTTCAGGTCGGGTTTTTACCACTAAAGGTAGATTGAGGGAATGGGCTAAAGCAATGTCTATGTAATTTCCAGTAGCACCTGAATCAATGATGATTGTGACTGCATGAAGAAGGCCTGTAGAGGGACATAGAGTAGCGTTTACAGAGACGGGTTGAACACGAGCAAAGGCAAGAGGGGTACCCGGAGATGGAGACTGAACACTCGACCTGCTCTCCGGATCTAAGGTCGAGCTGTCCGAAAAACCTGGCTCTTCTTGGGACGTCGAGGACACTGTTTCACATAATGTCCCGTGGTGCCACAATAAAAGCATGCATTATCCACCCTTCTACGTTCCCTCTCCGATGTTGTAATAGAGCTACGTAAACCTCCCACTTGCATAGGTTCTTCCGTACTGGAAGCAGGAGTACTGGCAAGTGTAGGATGGGAAGAAACCCCCAACTGGGCTCTACGCTCCGATCGCCGTGCATCTACTTGTAGTGCAAGATCAACTAGTTCCTGATACTGAGTGGGCATAGAAGGGATCACTGCTAAAGCATCTTTCATTATGTTACTCAACCCTCTATAAAAGACAACTGCCCGCTTGCTTTCTGGCCATGATGTTTCAGCAACTAATTGATAGAACCGGGTGATGTATTCTATCAAAGTCCTTCTACCCTGAGTTAGTTCTAACAACTCCAAATCCCTAGACTGTGCCTTGTGTCGGGTATCAAATACTCGAGACATTTCTAGAACCAACAGATCAAAGTCATAAAGGACTGGGTTATTATTCTCCAACAGAGGATTAGCCCAAGCGGCAGCTGTCCCGGCTAAATGGGAAAGGGCAAAAGCGGCTTTAGCAGTGGAAGTGGGAAAGGCCAAAGGTCTGCACAAGAAATGTAACTTGCACTGGTTAATGAAGGTCCTGAATTTCTTGGGGTCACCTTGAAAACGTTCAGGAGCGGCCAGGGGGGAAGGGGTTGGGAGGATCACCGGAGTTGGGACTGTAGTATTAGCCAAGGGAGGAGGTGTGGTTGAGGAGCTAGCATCTCCGAACTCAGGGTCTGCAGGAAGGGTATGCTGAACACTCTGTATGGAGTCTAACCTTTGGTGGATCACCGTATTCGCGGCGGCCATATCTGCCCTTAATAGTGTAATCGCCTGGACTAAAGCAGCTATGGGTTCGTCCGTGGATCCCTGCATTGTCTAACACGACTATACGGCTTCTCAGTCTGTTCTGACTTGAGTGTCGTGTAGACCGATGAGACCTCCGTCCCCAAGTGACGTACAGGGGAACTAAAAGAAACCCGCTGTACGACCTTTGAGGCCACAGGTGGGAGATGACTTCCCAGATCCACGGAACCTCTGGAACACCGATGCTGCTGTCAAAAAGGAACGAGGTTAAGTACCAGGCAACTAAAAAACATATTCAGTAAACCAAAGGATCTAAAAGGTCTTACCTATCGGGTGTTAGGAAAACCCAGGAAACTTAGTAGAGGTTCGAGACTCACATGATGCGGCGGTCCCTGAAATAGTAGGACCGTAAGATAGCGTGGATGTAGGATCAGCCACCTGTAGGAGTGAAGGCGAGACTTGAATCCCCAGAAGTGAAATGGCATAGGAGTTCAGTGAAGTACCAAGGGATGATCCAAAGACAAGTCAGGATGTAGTCCAAAGTCCGGCAACAGGTAAACAGTTCCAAGCAAAGGTACAAAGGGGTATCCGAAGGAGTCCGAGGTAGAGTTCCGTGATCAAAGGTAACAGTGGAGCAATACGTAACGCCAAACAGAGTCTGAAGACAGCTGAGAAGCAATGAGTGTTCTGTCTCTCAGACCTTTATACTGTGCGTCTCTGGGTCATGTGACGTCTACCAAGGTCACGTGAGGAACGCCATTCTGGATCACGTGATCGACGTGGAGACGTAACACCGCCCCTTCTGCTATACGTTCTCCAAGGTAATTGCCAATGCAGAAAGGGTTGCAATCGAGCCCGTACACCATAGCTGGTACGGAGTTTCCGGTCCTTTGGGTTCACCGAATCACTTGAGCCTCGAACCGTGGGAGGAGATGTTGGGGAAATGTGAGCCGTGTTCTGGTGTGTAGCGGACTGGTGTACAGAGGATCGCCTAACAATATGTTGAGGTAACGCCAGTCTCATGGCGGCTGGATTAATTACTTTTTCTATTGTATACGGGCCGATGTATCAAGGCTGACATTTCTTGGGACCCTTTAAAGCAATGTGTCTAGTTGCCAGCCAGACCTAGTCTCCCACTTGATAATCTGGGGCTTTTCATCGATGGCGATCAGCGTGTCTTTTCTGTGTTTCTTTGGCTTGCTGTAGGTTCCTGCTGGCTTCTCTGGCTGCTTTCATGATGCTGGCATGTAGATTCTTTACTGCGGGCATTTCAATCTTTTCTGGCGGATTGTAGACCGACGTTCTGGGGTTTCGACCATATATAGTAAAGAAGGGTGTTGCTTGGGTTGATGAATGTGTTGAGTTGTTGTAGGCATACTCTGCCATCCATAGAATTCCTGTCCAGCTTTGGCTTGTTTGGTGTAATAGACAGCGCAAATACTGTTCTATGTTCTGGTTAGTGCGCTCGGTTCGGCCGTCCGTTTGAGGGTGGTGACTAGAAGACAGACGGACTTCTACTCTTGCCAGGGCACAACATTTTTTCCAAAAACGAGATACAAATTGGCTGCTTCTGTCAGAAACGATTATGGTAGGGAATCCATGTAACTTGACGATTCGGTCTAGAAAAACCTGCGCCAGGGTCTGAGCTGAGGGAATACCTTTTAGAGCTATGAAATGGGCCATTTTGGAGAAGAGGTCCACTACTACGAGGATGGTATTATAACCTGAGTTAGGAGGTATATCAGAGACGAAGTCCATTGATACTGTGTGCCAGGGCACTGGCGGAATGGTGATTGGCTGAAGGAGGCCGGTTGGTTTTTGCCTGGATGTTTTGTATTGTGCATCGTCTCGCCAAGTTGGCCACCAATATGATTTGCTTACTTTCTTCATAGTTTTGGCTATACCCGGATGGGCTTCTAACAGCGAGTCGTGGTAGTCTGATATGATTGCTTGTTGCAGATCCTTAGTTGGAACGTAGAGGCGTTTTTGGTAGTATAGTTGTTTGTCTTGAATGGTGAACTGATCTCCCTTTGTGTCCCAAGACAGTAGGTCTTCTTCAGACATATTTTCTTTTATTGTTTCCTGCAGAGTATTTAACAGAGATGGGCCGATGCAGAGACAAAGAATTTTATGGCTGGGTATGATCTCTACCGGGTTAGGAGCATTGTATACTTCCTCTCCTGTGCCAATGCGTGATAACGCATCCGCTTTCCCGTTCTTAACTCCGTGGCGGTAGGTGATTACAAAGTCGTATTCCATTAAGGATAGGGCCAACGGAGCTGCCTAGAAGACTGAGCTTTTGCTGAGCGTAAGTATTGCAAGTTCTGATGATCTGTTATTATTGTGATGGTGTGTTTTGCTCCTAGTAAATAATGTCGCCATTCACACAGTGCGCTTTTGATTGCTAGGAGTTCTTTCTCAGAAATTGCATAGTTTAATTCTGCTGGGGAAAATTTCCTTGACCAAAAGGTAATGGGGTGAAGGCATTCGGTTTCAGGATTTTGTTGAGACAATACGGCCCCCATGGCAATGCTTGAAGTGTCCGTTTCCACGATGTACGGTAAATTGGTTTGTGAGTGTTGCAGAATTGGGGCTGAGGTGAATTTTTCCTTGAGAGCTCGGAAAGCTTCTTCCGCCGCTGGTGTCCATTCAAACTTTCGGTGTTTATGCAGCAAGGACGTTATTGGAGGTACAATATGTGAGAATCCTGGTATGAAGCGCCAGTAAAAGTGTGCAAACTCTAGGAAACTCTGTACTCCCTTTATAGACGTGGGTCAGGACCAAGTGAGGATTGCCTTCACTTTTCTATTGTCCATCTTGATCCTCTGCGGTGTCAGTGCATATCCCAGAAACTCCACCTCAGTGACGTGGAAGGAGCATTTTTCTAGCTTTGTGTACAGTTGGTTTTCACACAGTTTGCGGAGTACAGCTCGCACGTGGGTTACGTGCTCTTTGGGAGTGGTGGAGTAGATCAGAATGTCATCAATGTAGACGACTGCGCAGACATTGAGGAGTTCCCGTAACACATCATTCATAACATGCTGGAACGCAGCCGGGGCATTGCAAAGCCCAAAGGGCATGACCTGGTATTCGTACAAGCCATAGCAGGTATGGAACGCAGTCTTCCACTCATCCCCTTTCTTCATGCGTACCAGGTGATATCCGCTGCATAAGTCTAGCTTGGTGAAAATCTTCGCTTGTCTCACCTGGTCTATGAGTACTGGTATCAGAGGTAACGGGTACTTATTATTTATGGTGACTTGATTTAGGGCCCGGTAATCAATACACGTTCTTAAGTCCCCCTCTTTCTTCGGTACTAAGAAGAGTGGGGAGTTGGCTGGTGACTTAGATGGTCTAATGAAGCCATTGGCCAGGTATTGATCCAAGTAGGTCCGTAGATGAGTGTTTTCTTCCTCGGTTAATGCATAAATGCGGGTGCACAGTACTTGTGCCCCTGGTTGCAGGTCAATCTGGCAGTCGTAAACTCGATGTGGTGGTAGTGTATTAGCTTGCTCCTTCGCGAACACATCCTGGAACTCCTGGTATTCCTCTGGTAAAGGTCCCACCAAGCCTGAACCTGCTATCTTTTCCTGTGAAGCTAACACAAGAATCCCAAGAATCAGGTGGAATTGGGGTGCAGCGATAAGGTCGAATCTAATACTTTCTCTGTGGCCATCTTGGCAGATTAAGGTGATGGTGGAAGTACACTGTGTTACTGGTCTCGAAAGGAGTTGTGTGGCATCCGCAGCTGTCACGCTTTCTGCAGTGCCCTTACGGTGGAATGCTAATCCCAAGGTCTTTGTGGTGTTTATGTCCAGGTAGTTCCCAATAGCCCCACTGTCTATGAAAGCCTTGAGGGCATGCATTTGGGTGGGCTGTGAAGGTTCTACCAAAACCACCGGAATACTGAAATGTGAGATCTGAATGCTCCGTTCCTGGCTCGACAGACCGACCTCTACATCTGCTGGGCATTGGAGTTTTCTGCTACCACACCTGTGTCTTCCCCTGTACTATCTAGTACCCCCATTGTCTTCCATGTAGGTTTAATCATGCAGTTCCAGAGGAAGTGACGAGATTGGCTGCAATATAAGCAAAGTTTTTCCTGATGCCTCCGTTCTCTCTCTGCATTGGTGAGTGGTCCCCTGAGAACACCCAATTGCATGGGCTCTGAGTGTATTTCTGAGGCCTGTCGATGGGACGCTTCCTTTGGTCAGACATACACTGGTCTATGCTCTGATCTGGTTCGGTCGGCCTTGCGATCCTGTAACCGGTGGTCTAGTTGCATAGTTAGGTCGATGTATTCACTGAAATCTTCGTGAGGATTACTTGCACCAAGACATCTTTTAATTCTCCTCTCAGTCCTCGATAAAATAACATTATTCATTTCTCCTCTGGCCAACCTGATTTGGCTATTAAGAGATTGAATGTGGCGACATATGAGATAAGATCCTGACCACCCTGTCGCAGAGAGAGTAGCTCATCATCCAGAGCCTGACCTCGAGTCCGATGGGCAAATAGTTTTTCCAGTTCACGCTGAAAACCTGGGTAATTTTTTAGTAAAGGGTAGACCCTAAGCACTAACAGGACAGACCAGTCCGCTGTGTTCCCTCCTAAATAGGAGAGGACAAAAGCTACTTTAGCTTGGTTGTTCAGAAAGGTGTCTGGTTTGCATATGAAATGTAGCCGGCATTGATTCATGAACGCTCCAAATTTCTTGGGGTTCCCCAGAGAAGCGTTCCGGGGATGCTAAAAGGATGTTGCCTGGAAGCAATACCTGAATGGGTGTGGCTACAGGTGCCACGGTAGGCTGCCCTGTGGAACTCCACCTGGTAGGGGTGCTAGAACAGCTTGGGTCTGTAGGAGCTGTCTTGCCAAATCGTCTGTTTTGTCCCTGGGAACGTTTAGGATTCCTTTTCTGTATAAACAACCATAACAACAATAGAACTGCTATAATACCTGATTTCTGAGAAGTTACTATATAACTGTGTGCTTTTGGTAATCCCTCCGTTCTCACCTGTGTTTATGTTTTATGGAGCTCTCCATCCTGTTATTCTAAAGGGGCGCGTTGGAATGAAGAAACTTTAACTTGGAAGGCTGTGGTGTTCAACAGACTCTTGCCTTTATAATGTCTTTGCTTTTCAGGAATTCGTCTTGGGTAAGTATCTGGAGAAAATACTATAGTCTTTTAGATTTGGAATAGTCCCTACGTTGGAGAGATCTTTCTAATATTTTCCTTTTTTCTTGCAGAATCTCGGAATTCGGAGAGTCTGATGGCTGCGGGATTACTGCGACGTTACTCGGGATGGAGAAATGTTCAGCTAGCATAAGTTTTTCTAGGTGGAGTAACTGCAGCCTTTTGGGGAAGAGCGCGGCAATAACTGAGCGGTGAAAACTTGAAGAAACTTCAGGTCCGTAAACATTTTTAAACTTCTTTCTTATTTCTATCAAGCTCGTTCGTTAATTAAATACCTCATTTGTCTGCAGGTTTTCGGAAAGCTGAGGAAAATACCTTTGGAAGATGCAGTGGCTGCTGAGGAAACTTCTGAATGAAGGTTCTGCGACTGCGAACAATAAATGCTGCTTGAAGATGCTACGTCTGTGAGAGAACTTCTGACAGAAGATGCTGCGGCTACGAACGAACACAGCTGACTGAAAAACTACTTCGGAGATAACTTTGGTTCGGTGGTTCGGTTAGTCTTTTCAATAACTATGGAATTCTGTTGTTTTTTCTGTGAAAACTAATGTCTCTGATTTTTCCTTTGACAGGTTCTATGAGGAGAGATTCTGGTAGTGTTACCCGCTGTCAGCGGAGAAGACGTGAAGTGAGCGCTCCGGCAGAGACGGGGCTTAAGAAGTTCCCTCTGCAATAAGTATAGAGCGTGCTGTAAGTTATCAATGGATCTGGCGGAGGCCAGGTTTAGTGTATGAGACCACTGTAAGCACTATGAGAGACTATAGGAGCATATGCTATGAATGGTACAAATGCCATGTTTGCCAGGCTTGTACCCACTTTTGACCTGTTGACTGATGTAATGTACCTTGCTTCTCCTGCATGCCTGAATGGGAACTGTGCTCACTTACTGGGATCATGACAACACCTGCTGGTTTCTCACATACCCTTCCCCTATGCAAGGTGGATATGATTGGTCTTTGTCCAGGTTCTTCATGGTTAAGACCTGGGAAAGAACAGTTATGAGATATATCCCAGGACTCTCCCATATCCCACAGATTTGTTTTTTGACTGTGTAGGTAGAGGCGAGGCGGTGTTGTTGGGCTCTCGATAATAATCAATGAACTGGTCTCTAGGGGTTGATTCTAGTTTTATGGGTTCTTTATACCTGGTGGGGGATTCATGGGATTCCGCCTTTTTCCCAATCCCATATTGGAGAGTTTTGGGAATAGTAATCAGAGTGCCAGCGGTCCTGGGGTGAAACCTCTCTATAGGGAGGTGGGGATTCCTGCAAAAGGGTGAAAAATATAGGAAATCCCGACCTACAATGACCTCCTCGGGGAGTCCAGGAATGATGGCGGAAGATATTAAACATGACTCGCCCCTGATGTTAATGTACACAGGTATTTTGAGGAATACCTCATTGTCCCCGTGTACACAGGTAACTCTAACTAGGATAGCGTTCTCGAGGGCCGTTGTCGTGACCACGTCAGCTCTTGTGGCGGTTTGTTTACTACCTGAGTCAATTGACATCTTCACTTGTTTCCCATTCACCCAGAGTTTTTCATAGGTGAAGACGTCAGAAGACTCACATACACATATGCTGAAGGTCTCTAGATCTTCTTTGGGTTCTTCCCACTCTTCTCCCTTTAAACAGCCAATTTCCATAGGTTCTTCTTTTACATTTTTCGTATAATGCCGAGCCAAATGCCCAGTTTCTCTACATGAAAAGCAGATAAGGGGAGGTGGTTTGCTTCCCTTAAACTCCTACCTTTTGCTTTCTTTTCTACTTCTAGGGTTGGATATTTTGGTTTCTATTCTTTACTACGGATCCATTCCTTGATTTTATATGACCCTCCTTGTTTGTCTACTCCCTGAGGCTGGGTTCGGTGGGTAGGTTTCTAATCTTTCCGTTCCTCACCTAGATGAACCGAGTGGAAGTGTTTGGCTGCATCCAAGTGGTTTTGTGCAGTTTCAATGCCCATGGCTAGGGTATGTCGATTTAATTGTAATACAGCCTTTTGCAGAAAAGGGGGTAAGGAACTGGTGAACTTTTCTAACGTAATCATCCCTTTCAGTTCTTCCAGGGATTGTTATTGATCCAGAGGGCTACGGTATTTTTGATACGTTCACCCATTTCAAGGGGGGCTTCTCCAGGATTTAATCTAATGGCCCTCAATTTTAGCCGATAGACTTTGCAAGTTTGGCCCACACTTTTCAATAACCCTTCTTTTATGGATACAAAAGTGGCTCCCTGTGCAAGATTGAGTAGTTAGTAGGCGGTCTGTAGTTCCCCTTTTAACAGAGGTCCCAAATAACACCTTTTTAGGTTTTCTTCCCATCCTAACTGTTTGGCCAATTGTTCAGATCTTCGACTTAAAAGTATGGTTGAAGTATTCCCTGTGGTACTAGGGGTCTGGCTTGACTCAACCCAACCAATTTCATCAGGTTTTCTTGAAGCCGGGCCTCAGCCTGCATTTGATGGACTGCTAACTGGGCTATGACATCTTCTAGGTCGGCCATTTCGTGCGGATGCGGTAAGGGTCCCTTCAGTGTTTTTTTCTGAATCAGAAAAAAAACAGGTTTCGCCTCCTTCGGATAAAGTTTTGAAATAGTCTGATCCTTCTGAATCTGATTGTGCTAAAGGGAGAGATTAAGATAGGTTGGTCTCTAACCCAGATGGCCCCGTAACTGACGGTAATTGGGTACCAGCAAAGAAAAAAGGTTTGGGAGAGGGTTTAGGGCACTAGGTCTAATGAAGGCGAAGGCTGGTCGGATTTTAAATAGTATTTGATCCCACTGTTGGATATGATAGTGAGAGAGGGGGAGGGTATCTAATAGTAATTGGTTTTTGAAAAAGAGGTCTTGTTGACTAGTTGGGATATGTAGATGAGAGAGCAGAACCTCTTTAAGAGTGGATACACGATCAGAGTCAAGGAGTACAACAATTCTGTTTTCCCCTTCCGGTGGTATGACAATTATCAGCATGGATTTTCAGTTCCTTTCCATCCTACACTATGTTGAGGAAACCTTTCCTCATTTCATCCTCAGTTCTATGCTTGGCTGCCTCAGCTAACATTTTTGAAGGTGATGATGGAGCCAACAGATCGTCGAAGAACGCATTATCCGCTGATGCCGTCGACAGTGCTCGAATTGAGGATTTCACCGGTCTTGGGTTCTTAGGCGCACAAGAATGTTTGGTGAGCCAAGTCCCTGCTGGCCTTGTTGGTGCAGTGGGCTCTATTGTCTTTTTCGCAGAGGAAGAGAGAACAGGCAGACCCGCTTTCTGAAAGACCTGCATCATCTTGATGAGAAACTCTTTCCACTTCTCTGCCGAGGCGGATTTAGTTAGGAAACGTACCTGTCTCTCAGGGGAGGAGTCAGTTGATGAATGTTTCCTCCTTCTCTTCCTCAACAATGAAAAAGAATAATGATGGGACTTGCTGCTCGAGCGAGATCTTTTCACATTTATTTTACTGATTTTTCACCTTCTCAGGTGATTTATTTGCAGCTGACCTCTTTTCATCGGGTCAGATCTTTGAAGGCATCATATTAGGGTACTTCGAAAATAAGCAAACCAGGGCCATTTTGGAGGCCCTCTGCTTAAAGCTTTAGGTGTCATAACTTGACACGAGCCGCAATCCGCCACAAAGTGGTCAGTACCAAGGCACCCCAGACAAACTCTGTGAGGATCGGTGAGTGACATTTTTGTGTCGCAAATCACAGTATCTTTTGAAACCATAGGGTTTTGGAGTAGCCATGTTGAAAGAATCTACTACAATTCGAAAGAAATTACGGCATCAAAGGATTTCTCAGAGGTGAAGTTCCCGAGTAGAGTGGTGGGCATACGGAAAATAGGAACTGAGGTCACAGGGTGCAGAACGCGCTATTTGAACCCGCATCAACGGCACGTCCGGCCACGAAGACGTTGACTCGACGGCCATCAACGCCAGTGTGCATAATAAAAGTTGCTGGGAAAAGGTGTAAGAGCTGCAAAGCAGGAGAATACATATCTAAGAAGAGGAATCCGCGGGAATACAGAATCCATTAGAAGGGAAGCTTCTGCAATCAAAATCCAGCTTTACTGCTGCAGAATCTCAGGTCAGAAAAAGGAGCAGAATGCTCTCCTCCTTCCTCCATAAGCAGAATGGGGAAGGGTCCGCTGCTCACTTTAGGCCCTGAGCTCTGCCTCCAATCCAACAGCCTCTCCTGATGATCTCGACTCAGAATTGCCCTTTAGGATCTACGTGCTGATTTGCCCGCGGCCGGAAAGTTCTCATGAGAAAGGTGCGAACCACCAAAAGTTTGCACCTTTCTCATGCGAACACACGTACATCCCCACAACACACCCATGACACACCCCCCACCCACACCCGCAACACACCCCCACCCACACCCCCAACATAAACAAACCCCACTTATTTTTTTCTTCACGCTGAGTCCCTGCGGCGCCCGTTCCCTTTCACTTCCGTGATCGGAAACCGGCGCAGCAGGGTCCTTTTCTTTTTTTTTACAGGGGCTGCAGGGGCTTCCCCCACAACCCCCGCTCACTATACTTTGCAGTATAGTGAGCGGGGTGTTGCGGGGTACACCACCGCAGCCCCCGTTTTTTGTTTTTTTTGGGTCTTTTTTTGTCTTTTTCACAGGTGTGCTGCAGGGGTGTACGGTATAGTGAGCGGGGTGTTGCGGGGGACACCCACGCAGCCCCCATAGTCTTTTTTTTTTTACTTACCAGCAATGCTACCATCAAAGGTTCGAACTTTTGGTGGTCGAACCTTTGGTGGTAGCATCTGTACACATTTTTGTACGCGTGACCATTTAGATACGGTCAAAACGTACAATGCCGCCCTTTATATAGCTAATAGTTTGTTTATGCATACACTCAGAGAATGTTTATCAATACACTCAGAGAATATCAAAACATTCTTCTGGAATGTTTATGCATACGCTCCGAGAATGTTTATGAATATGCTCCAGACGTATGCATAAACAATATTCCGCAAGCTCATACGGCTTTGTCCAGAAGACATGTCAAGCTACATCCTGTAGTCCATCAGAACTTTCTTCACAATTTACTGGAACTATGTTTAGAGTGTGCTTCGTGTGTAGCAAAATAACTGATAATCTGGCTCAAAGCCCAGACTTGCACAGAAAATGGCAAAGGTGTTAGTTTCTGAATACAATTCAAATGCAACGCTTTACTGACACAATGTCTGTGCGTTTACACTTCTACACTAAGCAAGGCTTGTAATAATGCTCAAATCTGGTGCTCAAAGCTGGTGCGACCGACGGGGTTGCCGCCAACCTCATAATACTGTTTCCGGCACCTAGCTTCCCGGTGCCACTGGGACATTACAAGTCCCGGTGGACTGGGAAGCTAGTAGGCGGAACATTCTAGTCCCCATTCCTGTGGAAAGGACTCCACAGGAATGGGTTCACGGAAGCACTGACACAGTTAATAACGGTGCTGGTGCTTCGTGATGAGTCTGCCTACTGGGGCCACTGCAACTGGGAGAGTCAAACCAGCAGCCCGGCAGGCAGACTCGGCATGTGGCAGTCCAAAAACAAGGCTGTTTCCAGACTGCCACACTCATAATGAGGCACAAAGACTCTAATAAAGTAAATTCAGAAATAATGTGCGAAAAATAAAGTATATGCACTTGCAGCTGCAACAAAAGTAAAATCATAGAAATTAAAATTATACTTAGCTTCTCCAAGGATAGTTACAACATCCTTGGTGCTGCTACTCATATCATTTGTTGTAAGTTAATAGATCATCAGTGTTCATAGCAATCTTTTAATTAATGATGACCACAAATTAATCTCAGCCTACAGTTCACCACATAGGACATAAAAGTAAACTATCCTATGGCGAGCTTCTTCAGGGCTATTTCCTTATTTGCAGTGTCAGTCTGTACTACATGATAATTCTAATGTTCATCTGTTGCATATTTAATTTAGTCTCTAAATATCTCCCAAATATGTGTTACTTGAATCTATAGTCACACTATTTTTTCGATTCCTGATCAATTTCTTGTGGTCTGAGTAATTTCTAAGGGACTCATTACAGGTTTGCTGGTATCCCGCAGGTATTACTGGGATTCATTTGCCAGTATTAATTCATTAATTAGCAAGACGCGGAGGGACCCACAGAGGATCAAAAGCCCTGGACTCAACACGGGTGTCCGTGTTTGGAGAAGGAGGTTGCGGTAGGAGTTTTGAGCGAGTTGCTGTGTGTTAAGAAAGAGATTGTAGAAAGAGTTTGGAAATAGCCGGAAAACAGCAGAGAAGGCTAGAGACAAGTGAGGATGAAGAGCTAACAGAGAGAGAGGGGGATAGGGAAGGAGGAGGTGGTTGGTGAAAGTCATGAGAAGGAGGGTGGAAGCCAGCAATAGGTCAATTGGTGGAAATAATTAGGAGGAAGGTGGAAGTCAACAGGAGATGGATGATGCAAGTCATCAGGAGGGTGGAAGTCAGCAGGAGATGGTTGGTGGAAGTCATCAGGAGAAAGAGGTTAGAAAACAGCAGGAGGTGGTTATAGTGAGGAGTCTGAAGTAAGCGCAGGAGTCTACCCGGCCCTCATCAGGGGACAAGCAATTGTAAACTCAGAGAGAGTACTCTGAGTGGCCAGGTGGTATCCTGAACCATTGTGAACGTTATCAGAAGACTTCAAAAGAGTAACTTCTTGTGAACCAGAACATTGTGACTGTAACAGCTTTCTTTGAGAGACATTCCTGTGTGCGGCTATTTTTTTTTGCAAAGAGAAAAGAGTAGTTATCCTGACCATTCCAAGGAGAAAATGTATGCTTTACGAATGTTGATTTCTCAAGGACATGCTTTAAAGAATCACAGGAGAACCAACAATCCTGGGGAGAGTTTAGAGGGTACTACGAAGGGCTTAAAGAAGCTAGGGTGGAGAGCCTTGCCAATCTTACCAGGAGGAGATTTAGGTTGGGGGATTGAACCTGTCATTTAGTTTATTTGCTACTTGCCCTTAAAGTTAGTAAATCCTCTGTTAATTCATGTCTATTATATGTCAATGCTTATTGGAAGCCTGGATTTCAGCAAGTTCTGCTAGTTCCTACAATATTCCAAGACCCCTCATGATGGCCAAGATCTACCATTGCGAAATTCATCAATTCGGATGATATTGATTGTATTCAGGATGATGATAAATCAACCAGCCAGTCTTGTTGCAGACTCGGGCCCTCCGTCAACAACAAAAACACCTTGCTTCTCTGCTTCCTGCATGAATCCCAGCAACAAACATGTGAGAGCCTGGAACCAAAATGGCCCAGCAGCTAAGACAATTTGATACCTTCAACTGCTCAACATACTTAACAACTCAATCAATGACCCTTTCATGGCACAAGGATCTGAAAGTCTTCCCGGCCAGAGGCTTTCTCACAGGGCCTATCTTAAAAAATATAATATAGGAGTTGTGATTAGAGAACTGGCTGACTGTATCATCATAGCTTCTACCATTAGTGTGCCCAGTATTATACCTTATACAGTGCTGGAAATGGAAATTATGAACTGTGGGATCCCACCAGCCATAGTAACGGATTAATGGGGGGGCGGATTTAGGAGTACGCTGTTGTAAGTTAAGGAGAGGTGGCCTAATGACCAGCGCTGACCACATTTGACTTGGTCCTACGATCAAGCTTTTTTGACATTTTTGGACTACAGTTTCAAGTAGCTTAAGGTTGTTTGCTCTTGCGCAATATGTATGTGACGCTAACATATGATTTCAGTATAGCAGTTCCCTTTGTATAGCCAGAAGCTAATTGCATTTGTGCTCCTGAAAGTGAGTTGGTCAGATTCTGTTTCTAGCTTAGTCTTGGCGCTGCATCCTGCCTTGCACCTTGTATGTGTGATGCTCTGCCATAACTGACCACAGTCCCTTTCCATGACTGCACTACGTCTCATTTCTTGGCGTCTTTCATCATCTCTAGTTTAGATGTCTTGTTCTTCTCCAAGTATTCCATTACTTGTCAACTGGGTCTTATCCTCGCTCTGTCGGGATACTCATTGTGGACTTAATTTACTATTAATCGTCTTTGTCTGCTGTCCGTGTATTTGTGATGACTCTAATGGAGTCATCACAAATTCCCTGGTGAAAACCTCCTCCTATGTGGCCAGGGGATGGGAGCCGCTACCTGCTCCTGACACTGGGGGCGGCTATATGAGGAAGGATCACATGGAAGGTGTGAGAGGGGCATGGTATCATGAGAGATGACACAGACAACAGAAGTGCAATTCTAAACAAAACTTTATTAATGATCTGGATGGTGCAATGCCTAACTAGCCCAATACTATAGTGGGATGTTCCCTCCCTAAAGAAACCTACTGAAAGTCTTTGTAAGTCCAAAATGAAAGTCTGTCTATGTCAAAACCTATGCTTGTCCTCACAACTATATTTAAAACATGGTGTAGAAACCCTTTTCCACAAAATAGAAGTGTTCAAAAGTAAAGACTGAACTACTTTCAGCTTTAGTTCTTCTTGGGTTCCCTATTACAAGTTCAATACAGTTCCAATAAAGATACATTTAAAACATTTGATCAAGTTCTGGAATTACCTTCTCCAAGTTCAAATGTACCACTATTTACACAAAACAAAGATCCTGGACTTCTTTCCCACAGTTCTAATATAGCACAGTTCCTCCCAAATGAAAAACATGGGCTTCCCTTCCTCAAGACAGCATTCTCTGGAAGCACAGTTCACACAAAATAGAGGTCCTGGGGCAAAGTCCTTCTCTTGTTTGACTCTCAGGGTTCTCTTCCCCTAGACATTAACATAACATTCACTTTGGGTTTCATCTGCTCAATAGTTCAAAAGAGAACTCCTGGTCTGATTGACCCGCCTTCAGGTTTGCTTCACCAAGTATTTCACAGTTCTTAAAATCTTGTTCATCGTTCAGTTGTCAGACCACACTGTCCACCCATCACAGGTCATGTAACCAGTAGCCCTGCATGTTAGGAGACGTTCTACTCTAGGCCCAGTTGTCAAACTGAGTGGTTCACCTTCACAGGTAACGCAACCACAAGTCTCCCCAAAGCTGTTGGGCCACTTCTAGACTCTGAGCCTCATCACGAGTCTGGCGGTAACCCTTAAATGCGGCAGTAGCGCTATTACCACTGCATGTAACGGTCCGCCAGATCATGGCTTTGGCGGATTTCCCCCCAGCTCTAAGCTGGGGGGAAATCTGCGGAAAAATTGCCGATATTTGGCACGATTACCGCCGCCGGGAAATCCGCCAGCAGTAATAGCGCAAATTTTCCCCATTGGGCCCAATGGGGAATGAGGAATTCCCAAATGGGCCCAATGGGGAATGGGCAATAACCCTTCCGCCAAACCCGTGATCCGGCGCTAATAGCGCCGTGGGGTTTAGCGGTAGGGCTATTACTGCCGGCGCTAATAGCGCTGGCGTTACCGACCAACTCGTGATGAGACCCTCTGTCTCCAGCTTTCACTTTCCTGGCTCTGGCTGACCTGCCGGCAAATTTTTTGTTCGCAGACAGATTGCCTGCAGTGAAACTGCTCAGCCCCCCATTTTGACAGTTCATTGAAAACGGGGGCCTGAGAAATTTTTGTCCAATGCCTCCATTGTTAAGGAGGCGGGGGACACCCCCGCAACCTGCGAGGCCGCAGATACCAAACATGGGGAGCTGGGGACACCCCCACAACCCCATCTCCTCATATTCAATATTTTCAGATCAAACTGTTCAAAAAAATTCAAACTAATGGTAGTGACCGAATCTGGTCAAATCTACCACGCGTTCACATTTTTTCGAACTATTTGGGTAATACCACTTTCATCCTTTGTAAACCTCTTTGATACCAGTTCTTGGGTTGTAATATATTGGTGACTTTTCTCAAGTTTGCAACTCCAATTGGCAATCTTTCTGATCTTTGCCCACATAACGCTCACCACAACTCTTCAATCCTTCATATGCCTTTGATTCTGTCCATACTGCTCTTAATTGATAATGCTGGTTGACATATCTATTGAAGTGTTAATTCGCCATTCAGCATATCGTAGTTTACTCATTTGGCAGCTTTCATTCAGTTCAGCATTCATTACACATAGCATTTACTTTTTCTCGTTTGAATGGCAACTTTCTTTCAGTTTGGTATTCAATATTGATAGCATTTACTTGTGTTTGTTCAATTAGAGGTTTTATTTTAGTTTGGTATTCCAATATGACTAGCATTTACTTAAATCCAGGAACTGTTGCTTAATTAAAGTCCCTTTGGAGCGCTCCGGTCTCCTCAGTTTCTCCTGACACTTAGCAGCTTTCGCGGCTCCTCCCAGCGGCTCCCCCTGAACAGGAAAACCTTCAGTTTGTTTGCCGGGTTCATCTCCAGACAAGGCCTGGCACCTCTGATCTGCTCCAGATGCAATCTTCAACCCTGGCCTCTGCCGCAGCTCCAGCTGTCCCCGGGCTTCGGCACGGATGGCTTTTCTCTTTTCTCTGCTACCTGGCAGTGCCTGCTACCCGCCTTCACAGTAGAGGGCTCCCAGTCCTGCAAAGCTCATCTAGCAGGTCTCCGGGAATCGTTGCTGGCGTCTCTGCTTCTTGGCTCGGTCCCAACACAGTGGATTCTCTTCCCTCTCTGCGTTTGGGCTCCAGCTTTTATACTCTTTTTCATTATTAATAGGCTGCAGGTGAAAAGGGTTAGACTCAATTGCCTGATTTTATGTAAGCCTGTTAGTGTGACATGCCTGACCTTCATTACTAAGTGCATGTAGACCCCTCTTCTTCATCCCAGTACCAGAGTGGTGTTTACAATAGGAAGTATGCATTAGTCTTAGTTGCCTCGTATTCATCTCCGTACTTGATGGGAGATTACAGGGAAAAACTGGAAAGAACTGACAATATCCCATGAAGACTGAGGGAGGGTCGGGTAGGTCAGTGTTAGTGAAGGAGGGGATACCATGCCTCGCCTTCAGGCACCGACTCTCCAATCCCTAAGGACCCTCCACCGAGGTGACTCCCCGTCTTACATTTCTGACCCTTAACACCCTGAACATACTGTAGGATTAAATTAATACATTTTTTATAACGCACTTAATACTGGAGACCAGTCTCTAAGCACGGGACCGATATTCGAACCAATGTTGCTCTGCGTTGTATTGCTTCCAAGACAAATGTGTTTACCCGAAGCTACGATGCCATCACCACTCCTTCTCTTACATTTCACAACTACCCCAGAACTAATCCAGCGTTAGTACTAATGTTTAATGCATTCTCCCAATATACCTACCTCCACTATTTTTTTTCTCATTGTTCTCTTTCAGCTTGGGTTTGCACAGCATTTGATATTCCTCCCTACCATTTCATTCATTGCTTGGCCAAGTGCTTGCCTGTTGGAAGAGGGAGACACAGGCTTTTCTTGTGGATGCCCGTCAATCATCCTAAAGAAACCAAGTGCCTGTACTCAGAGTGCCCTCCTTACATGTGTACAATCATGGTAGTTATCCTGCAAATTACAGCCAAAGGAGGTGTACTTTCACAAGACCAAACCTGTCTGCTCTGGGCCCAAGCTTCAGTGTGCTGTCTCTATTGCCTCCCAAATGCTTTTGCTGCTTGAAGATCCATGTGCAGCTGTCTACTGGTGCCATTGCAACTTCGGGACAGTCAGAAGTGCACCCCTGCAACCTCTGATAGTGGCATCCAGAAATGCCCCAACATCACTGACCACGGCTGACCATGAGGTAACCGAGTATTTGACAATACCTGCAGAGAAGCACGTAGGAATTTCCACACACTTGACAGTTATTTTTGAGCAGTTCCAAATGCAAGTGCTATTACATGCCTTTTTCACCACGCATCAACAGGACCGTATCTAGCGCAGCCATTCACAATTCTTTCAGACTCTACTATCTCACTCTGGTGCACTGATTGAGAACAGTGAATGTACAGAGTCCCACTGAACCCAAATTGACCACTAACCTGCATTTGTCCCTAATGAATGACAGCTTACAAACACTTCCTTTGAGTATGCATGCCTTACACTGTGCATGAATGTTAACATACATGAAAGAAGATAAAAATGTGGAGTGCAGCAACTGAGTGTGGTTTGCTGTGCTGTGGAGTGTGGAGTCTTTACTTGCTTGCCATCCTTATTGGAGGCAGACCTCCTCCTGCTTATCTGTGCTGCACCTACAAAACTGATCCAGGCCTGATAGCGCGGCGCAGAGTGCGGCAACTGAGTGTGGTTTGCTGTGCTGTAGAGTGTGGAGTCTTTCCTTGCTGGCCGTCATTATTGAAGGCAGACATCCTTCTGCTTACCTGTGCTGCACCTACAAAAACTGATCCAGGCGCGATAGCGCGGCACAGAGTGAGGCAACTGAGTGCGGTTTGCCACGGGAGTCAAGGAGTCAAGGAATTGTGGTGGCTGAATAATTGGTATTGTATCTGTGAACTCATTCTCTCCGCTCAGTATTTATTCGCTTAGTACTGAGTTGCGTTTGTCGGCCAGATGGGCTTTTGAGTGACTCAGTCTGTGTTTACACTACCCCGGGCTTGTCCTGTGGTTCTGTTGGACTTTTTGAGCTGTCGGCTGAGAAATCTCATTCGGGCAATCCGTTACCTTCTGTCATTAACAGAAGCAGCGACTGCGGGCTAGTTTAGCCTTTGAGCTGCTAATCCGGATACACTCAGCCCCCCGCCTTCACCTTTGCCCTGACTTCAGTTGGCTCCGTGGGTTTCACACACATTTGCCTTATCTACAGAAATTTGAGAGTTTTTTTTATTTTTTAAACATGTTATTGGTTATTTAAAGGCATGGTCTAGTAAAAATTTTTATTTAAAAAATAGATAGGCAACATAAAAAAAAATACTAGCATTCTCTTTTTTAAAACTTCCTATGTAAAATTTTGAGCTATTCAAGCTCAAAATTCGCAAAAGCAAGCACATGGGTGCATCCATTTTGTGAAATGGAGGCCCTCCTTTGCTGGCTTTTGCGGCACTAATGAAGGAAAAGCCAGCCAGGTGTAGTAAACAAAAGCTACCGCTGGGTGACTTTCCCTTCATTAGTGCTGTACGCGGAGGACGGGTACCGGAGACCAGAGCAGGAAAGCTGCAGCTGAATCTCGGTAAGTGCTATTTATTTATTTTTTTTTAAAATAAGCACTAGCTGCGTTTTTTTTTCTAAGTTTTCTGGGCTGGAGGAGCCCGGAAAACTTAGAAATAAAACCGCAGCTTTAAAAACGTATTTATGTTTGCGGTCGCTTTTGAAGCGACCGCAAACATAAATACAACGTTATTGTGTTGGAAAACGCTGCGGTTTTTCTTTCCAAGTTTCTCAGGCTCCTCCGGCTCGGAGGAGCCTGAGAAACCCGGAAAGAAAAACCGCAGCGTTTTCCAACACAACCGTGTTGTGTTTCTGCCTGCTGTGGCTATCACTTTGGGTCACCGGTGCTCCCAGGGAGCACCGGAGACCCAAAGTGAAAGCCACAGCAGGAGCCGGAGGAGCCTGAGAAACTTGGAAAGAAAAACCGCAGCGTTTTCCAACACAACCCGAGCCCGAGAGCCCCAAATGGGAAAGCAGATTCAGGCAGCAACAACGCGGCATTGCGGAAAACAACCGCGTTGTTTCTGCCTGAATCTGCTTTCCCATTTGGGGCTCTCGGGCTCCCCATGGGGAGCCCGAGAGCCCCAAATGGGAAAGCAGATTTATGCAGAAACAACGCAGCATTTAGCATTTCCCATTTGGGAACACAATAACGTTGTATTTATGTTAAATAAAAAAGTTTACTAGACCATGCCTTTAAACAAACAATACAAACCAAACTTGCAGTGCATACAATAACATTTCAATTATACATCACTTAATTGTGTTCACTGCTTCCCTTATCCCACCCCCCGTTACGAGCCTACTTCTACTAATGTTCTGTTCCTGCATCTGTTGATAGGGTATTCCTTTCCATGGGTTCCAATGGGTCTCGCATTGACCCATATAATTCTGCTATTAGTAATGTCCAGGCCATCAGGGTCTCAGTCTCCTCCTCCCCCCTAGCACTGCTAGCTTCTTGCCATTCCATGGTTTCTGCCTCCGCCCATTTCGGCAAATCTTTCCACCATACCTCCAATCGTGGTTTGTGGCATGTCTTCCATGCCATAGCAATTCTCCTCTTTGGATATGCCAGGTCCTTCAGTTTGCTTATATGCCCAGGTTTCCGTGGTCTAGGGAACCCCCCCCCCCTAACAGGCAGGCCCACAATGTATCCACCACAGTCTTAATTCCTTTTTCTGCTAGTTTATGTGCCACTTCACTCCAGAAGTGCTCGATAACCGGGCATGACCAAAACATATGCACCATACCCGCATTCCCCTCATCACATTTAGGGCATACCTGCTGCCCTGCATTTTTGAACCTGGCTATCCTCTGAGGTGCCAAATACGCCCTATGCGTAATATACATTTGCATCTGCTTTAGGCTTGCATTCCTCAACACCTTCTTGTCTGCTTTAGGCTTGCATTCCTCGACACCTTCTTGTGATACCCTTGGGCCCATCCCACATCTCATCATCCATCGGGGCTCCCACTTCCCCTTCCCATTCCTGTCTCAGTTGTACTACCTGCTTTCTCATTTTAGACATCATCATCTCGTATTTTCTAGATATCTCATGTCCCCGCTCTGATATGTCATATATTATGTCTATGGTAGCATCTGGTTCTTCCTCCAGCACCAGTTCAGGCCATGTTCTCTTAATCCTTCGCATCAGTCTATGATACGTGATATACTGGCCAGTGTGTAACCCGGTTTCCGCCCCCAACACCTCAAAATCTGTTATGGTCCCCTCTTGCCAAATATCTCCCATTGTCGCTATCCCAACCGGCTCCCAGTGGTTTCTGATTATCATCCTTAATTGCTCTTCTCCACCCGCCAGTGTAACCAGTGGTACTTGAGGAGAGCACGGAAATGGGTTCTCCATCAACTGACAAGCCCTGTGCCACATCTTCCATCCGAGCACCATCATCTTTGAAGGCCCCTCCACTACTGCTTTGGGCAACCACATAATCTCTTTTAAATAAAATGGGGCACAGTCCCGCCTGAACAACCTGGATTCAGAGGTTACCTCCTCTGATAGCCATTTGGCCACATATTGCAGCTGGCTTGAAACATAATAGACTTCATAATTAGGCAGTTTTATACCTGCTCTCTCAAAGAAATTCTGTACCTTCGATAGGGCCACTCTGTTCTGTGTACCATGCCACAGGAGGTCCCTGCACATGCTGTCCAATCTACTGAAGAACTTCTTTGTTATCAAGTGCGGGATGTTCCTAAAGTAGTGCAGGAGCCTAGGTAGGATCACCATCTTCAACATTGCCCCACGTCCTATCATTGCTAAAGGCAGCTTTACCCAGAACCGCATGCAATTCTCAATTTTATTAATGGCTACCTCTGTGTTGCGCTTATGCTCCTCTTCCACCGTGTGGTATATATCTATCCCCAGATAGCGAAATGTGCTAACCACCCATGGTATCTGTAACACCGGCAATTGTTTCAAAGGGATCCCTTTATATCCACCCAATGGGAACATGCTAGACTTCTGAGGGTTCACCGCTATACCAGACATCCTCGCATATCTTTCCATCACCTACAAAATATACTGGAGGTTTTCCTCTGGGTGTCGCAAATACAATAGTATGTCATCTGCATATAAGGATATCAAATGTCGTTCACCTCCCACAGTAATGCCTATCGTATCATATTGTTGCCTTAAGTAGATCGCTAGGGGTTCTAGGGACATTATATAGAGCATAGGGGACCATGGACAGCCTTGTCTGGTTCCCCTGCAGAGTTTCTGCCTTTCCAATACCACTGCCCCTGTTTTAACTCTGGCCAGCGGTTCACTATATAACATTTTAGCCCACTTTAGATATCCCAGACCCAGCCCACAGCCAGCCAGGGACGCCAACAACTATGGCCATTTGACCGAGTCAAAGGCCTTTATTGCATCCAGCGACACAATTACCAATTCACCCTTGATCTCGTTTCCATATTCAATGACTCTGTGGAGCCTTCTGAGATTATTGGATATGTTTCTATTTGGGACATACCCCTTCTTGTCAGGATGTATTAATTTGCTGCTGACTCTCCTCAATCTGTTTGCCAAAACGGCCGTCAGTATTTTACTGTCTTTATTTAACATTGATCGGGGTCTATATGAACTGCAGCTATGCCCGGACTTATTAGGTTTGGGAAGCGGTATTATAATTGCTTCTCTGACTGACTCTGGCAGTCTGCCTAACTCATATGGCTCATTCAACATATCTAACAGTTGGGGAGCACCTCTTTTTTAAATATTTTATAGAATTCACTTGGGAGTCCATCAGCCCCCGGGGTCTTACTAGTGGGCAACATCTCACCACCTCTAGTAGCTCCTCTAAAGTAATCGGTGAATCCAGCTCCTCTCTTTCCTCAGCACTGATCTGCGGCAATCCTATATCCTCCAATGTTTCTACTATCGTTGCGCGATAATCCTCCCCATAATCTCCATATAGCAACCCAAAATAGTCTGCAAACTCCTGATTAACTCCCTCTTGGGTATCAACCGCCCTTCCATCTTCCCTTGTTATCGTTCTAATCAAGGGTCTAGGGGTTTCACTCTTATATAGCCATGCCAAGATCCTTCCTGGTTTATCTCCTCCCGCATGCTGCCTCTCTATATACTTTTTGTGGTTAAGGTTACACACTCTTTCCCAGTGCCCAGCGCACTTTTGCTGCAGCCTAAGTATCAATTCAGTGTCTTCCTTGGTACTACTTTCTCCCTTCAGTGCCCTTTCCAATTCTCCCTCGGTTTCCCGCAGGTCCGCCAGGATCCCTCCCTGCAGTCCTTTAGATTTTGCTATAGCCACCCCTCTCATCACAACTTTGAAGGCCTCCCACAATGTAACCGCTGAGCCCACACTGCCCGTATTCGTCTCAAAGTAGTTAACAATCTCTTCCTTCATATCCTCCCTAAAAAGGGGGTCTCTTAGCACCTCTGTTCTGAGTTGCCACATCGGAATTCTTGCTCTCGGGGGACGACATTGCCATCTAAGGGTAAGAGGCGAGTGGTCCGAGAGGACCGTTGCTTTATATTCAACATGCGTGATCTCTGTCATTATCTCTGCTGTGACAAAGACATAGTCCAGCCTTGTATGTAATTGCTGCGGGGCAGAATAATGCAAATATTGCCTTTCTTGAGGATGTCGCGCCCTCCATGCATCTTCAAACCCAAAGTCATTCAGCAGCGTCTGCAACGCTTTAGCCAACGGGGCAGGTCTATCCATTTTCCCATCTGATCTGTCAACCTTAGGGTTTAGTACGCAATTAAAGTCCCCCCCCCAAATCACTGCACTCCCCACACACATGCTGAGATTGTTACACAGTGTTTTAAAATATACCGCTGTATTTTGGTTCCGGCATACGTATTTACAACACTTATCTCCCTATTTTCCACCAATCCCCTCACTATGACCATCTTCCCGTCCATCTCAACCAGTGTCTGTAACAGCTGAAACGGGACGTGTGGCGCCACCCAGATAATCACTCCCCTAGCACAAGCTGAATATGACGAACCCACCACAGTCCCCTTCCATTTCTTCCCAATCATCTCCATCTTATCTCGCGTCAGGTGCGCCTCTTGCAGTAAGGCTATGTCTATCTTCTATCTACGTAGGTATAGCATAACCTTATTTCTCTTCAGGTAACTACTGAGCCCCCTGACGTTCCAAGTAACTACTTTAAGATCCCCCACGGCATATTAGAGTCCCTCTCCTCCTCATGCGTACGCAGTCCAAATCCAGCTGCTTACCTCGTCTATATAGGCTTGTTTCCCAACTTAAACTTCCCCTAACTAAAACCACAACAAACCCTCCAACCTCCCTCCCTCCCACCTCCCTACCCTTCCCCAACAACACCCTCCCCAACTGTTGCCCAGCTCCATCCCTGGATCTCAGGCACCCCCGCATCTAGCCCTTTCTGGCAATAGCCTGTACTCGCGGCTCAGCAGGGTGAAGTCGCCCTAATGGCCGCCTTACTACTAATTCCTGGGGGTGGGTTGCCTCCATCCTGCTGCTCCTGTTTACTTCAAATTTGCTACGACTAGTGCTACCCAGTTTACTTGTGCATTTTATTCACTATATTCCAGTCCAACAGGGTCAGTGAGTCCAAGAGATACATAATACAGTTCAAATGTTCCAAAGTTTCATACTGGGACTCCCCTCCCACTTATCCCCTTAGTGTTCACGATACATCCTGCTCACTTATGGTGCTCCTCGCGATCCTGCTCCTCATCTCGCTCTGGACAGCCCTGCAAATCCAGCCATGCCGCCACTTCCTCTGGGGTATCAAAAAAGAACTGTCTGCTTTTATGCAAAACCTTTAGCTTCGCAGGATACAAAAGCATGTACTTGATACCAGCCGTACGCAGTCTCCTCTTGACCGCCACATAGCTATACCGCTGTCTTTGCACCAACATAGTATAGTCAGGATACGCTGTGATGTTGGTAGATGCTCTTTCTATTGTTCCACCTTTACGAAAATACTCTAGGATCTTCTCTCTGTCTTTATAGTTCACGATTTCCACAATTATCGCTCGAGGTGGGGCCCCAGGCCATGGTTTCCTTATCAGGGCCCGATGTGCACGTTCAACCGTGAACCCTTGCGAGAGCTTGTCTGCCCCTATCTCTTGCAGGATCATATTCTCCACATAGTCCGTGGGGTCCTGACCCTCTTCTCCTTCCGGCCAGCTGACCACCCCGATGTTGTTTCGTCTTGCCCTTCGTTCCGCTTCTTCTGCTCGGTTTTCAAGGTTAGCCACCTGCTGTTTTAGTATGTGGACCTCTTTCGCAATATTTGTGCTGACATCTGTGTTGGTCTTCACCGCACTCTCTACGCCACTTGTCCTTTCTGCCAGCGCTCTAACGTTATGTCGCAGCAGGGTGACTTCAATACCTACTGCATCTATTTTATTCTCCAAGGCCGTCCGTAGATCCGCCATTGCTGTCCCCCTTGTGGCTCTCAGCTCTTGGACCAGGTGGTTTTCTCCTTCTGGGGTACCATCCACGGAAGCCGCCACTGCACTTTGTGCCAGGGCCGTAGGAGTCCGCTGTGTCTTTTTGCGAAGGTCTCCATTGTAGGTTGTTTGCTCTTGGCCCTCACTCCTTTCACTGACATCATGCAATCCTGCTTGCGTGTCCAGTTCCAGCTCCCCGTATGGTGCTAATTCTATTTCTCTGTGTTATTGTGACTCCACCAGGTCAGTCAGGCGCTGGAGCGTCTTCCTCAGAGGGCTACGATATGTAGTGGCGTGAAAACTTAGGTTTCGAGTGGGCTGTGTCCTCCCACGTACCTTCTCTGACTATTGTGGTCAATATCCCATTCGCATGTTCCTGAAGGCCAATAGGTGCACCCTCCTCGCCACTGCCACTATGCCTCGGGCCTCTGTGGCGTTCAGTGTTATGTATGTGCCTAAATGAGAACTTTCCAGCAGCATCGGCATTCAGCCTGCTTGGCGCCTTCCTTCTTGTTATGCTGTCCTCTAGCAACTGTCCAGGGTAAATTGGGTTCTGACTCCTTCCAGTTATTCTAGTGCCAATATCCTCCTATGCTTTCCTTTTCCTAGCAGCGTGTCCGCTTAATTGCACCAGTCCCATCTACTCTTAGGGATGGACACTTCAATTTAGGACTTTGTACACAAGGCTCCCAGCCAGAACAGAAGAGCACTCCATCAGCTGGCCCCCAATGCCCTTCATGCACCAGCGAAGCACTTCGTTATGTACCTTCTGTTATGATGGCAGAACAGCGTTCTGGCTGTCGTCGTACTTAGTCATCCGCACACCGCTGCGACCGATAAAAGTATCCTAAAAGCCACGCTGATTCCCTCACACAGCGCGGCCTGCTTTCCATCGATTGTACAAAGTGGCAAAAGTTCTGTCTTGCAGCTGTTTACGTGTGGTTACATCTGCGGTCACATAGAACGTTCAATGCATGCTCAAAGTTCCACTGTCAATAAGTATTTACTGCACGTTGCCACTGTCCGTTGTGCGGATCGCTCCGTCGCACACAGCCTAGTAATCCTTATTACTTGTGCAGAACAAAGAGCGTACATATACGGGCAGCAGAGAGCTGCGCGAACGCCAGTTGTGTGCGGCTGGAGGCCGCTTGTGCACTAAATGCCGGTCTTCAGCATTTCACTCGCGCTGCTACTGTATCTGTGGGCCAGATCCACCTGCCACTCCAAATTGCCGAACGAAGGCTTAATGTCCGCGTTATCAATCACTGTTCACCATGACAGGGACGAGACATGCAGCCGGTAGAGTTCCACATGTCCCCCAGAGGCCAGCATTCTTCCCTCCGCTCCGCCGCTCGGGTCTAATCAGCTGCTCCTGCTGCCGCGGCTGCGATCCCTTTGTAGTCTGCCATTTTAGCTACTTTGTGTACGAACAGCCGTCTTCTTTGAAGTCAATTTCCTTCCTGATACTGCACACGATTCACTTGCTATTTGTAATTATTGCAGGGCACCCGTTCACACACCTGTGCTTTCATTCGAGGCATATAAATCGTTTTTCAAGCGTAATTTCCAAGATCAATGTCGGATTCACAGGAGCTGCTCAGCAAGGCACGTCCTACACCATGGCTAGTTAGCCACGCCCCCTCACGGCAATTTGAGAGTTATACTGTGTGTGTGGAATTGGACGACTCCTAAAGATGACTCACATATACAATTTGAAAAGCAGGGCTCGCTCTAGGCGATGACCTACGAGCCCCAGAACTGGATGATACTACATGGCCTGAAAAGAAATCAGTAAATCTGCCCAAATCGATATTTAAACCGCAACTTTTGGATTGTTAGAGTTTCAACCCATCCGAAAGTAACTTTGCTGCAGATAATCAAATTCCCACGGGGTCAGGGATGAAGGAAACAACGGTGAACGGAAAAGTGGTAACAACAGTTTCAACACCAAACCATTTATCCCTGACTGATGCTTTAACAGCGAACATTGAATATACCGTCACAGCCACTACTCTAGAAAATACCATATCCGAGTTCTTCCCTGTAAGAAGGACTCATAGTTTGAATGACGTTTTACAGGTTGAAACTGGTGAGTGCTCCTGAATCTAGAGGAAGGGTAATAATTCAAACACTGTAAATCGACCTGACCCTAAGACATAGGACAAAGAGAGGGAAGGTACAATGGACTCCCATACTCCATTGGATTCTTTGTTTGAACTAAATGCCATTGCAGGCATGAGACTGGTAACAAAGGGGAATCAAAATTCAAATAAATCATGGGAGAAAGAGCGTCATTAAACAAATCTCTTTAAGGATACCCAGGGGTCTAATGTAATTGCTGAATCTACTCCGACACTATCTGGACTGAATTTTGTTTGGACCTCCCTGGTAGAGGTGTTTGAGTTGCTAAGAGGCAAGGTACAACAACACACAGGAAATCTGCTTGAATTGACTAAAGATATGGACGAGAGTGAAAGTACGCTGGTGGGTCTAAAGCAATAAGTTCAACACTTGGGAAGATCTTGACATAGATCAGAACTGCGAGCAGACAACAATCGGAAGAGCTGAACTCTTTGCAGGGGCAATGGGAGGGGTGAATGTTGAATTGAACTCACTGAGTGAGATACTCAGGGATATAAACCTGGGGGGCCAATGTTCACACCATAACAGGTGCACACACGTTTTGCATGACACACTGGTGTCAGTGTCAACAATGGAGGAATTTGTGTGTTTGGCTCAAATTAGAGTAGAGGCTATAAAGAAAATTTAAAAGCTTGTTCGGTACCACCCCAAGAACAAGATGCGGTCAAGATCCGCAAACCAAACGGGAAAATTAAGACAAAGCAGAAAAGACAGCAGAAGGAATTGTCGGGTGAGATGGTGAGCTGACAGACACAGGAAAAAATAACTAACATCAAAGTAACAACAAGACCAGGAAGTCTGAATCTACACATTTAATTAAAAAAATAAAAACAGCTCAGTCTAGCGAAAAAGGCTCAACCTTTAAGGGAAATGGAAGTGAAGGGGGTGGAGTTTTAGAAAATTCAGATAAAAGGAGAAAGAAAAAATCAAAGAAGCAAACAAGTTCCAAACAGATGGCATAGGAACCCGCGATTACGGCAATAACTGTTGGTGTCCGAATGGAAATACAGTGCGAACCAAGAAAGATTGCTCCAATCTTCCTAAGAGGGAAACTTGGGATTAAAGCCTCTCAGGTTGAATTAATAACTTCCGGAAACCAGGGCCAAGTTTCGAAGGAATCGGCGGATAATATTCCTGCTGGTAAAAACTGTCAGTCAGAGAAGGGTAAAGATAAACATTGTGGAACTGAATAACAGGAGGATTTTCTAATCATCCCTACTTCTCTTGAGCAAGATAAAAGTACGGAATTCACTACCTCTCAGGGTTCTATGATAGCATCAAAGCAAGGTCTTGTCAACTGCAATTGTTCCACCAATCAAACTGGCCAATATCCCATGGAACAAGAAAGAAGGCTGTGTGGTGTCCAACAGACATTGGTGCCCAAGCTGTATATGTATGTGTGGTAGAGTCAAGAACAAGACAGGAGCCACTAAATAGGAGTATGATCTTATCTATATTCAAAAGTGTACCTGATCTGTATTACCCATCCATGGTCGACTTGGACTACATTCGATTTCCACATGCCCAATGTACAGACATTGTTGAAATTGGTGTCAAATCAAGGTTGGGTGTTAGTGCAATCCTAGATGCAAGGAGTTGATGGATTTAGGCTACAAAGTCTCTTCTGAGATGCTTTTCAAAGATGATAGTAAACCCATTAACAGAACGAATGGGAGAGTGGAATCTACAGAGGATTACACTACCAAAGACTCCACTTGTAGAGATAAACAAAAGTTACCGTCCCATCGAAACCTAATGCAAATACAAATGTATTGGCCCTAAAGCCAGAAATTCGAGCTCAGGTCTTTCAAAAATTCGAGCTGTTACTAGCCAGACAAGATGTTAAATCATTAGGGTGGAACAAAGAGATTTGGGACCGTCTCTGCCAGACTGCGAACCCGACTACCGAATCGAACCGCATCTAGAGAATGCCTGGCATGGTGTGGGGCGCCGTATGAGTGCGCCACAGGCTGTGAGTAGAATCTGCACCTGCAGTGTAGATCTGACGGCATACAGACCTCCCGAAGACCAGAGGCCAGTTCAACGAAGCGCGGGCTGGAGGTGCCACCGTAAGGATCTAGGTGTAAAGCAGTGGACGCGCAGAGGCAGCTGGGCCCGGACTGGGATACTTTGTTGCACCGGCATGCCAGATGGGCGAGCGGAGGGCTTGAGACGCTCCGAGACTCGGATGCACAGGGCGTCATTACACGACAAGATACAATTGTATCTAGGAACATTTCTCCCGGCGAGCAGCTGGGCTGGGAAGGGCCTGGTCGACATCGAGATGCCAGTGTCTCTGTCATAAATAAAACACTTGGATAGAGCGAGGTGACGGTCTCAGATGCTCTTGGCAGAGCGCCCATACAGTACGGATATGGCCCTAACAGTGAGTAGCATCATATACTGTTGCAGGGCAGTAGGCCCTGCCTGGTGAGGCTAAGTAGCCTGATAGTGCCCGACTCAAGAGGGTCAGAGGCAGTAGCAGAGGGCCCCAATTCTTCGTGGACATTGGGTAGCTCAGACTGTGGGGGGCACCATATTAGCAGTCGCAAACAGACAGTTGCTGACAAATTGGACGTGGCAGAGTCCCCCCCAACGCAAGAGGGCTCGCAATAATTACTGAGGCCAGGAACACCTGCCAGGTGCAAAGGGACATCGAGCCTCCGGACCATAGAACACTGCCTCCCGCTTTGGCGTCCCTTGCCACCGCCAGTTGCCCGTGCAGAGGGGTGGACATTAACGCATACCAGCGTGGGGGGAAGGGCCCATTCTCGCATACTGTGCTGCAGTGCCGTGTGAAGCAATCCCTGACTACTCTGGCCATGGTGGTGGAGACTGAGCGGACGGTCCTGGGGCCTGCTGGCAGAAGCGCAGCGCACTAGCTGGAAATCGCATGAAAAGCCACATGCTCAGTGCGAGCACACAGAGATTGTGATACCTTCGCCACGGTGACGGTAAGGAGTACCTACTGGCAGGCCACCATTGCCGAACACGCGGCTAGAGGGGTTCTTGACTATCTTTGAGGACGATGGATGTAATATGGCAGCTATAGTGAGTAAAGCCAAAGGCAAGCAGTCAACCATGGAAGACTTTACCAAGGCCTCCCCAGTGCCAGACGTAGCGAAATCGAAGAAACAAGAAGTACAGACAGAGAGGCTCTCAACACGTGATGATCACCGGATCCTAGATGCCATAGCTGAGCTGAGGACGTCCTGGGCGAGCAGGATGGACGCGTCCATAGCTGAACTGAAATCTTTGTTGGAGCAAAAAATAGACGCGTGTGCATTGACGTGAATCTCCTGAGGCAGGATGTTCGAAAGTTGTCAGAATGCACCGGAGCGCTTGAGAAGGATGTGGTGGCTAATACGCAGACTTGCGCAGACAATGCTGGAGAAGTGGCGACGCTTCGACAACAGGTGCACAATCTAGAAAATAGAGTGGAGGAAGCAGAGGGACGGCACGTAGGAACAATGTCCGCATTAGGAATGGAGTGCTCAGATCCGACCAATTACGTAGAAACCATGCTGATGCAGGAAGTTGGTGGCGGTACACTCGCTCAGGGATTCATGGTGTAGACGGCACACAGGGTGCAGATCAGGCAACCTAAACCAGGAGCACCCCCTAGACCAGTGATGGTGAACCTATGACACGCGTGTCAGTGCTGACACGCGTAGCCATTTGGGGTGACACGCGTAGGATTTCATGCGGTTCATCCTCGGCTCCTGCACGGCTGCCGAGGATGAAAGAATCTGTGCTGGAGGAACGGTAGGGGGGGCGGCAGTGGCGGCCGCTATCATAGGGCGGCAGGGCGCCGCCCCCCTATCTAGGACCCCCCCACCAGGTGCGAGTGTTGTAACAGATTCAGAAGACATTCAGAAGTTCTTCTGAAACGGTTTGTATTTGCCAGCAGCAGGGGGTACTGTGGTGACAATTACCTTCCTATTGTTGCTGCCGGCCCATGAATAGGATTCCTATTCATGGGTCGGCTCACTGGAACAGCGGGGCGCGTCCCATTTTGCATTGTTTTTGCCAACAGTAAAGTGCGTGGAGCTCGTAGCTCCACGCACTTTACGTAACCCTTTTAAGTTGGAGGCTGGCGGGGCGCTTGAGGGGTGGCCCCGCCAGTATCACTATGTGCGCAAACAGCGCACCGAAGATCTAATCTCCCTCCCTCCCTTCCTAGATACAGTAATGTCATTGGCTGTTTGCCAATGGCTGACAAACAGCCAATGAAATTACTGTATCTATGCAGGCAGCAGCCAATGAGTTGAGCGTGGGGGTGGGGTGCATGAGTCATCCACACTTCTCTAGTCTATTCCATCGTCGTCCTGCACGTGTTGTTCGTGTTTGTGCTGTGCTGAGCTGCCCTGCCCTGCCCACCAGAGAGAAAGAAAAGTGAGCAGAGCAGGCCAAAGAAATGTGCCCTCCTACTTAGTCCGCTGCAGTAAGCACACTGTTCACTGTTCTGTATTGGCCACGGCAACTTTTACTTGTTGCTTGCAATGCTTGGCCTTATAGTGCAGAGCTTGCGTGAGTCCGCTCCATTAGAAGCCAGTCGGGCACCTCTCGTCATGTGAGAGAGGTGCCGACCGCTTCTCAAGGTGTACTGTCTCCAGCAATGCTGGAGACAGTACACCTTGGGGCCTGTGGAGCAGCCCTGGGCCCTGGTAGTGCAGTGCTCCCCCAACTGTCCGTGCGCTGCTGGAGACAGTACACATTGAGGCCTGTGGGGCAGCCCTTGGCCCTGATAGTGCTCCACCGGAGCCTCTGACTTCGAGCCCTTCTACTAACAAGCAGCTAGAGGGGCCTTCGAGGGCGAGGGGCCGGCCCAACCAGAGAGGAGGCCTCAGGAAAGGAGGGTGGTGAGAGCTTCTGGCGTGTCACTGCTGGATGTGTCGTGTGTCTTACTGTCTTCCTGACTGGAGGTGACGACACATTGCTGCAGATCCGTGGTGCGGTTGGTGTGGCGGTTTATGGAGCGTGTGTAGAAATGCTGCATCCGTCCCAGGGCAACCCTGCAGTGCCATTTGGTTTGGAGTGTGTGTAGAATCATGTCTGAAAAGTCTCTTATTGGCCAATGACCGCACGAGTTCTCTGCAAGCAACACGTTTGTAAATGGATGACGGCAGTAAACCCTTATTCTGTGTGGTTTAACGATCCGCTGCTTGCAGACGCCCGTACAGAAAGGAAGGTTGCTACCGTGGACGCGGAAAGGCATACTGTCACAGGACAACACGTGCTTATTCTAAAAAACAAGTGCAAATTAAAAAAATAAGTGCCGAGATTGCACCTTTTTTATTTGCACTTGTTTGCCAAATGTGCAAGTAATCTTATTCATTAAGACCACATGCATATTTCAGTGGAGCAGGACCACAGTGCAAAAGATGCGCTATCCAGGAAAGCACTGTTGCATAAATTAGTGCTACCGCCCTGGTCGTGTTGGCCGACGCTGTGCAGTGAATGATAGGCTGAGGCCGGCCTGGCAGGCCATGGCCTTCCCTGGTTAGTGGGTAGGTTTCCTATAAAGTCCCCTTGTGTGTGTGTATATATAACTCAAACTATGGTGCTGCTACTTTATAGAAGCTTGCCCATCGGTGCCCGGGGCTGCCCCCATCCTTTTTGCAAAGGTCTGAAAATGTGGACGTTTAAAAACCGCAACATGAACATAAGGAATTTCAGGGCACTGACTGCTGTGTGAATCATCTTGCCTGCAGCCTTAGACACTCTGCAATGCACACTTTAGTAGGCCACGTGTAGTCTGTCAGTATTACTTTGTCAATCCTTAAATGTGCAAGAACTTGTGGCATTTGGAGTACATGTATGTAGAGTGGAAAATAAACATTTTCTTGTGGCACAACGAAACCAGCACAGTATGTTATGTGGCAAAAATGCTTACAGGCAGCACGGCGAGGACGTTAGGGAGGACCCGCAGGAGAGGAGCGCAGGAACAGTGCGCGCCTCTCTCCAGTCAGGCCGCAATGCAGTCGCTGCCAGACTGACCTTCACAGTAAGCAGGGGAAGGAAAGTGGGGAAAGATTATCATTATTAGCAATAATGCTACTTAGGTTTGGGGTCTGCTGCAGACCCCAAACCTATCAGGGCATGCTGGGCGTTGTAGTTTTGGCTAAGCTGAACTGCTGCAGAGCCATAGGCTGTATAAGATCATGCTGGGCATTGTAGTTTTGGCTCTGCAGCAGTGCAGCTGAGCCAAAACTACAACTCCAAGCATGTTGCACCATAACCTATACTACTATATAGTCAAGTGCAACATGCTGGGAGTTTTAGATTTGGCGTAGCTGCAGAGCCGTAGGCTGTATACAGGCATGCTGGGAGTTGTAGTCATGTAGTAATAAAAGTTTCAACCCCTTTTGTCTGTAGGCCTGAACTCCGGCACAGAGAGTCTATTCCTGGGACTTCCGGTTACGACCGCACCACAGCAGGGAACAGCGGAGTGCCGGGGGGAACTGTGAGCGCCATTAGCAGCAACTATTGGGGTGCCATGGACTTGTAATTGCCCACAATAACTGAGATAAGTGAGGGGGAGGTTGTGTTAGCCAATTAGGGGTTAACTAGCCTAACAAGCTATCTATAATTCTATCTGCTGTCACTGGCCCACTGATGGAGCACCCAAAAAATAAAAAACAAAGGTTAAGTAAAGGGAGTGGTAGTAGCAGTGGCCGACCCTTTCAAGAGACATGGAGCGAGATGTATGGCATTATAGAAAAAAATGGCAGATCATTTTGCGTTCTATGTACTGAAACGGTAGTAAGCAGAACGTGGAATATAAATAGACATTTTGAAACTAATCATTCCCAGCTCTTGGAAAAAAGTGAGGATGAAATGAGGGAATACATTTCCAGGAAGCTACACCTTTATAAGAGCCAATCTAACTCCATCCTTACATTTATAAAAGGCTCTACAAATTTAAACTCTGCAAGTTTGAGCATTGCTCACTCCATAGCTCAGCATGCAAAAGCGCTTAATGAGGGAGAATTTATTAAAGAAACTCTCCTAAGATGTGCGCCAGTTCTATTTCACGATATGCAGAATAAAGATGCAATTATTAAGAGAATATCTGAGTTACCACTCAGTAGAAATATCATAAAAGACTGAATAATGAGACTGAACACAAACGTACAGCATCAATTAAAGAGAGACATAAGGAATTGTAAATATTTTTCCATCTCTCTTGATGAAACTACTGATGTCACATCGCATGCTCAGTTGGCCATTATTGGTCGATATTCTGATGGTCACACAATGAGAGAAGAGTTGATAAAGTTAGTATCAGTGCCAACAAGTACATCAGGAAGCGAAATATGTAAGGTTGTTATGCAAACATTCTGCGACCTAAGCATTGATATATCTAAAGTTGTGTCAGTGACGACAGATGGTCCCCCAAACATGGTGTGGAAAAAAGTTGGATTTGTGAAATTGTTTACAGAAGCTATTGGACATCCCATTGTTCCTTTTCATTGTATTATCCATCAGGAGGCTTTATGTGCCAAGGCAGGATTCACTGACTTAAATGACTTAATGTCAGTTGTTACAAAAATAGCTAATTTAATAGCTGCTCGCCCCTTCACAAGCGAGAATTTTCAGCACTTTTACAGGAGGTTGATTCCACCTACAGTGGACTGCTGATGTACAATAATGTAAGATGGCTGAGCCGAGGCAAGGTTCTTGAGCGCTTTGTGGAGTGCTTTGAAGAAATTAAGGTATTTCTTGAAGAGAAGGATCTGAGAAACTTTCCTCAGCTCAATGATGATAAGTGGGTCAACACCCTGATGTTTTTTACAGATCTCTCTGTTCATGTTAATGAACTGAACTTAAAGTTACAAGGTTTTGGCAAAAGTATTGATGTTATGTTTGGATACATAAAAGCTTTTGAAAGTAAAGTAAAAATTTTCAAGCGAGATGTAGAAACTAAAACGTATAAGTATTTTCCTCGAGTACAAAAGCATTTTGAGAAGGCCAGTGCAGCTGTACGAAATGTACCAGCATGTTTTAGACTCGTTACTTGACCAGTTTACTGATAGATTTAGTCAATTTAGAAGCCTAGAACAGACCATGAAAATAATTAAGTATCCTGATGTAGTAGTCTACAATAGTTTGGAATTAAATGGTTTCCAATGGATGCAAATAGATGATTTGGAGATGCAGCTTGCAGAATTTCAAGACAGCATCTGGGCTCAGGTGTTTGTCGACTTGAGGTCAAAGCTTGAGAATCTGGAAAGGGGCCGCTTGGAGAATAAAGATGAGTGCCACTACGAACAGGAAATTTGGAGTGCCTGGAAGAGACTACAAGACACTTTTAGCACCCTGACAAATATAGCAACAGCTTTACTCACAATTTTTCCTTCTACGTACTTTTGTGAGACCTTATTCTCAGCATTAAATAATATCAAAACCAACAAAAGAAAAAGATTGACAGATGAGGTTAGTAGCGCTTGCTTGGGCCTGAAGTGTACAAAATACCAACCTTCAATTGAAGATTTAGCCAATGAAATTCAGCAACAAAAAAGTCACTAATAGGCAGGTTAGTTAAAGAATTTGCCCTCCCCCTCACTTATCTCAGTTCACGGCAGGGCTGTGGAGTCTGCTGCTTCCAGCTCCACGTCCTCATCAGCATGCCGCTCCGGCCCGCCCCCGCTATGAATATTCATAATCTTCGCCCTCACGTCACTAGGAATATTCATAGCAGGGGCGGGCTGGAGCGGCATGTTGATGAGGACGTGGAGCTGGAAGCAGCCGACTCCACAGCCCTGGTTCACGGCACCCCAAACAAGTTCAATAATATCAAGGGCAACATACGAAATCGACTGATGAACAAAGAAGTTACTAAGCAGGTATGTTAAATAATTTGTTTTTGGTTTATTAAATACAATTATATATTGCAATTGTACATTTTTGTAGTTTAAACTATAAATTGCACAAAATTATGTTTTTTTGTCGAAGTGACACACCACGCGAGTTGTGCTCGATTTTTTGCCGATTTTTGACACACCACGCCAAAAAGGTTGCCCATCACTGCCCTAGACCAAAGATCGCCAAGATCCTGAACTATCAAGACAGAGAAAGGATACTGGATCATTTCCGGAAGGGTGGCACGATCAGTAGAGGGTCCGCAACCATCACAGCCTACCCGTACTACACCTTTTTGGTACAGAGACTGCGACTGAATTATGTATCGGTAAAACAGAGACTGTGTGATGCGGGGTATAAATATATGCTACTCTATCCAGCGAAGCTGAAGGTTATACACAACAGCAAAGCACACTTTTTCGACACCCCTGAGGAAGCAACAGCATGGTTGGATGCACAGAATTGCCCAGCAGATGACGAGACGGAAAGCAAGACAGACGGATGAACATTGGAGGTTTCTATGATACATTGCATACTGAGAGTGGATTGCCTTACCGTTCCTTTTTCTTTTGACACAAGGTATACATTGAGGTTTAAAATCCTGAGCCCATTAGTCCACCGAAGTCTGAACCTCTATGGGGGGTGCAAGGCAGATATGGGGAACCTATGCGGGAACAACAGTTGACACATGTCATTACCCTTAGTAGCTTAGGCTAGTAGTTAGGATATTAGTAGTTTAGTATCACCCTGCTGAGTTCTGAGTATCGGTTGAACCGCAGAAAATAGCTAGATGCGGGGGAGCCTGCGTTCCAGGGATGGAGCTGGGCATTTGTTTGGGGAGTTGGGAGGGGGTGGGCAGGGGTATTTTTGTTGGGGGTGTGGAGGGTGTTAGTTTTGTTTGGGGGTTTAGGGTGGGGAGGGGAGTTGGGGGGTAGGATAGGGCCTGCGATCACAAGCTGTTTTTGAAGACGGAAACACAATCCTGCATACATGGGCCAGGCAGGGAGACTATGGGAAGTGAAGTGGAGAGGGGAGGTGTGGGATATGGATGACATGGGGGTCTTGAGGATAGTGACGTGGAATGTGAGGGGATTGAATTTGTATATTAAACGTAACAAGTTAATGACGTATTTGAAGAGGTTGAGAGTTGTTGTCGCATTGTTACAAGAGACTCACCTGACCAAAGAACGGTTGGGGCTGGTTATGCGGAAATGGAAAGGCACGGCCCTGGGGGTGACTTATTCGGCTTACGCAAGGGGGGTCCTGACATGGATCGCACCACATATCCCGTTCAGATTATTACAGTCCACCATAGATGGGGACGGGAGAATGGTATTGGTTAAGAAATTGATGCAGAATAGAGAGGTGAACATCGTGAATATATATGCCCCCAACCATGACACTGGGGCGTATTTTAGTAACTTGTATGATAAGATTGGCTCGTATACGGATAAAGCGGTTATCTGGGGCGGGGATTTCAACTGCATGTTGGACCCGGGACTAGATAGATCTGATAACAGACGGGGACGCCTGCCCCCGCCGCTAAAGCGGTGCGCACCCTACTACGAAACTTCCAGTTGGAAGATATCTGGAGAGTACAACACCCACAAGAAAGGGGGTACTCACATTATTCTGCCCCACAGAACTTATGTACCAGACTAGATTGTGTGTTTGTTGGGCCAGAATGACTTGATGCCATAACAAAAACCGAATACAAAGCCATTGTTCTCTCTGATCATGCACCATTGATTATAACGTGGCAGAATTTGGCCCAAGAGCGAGAATCCCGACGTGGAGACTTACAGCGGAGGCATTGAAAGATACCGCCTTTAGGGAAGGTATAAGGAAAGACGTGGTGGAGTATTTTCGACTTAATACTGGGAGCGTAGATTTGGTTGGAAAGTTGTGGGAGGCATTCAAGGTGGTGGTGAGAGGGACAGCCATATCACATTCCAACAGGATTCATGGTAGCATCATGAGAGACCTAGAGCAGGCAGGAGGGAACTTGAAATTAAACTACAGGAAGGGGAAGGATCTCTGGGAAGAGGTGTGACCATACACGGACTACAACAAACATGTAAGGGACACTGCGATAGATTATGTAACTTGAATTATAAGAAATATATTGAGAGACAACATGCCGAAGGGGATAAACCAGGCAGGTTATTAGCATGGTTATACAAAAGCGAGGCCCGCAGACAAGTTATTAGGGTGATTGAGGGAGCAGATGAACAAGTTACTTCTTACCTGGTAACGTTCTTTCAACGGGATATTCCTCCGACGTATTCCGTATCTTTGATAATACGTTTCCAGTTTGCTGGCATCGGAAATGTTTTCTGTAGAGGGCACATGCGCGTCGACGTCCACCGAGTCGATGTCCCTGGACAGCCACCGTATTGGCGCCGACGTCACCATGCCCACAAATAGCCACGCGCTGCGTCCGTTGCTCAGTTCCGTTTTGTAGCATAAGAAAAGACATGTCTGAATCGGTTAGTAACCTTGAAGGAGCAAAAGCTGCAACCACAAGGGAAGTTATCACTGCGGGGATGGATGGGAGGGGCGATAAGGAATACGTCGGAGGAACATCCCATTGAAAGAACGTTACCAGGTAAGAAGTAACTTGTTCTTCGAAGGGATTGTGTCCTCCGACGTATTCCTTATCTTTGATAGACTCCCATACCAGTGGTATGTAATTGGAGGAGGGAGTGATAGTGTTATGTATCCCTTTAGGGATGGACCGAATGTAATACGGCCTTGCCAAATCTGGTCTCTTGAGCAGTGGAGGAATCCAGATTGTAAAATTTTGTGAATGTATGTGCGGACGACCATGTGGCAGCCGCACATATGTCCCGGACCGGTACCCCTCTCTGGAGAGCCGAAGAGGCTGCGATACCCCTGGTTGAATGAGCCCTGAGATTTTGGGGTGGCTATTTCCCTGCTAGTCTATAACATTCCAGGATGGCCAAAATAATCCACCTGTTGATGGCTTGTTTTGTTATGGGTAGTCCCAACTTGTGACCTGAGTATCCTACAAACAGTTGGTCTGCTTGCCTGATCCTATCCATTCTGCTGATGTAAAAGCTGAGAGCTCGCCTAGGGTCCAGCCTGTGTAGCCTTTCCTCCTCTGTCCCCGGATGGGGAGGTGGGTAGAATTAAGGCAAGGTAATTTTCTGAGTAATATGGAATTCAGAAACCACCTTTGGGAGGAAATTAGGCTTCATCTGTAGGACAACCTTGTCCTTGTGGAAGATTGTATGTGGGGGTTTACAGGAGAGAGCTTGTAGCTCACTCACCCTCCTAGCAGATGTTAGTGCTACCAGTAGGACAGTTTTAAGCGTGAAAAATCTCAATGCGCAAGAGTGAAGGAGTGAAGAGGTTCGAATGGAGTGCCCATTAAGATGTTTAAGACTAAATTAAAGTCCCATAATGGAACCTGGAATGGTTTGGAGGGTAAACATTAGTTAGACCCTTGAGGAATTGTACCACTAGAGGAATTTTGAAATACAATGGTTCCTCCGCAGTGCGCTTGAAGATAGAAAGTGCTGCGAGATAGCCTTTTACAGTGCCAACTTGAAGGCCTGAGTTTGCCAAGTAGAGTAGAAACGATAACACTGTTGGTGTACCACATGAAAAAGGGTCGATATTCTCTTCCCTACACCAGCTGCAAAACTTGTTCCAACGGCAGCGTTATAAAGACTTTGTTGCTGGTCTTCTGGCCAAAAGCAACACCTCCATGACATCATAAGGGAGAACCCAATCCTTGTACCTCAACCTTTCAGAAGAAAAGCGTGAAAGTTGAGGGTTCTGGTGTCTGGATGGAGAACCTGACCTCGCTTCTGCGAGAGAAGATTCTCTTTGAGTGGAAGACGGATTGGAGGGCAGATGGACATATCTAGAAGGTCCGGGTACCACGTTCTCCTGGCCCAATCCGGGGCAATTGGGATCATGGTTTTCCGGAATCTTCTCAACCTCCTGATCATTTGAGGAATAACAGGGACTGGTGGGAACGCGTAAATGAGTGGAAACTCCCAGTCCACTACGAACGCATCTCCTAGAGCTCCTCTCGGGGGAAATTCCCTTGAACAGAACAGATCGCACTTCCTGTTGGTGCTTGTGGCGAACAGATGCACCTAAGGGGTTCCCCAAAGGGCAAAGATCTCTTGAAGGACTTCCTGAGCTAGCTCCCACTCGTGGGAGACTGTGCTCTGCCTGCTCAGAGCGTCCGCTGTCAAATTCTTCTCTCCGGCTAGGTGGACTGCCGATAAAGAGATTCCTTCCCGAATTGCCCAAAACCAGAGCTGCATTGCCTCTCTGCACAGTGCCAGTGATCCTACGCCTCCTCTTTTGTTGAGGTAGTGCATGGCCACCGTGTTGTCCGTCATTATCAGGACATTTCTCCCCTGTACTGATGGCAGGAAAGCTTTCAGCGCTAGTCTGATCGCTCTCAGCTCTAATAGGTTGATATGTAATCTGGACTCCGATGGAGGCCAACGACCGCTGATGGTCAAGTCGTTGGCATGGGCTCCCCACCCTGTGAGCGAGGCGTCTGTGACTACTGTTATCTCCGGCCATGGTTGCCAAAACAGTTCTCCTTTCAAGATGTTCTCTGGATAGGCCCACCATTGAAGGTCGTGGGCTACCTTGTCCGGAATCCAGAGGAGATCTGTCATTCTCCCTGAGAATTGTGACCACTGACTTCTCAGTGCCCACTGAAGAGATCTCATTCTCAGGCGAGCCTCTGGCACAAGGAAGATGCAGGCCTAGCAACCTTAAAAAGTCGAAGGCTGGGAGACGCTGGGCATTTTGAAACTTGGTGACCATCTGTAGAATATCTTGAGCTCTCACCTCTGGTGGCGAGGCTTTAACTAGGGAAGTGTCCAGGACCGATCCAATGAACTGGAGTTTCTGAGATGGTATCATCTGTGACTTCTTTAAATTGAGGGAGAAGCCCAGTCTGTGAAGGAAGAGGCAGACATAATCTAGCTGGGTCTGGGCCTGTTCCGAAGATACGGCCCTGATCAGCCAATCGTCCAGCTAGGGATAGACGTGGATCCCTTCCTTCCTTAGACTCGCCGCCACTACCGACATCAGCTTGGTGAAGACCCTCGGGCGGAGGTCAGCCCAAATGGCAGAACTCGAAATTGATAATGAGAGTTGCCAATTGCGAACCTCAGGTATTTCCTGTGCTTGAGATGGATTGGCACATGGAGATAAGCATCCTGAAGGTCCAGAGATACCAGCCAGTCCTGGAGCTGGAGGGCCTGAAGGATCTGAGAGAGAGTTACCATCTTGAACTTGTCCTTCCTGAGGAACTTGTTCAATTCTCGTAAGTCCAGGATGGGTCTCAGTCCTCCGTCCTTCTTTGGTATGAGAAAGTAGGGGGAGTACCAGCCCTTGTTCCTGTCCGCTACAGGTACCGGTTCTATGGCATCTTTCTTTAGCAGGTCCATAATTTCCTGCAAGAGGAGCGGATCTGGAACTTTTAGAGAGCTGTTCCCCGGTGGATGACTCTGACGGATGTATAGAAAGGATAGGCAGTAACCTTGGGCAACTGTCTCCAACGCCCAAGCATCTGACGTTATAGCCTGCCATTCCGTCAGATGGTGAGTTAACCTGCCCCCTACAGGTGTCTTGTGTGTGAAGGCCTCAGAGTGGTTTGGGGGCGGCTGATGCAGATGCCGAGGGTAAAGAGGCACCTGCTGCTGCTGCGGTCTTAGTACTTTTGACCCGTTCACCTCGGGTGGATCTCCTTTGGCCTCTTTGAGCCGGCTGTCCTCTGCCTTTCCCGAATGCGGAATAATAGCGAAAGGACTTTCCTCTCCCAGAGGTTCCTGAGGGGCGAAAAGGAGTTTGGCCGATAGCAGCTCCTAAGGATTTTGCTGCTGCTTTAGAAGTCTGTAACTTTTCCAGACTGTCATCAGCCTTTTTCCCGAATAATGAAGAGCCGTCAAAGGGCATATTCAAAAGTCTGGCCTGTACATCAGGGACAAAGCCCGATTTTCGCAACCACGCATTCCTGCAGATTGTTGTACTTGCCGCCATAGCCCTGCTGATACTGTCAGCGGAATCGATGCCCGTTTGAAGTGATTTGCACATGGCATCTTTAATGATGTTAAGGAAGGCTTCATTTTCCTCACCTTCGGGTATGCAGTCAGCCGCTGATGAAGCACACTCCCATAGTGTGTGACTGAACCTGGCGAGCGTACAGGTGGCGTTGATGGACCTTAACGCCATACTACAGGCAGAGAAGACCTTCTTTGCCATAGAGTCATACCTCTTGTCATCCCTATCCTGTGGGACAGTAGGGTAAGCAGTCCTACTGCTGGATGAAGTTGCCGCTTGAACCACCAGGCTCTCTGGGGTCGGGTGTTTTGACAGATATTCAGGGTCATCAGCCGCTACCCTATACTTTGTCGACAATCTTTTATTGACTGCTGGGATAACTTTGGGAGTTTCCCAATTAGATGCAATTTTTCTTTGTAGGGCTGCATGGAAGGGGACCACCGGGTCCTCCTGTGGGCCTTTGTACAATATATCTGTTAGATCATCCTGTTGGAAAACAGGTGAAGGCGCAGACCAACCCATATACTCAATTATTCTTGCCATCAGGGTTCTATATGGTGTTTCGCATGTTCCCCTGGGTCTGGCTTTACAAATTCCACTTCTGGGGAAGTGTCCAGTCCACTTGCCTCATGAAGTGACTCCTGTAGTTCCTTCAGCCTTCTTTCTTCAGAGGTGAAATCCTCTGCAGTTGGCAGTGTGGTTCTCTGTAAACCAAATGTTTCCTGGTTAGAGTCTTCCCCTTCCTCATAAATTGAAGAAAGACCAGGGTATTCTGATCTCTGAAATGGAGTAAAGCCCATCTCTATGGCCGAAGGAGCCAAACTCATCGCTATTGGACGAGAAAATGTCGATGTCGTCGACGCCGATGTAACAGGCTTCGAAGGCGCCGAAAACGGCATCGAAAAAACTCGAAGGGGTCTCGAAGAACTCGAGAGGATCGCGATCCTACTCGAGGGCATCGACAACGGTCTCGGCGTCGTGCCGGAGGCCCTTGAAATCACAGTTGGCTGTGGAGCCTTGGTCCTCTCTTTCATCGGCGTCGACGATGGCGTAGAGTCGATCGACCGATGCGTCGAGGAACCCTTCGACAACGGCGTCGATGGCGCCGATCCGTGTGTCGAAGGAACCTTCGACGACGGCGTCGAAGACGGTGCCTTCTTACTCGATGGTTCATGGCGCTCTCGGGTGGAATGTTTCGCAGGGTGCTGTGACTCACGGCGTTTTGATTTTTTGGGTTTTTCACCCGGGGTATCACCCTCAGCTGTCTTGGAGGGGGTCGAGGCCGCGTTCTCGAAGACGCTTAACATTTTCTTTCTGAATTCCTCCCACTCAGCTTGAGAACTGTGTTTGGTGGGACAGGAAACTCTTTCTGGGGACACAGAAGACGACGAGGAATGGGACCTTCGACGTCTCTTTTTTGAGTGTCTAGATCTCGACGAATGGTGGGAGCTGCTTCGAGATCTAGAATGGGAGTGTTTTCGACGGCGAGGAGACGAATGCCTCGACTCAGCCGACGAAACCTTCGAAGAGGATTTAGCTGACTTACCTCTCTCGAGCTTCCCCTTTCGCTCCTTCAGGGCTTTTGCCGTCATGGACATGCAGTCCTCACACTCCGAACAATGGTGCTTGGACGGCAAGCACCATAAACACCCTGTGTGGATCCGTTATTGACATTTTTTTTACTGCAGTCTCGACATTTCTTGAAGCCGGATCGCGGCATCGTCGATTCTGATGAAGAAGCCATCGAGAAGGATAAGGAATATTCGAGTCGAAATAGATAGTAAACCTGACTGAACTGAGCAACGATGTTCCGAGGCCCCACAAAGCGCGGAAAAACGGAACTCAACAACGGACGCAGCATGTGGCTATTTATGGGCATGGTGACGTCGGCGCCGATCCGGTGGCCGTCGAGGGACATCGACTCGGCGGACGTCGACGCGCAGCGCCCTCTACAGAAAAAATTTCCGAGGCCAGCAAGCTGGAAACGTATTATCAAAGATAAGGAATACGTCGGAGGACAAAATCCCTTCGAAGGATAGTTATAAGACAACGAGGAAGGGGTGAGCGGTAGCTTTTATGAGTATTTTAAGGGGCTGTATGCAGAAGGTGAAGATGGGGGAGAGACCGATATAGTGGAAGCACTGACGGAAATGACCCTACCATGTTTGGATGTGTCGGAAAGAGAGAGTCTGGAGGTGCCTGTGACGATGGAGGAACTTGAGAATGTTATCAAGTCATTGCCTACTAGTAAAGCCCCAGGAACAGATGGCCTACCAAGCGAGTTTTACAAAGTATTCATGAAAGAGTTGCTCCCACCTTTGTTAGCTTTGTTGACGGAAGCATTTGAGGCAGGTAGACTGCCCACATCGCTTCGAGAAGCAGTTATCATTCCACTGCTCAAACCTAATAAGCCAGAGGCTGAGTGCGGTTCCTACAGACCGCACTCAGTCCTCAATCAGAACAGCAAGATATTGACGGCGGTGATGGCTAATAGACTGAAGCCCCTCTTACATCGACTTATCCACCCAGATCAGTCGGGTTATGTCCCGGGGAGGTCCATATCAGATAATCTTAGGCAGCTACACCATATTATAGACCAGTCGGAGGGAAGTACACAGGAAATAGCGATTGTCTCCTTGGATGCAGTGAAGGCATTTGACTCGGTTAGTTGGTCCTGGCTGCTGGCGGTGCTGGAGAAGTACGGGGTGGGACCCAGATACGTTAAATGGGCGCGACTATTGTATAGTGACCCGTTGGCTCGGGTCAAGACAGGGGCGATTATTTCCGAAAGATGGTGGCTGGGCAGAGGCACCCGACAATGATGCCCTTGGTCCCTGATGTTGTTCATCCTAGCACTTGAGCCCCTAGCAGCATATCTGAGGCAGCAGTTTGGTGAAGTTGGGATTCATACCTGAGGGGGGCAGCATCTAATCTCGATGTACGTGGATGGCATGTTGTTATATTTACAATATCCTGAGGAAAACCTCCAGTACCTTCTAGAAGTGATGGAACAGTGCGCAAAGCTATCTGGCATTACTGTCAACCCGAGCAAGTCCAGCATATTCCCTCTGGGGGGGTATACCGGGCTACATGTGGACAGACTCCCTGTGCTGCAGATTGGGTGGGCACCCACAACGTTTAGATATCTGGGAATTGACATTTACCATAAAGTTGAGGTTCAATATGAACAGAATATGGTGCAGGCAGTGGCTAATATTAAAAACAGCATGATATTCTGGGCTAGGCTCCCATTCACCATGATGGGGAGGGTAGCACTGCTGAAAATGGTTGTGCTGCCTAGGTTGTTGCATTATTTCGCTAATATCCCATACCTGATACCAAGACGCCTCTTTGTCAGTATACAGAGCATGTGCAGAGGATTTATCTGGCGTAACAGCAGAAATAGGGTCGCGTTATGGAAACTACAAAACCCATACAAACGGGGGAGGGGTCAGACTACCCAACTTTGAGATGTATTTTCTGGCCAGCCAGCTCCAATATGTGGCTCGGTCGTTGGCAGATGACTCTGCATCAGAAACCAGGTTGCTGGGTGCAGAATGTGCGCCTCACTTCTTGAGGGAATGGATGTGGTTACTGGTTGGAATGTGGAAGGTGGGATCAAGGTTGTTGGATGTTGGCAGGAGTGTATGGCGAAGGTCATGCCCGCTGCTAGGTAATCCAGAGCCGTGCTCCCCACAAATGCCACTTGTAGCGTTAGGCGGGATTGATGGCACTGGGAAACAATGGGCATAGCAACACTGGGAGATATATGCAAGGTAGGCGAAATGGTACAATTTGAGGAGTTGGTGAGAGATACGGGATTACACAAGGGACAATATATTTTGTACGCAAGATTGATTAGGTTGGTAAAGAATAAATGGACTGAGGCTGCCTGACACTGTGGTAGAAACATTTTGTGATATATCGCAGGGTGGACACGAATTTTCTCGATTATACGAGCTGATGATGACCCGAGTGGGGAAGGAGGTGATCAAAGTGCAACAGGAGTCGGAAAAGGATGGTGGGGAGCCGATGAGTGGTGGATTGTGGAATAGAGTGCAAGAGTATCATAAAAAAGTCTCTTGGAATGTAAGGCTACAACAAATTCAGTTGTTTATAACCCACAGAGCGTATATGACTCCTGAGAAGATAGCTGGGTTCAAAGATGTGGGACCTTAGCCATGCCCGAAATGTGGGGAGGTGAATGCAGGGATGGCACACATGTTCTTGATGTGCCCTGAGGTCAGAAGATTTTGGATGCATGTGGCGCAGCTCCTAGCTGAGAAAGAGATAACTCTGGATGTGGATTCTCTGTGGGCAGGGATGATTGGAGGGTTCCCTAGACCGCGTAACCTTAAACATGTAAGCAAGTTTAAGGAACTGGCGTATATACTGGCAAAGCGTAACATTGCTATGAGTTGGAAGGCAAAAAAGAGACCGAGTGCAAATGCATGGTGGCAGGATCTCCAGAAATGGGCCAATGTTGAAACGGTTGTATGGCAAGAAGCCACGAATAGAGGAGGGGAAGATGAGGGACAGACATTGACAAGCTGGAGACACCTAGTAGCATCTCTGTTTGAGTGAGGGCAGAGTGGGTGAGTCAGAGGATGAAGACTCCTCACTGGATGACATTGTAGAAGTGCCCGTAAAAGCGGCTGTGGAGGTCAATAGTAGTGAGCAGGCACTGGAGAGGGGTAGGGGAGTTAATATAAAATAAGGTTTTGTTTATATGACTATGATGTATCGGTTGATATATGTTGTTTGTATCAAAACCAATACAAAATGTTTAAAACATTTTTTTATTGGAATCCCTCCTGTTTTTCGCTAATTGATTTCCTGCAGTCATTGTCAGATTTATTCTTGAATATTTGCATTCATTTTCCCTCCTATAGCTTTATTGTCATGGGGGATTTAACTCTCAATGTATTCAATCATTAGGTTTAGGGGCAGTACTGAGTAAGGAACCATCACTGAATGGGAGAACTTGGTATACCTTTATGTCAGAGTGGAATTTACTCATGGTAAATGGGAACATCAAGGGTGATGCCCCTCTGGCTCCAACGTGGAAAAGAGATGACTGTAACTCTATAATTGATTATCTCTTTTTCTCTAAGGATCTATTAGAACAATGCACGCATTTCTCTGTGAATAGTGGGAATCCAAGTGACCATGAAATCTTGGAAGGAGTTCTTGCAGTACCCCTTGAGATCGAGGAGGATCTATACCCACATGCTTTGTGTGCTAATAGTGGGGAGAACGGAGTGGTGAATGGATCTGATTAAATCTCTTAATTACATCACCAACACAATGAATGAGATTGATTTTAAAAAAATCTGCAATCCAAAACATTTTGTAGAGTTCCTATGGGATGTAAATCCCCCAGGTGGGGTGGGTAAGCAAGTCACCTCCAAACATAATCATCGATTCGATGAAAAAACCTGGGGAAAAAAGGGAACTGAAGAAAGCTCTGAGGAAGCTGAAAATTAACAAAATGGATGAGCATGATTATTGAAGGGATCTTAAAATCCTAAGAAATAATTATAGAAATTGGTCCAAATCTAATAGGTTTCTATGCTTGCAACAAGATGGGGAATCGATGTTAAGAGCAATGGCCCAGAAGAATTCCTGTCATTTTTGGTCAATGATTGACCATACAGAATCTGTTCAAAGTACTATCCAGAGTGGGGTCATACAGGAAAAAGTCTGGGTGGACCACTTCTCAAGTCTTTATGGGGAAATGGGCACCTCAAATGTTTTCTCCCCCGAAACAGTACCTTGGGAGCTTAATGTCTCACAAGAAGAGATGTGAGACTTAATAAAAAAATCATCAGCCTCCTGCGCTGTTGGCCCCAATGGACTAAGCAATCAGATCCTGAAATCTGATCCCTATCTCTGGTCTTGTTTACTGGCTACCCTCTTTGGACAAATGGTGACCAGTGGGCATCTCCAGAGACATGGAGGAGGGCAATCATTATACCCATTTAGAAAAAGGGGGATCGTTTAGATCCTATAAATTATCGTCCAATTTCTCTCTTAGATGCAGATGGAAAGATTTTTGCCAGCTTGGTTTTAAAGGAGTTGGAGAATTGGGCATTATCAAAGGGTATCCTGTCGAAACATCAGATAGGCTTTCGCAGGGGACTGTGGACCACATTAATTGGCCTGGTATTAAGTTCAGTCTGCAGTAAGACATTTCAAAAAGGTGGCCCTCTGTTGTATGGTGCCTGGATTGACCTGTCCCAGACCTTTGACACCGTGAATAGAGATCAATTATGGGGCCAACTGAGTAGTTGGGGCTTACCGGAAAACCTATTGCAATAATAGTGGAAATGCATAAGGGCTCCCTACTCCAAATAAGAATTTGTCGGGTGAGATTAGGATAGAGAGGGGGGTACGGGAGGGGTGTATTGTCGCCCCTTTTCTCTTTGATCTGTACTTAGCAGATCTAGCAAAGTGGTTGGAGGAGTTGGAGCTGGCAAGTCCTAAGATTGGAATAGCTAGAATAAATTGGATTGCCTACTCCGACGATATTGTTTTGCTCGATTATACTCAGATTGGTCTCCGTCCGCTCACCACCCTTGAAGGTTATGCAATATTTAATGGCTGGAGAATTAACCCTCTCATGTCAAAAATGGTTGTCTTCAAGAGACTGTTTAAAGTCACCAAGCAGTTTTCCTGGCGTTTGGATGACCAAGTGATTCCGATCACTAAAGAAGTAAAATACTTAGGATCTGTGGTTCGTTCGCACCCTACCACCTGTTAGCTATCTTGGAAGGGAAAATTCTCCAATTGGGTGCCCTTATGAAGAAACTAGTAAATAAATTCTGTAAATTTCCCCTCTCTCCAGTTATAAAATATGACATTGGAAAAGTAATTCCAGCATTATTGTTTTGTTTAAATGTAAACCCCCAGTCACATTGTATAGATTGGTACAGACTGGAGGGTCGATTGTCGAAGAGTGTACTTCATCTTCCCAATTGCGTACCTATTGCCAGCTCAAGATACGAATTGGGCCTTCAGTCCATGAAAGCATGGATGGAATGGAAATGGGTATCCCTGTATAGATTGATTCTGGTTCCCCCTAAATTGTCTTTGTATGAGGATGTTTCCCTCTCTTTGGAGGGATGTTCGAATCACTACCTAAATGACTTTAAGTCTCTGGCCCTGGAAACTCTCACAGGCTATGAACGTACAGAAGTGGATTTAATTCAGAATCCTGAGAAAGTTAAAGAGCGCATACATAGGGCTGACTGGATCAGGACGAAAGCGGTCATGCGCTCCTCTGGTGTGTCCCCATCTCTATCATATCTGGATAAACCACAAGCATGGCTCCCTACATATTTGAAGAGATTTCCGGATCCTGTTAATAGGTTGCACTTCCGGAGATTTCATCTTAACTTTTTGCCCACCCGCGAAATACTTTTTATCAGACAGAAAGAGGAGCTTCAGGACAACATTTGCGCCTTATGTGAGGACTTGTGTCCACAGACTCTGAGGCATTTTATGAGTAATTGTGCGGGGACCTTTGAAAGGAGGGTGAGTAGGTTGTCTCGCTTTGTAAAGAAGGAGTGGTGGTTAGGAACTAACTGCTTTTGGGAAAGGTTAGTTTCAGGCAATGAAACACTATTGACAATGGAAATAGTGAAACTGTTGAAAGATTTAAATCTGGCAGGAATAACTGACTGCTAATTGGAACTGTAGTAGCCTAATACTGTGGGAAACTTATTCTTTCTTGTTTTTTGCTTTTTCTTTTTTTCTAAAGTATTTTTTTATATGTATCATAGATATTGTTCTTAAACTGTATTGTCTACATTTGTTTGTGAGAAGTAACATTTTGGCTATTATACAACAATAAACAAAAAGAAAAAAAAGATACATATACTTTTAGAGTAAAGATTCCTTTATGTAAAGATTCCTTTATAAAAGTATTAATGTGCTACGCCTAATTCCTATACACCACGCTCACCTACTAAGAGTGTGGCTTTGATTGCTCGACCACTGCTCCCATAGGTTTCCGGTCCTGGGAGGATAGCTCAGCGGCAACATGCTCGCCTTGGAAGCAAGAAGACACAAAGCAACAAAGGTTCGATCTCCGGGTCCGCGCTTAGAAACCTTTGGGTATTTAAGTGCATTATAAAACGCAACTAAGACAAAAAAAAAACAATTACGCAACTAATAAACAAACAATTACATTCCTGTAACAGCGCCTCAATGCCTGCGGGCTGTGTGAGTGCTTTAAAAATGCAAATAAATAAATGAAAATAAATAAAATAGGTGAACCATGGGAATCCTAAGCAACCCCTGACCTGATTAGTAGTCTTCTTGGACGCTATTTATGGGCTCAAGTAAAATCTTCTGACAATTACATTGCAGAGGTACTGTTCATCAGAGACCACTACACCCTGGCTACTTGCAGTACCTCGAACTAATACAGAGGTCATCTCTGAAAGACTGCCCCCTCCTCTGGTTTCTTAAATCATAACAACTCAGACATATATATAAGCCTTTTTATCTTGTAATACTACAGAGCTACTCGCTCATTCACCACTCCTATTAGGATTGGTACCTTTTAATGATAGAGAGATACTTGTTACATGGCATTCCTTCCGAAAGCAACTCTTAACAAGGCACTTTGCCTCTCTTGCGTCTTAGCTTTTAAAAATAAAGTTACTCATTATAGTGATCCTTTCATAATTCATAAACCATAACACTGCATAACCACTCTGTTTAGCAACTCTCCTCTCTGGCTTTTTACTTTGCAACAGTATAGAGAGACCCTCCTTTGAGCCCTTTTCCTCGTTGGTTATTGTTGTGTCCATAAAGTGACACAGGTTTTAAGAAGGAGGGGGTCTAAGAAGGGAACCACAGGGCAAGAGAAGGAAGAGCAGGAGCTGCAGAGAAGGAAGCTAGTTGCTGTAAAGGAGGCTAATCAAGCTATAAAGCAGTAATTACCTTGAAACACAAAACAGCTGCTCTCTAACAGGTACATATTTTCTTTTGATTCTGTAACACTGCAAGGTATTGTTTATTAGCGACCTTCCCTCCTAGCTTATTAACTACCTTTTAATACTGCAAGGTACTCATTTTTTAGGGATATCTCCATTCATGCTTATTGTTCTGATACACTGTAGTGATACTCTTTATCGGCCACCTTCCCTATTGCAAAACGCTACAACTCATGTCTACCAATCACCTCTTCTCTCTAGATGCTTATGTCGCAGGTTTGCAGAACAACCTACTGTCGTGCAAATCTTCTCTTTGGCGTTGAATTTTATAACAATGTAAACTTGCTCCATTTTGAGGTATTTACACTCTGAAATCTCACCTTGCAAATCTGCAGTGCTGTTCTCTATCAGGAGCCTCTGTAAAATCTGCAGGAACTGAGTGCGTAGGATGTCGGTTATCAAGAAATCTTCATTTTTTATAAGAAATCTCTCTAAAACGAGCAGTACGTTCTGTGCAATATTCATATCTTTGGAGAAGACGAGATCCTAAAAAACAATCGCAACTTAAAATACATATCTGTTATCTAAGTAAGCCTAACTCATCTATCAACTATCTACAACTGCATGCATTAAAAATAATTTGGATCCCGCAGACATGCAATTCCACAAATCATCTAAGTTTTTAAATTCATTTACAGTACCAAAAAATCTGCCCAAAAATGTTGTTCTGACTAATGCCAGGTTTGGACATCCCAACAGTATAAGCCGGAGCGTTTCTGATTTTCCCTACAGAATTACACTGTGGGCAGATGTTATACCCCTTGTCCTTTTGTTCTCCACGTGCCTATGATACATCCCATGTCACAAGAGGTTAAATCGGAATTTTAATAATTGGATTCTTGTGACAGGGTGCGGCTATTGACAGAGATAATTTGGTAAGTGTCCAAGTGGTTTGTCAATTATTGAGAAGGTTGAGTGCGATTTGTATCTTCTTGTATGACAAATGGTGACAATCCAATCCCTCTCCTCCAGTACCTTCTTTACACACAGTGGATTACACACCAAATCTGAGCGATGTATCTCTAGAATGTCCAAAAGTCCATCGGCTAAAGATAACATTTTATCCAGAAATGGTGATGCATTTCCCTTCATACAGTTATATAGATTCACATACAGTGAATAAGAATTTACCAACTAAAGACAATGGGCCTCATTACAAGTATGCCGGTCCGGAAATAGCAGTGCTGGTCCCTCCGTACCGGCACCTTTTTCCGGTCTGGCATACTCTGAGTTGCGATGCCGCTAACACCGTCACCACAAGTGACCCACCGTATCTGGCAACACCATGTCCGGAATCTGCGGAGAGACGCGTCTGCCGTGCCTGTGACACCAGCATGGCGTTAGTAAGTGCACATTCCGAGTTCCACGCACATGCAAGCACTGGCATGGACATGTCGGTAGCACGGTGAACACTGCGCCAGAAACACAGGCATCGCGGACCAGGCGTTAAGTAGAGTCAGGTGTGTAGAAACATGCCACAGGTGTCCAAAATCAGCCCAGGTGGCCCCAATGAGAACTGCTAAAGCACAAAAGGACCACTCCCACACCCCACACCCCTGCCAACACTACCATGCTAGCAGTACTGGAGCTGGAAGCCCTGCATGCAGACCTACTATTTGAGGAGGCAGGGAGGCAGAGGATGCGGTGGAGACACTTGAGGAGAAGGATGGCCATCATGGCCGAGCAAAACAACAATGGCTAGCAGGTTGCAGCCCGCAGGCAGCCACCAATACCATGCACAAGGGCCACATCCTTCATCCTGAGCCAAAGCCAGATCCACACCCTGTACCGGCTAGACAGGGACATCATCACTTCCATACTAGACCTGATCCATGAGGACCTGTTCAGCCTGATACAGATCCATACAGCCATCCCACCCTTGCTCAATGTACTGTCTGTACTACACTTCCTAGCCACAGGCACATACCAACACACTGTGGGTGAACTGCATGGGCTATCGCAACCCTGTTTTATCGTGTTTCCTGTTTCAGGTCATGGATGCACTCCTGCGTCAAGTTGGAGATGACATCAGCCTACCCAGGACAGCTTACCAGGTCAATGCCACTAAAATCGCCTTCCATGCTGTTGCAGGCACGCCCAACATGATAGGTGCATTGAACTGCATACATGTGGAGCTGGTGGCCAGGCATGCCATTGAAGCAGTGTACCGGAACAGAAAACTCTACCACTCACTGAATGTGCAGATTGTGTGTGGTGCCTGCCACCTCACCACCGACTGCTATGCCAGATTTCCCGGTTGAACCCACGACTCCATGGTACTGCGCAACTCGCTGCCAGGGTACATGGCATGTCACAGTGGACAACGTACCTGGCTGCTGGGTGAGTGTAACTACCAGGACATATGCACTGTTGAATTGAGGGGTGGGGGGCAGAAAACACCATAGCGTACCTGGCTGCTGGTTGAGTGTAACTACCAGGGCATGTGCACTGTTGAATTGGGTGGAAGGGGTGCAGAAAACACCATAGCGTACCTGACTGCTGGGTGAGTGTAACTACCAGGGCATGTGCACTGTTGAATTTGGGAGGCAGAAAACACATAGCGTACCTGGCTGCTGGGTGAGTGTAACTACCAGGACATGTGCACTGTTGAATTGGGGGGGGGGCAGAAAACACATAGCGTACCTGACTGCTGGATGAATGCAACTACCAGGGCATGTGCACTGTTGAATTGAGGGGGGGGTGCAGAAAACACCATGGCGTACCTGGCTGCTTGGTGAGTGTAACTACCAGGGCATGTGCACTGTTGAATTGGGGTGGGGGCAGTAAACACATAGTGTACCTGTCTGCTGGGTGAATGCAACTACCAGAGCATGCTCACTGTTGAATTGGGGGGTGGGGTGGCAGAAAACACTATAGCGTACCTGGCTGCTAGGTGAGTGTAACTACCAGGGCATGTGCACTGTTGAATTGGGGGGAGGGCAGAAAACACCATAGCGTACCTGGCTGCTGGGTGAGTGCAACTGCCAGGGCACATGTACTGTTGAATTGGGGGTATGTACAACAGCTACCAGCGGTGGATGTGTGCAAATAATGTATTAATTGGTCACTTATTGGGCGCTTATACAATTAGCAAAACTGTTTCAAAGGGCCCACAGGGCAGACAGGGTGGAGAAAGGGGAAGGTAGACAAAATGAATTAGAGCAAGGATAAATAATTGCAATAATAGTACAAGTAATGATAATAAAGGGAAGGGGAGACAAACCTACTATGCCTTGGGAGTGTTCTGAACGTGCAAGTGTAGAGGGGGAATGCAATGTGCAACACAGTAATAGCATGCCTGAGTGCAAGGCCTTGACAGGTGTGTCTCAATTGAACAAATTGATCATCTGCATGCATAACAACATTATATCCGTACAGCAATATCAAAAGCACTGCATGTACCAGAATGTATCACACCAAAGTGACAAAATCAAGCACAAACACAGTCACCAAAACACACATCACCTGATGCACAGACTGATAATACTTATGCATCTGAAATCCCCACCTACATACCACTAGTGTCCCGCACAACAATTAGCCAGGTCCCCTGCATGTTTGAAGTGCACATACACATATGCATGTGCTCTGAAGTCTAAATGATTAGCCACACATACCTATGAATCAGACACTTGGCCATAATAGCATTATAGAATTTTACCACAATATTGACACACACATCAGTCTCATTTGTATTTGTTGTACTGAAAGGGTCAGAGGTCATGGTGGCTGCGAATGGGCCATGTCAAAGCCACAGCACACCACACACCCACCACGCATATTGACAATGCGCATTTCTAGTACCCAAAATAGGACATATGCTACGAAACCCGCATTTTGCAGGTGCAATTTTGCATTGTTTAGTGAAAACTATACAGACTGTACCAACATGATATGGCCAGAGGTATGACATTGTACACTTTCTGGTGCTCCCGTGCAGGTGATGCTGGTTATCCCCTGATGCCATGGCTGATGACTCCCGTGAGGCAACCACACAACCAGCACAAGCAGGGTTACAAACATGCCTATATCTGTACTTGTTTTACAATTGAACAGACATATGGCCTGTTAAAGGCGAGGTTCCGCTGCCTGAGCAGATCAGGGGGCGCGCTTATGTACAGCCCTGTGAAGGTGGGAAAGGAAGTTTTTGCCTGTGCCTTGTTGCACAACATATGTATCAGGCGCAATGTCCCAATGCCCCCCGACATGGACTTGCACCCACCGGAGGCAGAGGAGGATGTGAGTGATGACGAGCTGCCAATTGCACATCGCCGTGATGGCATGGGTGGCTGTGTTGCACGAGAGGAACTTATTCATCACTACTTCTGTTCACTTGACACACACACATGGCACAGGCCATCTAGTGCACTGGGCACTGCACAGTAAATAAAATCACTTACTTGCACTGAAAAAGCAATGTCCAGTCATGATTTCTATGCAATACCAACTGTAATTTGTGCTATGAAAATATTTACAAATGTGCAATGACATAACTGGCAATACTATGCCTTCCCACTCCTGCTCCCAAACTATCCCTCCCCACTCGCTCTCCCCAAGTATCTCTACACAACTCCTGTCATGTTCGGCAATGATGACTTGCACAAGTCACAGACAGGGCAGATATGTGTCCATGGCCTATTTTTCGTCCCCTTTTCGGGTCAGGTGTGCGGCTCTGTGCCAAGCAGCACCTCCACATTTAACGCCGCCTTGGGCTGCTCTGCACCAAACTAGCAGGCATTCTACTTGTGGATGGTGCGTGGGCGAGTGTCATGGGCCGTCGTTCCCGGAAGGTTTGGAGGAACATGGCCAGTGTCTCGGCTATAGACGACATAATACTGGTACCCTCTCGTACCCTCCTAGACATCTGTATGATAGCATGTGTACAGCGGCCAAGTGCACAGGCATTACGGCGTCCACTGGCCTGGACGCTCTAATGCATGAGCTGCACCAGGGCTGTCAAGGCATCCTGGCATTGTTCAATGCAGCTGAGTCGGCCATCAATTTCTAACACACTGGGGAAGGGTGGCCATTTTGGGCTAATTGGGCTCATGGGCTGAGTAGCAGGGGCTCATCAATGCTGTTGTCGGTAGTATCCCCCGTGTCTACTGCACCTTCGTCAGCTGTGTCCTCTACAATGCACGCATGGTTGCTCGAAGGGGGCAGCTGGGGTCACAGTTGCAGTTGTGCCTGTTGAGGCTGTGGAGTCCTGGCTGGAGGTGATGGTGGTGGTCCATTGTGTTCGGTAGCATCGACGGCTGGTGCCCATTGAGGTGCTTGGATGTGCCTCCTCATTGCCAGATGATGTACCTGAGGGAGTCAGAAAGGCAGGTTGTCAGTGATGAGTGTGGATTGTTGAGGCAGAGATTCGATTCATGCTTTATCTTTATTGTGATGGTGCTGTGTCAGGGACATGGCGGGGACATGGCATGGTGCACACATGCTTGTGTCATGTGTGCTGTGGGGGTGGATGTGTGACGTATGTCCATGGTAGGGTGATGGGATCTGTGTGATTTGTCCGTGGGTAAATTACCTGCGATGGAAATGTTTGCATGGGAAATGTACGCAACACAAAATGTTCGTAAATTTCCCATGCAAACATCCATTACAAAACCATACAAACATACACCCACAACACACCCACACCCCCAACATACCCCCACCACCCTACTTACCTTTCCTTCCAGCGCGCTGTGTCCCTGCGGTGCCGGTTGCCTTTCACTTCCGTGACTGGGAACCGGCGCCGCAGGGTCCTTTTCTTTTTTTTTTTCTTTGGGCAGCTGCGGGAGTGTCTCTCGCAACCCCCCCCTCACTATACTTTATAGTATAGTGAGCAGGGTGTTGCGGGGGACACCCCCGCAGCCCCTGGCTTTTTTATTTTTTTGCCACCAACCTCACCAAAAGACCTAAACACACACCACAAAAAGTTCAAACTTTTGGTAGTTAGAACTTTTCGTGGTGTGTTTTTTAGGTCTTTTGGTGAGGTCGGTAATTTTGGGTTAGGTAATTTCGTCCAATACCGGGTCGGGATCTGTGTGACTTGTCCAATGGTAAATTATCCATGACGGAAATGTTTGCATGGGAAATGTACGCAACACAAAATGTTCTTACATTTCCCAGGCGAACATCCATTACAAAACCATATAAACATACACCCTCACTCACACCCACAACACATCCCCACTCACACCCACACCCCCACACCTCCAACATACCCCCACAACCCTACTTAGCTTTCCTTCAGACACGCTGTGTCCCTGCAGCGCCGCTTCCATTTCACTTCTGTGATCGGGAACTGGTGCTGCAGGGTCCTTCTTTTTTTCTTTTTTTTTTATTCGGGCAGCTGCGGGAGTGTTCCGCGCAACCCCCGCTCACTAAACTTTATAGTATAGTGAGCCAGTGCTGCGGGGGACAACCCCGCAGCCCCCCGCACTTTTTTACTTTTTTTAGTCGGGCAGCTGCAGGGTTGTCCCCCGCAACCCCTGCTCACTGCCAGATGATGTGCCTGAGGGAGTAGGAAAGGCAGGATGTCAGTGATGAGTGTGGATTGATGAGGCAGAGATTCGATTCATGCTTTATCTTTATTGTGACAGTGCTGTGTCAGGGACATGGCGGGGGACATGGCATGGTGCCCACATGCTTGTGTCATGCGTACTGTGCGGGTGGATGTGTGATGTATGTCCATGGTAGGGTGGTGGGATCCGTGTGATTTGTCCGTGGGTAAATTACCTGCGACGGAAATGTTTGCACGGGAAATGTACGCAACACAAAATGTTTGTACATTTCCCATGCAAACATCCATTACAAAACCATACAATCATACACCCACACCACACCCACACCCCCAACATACCCCCACCACCCTACTTACCTTTCCTTCCAACGCGCTGTGTCCCTGCAGTGCCAGTTACCTTTCACTTCTGTGACTGGGAACCTGCGCCGTGGGGTCCTTTTATTTTTCTTTTTTTTTGTCGGGCAGCTGCAAGGGTGTCCCCCGCAACCCCAGCTCACTATACTGTATATATAGTGTTTTTTGTTTTTCAACCGACCTCACCAAAAGACCTAAATACACACCACAAAACGTTTGAACATTTGGTAGTTAGAACTTTTCGTGGTATGTGTTTTAGGTGTTTTGGTGAGGTCGGTAATTTTCGGTTAGGTCATTTTGTACAATAACGGGTGGTGTGCCAGAGATACTGTCGTGGTATACTGACAATGCTGGGTAGGGTGTTAGGGGTGTGGCCTCCACGCTGTGTAATGTTGGGTTGGGGAGGGGTGTGCCACGGATGGGGTTGTCATGTGCCTGCTTCCAGTAGCACTTACAGGAATAGGTGGCAATTTCTGATCATGGGTCGGGCTGGCTGGGAAGAGGGAGTCACATGTTTCCTTGGTGTATGACACTGGTCATTTGTGGGTGGTGAAGGGTCTTAGCACTGACGTGACTTAATGCCAGGGTTAGCACGATGGACACATGCACATTTTGCTGTCGCAGGTGGATGTGTGTCTGAGTGGCAGAAGAAGCATGTTCTGTTGGCAGTACAGGGTGCCTGTGCCGCATTCTAGGTGTATTAGTTGTATGAGTGAGGTTTTGGGGGAGGGTGTATGTCGGTGTGTCCACCCAGGTTGCAGGACTCGGAGTGGGGTGGAGGGTGCAGGCAGGGCTGCATTGGTGTTGTGCACAACGTACTTTACATATTTTGCTGCTGTAGTGGGTGCATGGTGGACAGGGAGGTTGATGAAACATTGGGGTTATGTGTACTCACCAGCCTCCTCAAATGTCCTGGCTTCGGCCTCCGCAGCACCGACCGCTTATATTGCCTTGAGGTGTAGCACACTGCTGCACGTCTCCTCCCAGGGCAGCAGGTGGATAGGGGATACGTTGCCGCCACCTGTGGCCATGCCCTGTCTGCGCTGGGCCGACAGGAGGTTGCGCACCCTCAAGTGCAGGTCGTCCCACCTCTTGTGGCAGACTTTCTTGGCAACCTCCTCACAAATGGTCTTCTTCTGGTCATTTGAGAAAAGATCATCGGCATGCTGGACTATTGTGTCCGACAACATGTTCAGCTGCGCTTCGCTGAAGCGTGGCTTGCGCCTCCGGTTCGCACAGACTCTTGATGCCAGGTTCAGGGCTGTGTTTCTGTGCTCAGGATTGTGCTACGTCGCTTGTGCTGTCAGGATTGCGATGGATTGTGTCTTAGCAATTTCCTGTTCCGACGAACACTGTATTTCCGGTAATGGTAATTGCGGCACCATTGTTACGGTGGCGCTGGAACTGTGTTGCTGGAATCTGAGTCACCGGCACCGAGGACGCCGGCGTTGACTTTTTGGGGGGTTTTGTTGGTATTTCCGGCAATCTGGTGCTGCCGTTTCTGGCATGCCGGAATGCGTGTGCACGCCAACATGGTATCAGCTGGAGTATCCGGTATCACGGGTTGCCGGACACAGTGGCACCGGCATGCCAGAAAATCAGATTTCATACCAGCAACCTTATAATGAGGCCCAATATACACCAATTAAACCAATACTGTAGCAATAACAATCCCAATTCAAAATGTAATCCGGCCATGGGAAGAGAGTATGGCAGTCTCAAGACCTTCTTCCAGAATCTGCCCTCCAGTCATTTCCATGGAATACCATTAGCAGCACAATCTATCTCCATGCCATACATGATCTTTGGTATGACCTTACCTACATAAAAAAGAATGAGAGGTTTGATAGAGAATCTAGACAGTCTCATCTGGAGCCGCCTCATCTGAAAGGCCAATTGATCAATTTTCTTTACAATGTTGTTAATAACAAGTAATTTATTTGAGAGTTTATATAAATTGAAACCCAGGTATATTACTCTCTCCTTGGTCTCAATCCTTGTTTCATTGATGGTCTGAAATAACCTTCTAAATGTCTTTTTGGTGTTACCAAACATAATGTTACTTTTGTTTTGGTTGATAATCAAATCATTGGCCTTTGCATATTCATTTAAGGCTCCCAACAGCCTCTGTAGCCATCCAAAGGTGCCACGTCATCCGCATATGTCAATCAGCTAATGGGATAGCCCCTTTGAGAAACCAAAGCGTGTCTCATCTGCTAGTCCCGGGGATCTCTCTTTCAGGTGGCCAGGGCACAGCCATCGCCTTTGGGTCCAGACCCTGGCGGTGGACCAGTGCGGAGGATCACCTGGGTCAGGGTTCGTCAGGGTATCGGGTGAGGCAGCCGATGGTGAGACACGGTATTTCCCCCTTTTTTGTTTATTCAACCCATCCTATGTTTTAGAGGGGGTGTCCCAACTCAGCCCCCCCCTTTTTACACAAACACTGGGCCGAGAAAAAAGAGGGTGACTGAGAGTAACATTAACTTTCACACATCGTACTGGACATGTCCCGTTAATCGGGTCAGGCAAAGTCAGGCACTTGAATCCAAGTGCATACACCTGATACCAATTATCACTCCTCACACGAATAAAAGGCAGAACCCAAAGACACACTCCGAGCAAGGCGGAACACGAGTAGGAGCAGTGCTTCCGAGACAAAGGCAAACCTACTGGAGCAGAGCGACGGACCGAGGGACGAGAACAGCGGGTCAAAAACCCCACGAGTTCCCTACTGTAGGTCGTTGTCTCTGACAGGCCGCGAAAAGTATGTGGAGAAGGCCAGATCCCACAAGTGAAGACTGCATTGTGTTTCAAGAACAACCGCGACCCTCCCGGGTGAAGAGCAGAGTTGGGGAGGCGAGGCCAAGCCTGTGGTACTAACCTTGACTTGTGAGATGGGAATCGCGAAAACAAGAAGAGACCCCACAGCCGGTGAGTTGGCAAGTGACCTGAAAGACTGGTGTGTGTTTAACTTTGAAGTAGCAACATTTTATTGCAAGTAAAGGCTGCACGCGTGTGAATGATACGTGAGGAAGGGCAAACCAGTGAATGAACTTTGAAGAAAAAGACAGCTGCGAAATCAGCAATACTAAGTAACGGAGTGGTTCGGCGAAAGTAGCCCACTCGAATGTATCTGTGAAAAGTACATTGTTTGAAAATATTAAGCGAATGAACCACAAAAGTGAAATAAATAAGTTTTACTCCGAGAGAAGGGGAGAGTAAAAGTTGAACTGTAAACTTTGAGTGAAGTGGTCCTGCAGTGGTCTGTAAAAAATGCCACACACATTTGAAAGTCTTCGACATCCGATAGTGGTCTGAACCTGACAGAGGGGGGCCGAAGTGAGATAAGCTTGGGGAAGGGAGCCCCCTTGCAAGTTTGTGTTGACCTTTATGGTCAACGTGAGAGGTCTGACCCCGGCAGAGGGTGACCTATGATAACTGTAGGGTGAGAGGTCTGAGCCCGACAAAGGGAGACCTACGAGAACTGTGTGGTGAAAGATCTGAAACCGACAGATGGGGACCTTTATGAACTTTTTGGTTGAAACATTATTTCGGAAGTCAAGAAAAGAGACTTTAAGATGAAAGACCAGAATGCCTGTATCCAAGTTTTGGAACTGTTTATTGTGTTGGAAATCGAACCAGAGTGTGTCATCCTGCCTACAGGGGCAGCCTTACTCCGTGAGGTCTAACTTGGGGAGGCGAGCTGGTTCAACCACATTTATTCATTTGAACACTGATTTTTCCTTTTTTATACATTTCTCCTTAATATACTTGTTTGTACAAGAGATAGGGCAGGCATTAGAATTTTGTTAGCATAGGCCATTTTGATTTGACAGACTCCACTAGGACTATGTTATTTATTATTTGATGGTCGGGACCGCTACCATCTTAGTTATAGGGCAAAGTAGGAGTTTCTCCAACCCCAACAATGTCAATAAAGGTTTTACAAATTGTACCCATTGTGTCAGTGTCATACTTGTGATACCATGCCTCCCCTACATATGGTGTCAGCTTTGGGATACGACTCAATTGAAACAAATTGGAGGACCCTAAAATTCCAGAGACTTAGTCACAGAGTCTCAGACCCTGTTACGTTTGGATTGTAAGGTAAAGGATGCTCTGCACACATACTTGACTGGAGTGAGACTTTATTGTAACAGCAGGTTAAGTCTCTTCCAGCAACGACCCCCAGCTGCCTGCCCACACAGCAACTGGCACTTTGTGTGACTTGGAACCACTAAAGTGTTTATGGTCAAGCTTCCACGTTCCATGAAAGAGACTGTCGTACTTCGTATGCTTATGTAAATCTGTATCTAAGTGAATCTGCAGTAACAGCGCCACGATGCCTCTGGGCCGCTGTGCGCTTTATAAATTCAAATAAATAAATAATGATGCATGAACACAGAAATGGATGAGAGTAAACATTTACATGTCTGTAACTATGTACAGGGTTAATAACACATCAAACCATAGCTAAACCTTTTAATAGACAGAAACAGGCAATATTCCTAACACTTCCCTTCCTTAAAACACCATGCAGAGACTCTTGACACTCACCCTTCCCTCTACCGACCATGCAACACCTTCCCCTTGCAAATGACAACCACTCTCTCTTTATTCCAGATACCACCAACTTTAACTAGAATGGCAGACCCTAAATCCGGGAATCTTCACTTTGATCACATTATCCGGCACTACCGTAAAACTCGCTGCAGTAATTCTTAATTCTTTTTAATCAAATCTCATCTTGGACTTGTATCCACTGACCAACAATTTCTCTCTCACACCTTCCACATCCACTCTCTCAAAGTTTGACCTCCCCATCCAACCACGGCACAAATGAGTGTTGTGTTTCCTACCACGCAACAACTCAAACAGAGGCACTCCTGGCACTGTGTGTGGAGCCAATCTGTACTAAAATGTTCTCTCCATGACTCCCCTCACCCAGTCTCCATCAGTGGCTACCGCTATCATAATAACCTCCATTAGGGTGTAGTCAACCTCTCTACACAGCCGTTTCCCTGGGGATGATAGAGGGCTGTCGTGACATGCTCAATTGCATATCTCTCCAGAATTTACTTACATTCTCTAGAAATTCTCTTGAAAAAAACTGAGTTCCATTATCTGACAAGCATCGATGGGGTACACCCTCCCTTCAGAACAATTGTTCCAAGAATCTTATCTAACTGCCACTAGACACATCTTTCAATACACAGATTTCAGGCCACTTTTACAAAAGATCCATGACCATCAACAGGTAGGTATCCTTAGATCCTCTAATGTTAAAAGGTCCAAGTAGATCCAAAGCAATCTCATCCCAAGGTACCCTGGGACTATCTCTAACCAATATAGGTGCTTTGTGTCCCTTGAGACTCTTATCCCCATCCACACAATCAGAGCATTCCTTGACCAGTTCCTCTACATCTCTGTCCACTCCAGGCCACCAGAAATCAGACCTTATCAACCCTTTGGTTATTGCTATACCTATATGAACACTGTACCCCAAATCCATCACTTCTTTCCTCATTCCCTCAGGAACTACCAGTTTGTGCCCCCTGCAATAATCCTCCTTCACACAGAGTTAATTCCTCACCTTCCTGTACTCTCTAACTACTTCATCTCCCAGATCCCTTGATTCTTGTTCACCAGGTCCAACACCATCTGATACAGTGTATTCTCCATACATGCTGCATCCCAATCCACTCTCTTGATGTACTCCTGAACTCGAAAAAATCTCTGCAACATCCTCCCCATCATTCTCGGCATATTCCTCACCCGCTATTTCTACAACAGCGGATCTTGACTGCACAATATTATTCTTGCCTTGGATATGTTCCATCTGATACTGCAACCCTTGTAGGCTACTAACCCACTGCATTATTCTTCTGGATACACCTTCCAATCCTCCACTAGTAAATATGCTAATCAATGGCTTGTGATCTGTCCTTGTGGTAAACTTACACCACCACAGGAACATTTTGAATTTCCCAACAGCCCAAGTACATGCTAACGCCTCCTTCTCCACCACTGAATGTCTTACCTCTGCCTCTTTCAGAGTCCTGGAAGCAAATGCAATGTTAGCAGCTCCTCACCACACTCCTACATCAGCACAGCACCCAAACCATAATCACTAGCGGCTTCATAAATCATGGTCTTCCAACCTTCTACAAAGCTGGACAGACCGGCGCACTCATGATGTCCCATTTGATATCCCCAAATTCTTTGGAAGACCTCTAATCCCAATAAAATGCCACACCCTTCCTTGTGAGGCTCCTCACATTCCTTGTTTTATCTGACAACTTCTCAATGAACTTACTGTAGAATTCCACCAAACCAAGAAAATATCCCACATCACTCTTACTTTTGGGACACTCCATCCTACGGATGGCTTCAACCGTATCATGTTTTGGTCTCACCCCCTCTGATGATATTTCATGCCCGAGATAAGTCAGCTCGTGTGCTCAAATAGTGCAATTTTCCTTAGCAATCGTAAGCCCAGTGTCACTCAAAATCACCAACACTCACCTCAGCCGTTTGTCATGTTCTTCCAAATTCATGCCACAAATTAACACATCATCCTGATAAAACAGGACTCCTCTCTCTCCACCCAATAATCGATTAATAACATTCTGAAAAACGGCCGCCGAGACCAGCCCAAAAGGCATTCTCAGGCATCTCAACAATTCAACAGGTGTTATGAAGGCCATCAAATCTCTCGACTCTTGACTAAGTTCAATTTGATGATAAGCCGCTCTGCGGTCTAATATGGAGAAAACTTGCGCTCCAGCAATCCCTGTCAGTAGATCATCCATCTTCGGCAGGGGGAACCTCTCCACCACCACATTGCTGTTCAAATTCCTCAAGTCTATGCAAAGTCTAATGGAGCCATTGGACTTTCTCACCACCATGATGGGACTAATCCACTTGGAGGTTTAAATCTTCTCAATTATGCCTTCATTCTCCATCCTGCTGATCTCATATTCTACATCTTTACGCAGTACCAATGGTACCATCCGCACCTTAGATACTGTAGACACTGCATCTTGTTTGAGTCTGATCCGATACACAAATCCCTTGAGACGCCCTAGTCTTCTCTCAAATACACTTATCTCCCATATGTCAGTCAATTCACACTCTTGTTAAGTTCCATCGATTGCAAACACTTGTTCGATGTGATGTGCATCTAGCTGTATCGCTAATTCTGCTTGGTCATCCGAAGATAGCAATTCTCCTGCCTTTCTAGCCACATATATCATTCCTTTGGCTCTCACCCCTTTAAATTAGAATTCGCCACAGAACTGACCCACTATGTCGATGGGTATACACCATAGTCATTAGCTTTTATCACCGGTTCTTGCAAGGTACAGAAGTTAAACTTGCTCTTCCACACTTGAGCGCTCACCAGCGTTTAGTCTGCACTGCTGTCTATTTACTTCACTTTTGTGATCTTTTATTCAGCGTTAGAGCCATAAAAGAACACATTTTACAAATATATTTAATTTCATAAGATTTCATAAAATTCCAATACATTTCCATTGCCCCCAGGACATTAATAAAACATACAGGCTTAAAATAATGTTCATAGTACAGTTAACAGATACAAGTATAAAAGAAGGAATACAAAAGCTAAAACCACTGACCAGTTTCTGTTCAACATTTTTGGGGTTTGCTATGTTATACTCCAACTGGTCGGTATCACAGGGGGGAGATATTAAATATGAGTTATTGCCATAAACTCTAGCAGCCCCCCTGGATATACGTTGTCCTGGGCACAAAGCGTTTATTCAAGTCAACATAAAAATGCTTTCATAATACAGTTAGCAAATAGAGATAAAGGTATGAAGGAAGGAATAAAAAGGCTAAAACCACTGATTAGTTTCTGTTCAGCATTTTTAGGGTTGCTATTTATACTCCACTTGGTCAGTATCACACCGGGGGAGAGAAACTAGGTACCAACTAAAGGTATAAGCTCTCGCAGCCCCCCTGGATATCCATTGTCTCATGTACACAGCTTTTACTGAAGTCAACATTGAACTGCTTTGTTAAGGACATGTCCTGAGACACCTTCTTCTGAGTCTATTTCTCCTCTTTTAGTCTTACCAGCCAGGCCTTATGGATATGTGTAGCCACCTTAAAAACCCCTTCTTGGGTCACCGGCTGTCTTGCAGAGATCAAGTGCTCCCACAGTTGTCCACACTCCGGCTGATTTTAGCAAGGGAATTAAGAAAAATGTCTTAAGACCCTGCGTGATCGGGCAGAGGAACATAAATTGGGATAGAGTTTTATCTGTTATTTTACACAAGGGACACTTTACTGAGTTTCCCCCCTTTCATGTTACTGTAAATGATCCCACCTTCAATGTGCCTAGGCTGAAATGAACGAAGAGGGTAGGGGTAAAGAGGGGGCTGATCCATTCCAGATACCATTCAGACCCGAATTCTACCTTCATTTGAACATAGTCTGGCGCTAGCTTCAGTTCCCTACAACCTCTAGATGAGTCCTCCTTTAACAACAACTTTATACTCTTTGATTTCACAATATTTAACAACCAGGGGTGAGACCATGCCTCCCACTCGTTGAGCGCATACAACCTCCTTCTAACATGTGCAAACCATGGTAATTTTGTTGCTCCACCCAGGCTCAATAAATGAGTCATGTCAGCCCTGTACAATTCCAGTTTGGCACCACCCACAGCCGTAGCCAGTATAGGATTGGTCTGTCTGATGTGACTGCATCTATAGGGAATAGATCCAATTCTTGGTGGCGCAGCGCATTTGGTGTAGATAACAGGAGGCCAAGTAATCTCTTTAGATGTTTGTTTTCCACCACGCTCAGTGACTTAAAATTCAAAGAGGGCAGCTGCAGTTGCCTGTTTCTTATACAAATCCAGAGCTGGAGAGACCGCCCCCCTACCGAGTCTGTTGACAAGGGCACGTGAGCCCCCACCATACTTTTCCAGTGTAGCACAATATCTGATGATTTGGCTCGTCCAATTCTCACTATCAATGAATCGAGTGCCCAGATAATCATAGTGCCTGACCTGTACAATGGACATCTCCTCTGCTGTGGTAGGTATGTTCACTTTTTTTCCGAAGGTGGGCATGAAAACCATTGTGTTTGTTTTTTCATATTCAGAGACAGTCTCAGCTCCCCACACTTCTTCATAAACACAGACAGAGATTGGTTAAGGCCCTGGGGGAGGTGGATAAAATCAATGCATCATCGGCAAAGAACAGGCCCTGGTATCACAAGGAGCCCATTTTGGACAAGTCCATACCTTTTGCGAGCAGCTCAGTTACTATCTCCTCTATATAAATGCAAAATAGAATAGGTTGCCAAGTCCTTGGTTAACTTCAAATTCACTTGTGACTTCACTCTCACCACAGCCTTTTTTCCCTTGTATAAATAATCTATTGCCCTTATGAGACTCCTTGGCATACCTCTATTGCCTAAAACCTGCCATAATAGTTTCCACGTGACACTATCGGAGCCCATCCCGAGGTCAACAAATGTGGCATAAAGTCTCATTTTCTTCAGGGCGGTACATTTTTGAACGATGTTGTACAGACAGAAATTCTGGTCCACTATACCCTTCCCCGTCTGAAAACCTGTCTGTAGCTGTTACGCTCACCTGGTCTCTGCAGATTCGTTGGGGCACGGTTGCAGCCCTCCCGGGATTAGGTCTCCTTCATCTGGCTTCTCCCTCTGCACTTATGCAGTGAGCTGCAGCAATTGGTAGCGTTGCCCAGGACTGCTCCTGTGAGAATATAAGGGGACGTGGGTATGCCAGTCTGTGACCCAGGTCCCCTTCCAGACCCTTCCTCCCAGGACATGATTCCCGTAGGTTTCGCTGGCCCTAGAAGGCTCACCTGATAATTATTATTGATGGGCTCTCCGTACTGCTACTTCTGGCAGAGGTGCTTGTCTGACTGGGACCGAGTTCCTTCACTGGCCCCTGCACGTGGTAGTCCAGTCCAGCTGCGACTAATCCACTTACCTCTAGGTGAGTGTTTCTGTTTGTCTTTTTCTTTCCTCGTCTGTTTGCTTTCAGACTGCTTTCGTTGATAGTTTGTTTGCTTTCAGCCTGCTTTCGGTGTATTTGTATAGTTTGTTCCTGTATTGTTGTCCGCTCCTTCTTTAATGTCGTTCTTTTGCTCTCTCCCCGTGTAGGTGGTATTGCAGGCCCTGCAGCAGTTGCAGAGCTAGAGATGGCAGCCGGAGTGAACGAGGAATGAACCCACGATGGTCCGTTAAAAGGAACGCAGTCTTCTAGGGATGCGTACGTGGTTTGAATGTGGCACGACCCTAAACTGATGGGTGATAGCTGTCTAACCTTGTCTTTTGTCTTCTCCACAGGAATCGACTGTGTGGATGAGGAGCACGGCATCGGGATCAAGATCGCTGGGTGCCAGAGGATGAGTATGCAGATGAGATGATGAATGCCAGATGCCAGGAGGTGAGTATGCAGGATAAACACTGGGTTCCAAATGGTAAGTAAGCTGTTCCAGGCGGCGGTGAGCGTCACGTTGCATGAGAATGCAAAGTAACGCGAAGCGCTGGCATTGGGGATGGAACAGCTTATATAGCTGAGCTCCTGGGCCACGCCCACTAGTCCTGGCCTGCCCGCCACACCCTGCAGCTCCTAGAGTCTACACATGCAGCCTGGGCCTGGGGAGCCACACCCCAACAGTATGTTTGTGGAAATGTTCCCGAAATAAAAGCATGTGGACAAGTTATTGTAAATGAAGCGCTCTTGCACAAAAATAAAGTGTTCCTGCTTACATCCTTACATGAGCCAAAGGCGCCTGGACTGAGTCCAGCCGGGCCCCTGTTGTAGGCGCCCTGTGACCCATTACCCCCATCACTTGATGGTGTGGTGTCTGTGTTCTTGGGCCAGTGATCATGACAGCAGCGTACTTAAGATCTGGTTTTCTGTGACCCATACCTGCACCTGCCCTAGGAGAACTTTAACAAAAATTTTGCCTGCGCTGTCCAATAGAGAAATCAAGCGATAATTTGCCGAACATTCCTTTCTCCCTTTTTATAAATTGCCACTATTACTGCCCTCCGCCACAAGTCAGGGACAGAATCAGTTTCAATACAGGCTTTAAAAAGACTCCAAAGAACCGGGGCCCAGATTGCTGGTTCTTCTCTGTATATATCAATGGGGACTTTTTCTGGTCCTGCCCCCTTTTTCTGGCTTTTGCGACTTAATTGCAATTTCCACATCTTTAATGGTGAACAAAATGCCCTCTGGGTTTTCACTAATGGGTGCGACCGTAGGTTCCAGCTCCTCCTCCCTCGCTCCCCCATATAATCTCGAGAAGTGGTCCAGCCACATCTGTGCTGTGATGCTACACTGAATATCTGTGTTTACTTGCACCTCTGTCCCCGAGATCAACTTCCAGAATAAAACGTAATCCCTTGCTTCAAGGGTAGTGGCCAGGGTCTCCCATTTGTTCTTGCTGTATTGTTCTTTTTTGCGTTTCAGCAATGACTTGTATTCCAGCCTTTTTGCTCGGAGAAGGATTTTATTAGTTGCATTACCTTTTATCAACACTTTTGTGAGGTCCTCTTTTGCTAAGACACACTCTTCGTCGTAGCATTCTACCCTAGCCAGTGCTTTGCGCTTTATCAGGCCGCTCTTGCTCGTGACCAAAGGAAGGATTTTTTAGGTCACATCCCCAAAAAGGCCTATCACTTCAGGATTTTTCATTTGTTTGAAGCAGAGGTTTTCAATATTGCAAAGAATCAGTTTACACATGGTTGGGCCTAGATCCCCCTCATTTAACTTTTTACACTTGATTGATTTCCGGCAATGGCCGTTTACTGAAATTGCCTGATTACTCACGCCCTTATCCAATAAATGAGAAGGAGGGGCCTCATAATCAACAGTCACTGTCAGGGGCCAATGATCACTTCCTACTTGTCGCAGGATGCTAAATTTTCGTATTTGGGGCCACAAGCCAATTGAAACAAATATGTAATCGATTAGGGTGGAGCCCCTTGGTCCAGTAAATGACGATTTTGCAGGCTGGTCAATGGGGAAACACACGTTGCATGCTCAGGTCTCTAGCTCAAACAATATTCTTACAGTGTCCATGGCTAGTTGATGGACTTTCTTAGGGCTTGGAGTACTGACCAACAGGACATCCCAGGCTTCATCCTGGTCGTCCCACAGGCCTTCCAAATCTGGGAGTGGTTTGAGCTACATGTTAAAGTCCCCTGCAATTATTCTCAACCCTCTCCCCTGATCTACCTTTGGGGAGGCTTGGGAATTCAGCTCTTGAAGAGCTGCCAGGGTGTTTGGTCTATTATATACGTTAAACATCGACATTTCTTGTCCTGATTGAGTTATCACTGTCAGTAACTGTAGGTAGCTGAATCACAAATTTGCTGTGTTGTATTCCAATTTAGGTCAATATCCATCCAGGCCAGGAGTCCACCACTGGGCCGGACTTTCGTCCGTATATAAGCCGATATAGAAAAAGTCTGTTAGCCCTGAATATCTACAGGGGTCATTGACCATGTTTCCTGCAAGAGAATCAGTTGAAATTCTCTTAAAAACGAGAGTCAGGTTGGAGAGCCCAGGTGCCTGGCCAGACCGGCTACATTCCAGATAATCATTCTTAGTGACTTATCTGGTCCTGCTGCACCGACAGTGGTTAGTGATCAATCTACGCCCTCAAGTCCACGTCCCTGAGTCTGTGCACTACTTGCATCAACATGACTCATGCCTACCTCCTTTCTGTAGACTGGCCCTACCTGGAGAGCCATTGTTGGAACTATGAGATAAGCCAGACGCATCTGGGTATTCTCCCTTCTGTTGTTTTCAAAAAACTGTTGTGAGCGTACCATGATCCCCACTCCCTCAGGGGGAAATACCTGTTGATCAATACCTAGAATTCTCTCTACCTGGTCCCATGATTTCATGTGTATATTTATTTACTTTATTAATGTATATTGCGCAGTCAAACCCAGAGTTTGGTAATTGGCTACAAGCACATTTGAGCAAATCTTCCCTGATAACTGACAGGCACACTCTAACTACTCTAAACCAGTGAGCACATTTGTTTTTGAGGTTTTCTGAATCCTCAAAAGCACCCTTTAACAGGTGGGGCACATTGGTTAAATAAATCGCTGGTAACCCCAAACAGTTGGGCCCCGTTCCTGCTAATTGTCGATGGGCCCACTTGCCCCCCCACCTCCAGTGGGCATAGGTTTGGGCCTGACAGCGGTACCCCTTCTCTGCCAGCACTGAGGCCTGGTCTCCCAGCCAGGTTACTCAGCGCTTGTCCCTGGTTCCATGGGTCATGGACGTGGGAATTCCTGCCCTGATAGACCTCTGTGGGTCTACACCCACCCGGCCTTTTACCACCTTATTTCCTTCCTGGCCATAGGTTCCCGTATTCTCCCATCTCCTCCTCAAACAATTGATATCTCCCATTGTCTCCCCTCTCGGTCCCCCCCCTGGGCTCTGTGGGGTGCTGATGGTGAATAGGTGGCCCTGGTTTTGGATTAGTATATATGGTGCCCACTTTTTCTTGAACCTTTATCATCTGCCCCTTTAGGTCCTTTAATTGACCCAAAAGCGGGCTCAGATGCCCTTGCAGATGAGTTACAATTTCTTCCTTTAAGTTTAAGATACTTTTGTTCACCATTGTGGTCAATTCAATCATATGTGTGCTGATGGTCCCGAAGCGTTCCACTTCCACCTCTGTCCTCTTTTTTTTAATTTGGTCAGCTTTTTATTTAGATTAAAATCTTTAAACTCTTTTAAAGATGTTTCTAAAGCCAAAAGTTTAACGTTGTACATATCCAGAGAGATCTTAAGTTTTATTGCGTCACTTTTATCGTTAAGTTCTTTCATCAATTGTTCAGTGACTTTCTTGGCCGTGTTGATTATAAGAATAAGCCAATCTCTGGTGCACTTATTGGCTATATATGACCAATCTTTCCTGAATTCTAAAGTGTCCAGAAAGATCTGAGGTTCAATGTGTATAATGAGGCCATTTGGAGCAGCATGAGCTCGTAAATATTCTATCATTAATGCCCCATGTAATTCTGTACGGATTATTTTCTTTCTGATGACTTCCATCTCATTCCATTCGTCTGAGTTTGGAGTTACATGGATGGCCAAATCAGCGCTCAGCATTGATGGGTTTGATAGAATCCCCTCAACCAGCTCTTCAGCAAATGCGAGATAATTGTTTTCTGCCATACTTCTATTTAGGAGCTAGTGGATACCTGAAGTTATAATAAGGTGTAAACTCTGTGAGAAGGGAGGTAGCTAGGGAGCAATTCCTGGGTGCATGACAAACACAACACTGAAGCTTTTCTTTCCTCTGCTTCTTAAAAATGAGGACTCCGAGATACAAACACCTGGGTCATATATTTGAATAAATCTAACCCAACAACCCTGGGGTTGTGCGAAAAATACTGAAACACCAGGGGTATTATTGGTTCGACCTACACAAGGTCTAGTTTTCGATCCTACTGAGAATTTAAATTAGTAATCACACACAATCACAGTCTATAGAGAAATAATTCTGCATAACATTTTATATGTATGTTCATTAAATCGATCACAATATAGCAGTAAAATGTTCTGTATCTCGGTGGGCCTTTCACAACATCAGAAAGTGTACCACTTATCAACAGTCAGGAGACCTGCTACATACCAGGTCTTACAACAGACATTTGGCTGTACATTTTTAGATGTTGTAAAAGGACCTCAAAAGTCAAGGTGCCTTATATATATATGTATGGTGTGTTTACAGTACAAGGTGTTAGATTTTTCTAGTGGCTGGAACCACATTGGCCATTAAATATACATACAGTGTTGTGCAGACATAGCCCTATAAAGATCTAAGTATCTGGAATTATCTAATGTAAAATGCCCTTTGTTGTAGTTCTCATTTAAACACTTGGGACTGTTTTTTAACTGTTGAAATTGTGAGTGAACCAGTGGGTAAAGAGTGATTGTCACGCTTTCCCTTCTGGCTCCAGACTGTTGATAAGTGGTACACTTTCTGATGTTGTGAAAGGCCCACTGAGATACAGAACATTTTACTGCTATTTTGTGATCAATTTAATGAACATACATATAAAATATGTTATGCAGAATTATTTCTCTATAGACTGTGATTGTGTGTGATTACTAATTTAAATTCTCAGTAGGTGTGAAAACTAGACCTTGTGTAGGTCGAACCAATAATACCCCTAGTGTTGCAGTCCTTTTGCTACTACTCACTACTAGGGGCCTCGGTTCACCCGTCCACTGCACTGAGGAGTGGTAGATCACTCAGCCCCCTGCTTGGATCCAGTAGGTCAAACTTGGAAGATAACTCCACCATTACCATTTTACCACCCTCCACCCCTGGGCAAGTGCCTGGGTTCTCCCCCTCTGCCCCCTTCCTTTGGTGGGGCATAAGTCTCAATAATATTAACCTCTATCGTGGGCTCATCGGCTGACAGAACAAAAGACTTGCCACATTCTTGTATCAGGTTTGGTGGGACTTGGAAGGAGACCAAATGGTCTTCTTTTTTGATGTGTAGTTGTTTTGCAACCACCCTATGTCCCTTGGCTGGAGAGTTTGGACACTCTGTGATCTGATCATCCCCACTAATGGATACACGGTTCGGGACTCTCCAAGCCACTTTAATCACTCCCACACTGTTAATTTCAATAGTGTCACTCCGTCCTATACCTGGAGTGGTAGGTTGATCAGGGCCATCTATGTTGTATAAGAACCCTTTTATCTCAGATATCAATTGATTCACTTCAGATATTGGCTAGAGCATCCTGGATATTTTTCTCTGCTCTCCTCCCCCAGGTAGCATACTCTCAGCCTTTCATTTCCCCATTCTCAGAGGAAATGGGTCATACACGGGTCAGACCCTCTCTTTAAGTACAGTCAATAAATCACTCACAATATGATTAAAACTAATGAAATAAATTAAGTTCATTGGCACGTTAAAATCTCATGAGCTGATACAAGCTAAAATTCATACTGGATATTTTGAAAGATACTGGTTCGGGTAAAAATGGTGCAAGGATAGCACAGTGAGGGAAAGGAGAGATGCCTGCATTCAGTATGCTCTTTAGCGACTGTTCAGTTTAGATATTTAGCTTCTCCTGCTTCCTATTGTAGGTCTTATGGATCTCCCCCCACCTATGGCTGAAAGGGCAGCCAGAGTCCGTCTCTCATTCCTCGCTCCAACCAATACCCAGATCTTCCTGTAATGTTCTCAGATTGGAGGATGAAGGAAGGGCCACAGTCAAGCTGCTAAAAAGCGCCAGAACACTGTAATAGTTCTTTAAAAGTTTCTAAGTTAAACGTTTCCAATATTTTTATTTCAGTTGGTACAAAGAGCACAGGAACTTCACAAGAGGGACGGATAGCAGTTGCGGGCTGCTCCAGCACAAGCCTCTCCTGAGATTACACCCTCTAACAAGTGTAGGCATTAGAGTGTCACCATACGTAAGGGGGACACTTACAGACAGTAGATAACAGAAGACAATACAAATCACTTGTCCCGGTTAGAGCCCTTGGCAGCGTCAACTGGAATAGAGGCTTCTTGTGAAGAGTAACTTATCTGCATTGGGGATAGCCATGAAATGGTAAGATGAGGTTAAAACAAAGGAGAAAAGGAGATGACTCCTCACCTCTGTAGTTGTAGTCAGCCCTGTTTGAAATGGCCAGTGAAGAGAGGAACGCCCGGCAGCTGTAGGGGCCGCCTAAGTCCGACTCCCCCACCTCGCTCCCACTTTCTTGGCCTGTGGTCTGCTGAAATAACTTTGCAGCAGTTGCAGAGAACACAGACCATAGGGTCTCAAAACTCAAAGAACAATTACCGCGATGTTACGCTTTCCACTTTCCTTAGGTCAAGGTTATACCAACTTATCCAGGTATAGGCAAAGCAAGGATACAGAACGAAAGGCTCCCAGGTGATATTTCCCTCAGTCCTGATCCTGCAGCCTGCTCAGACTGCGCTGACTGCAGGACTCGACCAGGACTCCTGTCTATTAACATGGAAAAGGGCACTCCATTTATGACTATCATGGCATATGGTTTGGTCCGCCTCACCTTTCCCATAAATAGACTTTATGGATCTGATAACTTCTTTGCCCATATTCTCATATTCATTCTCCTCTTCGTCATCAAACACCTCCCTCACTTGTCTGAAAGACCTGAGATTCTTGCAACAGCGTTCCACATGATCTTTACGCCCACATTCTCGACAAATTATGTGGATAGCCACACACTCCTTGTCACTGGCTAAGTGAGAACCGCTACCACACCTGTAGCATCTTCTCCCTGAGGTGGGTCTGAACTCTTTCGGAGGACCCCACGTTTGTCCTTTGCCTCTATTACTGCGAGGCACCGGATCACTTTGCACCTCAGATATTTTCTTGTCACTTTTCCTTCCAGCACCCACCCATTGCTTCTGGCAAGCCTTTGAGTTTTTGTTTACAGTTCCTTCATCAGGTGCCACATTGTGGTTCTCAGCACTCTTCTAAGAGTGAAGGGCTTTGAAGCAGTTGTCAGTATGTTCTATACATTTTGCAATTTCAAAGTGGGGTTTCGTTCCTCCCACATTTATCTTGTATTTTGTCATTATTACACTTGATCATGAGGTGATCTCGTAAATGTTCCTCTTGACAATGTGTAAATTGACACTTGACAGCCAGTCCCCTCAAAGATGTGATAAATTCCTCAATGCTCACACCCACCTTCTGTTCCCTGGTGGTGAAATGGTAGCGTGCTAATATGATGGTCTCCTGGACCTTGTAATCTTTATCCAACTTTGCTATGGTTCTCTCATACAGGCCCAACTCTCCTAAATCAGTAGGTTCCGGTAGCTTCTTTAGTATGTCCTGTCCTGCAGAGCCAAGACAATGGAACAGTAAAGTCTCCTTCCTGTCATTCGAATAGTTTGCACCAAACACTTCTAGCACATACTTTGTGAAGCCATCTTTCCAGTCTGCCCAGCGCACTCTGGGTTCACCTGGTGTGGGTAGGAAAAACACTGGGCCTGGTACATTGGCCATTGTGGAACAGTGCAAGGATAATTTTTGCTCGCAGTGCTATGAAGCACCACTCATGTGCTTGGCCTCATTACTTCCACACAGTTCCACAGTCTCGGGAGGATAGCTCAGGGGTAACGTGCTTGCCTTGAAGCAAGACATCACAGAGCACCACACGTTCGATCCCCAGGTCCGCGCTCAGATACCTCTGGGTATTAAGCGTGTTATAAATAACCTATCATATCATATCATTTGGACACTGAGTTTTCCTTTTGCATACATTTCTCCTTTTTACACTTTTTTGTACAAGAGATAGGGCAGGGATAAGGTTTGGTTTGCATAGGCTATTTTGATGGACTCCACTTGGACTATGTTATTTATTATTTGATGGTCAAGACCACTCCCATCTTAGTTATAGGGCAAAGTAGGAGTTTCTCCAACCCCACCAATTTCAATAAAGGTTTTATAAATCGTACTCATTCTGTCAGTGTCATACTTGTGATACCATGCCACCCCTACACCCCCCACCTTGGGACTAATCAATGTAACCTTTCCAAACACATCGTTGAAGTCTGCCGGGTACAAATTGTATAGACATGGAGCCAACACACAGCCCTGGCAGAGTCATTTCGATGTGGCAAATCTGCCTGAGAGGAACCCCCGGCATCCAGTCTCACCCTCACTGAAGTTCCATCATGTATGTGCTCCAAAATAGCGAATTAGAAAATGGGTATCCCCATTTTCTTAACTTTGCCCAAATCAGATGGCGTTCACAAGATCAAATGCATTGGAGAAATCTATTAATGCTACCTACACTTGGTTTGGCAACCCCTTCACCAAATTCCCTGTTCCAACTTTAATGACAGACAGAATAAGCGCACTAAGTGTGGTCGATTGCCCCTTTCTGAAGCTGCATTGGTTTCTGGGTAAGATATTCTTTTCCTTAATCCATAATTCCAACTTTTTAAGAATTAATGCTGAGAAGATTTTACTATCGCAATCCAAAAGGGCAATCGCCCGATAGCTATTAGGATCAGACCGTTGGCCCTTCTTGAAAATTGGAACAATTATGGATCCCTTCCAGGACCTAGGTGTAGAGCATGATCTAAGAATATCCATTAACAAGTACATCAGCACTAGAGACCATAGATCCATGTTTGACTTAAGTCCATTAGGCCCTGCAGCATTAGAATTTTCGACAATTTGATAATTATCTGTTTAATATCTTCCTGGTCTACACTCCATGGACAATCCTTATGACCAGTTGTTAGGGAGAATTCTCTGTTTAGGCTGAATTTCCTAACCTAGTGAGTCCCCTAGCAGCTTTGCTGGATTTTTGGGGTTTATTTTTTTTCTCCTGCCAAGAGTGAGACTCTTTTACCCTCACTCTTGGGCACGATTTGAGTGTGTTTCTTTGACTCAGGATTTATTTAATGGGCTATGGGGTCTTTTACTCCATAGGGCTTCATGTGTTTTTGTGATGTGTGTCACACAGCACCCTCAGTGCAGTAGGACTGACTCCTGTCTCCCAGGGCCTGTAAAGTCACCATTGACTTTACTAGTCTTAAATTCTGAACAGAACCAGTACAAACCATCATATTGTGGACGTACTGGCTGGGGCAATTCAATTGCCCCGGGGTCTGTTAGTCGAAGGGGGGACGTCTCCGTCCCCCCTGATCGAGTTTTGGCTGGTGGCAGTGGATACTACTTTTTATATTCAACCGTGAATAATTCTCTATGGGATTTTCCCATTGTTCGAGGCTACTATCTTTATTTATTTAATTACGATAGACTCGAACATACCGCCGGTTTATTTAATTAATATTAATTCTCCGGTTGGTATTTTTTGCCAAAACTCGGTTCTAAAATGGCGTTTGTGTTCTCTTCTGTGACTCCAACCCAAGTTGAGCCCTTTGTTCCACTTTTTGGCGGGCTTCTCCACAGAAGCCCTCCAAAGTGGTGCCACTCTGTCTGGGGTACTTAGGAGGGGTGGAGGGGGATTTAGGCACCCTGGACTGAGTTGCCTAGGCAACTCAAGTCGCACTCCGTCCTGATTGGCCCAAGTGGTGAGCCGGCCGGCTCACCACTTAGCATGTTTGAGTGACAGCTAGGCTGAGTGAATGGGGGTTTTCTGCATAAAAGCAGGGCTTTGGGGACTGGAACTTCAGAAGTCGCCACAGGACCTAAGAATCCGACGAGGGAGAAGCTGAGCCGACCTGCCACGACGACACCACTGGTGGAGCCCTGCTGGACCGTCTCACCACTTTTCCCAACGACAGAGGAGATCTCCCGCCGGAGAGTCTTCTTCCTTTGACTGGTGGGGATAACCAGTTTCACCGTCTTTTCGCCTTCCCGACGTATCTCGTGGCTGCCTTGCCTGTGCCAAGCACCCCGGCAACCGGGATACCACATTTTACCACGACCGCGAATTAAAGGGTAATACCTTTAACCGGAAAACTCTGCGGTTGGTTTCTTCCCTGGCAGTGCAACGACCTTCATCTTTCCTCCAAGTCGAGATCTTCTCTTCCCCTGGACGACGACGAGACTTGCACCCGCTGCCAGGAACAACTGCCACTGCTGGAGGTTCCTTCCCACTTAAGGTACCGTGTCCCGCCCGGCTTCCCTTGCCACCGACTGTACGGGGTAGATTTAGCCCCCGGCTTTCGAACCTGGGTTAGCCTGGGACACCCTGGCTAAACCTTTCTGAGCCTCTCTAAACTCTTTTCGAACTCTCTGCAAGACTTTCTAAGCCTAGTGTAACTGCGTGATCTTGGGCGCATTTGTGGTCTGCTCTCTCTAAGAGTGGGCCCAGCCTATGGACTTTGGCTCACAAGTGACTTTTGCTCTTCTGCCTTGCTAATAGTGTTCCTAAATCTTAGAGTGGTGTACCTTCCCACATTCTGTCTTTTTCCCTCCCTTCTTCATAAACTTATTGGAGTGCCATCTATAGTTAAGCGCTCACCTCTGTATGGAAATAAGTGGTGTTAACTAAAACTTCTCTGATAAGGAACAAGGGTTGTATATATTATAATAGTAACTGTGTGTAGAGTGTTTTACCATAAGAGTGCTGGAGTGTTTCAAACAGTGTGTTTTTAAATAAATAATTATATACTTTGATACCAAAGCTCTGGTCAGTGTTTGCTTGTATTGTTGTATCTTAGTGGCTATTTTGTATACTTTGCATACTGCCTAACTCTTCTTGAGGGACGTCTGACTGCTCAGCCACAGCTACCAGGTAAATCTGGGTGGTACAGACGGTGTGCAGTCATAATGTCGACATCAATAATGTCGACAGTCAAAATGTCGACAAATTAATGTCGAAAAACAATAATGTCGACAAACAAAAATGTCGACATTATTCGATATTTTTTCGACATTAATTTAGTGTATGCATAAATACATAAATAAATATATATATGATGTGTTGAGTATGAGGGGTGGTTGGGGGGGTGTGGGGGGGTGGCAAGGGGGTGTTGGGTGAGGGGGGGTTGGGGGGGGGACCCCCCCATAGTAAATACAATTTTTTATTTATTTAATTATTGAATAAATAAATAAATAAATAAATAAATAATTGGTATGTGTTGAGTATGAGGGGTGAAAGGGTGGTTGGGGGGGTGTGGGGGGGCGGCAGGGGGGTGTTGGGTGAGGGGGGTTGGGGGGGGACCCCCCCCCATAGTAAATGATCATTTTTAGGTTATTTATTTATTGAATAAATAAATAAATAAATAAATAAATAAATAAATAATTGGTATGTGTTGAGTATGAGGGGTGAAAGGGTGGTTGGGGGGTGTGTGGGGGGGGTGGCAGGGGGGTGTTGGGTGAGGTGTTGATAGTTTTAAGGGTTTATAGTCATAATGTCAAAAAAAAAAATGTCGACATTTTTTTTTCGAAAAAATGACTTTTTCCATTATAAGTATAGGATGTCGACATTATTGTATGTCGACATTTTTTTGTCGACATTTTTGTCTGTCGACATTTTTTTTTCGACATTATGACTATAAACCGGTACAGACTGCTACCAAGTGGGTTTACTGCTAACACCTGTAGTCCTAAATCTTTTGCAGTGTTCCCAAAGGGAACTGCACAGGTTTCTGCCTAACACCAGTCTTAGACGGTCTTAGTGCCCTGTCACACATTTCGGCCCAATGCAACTGCCATTTACACTCTCCTACTGAATTACTTTGCAATTCAATTTGATCGGTTGTGTCTGTATTTATTATGAACCAAAAGTTACAGGTATTGATCTGCATAAGTGCTGACAACATCTTTTCACTGTCGTGCTGGTTCATTCAAAATGTCTGGTTACACATCCAGTTTTCATGGCTTCTTATTAAGTGCTACTTCCTTTTGCAATAGGTTTCACTATCAATTGACTGCCACTGCAGCAGTGCAAGGTCTACCTTGTGCTTTTTCTTTTGATCCCATCCCAGAGAGTTAAATGCATGGGCACGTGTAGTCTGCCATTTTGTAGAGGTTTTTAACTTTTCACTTTCCCAAATAATCTCATTGAAAGCTTCACCAGTGCATTTTTCAATAAGTTATTTTTGTCCATTGTTAACAATGGCCTATAGTTTCCTTGTTAAGTTCTCCCAATTACTGCAAAAATGTTTGTCTATTGCCCCCACTACTAACCACAAACCCTGTGACTTGTTCCATGGGTTGGGGTTTGGCATACAGATCAAATGTGGCTTTCAGTATATTATGGTCGCTCAGACGCGTAACAATGATCTCAAACCTATTGCATCGCTTATACATCAATCGGGATAATATCCAGTAATCGATACTGGATAAAAAGAGGTGCGAGCGGCGTATGTGAAAGTAAAAGAACCAGCTCCCAGCGGCTGCCGACATCCTTTTAATTTATCTTTGCCCCCTGAGTTAATGTTTACGGGGAAACCACACATCTTCACAGCGGAACATCTCGGCAATAACCAGCTGTAATCCCAAGTAAAATCGGAGCCGGGAGACTGACAAACTGATTGACGGCCCTCTGAAGTGGAGGTTACGCCATCTTGGAGACGGGACGAGAGCCGAAGGCATTCTGATTGCCCACCCGCTCCGGCGCCTCCGAGACTCGGAAGACGCTGTGCAGGACCTGCGAATCAATGGCAAAGAGAAGGCCAGAGCGGGTGTGGGACTCGAGCAGGGGAGACGAGACGGGGACATGTACACACAGCACCCTGTGGAGGCTCCATCCGACATCCGTAAACCCTCCTCCCGCCTGCACAGGAGACAGGAGCTGGTGTGCCCCCAAAGACCTTACATCAACGCAAGCTGCCGGTCGGGGGGCAGGGGCCCCGCTGTCCTAGGGCACGGCGCAACCCCGGACCAGAGGCGGGCACCCAGCGACAGAAAGGGACCGCCTCTGGCATATGTAATCCCCACAGGGCCCGCAACACCAACGCTCTCGGAGCCAACAGTGCTCCACAACCGCTCAGCCACCCTGCAGCCTCTCAATGGCTAATGCATCTGAGTCCCGGGCGTGAAGCCAAGCTGACAAAGGAGCGGCCCTAACATCAGGGCCCTTGAATATTACACACTCAGCCGGAGCAGGCAAAACGGGGACGAACAAAGATACACAGATAAGAGCACAGTGGCGACATTTGTGCCCCCGAGGTGGCAGTGACGCAAGGCAAGGGGGACATAACCACAGGACAGGCAGGGGACGGACCAACACCCGTGGGCTACAAGGGATAGAGAGGGACAAACGTAGCAGACAAGTGCCCTGCCCTAGAACCGAGTTATCCAGGAAGGAGGAGGGAAAGCCGATGAGTGGCCTAAAGGGCGACTGAGCCCCACGTGACACACTAAAGGTAATGGCACACCAATCAGGGCCATAACAGACTCTCCCAAACAGGGGCGCATAGTTACACAGCCCTAGGGCCACGCATTGGAGGAATAACCAATTCCATCACCCAACAGTGGTCTACAGAGCAGGGGGGAGAGAAAGAAGCCCTGGTTACTAAGGGTAAGAGCCAAATAGGCACTTACCGTGGACAGCGCTAACCCAACACCCTCCCCAGGCATTGCAAGACATAATGGGCCACCCCAGTTGATGGACCCCAGTCAAGAGGAAACAGTCGGGATCGAGATAAGGGGCCCACTCCCGGTCCTAACCCATCTGAGCCCCCCCCCAATCGGGCGATACGCTCGAAGGCACCCAGACGACTCCACAAACTGTCCAGTGTAAGCCTACACTCTACACAGGTCCATCAAGGGCTCCTGGAGGCCTCCACTGCAGAAGACCTAAGGTGCAGGCGGAACACGTTGCCTCCCCTGGACTAGAACCAGTGGAGCAATGGGCAAGGACAAAACCAAGAGGCAGACCCTTCAAAGCAAAATGGAACTCTACAAAGTGGGACCAATGCAGGGCCCCTTAACCCTGTCCTCGGAGATCGGCGAAACAGCGGAGGAGGACCCGCACATTTCTCTCATCGATGTCATGAAAGCCATTTGGGAGTTGAGGTCGTCCCTTGAAGGGAAAATAGGTGGCCTGTCTACAGAAGTCTCATTCCTGCGCCAAGACCTCCGCAACTTGTCCTCGAGAGTGGGAGAAACGAAGCAAAGATTTCAAGCATGGAGGATACAGTGAGGCAGATGGAGATACGACTGGCAGCCATCACCCAAAAGGTGTCCCAACTCGAGAACAGAGGGGAAGACAATGAGGGGCGGGCAAGGAGAAATAACATCGGATCCTCAGGATCGCTGAAAAGGAGGAGGGCCCCAGTGTCGAGCTCTTTCTGGAAGACTGGCTTGCTGAAGTATTCGCCCCCAAGAAACTCTCCAAGTTCTTCTCCATCGAGCGCGCCCACAGGGTCCCACCGACGCCCAGTCCCTGGTGCACCACCACGAACAATCATCGCCAAACTGATGAACTTCTGTGACAGAGACGCCATTCTCCAGATGGCCCAAGCCACCGGCCCCATTACCTACAATGGCTATTGTATTGGCTTCTACCCGGACTATACCAGGGAGGTGCAGAAGGTCCGGCAGTCTTTCGACTCGGTTAAGAAGAAACTACACTCCCTGTCCATAAAATATGCATTGTTCTTCTCGGCACTCTTGAAGGTGCACTATGAAAGCGTCACTCACTTGTTCTACTCGCCTAGAGGCATGGGAATGGCTGGAGACCCAAATCCTAAACAATACGGAACAGCAACGATCCCCAAATGGACCTCTAACATGACAGCCTAGGATGGACTGCTCTCCACCGTAAACGGGCCCACAGGACTCCGGCCTGGCCAAGCTCCCAAAAGACGGAGCGAACAGTGTAGAGAATGGCTGAGGGCTGCTATCATGAACCGAACAATGTGAAGGTACAGGAGAACCAAGAGGATTACACAGTGGCGGCTGCTGAGTGATGACGGGGGGACTTAAGTGCGGATAGCGTGAAAACCCCATGACTCTCAGCAATGTTTTGGTTTACAGTTCCGTGCCCAGTTGGCACACAGTTCGGGCTACAGGTGCTTCTGGTTGGGGGGAAGTACAGGGAAGGATGTAGGTATTGTGGGTTTGATAGGAAGCCACAAAGTGAGGAGGCCCACATTGGCGTATGTGTCCATGCAGGAGCTCCGGCAGAGTTAACTGGAACACGCGACCCAATATCAGTAAAGGGCGCAGATGACTGGATAACTGGGGTTAATACATTAACTGTTGTTGTTTTCTTCTTGTTCGACCTTTATGGTCAAAAGGTCATCGTCCTTACTGGATGGTCACGCACCTGTGAGGATAGAGGAGGCGGGTGCGGGACACGGATGGGAAACCACACGCACAAGTCACACACTCCCTGGGATAAATATGGCACATGAGGGACGCTTAACCGCGCTCACATGGAACATCAATGGGCTGGGCTCTAGTATCAAGCTCAGGTTGGTGCTCCAACACTTGAATAGGCACTCACCGGAAATCGCACTGCTTACGGAAACAAATCTCAGGGGCATCGAATGTAAATTCTTCCTAAAATCCAACTATGCCACGGCCTACCATGCAGGATTTACCAGTGGATCACAGGGAACAATGATCCTTATGCCCAAAAGGGTCCCATTCTAACTGGGTGGGGTACACGCAGACCAGAGGGTGCTTTGTAGTGGTGACTGGGAATATACAGGTGAACACTTGGGGAATTGCAGCAGTGTACATCCCCCCACCCCCCGCTCATGCATGACCTCCTCACAGAGCTACAGGCATTATTGTTGGATAAGCAGGCTGACTACTGGGTGCTGGGGGGAGACTTTAACAAACTGATGGATGTGACAAGAAATAGAACACACGTGGGAACTAGAAACCCTGATCACCCCACGAAACTCCACTCCTTTGCCTTATCGCTTGGGTGGGTGGACGCATGGCATACAATACATCCCTCAGACTCTGGATTCTCCTTCCTCTACGGGGCACACAAATCCCTATCCCGCATTGACTATTTCTTTGTCCCGCAAGACATGGCACATACACTGGTAACGGCCACTTACCTAGTCAGGGGAATCTCAGACCACTTCCCCCTGACTATGGCATTAAAACATGGCAGGAAAGCCCCCAACTCCACCTGGCACCTTAGTGCATACTACCTGGGAATGCCAGAAATAGCAGAGACCCTCACCCAGAAAACTGAGGAATACTTCTCCATCAACAAAGGATCGGTAGATAGACCCATTACACTGTGAGAGGGGTACAAAGCGGTGGTCTGGAGAGAGGCCCTATCTCTGGTATCGGACAACCACAAACTACACACTCAAAGAATTGTTTAGGCTGAACAACACGCAGCACGGGCGGAAGAGGAGATTCTCGCAGTAGGAACAGAGGCGTCCAGGGACACGCTACTCACAGCCCAAGAGGCACTGAAAAACTTGGCCCTAGACAATGCCAAACCAGCACACTGGGCCATGTGCAGCCAGATTTATGAGATCAGAGATAAGGCTGCAAAGACGCTAGCGTGGCTAGAAAGACGGGCCCAGAAAAAAGGGTATGTAGATGCCGTAGGAGGGCCCAATGGGGAATTACTCTCCAACGTCGCAGAGATTGCGGAGGCATTCGCGGCTTTCTATGAACTCTTGTACTCCCAGCAGCCGACACCACTGGAAATGAGGGTTCGCGATTCCTCAAGACCATTGCAATATCCAGGCTCTCAGAACAACAAATAAGTGCTCTGGAGGCAGAAATCACAGAAGAAGAGATTGCTGCGGCCCTGTTCCCAACTTCAATCTGGGACATCCCCGAGCCCCAACGGGTTTCCGGTGGAAACAAGGAAGAGGCCGGGGCTCATGGTCATAACTCACATGCACTACATGCCGGGACAAGCCCGGAAGGATAGGAGACTCTCCCAGGATCTGAGACAGGCGGCCATAATAGTGATCCCTAAACCGCCCATGTCTTGGGGGACAGACTGCTGGGGGCCATTCACTCCCTAATCCACCCGGACCAATGCAGATTCATGCCGTCTAGATCCACACAGATGAACTTGAGAAGGATCCAGTTCGCCATTGACTAGGCAGCTGCGATAAAAGATCCACTCACACTCTTAGCGGTGGATTTTGAAAAAGCCTTTGACTCGGTGGGATGGTCGGCTCTCTGGGACATTATGGAACGCATGGGATTTGGGCCTAAGTACATGTCATAGGTCAAGATACTCTCTGACTGTCCAGAGGCAGTGGTAAGAGTGAACGGGTCCATGTCCAGGCGAGGAACCAGACAGGGATGTCCCTTCTCCCCTCTACTTTTCACACAAGCAATAGAGCCGCTCGCAATTAGGCTCAGGACTGCGCCAGAATGGTCAGGCTTCAGGCGGCCATGGGGTGGGGAAGATATAGTCTCGCTCTATGCAGACAATATCCTTGTCTACATGAGCAACCCCCGGACCGCATGCCCAGCAGTGACAACTATTCTTATCGAATACCAGGCTTTCAGCGGCCTGACAGTAAACAAGGAGAAAACAGTGCTATTCCCGATTCAAGGATGGAGAGTGCCAATTCCGAAACGCTGCCCTTTCTCCGTCTCCTTATAGAGCTTCACATATCTGGGTATGGTAGTCAGTCCCAATCCCAAGGAATTTGTTCGACTCAACCTGCAGCCGTTGGTAGATAGATTTGAAGCTAACGCCACCCACTGGCAATCCCTCCCGCTAATGCTTATGGCCGGGGCAGCCCTCTTTAAAATGCTATGCCCTCCAGAATGCCCCACTTCACATTACTTGGCCGACCTTTGTCTCTATAGAAACCACCCTAAGGAGATTACTCTGGGGCGGGAAACAACCCTGCATGGCATTAAAGACCCTACATCACTCCGTCTGGGAGGGTGGGATAAGCCTACCGGGCCTCCGGGCCTACCACTGGCCAGTACAACTGGGAGTAGTTAATGACTGGCTTCATGGGGACCCAGACCTCCCACACATCAGAGGAGAGATCAGACACATGGGGGCAATCACACCCCTCTGAGTATTATACAGGAGGGAAAACGACCTGACTAACCTGTCCCGATTGAAATGTCAGGCCCGCAAAGTCTGGGTAGAGGCCACACACCACACAGGCTGGGGCGGGAGGCCGACAGCAGACCAAACCTTATGGAACAACACACACATCCCGGAGGTCCTGAAAATGGGGCACTTCACGAACTGGGAGGAATGGGGAATATGGTTTCTGGTGGACATACTCCGAGATGCAAACCTATTCACATTCACTGATCTACAAAACAAATTCTCATTACCGGCGGGGGACCGATATAGACATATTCAACTTGCACATGCTATCCGAGCACAATTCCCCTACCCAGCAGACATCCCAAGGTGTACCCCACTAGAAGTGAACATGCTTCAGACAAAGATCCCTGCCAAGGTCACGTCCACACTCTATCAGGTGATAACTGCCTTTGGGGCCCAGGAACTCGCTAGGCGTCGGGAGAAATGGGAGAGACTGGTGAGCCCACTAGAGAACGAGGAATGGGTCAAAACACTGATGTTCCCTCAGGAAATCTGCATAGATACCAAACTTCGCCTGATCCAATACAAGATAGTGCACCAGGCCTACCACTCCAGGGCCATGATGATGAAAGGGGGGGACAATAGAAAATGGAAACTGCTTATACTGCAGAAGTGGAGAGGGAACATTTTAGCACATGATCTGAGACTGAGATGTCATTCAGGGCTTCTGGGTCCAGTGTATCTACCGGATAGACCCCTTGGAAGACACTCACAACCCTCTGACCTCGGCCAAGAGCTCCTGAGAGACCCTCTGCACCCCCTCCGACAGAGGGCCACTTGCACCACCGCTGCCACGCTCCCTCCCGGCGGGGGCACCAGGTTTACCAAGCCCAATCGAGAACGAGGGGTCTGATCTCATCTCCAAGCTTTCCGAGCACGTCTCTCTCTGCAACCCACTTCAGCTGCGAGTAGACAAACCCCATCTCCCGGAGTCAATCAGTGGAATACAACCACCATTTAAGACCACAACCCACGTGCGGTCTCCCGTCACTCCACCTCAATGGGGAAAACAGACAGATCCCAAAGGAAACTCACCTTTGAATCCGGAGCACTCCCCAAGATCCCCAGGCTCCAAAAGGACTCGGAACCCTCAAACAGCAACATGGCCCAGATTGAACAGGGAACCCCCGACTCAGACATCAAGAGCCTAGTACTAGACCTCAAGGTCGGCACTGGAAACCTCAACAGTAAAATGGATGGCCTCTCTTCGACGGTCGATTTCCTGCAACACAGAATGGACACTCACATGGAACGCCTCAACGAGGTTGAACAACGAGTGTTGAATCTCGATGCCAGCACAGCAACCCTAGCCGCCAAAGTCAGTCACCTGGAATCCCAAATGAAAGCAACTATCACTAAATGCGAAGACTTGGAGGGTCTACTCCAGGCGAAATAACGTTAGAATTATCGGCGTAAGGGAACAGCAAGTGCCATCTAAAATGGAGGACTATGTCGAAAAACTATGTATCACCCTGTTCGGCCGCGAGGCCCTCTCCCACATGTCTGTGGTAGAGAGAGCCCATTGGATCCCATCTTCCAAACCCGCTCCTGGAGCACCCTCTAGACCTATCATCGCCAGGCTGCTCAATTACAAAGATCGGGACGCCATTCTCCAATTGGCTAGGGGGAAGGGAGAACTGCACCATGATGGAGACAGAATTCAATTCTACCCAGACTTCTCCCCGGCAGTCCAATTACAGCGGAGATCCTTCACTTCAGTCAGACAAAGGCTCACGGACAATCAGCTCACTTACTCCATGCTCTTCCCGGCGGGCCTCAGAATTCAATTCGAGGGGAGAGCCCATTTCTTCCAATCGCCAGAGGAGGCCCACGCCTTCCTAGACAGAGCCGGATACCCCGGACCAACCCCCAACCAAGCACGAGCACAGCGGGAAAGGGCACAAAGGAACCCACCGTAACCAACACGCGGTTGACGGCACCCACTTACTTATAATCCACACTGTGGCTTAGCCAAGATAAATATGGGAGTTGGACACTCCAAGGCCGTGCAACTTGGGAGGCCCCGGGTACCCCTTGCACAGCAAAGTTATCAAACACTGTTCATTGTCAATGGGTAGGAAAGTGAGAGACAGACACACACTGTTGCAATCCGGTCTCGAACGGCTTAAGCAAACGGGCCAGTTGGGGGTTGCCCGTGCAAGGAAGGAAGCCAGAGAATGGGATAGGGAAAGTGCCACCAGCCCGTTGCCCCCCATCACCCCCCAGGTCTACACACCAAGTCTGAGACCCCCGCGGAACATCGCGAATGCCTCCAATAACCAGCAAATCATACCTCTTAACAAGACCTGCGTCTATTCGAGACAAAGGCGGTAATTACAGCCAAATCTCCAATACTAGTCGCATAATTCAAGATCGCTACATGGAACATTAGAGGAGGCAACCTCCCAGATCCTCCAATTCTTAAAGAGACACAAGGTTGATATCGCTTTGATCCAAGAGACCCACTTACTCCCCAGAAAAGAAAAGCAATGGGCTAAAAACTGGGGGTGCCACAGGTACTTCTCCTCTTATTCGTCATACACTAGAGGTGTAGCGATCCTCATTAACCGCCAAGTTGGCTTCAGGTTAATCAATGTTGAGATGGACTCGGAAGGCAGATCACTATTGGTGAAAGGGATTGTCGCAGGTAGAGACATCATTCTCGTCAACAGTTACGGCACCAACATCAATGGAGTGAACAACTTTGACTGGGTGCTAACACACCTCTCAAATCAAACGGCTGCAACGATCATCTGGGGAGGTGACCTTAATACCGTATTAGACCCCACAAAAGATAAGTCGCGAAGCACAACTCTACCGCCCCCCAAAGCTAGCCCCCAAGTGAAAGAAATCTGCAGAGCCTACAACCTAATCGCTGTTTGGAGGCTGTCAAGTACCATCAGACTCATCCCTGCTGGACTTCCTGGTCCCTGACCCATAGAGGCTTGCACTCAGCAGTACTCCCAACATGGCCACCGAACGCAGAACGCTGTGTACCAGTTTCCGCGTCGCCCGCATCACGTTCTATAACTGCTTACTGTGGCTAGACGTGTGCTGCCGTAGTTCGCTCTCGTTACTTCTTGTTTCCTGGTTCCTGATCCCCATTTGTTACCTCCACATCCTTTCCTATCCTTGCCTTCACTTCATCCCAGACCTCTGAATACTCGCTGCCGAGTGTACGCTTTGCTGTTTCCAGGACTTCCCGGGCTTCTGTCCAGGACTCGGACACTGAACGTACGCTGGACCCCGAGGACTCTCGCACAGGGTTGTACAAGGCCCGCACTGTACGCAGGAAGACTCCATCGAAGAAAGAACACAGACAGGTGAGAAGGGGGGAAACCTGTGACAGAGGCACAATAATTGGGAACAACGTGACTACACCTTCCACTCGGCAGTCCATGGCTCAAATTCCAGATTGGATTACTTACTGGTATCAGCCAACGGCCCCTTCTGCTAGGAACAATGTGAAATCCTACCTAAAACCTTCTATGATTGTTAGGGAGAATTCTCTCTTTAAGCTGAATTTCCTAACCTAGCGAGTCCCCCAGCAGCTTTGCAGGATTTCTGGAGTTTGCTTTTTTCTCCTGCAAAGAGTGAGACTATTTTTCTCCCACTCTTGGACATGATTTATGGTGTTCCTTTGAATGTTAATGTGTTTCATGGGCTATGGGGTCTTTTACTCCATAGGGTCCCATATGTTTTTTCTATGTGTGTTACACCGCACCCTCCATGCAGTAACACCGGGGTGTCATAGTGACCCCCCCACCATAGACTCCCTACCCTGGGACTGACTACTGTCTCCCAGGGCATGAAAAGCCACCATTGGCTTTACTAGTCCCAAATTACTAACAGAACCAGTACAAACCATCATATTGTGGACGTACTGGTAGGGGCAATTCGATTGCCCCGGGGTCTGTTATTCGAGGGGGCACTGTCCCGTCCGAGTTTTGGCTGGTGGCAGTGTATACTACTTTTTATATTCAACCGCGAATATATCTCTGTGGGATTTTCCCATTGTTCGAGGCTAATACTTTTTAACATAGCCTCTAACATACCGCCGGTTTATTTATTTAATATTAATTCACCGGTTGGTATTTTCTGCCAGAACTTGGTTTTAAAATGGCATGTGTGTTCGCCTCTGTAACTCCAAACCAAAGGTTGAGCCCTTTGTTCCACTTTTTGGCGGGCTTCTCCACAGAAGCCTCCAAAAGTGGTGCCACTCTGTCTGGGTACCACAGGGGGTGTGTGAGGGGGTTTAGGCATCCTGGACTGAGTTACCTTGGTAACTCAAGTCGCACTCTTGTGTGATTGGCCCAAGTGGTGAGCCGGCTGGCTCACCACTTAGCATGTTTGATTGACAGCTAGGCTGAGTGAATGGGGGGGTGCTGCCTAAAAGCATGGCTTTTGGGACTGGAACTTCAGAAGTCGCCACAGGACCTGAAAATCTGACGAGGGAGAAGCTGAGCCGACCTGCTACGATGACACCACCAGTGGAGCCCTGCTGAATCGACTCACCACTTCCCAACGACAGAGGAGATCTCCCTGCTGGAGAGTCTTCTTCCCCTGACTGGTGGGCATAACCTGTTTACCTTCTTTGCTCGCATCCCAGGACGTCTTGTGGTCGAATTGTCCATGCCAAGCACCCCGGCAACCGGATAGCCACTTACCACTGGACCGCGAATAAAAGGACTACTCCTATTAATTGAGAACTCTGCGGCTGGTTTCTTCCCTGGCAGTGCAACGGACTCCTGCTTTCCTCCCCGACAAGATCATCTCTTCCTCTGGACGAAGCACCGACTTGCACCCGCTGCCAGGAACAACTGCCCCCGCTGGAGCGTTCTCACCATTTTAAGGTACCGTGTCCGCCAGGCCTACCTTTCTAAAGATTGCTACAAGGTAACAATAATCCCTTAACCTTCTGGACTGGGCTGGCCGCCTTGACCATCTAACTGGTCCCTTTCTTTTTTGGTCCAACTCTTTCTGAACTTTTTGCGAGACTTTTGGGCACTTTTAACCGTATCACCTTGGACACATTTCGACCGGAGTCTCTTAAAGTGGGTCCGGCCTTGTTAACTTTGACTTTACGGTTTTAACCTGCCTTTCTCTCCTACTGTGTTCATCCAAAAGTGTTTGGATCTGTTCTTATCTTTGCTCTGCCTTTCTCTCCCTTTTAAACCGATTGATTAGAGTGCCATCTTCGTTAAACGCTCACCACTGTCTGAAAATAAGTATTGCTTTACTTAAGACTTGTCTAATAATCGTTGAAGGGAGTGTATATCTTTTAGTGACCGTGTTTTTGAACTGCTTGATATTAGTGCCAGTGTGTTTAACTAGATGTGTTTTTAAATAAATAATTACATCTCTTTTACACCAAGCTCTGGTCAGTGTTTGCTTGTTCTACTGTGCTCTTTTGACCTATCGTGAATACTCTGTATACTGCCTAACTCTTCTTGAGAGAAGTCTGACTGCTCAGCCACAGCTACCAGGTAAATCTGGGTGGTACAGACTGCTACCAATTGGGTTTACTGCCAACCACCTGTAGTCTTAAATCTTTTGCAGTGGTCCCAGAGGAAACTGACAGGTTTCTGCCTAACACTGGTGTACAGCGGTGGGATTTGTATTGAGTATACACTTTAGTGTGCTTTTTGAATACTTTAGGACAACTAACCACAAAGCTTAGCACTAAAAAGCTGATTTTCTAACTATGTCTGCTATGGAGAGTTATACCCTAGAATCATTGTCTGCCAAAACGGCTGATTGTTTAAAAGTGTTGTGTAGACATAAGAATCTCTCTGAGAAGGACAAGAAAATGGAACTTGTAGAAAGATTGTTAGAAAACCAAAGTCTGGGTGGTACAGAGGAATCTAACCCCCCAACAAATGTAGAAAACAGTAATGGTATTGATCTGAATCAAAGCCTTTATAATGAGTCAGAAGAGGAAAGTGAACCTAATGAAGATAGCAACCCTGATCCTCTGTCTGCCTTACCTACTGTACCTACTGTGCCTATACCAGGTCCTACATGTAACTCTGCTTATTTTGAACTTGAAAAAATGAAGCTTGAATTAGAGTACAAACGTTTTATTACTCAATCTGAACGAAACCAAGAGCTAGAGTTCAGAAGAATGAATGCCCAGGCTGAGCAGAAGCAAGCTGACTTGAGACTCAGAGAAATAGAGCTTAATCATGAACTAGAAATTAAAAAGTTGTCTGTGAAAAATGCTTCTCTCTCCTCTGGTTCCTTTAGGATTTCCAGTCCCAAAAGACCCCGGATGCCTAAGGAATTAGTGGGCATGTATGAACCTAAATTGGATGTGTTGGATTGGTTAAAAATGTTTGAGTATAATCATGGGCTCCAGGACATCACAGGGAATGAGTTACTTCCCTGGTTGTTCTCTAGGCTTCCCCCTGTTGCAACTGATGTGGTAATGGAGTTGGGGGAGGTGGATAAGAAGGATTATGAATGTGTGAAACTAGCTTTAATAGCTAGATTTGGGAAGACCCCTTCCCAGTACCTTAAGAGGTTTAGGACCCTCAAAAAGCATGATGGTACCCCTTGGGCTACCTGGGTGAGTGAAAGTTTGAAAAACTTAGAGGGATGGATTAAGGGTTACAGGGTTAACATTTATGAAGGAATGAAGAATCTTGTAATGTTGGAGTCAATTTATGATGCCTGCTCTTCTGAGCTCAGACAGCACTTGGCTGATTCAAAGGAATTGGATTCCAGGAAGTTAGCTAAGGCTGCTGACTTGTGGGTTGCCAACAGGGCCACTCACAAGGATTCTGGGGCTACTCAGAAAAAGGATGAAGGAAAACAGCCAAAAAAGGACTCCAAAGAGAATTCTAATAATTCCAATTCCAAACAGGGCCCCAAACAAAACCCTAAGGGTAAGCCACAAGGGAAACCAAATCAGGCTAGTGTACCTCCTGGTGCCAATCCAGAAGGAGGTCAGAACAAGCCACCATTCCAGAAAGCATTTGGTAAATGCTTTGTTTGTGGCTCTACTGACCATGTGAAAGGAGATCCCAGATGTAAGGGTAAACCTTCAGGGGTCCAGCTTGACTCCTTAGCCTTCGCTCCAGAGGAGGAAGTACAAATGGCAAGTGGAAACTTTCTATTACTGGCTGATGAACCCATTGGAGTCTCAGCCAGTGTTTCTTTACTGTCTCTGGGTTTGTGGGAACAACAGAACTTAGATGTCTATAATTCTATCCCAGATAATACTAAAGAGTATTATAAGGACAGTGTCCAGGTGAATGGTCAGGAGACTCCTGCCATTAGGGACACTGGGTCCAGCATAACTGTGGTGGGCAAATCGTTTTTTCAGGCTGGGGATGTTACTAAGGCACCCAGACGCCTCACCAAGTTAGCTGGAGGGCCTGTGCAGATGCTTCCCAAACTACCAGTTCCCATCCAGTGTAATGACATGACTGTGAAAATACCTGTCAGCATACAAAGTGAGGTGCCAGGAAGGGATCTGTTGGGTAATGACTTGAAAACTCTTGGAGTAGTGTCACATACCCCCAGACCTCCTAGTAAAAGGTTACAAGAGCTCACCAGACCTGCAAGGGAGAGAACCATGAGAGGTGCTCCCAAGGAGATGATGACAAAAGAGATCACTCGTGCTCCACTGGAGATGTCAGCTGCTGTATCTAAGAAACTAGAAGAAAAAGGGAAACATAAAACTTCTAAAAAGAATCCCACAGCCAGCACTCCAGTGTAGCCAACAAGGACTTCCCCTAGGTTGTCCAAAGTTACACCAGTAACTCCCCCTCCAGCTGAGATTGAGAGGGAGGTACAGCCCTGTGTGGTTGAACTAGACTCTGAGGAAGAACTAGTGGAAGGCCAGGAACTCATTGGAGATCTGGATCCTGTTGACCATCCTGAGCTGCAGTCTTTACTGGCAGAAGGTGGACCCAACAGGGCAGACGTCAGTAAGGGACAGAGAGAATGTCCAACTCTGGAAGGTCTTTGCCACCAAGCAGATGCTCAGGCTGAAGGGCAAGAGCCTGGGAAATATAGGTTACACTAGGAAGATGGCCTCTTCTACAGTGAACCAACGGAGTCTGCACCTGGGGACAACAAACGACTTGTAGTACCCCAAGAGAACAGACCACAGTTCTTCCAGTTAGCCCATGAGATTCCTTTGGCTGATCACTTGAGTTTCAAGAAGACTAAGGAAAGGCTCTCACTCTACTTTTATTGGCCAAAGATGGGGGCTGAAGCAGATAAGTACTGCAGGAGTTGCCACACCTGCCAGACTTCTGGTAAGGTTGGCTCCAAGAATGTGGCACCTTTAGTGCTTCTTCCTGTAGTGGGAGTCCCATTTGAGAGAGTAGGGATTGACATTGTTGGTTCCCTTGATCCTCCAACCTCCTCAGGCAACAGGTTTATACTTGTTGTAGTAGACCATGCTACTAGGTACCCTGAGGCAATTCCTATGAGGACTGTTACAGCTCTGGCGGTGGCTAAGGCTCTCCTTGGTATTTTTACCAGGGTTGGGTTTCCTAAGGAAGTAATCTCTGACAGGGGGTCGAATTTTATGTCCCACTACATGAAAGCCATGTGGAAAACCTGTGGAGTTACTTACAAGTTCTCAACAGCATACCACCCTCAGACAAATGGGTTGGTTGAAAGGTTCAACAGAACAATGAAGAGCATGATAGGTGCTTTAGAGGACCCCCTTAAAAGAAAGTGGGACCTTCTACTGCCATGCCTTCTCTTTGCTTATAGAGAAGTCCCTCAGGAGGGTGTAGGTTATTCTGCCTTTGAACTTCTTTATGGTCATCCGGTCAGAAGTCCATTGGCCCTGGTCAAAGAGGGGTTGGAGAGTGCTCCTTCCCCCAAGCCAGTCAGAGTGACTGACTATGTGATAGGTCTCCGAAGGAGAATGTCGCACATGATGGCAGAAGCAAGTGACAACTTGAAAGCTGGACAAGCATTGGTCAAGCACTGGCATGATCAAAAGGCTAACATGGTTGAGTTTACTCAAGACCAGCTAGTTCTCGTTATGATTCCAACAAGGCAGAGGGCCTTACAAGACAAATGGATGGGACCCTTCAAGGTTGTGGGTAAACTTGGAGAGGTCAACTATCTGGTGGACTTGGGCAATCCCAAGGAGGCTCCAACAGTCTTCCACACCAACAGACTAAAAGCGTATGTCTCCAGACCTGGTGTAGGAGCTCAGCTTCTAGCATCATCAGAGGAGGAAGAAGAGAGTGAAGCTCTTCCTGATCTCCTCAGAGGCTTACCCTAAGACGAAAAGATTGAAGGAGTAAATCTCTCTTCAAATCTGACACCTGAGCAACAGGAAGAGTGCAAATCTATATTAAATCAGTCTGCCTCTCTGTTCTCACTTTCACCAGGCTTGACCCCTTCGGGACAGCATGACATACTCACTGGTGACTGTCTGCCAGTCAAAAGCAGAGGATATCGAATGTCAGAAAATGTAAGAACCCACATCAAAGGTGAGGTCAGCAAGATGCTTGATCTCGGGGTAATAGAGCCCTCTACTAGTCCATGGTCTAGCCCAGTTGTGTTAGTACCAAAGGCAGGATCTAAAGAACTTAGATTCTGTGTGGATTACAGAGCTCTTAATGCAGTCACAAAGACTGATGCCCACCCTTTGCCAAGGACAGATGAGTTGGTGGATAGACTTGGTGCCGCCAAGTTCCTCAGCACATTTGACTTGACGTCAGGCTATTGGCAAATAGCCCTGACAGACCATGCCAAGGAAAAAACTGCATTTTCTACCCCAGGTGGCTTATACCAGTTCAAGGTTATGCCTTTTGGATTGAAAAATGCACCTGCTACATTTCAAAGGATGGTAAACCAGGTTCTGAATGGGATGGAGGACTTCTGTATGGCATACTTGGGTGACATAGCAGTGTTCAACAATTCCTGGGAAGAACATGTGGACCACTTGAGATATGTTTTGCAGGCTCTTGGAAAGGCCAATCTGACCATAAAGGCGAGTAAATGCCAGATTGGACAGCGTAAAGTGGTCTACCTTGGACATGAGATAGGAGGTGGAGAAATAAGGCCTTTGCCCAGTAAGATTGAAGCTGTGCAAAATTGGACAACACCTACTACTCAGACCCAGGTGAGAGCCTTCTTAGGCCTCACTGGGTACTACAGGAATTTCATAGAGAACTATGGGACCACAGCTTCTCCACTGAATGTCATCTCCTCTCCTAAATTCCCTAAAAAGGTTAGGTGGAATGAGGAATGCATTTGAAACCCTGAAAAAGGCTCTTTGCCAAGCCCCAGTACTCAGAGCTCCCGACTACCACCAAACTTTCATTGTGCAGACAGATGCTTCAAATGTAGGAATAGGTGGAGTCCTCAGTCAACTGGATGGGAAAAGTAGGGAGCACCCAATTTGCTTCATCAGTAGAAAACTGAAGGATCCTGAAACAAGGTGGGCAACCATTGAACAAGAGTGGTTTGCTATTGTGTGGGCTCTGAAGAAGTTTACGCCATACTTGTACAGTTCTACTTTTGTCATTCAGACTGACCACCAACCCTTGAAATGGTTAATGCAAATGAAAGGGGAAAACCCAAAACTACTGAGATGGTCAATCTGCCTGCAAGGGTTTGATTTCACCATTGAGCACAGGTCAGGGTGTCACCACCAAAATGCTGATGGTCTCTCTAGGATGTATGTCATCGACTAGAGATATGAGATTCATCCAGGAGTAGATTAAATCCTCCTGTCCCTTAGTCTGGGTGGGGGGGAGTGTTAGGGAGAATTCTCTGTTTAGGCTGAATTTCCTAACCTAGTGAGTCCCCCAGCAGCTTTGCTGGATTTCTGGAGTTTGTTTTTTTCTCCTGCCAAGAGTGAGACTCTTTTTCTCCCACTCTTCTTCGTTAAGCGCTCACCACTGTCTGAAAATAAGTATTGCTTTACTTAAGACTTGTCTAATAATCGTTGAAGGAAGTGTATATCTTTTAGTGACCGTGTTTTTGAACTACTTGATATTAGTGCCAGTGTGTTTCACTAGATGTGTTTTTAAATAAATAATTATATCTCTTTTACACCAAGCTCTGGTCAGTGTTTGCTTATTCTACTGTGTTCTTTTGACCTATCGTGAATACTCTGTATACTGCCTAACTCTTCTTGAGAGAAGTCTGACTGCTCAGCCACAGCTACCAGGTAAATCTGGGTGGTACAGACTGCTACCAATTGGGTTTACTGCCAACACCTGTAGTCCTAAATCTTTTGCAGTGGTCCCAGAGGGAACTGCACAGGTTTCTGCCTAACACACATCCAACCCCGGTCCCTGCAGTTGATTCCTGGTTAGAAACATTGGTAAACGTTCACAGGGATGCCAAGGAACATCTGGAAAAGGCCAGGATAGCTGTTAAACGATATGCAGATGCCAAGCGGAGACCTAGCCATTCTTATTCAATAGTGGATGAAGTCTGGCTATCCTCCAAACTCCTTCCCCGAAACCTACGACCCAATAAACTGGCTCCCAAGTACTACAGACCTTTCACCATCAAAGAAATAATTAACCCAGTGGCATATCGACTTCAGCTCCCAGAATCCTGGAAAATAATTAATCCGGTCCTTCACACCTCCTTATTGAAGCCGTATATGCAATCCAAGCACACTATTCCTAGACCTAGTCCTGTGCTCATCAATGATCAGGTTGAATATGAAGTCTCCAGGATATGTCATTCCAGATATAGACAAGGCCAACTACAATATTTGGTAGAGTGGAAGGGTCTCTAACATGAATTCTCCTCTTCCACTGCAGAGATTCCATTGAATACACCCAAACAAACCAGGTGTGTCAGGGCTCAAGAGGAGGCATACTGTCATGAGTAGCCGGATTCGACCCTTCTGGACTTCGTGGTCCATGATGCACCGCAGCATAAACACTGCGACTCATCCCAAGGGCTAGGTAATATAACTGTTTTGTAACCTGTATATATACTGCTAATGACTATGTAACTATATTGCAACCTGTATATATATATATATATATATATATATATATATATATATTGCTAATGACCATGTAACTAAGTAATTAAGCTTTGTACTGTAACAAGTGCCACAATGTCCTCGAGCTGTTGTGCGCTATATAAATACGAATAAAACAAACAAAGAAAACAAGATGGCCGACAAGTCTGAACCGTTGCGGTCTAGCCTTTGCGTGCAGTCGCCAGCTTCCTAGAAAACCAGCACGCCCCCGGGGCTAGGCGTGTCTCAACTCTACCCCTACGAGTTACTAGACGTTGTTCGAGTTCGCTCTCTGCGTTGTTGAGTATTCTATCTTCCTTCCTTGTTCCTGGAACCCTCTCCCTTCCAATCCTTACCTTCCGATATCTTCCTTCCTGGATTCATTGACTTTTTTCCTGAAAAACGAACGCTACCGGCTTGGCAGCCGGCTCCCACGCTGGAACCCGAGGACACGCGTTCCAGCTTGTACAAGTCACGGTCGGTGAAAAAGAAAGAAGCCTCATCCCGGAAGAACACAAGCAAGGAGAACAAGGTGAGAAAGAAAGAGGCTTTTGACAGATTGTCACTATACCTCCAGTCCACCAAACACTCCTCAATGTGGTCTATAAGCTCACTTATCCCACCTGCCTCTCATTCCAATTTACACTTATGATCAGAACCTTCAAATAATTTCCACCCATTTTATAATTGGCTGTAATCACCAGGATCACGGGTATGGTGATCGAAATAGTCTTAATGGACTGAAATTTGGAACTTCTAAGCCCACATAATAGACCTCCCACTGGTCTTCCCACACCAGGTTTTCGAGCCAGTTTTTGAATTAGTAGGAAACCATCCATCCACATTAGATTTAACAGCCACGTCTCTTGTAGAATAATGATGTCCCCCTTTGAGAACATCTTATTCTGTTTTTCATTTCATGTTTTATGAAGCTGTTATATAGTATTCCAAATTGCTATTCTGAGAGGCTCCTCTGTCAGAGTTCACCGTCACCTAACATTTCCTTCACCAACTCATTCTTCAAAGAGTCTAGAACCAGAACCCAGTTCCTCTGCATCTCTCGCAGGGACAGATTCTGCAGTTTCTCTTTTTTTTTAACCAATCTGGTTATTGATTTTAAAACAGAGAAAAACAAAACAAAAAAAAATACAATTTACGACTTATGGAAGATACAATAGGTTCCATACAGTATATTAGCAATGACCTTGGAGTTCAGACACCTAGGGACGAAGGCCAAGTATATTTGTGGCAGAGGTGTTCCAGTTTTGGGCAGTCCATGCACTGAAGCCATTTAGCCATCACTTTCCCACTTCCCCCATATCTTCGTAAATTTCCCGGGACAGCCCCAGGCTCTGTATACTCTCCTTTCCAGGGCCATGCAACGGTCCAGTTCAGCAGTCCATTGACTTAACCTCGGACGCTCTACTGCACCCCAGGACGCTGCAATCAGTCTTTTAGCAAGTCCCATTGCCTCAGCCAGGAAAGATCTACCATGCTTCATGAAATCAGTGTCAGCCCATATTCCCACTAATGCCAGTTTCGACTCTCAAGGAACCTGGGCCCCCATCACCATGGACAGTTTTTGTATACATTTTGTAGTGTCTCTTTAAATGTTTCAACATGCAATGCCTCCCCTACTTCTTTTTTCATGTTGCGCTGGACAACCTGGTCATTCGTGTCCACCCTATGATCTATCTCCTTAAGGTAATCTTTGAATTCCTTTCTTTCCTGACAGACGAATACACCCAAGAACTATTAGGGCTTCTCTTTCTTCCAATATTGTTTTACCCACAAACATTGATTTTAAATGGTTCTCTACCAGATCTGTCCTCTTTTCATGCAGCAAACTCACAAACGGAATATCATCCGAGGAAATTCTTTCTAATTCGGGCAGGGCATGTAGCATTTTAAAAAGTTGGGTTTAAGTTCAAAGTATACCTTAAATAGTTTGAGGTCTTGCTTCTTCACCCCTCAGCCGTTTTATCAGCCTGATCAATGATTACCTTGTCATTCCCTGTGTCTCTTTTGGCAGGGACCAGGGCATTAGAATCTTTTATGCAAAAAAGATCCATTAATCGTTCGCAGTCCCCCATTATACCTCTATTTCCTGGTTGCGTTGGGGAGCCATTAACTACCTTACAGCCATCCTTCCCATTTCCCCTATAGTCTCATTCCGTTGTCCATTTTTACTCAGATTTAGGAGAACCTTTGCTGATAGGGTGCTAGGTGCATTCACTTTCACAGTTTTTTTTTAAATTGCTTCCCATCGCCCGATCACCTCTTTCTTTTTTTCAATGTCTTTGACCCCCCCACCCCCTTGAATTGATTTAACTATGGTCATTACTTCTGGGAGCATCTCCTTATCCATCTGTCCTAGGGAATGGGCTATCCTTCCTACAGCCCCATCACCATAATTTAAGGCAACATTTTTGCCAAACTCACCCACTTCTTTCCTGGGCATCGTTTGGCATGACATATAACAAATATGTGTTTTGATTTTGACTGGTACATGGGTTATAACTATAATTTATAATTATAATTATGGGTTGATCTTATCCAGTTTTTATGTCAAGTCTATACATTCAGGTCTTACTATATCACTTTGTGTAACACTATCTTCTAACCTGACTGTACTAGTGTCTTGTACCACTAAATCTAGCTGCAACAAGGTGCTAAGTGCAGTATCATCTACCATCACATTTCTTAAGTGTTTTTTTTAATCCAGTCGCAAATGGTTCTTCCTTCCATTCTTTGATTTTTTTTGGCCCTTTTTAGATAGTTTTATCACTGAACAGTCCCCTTCTATTTGTTTTGCCTGCTGTTGTTCATAATTCTTTCCTTTATTAGTACATTTTCAGTAAGATCTTGTTGCTGCACCTTTTCATATGAGGCCTTAATTACCTGTTTGTATACTGCCTCCTCTGTAATTGTTTGTTTATCACGTGCAATTTTGGATTCCCTTTTCGTGTTTTAGCGTTAAGTTAGACAATATGTCAATTTTTACATTCAACTCACATAGGATCAGTGTATGTGCTTTGACCTCGTCTTTTATGTTTTCGTACAGTTCAACTGAAACACTAAGGACCGTATTACGAGCTGAGATCGATGGTAAAGTTAACTTGATCTGTTTGTCTACCTCCAATAAAGTATGATGGAAAAGCCTGGAGTCCCTCTTGTCTTTTTCATACACTATCTCACTATGGGACATTACGTCCAATAGTTGTGACGAGAAGCCTGCTAACAAATCAGATTCCTCCTGTATGGATTCTACCGTTAGTTGCTGTGTTTCAATCCCCGAGTATCCCCATATTCAATCAACAGTGGATCGAGGTCAACCTCTCCTTTGCTGCTCATCAAATCACCAACACACTTACTAGCACCCTCCAATATGCTGATGTCAGTAATGTCAACCAGAAAGCCCGCCATGTCAATGTTTAGCTGTTTTGAGCCTTTAAACTCAGTGCTAGTTCCTATTTGTTTATAGTAATCAGTCATTTTTGGGTCCATTCCTGCTGTTTTATTTAACTGCCCTAGGGACTTGGATTTCAGGGCAGTATAAACACCCGCCCCTTGCTCCAGTAAGTTTGCTACATGTATATTACTACTGGAATCAATATACACTCCCTGTTTATCCAACTGCTCACTCATTGTTTGTTCAGTCATTCTTAAATCACAGCAAATTGAATCAACCAACTGGTCCTCCGTGATCTAAGTGCACAGGCTTGATTGCATTTTAGCGTCATGTTCAAAGGCACGTATACGACCCTCTGCTTGTTTACTCAACGTACAAATTCTTACATTTTTAGAAGGCACTGGAGTTCCTTGTAATTCTTCCAAAGTAGCTGGTTGTAGTTGTTTCCTTGTTATTGGAGGGATTAGTTCACGCTTTTACAACTTAGATTCAACTGTATGTGGGGATATACCACTTGGCAGAAAATACAAAACTCAATATTGCCAAAGGGTAATTGGTTAATTGCCAATCTCCACACCCCTATCACGTGACTAACTTCACAAATACCACAATCTTATAGCATCTAATAACAATCCCACCAATACGAGTTCAAAGGATCTCAGCCCGCAGTCACTCGCTCAGTGATCCAAACATAGATTCCAATGTGATTAAATATGCATTTGCTTCAATGAGTCAGTTATGAACACCAGAATCTTTATCAGTCTTTTAGCAAACTTGTGTCCAGCTTTATAGAAAAGTCAGCAAGGCAAGTTCAAAGGCTATTCGCCCGCAGTCACTTGCCCAATAAAACTGAAAGATCAGAAGTGCTTAAGTGTACATTGACTTAGCTGGAACAAATTTAGCTTCAGAACACAGCTTCAGTCACAATGAATGCTGCAAAGTCCCAAACTATACACCCTGGGATTACTGCAAACTTCTTACAAACTCTGAGACACTGCAAGCTGATTCCTTGTCAATTCGCCAATACGAGGTCAAAGGCAATTTCCCCACAGTCCCTCACAGAATTGGAACAGGTGTCTTGGTCAGCGGGGATTCACATGGACTCCCAATACTCTTCTCAATAGTGCCTTTGCCACGCTTATAACAGTTTATAGGAATACAAATGTGCCTACAGCTTCCAGATCACAGAGACCTCCAATAATCACAACAATTTGCTTCATGCCTGACTCCTTGACCCCTGCTCGCCCACACTCGCTCGGACACGTTTACGCTGGCTGTGTCAGATGGGTAACAATCTCCAGCCTTGGATGGCAATAAATCAATGTATTAAGGACCCACCAAGCAAAAGTCGCAATGCAAATTATTTTCCTAATCTGCCCGATAGCTTGCTTGTATAACAAAGCGAAAATAAAGGCAAGGGTGAAGCTAAATGGTACTGATGTGTAAATTAAATAATCAATCACTTTCAAAAAGTACTTGCTTTTTCCAGTGATCTCCCCAGACGCCTGAGAAGCACGATGGTGCGCCCAACCACGTTTATGATGGCTGTGTCAGATGGGTAGCAATCTCCAGCCTCCAGCACCCATCCACCCAACACCTAACACTCACTGCACTTTCTGCTTGCTCCACTGGGTTGCCCAATTCTTATTCCGTCATGCTGTGTAGTGCTCGTGGAAAGGAAAAGAAGTCTCCCAAGTAATTCCAGCTCCAACGCTGTAGCTGAATGATAACAAGTGCAAGTGTTTTAGCCCAACACCTAACACTCACTGCACTCTCCCTAAAACTATTGCATTGTAGTACAGCTAGGAGAGAGATGGCTTGCTAAGAGGGACACACAAATTGTAGGTGTTGTTTGATTATGTACCCACCCAATGACTGCTCATAGACATACTAATTCCTGCAGCCATTTTTGTCCACTACTGGCCCGATCATGCCCAAAACACATCCTCCTGGAATCTCTTTCAGCTATGTCTGTCAAACAGCAACATCAAATGTGTCTGCCAGTGTTATTTGTCAGCTGAGAGTTTTGACTTAAATGCAGCTGTAAAATGCTCTACTGGTGTGATAAAAAGTGTTAAGGAGAATTCTTTGTAAAGGCTAATTTCCCAAACCTAGTGAGTCCCCCAGCAGCTTTGCTGGATTTTTGGGGTTTATTTTTTTCTCCTGCTAAGAGTGAGACTCTTTTCCTCCCACTCTTAGACATGATTTGAGGTGTTCCTTTGACTTTGTATGTGTTCTATTGGCTACGGGGTCCATTACCCCATAGGGCCTCATGTGTTTTTGGTATGTGGGTTACACAGCACCCTCCGTGCCGTAACCCAGGGGTGTCGTAGCGACCCCCAAACATAGACTCCATACCCTGGGACTGACTACTGTCTCCCAGGGCATGTAAAGTCACCATTGGCTTTACTAGTCTCAAATGGTGAACTGAACCAGTACAAACCATCCTATTGTGGACGTACTGGTCGGGGCAATTCGATTGCCCTGGGGTCTGTTGTTCGAGGGGGCACTGTCCAGTCCCCCCCGACCGAGTTTTGGCTGGTGGCAGTTGGTACTACTTTTTATATTCGACCGCAAATATATTCCTACGGGATTTTCCCATTGTTCGAGGCTACCACTTTTTAATATAGCCTCGAACATACTGCTGGTTTATTAAATTAATATAAATTCACCGGTTGGTAATTTTTGCTGAAACTTGGTTCCAAAATGGCATTTGTGTTCGCTTCTGTGACTCCAACCCAAGTCGAGCCCTTTGTTCCACTTTTTGGCGGGCTTCTCCACAGAAGCCTCCAAAAGTAGTGCCACTCTGTCTGGGTACCACAGGGGGTGTGGGAGGGGGTTTAGGCACCCTGGACTGAGTTGCCTCAGCAACTCAAGTCGCACTCTTGTGTGATTGGCCCAAGTGGTGAGCCGCCCGGCTCACCACTTAGCATGTTTGAGTGACAGCTAGGCTGAATGAATGGGGGTTTTCTGCATAAAAGCAGGGCTTTGGGGACTGGAACTTCAGAAGTTGCCACAGGACCGAGGAGGTCCTGTGGAGGGAGAGGGAGGAGGGAGAACCCGATCTGACCTGCAACGAGAACACCACCGGTGGAGCCCTGCTAAACCGTCTCACCACTTTTCCCGACGACAGAGGAGATCTCCAGTCCGGAGAGTCTTCTTCCTTTGACTGGTGGGGATAACCAGTTTGCCCGTCTTTTCGCCTTCCTGGACCATCTTGTGGCCGCCTTGCCCGTGCCAAGCACCCCGGCAACATGAATACCACGGGTTACCACTACCGCGAAGGAAAGGGTGGTACCTTGTAACCGGGAAACTCTGCGGCTGGTTTCTTCCCTGGCAGTGCAACGACCTTCAGCTTTCCTCCACGTCGAGACCTCATCTTCCTCTGGACGAAACACCGACTTGCACCCGCTGCCAGGAACAACTGCCCCCGCTGGAGCGTTCTTCCCACTTTCAGGTACTGTGTCCCGCCTGGCTTCCCTTGCGACAGATCGTTCGGGGTGACAGTAAATCCTCGACTTTCTAACCTGGGCTAGCCTGGGACCTGTTAACTAACTTTTCCTGACTTGATCTCAATCTTTTGTGAACTTTCTACAAAGACTCTTTGGGCATAACCCCACTGTGTGATCCTGGACACATTTCGCTTTCTCTCTCTAAGAGTGAGTCTGGCATTTGAACTTCCTTGCTCCCCAGTAGACTATGCATAACCTGCCTCACTGTGGTTCTTTGAAAAGTATTGAAATGTGTCTGCTTTCATAACCCTGCCTTTTCCCCTCCCTTTTTAATAACTTATTAGAGTGCCATTTTATTTTAAGCGCACACCTCTGTCTGAATATAAGTGGTGTTTCTCATTAAGACTTGTCTAATAAGTAATTAGGGTTGTATATATATAATAGTGACTGTGTGTTGAATTTATTTACCTCTTTGTGCTAGTGTAATTTACAAGTGTGTCCTTAAATAAATAATGATATACGTGTACACCAAAGCTCTGGTCAGTGTTTGCTTGTGCTACTGTATCTCTGTACCTATTGTGTATACTCTATATACTGCCTAACTCATCTTGAGAGAAGTCTGACTGCTCAGCCACAGCCACCAGGTAAATCTGGGTGGTACAGACTGCTACCAGTTGGGTTTACTGCCAACCACCTGTAGTGCCTAAATCTTTTGCAGTGGTCACTAAGGGAATTGCACAGGTTTCTGCCTAACAAAAAGGTCTTAAACAAGTGTGCCTTGATTCACTTGATTTCTATATGTTTTTCTTCCACTGAAGTACAGTCCAGAACAAATATTGATAAAGCCAACAGTTTTATGAGTTACACCACTGAGACTTAAAACCACCTTCCTCACAAATTTTGCACCCTAAAAGCTACACTTTTCCAAAGAAAGTCTGAACTTAAATGGGTTACATTTTCTGAAGCATGCAATCAATCTTCATTTTTTATTCATCGCCATTGGCTGGTGGGATGCACAAGATTCCAATGCCATTTAAAAATGTTAATGTTCAGTATATTGTTGAGAAGAACAAATTAATTACATGGGACAGTGCTCTTTGTGGTGGATGGCTCCTCCCAGAGATTCCTCATCTTAAAATATTCACCCACCGGCGCAGCTGTCATCGGATACTTTTGTAACTCAGGAGGGGGCATCATGTACCTCGGCACTGACACTGTCCATTTGTTTGTTCCTCAACTCCGGAAGAGACAACGCCTCCAGTACAAATAGAGCACACGAGGACTTGTGACTTCGGTTCTACCCCTTTTTTCCACTGAACTATTAAGGCAAAAATCTATAACTTGTGTTATTCCCTTTCAGCACTCCCTTATAGTGGGTTCTTTAGGAGGGCAATGAGTAATCTGTCGGAGGAGCCATCCTCCAGAAAGAACATTATCCCAGGTGAGGGATGTATTCTTCTAATGTTTGGTGTCCTCACACGGATTCCTCATCTTAAGATAGACTCCCACAAATGTACTCAGAAATATAGGTAACATTGGAGAATGCCTGACCAAAACAAGCATCCTGGATGTTCATAGAATCCAGGCACTTATGTTTCACAAAGTTATGGATAGACGACACGTAGCTACCTGGTAAATGTCCAGACAAGGGACACCTCTCTGAAGAGCTGCAGCGGCTGCTATCCCTCTAGTGGAATGCACTTGCAACCACGCTGGTACCTCTTTTTGAGCCAAGTTATAGTATTCATAAATGCAAAGAAATAGCCATCTTGAAATGGTTTGTTTCGTCACAGCTGTGAAAATCCTTGGCCTTGTATAGGCAATACACAACTGGTTTTCCTCACAGCCTCTCTTCCTACTTGGAGGGATAAGGGGGCAGATAAAACACTGGTAATTTAATATTCTGAGTGAGATGAAAATCTGAAACCTTTGGTAAAAAGGTGGGACACTCTATTAAGATAACATTTGTTAAAAGATAGGAAGGCTTAGCTGATACAGCTTGAAGCTCGTATACCCTCCTGGTCGATGTTAGCCCCACTTTAAAAAAAACATCATTAAAGTTAACAATCTGAAAGAACATGAGTGCATTGGCTCCTAAGCTGTAGGTAGTCATTACCAATGTTAGTACCAGATTAATTTCCCATGGCAGCACTATAAATTGTCTTGGTGGGCACACGCTCACTAGGCCCCAGAGGAACTGCACCACCATAGGGATCCAAAGTAAGAACCCTACTCAGGCATTCTCTTAAAACCCCAGATGGCTGCCAAATAGCCTATCACTGCTCCAATTTGCAAACCACATCTAGCAAGTATCAACTAAAATTGAGGGATAGCGGCTGTAGGACAAATGATCATGTCCAGATCCTCCAGTGGCACCTGCCGGTAGCACTGAGTTAACTTCAAGGTGGAGATGTATCTTGCCTTCCCTGCTATCTCCACTAGTTCATCTCTCCCAGGCATCAGATAGACAACAAAGTAGGATATTTCATTGAGACGTCTGAAGGCAATACTGAATGTTCATGTATTGTCAGGCTGTGTAACAAGGTCTATTGGCAACGACAATTCGCTCTAGGCCCAATCACACAGAGGATCAACACCTTTTTCAGTTCTTCTTTAATTATTTGTTTTCTCGCTTCCAGTAGACATTATGGTTTTAGACATATAATCCTGGAGTTGTCTGAATTTTCTGGATGGCTCCCTTCACTCGTCGAGGTTTTGTGGAAAACACTTCTGGGGAATCCAGTAAAATCATCACTAAAAACCTGTCATCGGCCTCCTCTTATTTGGCCAGGGGAAGTCAGCCATTACCTGTTCCTGACACTGGGGGCGGTATTATGAGGGGGATTACATGGGAGGAGACTCATATCAGGAGGTAGAGGTAACTCCTTTGACTCATGATTCCTCTATTCTCCCTGAAACACTGATGGCCTATTGTAAGGTAAAGCCAAACAATGTAGCTACTTTTCACATGACATCTCCAAGCTATGATTCTATTCAGTCCACTATAGACGTCATGATCCACAATGCCTGTGGTACTAAGACGAGGAAGAGGGACACAGAGTTATTGATGATCAAAGGTACTACTAAAAGAAAAGTGCGATCTAGTTGTTGGAATTCAAGGCACCTGAGCGGGCCATTTAAACCTTGGAATGAGCCACAGATGTGGGAAGGAGCAGCAGAGGCAGAAGCAGTCAGGAGAGAGGCTTAAGTGGTTGGAGTTGAAGCAGGAGTGCGAGTGCAGGTAAAGCCGACATTGGAAGAGAAGGCATGCAGTTTTGCAGAGTATGCGCAGCAGGAAGCATAGTTGCCGTCCACAGCAGGGAGAGCTGTGTGGGAGACGTGCTCCTGACCCTACGCGAGTCCCTCAGAGGTGCTAGAGGACCCAGAGAGCCTACGGAGCTGGTGGAGTTCAAGACAAGGGATTTGTAGGTGGTGGCAAGTACAGGAGAGCTGTCAATGGGATTGTCGGTCCACAGAAGGCCCGCAGCAGCAAGGCATGAAATGGAGACGCTGAAAGAAGCCAGTGAGTTGGCCTGCAGAAAAAGATAATCCTGGTGATCCGAGCAGAACTTTTGCTAATACCAGACATTTTGAATACCGAGCAACCAGAATTGAAAAACAAAAAGGGCGCAATTCTCCTTTTATGAAATGTCAACTTGGGGAAATCTGTAATCCACATTGGCAACAGCCAACAAAGCATAAAGAAGAAGTAAAAAGGCAAAAAGGGCATAATTCTCTTTTCATGAGATGTCAACTTGAGGAAGTCTATAACCCATGTTGCCAACAGTCAAGAGACTCTAAAGATAGGCAACCATTGTCCTCACATGGGATACTGGTGTGGAGACCCTTGGAACAAATATTGCCACTAACAGAAGAGACTAATTGTAGTAGTAGGAGTTTGTTCTTCCTGACAGGTGAGTAAACCAGGAAAGGGACCAGTTGTAGTTAGTCCTGGCAGGCAAGTATACCAGGAAAGTTTTGAAGAAATGCGGTTGTGGTAAAAGAAAGTGCTGTGGAAAGAATCTGTTACCTTTATCATCCTGACAAACTGTTGCACAAAAGACAGTTGCTGTGCTATCCTGACAAAAAGTATTCCATTGGAAGAATAATTGTGATATTCTAATATCTGCTTTACATCCTGCGATGGATACTGTCTGGAGTAAACAATTGATTTGGTTCATGAACTTGTAACATTTACTTTACCAGAAAGGATACCGTTTGGAGCAAAACAATTGCTTTGGTTTTCGAATAAGAGTTTTTTGAAAGAGAAATTTACTTTACCAAGTTGAAGGACGCATTGGATAGAAAAGACATTTTGTGTTGAACTGAACACAACTTTATTGAATCAGAATCTTTTCAAAGGTTTTCCTGAATTGATCCAGGGGAAGGGAGTCAAGCTCTGGTCACAATAAGTACTTTGTAAGAGATATACGTTTGAATTGTTTTGTTGAACTGAAGTCAGATGTATTTGCCTTGTGTATTTTGGCTATATGTATTAGTGTGAGAGTCAGATACATGTGGACACTAGGTCATCCTCCTTTAGTTTTAGTTTGCTAGGCAGGAACATCCTCATTAGGACAGGGACAAACAGGCGTTTATCTCACCCCTCGTTACTTTTAAAAGTACAATGTTGTGCCCGTCTTGCATTTCTGACCCCTCACAGTATCCGGTAACTGGGTGAGCTCTTGATGGCTAGTTTTGGGCAAGGTGACCCCATGAACATTGATTGGTAGATGAGTCTAGGAGTCACCAGAAATTATCTGGTGGTGTTGGCATACAGAATCAGCAGTTCAGGGTTACTATTCCCCTTCCACACCTTTTTTTACATCATGTAACTGAGATGGCTTCCATCACTCTGCTTGCTGTAAGTTACAGGTGAGGTGCGGTACAACTTCTATGATGACATATGGTCCATGCCATTTAGCCAATAATTTGTTTTGAGTGGTTGGAAGTAATACCATCACTTTGTCTCCCACTTGGAAGGTATGTAACCTGGCATCTTTGTTATATGCCTAATCTCATTGGGCTTGGGCCTCTAGCACATGGGTTATGACAAGACTCTGCACCTTCTCCATATATTCAAAGGAGTTCACCATTGGATGGTCGCTTGTCTGTCGGCTGCCTTGTCCTTCCCATTCCGCACAGCACATTGCAGGGATACTGGCTGCACAAACTTTTGAAGGCAGAGAACCAGTCAGATATATCTGTTATATCTTCTTCCACTTGTGAAGAGTCTGATTCCCTGTCCTCCCCTTCCTCCTCACCTCTGATTTTCCGGTGTAATGCAAGCTTCGGGTTATCCTGAGTTCGAGTCTTCACCTTTTTTTTTAGTAGATAAGGACGACCGTGAAAGGACGCAGCTTCCATCTAGACCAAAGCCGCCAGCTTCCCTGAGGTGTGACAGTATGCCCCCTCCTAAGGTCCACCCCTCCTGGCTTGCTCGGATGACTATGGTGGAATTTATGTAACAGCAGGGGGGTATTCAAATGAGATCTAGGTTCCCAGGTGTTTTCCGAAGTAGGGTATCCCTTCCAGTGGATTAGATACTCCAAGCGTCCTCTATGACACCAGGAGTCACATATATGGGCCACTTCATAGACATCTTTAGAAGGATCCTTAGGTACTCAAGTGTTGCTCGTGTTACGGGTCCATCTATCTTCTACAAAGCTCTTTAGTTGAGAAGTGTGAAACACCGGATGAACTCGACGTAAGCTTGTAGGTAGCTGTAGGCGAAAGGCTACAGGGTTTATGACTCGAGTAATCTTGTATGGTCCAATATATCTAGGGGACAGTTTAGAGGGACGTACCCAACGTGGTAGGAATTTGGTCGACAAGAGTACCTTAGAACCCACACCCCATTCAGGAACTGGTCTACGGTGTTTATCCGCTTGGGATTTGTTTCTTTCTCGGGCCTCCTTCAATCCCAGCGTAGCCTTGTTATGTGCCTCTCGGATTATTGTCAATGAGGCTTCGGCAAAAGGTACTGAGCTCTCTATGTGAGCTAATGGAAGTAGGGTGCGGGGATGGTAAACATAAGCACAGTAAAAAGGGCTAATCCCGAGGGCAGAGTGTCTAGCGTGACTGTAAGAAAATTCTGCCGTCGGGAGTAACTGGACCCAATTGTCTTGTTGTTGGTTAACAAAACAACGGAGATACTGGTCTAACGTACCGTTGAGGCGCTCCGTCTGTCCGTTAGATTGTGGTTGGAATCCCGAGGTAAGAGCTCTCTCTATGCCCAACCCTTTACAGAGAGCGGACCAGAAATGGGATGTGTACTGGCTGCCTCGGTCCGAAAATATCTTAGTAGGTAGACCGTGTAACTTGAATATGTCTCTCAAGAAAATCTCTGCCATACAGGAGGCAGAAGGAACTCTGGGTAATGGTGAGAAATGTGCCAACTTGGTGAAGGAATCAACCACCACCATTATACAGGTACAACCTTGCGACTCTGGCAAATCCACGATGAAATCGGTAGACACAGTGGTCCAAGGTCCAGTAGGAATGGCCCAGGGTTCCAATAAACCCAGAGGTCGTTGCGTGGAGGATTTGTTCCGAAGGCAGGTGGTAAAAGACTGGACATATTGTTTGGTATCTTCCCTCATGTTGGGCCAAAAGAAATGTCGTACCAGATAATCTTGAGTGCAACGAATGCCACGATGTCCAGCAAACTTGGAGTCATTACACCAGGATAGTGCGATCTTTCTTAAAGCTGGAGTGGGTAGGTACAATTTGTCGTTTACCAGATGAAGTCCGTCTTCAACGACGTACTCAGTCAGGTTGCCATGCATTTCATCTTCGAATCTTCCTCCTGAAACGTCCTTGACTTGTTGCAAAAAAGTAGATATGACTCCAATTCTTTGAGACCTTGAAAACATCAACTCAGTCGTGGATTCCGGTTCAGACAGATAGTCTGTGTTGGGACAGGGCATCAGCTACCAGGTTTAGTTCGCCCGGGATATAGGTAATATCGAAGTCAAACTGGGCGAAGAAATGTGCCCACCTTGCCTGCCTGCTATTATAGCATTCAAATTGGCGTAATACCTGCAGATTTTTGTGATCCATATGAAGGGTAAAAGGATGTTCTCCACCTTGGAGAAGGTGGCGCCATTCAGCACAGGCTAATTTCATGGCGAGTAATTCCTGTTCTATAACAGAGTAGTTACTTTGGCTGATGTTTAGGGTTTTGGAGAAATAGGACACCGGGTGTTCCTTACCATGGTGTTCTTGTAGCAAGACCGCTCCTACTGCGGCTGAAGAGGTGTCAGTTTCCACTATGAACGGGCAGTGCTGGTCGGGTTGTCTTAAAACAGGAGCCGAACAAAAGGTCTGTTTGAGTTGTTGAAAACTCTTCTCCGCCTGGGGGGACCATTGGAACGGAGAGGAGGACTTCTTGAGAAGAGTGGTCATTGGGAGTACCTGTTGAGAGAAATTTGGGATGAATTTGCGGTAGAAATTAGAAAGGCCAAGGAATCTCTGGATGTCCTTAACGGTTTTAGGAGACGGCCAGTCTAGGATGGAATTGACCTTTTGTGGGTCCATGGCTATGCCCTCAGAGGAAAAGATGTAACCTAAGTAGGAAATGGACTTAGCTGAAAAGACACACTTTCCAAGTTTGACAGAGAGATGATTGTCTTTTAATCTGTGAAACACCTCCAGGACATGGATATTATGTTCTTCTCTGGTGAGAGAGAAGATAAGGATATCATCTAGGAAGATGATGATTGAGTGTTCCAAGAGATCAGAAAAGAGTCTGTCCATGAAGCGTTGGAAAATGGATGGAGCATTGACAAGGCCAAAAGGCATTACTTGATACTCATAGAGTCCGAAGGGGGTGCTGAACGCAGTTTTCCACTCACCCCCAGATTGGATACGAAGCAGATGGCAAGCGTTACATAGATCCAGTTTAGTAAATATTGTGGCCGACTGAACGGCGTGAATGATTTCAGATATAAGTGGCATGGGATATCTGTCCTTTGTGGTTACCTTGTTTAGCCCCCTGTAATCGATACACAGGCGTAGTTCCTGTGTGTCTTTCTTGGGGATGAAGAATAAAGAGGCCCCTGCAGGAGATCTAAAAGGCCTAATCAAGTCATTGGCCAGATTCTTGTCTAGGTATTCTCGCAGATACTTTCTTTCTTGAAGTGTCAAAGGAAACATCCGGCAAAAGGGGACCAAGGCCCCAGGATGTAGATCGATCCTGCAATCTTCGGGTCTGTGAGGAGGAAGCTCTAGAGGAATTTTCTCCGTCACTACACCGGTGTATTCTTTGCGAAAGGAGGGTAAACAATGTATAGTCTTGGATTCCACTCCACAGGATGTTCGCACCGCTGCAAAGGTCGGTTTAGGCAGACAGTTCGTTTTACAGAAGGTTGATCAAAAGCTTAGGAGGTTTCTGGTCCAGTCTATGGAGGGGTTGTGTCGACGAAGCCAACCTATGCCCAGAATCAGAGGGAAGTGAGCTGCTCTGATGATGTCAAAGGATAGACGTTCTGAATGTTGCATGATACACACGGTGAGGACCTCTATAGAATGAGTGATCAGGCCTGAGCTTAATGGTTCGCCGTCGACACCCTCTACCTTCTGATCCTCGATCTTGGCTACTCGAATAAGTCTGTGGCTTTCCGCCCACTGCGTGTCAATGAAATTGCCTGTGCCCCCACAATCCAGGAGGGCTTGGGTCTGAATCGAGGTCTTGCCGATCAGTAGGGTAACTGCCATCACCATGAGACGGTCATCGTTACTACCTTCCAAGGTAGTGATTGAAAGGGTAACAAAGGGACTGGGATTAGTCCCTCGGTAGTGAGTCCCCAAACTTACCGAGGGTGCTCGTTTCCCGAGCGTCTCGGGGGTACATCTGGGCAGTCTCGAAGTAAATGAGTCGAAGATCCACAGTACATACACAGGATGCCTTCTCGCCTTCTCCTGCGTTCTTCAACCGTGAGAGGGGCACCGGTAGTACCAATCTGCATAGGCTCTTCTCGAGTGGAGCGTGTCGAGGAAGGAGATGTCAGAGGGAGGGAAACTGGAGGTATAGGGATCCCAATCTTTGTTTTTCGACGCTCTGCTCGCCGTTCAGTTAACCAAAAATCAATCCGCAATGTGGCTGTGATAAGTGTCATGATGCCTACCTCCAAGGAGCCAGGTCCGACCCAGCAACCCCAGAGGCAGGCATCATTTCCCCCAGGGAAGTGCCAGCGGGCCCAAGCTGGGGCCCTTTGGACACAGTCCTGGCGCCTTAGGCGCCAGGCTCATGTTGGACCCCTGTCCTGGCGCCTTAGGCGCCAGGCTCATAAAGCTAGACATGTGTTCAAGTGTTTTAATGTGCACTTACCTGATGCAGACCATGCTGCTACATCCAGGCCCTCTTGAGGCCTGAATGGAACTACTTTACCTGTGGGACTACTTTCCCTGGGTGTGGTCGGGGAAGGATACATACCTGATCGGTTGAAGGATACATACCTGGAACTTCTTCCAAAGCTATTTAAACCACACCCGATCAGCAACTCACGCTTCGCGTTGTTCTGCTCCTCGCAGCTGGACGCTCACCATGTCAGCTCCTGCTTCTGGACTTCAGCCACGCCTGTCAGCATCCTGGGTCACCTGCTAAGAGAGAATTGGAGAGAAAGCAGCATCACAGAGACATCACACCAACAATCCTGAAAGGGAAGACATCATTTTAAAAGCATTTCGCTTCGATCGCTGCAGCGCTGCATTTCACTCACCTTTCCTGGGCACCTCCATCTTCAGCAGCGATCACCCAGATCCGCAGCCACTTCCCAGAGCCTAGAGAGAAAAAGACAAGAACACAAGGTGAGAGAAGGAAGGGAATAGGAAAAGCTCAGTTTCCTTCTAAGACTTACCTGTTGGGTAATTCCCATTTCATTTCGGGTCCTGCCGCTTCCTGGCATTCCGGACCCCGGCCCCTATGGGGAAAAAAGACAAAGACACTAAATGAGCGAATGCAAAGACATTACCCGAACGCTCATCCAGAACTTACCTGTCATTTACTGGAACTGCACGTTTCACTTCGGGTCGGCGCCATATCTCCGGCATTCCGAACCCCGGCCCCTAAGGGGAAAAAGACATAAGCGTTAGCGCTTGCTGCAATAAGACAATGAACATTATTATTAAACTTGAACTTTTGAACTTGCTACAGAACTCTTACAGCGCCTTACCTGAATAGTCAAGCTTATTTGAACTCCCATCAAACCTCAATCCAGTGAAGTAACTGGGTTTCAACGCGCCCCTGCATCAGAAGCAGGATGGAGAGCTCATCCTTCCTGACCCTAAGGTGAGACTTCACGGGGAATCGAGGAAGGGTATTGTGGAGGGTTGGAAGGGAGTGGGAGGCTTGAGCATTATTCCGTCAGTAGGTAATACTCCCTTTTCACGCACAGGGGAATATTCCTGCGAGCCAGTGAGTCCATCTTCAGAGTCCTGCGCTTCACCATTGAAGAAGCATCAGCACTCGAAGCCAGACCTGAGCCTCCGTGGGAATCAGGTGAGCGTGACAATAAGATCCGTGAAGGTGAGAGGTCTTTCTATACGTGCTAGTTCGTCCTTCAATTCTTCTCGCAGACCTCTCCGGAATATAGCATATTGTGCCTGTTCTTGCCAACCCGCCTCAGCGGCAATTTATTTGAACAAAGTGATGTAGGACATTAAGTCTGAGTTCCCTTGTCTGATGTCCAACAGGTCCTCGGAGGCCAAATACGTGCTCTCGGTACGTAGGAAGGTCTGTTTCATCAATGTCTTGAATGCTTCATAATCTTGTAACACGGGATCTGCTCTGTTGACCAGCGGGGTAGCCCAGGCCAGGGGATTGCCTAACAAGTGAGTAATCATAACCCGACCTTAGCATTCCCCGAAGAGAATGTTTGGCAACAAAAGGAAAAATGCAGGTTACAGGCATCCAAGAACTCCTTTAGACTCTTGGGCGTCCCATCAAACTTCCCTGAGACTAGCGGTAATGGAGGTAGATCCGTAGTAGGTGGGTCCCGCTCTGCAATTCTCTGCTGTAAAGTGGCATTTGCGCCTTTGAGATTTTGAACTTCTAAATTCAAGTTCTGGACTGCTGCCACTAACTCCTGCACCTGTTGCGGAGTGGCCATAATGATTTGTGGGTGTTGCAAACTGTCAGATATATCTGTTATATCTTCTTCCACTTGTGAAGAGTCTGATTCCCTGTCCTCCCCTTCCTCCTCACCTCTGATTTTCCGCTGTAATGCAAGCTTCGGGTTATCCTGAGTTCGAGTCTTCACCTTTTTTTTTAGTAGATAAGGACGACCGTGAAAGGACGCAGCATCCATCTAGACCAAAGCCGCCAGGTTCCCTGAGGTGTGACAACCACATAGAAGATTGTGGCATCTTTCTGATGGCGCACAGAGCCCAGGAGATTTAATCGTCCCAATTGCTCACGTCTTCGGCGACTAGCTTCATTAGGATACTTTTCAAGGTCTTATTAAACCGTTCAATAGGGGAATCATTCTGGGGATGGTATATAGAGGTCCTGATGGTTTTGACATTCATAAGCGTGTTCATGTCCCCCATTAGCTTTGACATGAAACTGTTCCCTGATCGATTAGACTTTCAGCCGGGAAGCCCACTTGGTTGAAGTAAGGTCTGAAAACCTGGAGGGTGGTTTTGCTGGTGTTACTCATCGGAGGGAAGGCTTCAGGATATTGGTCTTCGTCTAAGATTACCAAGATGTTCCTGTTGCCAGATCTTGAAGGTTCCAGGGGTCTTTTCCATGCGGACAGGACTAGAGCCTTTTTGACGGTTATGGCATAGAAAAAAGCTATTGACAAAAAGGACTTAAATGTCCTACCTCCAAACAAAATGTTTTCAAAAGTCAGGCACTGATGGAAAAAGAAACAGTTACCCACTGTAGTGACTACTGTATTCTTAGTCCACAGTCCCATTTCCTCCATCCTTATGGAAGTCCTTTCCATGGGGACAGGACTAGAGCCCTTTTGCACCACAAAACAATGCTTTCCGTTTAAGAGCTTTGGCGCTCTTATGAGTGTGCTAGGGCTGGGCATGTCAAGAACCTACTGACTTCACCCACTCGCATCACCTATCAATCTTTTGGCTGTTTATCACTACTCCTAACTAACCACCTTACAGAGGACACAGTGTGAGTCGTATGGAGGAAAAGGGACTAGGAACTAGGAATATACTAGCGACTACTGTAACTGTGTCTTACTACTATGTTCTATCTCCTTTTCTCAATACTGAGGGGAGATTTCATTGCATTGAGTTCCTGATGGTTTTGATATTCATCAGCGTTTTCATGTTCCCCCATTAGCTTTGACATGAAACTGTTCCCTGATCGGTTAGAATTTCAGCCGGGGAGCCCACTTGTGTGAAGTAAGGTATAATAACCTGGAGAGTGGTTTTGCTGGTGTTACTCCTCAAAGGGAAGGCTTCAGGATATTGGATGCCTTTGTCTAATATTACCAAGATGTTTCTGTTGCCAGATCCTGAAGGTTCCAGGGGTCTGAGTCTGTCCATGCTGATTCTGAAGACAGGCAGTTCTATGATTGGCAATGGCTGCAGCAGGGCATAAGGTACACCACCCGGGGATGTATTCTGGTAGGTAACTTGTTCTTTGAATGGATTGTGCCCTCCCACGCATTCCTCATCTTTGATAGACTCCCAAAGCAGTGACAATTTGGAAGCAGGAGTACCATTCATGCTTTTCATGAATGGAATGAAGGACTGCCTTGTCTAAAAGGCCTTCTTGAGATGTCATGATGCCTGCCCCCGGGAAGCCACACCAGGCCCAGCAACCCCGGAAGCAGGCATCATGCCATTTGGAGCATGCCCAAAAACCCCAGTTAGGGGCTGTTTGGGTGCAGTCCTGGCGCCTATGGCGCCAGGCTCATAAGGATAAAATCAGTCGTGGCGCCATGGGCGCCAGGCTCATTACAGAAAACCTACCTAATGCAGACCATGCTGCATACTCACCTGGTGCAGACCATGCTGCACGAAGCCACATGCCAAAATTGGGCTTAGGAGGGACTATTTTACCTAAGGGACTACTTTTTTCTCGGGTGGGGGCTGTGGAAGAATACTTACCTGGGACTTCTTCCTAGGCTATTTAAACCACGCCCGGACAGCCACACGTGCTTCGCGTTATTCTGCATTCTGCAGCGTAACGCTCACCGTGCCTCCAGCATCTTCCAGTCTTCAGCCACGCCCGCTTCAGTCCTGGACCACCTGGAAACGAAAAGAAAGGAGAAGAGGTTCACACTTGAAACCTTACCTGAATTCTTGAACCATTGCACCGTCGATCTTGAAGGAGTCATCGCATGCGCATCGTCACGCACCTCGCAGCGCCGCGCTGTACTCACCATCCAGTGCAGCTTTTCCCAACTCCATCGCGGACTCTGCATTTCCAAACCGTTCTCCGATATCTAAGGGGACAAGAAAAGCCAGGTGAGCACGGGAATGCAAAAGGGCAATACAAGCTACCCCCAAAGACTTACCGGATTACCACGGGGGGTACTCACCTCATCTCGGGTCGACGCAGTTAACTCTGCATCACCGCCGCACCCCGGCCCCTAAGGGGAAACCACTGGACACTACAAGCTACCCCCCAAAGACTTACCTGATTTACCGCAGGGGGTACTCACCTCATATCGGGTCGGCGCAGTTAACTCTGCATCATCGCCGTACCCCAGCCCCTAAGGGGAAAACCACTATAGACTTACCTGACTCTCACCAACTGCCCTTTGGACTCTTTGTGGTGGTTAAGTCGGCAACCTACAAGGAATCGGAAAGATCAGACATTTGAACTCTTACAAACTATTGGATCCTAGAGTCAATACTGGAACTCACCAATTCCTCCACGCCAGTGAAGTAACTGGTCGTCTACGCGCCCCTGCGCTCGACGCAGGATGGAGAGCTCACCTTTCTAAAACCATCAGGTGAGAACAAGAGGGAACATCGGGAGTGGTCAGTGGGCAGACAACGGGAGTGGAAGGTGGGTTAACGCTCGAATTACGGGAGGTTAATTCCCTTTCTCCTTTTCAGAAATATATTCATACGAGCCGACAAACGAAGTAAGTGGGGGTGTCCAGTCACTCATCTCGGCTCTACGTGGCACCAGGCCAGTCCAGATCGACGTCCCCATGGGAACCAGGTGAGCGTAACATGAGATGAGGGGGAGTCTAAGCAGTAATGCTTAACAAAGGTATCAATTGATGCCCAAGTTGCAGCTGAGCAAATGTCAATTACGGGGACACCCCTTTGAAGAGCCGTGGAAGTTCACATGCCCCTCGTGGAATGAGCCCGAAGCCCTTCTGGCAGTCCTTTCCAGCAAGTCTGTAACACTCTCCAATACCCAGTGTAATCCACTGGGATATAGTTCGTTTTGTTACCGCTAGTCCTAATTTAGGACCGGTATAACCCACAAAAAGTTGGTTATCATGGCGAAATTTTGCCATTCTCGCAATGTAAAAACTCAGAGCCTTTTTTGGGTCTAGTCTATGCAACCTCTTTTCCTCTTTGCCCAAATGAGGAGGAGGGTAGAAAGTTGGGAGTGTTATCTTTTGTGACAAATGAAAGTCAGAAACTACTTTCGGCAAGAATGATGGTTTAACTCTAAGGACTACCTTATCCTTATGAAAAGTAGTATAAGGAGGTTTGCATGAAAGAGCCTGCAACTCACTTACCCTGCGGGCTGAAGTTAGTGCTACAAGAAGAGCAGTTTTCAGTGTTAAGAGCCTTAACAGGCAGGAATACAAAGGCTCAAAGGGTATAACTTGAACACAAGTTTTAAATCCCAAGCAAGGAGACATGAAATGGCACTGGAGGGTACACGTTAGTAAGTCCCTTCAGAAATTGGACAATTAATGGTATCTTGGAATAAGAAACCTCCTCAGAGAAGCACTTAAAGATGGAAAGCGCCACCAGATATCCCTTTATTGTTCCAATCTGGACCCCAGATTGGCCAGATGATACAAAAAAGAAAGCACCATAGGAGTGCCGCATTGAAAAGGGTCCACATTCTTGTCTTTGCACCAGTTACTGAATTTATTCCAACGACACTGGTACAAGGATTTGGTTTCTGGCCTTCTGGCCAAAAGCAAAATCTCCATTACGCCATCCGGGAGGTCCCAATCCTTATATCTCAGCCTCTCAGAAACCATGCGTGAAGGCTGAGTGCATTGACCTCTGGATGGAGAACCCGACCTTCCTCTTGCGAGAGAAGATCCTCTCTTTGTGGAAGACGTATTTGAGGCAGATGGACATGCCCAGAAGGTCTGAGTACCACATCCTCCTGGCCCAATCCGGAGCAATTAGGATCATTGTTTTCCTGAACTTTCTCAACCTCCTGATTATATGAGGAATCACAGGGACTGAGGGGAAAGCATACAGGAGTGGAAATAGCCAGTCCACTACCAACGCGTCCCCTAGAGCTCTTCTTGGGGAAATTCCCTCGAGCAGTACTGGTCGCACTTCCGGTTGACACTGTTCGTGAACAGATCCACTTGAGTGGTTCCCCAAAGGGTGAAGATCTCTTGAAGGACTTCCTGAGCTAGTTCCCACTCGTGGGAGACTGTGCTCTGCCTGCTCAGAGGGTCCACCGCCGTGTTATGCTCTGCGGCTGGCTGAACCGCCGACAGAGAGATTCCTTCTTGTATTGCCCAGAACCAGAGCTGCATTGCCTCTCTGCACAGTGGTAGTGACCCTACACGTCCTCTCTTGTTGAGTTAGTACATGGCCACTGTGTTGTCCGTCATTATCAGGACATTCTTTCCCCGTACAGAGGGCAGAAAGGCCATCAGCGCTAGTCTGATTGCCCTCTGCTCTAAAAGGTTGATGTGTAGTTTGGTCTCTGCTGCAGACCAACGACCGCTGATTGTCAGTTTGTTGGATGTGGGCTGCCCACCCCGTTAGTGAGGAGTCCGTCACTACCGTTATCTCTGACCATGGTTGCCAAAAAGATTGTCTTTTGAGAATGTTGCATTCGCAAGCCCACCAAATTAGGTCTTGAGCAACCCTGCTCGGAACTTGCAGGAGATCTGACATGTTCCCTTAAAATTGGGACCATTGAGTTCTGAGGGCCCATTGAAGGGATCTCATTTTCAACCAGGCCTCTGGCATCAGGAAAATGCAGGATGTCATGAGAACGAGCAACCTCAAAAGATCAAAGGCCGGAAGATGTTGGGCATTCTGGAATTTTACTACCATCTGCTGAATATGTTGAGCTCTCATCTCGGGAGGCAAGGCTCTCCCCGAGGAAGTATCCAAGACTGCTCCAATGAACTGGAGTCTCTGGAATGGTATCATATGGGACTTCTTGAAATTGAGAGAGAAACCCAGTCTGTGGCGGGAGTGGCAGGTGATACTGAGATGTTCCTGAGCTTGCTTGAGTGAACGAGCCCTGATCAACCAGTCGTTGTATTGCTCGCCCAGAGTGCACGGACAGTCAATAATCACCAGCGCAGTTGCAGAGCCAATACTTTGAACGCAGGTAGACGACGCAATGACTTACAACCACACGCACGCTTAGAAAATAATGAGCACTTATACGGCTATTAATTCATAGATTGGAAGCAACAAGTGATAACACAGAAATAAATAACAAAAAAGACAGAGAATTCAAAAGAAAATACATCACTGTGGGCGCAAATGAATCCCTCATCTCGCCAGAAGCGGCTGGAAGACCCCAGTAACAGCCAGGCCGAGAGCACAACAGCCCACAGGTATGCCGGACAAAGGCGTTCCCCTTCCGACTGAGGTCTTTGTACTTATCTCGTCTGACCGCTGAGGGGTTCCGCATATATGCACTCCTCAAACAGGGGTGGCAATTTCTCGAACCTTTTAGCAATGTGCTTGCGCATTGATAAGTGACCGTTGGTTGCCAGCTGGGCCAACAGACAGTAACCTCAAGGAGCAAAGTGCTTCCCTACTCTACTAAGAACAAACACCACGGAAAACAGTTCCATAACTCATAGCAAGACATAACAAAACCAGCTTTCCCAGCAGAATGTCCTTGACTGGCTGCATACCAGGTTTGGAAAGCATGTTTTTTTCAGCAAAGCAAATTCAGCTCTCTGCAAAGTAAATACAGCTTTTCACTGAGGCATGGAATAAATATCCATTATGTCTCTGAGTGCCCCCAGAATGCACTGCGCACCAGCGCCATGTTTTAGCTCAAGCATAACAGTCGTCCAGATAGGGGTAGATGTGAATCCCCCCTCTCCAGAGACTTGCTGCCACTACCGCCATCAGTTTGGTGAAAACCCTCAGGCAGAGGTCAGCCCAAATGGCAGAACTCGAAACTGATCATGAGAACCGCCAACCTCAAACCTCAGGTACTTTCTGTGCTTGAGATGAATTGGCACATGAAAGTAAGCATCCTGAAGGTCCAATGATACCAACCAATCTTGGAGTTGGCAAGCCTGAAGGATCTGAGAAAGGGTAACCATCTTGAGCTTGTCCTTCCTGAGGAACTTGTTCAAGTTTCTTAAGTCCAAGATGGGTCTCAATCCTCCGTCCTTTTTGGGAATCAGAAAATAAGGGTAATACCAACCCTTGTTCCTCTCCGCTACAGGTACCTGTTCTATTGCACCTTTCTCTAGCAGGGTTAAGATTTCCTGCACAAGGAGCGGATCTGGAATTTTGACAGATTTGGTTCCCGGTGGATGATCCTGCTGTCTTTTTTAGAAAAGGAAGGCAGTATCCTTGAGCTACTGTTTCCAGTGCCCACGCATCTGAAGTAATGCCCCACCATTCGTTCAGATGTTGAGAGGCCTCAGAGTGGCTTAGAGGCGGCTGCAGCAGCAGCTGAGGGTAAAGATGCTGCTGCAGGGGCTGATTTAGCACCCCTTCCTCGTCCACCGCGAGGGAATCTTCTTTGCCCCCTTTGTGCGGCCTGTCCTCTTCCACTACCAACTGAGGAATAGAAGCAAAAAGAACAACCTCTCCAGGAAGATGAGCCTGAATAAGGTTGTTGAGGTTGCGAATGGAGGCGCTAAGGGACTTAGCCGCCGCCTTGGAGGTCTGCAGCTTCTCCAGACTCTCATCTGCCTTGCTGCCGAACAAACTCAAGCCGCCGAAGCGCAAGTTGAGCAGCCTGGCCTGCACATCCGGTGCAAACCCCGACTTTTTCAACCACGCAAATCTGCGTAGTACCGTGTTTGCAGCCATGGATCTGCTAATGCTGTCAGCGGTATCCAGTCCTGATTGGAGACACTCTCCCATCGCCTCCTTGCCATCTTTAACTAAGTTTGGAAAGCCAACCCTTTCCTCACCTTCTGGAATATGATCAGCCGCCAAACTAACACAGTCTCACAGGGTATAAGTAAACCTAGCCAGGGTACAGGTAACATTAGTGGACTTCAGGGCTATACTGCCCGAGGTAAAAACCTTTGCGAGCCCAAGCGTCCACTTTTTTATCATCTCTATCCGGGGGAATCGAGGGATAGGCAGAATGTCTGGTCGAAGTCGAAGCCTGGACTACCAAACTCTCAGGTGTAGGATGTTTGGTGATATAGTCAGGGTCACTGTTTGAGGGTCTATATTTCCTACCGAAGTTCCTGTTGACAGCAGGACCAGATTCTGGTGCTTCCCAGTTAGCTACCACCTTCCTCTGAAGGGCCATATGAAAAGGTAGAATTGGGTCTTTATGTGGACCCTGGTCCAGGATGTCCGTCATGTCATCCTGTTTAAAAGTTGGTGAAGCCCTACTCCACCCCATGTATTCAGTGACCCTGTTCATAAGATTTCTATAGCTTAAATCAGCATGGTCTGATGGGTCAGGTTTACCAAAATCCAACTCTGGTGAAGTATAAAGACCACTGGCAGAGTGGAGGGAGTCACAGAGATCTTTCATTTTTCACTCAGGGTCAATTAGCTCTTCAGGCACCTCTCTATTGCCAAACCTCACTGCTAATGGAGAAATTGAGGACATTGACATAAAGTCTTTCGTCGGTACATGTTTGAATATTTTCTCCTGAACCGGAATGTGCTTTGATGGAATCGAAGATACCGTTGATGGCGCCGAAGACATATTCGATAAAGGGATAGATATATCCCTTGACTTCGGCGGCAAAGGCGTTGATAAAATCGCCAAAGGTTTCCATGTTTTTTGCTTCTTCGCCGTTATCGGAGAGGGACTTGACTCACAAGTCGATACCTTCGACACCTTTTTGTCGGGTCGAGTATCTCGAGTCTCCGATTCACTACTTGTCTTTGCCGAAGTAGTTTTTGACCTTCCGAGTCGTCCAAAGGAGCGACCGGGGTCTGGCTCTTGCGTGACTCTTTGGAGGGGGTTGAGGCTGCATTCTCCGAGATCTGCATCATCTCTACCCTAAAAGCATTCCATTTACTGGGGGAATCCGACCTAGTCGGGCATTTTATAATCTCTGTAGAGGTATCCGATGACGAAGAGGGAGACCTATGGTGTCTCTTCTTCACCTTCTTCGAAGAAGACGAAGATTGTTTCGACCGACTCCTCGAACGGGACCTCTTTGAATGTTTAAGCTGAGTGGTGTCCCTAAACTCACCAGACTTTTTATACTTCTTCGAAGTAGCCTTCGATGCTTCCCTCCCCACCGCCAATTTACGTCTGCGCTCCCGGAGTGCTTTTTCAGTCATAGACTGCCAGGACCTGCAGTCGTCATTCCGATGGCCGGAACCCAAACACCAAAGGCAGATACGGTGAGGATCTGTTATCGACATGTTCGCCCGCAGTCGTGACATTTTTTAAATCCCGATTTAGGGGTAGAAGGGTTCGAAGAAGAAGACATTTTTCAGAAGAAAGACGAAGCGCACCTTTATTACTCAAAGGAGTCATTCTAAAGATCTAATTCGCAGCCTGGCCTCTGGCACTAGAAAAATACAGGGGGCCATGAGACCAAAGAGGCAGAAGAATGAAGCTGCTGGTAAGGTGGTTTGGTTCTGGAACAGACGCACCATCTGCGCAATGCTGGTCACTCTCTCCTCGGTAAGAAAGGCCTTCCCTGCTCGAGTGTCTAGGACTGCCGTGATGAACTGGAGCCTCTGGAATGGTGTTCTGTGGGACTTCTGCAAGCTCCAGGAGAAGCCCAGCCTCTGGAGTAGTGAGCAGGTGTACTCTAGGTGGGACAAGACCTGCTACGCCGACTTGCAGTGGATCAGCCAGTCGTCCAAGTATGGGAATACGTGGATCCCGGATATCCTGAGGTGAGCCGCGATTACAGTCATGAGCTTGGTGAAGTTCCTTTGATTCGAGGTCAACCCAAAGGAAAGCACCTTGAACTGATAGTGGGTGTTTCCTATGAGGAACCTCAGGAATTTCCTGTGCTTCTGATGTATCAGCACATGGAAGTAAGCATCCTGAAGGTCTATGGACACCAGCCAGTCCTGCAACTCGAGAGCGGGAATATCTCTCTCAACGTCACCATCCTGAATTTGTCTTTCCTCAGGAACTTGTGCAAGGCCCTGAGGTCTAGTATGGGACGGGGACCTCCTCCCTTCTTGGGTACCAGGAACTTCCGGGAATACCAGCTCGACCCTCTGTTTCGGCGGTGCACCTTTCAATAACAGGGGACTCAGCTCTTCATGGACCACCTGTTCCAGTTGGCATGGAAGTGGTGGGGGTCTTCTCAGAGGTTTTCTTAAGAAGGACAGACAATAACCCCACTGCACGAGCTCCAGGGCCCAGGCATCAGCGGTAATCTCCCACCATTGGAACCAATGCTTGTACAGTCGCCCTCCAACCAGTGAGTTGTGGGAGGGGAAAATCGAAGCGGCTTAGTGGATGGAGCCGCCCCTGCTGCCTGCTAGCCTCTGGAAGCCCCATACCCCTTCCGGAGCACAATAAACACTTCTACCCCTGCCTGGCTTGCGGCAGCTGCGCCTTCCTGCCGTGACGGGCGTAACGTCTGTAGTCCATGCCCCTAGAGGCAAAGCTAAAGGCAGCTTGGGCAGCTGCGCAGCTAGGCCAAGCGATTTTGCGGCAAGCTTTGACTCCTTGAACTTCTCCAGGGAGTCATCGGCCTTTGGACCAAAGAGGTATCCCGCATCAAAGGGCATGTCCAGCAACCTATTCTGGACATTAGGGAAAAACCCAGAGGAGAACAGGTAGGCTTGTCTCCGAAGCACCATTGCCGACCCAATAGACCGGCCAATGTGATCCTCCACATCCAGGCCCATCTGAAGGGACTACCAGGCCACCTCCTTTCCATCATCCACCAGTTGGATGAAGCCATCTCGTAACTCCCCTTCAGGGATGTACTGGGCTGCGTGTTCCACTGCCTTCCAAAGGAATACTTAGCAAACCATGTTACTAGCTTACAAGGCCTTTCTCCGGGAGTGAAGATTTTCTTTGCAACTGCATCCACCTTTTTGCCCTCCCTGTCAGGAGTCAGATTTAAGGTGGATGACGCTACCCTGGTGGATACTGTGGCCTCCTGAACCACTAGCCCCTCAGGGAAGTGTGAGAGGAGAAAAAGGACAGATCCCCTCTTGCCGGCCTGTACTTGCTGGTCAAGTTGGAGTTGACCGGGGGGATAGAGCAGGCTGTTGCCAGAAGGAGGTGACTGGGTTGTCTATAGCCGTATTCAGTGGCATATTTCTCTCTGTGGTGGGTACTTCATCCAAAATATCAGTCAGTTCATAGCCCTGGACAGGAACTGCGGAAGCAGTCGGCCCCAGAGTGTCAATCACTCTGCCCACTAATCATCTGATTTTAGCACAGGCATGGGTGTATGGTTGAGCCTGATGCAACTCAACATTTGGGGATGGATCCACTGTACTAAGGCCAGGAGGTCTACTTGATCATCAAAATAATCCACAATCCACAAAGCCGAACAAATCGGACCAGGAGAGCGGGACGAATGATTGATCGCCGATGGTCGGTGTCAACTGCTTGTCTTTTTCAGCGCCAAAAGAGTGACTGTCGGCATCGCCTGAACCTTGGGCGCCGAGGGCATGTCGAAGAAGATCGGGACCAGGGGGCTCCCAGGAAGGTGCCGGCATCGAGGGCTTAATCGCACTGAGTGCCGCTGAAGCCACCGGGTCCTGCTTTTTCAGGGGTACGTCCACACCTACAGTTGCCTTTTCTAACATTGCAAGCATCTGCGACATGAAGTCCCACTCCTGCCGAGTTGTCGGTCCCACCAATGTTCTGACGAATAGTCGGAGTCGTGTCGTTGACGCCTCTTCTTGTGAGAAGAGTGGCTCTGCGAGTGGCATCACTTCTTCATCTTGTGTCAATGTCAACTATCATTCTCAGTGGTAGACCCCTTGGTTTCGGCCTCTGAAGACCTAATGGCATAACGCGCCAGTGATTCAGACGGCCCACCGCAAGTTTTGCTGCCCGCTCTCGAAGAGATTTTGGATTAATTTTTCCACACAATACGCACCCCTCAGTGTCATGACCAGTGCCAAGGCACCACACACAGATGCCGTGTGAATTGGTCACTGACATCTTGGAGTCGCAGTCAGTGCAGCCGTTGAAACCCAAAATTCGAAGAGCTGACATTGTTGTGCGATGAAAAAATACAAAATTGATGAAGAAATCGTCCAGTGGAGCTCGAAGAACTCGAAGAAATGGCTATGTTCCTCACAGAACAGCCTGCCGAACGTGCAGAAAAAAGGAACTGAAGTATGGGGCGTAGTGACGCACTATATATACAATGCCCGACGTCACATCTGGAGACGACGATCAAGCACTGAGTAAGATGGATCAACGGCCGAGTCGAGCTCCACTATGCCCCCTGTCGAAAATCTTTTCCGAGCAGCAGAGCTGGAAGAGGATATCTATCTGATGAGGAATCTGATGAGGAATCTGTGGGAGAAAGGGAATCCACTGAAGAGTGATTTGTTTGAGTTTGTAACAGTGAATAATCCTTGTGACCCATCATCTGGTGATTGTCACTTTAGAGGTCGGGGAAACCAGGATTCTCATATCTGAAAGCACCAAACAAAGCATCTGACTTATTGATTTGACTCGTTTTATCAAGATAAAAGTTTTACAATTATCAAAACTATGAATGGTGTTATCAGCTGGAGAATGAGGATTTGGAAGAACGTAGGAAGCACCACTTCCTCATTGCTATGAAAGAATGATACCACCTTCGGAAGAAAAACTGTGTATGGTTCGGAGGCTGAAAAAGCTTGGATTTCATTCACTCTCCTTGCTGACGTAAGAGCTGCCAACAGTGCTACCTTCCTGGTAAGAACATTCATATCTAAAGACACTGAGGGCTCAAATGGCTTATGGATCAGCGCTGACAGCACCAAATGTAGGCTCCATCCAGGATACAGTCCCTCCACAGGAGGGTAGAGCCTAAAGAGCCCCAAAGTGCCTTCTAACAAAGGGATTAGAAGTGGAAAAGGAAAGCTGGTCTGAATTGGGGTCTGAGCCAATGGCCAGCAAATATGAATGGCAGGAGTCAATTGAAATTTGCAAAGTCACCAAATGTGACACAAAAAACATGACATCATTAATCGAGCAGGACAATAGATTGATGCACTTATCAAGAGCTCAGTAGGAAAATGAGGTCCACTTGCTTTTTGTGCCAATGACAACCAAATATGAATGGCAGGAGTCAATTGAAATTTGCAAAGTCACCAAATGTGACACAAAAAACATGACATCATTAATCGAGCAGGACAATAGATTGATGCACTTATCAAGAGCTCAGTAGGAAAATGAGGTCCACTTGCTTTTTGTGCCAATGACAACCAAATATGAATGGCAGGACTCAATTGTGATTTGCAAAGTCATTAAATGTGACACAAAAAACATGACATCATTAATGGAGCAGGACAATAGATTGATGCACTTATCAAGCGCTCAGTAGGAAAATCAGGTCCACTTGTTTTTGTACATGAGCAAGTGGAAGGCTTGTCAGCTGCCTTCATGATTGCCATATTGTCAACAGAAATGCCTAGATGCCACGTTGTCAACTCGTCGGGAGCCAAGCAGCAAGCCCATCAATGGAGGGATGGGATGGCACAACCTGCCTTGTTGTTAGTGAAGGATAGTGTGACAGTTCAGCAATCGAAGCAGCCCCTTTGTGTGAAGCCTCATGATGTCAGTGCTCAAACCTTGCTGGACATGCCGGATCTATCAGCATCACAATGAATCCTCCTCTACTCTAAGCAACTTCAAGAAAATCCTTCAAGAAGAAGAACCAGAGGAAAGACATAAAGAGACATACCCAGCCAATTCAGCAGAAGGGCTGCTCCTAGTGAGGACGACAGACCCCCCCATGAGTGGCAAAGAAGGGGCACTTTTGCATGCGGTCAAAAACAGATCCTGAAAAACTGATCCCCTACTCATGGTTTGAATTAAGCAGTCTGCTTAGCTGGACTGTCCCTTCATTCAGGTCCCCCAGAAAATAAACTGACGTCATGGCTGTCCCACAGGAGGTAGCCCAGTGCCAGAGGGACACTGCCAGCTGGCACAGCTGTGGAGTCTTGGTGCCACTTTTTTTGTTCATGTAAAACATCAAGGTTGCACTGTCTGTCCTGATAAGAACCACCTTCCCCTGAATGACTGAGAAGAAGGCCCTCATTGCTTTGTAAATTGCCTATAGTTCCAGCAGATTGATATGTAGCTCCTTGTCCTGATCTGACAAGAAACAATGAACCTTCAGCCCCCTTGGAGTAACACCCCATCTGACCAGGGACAGTCTGTCATAATGACTGCCTTATGGGGAGGGGGGCGCTTCTGAAATGGAACCCCTCTCCCCACAATGTCTGGATTGGTCAACAACTCCGGAATAACAATGCTGTTGGATTGCTTCCCTGTACTCTGGTTGCATAAAGAGAAATACGTTGTAGCTTTGTCTTCCTCAGGCGACCAAAAGGCATACATAGCAGACAAGGTACCATGCGACACCAGAGCCTTTGCAACCACCATGCTGCTGTAGTCCACTTGGTTTGAAAATGGGCCAGGTCCACAATCTTCTCTGGCATTGAAAAGATCATCACTCTGTTGCAATCCCATACAAACCCTATGACGGTGAGCCACTGGTTAGGTAATAATATGAACTTCTTGAAATTGATGGAGAATCTCAACTGACAATTGGGTCTCGAGTGCCGAAGGATGCCTGGTTAGCAAATCGTCCAAGTAAGAATAGATGTGAATGTCACACATGCTCAAATGGCTTGCAACAACATTCATCAGTCTTGTAAATACTCTTGGATGTGCGTTCTGGCCAAAGAGTAAAACCTTGTATCAGAAATGCTGATTTCGCAATGAAGAATCTGAGTGATGTCCATTCAGAGCCCCAGATGTGTGCGTGCAGATAATATTCCTTCAGATCCACTGGACATAACCTGCGGACCCTACACAGAGCTTCCACGATTTGAGCGGATATGATCATCTTGAGTGTTTCGGTAGGTAAGAAATGGTTGAAAGATGAGAGGTCTAGGATTTCCTTTCAGGCCTGCACCAAGAACATGTTTGAGTAAAACCCCATGTCTCACTGCTTGCTGGAAACCTGCTCTTTATTCCCACAGAGAAGAAGTTTGTTAATCTCCTCCAGCAGGAGAGTTGAGCCGATATGAATGAGAGGGGGAGAAGAGGGAGAAAGAGGCAGAAGAGAAAGGCAGAAGCTCTTGGCCACCAATGGCCGGACCAAGGGATGCTGAAATCCTAAATGCTGGCATGTCACATTTAGGGATATCCTGCGCCCACTGGGGTGGTCTATCTGACTTGCCCCATTATTGCTTCTTGGAGTCAGCCGCTGGGGTGGAGAGAGGTCCGCTTAAAAGGCTGCTTGTATAGGACCTAGCTTGCTTTATCCTATGGCTGTGGGGAGAGCAATCATGATTTCATCGATCTCCTTTCTTGGTAGACATAAAAACGGTGTCCGGTCAAAGAATCGAATCAAAAGGATCGAATGACCTTTTGTTCGAATCCAAAAGGACCGGAAAAAAAGGGGCTGCATTTTTTTTTTAACTTATATATTTTTTAAGTTTAGTGTACATAAAAGGTTATTTATAAAAAAGAAAACGGGGGGTTAGTGGAAAAAAGAAATTAAAATAAATTAAACCCTTTTTTTCGGTCCTTTTGGTGTAAAAAAAAAGGCATTCGAGGCTTTTATTTTCGAACCTTTTACCTACAACCCATAAAAACCCTTGAAGAACTTCTGCTTTGAGTCATGCTTGTTATAAGACAGTTGGGGAAAAGATTTGAAGTTTGATTTTGTAAGGACGGCGACAGATGTGGAGGTCTGAGTAGACATTTTTCTGTTTTCAGTTAAGGCATGAAATGAGCCCTTCGAAGGCTAAGTCAAGTATTCACTCCTGTGTCTCCTGTGTAAACTTGGAATGTATCGAGGAAACCCTTCTCATATCCACCCAAATGCCATGTCCTGGCTTGCGGGAATCCAAACAATGCACAGGTCCCTTAAGGATATAAGCTTGACCTCCATAAATCCTGAATTAAAATCCCTGGTTTCTCCACTGGCAGGATGGATTGAAAGTAACCTATCTCCCTCAACAGCTTTCAAGAGAGTATTGACATTAACCTGCCGGTGGTGAAGTGATGCATTGGAATACACCTTTCGACCATAAGCCTCTGGCAACTTGTCCTTCTTGTTAAGGAGCAGCGCTGAAGAAGAGGGAGCATTTGACCGGGCTGGCTTTGCATAGAGGGATGCTGTCATGCGCCGGGCATCTCAACACATTTGGAACCGCTGGCGACTCGGGCGCCATTAGAGTTCCACCACGTTGCTGGCCCCAATGTACGTTAGCGGTCTAGTGTTGCTGCTGCATGACCGCCGGGAGGTTTAACTTCCTTTCATTCCCGGGGGCTTGAAAGGAACCGCAGCTTTCTCCCTACTGTCCGGTGAATACGCTGAAGTTCTTCCTGTTCGGTGCATACCGTACACCTGTCTGTTTCTTCCGCGCTCCGCGGCATCTCCCTCCTCTCCTCTACTCCCCTCTTGACTCTCTCCCTCTAAGTCCTACATGCAAATGACTCTTCTTTCTTTCTTTTCCAACTTCTTACTGGATCCTCTGTTGTGCCCTCTCACTCCCTACCTCTCGTTTACACTCTGACTTCTGTCGGCTCTGTTTACACCGCTGCTCCACTTATTAGATACTCTCTGCTTCCTTCCCCTTTCCTCCTTGGCTTAACGGGAACACCAGCATTTGTCCGTCAGGCTGACAGCCCAGACTTCGGTCTCAGTCCTGGTTGCTGCACTTCCACTATAGTGGTCCCGGTGTTCGCATTCTCATAGGATATTCTTTGGGGTTTCTTTCTGCCTTCGACTTTTTTCCCCATTTTAGGGCTTGTCCCGAAAGAGGAGCTAGTGGGCTGCTGTCGCTCTTCAGTATCCACAGTGGCTTCCTTTCGGTGCAGGCCATATCTCTACAAAAAAAAGGAGACCCTTGGAAGAAAAAGAAAAAGAAGACCTCGGGGAATCATCAAAGTTCAGGTGAGGAGGAGGGGTTGGATGTGGATTTGGAGGGTGAAGGGGATCCAGTTGAGAGATGCAACCAACATCACGAAGAGTGAGATTGTGGATGGCCTGTTAATCAAGTCTTCTGTGATGCTAGTGGCCTATAGCACGCTTCAATACTTTTGTTTGTGGGAAGCAAGGTTTGGGGATTCTGTCAAAGCTTATTGCTCTCGGTTAGAACATTCTTTTGAGCCAAAACCTCCAAAACGACTCTAGAATTCTACAGGGCTCCTCCAAGTGGCTACACCACCTACTCAGCCCCACAATACTATTAAACCAGCAGTGATGCCAATAATAAAGGTGAAACTGACATGACTAGATTGGAATACCGGCTTCGCCTTTTGTAGTAACTTGGGCCGAGGGTAGGCTATACTCTCAGGAGGGGTGGGATAACAGTAGCAGCCCAAACAGTAATAGTACAAAAACACCAAAATAAATGTCTATCCAATCAAGGTTCTATAAAAATATGGATGGTTAATTAATCAATAAAAATTAAAATAACTAGCTATAAAACACAAGCAAACCTCACCCCTATAAGAGAAAACAGAAAATGCAGAGCGGGTATAGGATCGCCCTCTAGGCACTTGAACAGGGGTGATCAGGCAGGCAATTGCAGCAATGTCAATGTTAAAAGATATGTCTTTCAAGAAAAGGATTAAGAAAGGGGCTTATAAATCACTATGGTCCCAAAAGTAGACCAGGGGAACAGGGCTATTTGACTTATTCTTGGTCTTAGGTGGTTTGACAGCATCAAACAGAGTTTATCTGTGCTTTACTTGCGGTTGAACCGGGATCAAGATACAAAACGTTTCGTTGATCCAGCAGTGAGTCAGCATTGAGTTGGCTAGGAGATGGGGGTCGAGAAAGCATTCGAGGTGATGCAGTTTGCAGGGTCCAACATGTTTGGGTCAATGGTTGAATCAGTTTGAGATGATGTGACTGCTGTGTTTAGTTGGGCATGACATGATGGCTTCCAACGGTTCAAGTCCATGTTCGATTTGTGTGAAGGCAAGGTCCTGTTGGTTCGATGTGGAGCTCGAAGATGCACAGAGTCAAAGGCTTCTGCATCAGTGAGCCAGTGTTCATGTTTAGGCAGACGATGAGCACTACTGGCGTAAAGTGGCATCAAGCTGATTCGAAGATGCAGACGAGTAGATTGAAGATGTGAGGAATGTGTCACTTACCGAAGAAGAAATTACACATCCGGAGCAACATATCGGACTATATAGCGCTCTATTCCCTATGCACACAGACTGAAGTCCACTGAGGAAATCTACATACCTATGGAATTATTCCACTTCCTGAATGTACAGATATTCTTATGTATCGATTAAATACCCTGCTGCTGTTTGCCTTATGGTGGTGGTCTGTGAAAAATGAGAAACCTCCTAATTGGATATCCCATTACAAATAGAACTCCTGGCAGCTTCCATTGTGTGCCAGATCCGCTCATGGCATAGCACCCACTAACTGGTGTATAATCTTGCTCTGGCGAAGGCTGAGCTTTAAATAACAGTTCAAACAACTGAAACTTGAGTTGGCCACTGATGCAAAATCTGTCTATCATTCAAACCTCTCTGGACTATCATGGCAGATGAGAGCAAAGCCATATTCTTTATTTTTAACATATATGCCCTGCATCACATTTTGGGGCTACCACAGCCCCTTCCGGTTTCTTTCAGACTGTGGGTAACTTATTAAATTAAAATATATGTGTGATGTATTTTACGCTTTTGTTCCTGTGGTGTTTAGTTTTATTGGTTGTTGCACTTTTGAGTGGGTCTCCTATGAGATCTCAATTAGTTACTCTAAATAGACAGCTTTTTGTACAGTTATGATTTTGTCCCTATTCATTTTTCTTTTGGAATACTGTAATGAAATACACGTTATACTTTCATATAGACTTTACAGTGAATGTCTAAATATTTTGCAAATCTGCTGTATGGTCCGCCCCTTTTTCAGTTGTTGTTTATTAACGTCCAAATAAAGCAGGGCACCCTCTTTCATTGTTCCCGCACAGATGGCTTGAAGAACACTTCAACTCCCAGAGATAGTTCAAGGAGCTTTATTAATGAATTGCATTTTCCATCCTAACTCAGGCGGCCATGACATCTGGTTAGTAACCAGAGAATATTGACCCCCGCTATTGTATAATTTGTAGACTGGTAACCTGGGTAGCCTAAAAACAACAGTCTTATCTATGTAGACTCCCTCATGGCATGTCTAAGCTATCCCTACATTAACAGTTTGTTAGTGGCTAAAGGAGGATCTGGGGTCGTTCCATTTAGACATTCTGCCTGATGCTGGCTTCTTTCTCTCCCTGTCTCTGTATCCTATTCTCCTCTACTCTCCTACTCCCAACTATGCCCACCTTCATTCCTTCTGCTCCCTAAAACTTTCCTCTCTGTCCCTCCAATGTCTCTCACTCTTTCTACTACATACGCCACCCTTTGTTATTTCTACTCCCTCCTCCACACTGCTACTGCCTCCTCCACACTTCTACTACTCCACCCCACCTTCTATTCAGTCAAACACCTTTCGAGTGGCAATTGGTTTAATATTTTAATTGGAGGGCGTGAATATTTTCTACAAATATGCCAGAGTGACCGAACATAGCGAGTAAGCCAGAACCAACTAAGGTGAGTTTGGTGGCGTTCTACCCCGAGAGAATTCTTTGAATAATGGGTTAAAAAGGTGCATTTTACAGCATATTATGTGAACAATTGGGTAAAAAGCTGGACAGTTTTCAATTGGTTTTGTAGGGTACCTCATGAAAAAATCTGAAAAACGAAAGTCCGCAACAATACACAGGAGCATTTCCCAAAGTATTAGCTACACCAAATGCCAGTAGTAACACTTATGATGCTTGCTTTATCAAAGATGGGCAGCAATATATGGCATGGCACAGTATGAAATTGTTGGACTGGCTGTCCCAAAATGCCATTTTAGCCACATAATATCATTTATCATGCCTGCTTTATCAAAGATACCCAGTAAAACATGTCATGTCATAGTAAGAAATGGCTAAACTGGCTGCACCAAAATTCCTGTTGAACCACATAATTACCCTCAACATGCTTGCTTTATCAAAGATGGGCAGTTAAAAATGTCATGCAACAAAAAGAAATTGCTGGACTGGCTGTCCCAAAATGCCATTCTAGCCACATAATACCATGTATCATGTTTGCTTTATCAAAGATACCCAGTAAAAAATGTCATGTTATAGTAGGAAATGGCTAAACTGGCTGCACCAAAATGCCAGTCGAACCACGTAATTACTCTCAACATGCTTGCTTTATCCAAGATGTCCAATACAAAATGTTATGCCACAGTAAAAAATGGCTGGACTGGCTGCACCAAAAGTTCAGCCATGTAATAACACTCTATCAGTCTATGCTTTATCAAAGATGCCCAATACACCAGAGTAGGAAATGACTAGACAGTATGCACCAAAATGCCAGTTTAGCCACATAACACATATCATACTTGATTTATGAACAGCATTTTTTTACTGGGCCTCTACAATAGAAGCCCAGTGAAAAAGATGCCTTTGTTGCCCGTCCTCTCCCACGTCTTTCCAAAATTAGCTGTCAGGCCCAGCACAAGCACACGCTCACATATATTCACACATCATTCACTCGCTCATTCACATGCGGCATTCATTAGCTCATTCACTCATTGTTAGGGAGAATTCTCTCTTTAGGCTGAATTTCCTAACCTAGTGAGTCCCCCAGCAGCTTTGCTGGATTTCTGGAGTTAGTTTTTTTCTCCTGCCAAGAGTGAGACACTTTTTCTCCCCCTCTTGGACATGATTTATGGTGTTCCTTTGACTGTTTATGTGTTTTATGGGCTATGGGGTCCTTTACCCCATAGGGTCTCATGTGTTTTTACTATGTGTGTTACACAGCACCCTCCGTGCAGTGACACAGGGGTGTCATAGTGACACCCCACCATAGACTCCATACCCTGGGACTGACTACTGTCTCCCAGGGCATGTAAAGTCACCATTGGCTTTACTAGTCCCAAATTATTAACAGAAACCGGTACAAACCATCATATTGTGGACGTACTGGTCGGGGCAATTCGATTGCCCCGGCGTCTGTTACTCGAGGGGGCAGGTCTCCGTCCCCCCTGATCGAGTTTTGGCTGGTGGCAGTGGATACTACTTTTTATATTGGACTGCGAATATATCCCTATGGGATTTTCCCATTGTTCGAGGCTACCAAATTTAATTATTTAATTCTCATAGCCTCAAACATACCGCTGGTTTATTTATTTAATATTAATTCGTCGGTTGGTATTTTTTGCCTGGACTCGATTCTAAAATGGCGTTTGTCTTCTCTTCTGTGACTCCAACCCAAGTCGAGCCCTTTGTTCCACTTTTTGGCGGGCTTCTCCACAGAAGCCTCCAAAAGTGGTGCCACTCTGTCTGGGTACCACAGGGGGTGTGGGAGGGGGTTTAGGCACCCTGGACTGAGTTACCTTCGTAGCTCAAGTCGCACTCTTGTGTGATTGGCCCAAGTGGTGAGCCGGCCAGCTCACCACTTAGCATGTTTGAGTGACAGCTAGGCTGAGTGAATGGGGGTTTTCTGCATAAAAGCAGGGCTTTGGGGACTGGAACTTCAGAAGTCGCCACAGGACCTGAGAATCCGACGAGGGAGAAGCTGAGCCGACCTACCACGACGACACCACCGGTGGAGCCCTGCAGAACCGACTCACCACTTCCCGACGACAGAGAAGATCCCCCGGCTGGAGAGGCTTCTTCCCCTGACTGGTGGGCACAACCAGTTTACCTTTCTTTCTTCGCACCCCAGCCCGGTTTGTGGTCAAACTGCCCGTGCCAAGCACCCCGGCAGCCGGATAGCCACTCACCACTGAACCGCGAATCACCGGACCGCTCCTTGTACCTGAGAAACTCTGCGGCTGGTTTCTTCCCTGGCAGTGCAACAGACTCCTGTCTTCCTCCACGACGAGATCCTCTCTTCACCCGGACGAAGCACTGACTTGCATCCGCTGCCAGGAACAAATGCCCCCGCTGGAGCGTTCTCACCACTTTAAGGTACTGTGTCCGCAAGGCCTCCCTTTCTAAAGATTGCAACAAGGTAATAATAACCCCTTAACCTTCTGGACTGGGCTGGCCGCCTTGACCCTCTAACTGGTCCCTTTCTTTGGTCCAACTCCTTTTTCAACCTTTACAAGACTTTTGTGCACTGCAACCGTGTGACCTTGGACACATTTCGTTTGGATCCTCTGAAAGTGGATCCGGCCTCTTGAACTCTAACTTCACGGTTTTACTTTGCCTTCCTCTCTTGTTATGTTCTGATAAAAGTGTTGGGATCTGTTTCAACTTGTTCTCTGCTCTTCTCTCCCTTTCTAAAACGAACTATTAGAGTGCCATCTACGTTAAGCGCTCACCGCTGTGTGAAGATAAGTGGGGCTTTACTTAAGACTTGTCTAATATTCTTTTAAGGGAGTGTATATCTTTTAGTGACCGTGTTTTTGAACTGCTTAACATTAGTGCCTGTGGGGGGCGCTGTTGCGCACGTTGGAAATGGCCGCCTGATCTAAGAGCTCCCGCTCCACCAAGAAATCCTGAGCTAGTTTATCTGTCCAGCACTGCCTGTTTCAGCTCGGACGATCTGGGGGGCTGGCCCAGCCGCCCGTGGGGGACCAGACGAAATCCTGAGGGTCGAGGTCCAGGGACGTCAGAGATACGGCGCGATTCAGATTGACCGGCGCACGGAGGGACAGAAATCCGGAGGTGAGCTCCAGAGCAGTCTACTACAGAGCCGCGGCTGAAACGGCTGGGCCCAAGGTGGGAGGAGCTTGGTGCCGGCTCGGCCCTGACTCTCTTCTGGTGACACGTTACGGCCTCTGGGCTACCGCGGCGCAGACGACTCTCCGGTCCGTACCTGCCTGCGGCCCGACCCAGCCCCGGTAGTGGTTGCCACAGTTGCTGAGCCCCAGAGAACTTGTTACGAACCCTACAGTGCGGTGCAGGGCGAGGCATCCGGTGGAAGTCGCAGTCCGCGGCCTGAGGAACTCTGTGGTGGTAATATTCGCGCTGTCAACTGGAAAGGAGGCGAGGCTGGGCAGAGAGGGAGCCCTCGCGGGGTGCCATATGGTCGGCCAGGGTAGCGCCTAAATCGGACCCGCAATCACCCTTGTTGAGGCGGTAGGCTCCAGTACCCGATGTGCGGGTCGCCGGGCCGGCAGAGCCCACCCTGGGCGGGTGACCGGGCTGGGTGTAGGCCCCGGTGCTGGCGGTGGCTTGGCCCCCCGCCTGGAAAACTGTAGAACATTTGGGATACAGTATACTGCACCACCTGGAACGCCATTCATCATGGGGGAACCACAGAGGCCGGCAAAAGGCTCCAAGACTCCGGGAAAGCTGAGGAAGGGCCCCATGGATGCCTACACAGGTGGCCAGGGTCAGGCCGCGTCAGCTGATGCCCATGCGGCCGACACCGAGAACCCTGCTGCGGAATCCAGTGAGAATTTGGACAACCTAACAGCTATAGTCCAAAATGGGTTTCACTCAATAAACACAAAGTCTCTAAACACAAAATTGGATGACATAGTCTCTACCATCGGCTCCTTAAAGGCTAAAGTGGAGAAGGAAAGCCTACGCATAACGGAGACTGAAACCCGCATCAGCACTAATGAAGATACTATCTCGCACCATGGCCATGATATCATCCAAATTAAGGAAAGCATGACAAAGCTACATACAAGTGCGAGGACCTAGAATCGCGCTCCAGGCGCAATAACATTTGTGTCGTGGGCGTAACGGAATCATTTGGAAAGGGCCAAATGGAGAAACATCTTGAGACACTGCTTAAAACCCTATTTGGACCGGAGGCTTTCTCTGAACAATTTCTGGTGGAACGAGCACATCGTATGCTGGCGCCTGCGCCTAAACCAGGCCGCCACCACGCACTATAATTGCTCGGCTCCTCAACTATAGAGACAGAGACACAATCCTACGAAAAGCGAGAGAGGCGGGCACCCTTCACTATGAGGAAAGTCGCATACATTTCTATCCTGATTTCTCCTCTGGAGTTCAAGCGAGCAGAAGGTCCTATGAACCAGTTAAGAAGCTCCTAAGAGAGCGCCAGATTCCATACGCTTTAATGTTCCCGGTGAAAATGAGGCTTCAACATGCGGGCAGGGCCCATTTCTTCGAGTCCCCAGCGGAGGCCATGCATTATATTGAAACTTCCATACCCCTTCCTCCCAGAAGGGGCAGACCAGCACAAAACAACAGGCCCAGACCCGTGGAATGAGAAACACTTATGTGTCGACCCTGGTTGAGCCTGGGGCCCAGATGGGTAACTGATTAAGGTACACCAGGCACTTTGGTTGGTGGAGTTGTTGGACCTGATCGGCGGCCATGTGAAGCAACATGGCTACCCGTGGAATGTTCCATAAGTTTGATGGGGTGCATCGTCAAGTTGGGGGTGATGATGAGGGGGGGGCGGGTGGGACAGGGTGAAGGGGCTGTTGCGTTCAGTTGTTGGATGGACTCTAAATGGAGGGTGGAATGAGACGACCTGTTGGTTGAAAAGAAAGGTTTTGGTCACGTTTGGGCTGGCACTGATTGTATGGCACGAATACTGTGAACTCGTCAGATTTGACAATGGCTAACTCTCCATCGCAGGTCCCCGGTAATGGGCTAAAGGTTAAACTACTGACGTGGAATGTGAGGGGGTTGAACAATCCAGTTAAGGTTAGGAAGATCTCCAATTACGTCTCCAGGCATAATCCCCAAATACTGATGTTGCAGGAGACCCATGCAGTGGGGACGGGTAATTCTCACATCCTGCCCAGGTGGGGGCCCCTGAGGTTCCACACGGACTACTCAACTCAGTCCAGAGGGGTTCTCACCCTTATTCACCCAGGCCTTGGGTTCCGGGTTGGAGGTCACAAGGTCGATCCCCAGGGGAGATTTGTCATGGTTTGGGCGGAGGTGGCTAACCAACAGCTTCTCCTGGTCAATACATACGGCCCCAACATCGATGACCCGGCCTTCTATTTGGATATATATCAGATGGTTATGTCACTGGATGTTTCGAGTGTCTTGTGGGGGCGGGGGGGGGACTTCAACTTGGTCATTGATCCGGTCCTTGATAGATCCTCTACGGTGATGAGACCCCCAAGCAGGACAGCACTGAATCTTAGACATGTCATTGCACATCTCTCACTGGTTGATGCGTGGAGGGAGGTCCACCCGGGCAGTAGAAGATACACGTTTTATTCCTCGGTACATGATTCCGAGTCCAGGATTGATTACTGGTTGGTATCCACGCCCATGACGCCCTTGGTTGAGCGATGTGAAATCCTGCCCCGCACTCTCTCAGATCATTCCCCAGTATTGTTGGAACTACTATTCCAGAACACCCCACATCCCTTCAGGAGATGGAGGATGTCTGGTGGAATGTTATGTGACCCCGGGGTAGTGGAGTCACTCCATGCTGAAATTTCAGAGTTTCCGTCCAATAATATCGGATCGGTCGACAGACTCTCGACAGTGTGGGAATCATTCAAGGTTTGGATGAGGGGTTTGTTGATGTCTAGAACTGCGGGTATATGTTGAAGGCTGTGAGGTCCGAACTGTCGTCTATTGAAGGAAAGTTAGATGCACTTGAGAAAACATATTCAAATACGCAAGACAAGACAGTACTAGCTGATATACACACACATCTCCAGGAGTTTGACAAGCTTGCATTGAGGGAGGTCCGATATGTGGCGGCCCCGATGCGGGCGCGCAGGTACAGGGAGGGCAACAAGGCTGGCAGGGCGCTCTCCAACCTAATTAAACACGATAAACAACCCACAGAGATCACAAGTATACGCACGCAACAGGGGAGGGTTCTCCTTGGGGATGAGGACATTAACAGGGAATTTATGGAATTTTATAAGAGGTTATATTCAAACCAAGATAAGAAAACATCAGCAGAAATCAAGACCTATCTTGAAGCCCTCTCCCTCCCTAGGCTCCCGGACGAAGTGCGCCTGGCGATGGATCAGCCGGTAACGACGGAAGAGATTGGGGAAGCAATCAAGTATCTGTCAACAGGCAGGGCACCGGGGTCGGACGGGTTGGGCGCTGAATTTTACAAGGAGTTCCGTGAGGAACTCGTGCCGATACTATTACAAGTGTGGGAGGAGGCGCTCGAATCCGGCAGGTTGCCCTCAACTATGAGAGAGGCCATAATAATGGTACTCCATAAGCCCAGGCGACCACCACAGGACGTTTCGTCCTACAGGCCCTTGTCACTCATCAACACGGATGCTAAAATCTTTGCAAAGGTCCTGGCGAATCGCCTTCTGCCAGCAATCCCAACCCTAGTTCATCCAGACCAGAATGGGTTTGTCCCTACTCGATCTAAAGCCCTAAACCTCACACGACTCTTTGGTATTATGGCACAGATCGACCCCGCGAGGAGCGCAGTGGCCATATCCCTTGACGCTGAAAAAGCATTTGATTCGGTATCGTGGGTCTATCTCCTTTCAGTGCTTGAGGCATTTGGGGTGGGTCCCACCTTTATACGATACGTAAAACTCCTATATACGGAACCTGGGGCTCGTGTCCTGACCAATAAAGCCATTTCCGAGATCTTCCACCTGGAGAGGGGGACCCGACAGGGGTGTCCTTTTTCGCCCCTACTATTCGCACTGACCATTGAACCTATGGCGGCCGCTGTCCGTATTAGACACTCAAACAAAGGGATCACAATGAAGGGTTCCACCCAACTAATCTCGCTTTACGCGGATGACACATTGCTATATATCAGGGACCCTGAGGTAAATATAACACCCATCATGACAGAGATCCAGGGGTTTGCAGACTATTCTGGGTATACTATAAATATGTCCAAATCGGAAATATTCCCTCTAACACCTGCCACCCGATGCCCTACAGACACAGGGGGACTCAAGTGGTCCGGAGACCACATTAGATACCTGGGAATACTGGTCTCCAGGAACAAGCTCACACTCTATGCAGATAAGCATGAGGGCTCCCTGCAGGCCTTAGGCACCAAGCTTCAGATTTGGGGACGGCTCCCAATTTCCTTAGCCAGCCGTGTTGCCATTCTTAAAATGGTGGTCCTCCCTAAACTTTTATACTTATTTGTCAATGTTCCTATATGGCCGGGCAGGGCCTTCTTCTCCAAGCTCAGATCCATGGTGGTAACATTTCTCTGGAACGGTAAAACAGCTAGGATTAGCTGGGAGAAAATGACAGAACCCTATTCCTCGGGAGGGATAGCGGCTCCCGATTTCGAGCTTTATTATTATGTCTCCCAAGCCCAATTTGCGAAATATTGGTATAATGACGAGAACAGTACACCCAGTGCATGGATAGAGGAACATACCACACATCCCACGAATATACAATCAGTTATTTTTGATCCAAAGTATAAAGACACATGTGCATATAATCTGGTTAGCTGCACAGTCAGGGCATGGATGGCTATATGCAAGAGGCTGGGATTGGAGGTCCCCTACAATTCAGAGGTACCGCTTTGGGACTTCCCGGGTATACCCCCCACCCATGACGCTAACATACAGGAGTCCTGGGACCCTAACGGGGAAATGAAGCTGGGTGACATGTTTGTTGATGGTGTTTTTGTGGACCGGGGTTTCTTTCTGAGGGCACTGGGGGGTGGACCCCTGAAAACGTTGCAATATTACCGTATGAGGTCTGCATTCCAGAAGAGGTGGCCTCTCTTCCCGGACGAACCCCACCTCATCCATGTGTGCAGTTAGTAACATTTAAAAATGGCCTGGGGATTTCTAGGTTATACACAGCTGTTCAAGCTCATAGCCCCACATTGAATCAGATAAAGGAGCAGTGGGAAGCGGATTTACAGGGGCCCATTGATGAAAAGAAATGGGCCAGTTATTGTGCGTTATCCAAGAAGGTCTTGCTTAATGCTGGCCTAAGAATGATCCAATTTAATATCCTGAACAGGCTACATTATACACCGGCCAAAATCGCAAGGTTTGCACCAGACACCTCTGACGCTTGTCCTAAATGTAATGCTCCTCAGGCTGGATCCTTTCACATGTACTGGGACTGTCCGGGACTGAGGGGATTCTGGAGGGCGGTGGCTGAGCTGCTGGAAGAAATCACTAAGGTGCCCCCCCCGATTTGACTCCTCAGAAGTACTTGTTTGGGGACATTGGCAAGCAGTCAGAAAAAATTAGAAGATTATTTAACATTTCATGCACTATTGCCAAAAAATGGATTTTACAGAAATGGAAAAGTTCTCTTCCGCCCACCATGAACCAATTCCTACAAGAATTGACACATGTCAACGAATCAGAGGAACAGTTTGTTTTAACCCAACCCTCGGCATGCAGACCTAAGGACATTTGGGGCCCGTTCAGATTCTACCTATGTAATATGATTACTGATGCTGACTTGTCGTCATAATATTGCTATGTGAAATGTAACTGATATTTTACTCTTGATGTAACGGTTAAACAGACGTGCTGTGGTATAACAGCCTATACGTGACCACTAATAAAAAAGAGTTTTAAAAAAAAACATTAGTGCCTGTGTGTATTACTAGATGTGGTTTTAAATAAATAATTATATCTCTTTTACACCAAGCTCTGGTCAGTGTTTACTTGTTCTACTGTGTTCTTTTGACCTATTGTGAATGCTCTGTATACTGCCTAACTCTTCTTGAGGGAGGTCTGACTGCTCAGCCACAGCTACCAAGTGAATCTGTGTGGTACAGACTGCTACGAAGTGGGTTTACTGCCAAACACCTGTAGTCTTAAATCTTTTGCAGTGGTCCCAGAGGGAACTGCACAGGTTTCTGCCTAACACTCATGCACCCTTACACCAAGCACTCGCTCATGCACATGTCCACCCATCATCATACACTCACTCATTACAGAAGCATACATACACAACCAAACTTTAAATTAATGTGTACCCTCTGCCCCGGTCCTGATGCTTCTCACTAGGGTGCCTCAGTGAAAGTGCTCCGGCTCCAGCAGATACAGAAAGGAGGAAGCAAAGAGCACTTCCTGATTCCTGTACATGCACACAGGAACACTCCATTGACAGCGCCTTCATCAACTTGCATGTGCAGGGAGTCACAGGAACAACCCCCAGAAAATAGACAAGGTGCAGTTCCCCAGCCTGCATCCCCAATGGGTCATGCATGGCTGGGGAATCAAAACACCCTCTGCCTTACATAGTCCACTGGACAAGCACGCTGGGCAACAAAACCCAAGCAAGCCCAGGAACACTCCCTCAGCTGCAAAAAGCAGTTGAGGGAGCACTCAGTGTTTACAGTGGGCTGGCTCGTCGTCTAGTCCATTAAGGCCAAGGGTTCTGATGGGTCGGCGCACTCTCGCTCATTATGGACGAGCCCCTAATGCACCTTTCACTCTCACAACCACTTCACATGCACTCCTCCAATAATCTCACTCACAAGCTGTATGCCTGCACCCACAAGACAGTACCACATACACTCACGAACCAATACCTCACCTAACCCAAAAATCAACATTACATTTCATTGTACTTCCTCCTGTTTGTCTACTGCCTTACCCTCCTCTGACATCACCCAAACAACCTAGAACTTCTTATTTTCTAGGGGCTCTTCTATCCCCTCCCCTTCCTTTCAATGGTAGTCAAACCCTGGCCAATCTGGCCCGGTCTTCTCTGCCTGGGTGGTGTTGCATACAGAAAAACATTTAAATATCAGATTAAGCCCATTTTCTCAGTGTGGGCTGCCAGGAGGCAGCAATGGAGTTCTGTGTTGTGTAATGTACAGGTTCATGTTGGGGGCCAAGCAGTAGCTTCACCTAAGGTAGGTGTAGTCCCTGGAGAGGTTTCTACCATTTTGTTAAGTCCCTGGTAGCCTATGGGTTTTTCCACAACTTCTTTGGAGCGCACGGCGGGGCTGGGTCTCTGTGAGCGGCACATTCAGCAGCCTGTACGTTTTCTGAACTTTCCCCTGGTCACTTCTCTCTCACTCTGCTGGTTCAGTAACTCTGGCGCTGCAATGTTGGTTGTGTGGGATGCTGGTGGATTTCGCTCTTTCGCAGGTCATATTTTGTTAAGGTGTTCATGCTGAGTCTGAAACAAAGGGAGAAAACCTGGCGAGCATGTGTTTCAAGAGGCCTGGACTGATATAAGTGGGTACTGTCCAAATACAAACGGGAACTTGGGATTGGGACAGACATTGGGGGCCTCTCAACTGCCACAGTCTCCCTGTGGGGTGGGACTGGCTCCTGCTGCCGTCCTGGTAGGCCACACACAGCAGGCTGAGAGGGTTCTCTTTCCCATCGTGACAGGGTCGGATTATTGACCATGTCACAAATGGCAAAATCAGCACTGCTGGTCCGTAAGCTCTAAGGGCTTTGAACGTCTAAGGGCTTTGAACACAGTGTGAATGCAGCTCCAAATGATGCAAACAGAATTCCAGCTGTTCTTGGACTTTGTGTTTGCTGGGACTCGCAATCCAGGGACCAGGACAAGGTAAGTCCTTTTGTTCTACATTCCAACTCCAGCGAGCCTGGCTTGCAACTACATGGGATCCTTCACCTCCAGTGAGAAGCCTGGTTCCAGTACAGCTGGGAAAGGGGCAGGGCTGGTCCAAACAACTGCACTGTTTCCATGGGATGGTTAGTGGACAGTGCTTGCCTCTGTCATGGATCCCTTCAACTTACACTTCACTGTTGAATGACTTTGGAATGGACTACACTCCTGCGGATCCCTCACTAAACCCCTGCCTAATGTCTCCTAAGAGGTGGCCAGGGAAAGGCACTTTGGGGGTGGTGTTCTGCAGGAGGATAGCTTGGCAGGAGGTAGGGCCCAGGTTGGTGAGGAGATTTCCTGGGATGAGACACAGTATTTGTTCTTAAACGGAAAGACCTTTTTTCAGGTACTAAGGCATGTAATGGCTTATTGTCGTTATGATGTGACTAAACCACACATTAAATCTCCCGATGTGGGTAGAATTAATGTGAAAACCCTAAACACCCCAAGAAGGAACAAGTTACTTACCTGTAACTGTTGTTCTCCAGCATGGGTCTGGCATGGATTCACATGCTCATGAATATTCCCCGTCGTCAGGCTGGGAATCCTCGGTAAAGAAAAAACCAGTATCAGTTTCGTTTCTGATCTGTCTTTCGTAGTAATAACCAATCACTGGTCTCTGCGTCATACTGACCACAGCCAATGACTGCCCTCTACCCAAGCACCGCCTCTGGCAGCCATCCTCAGATTTGGAAGCACGTGAAGTGGCAGTATGACCAAGTGAAGAGCCGCAGAGGGGTAGGCGGGAGGGTTCGCATGTGAATCCATGCCAGACCCATGCTGGAGAACAACAGTTACAGGTAAGTAACTTGTTCCTTCTCCAGCATGGGGTCTGGCATGGATTCACATGCTCATGAATAAAGAATACATAGCAGTACACACATGCACAACCACGGGAGGTGGCAAAGGCTCAACATTAAGCATCACATAAACTCAACATTAAGCATCTTACCTCCTCACCAGGCTCACCTCAGGCGAACAGGTTGCGCAGCACTGCTTGGCCGACCCTGGACTCCTCCCTGGAATCCCGGTCGACGCAGTAGAATTTCGTGAAGGTGTGCGTCGACCTCCACGTAGCAGCCCTGCATATGTCCAGCAGGGGCACACCAGATAGGAACGCCGTGGTAGCTGCGATCGCTCTGGTGGAATGGGCTCTCGGACGGCCAGGCAGCGGTCGGTTTGCCAACCGATGACAGTACATGATACAGCCGGAGAGCCATCTGGAAATGGAAGCTTTCGAGAGAGCCTTCCCCTGATTGACAGGTCCAAAGTTCACAAAGAGTTGTGACGTCTTCCGAAAACACTTCGTGCGGTCTACGTAGAACTTCAGCGCTCTAGCCACATCCAGCGAGTGCAAAGTCCTCTCAGCCGGCGACGAAGGCGACGGGAAGAACACAGGCAACACCAAGGGTTCGTTGAGATGGAAGTCCGACGGCACCTTGGGCATGAAGGAGGGGTGCGTCCTGAGCACTACCCTCGTGTCGTGGAAAGTCAAGTACGGGGCCTTGCAGGAAAGGGCCTGGATCTCTCCCACTCGTCGTGCGGAGGTGATGGCCACAAGAAAAGCTGTTTTCCACGATAGAAACTTCAACGGGGCCGAGTGCAGAGGCTCGAACGGAGGTCCCATGAGCTTGGTCAGCACCACGTTGAGCTCCCACGCCGGGGCCGGAGCCTTCACCGGCGGGAACGATCTGAACAGTCCCTTCATGAACTCTTTCACCAGACGATGAGACCACAAGGACGTCCGCCCCGTGGTTCTGGTGTATCGGGAGATCGCAGCAAGATGAATCTTGATGGACGCGTGTGCCAGACCAGCTTTGGCCAGCGTCAGCAGGTACGGCAGTACTTGGGGAGCCGTAATCCGTAGAGGGTTAATCTTCTGTGCGTGGCACCAGAGAGAGAACCTCTTCCATTTGTGTCCGTAGCATTTAAGAGTCGAGGACGCCCTGGCCTTTGCAAGAACCTCTCTGCAATCGGCCGGTATGTCGTATCCTCCAAACTCTAGCGCTGCAGGAGCCAGGCCTGCAAGTTCAGCGACTTCGGGTCGTGGTGGAGGATGGCGCCTCCTTCCCTGGAGAGTAGATCCGCGTCCGCCGGCAGCTTGATCGGCGGGGACGCTGACAAGTCCAGAAGGTCCGGGAACCATATCTGCCTCGGCCACGCAGGTGCGACGAGGATCATCCTGCACCGTGACCTCTTGAGCTGGTTGACGAGCCGGATTAGCAGAGGCAAGGGAGGGAACGCGTAGAGGAACAGGCCCTCCCAGGGGAACGAGAAAGCATCGCCCATGCTCCTCGTCTGGGGAAACCTGCTGGCGAACCTCCGGCACTTGGTGTTCGTCGCCGTCGCGAACATGTCGATCTGGGGTGTGCCCCACCGTCGGAAGAGGCGATCCACCAGATTCTGCCGTAGTTCCCACTCGTGGCACGAGCGCAGCTCCCTGCTGAGTGAGTCGGCGATGGTGTTTTTTATCCCTGCCAGATGAAACGGCACCAGAAAAATCCCTTGGGCGACGGCCCAATGCCACAGGTCCTGCGCCTCCTTGGACAGCGCTGGGGACCTGGTTCCGCCCTGTTTCCTGATGTAAAACATGGTGGTGGTGTTGTCGGTGAAGATCCTCACCACCTTGCCCTTGAGGGACGGAAGGAAGGACCTGAGGGCCCAAAACACTGCACGGAGCTCCAGGACGTTGATATGCAGGGACTTCTCCGTCGGGAGCCAGAGTCCCCTTGCGTGCAGATTTTCGGTGTGCGCTCCCCACCCTTCCAGGGAGGCATCCGTGGTCACAGTCTCCTGGTGGGCTGGGGTCTGGAAGTCCATGCCCGCCGTCAGATGCGCGCGGGTGCCCCACCACCGTATCGCTCGTCGGAAACTCTCGTCGAGCTTGATCCTTTCCTCGAAGCTGCCCGTCGTCTGGATCCAGCGCGCATCCAGGAATTCTTGCAACGGGCGCATCCGGAGCCTGCACATGGGAATGAGGTAGATGCAGGAAGACATCATCCCGAGGAGGGACTTGATGGACCTCACCTTGGCCGCGTCGGCCACCAACATCCGTTGCACCTTGCCCAAGATGGTCCTGGTCCTCTCCTCCGACGGGGAGGCCAGAAGGGACACTGTGTCGAGCCTCGCTCCCAGAAACAGTGCGACTTGCGCGGGCACCAGGTGGGATTTGGCGTAGTTCACGGAGAATCCCAGGTCCGTGAGGAGTTGGACGGTCCTTGCCGTGTGGACCACGGCGAGCTCCCTCGTCTTGGCGCGGATGAGCCAGTCGTCCAGGTAGGGGTAGACGTGAATCCCCTCGCGGTGCAGCTGCGCCGCCACCGGTGCGAGGCACTTGGTGAATACCCTGGGTGCCGACCGTAGTCCGAAGGGAAGGGCTTTGAACTGGTAATGACGCCCCTGGACCACGAATCTGAGGAATTTTCGGTGCCCCTTTAGGATGGGAATGTGGAAGTAGGCATCCTCCAAATCCAACGACGATAGGAAGTCTCCTTCCTCCAGCTGACCCAGGACGTGCTGGAGGGTGACCATCCGGAACTTCTGCGCCTTGATGAACTTGTTCAGACGTCGCAGGTCTAGGATGGGGCGCCATCCTCCCGTCTTCTTCTTCACGAGGAAGTATCGCGAGTAGACTCCGGAGCCCCGAAGCCTCTTTGGGACGAGTTCGATGGCGCCCTTTCTGAGCATCGCCTTTACCTCCAGGAGAAGTTGAGGGACGTGAAGTTCTTTCCTGGCCACGGGGGGGACGCGCGGGCACCTTCTTTGAAACTCGAGCGCGTGGCCCCGGGCCAGGGCGTCCAGCACCCAACGGTCGGTGGAGATGGACTCCCACACGCTGACGAAGCCCGCCAGCCGGCCTCCCACCGGGGTGCTTCGGTGGGGGCCCGACCCCACGGCCGGTTCAATCCTGCTTGGATGCGGCCTTGCCGCCTTGACCTCCTTGGCGACGACGGCGGGGTCCGCTAGACTTGCCTCGTCCTCTGTAGGCCTCTTGCGACGACGAGCGGGCCGCTTGACGGTAGGAAGCGAAACCGCCGCCGGAACCTTTGGAGGCGCCCTTGCCTCCGCCGCTCCGAAAGGGCGTTTGTCGTTGCTGCAGGACTCCAAGGGCCCTGGCCGTCTCAGTATCCGCCTTGATGGCCTGAAGGGAATCGTCCACTGTCTTCCCAAACAGGTTGTTCCCGTCGAAGGGCATGTCCAGGACTCTGGTCTGGACGTCCTGCCGAAAGTCTGTAGCTTTGAGCCATCCACGACGTCGAAGGCAAACGCCGTTGCCCAGCTGGCGGAACCCAGTGTCGGCGATGTCCGTCGCCACGGTGATGGCGTGGTCCGACGCCACCTCACCTTCCTGCAGGATCTCAAGGGCCTCCGCCCTCTTGTCGTCCGGCAGAAAATCCAGCAGGGGAGCTATCTTGTACCAGAGCTCCCTGTCGTAGCGGGCCACGATAGCCAAGGCGTTGGCCGCTTTAATCGTCGTCGCTGCCGACGAGATGACTCTACGTCCCATAGCATCCAATTTCTTTCCCTCGCCGTCCGGCAGGGAAGTTGATGTGGAGGCCGCACCCCCCCCCCGCTTTCTTCCTGGCTGCCGCGGAGACGACGGAGTCCGGGGTAGGCTGCGCCCGGAGGCATAGGGGGGCCGTGTCCGGGACCCGGTACTTTTTCTCGTACCGGTCTCTTCTAGCTGGCGTCGTGGAAGGGTTCTTGAGGAGGGAAAGGCCCTCATCCCAAATGTCGTCCAACAGAGGCACTGCGAGGACCGTCTTCCTCTTGGCCTCGCGCCGCTGATAAAGGAAGCCTTCCTTTTTCTTCTCCTCAGGGCAGAGTTGGAAAAGCTCGGAAGCCCTGGAGATCATGGAGTGGAAAGATCCGATCTTGTCGGGCGGAGAAGCCCTGGTGGGAGGCGACGACGGAAAATCCTCGTCGTATGCCTCGTCGTCCGTACCCGTCGCTGCCGTGTCAGTCCCCGTATCATCCCCTCGGGTGGACGGGGAGGAGGGCTGGACGGGGCGCGACGGTTGAAAAGGAGGTGGTGGATGGATCCTTCTTTTCTTGGTGGGGGGAACACCAGAAGGTCCCGGTTCTGGATCCCCCGACGGGAGAGGTTCCTCCGTCGGTAACGGTAGCCTCGTCCTTATCTCGGAGCATAAGGACTGTATGGCCAACAAAATGGCCGCCGAGTTGTCTTGCGGCGCTGGCAGAGGGGAATCCGACGGGCGAGCAGGGGCCCCGTCGGTATCCTCGACGATGTCGTCGTCGTCACCTGCGTCGGGGTCCATTCCGACGGGCTGGCCTTCTTCCACGCCTAGGCCGTGGCTTAAGACCTCGATCAGCTCCTCTTCTGAGGTTGAGGCCGAATCTACGACGACGCCCTGCCCCCCCTTCTTCTTCCCCACGGAGGGTTTCACGGGGGTCCTATCGATGGGCACAAAGGAAGACTCCCTCCGCAGAGGCAGGGAGATTCTGGGCCCTGAGGTCGCCACCACTGGTGTAGCCACCACAGGCTGAGCCAGGGCCGCCGCGACCGTTTCGATAGAGGGCTTGGTCGGATGGATCAAGGCCTTCACCACCTTAGGTGCGCTCACCGCCTTATCCTTGAGGGAGGGGGCACTGCCACGCTCCTCCTCTGCCTTAGAGTTCGACCGGGGCCTCTCCAGGAGCTTCGCCCGGTGCTCGGCCTTCCTCTTACCCGACCCAGAGCGTTGGCTCGTGGTTGATGGTGCCGGGGAGGGTGCGCCCTGCCTGGCGCCCGTAGAGCCCGACCGTTCGGCGCTCCCGGTGCCAGCGGACTCGCGGTGCTTGGCCTTATGTTGGGCCCCCGTCGCCGGGGCGCCCTCAAAGGTCTTAGAAGACCGCTCGGATTTCTTCTTCTTCTCGCCAGACGGGCCCTTACCCTCCAGCCAGTTGGCGAGACGTTGATGGCGGTCCTTCATGGTCCGTTCCGACATGTTGCCGCAAAACGCACAGTCCTTCTCCACGTGCGTCTTGTCCTCATGAAGGCAGTAAAGGCAGAAAGAGTGTTCGTCCTCCTTGAAGACGTTCTGCAGCTGGCATCCAGGGCAGACCCTGAACAGCTTTCCGGGCGTCGAGCTTCCCTTCTCCTGGGCCATCTCCGAGACCGGGCCTGAGAAGCTTCTGGAGTCCTCCGAAGTGTAGCTCGACGAAATCTTCACCCTTGAGGGGCACAGATGAATCCGACACGGGTCCCCGTTGATCGGATGTAGGATCGGTGGAGCTTGAGGCTCTTTTGACCGAAAGAATCGAAGTTTTTTGTGAAAAAGCGCGAAAAATAGCACTAACGCTCGAGAGCAATAGCACGAGGATCCCAACACATGAACGTGCGGTAAAAATCTGAGGATGGCTGCCAGAGGCGGTGCTTGGGTAGAGGGCAGTCATTGGCTGTGGTCAGTATGACGCAGAGACCAGTGATTGGTTATTACTACGAAAGACAGATCAGAAACGAAACTGATACTGGTTTTTTCTTTACCGAGGATTCCCAGCCTGACGACGGGGAATATTCATGAGCATGTGAATCCATGCCAGACCCCATGCTGGAGAAAGGGAAACCCGCCTGAGACTTATACAGTTAGACAATATCAAAATTCCCAGAGGAACAGTGCGAGGAAACCTGTAAATAATGTCTTAAACAAACTGCCTTCTCCTTTTCAAATGAACTCTTGTGATTCTTTCTTAAATACATTTAAGAGAAGTAAACCTGCATTTAAAAGTAGAAAGCTGACTAAAAAGCCTAATTCTATTATTGGGGCCATAATTCCCTAGTTACTGACATTAGGGCTCAAGAGCAATGTTGCAGGGGTAGTCAGCTTGTTAAGCATAATGGCCCACACCTGAAGGAGGCAGAGGTACTTAAAAGGCCCTCTCACGTTCAGGCCATTAGATGGAGATGGAGGCAGAGCTGCAGTAGTGGCAGTAATAGCAGCAGCAGAAGGAGAGCACGTTGTTGGCAGTCCAAATAGAAGTTAGTGGAAGGAGAGTGCGCCAGGACCAGTGTGAAGCTGATTTCAGCTGCCGGTCCTGAGATGGTCCTTTCACCCCTGAATTTGAAGTGCAGAGGTTGCGCAGCGGAAAGCTTGAAGGAAGAATGCTTTTCCCATTTGATCCCGATTGCAAAGGCTGCGCAGCAGGAACCGTGCTGTAGGCCGTAGTTGAAAGTTGGTGTACAGCCGAGGGTCCCAGGAGCAAGACAGGCTCTGTGACTGCGTGGCGGGAATGAACACACTTTAACTGAGGAAGTGTGTATGTTCAAAAGAAGCCAGAAGCAGTTAAAGTCCTGCAGCACACAAAGAGAGTGAAGAAAGGAGCCAGTGAGTGCTACCAAGCGTGCTGATCCCTTGCGCAAACAAAGACAGGCAACTGTAGCAAAGAGAATCACTTGCATGCGAGTAGAAGTATTATTGACCCGGCTAGTAATTGTCAAACCATGGAATGCCACAAAGGTAGCACTCGCATATGAGTGAAAGGCTTTAATAACACTTGTGTATGAGTAAAACTCTTTGAATCACAGCAATTGAATGAAGCAGTTGAAAATAATGTAGCACTGAATTTAAGATAATAATTGTGAGTCCAGGGAACACGCATTGCCCAAAGCCTAGAGGGGTGAAGCATTGCCCAAAGCCAAGAGGGATGCAAGTATAGCCAAAGCCTAAAGAGTTGTACAAGTATTGTCTAAAGCCAAAATAGGCTAACAACAAGGCATACAATTAAGCTGCTCTGGTTGGCAGGAAGAGAAGGGGTGAATGCAAGGTTGTAAAAGGGTGAAGCTTGTTGATTAATTGTTCCATAAAATCTGGTATCAAAAATCACATTGCCAAAGCCAAACAAGAGGAAAGGTAAAATGACATCCTTAAGGGCATTCTGGTTGTTAATGTTGTAGAAAGATAAGCATGGCAAAGAGGCTGCCCTTCTGGAAGGTGAATGTTCAGAAGAAGAGTGCCTTGCTTACTTCGAAGTGTTGAGGGGCACTAAAAGTGAATCTTGTCATTTCTGAACAGTTGTTGAAAGTAACAAATTTGGAAACTGCTGAAGCCATGATAAAAATTGATGTTGCAGAAAGACAAAAGTGGCAAAGAGGTTGCCTTTCTGGAAGGTGAATGTTCAGAAGAAGAGTGTCTTGCCTACATGAAGGTGTTGAGGAAAACTAATGTGAATCTTGTCTTTTTTGAAAAGTTGTTAACAGTCACAGAGTTACAAACTGCTGAAGCTGTGGTAGAACTTTTGGTTGTCAGAAGCACTGTTGGTTGTGGAACACTATCGGGCAGGCGAGTACACATGCATGGCGGATCCCTGTAGAAGTGGACCTGGTATGAGAGTCAACCAGGTGGAAGTAGAGGTGCTGTGAAGTTATCCTGACAAAGATATAAACAGTGATTTATGGTGCTAAAGCGAGAACTATGAAGAACTAACAAGACGTTGTGTTCCTTTGAATCCTATCTGAAGTTGTTTCTTTGAATTCTACATGCATTCATGTTTTCTTTGACATTCATAAGTTGTGGCAAAGCACCTTGACCAAGAATATCATTGATGCTATTTGATGAAGTGGAAATTATTATTCAAGGAAGAAGAAGAATCGTTCTTTAAGTTGAACATTGGTTTCACAGAGCTTACTTTTGACAAACTGTAAGAGCCAAGAACTGTGTTGGAACTTTGCTGCAAACCCATATTTCCTTGTTTCTTTTTGTTGAACAATGGAACTGAATCCAACTTAAAATCTGTGAAAGGGGAGTTCTCCCAGGTTATAAAGAGAGACTGTGAATACATTATAAATCCCATTATTGATGTTGTTGTGAATTGCCATATATTTTCTTGTGTATTTTATGTACAAGTGCGAGGGCCAGATATCCTTTGATAGAGTGTTTCCTTTAGTTGATGATAGTGAGGCGTTTACTGAAACTTATGATTTAATAAAATGGCATAATTTGAGAAATCCTTAAGTGTTTTGTCCTGCAGGAAATTGGGGAATAGGAGGGGAGAGAGCCACCAAAAAAGCAAAGAAAGACACCATCCTGGCTATTGTCTCACTGGGAGCAGTGCAGCAGCCAGGATAGGTGTGAATATACATCACAGACCTTGGCTTATAGGGTACACACTTGTACAATATCAATTGCTGTGGCTTAAATAATGTGCTCTTACCAATCACCATACAATAACCAGGTATGGCTTATTCTTAGAGATTACCCTACCAGCAGACTGATACAGTAACACTGATTACATTTTAGATGAGAGGTGCAGATGTTAAACTACCACCATTAGCAGCAATAACATTGGGGCCCTCATTACGACCCTGGCGTTGGACCATGGTGCTATTAGCTATTATGCTGGTCTCCGCCATGGTGGATGGCGGAATTACCGCCCCCATCACAAGGTTGGCGGGGACGGTAATTCCCCATTCACCATTTGCCCTTCCCCATTCTCATTTTGCCCCACAGGGCATAATGGGAATGGGGAAGGCGATAATTACGGCACCGCTAATAGCGGTTGCTGTAATTATCGCCAAAGTCCCTTTGCGGCACCCACTTGAACGGCTGGTCTACACCAGCCGTTAAGTACGGGTCCCGCAAAGGGACCTTGTAATCAGGCGCTAATGGTTTAACGGCACTGCCACCTTTTACGGCGCCGTTAAACCATTAGCGCCTGGGTCGTAATGAGGGCCTGGGTCCCAGTAGCTGTCAGGAATGCACATGTGACCCTTGAACATGCCCTGTGCCAATGAAGAGGCAATACTGCTGTTGGCAAGAGAATGGTGCAGCAAAGGTACATGAATGCAGTGTGCTTTTGGTATAGAGCTTTTTGAAAGATGGAGTCTGATTAGTCGACTTCCCTTTCAGAAACAGAATTACCCACATAATATTATATTAATAAAAATAAAAAAGGAGACCACTAGGGGGCAGGGAAGGCAATGGCTGCCTAACGTTTTGCTCCTCCAGCCGGGGAAGAAGAGATGATATAGAAAAGTTCCCGACATCGATTCATGGCAACACGGAGGGAATAGATCTGTGAAAGTCTGGGAAGGCCATTGGAGACACCTAATGTGACGGTGTACGTGACAGAACCCAGTAAACAGTGGACGTGAACCCCGCACAGCGGCCTAGTTGGGAGCAACAAACTCCCGAGAGCGGGAACCCAAGAGTCTGTGAGGGAAGGGCACCACCCTCGACCTAAACGCGGAGAACCCTGTGGGCCGGGCTAAGCCATAGTCCCAAGAGGAGCACCAAATCAGCACCAAGAGAGTAGAATCTGGATCGTAGCATGGCCGTGGGAAGGCTGCACACTAATATGCGGGGATAGCTACTATGGCAGAAAAGATGCAGCAAGGAGGAAGGAGAAGCAAAGTGGCCCAGAGGTTGATCGAGAAGGAGACCGAGAAGCCAGGCCCAGCGAGGGGGGGAGTGGGGGAGGGGGCACCTCCGGCACCAATCCGGTGTCGGAAAATTGTGAGCCCCATTGCATGTGGGGAGCGGAGGATTTTGGAGACACAGAGATCCAGGCGGCAATCAACCGGCACGTAAGAGGCACGCATTGACAAGCAGCGGGAGGGAGGCCCGGGAGGAACGGATAGCGCCAATCTCGACGCGCATAACTAAAGTGAGACAGCCTCAGAGCCCTAACTCATGGCACATTCAGAAGAAGCCAGCGGGGCGAATGTTAGGGAAGATTTAATTTTATATGTAACTTTCCCTCCAGTTGTACACCCCCAAACATGTTGCTGCTGTTTTAAACACCTTAGTCTGACTTTGCCAGAAAAGCACAGCTTTCAGCTGCACTCCTCCAGGCTATCCCTCTCTTTTTATGGGGAAACTGACATGCCCTTAAGACAGTCAGTACTGGGAGACTTTGTTTCCCTTAGTCCTTTTCCAATGTTGCAACTTTTCTGCAACATGTAACAAGTGCACAATGTACATGCCACAAGGTTCTTTGTGCTGTCCTTTTGCCATCTTGCCCCTTTGCCTTCCCCAGGTCGAGCCGACCCAGGTCAGTCCTTATTTGGTCATGCCGTTTCCCGCACAATGCCAAGTTTTCGCGGGCTTCTGCATGCCTTGTGTGTGTGCCTCCAGGATGTGGGCTGGGGTGTCTGTCCCCAATACCCATCCTGGGTGCCAGAGAGTCTGGAGTCCTGTGAATGACTGGGACCACCGTGGTCCATGATTGGTCCACATATAGAGTGTGCGTTTGTGAGCAGATCTCCCATTGGGTCCTCTCCGTTTTGGCGCGCAGGGAACTTTGGATAAGAGGAGGCTGAAAACACCCATACCATTCGATCTCTGGAGTTCTCTCTGAATGAATTATCCAAGTATTCAGGATATCCAAGTATCCTGAAACTACGAAGCCGAGTCGAGGAACCACTGGTGAACCGCTGGAAAGTTTGGCACCCTTAGCCTGCTGTCGTCCTGTGGGACCCCTCTGGAACTGGTTGTCCTAGAAGGTCTGCGAAGATGCTTCGGTCCATTAGAATGGTGGTTCTACTATTCTCAGCACCTTCAACAAAGCCTCTAAGTAAGCCTTCTCGGAAGTGTCCCTGAGCCAACCAGTGGGCTGACCAGCTTACGCAGGACCTTTGCTCTGTCTCCGCCGTCATTTCGAGGAGGCCCTCAAAACTTGGTATACTGCTAGCTATTTGTCCCTGGCATCCTCACACTGAATTTCGAACACTTGGCATTCCCAGGTCTGCAGTGAAACGAGTGCACCAGGACCGGAGTAAAAGTGGTTACTGCGTTGCCCAGCCACAGTGATGATCTTTGCAGGTGTGCTGCATTTGTGACCCTCTTGCCCTTGAAGCCTTCTGCAGTGAAACGGGCCTGATCCATCCATCAGGGGCGCAGAAATTGCTAATGTCCCGGTCGGGAATCCGCACTGTATCTTCGGAACTGAACGCTGCAGAGTGGTCATATTGCCGCAGTAGAACCCGCAACCGAAGTGGACTCGACTGGCGAAGTTTGGTCCAGAGTGCACCTGGAGTCGGTGTGTAAACCTAACCCTAACCGGTGGCCCCTAGCTCCTCCATTCATTATTATGCACAAGTGGCCCCTGGGGGTCCCTCTCCTTTCCACTGCTAGTGCGAACTAGCATACTATTCCCGAACCTTGGAATCTCCTCTGCCTTCAAGTGGAGGCCCTCCTCGAATAGTGGGAATCTATTCTTCATCGCCACACCCACCTTCCTGAGCTGCTACAGACCCCTGAAGAGACCCCGTTTTGCCCATTGGAACAACCGCGTGCACCTGCACTACATGTGCTATTGAGCATAAGGGTCCTCTCTTCTTAGGGTTTGGACTGCCTTAGTTGGGTGTGTGTTTGATGTTTAAGGGGACTAAAGACTACCTGCACTGCCTATTTTCCTTCCCCTCTGGGTTGTGAAAATATTTTGTGCCTTTAACCCTTTAGACCCCAATGGTCTTGTATATATATCTTGTATTGTTTGTGTTGTGTTGGTATAGTAGGATTGCTGGGATTCTTTTACTGTGTGATGAGTTACAAAGGCCTTGTAATAAATGTGTTTATATTGTTGATATATACACCTGTCTGGGAGTACTTTGTAAGTGTCCTTGCTCTGTGTGCTCATTGAGGTCTTTCAGTCACCCTCACCCCTCCTGAGACTTAGTCTTGACCGCCTGCCATAGCTACCTTGATTGGTCTGGCTTGTGCAGAGGTTACCCTGTTCCAAGAAACTAGGCTGGCCTTCTGAACATCTGCCCACCAGGTCAGAGTTCATAAATCCGTCTTAACAGCGAGCAGTGGGTGGTTGCATGCCTCCCCCCTCCTCAAACAGCTTGGATATATCCCCCTAAGGAGAATTAGGCTGTGAAGCACAGCGAGTGGGGAAGGAGGCAAGGAGAGGAATCAGGCCGCTCCACGGGGAAGTGAATCCACAGAGGCCACCCTGCAAACCAGGAGCAGTGGCCCTCCACCCCAGAGCACAACAAGAAGAACCTTCCCTGCGGGGCTCTGCGGGAGAAAGGAACCCACAAATCCCCACAGAAGTGGGGAGGCAGGCAAAGGCTCAGAGGGCACCACCACCAATACCCCAAGATCCTCAAAAGCCAAGCAAAGGCGCACTGGGAAACCCAGAGCCCCAAGCACTAACAAAGGAGGGCTGGAGAAAAAGAAAGGAGGGGGTGAACACAGAGGAAAAAGGGGTGCCACCCACAATCAGTCCCCACTCGATGCAGTCATATGCTAGAGAGATGAAGCACACCCAGGCACTGGCCACACAACAAGCAAGTCCACAAACAAATAGTGAAAAGAAGAAATAGAGGGGCCCGCTGGGGGTAGGATCAGCAGGAGTCAGCGCTAACAGAACAAGGCCACACGCCACCTAAAGAAATTTGTCCAGACGCCTGAAGAAAGAAAGGCCCAAATAGGGCCTAAAAAGACCCAGAGAGCAGACATCAGCTCAGCGCACACCGGCAGGAGCACTGTAACCTGGGCCCCATCATAGAAACACAATAGGAGAAAGGCAGCTGATGCAAGGCCACCCCTCAAGCGGACTGGAAACCCTCCAGCAATAGAGAAGGGAAGAGACCCACCCCAGGGGTCAGCACCATCCCGAATACCAACATGGGTGAGGCATCCACAAAGGAAGACATAGCGGGTTGATGGCAGAAATAAGAGCCCTACACACAGACATACAAACATCAATAGCGGAGCTGAGAGGAAAGGTGGAAAACCTGGAGCACAACCAGATCAACGCCAACCTGGTCAAAATGAAGATAAATGACAGGATGACAGACATTGAACTAAGGGAAGAGGAGCTCACGTTGAAAATAGATGATTTAGAAAACACAGAACTGAGAAAAAATCTACGGATAGTTGACCTCGAAGAAGCAGATGGGGGGACCCCAGCCCAGGTTGAGAGGAAAGTGCAGTACATGGTTAACCTCCTCTATCAGGCAGAAAGAGGAAAGACGGTACAAATAGAAAGAGCACATAGAGGAGAAAGAGCAGCCAACGGGGGCCCACGCTCAGTGGTAGTGAAATTCTTACAATACAAGGAGAAGACGGACAACCTCAGGACAAAAGCGAAAGAGGTTGTTTATCAAGGCTCCAAGGTTAGATTATACCAAGACCTATCGGGTCTCACATTGGGACGGAGGAGAGAATGCAGACCGCTCACTATATGGCTTACAGATAATGGACTACGATACCAGTGGGGATACTCCTTTGCGCTGTCATTTGAGGTCCAAGGAGAGGAATATGGAGCCACCACAGCGGCGGGAAGCAAAACAAATCTTGCAGCATCTGACGGAAAATGTAGAGACAAGAACCCTAAAGGGCGTACACGGGACACACTCCCCAAGAGCATCACAAATGACCTCACAACCTAAGAGGCGCAAAAGAAGCAAGGTTGGAAGGAAATACATGTAGTTGAACTCCCCCTCACCATTGAAGCTGCCGTAACTCGGGAAATGACATTGAGCCGGCTCACACAAAAAGACAAACCAACGAAAGAACCAGGACAAGCGAAGGGAACAGAAGAATAGACCCCCGGCAAAGGGGAATTCCCACCCTGGTGGCCCTCAGTTGAAGGAAGGCGTCTCCTTACAAAGTACCGCGTTACAGGTACTCATATGTTTGAGTAGTGTTTAGTTTTGTTACCGTTCACTAGGGGTAGAGGGATCCAGGACCACAGATGGGCTTGATACGAAGGGAAATAAAAACGAGGGAGTAATTTGAGACGGGAAAGACAGAAGTGTACACGAGAAGCAATGGCCCCAGAATGGAAGGAAAATTAGGGGAAAAGAAGGGAAGCAGCGTCCTAAGGGTTGGAGCGTTAAACGTCAAGGGTTTGAACTCAGCCGCCAAGAGGTCCCTAATAGTATGCAAGTTTCAGAGAGCAGCGCTTGACATCCTCTTTATCCAGGAGACAAGACTAAAAGCTGGAGAGGAGATGCCCATGAAAGGGAAAGGGATGAGACTGACCTATTGAGCATCGGCTACCCAGAAAAAAGGAGTGGGCCTGATGCTACATAAGAGGGTCGGATTAACAGATCCCAGGGCTCACGCGCTGATGGAGGGTAGGCTCCTGATTGTCTATGGGAAATGGGAGGGGATCAAAGTCATCCTGTCGGGAGTATACTCCCCTAACCAAGGGCAAGATGCCTTCAACGAAGAAGCCCTCGTCGCCATACTGGCAAGGAGCAAGGGACTACTCATAGTGGGGGGGTGGACTTCAACACATGAGCCGACCCGCAAGCTGACCGGAAGGTGACAAAACTGGAATATGGAGGGGTGCCACAAGAGGGAGGTGGCAAGTTCCAAAAGAGCCTAAAAAATTGAGCTCCCTTTGACGTGTGGAGGACCCTCTACCCGAGCACAAAGGGATGCACGTTTTTTTTCGAGCGCCAACGCAACCTTCACCAGAATAGATGATCTATTAATAAATAAAGAACACGTGTCAAGAATTTTAAATAGCACAATAGAGTAGTTGCCTGGTCGGACCACGATATGGTCACCATGGGCCTGGAGATGGAAGGCATGAACATGGGAGACTATAAGTGGCGCACCAATGACCACCTGTGGAGAGATATGATCTTTGCCCAGTAACTCACTAAAGAAATAGTAAAGTATTTTCAGAACAATGACAATATGGAGGTAGTTGAAACCAAACTTTGGGAGGCGGGAAAAGCAACTTGGAGAGGGGCCTTAATGAGAGAAGGGGCACAGAAGGAAAGAAAGCACAGACTGCAGGAAGAAAAGCTGGGCAAAGAAATGAAGCAATTAGAGACTAAATTGCATTCTAAAGGGGTATATCGGGATGTAGAGCTGAGGGACCTAAAACAGAAAAGGGAAGAACTGAAAGCGTTGGGAATATGGGACACTGTGTGAAAATGTAAATTCCTAAAGCAAAAATTCTATGAAAGGGGAGACAAAGCCAACAGGATGCTAGCTAATAGATTAAGGGCGCAAAGAGCAGAGAGATTAGTTGACCAACTCCACAAAGAAGAAGGTCAATGTGCCTCAACTCCAGCGGAAATAGCGAACCAATTTGCCCAATATTATGAGAAGCTTTCCCAAAGTGAAGGGACTGGAGCTAGGCCAGCAATGTGCAAATACATTGAGGGTGCAGGAATTACGCGCCTCACCTGAGAGGAAATAGATTTCCTAGATAGATAAATAAATAAATAAAAGCAGCAAGGAGGACGGTTACACGATGGGATTCTAAAAGACATTTGCAGCTACCTTAGCCCCTCATATGACCAAACTATTCAATTCCATAAGGAATAAGGGACGCCCCCCCCCTTCATTCACAAAAGCACACATAGTGGTCATTCCTAAAAGCGGTAAGGACCCCACCAGTTGTAAATCGTACCGCCCAATATCTCTCCTAAATACAGATTAGAACGTTTATACAAGAGTGCTAGCCACCCGAATGGAGGAAATCCTGCCCCGGTTAATTCACCCCGATCAAGTAGGTTTTATAAAAAGCAGGCAGGGTGCGGATGCCATGCGCAAAACCCTTGACATAATGGAGCACTCGAGAGGAGAAGGATAAAACCGCGACTTGCTCAGTTTAGAATCGTAGAAGGCATTCGACTGGGTTGAGTGGGAATTTCTCTGGGCCACAATGAAGAGCAGGGGCTTTGGTGCACGGTTTCTCATGGGGATACAAGCTATCTACGAAAGCCCAAAAAGAGGGTGGTGGTCAACGGGACAATATCCAGAGAATGTAACCTTACAAGGGGAACCAGACAGGTCTGCCGGCTCTCTCCCCTCTTGTACGCCTTATCCATAGAGCCTCTGGGGAATAGGGTTACGAAAGAGCCAGGTATACAAGGAATAAACATTGGGAATCAAGAATATAAGTTAGGAATGTTTGCAGGTGACATTCTACTTTACATCTCCAACCCAATGTCCTCCATAACAAATGTCCTCCAGGCGATAAACAAATATGGGCAATGGGCAGGACTAAAGATCAACATAGAGAAATCTATCATTTTCCCATACAACATCCCCAGGAACACAATTGAAGGGGGTCTGGCCAGCCTGGGAATCCCAATCGCCCCAAAAACACTGAAATACCTAGGAATCAATATTACGAAAGAAGCAAAAGACCTCTATGCGGCTAACCTGCCCCCCCTCATATTGGAGTTAAGCACGGAACAGAATAGGTGGGAGATGTTTTCGATCTCCTGGATGGGAATGCCTTAACGCAATCAAAATGACAATCCTACCCAGGGTTCTCTACTATTACCAAATGCTCCCAATAGAAGGCTCACTTCACTGAACTTAAAATCAAACTCAACAAGTTTTTATTGGCAGGGGAAAAAACAGAGGATTGCCTACAGCACGTTGACGTGGAGCAAGACGGAAAGGGGAGTGGTGCTCCCAGACTGTTATACTTAGTACCGTGCAGCACAATTCAGAGCACTGATCCAGCATCTTAGGGGGGGACAAAGATAAGCAGTGGGTGAACCTAGAGAACTATATACTGAGGCCAATAACACTTGGAAAATGGCTCTGGGCACCAAAAGCTTCATTCCCGAACAAAGCGATAAATCATAAGATACTAGGAGCTCTCCTGAAACTGTGGTGGAACAAAGGGAGGACGCACAACATGGCTGTCCCCAATGAGCCACATCTGGGCCCCACCAATCAGAACTAAAATCCTCAAGCCCCAACGCTTTCAAAACTGGTACGAGGCAGGCCTAGAAAGAGTCCGGCAGATTTTAAAAGGGAAAACATGCCTCTCCCCTCAACAGCTTGAGTTAGCACTGAAACTCAACCTATCCCGGCCTTGCAGTTCCTTCAGCTAAAGGGGGCACTGATGTCCCCAGACTAGAAAGACAAGTTGCAGAGAGACCTACTGCCACTGGAAAAAATACTAAGCGAGACCACCTCGACCAGGGGCCTCATCTCAGTTATATCAAGCTCTCTTGAGCAAGGCAACCAACACCGATGATCCAATCAGAAAGAGATGGAAAAAGGACATCAGTGGCCCAATCCATAAAAATTTCTGGACAAGGCTCTGCAGAAATGCCCACAAAACCTCCATCTCGTGCAAATATAAATTGAAACTGCTCTACAGATGGCAGTATGACCCCAAGCGCCTCTCCAAAATGTTCAGAAGGGAAAGTCCAGTATGCTGGAGAGGATGCAGTGAGTAGGCAGACTTCTAGCACATGTGGTGGGCATGCCCGAAGGCACAGGCATACTGGAAGGAAGTTCTGGGGTGGATCAAAAACACAGAAGGGGTGGTGCGTAGCCTCGACCTATCGCTGGTCTTGTTTGGGCAGGAGAAGTCAGGGAACCGATGGGTGCGACTCCTGCACATGCCTCACTACCTGCTTTTGGCCGCCAGAGTATGCCTCACAATAAGATGGAAAGCAGGTGTGCTCCAGTCGGAAGGAATGTGGTCTCAGAAAGCCAAAGAGATCTAGAAAAGGAAAACATTACAGGGACGCTCCACGACCTAACTCCGGTAAGAGAAATGGAATGGCTGCCCTTCCTAAATGTATACAAAGAGACCATTTCTAAGGAGGGCCACAACCACACCCGTTGACACAGCTCTTCCCCGTCGATACCAATTGAAGACTCAACCCAGCGGGTCCTGTGGGGATGGGGGGAAGGAAAGAGGGACAAAGAGGTAACTTGGTGGGATCGGACCGACTGGACTCAGTGTGATAAATGTTAATAAGTAGCCAAGTTTGTCTACATAAGGGGGGGGCAAAGGTTGTTTAAAAAATTGCGTGTATGCTCATTCACCTTGTTTACCTAAAAAATTATTAATAAAAACATGTTAAAAAACCTCGCTAGATAGGAGTCTGCCACAGTCTGGAAACCGTTTCCCCAAAAAACTGTTTGCCACTGTATTCCTGTGCTTACTGTATTATACATGTAGGTCTGGTACAATGACCTGGAAAAAGCAGGGAACCAATACAAATAATAAACAATAAAGAAAAGTTACTTACCTTAGGTTATGTTCTTTCTGGTGGACGCATAATTCCTCCCACGGATTCGTCATCTTTGAAATATCCGAGTCGACGAAAAGCGGCATCAGATTTTCTTTTTTAGCCAGTAGATGTTGCTGTTTGGCTCAGTCCTCCTCATCTCATCTCGTTGCTTCTGTCTCGTTCTGAGGCGGCGTCCACAGCATGCAATTACAGAGCCGTTGGTTCTATGTTCTTCAGTTCTGCCTTTTTCCATACTGGCAAGGCGGTGAAACAGAGATGTAATTGGCTTGGTCACTTGTCAAAGTATCTATATTTATGGGATTGTTCCATTTGCGCCACAGGTGGAAGAGCAATGAGAAATTCCTAGGAGAAATTATGTGTCCCCCAGAGGCAATATTACCAAAGGGTATTCATTTGGTCTTCTAATGGACACATTCCTCCATGGATTCCTCATCTTTGAAAGACTCCCAAAGCAGTTCCAAGGAAATATCCTTTTTATTTAGCATAGCCTGGAGGACTGACTTTACTACAGCATCCTCATCACTGAAAACCGAATCAAGCAAGTAATGCTCCGAGAAGGAATGAATGGGTGCCCAAGTCGCTGCATATATCTGCCACAGGTAACCTCTTTGCAGAGCTGATGTCACTCCTAAACCTCTTTTGGAGTGTGCTCTTATGCCCTCTGTTATCTGCTTTTCCGCAAAGCCATTGCATTGCATGAGGTAATACTAGTATCACACAACTGCTTGTCCCTACTTCGACCGGCGTAGCTCACAAAAAGCTCGTAATCTTTTCTCAAGTCATTAGTTATGTTTAAGTAAAACTTCAATGCTCTTAGAGGGTCTAGCCTGTGTAGTCTCTCTTCCGCCTTAGATGGGTGAGGAGGGGGGAAAAAACACAGGGAAATGGACCTTTTGAGCCAGGTGGAATTCTGACACTATTTTTGGAAAAAAGATGGTTTTATTCTTAACAAAACTTTGTCTTTATAAAGTTGGATGTATTAGCGCTTAGAAAGGGTCTGCAGTTCTGAAACTCTCCTGACTGAAGTTAATGTAACCAGGAATGCTACCTTAAAGAAGCCTTGAATGTAGAGGATAAAAAGGGGCTTCCATCAAGCAAGTGAACACTAAATTCAAATCTCAGCCTACCAGGGTTTACGCCCGAGACTGTCCTACGCCAGAGACAGAGTGTAGGAGTTGGGAGGGCTCCAGCCCCTGTCCCTTCCCCCTGTGCATGTTGGCTTGACCGAGTACCACAACCTATCGCCCGATGCCTGCACAACCCCCTTCTGACCAATGTCTTTCTCTTTGTCTTGTAGTACCTCCAATATCAGCAGACTTAATGGGACAGCCAGCAAGTCACTAGAGAGATCCAAGGCTGAGCGAGCAAGAGGCAGAGCGAACTGTTTTGCAGCCGGGATGAAGTAAGCCACTACGTGATCTGTCCCTGCTGAAGATCAGATCTAGCCAGAAAGCAGAGTTCTCCAACCAGATCCTGCCACTCTGAGAAAGCAAGCCTCACCAGCGCAAAGCTAAATCAATGCAGGGTATGGATTACCCAGTGGCACTCACACACTAAAGGACATTTTACTTACCTGCAGGGGCGCCGTGGGGCAGCTGGGAACTGGAAAATTTACTATTGTGGCCCAATATTGCGGGAGACTGGCGGTCCCGGTATTGAAAAAGGGTCAGGCCTTAAGACTCCTTTTAAATGTTTTTTTGATTGTCACACCTCCCCTGGGGAAGAGACATGCAGTCCTTAGCCCGGGAAGCAGGTGAGAGAAAGAGCCAATGGAGAGGGAAGGGGGGATAAAAAGAGGTGCAGGAAGCAGAAAGAGTTCATGTTAGGATGAGGTCAAGGGAGGAGCAGGAGGACCAAGAGAGCAAGTGGAGGAAGGACGCAGCAGAGAAGCAAAATTAAGAAGTGTTGAAGGAGTGTGCAAGGTGAGGTATTGGTTGGTGGGAGAGTGTGGTAACTGGGTTTCAGTGTGCAGTAAAGGTGTTTGGGTAAGTTGTGGAAGGAGAGTAGGGAACAAGTGTAAGGAAGGTGACTGAGGGAGATGGTGTGGGTGGAATGAGAGTAGTTGTGTGGAGAGGGGCGTCATAGTAGTACTGTGGAGAGGGGAGTAGTTGTAGTAGTGTGGAGAGGGGAGTACTAGTAGGGAAAAAGGGGCGGGTAGAGTTAGTGTAGAGGAGAAAGGGAGAGGGACAGTGGCAAGGAGGAATATCGGAGGTTGGAATTAGATAACAGACGGGGGATCATTGGAGGAACAGAAGATGTATTGTCAGGGGAAACGAGAATAGACCGCGGGTGGAGTAGGAGGGACGAAAGTAAGAGAAAGCAAGGGAGAGTGACAGCTAATCACAGGGAGAGAAACAGTCTGGTATGTAAGGATAAGAGCAAGTAGGGCCTAATTGTCTGAGAGGCGCAAATCCATAACCTACATCATACTGTGAACTTTAGAGCATGGACCACCTAGATTGTTCCCTGAGGGAGTCTTAGGTAGGTAAGGTGTTTTGCCTTAGGACATCAACCTTAGCTAGAGACGTTTTTTGATAGTAGGGATTACCAATCTCTAGCAAAAATCCAAGGGTTGAGGGACGCCTGGGTTAGGGAGGCAACTCCTGTCTCTTGATCAGATATAGAGGACTAGCCTTTAGAAAGCCCCATGACTACACAAATAATTAATTCAAACTCACTGTGTTCTTGAGGCCATCTGTAACACCATCCCTGGCATCTTTTTCACAGCTGTTCCTTTTTTGGGTTTTAAGTCATATCCCCTAGACCCTGCAGGCATTTTACAAACTCCACCCTGAATGTAAGTTCAAATAAAAGCTTGGTTGAACACAATATTACTTTGTCCCACTTGTACCATTGCTTGGCCTCTCCACACTAAGCATTCCACTCAATTTGCAACAGTGCTGTGGAACAGCATACTTGCCATTCCGTACGGAGTGCTAAATAGAAAATCAAGCTCAAGTGAGGTATCTAAACCACTGGCCTCCATAAGGCCACTGGCAAGATCTGCAAAATCCTCATCCAGAGCAAACAAGTCCACTGGGAATTCACCCAGCTAACCTTTTCTCTAAGTACTATATCTTTAAAGAGATAGTAAAAGTTCCTTCCTCATTGAAGATCCTCTTAAATCTTGCAAGGGACAGACTCCTGTAATCCAGGAGCATATTGAGGGTACCTGGCACCAGAACAGGAGAGCTGCCATGCATCAGATTCTGGGGCTGCAGATCTGTAAAGCTAAGGCTGTACAGATCAGCACTGGTTCCAAAGGATCTGACCGGGATCCTAGGACCAAGCTCATAGGGGTGCAGTAGCTGGTTTCAAAAAGTCCTCTACTGGCCAAAGAAGCCCTGGCTGCCTATTCCTCTTCTTTTTCTTCTTGTCTGTCTTGTCCACTTCCTTTCAAACTGCTTTGTGACTTCTGCTGGGCTTTGGCAGTACAAGGGATGGATGAAGTGGGGCACCTAGCATATGGGGAGAAGTGAAAACCTTGGCAGTCTCTCCCTAACAATCTTACGATGTGCCACATTCATCAGTGTTATAATTTGGCCACAGGCACTATATACAATGACATTGATGATCCAACACTGGCATCAGCATCCCGATGTCTTGAGAGGAGACATGGCCCAGCAGAATATGCTAGCTGGCATTCTGAGTGCAGTGTCTGAGTGCACAAAAAAGGGACTTAAGCAACAGGACACAGACCACTCTATTTATACTCACGATGATGTCACACCTGGAGTCTTGGGCAACAACACATTGCTGACCTGAGCTAGTGTGATGAATATGTTTTCGATTCCAATTTGCACTTGGGAAAATATTTGTAAGAGGATTCTGTCGGAGAAAGGTTTCCATGGTGGAAAATATGCAAATAGGGGCCTAGCTTTAGGTGTTTGAGGAACTAGTGGAGCGATTATCTGAGGTTCTGCTAGAGCTGCATAAAGATATGAGAACGGATGCACAGCCATTGATCTGCCACATCTACAGGGACTCAATTAAAGGGAGAGGGGAAAAGTAGGTGGAGTAATGATGGTGATTTTACATGCACATGAGTTTAATGAGAGGTTGCTTCAGAGATCCCACTGTGTCCTTTTGGTCTGCGATATGACCACATACTATTTGTCTCGATAGAGAGCCAGCCCTATTACAGATTTAAAGGGTTCCACAGGGAAGTTGATTTGTAGCTGCAGATCACTTTCCAGTACAGTTTTATGTGAACTATCAGAGCAGCAAATATTAATTTAGGCATGCAGCACTAGTAACAGTCTTGTGAATGTCCTAGATTCAGGAGATTAATATTGGATCTTACTGTTTGTTTTCTGGGTGGGTGAGGACCATTTGGAGTTGTTCCAGAGATCTCTGGGGAGTGATTTCTCCGGGACGGCGTAGGGTCCAGACATTCCTGAGTGCTGGTACCTGGAGATGTGATACAGTCGAAGAGGGAGCTCTGTCCTGCTTGTTTCCCGAATGAGGCCCCTTCTGGCTGTGTTCCCTCTCTGTTCAATGTAGTGGACTGGTTGGTCTCTACGCTAAAAAAGTTGAGTAGGAACATTGGGTCTTATATTATACACCGATTAAGGTGAGTTATCAAATGTGAGTTCCAAACATTGAGTCTTAACCTTTATTGTTGACATCTGCTAAACGGTTCCATGTGATATATATCCACTTTTTAAAGGCTGCACATCAAAATGAATGATTTATATTGGCCATTTCGTGTGCAGCCTTCAAAAGTGGAAATAGCACACTACTGAGGGGTAGTGGGGGTGGGGGGTTCACCTACACCCCAATCCCGTTGGGAAGCCGTTCCCTTGCCCACTCCGACCCCAAACTTACTGATCCATACACACAAATATGCATACACACTTACATTTACCCGCTCCCACCCCCTTCTTTCTACACGTCTCAAACATTCACCCTCTTCCTCCCCCACACACATCAAAATCCCCAAAACACATAGTCCAAAACACCAAGATAGTCACTAGAGATGGTAACCCCTACTAGATAATGCCTGAATGACTAATCATGATGGCCTAAAGGCAAACGCTCATCTATTTCACTTCCTCTGGTAAAAATCTAGGTGAGTCCTAACCACAGTTTCACAATAAGAATGTTACCAAGAAAAGGTGTCTTTCAAGCACCCTGGTCCCACTCTGTCCTTTTCTTGCATACTCTTATATTCCTTACCTTGATGTTATATTCTTTTTTTCCCTTTCTTCTACTCCCTCCCTTCTCACCATCCTGCTCTCATTTTGCTTTCCTTCTCGGTTACTCTGATGTTCTTCGATCTACTGCTACCCTGCTCTGCTCTCTGCTTCTACTCTTCTACTCCTCTACTATAGTCTCCTCTCCACATTACTGCCCTCCCCAATCCACTCTACTACTCTCCTCGTGTTAGTCTCACTCACCAACTTTGCACACACTCTCACACCGAAATACCACTTTCTCCCACCAACCAATACCTCACCTTGCACACGCTTTCAGCAATCCTCCCCCATGCTCCACTGCACCATCCTTCATCCACTACATCTGTTTGCCCGCCTCCTCCCTTGACCTCATCTGAACAACCCACACTGGATTGATATTCATGTCCCTTTTTATTCTCCCCCCTTCACCTCCCATTGCTTGCCTCCCTCAGCTGGTTCCCTGAGCAAGCACTGGCTTCCCTCTGCCCAGGAGCTGGGTTCCATGTATGCAAACACATATAACAGAATTTCATTCCTGCCCCCTTTTTGTATGCGGGTCCAGTGGCCCGCTCAAAGTATAACCAATTTCAGAGTTTGCATGCCCATCCTTGTTGGATAATGGTGGCATGTTAAAGGTGTAGTCAATTCCAGGGTTCGTTCTAGGACTACATGGAGAACTGGGATTGCCGGTCAGAAATGCGGACCGTTCCGCGGTCATGCTTAAGGTACAATCAAGTTTCCAGTTCGTGTCATGTAGAGAGTTTGGATTGCCTGGGTGTTGTGACGATCACTCCACGGATCTGCAATTCCTCACATGTTCTCTCCTGGTTGCGTTGCTCACACTTTCCTCCAATGCCAGGCAATGCCAGGCGTTCTGGATAATGTAGTTTTATGTAGAAAACATAAAAAGACTGGCCAGCATTACGCACAGCAGGTATGGGGAAAGAAAAAGTGGCACTCAGTTCACTTAGCAAGGCACAGGTCGAAGAGACAGTGACTAGGGCCCTCCAAACTACCACACTCAGACTCTGGGGCAGGACAAAATCCTACTAGGCCTCCTGCCCTGTTATACCTGTTATATATACATCAGTCAATGATAGGGCCAGATCCACAGAAGACAACCACAAAGGTAGGTTGGTAGGTCAGGTGTGGATTTTCTCTCAATGAATGGGCCTTCTCCTACATATCCTTTCCCCACTCAGGAAGGCACAAAAAAAGAGGAAATGTGAAAAAGGTCAAAGTACATTAAAATACCTCCTTACCAATAGGAAAAGTATGGCTGTAGAGCTGCCAGACAAAAGACGAAGAAAGAGGTCCAGACTGTTTGGAGAAACAAGCATCACATCTGGTGTCTCAGTGAGTTGATTGGAGTTGTTAACCTTTTCTTCCTGGTTATAATCTTCATTGGACATCCAGAACTCCAGGATTTGGTGACCAAAGATATCTGTCAATTGGGGATAGCATAGGAAGAACTTGAGATAAAGTGGATGGTGGCAGTAGAGCAAATGGAGATCTGACGATCTGTTCATGATCCTTATTATGGTTTGTAGCTCCTCCTAAAGATGGAGAAAGAACATGTCACTTCTGTAATGCTAGTTCACTTTAATTCTTAATTTTTTTGCTTTTATTTTTTATTAAGTATAATGTGGTCACGTATAACCTTTTATACAGATATACATAAATTCAGTCTGCAAAAATGGGGTTTGCCTATATATATATATATATATATATAGAAAATCAACAAACCGTTCATATCAAGTTCACCTCAAACCTATATTTCCTCTATTAATCTTGTGATGTAAATTTCTATTCAGCAATACGATTCCATTGTCCTAGACATCTTAGGATAACAGTTAAATCTGTGCATTGCATACATTTCTCCTGTATGCTTTGTTCCATTTGCACTATTACAAATCGTTCTTAATATTGTATAATGCTTGTCAGTAAAAGCTGAGTAATCCGTCAGTAAATGCTTCAAAGTTTGACAACTGTCTAATTTACAGCCAAATCTCCAACTCCTCTGTGACCTTGGAATGCCACTCCAAGCCCCAGCAGCAAATGTAAGTTGCATGTACATCCTACGTTTGTGGGAGCAGGAAAAACATTACCTATAACTAGTGCAATACCTCATATTTGGCATATGTATTAAAACGTTTCTTTGAATTAACTTTAGCTGCAAACTTACCAACTTCTGCATGGTGATTATCCGTTTCAATTACACTACTCTTTTCTTGCTCCAAGTCACATATTCCTGCCATCTTTTCCAGCTCTATTCCTAATCTCTTCAACCATGCCCCACACAGTTCTTCACAAACTGATACGAGTTTAATTCACACTTGGCTTTAATCATTGGAAATAATTCCTATGTAATTAGCGATCACTCAGAAGAACGAATTTGGATGTAATAGCTGGCAGCACATCGCTTAGCTCTAAGGCACAATCCAATAATATGTATTCCCTTGGAATAGATTTAGGGAGGTCCAAAACACTCTTTCAACCTTTAACTTCAATGATCTCAAGCCTTTGGCCACATTTCAAATCCCATAGACTGCAAAAAAGGTTGGTGTGTTATTTTCGTATATGCTTCAATTAAGGGATGTAGACTATATCCACTGTGTTCTTTATAAATTAAAGTTCATTCTTTCTTCTGCAATTAGGCCTTATTGTCAGTAAACTCCATATGATGTTTCCAATTCAAAGTGGAGCATATTGTAAATAAAATACTTAATACTCCTTACCACTTTCATCTTGGCCTCATTTAAGTTTAAGACTAATTGAGAACAAGCCACTCCATTGTTAAAATCATGGTTAATATGCTATTTTGGCCACAGATTACCAACTGCTTTTGGCCTTTGAACCAATGTTTCATTTCGTTGTGATTTTGTATGATCCTAATATTCTGTATTGATCAACAGTAGGTTGATTTATTACTGAACATGCACAATAAAATATTGCCCAGTTGATTAATGTACTTGCTGCACTCTGTAACTACGGTTGAGGACAGTGAAGTGGCTGCTCGTGATTATTATAACTTCCTCACAATTCCATGTGGTCATTTCCGAGTTTAATTGCTTGTAAAAACACACCTCGCTCCCAAGTAAAAGCGAAAAAGAAACAGTCAGCATTACTTTATAGAATATAAACTGGTACATTTTATTTTGTTGAGCCCACCCCTAAATACATCTTCTGGCATTGCCCATGAAGAAGAACTAAGACAAAGACGTAGTTACCCAAAATTAAAAAAAAACACCAGGAAAGAAAACGTGACAGGGTGTTCACCTCGTCTAATAATGCTTGACACATGTCTTGGCATACTGACAGAAGGTAAAGAAGAGCTCTGCATACAAACGAGGGTGGACAGTCACCTTGATCCTGCACTGACTGAAGAAACCTTTGTAGCGCACAGAACAAATCCTCTGGAGGGATAAACCTGTAAAATTAAAAAATAATGTTAACATTAATATGTGACTTTTCTGAATAGAAAGTGTGAGTGTAGAAAACAGAACTCTCCCCATTCACAGTTACAGTTACATCTCATTGCAAAGGGCTCATCTGCCATTAGTATGACCTTGTAGCTCTTTGACTGTGTGTGTGAGCTTGCTCAGTTTTGGGTTTGTAGAAAAATGTAGTCTAAAGTTGCATAATAAATGGCATTGAGAGGAAGGGGCATTGAAAGCCAGGGATGGTATGAAGAAAGAAGGCGCATAAAAGGCTTATGGCTGGATTCTGCAAAAATCATGCAAGTAAAAAAAGAAAACAAAGAAGTTGTGCTTCTTGGTTTTGGTGCAAAGGTGGCGGAAGCACCCTAAGCCATACGTGGGTTTACATGGAAGGAGAGAGACAGATTTCAGATCAGGAGCTGGGATGGTGGAAGTATACAGGCATAGTTTAAATGTACTTCCATCCGCTCACATCCACAGTTGTTATAATAGCTACGTACTGCCCGGCCTCTGCCCTCGGATCCCTGCCCCAAAACCTCTCATCAAGAGATGTATTGTCATCTTGTCACTCACATTCCTTACAGTGTTTTCTGCCATCCCTCTCTCTCCGGATGATATAATCACACTCTGCAGTGTCTATGAACAGAACTTGATCTGCCGTACAGTGGCTTAGAATCTTAGTACCACTCTTGTAGACCTTTTCTGTATTTGAACTTTGTTTTAATCGACTAACTGGGTTGTCATTTTGATCAGAAATGGCATACATGGCAAGTGATACAGGCACAGATACAAACCCAGGGTACGGTACCTTCAGAATCCGGGATGGCGAGTGAGAATTAACCAGTTCATGAAGGATTACCACAGACCAGTCGTATAGGAAGAGTAAACCAATTATATTCATTTTAGAATTCTGTTTCATTAGACAAATGTAATAATGAATTAATAAAAACATTTATACATTCACCCTTTGGTTTGACTTGAAAGTTTAGTTACAGAAAACACAGACAATAATACATATGTCAGTATAATAAAACACATATAATAAAACCAATCTTAAAGTGCAATGTGCTAAAGTGACACCCTGTTGGATACTAACAACTGCGAACCACACTTATCCACTGTGCAAAACTTGCAATTATTCAATAGATCCTCTTTTAGGTCTATCTGCCCATCATATGGCCAACATGTTTAATTCCTTAGCTAGTTAGATAAATCTCTAGAACTTCTTCAGGGGTTCTAAACCTTACTAAACCCTTCAGTACTTCGCTCTGTACCGGGGTGAAACATTACCAATATCTTGCATCTATTCTGTGGCAAGAGATTTTGACCTCTCTGCTGCTAGGAGCCGTACAATCTTATGTCTGTATCTCTTTACAACATTCTGGGTGGTGTTTCCTCTTTTACTTATACCTGCTAAGGTTATTTGTTAACCTTCCATATATCTACCAACTGACAAGTCAACCTAATTTAGTTCACTGTTTGACGTGGCTTGGCCTTCGCAGTCAGCCTTGCACAATAGTTCGGCGTCCAGCTAAAATTAATATAATTGGTTTACTCTTCCTATACTAGTAGTGCAGGTAGATTTCAAGTTGTAAGGAGTCTTATGAACCAGGAATAAACTGTGAGAAGGACAAATAGAGAGGAATGCAATAAGCTAGGTGGTGGGGTTACACCACTAATAGTCATTTTAAGAAGAGTAGTAATTCAATGAGAGAGCAATTCATATTTTCTATACATACATATAAGAACGTTTTAATTCTATTATATTAATTCTTTATTGAAACCCAATCTGTTATTAGAACCAATAATGTCCCATTATACCCTTGTAGGTCCCTTCCACTAACTGAAACCTCCTTTTGCTGAGCTTATAGAAAAAGTAACTATGCCAATATCCAACAATGAATCTCTGGTGAGATCATCCTTCTAGTGACCTTCAGCGAGGTTCCTTCCCAAGGACCTCATTACTCCCCACACTGACTTGTTGTCAGCTCATGAAAATCAAATAGAGCATACATCTCAAATCCTCAAGTGGGAAGTAAATGCAACTACCCTACACCACCAAACAGCTATAGTCAAATTTTCTAATATGAACATTATTGTGAGATATTCTCTGCAAACTAACAACTAGACAACCTATGCAGCACCTCTGCGATTAACCATTCATGAAGATGCACTTGTATTTACATGTGTCTTTCCAGGTCGACAACAGCAGTTGGGATAATACGCCCCTCCTAATCTTTAATAGACTTAAGACTTTCCTATACAAATGTATACAAAATTGTCAATTTAAGTCAAAACTGGAAGCTTGTATTATGCTGCTCCTACGCTGGCTCCCATTTGATATACCATGCCCTGCAGATATAGCTGGCCTGTATGTGCTCGCAGTCCTATAAGACTTACTGTCCTCTGCTAATTGTCACAAGAAATTTAGCATGTGGTCCACATCTAATTTATGGGAATCCAAACCCCTTTCCAGGCACCAGCCATTCTGGAGTGCTTTGGCTGATGTGTAATTCTTGTCTGTGCTTGAAGACCCAGGAGCCCCTAATGTATTTCTTAGCCTTTCTAGGAGTCTCCCGCTATCCCAAAAATCTTCCATGCTACTAGTCCGGGAATTCCTCCCAACACCATTGGGTGTCTTTTTAATAGAGGATCTGTCAGAAGTGATCAACTAGGGGTATAATGATCGGAACATCCAAATAAAGTGAAACCAGGTGTGTGTTGTCCAGAAAAAGGTTATAAATACTAGCTACAATGCCGCCGCCTTTTCTGAGCTAGAAGTATATGGATCATGGCAAAGACGGGAAACACATACTTCAGAGCTGGGCACAATGCCTGTTAGAACTCATCCTTTCTCTCGCAATCGGGATCTTGGGGCCCACTGAAGAAGCTTGGAAGCTGGGAATTGTTTCTGGATGTGAACAGACCTGTCTTTCACCGACCTGTCAGGTGCAGAAGCTCCAAAAAGATCTGCCCAATCTCTGAAAAAACACAAACAAGGGAATATCGCATGCCACACTCATTTGGATTTGATACAATGTCAAACCGACAGTTCAATTGTTTGATTTCAAAATGTATTTATCCTCTTGACTATAAACAATTTTTTTATTTTATTGTGCTTTAGCTTCGTACAAAACTTTTAACACATAAAACCAATCCTTTTAATTCATCCAATCTTCCAACAAAAAAAAAACATTAAAACGAATATGTGGCTATGTTCTTAACTGTGTCCATCTAAAGCCTAATTGATGGTGACATTTCTGCTTGTTTACTTGGTCATTCCCACAATAATCTCCTTTGAATTTCTTAGGAGTTCGTCCATCAAGTTCACCATTGCAGAAACCCGCAATGTTTTCACTCCATACATAGCCATCAACCACATTTCATCCGGAGTAAGTGAGCTGGCCTCTAAAAAATCTACCAAGATGTTTTTGTCACTGTATTGATACTGCCGGGCAATGGAGCATTAAGTGTTTGATTGTTTCAATTTGTTCCGATTGTAAACAGAAGCGACAGCCTTTAGATGCTATGTTTACTTGTTTCCTCCTTTACAATACTTCACTTGTTTCGTATAAATTCAGCCTTAGTCAAAGACATTGATTTCTGAGATATCGGCTAGGGAACTTTTCAAAATATCTTGGCAGCATATTGAGTTTTCTTGATTCAATTGGCATCTCTCTAAGAGTTTTGTTTTTTACTCTGTTTTCAGCAGTTTGAATCCAATCACTTTGCAGGAGCTTCTTTTTCACCCAACACGGATTCACTACCAGAGTCTCTAGATTAGTATTTAAGGCTACTAGATGTTTTTCCCAGTTCACATTCCATTGGTTCAAAGGCTACACTCTGGGGTTAGTTGGTGATGTGTTTAGGATGTGATATGGACATGCCGCATCAGTCATTTTTTTGCACTTTCTGTACAGCACCATTCCCTTCCAGAGAGTTAGTGCACATAACGAGGTTAAACCAAGTTCATATGCTGTTAGTTGATGCACTTTTTGGGAGCCGCAACACCATTTTCTAAAACACTCCTTCAAGGAGTGACCAGATCTTCCAGTTTAGGGCAAGCGCTGACTCTGAATATTGGATTCACTTTTTGCCTATAGAATAGAAGAATAGGCTTCATTGTGAATTTTCCAAATGAACCTGGTTACCCATTTTCCACTGAAAGCTTGTTTTCTTTTTCATTCCATGCATTATGCTTATGATTTTGGATTTTTTCTGATTAACCTGTAGGTCATTTTTAGCCACATATTTTTCCACTTGATTTAATTTGTGCTGAAGACCTATTTGTGTACAAGATCGTCTGCATAGACAATCCAGATGATCTGTTGCCCGTTGATTTTAGGAGGGAAGTCTGGTATGCTTTTTAGTGATATTGGTAGATCCGCCAGGTAGAGGTTAAAAAAGGTTGCCGCAAGCGGATAACCTTGTTTTATTCCCTTGTCTGTTTTTATTTCTGGGGTCAGGTCTCCTTCTATATTCATATGTATTCTAATTGTAGTATTACTATGAAATGCTATTATCAGTTCCAACAAGTGACATGGACACTTCCATTCACGTCGTTTTTCCCATAACTTTCTCCTATTTACTATGTCGAAAGCATGTTGAAGGTCTATAAAAGCCAAGAAGATATTTGTATTATTTTTGATTGCTTGTGCTTTCAATACGTTCAGAATGAAGAGATTAAGGTCAGTCCCACTTCCTTTAGTGAAACCTGTTTGCCGTATGTCTGTTATTTGGCTCTTGTTGGCCCATTGTGTCATTTGTTGTGGAAGATTCCCTGCCAGCAATTTTCCAATGACATCCAGGAAGGCGATGGGTCTATAATTGTTTGGATCTTGACGGTCCCCTTGTTTGTAAATGGGGACTATAATACCCTTGGTCCAAGATGTGGTGATTGTTCCACTTGTTGATATTTTGAGGAATATCAAACTTATTAGTTTCGCCCACTCCTCTGGATTCTTTTTCAGTATGGAATTTGTTAACCCATCAGGTCCTGGTGTATTAGAAGAACTCAATTTTCTAATGCGATCTTTTATGTCAGACTCTGTACAGTCGATCTTCCATGGCAAACCCTGTGATGTCATATGCATATTTTTATTTCCTTTTTTATTACATTCAGTAAATACGCTTTTAAAATGTTTCACCCATGCTGATTCATGCACACAGTTGCTCAGAATTGCTTGTTGGTTAGCCGATGTCTGGTTTAGGAGGCTCCATGTATCTCTGATGTTTGTTTTAAATATTCAACAGAGCATTTCCTCACCTTGTTCTTGATCTCTTATTAATTTAAATGATCATACCCAGTTCCTTAGTTTGATCTCTGTTGCTGTTTGTGGTTCCGTCAGAGTCTTGGCCTTTTGGATGTCTTGCCGAAGAAGCTTCTTTCTTTCACTTACTAGTATGCTGAATCTATGTTTTGGCTTGTCAAAACTGTACTTGCTTCCCATTTGTAATGGTTCGTATACTTTTAGCAGTGACACATATGAATCAGCTGCACTGTTGTTTGTCTCTTGACTTTGATATATCGCTGTTAGAGCTCTAACATCCGGGACAGAGAATTTTAGTTGGTTTCTCCCAGGATTTATTGTTACAGCTAGCTTACCACAATTTTGGGGTCTATTTTCTTTCCATCGCGATATTAAAAACACAGCGGAACGTGGTCACTGGAGCTGGTATTTAACATATCCAATCTTTCAATAATATGCTTATAGTTACCTGAACTCCATATATAATCAGTATACGCAATAGATACACCATTCCAAGGCGTTTTTCCGGGGATGTCGCCACTGGTTTGGCTGTGAGCATGTAGCAGTCCGTTGTTTTTATTTCTTGGTGCCAAAGATAATCTTTATGTTGTTCTTGAGCATCTACTAGCGGCGCGTAGGTCTTTGGTTTCCCTTCCTTATCCAAGTTTTTAATATTAAGATCGCCACATAATAATATGTGGCATCTGACGAAATTTAAATATGCTTCGTCGGTGGCGTTCTTCACATCATTAATACATTTCCTTGTGGCGATTCCAGTACATGTTTATCAACACTGTAAACTCCTACCCTTCTACATTAGATGTTAAATGTTTCAGGATTGTTCTCTGAAGGAAGGGATTGATGTTATCGTTACTTTCAATCGAGGCTCCAAGATTGTTTCTAATCATTGTTAATAGCGGTCTTCCCTGTGGTCCCTTTCTTGACGGATTCATTAGTGTGGTATAACCATCACATACTGGCTTTTCGCGCATCTAAGTTTCTTGTAAGCACATTATATTGAATGTTTCTAATTTTTATTCAGGGTTATTCAATAAATGCTTCAATGGTGTTCCATGATGTTGAGGTCTTAGATTGTTCTGGTGGCTACTCATGATGTTTACACGACAGCACACTTGGTACCCAGTTCCAATTTGCTGGTTTCGCAGAGTTCATAACCAAGCATTTCGGCGGTAATCCCTGTTTCAAAGGTTACTCTCAATAATTTTGTGTTGTTATAACGGGCCTGTTGTGCTTCTTGTATTTCAGGGCTCACAACTTGCTGTGTAGTGGAATCCTTCTCCTCTTGCTGTTGTTTCTGGTTGTTTTGCTGAGCGGGTTCGCGCAATTCGAAGCCCACAGACAGATTGGCCATCGTTACTGATAGGATTAACTCTTTAGCTAAGCGAGATCTCATATGCAGAATTACCTAATCTACTCTAACTTCTTCAGCATATTCCAATATCGCAATGTCATCGGAACTAACTGTTCTTAAAGATGGTACGCTATGTAATAGCTTCATTATGTTAGTTCTATGCCTATTTACTTCATTCTTGGGTAGTAATATGTTTTCCAATATGACTTTGTTGTTGTCACTCTTATAGGTATGCATTGGCACAGCATTTCTTGCGCCTCTCGTGGTTGATTGAAATCTGGGCGGCTGGGTTGGGCAGGATTCAAGGTTCGACTAGTTATATGTCTCTGCAAGGTATCCTGGTCAGCTAACTGTATCTTAGTTGACCAGAGTGGCTCCTTTCTTTTTTCTTCGAATGTCATGAAGCATCCTAGGCTGCTTCCATCTAAGTCAACTTTGCACCTTGCTTGATTCTTTGTCTGTTTGAAGTTCTTGCCTTGGATCCCTTTTCTCTTTTCTATAGATGATGTATAATCGTTTCTTGTTATGTTAATAAGACTAGTTTTGTTCCCACTTTGCATGTCATCAATTCCTTCCATTAGTTCCGAAAGATCTTCTAGAGGATCATACTCATCCTCTGAGCTCACATCACTAGATATAGATAGTGTTTTTCTCTCAGTATCGGATCTTTCTTCCTTTGCTTCTGAACACATTTCTTGATTCTTAAAGCTTACTGATTTTCCAGTAGTGTGTTCTTTTCTCTTTCCTTCTTGTCTTGCATACTTCTCAGGGTCAGATAAATGGATATTTCTTAGAAATGCTCTTGGTCCATTTGATCACGGTTTGCCTTTGCCAGATTTGTAAAAGGATCCCCTTTCCATGTTCATTTTGTTTTTTTATTAGGATTGCGCTTCAAAGTCTTTGATATCGATCGTTGTTTAAATCTATTAAACATTTCATCATTATCGTTACTCTTTCGCAATTCCTTTTCCGATTGCCTCTCCACTTGAGTTTCCTGTTCCATCGATATGGCATTTATAGATGTATTTGGTGCCGTTTTGTCTGGTTTTATTCGCGCTCCATATGCACTTCCATGTTCCACATCTATTTCCACTTCTATGTGTAAAACAGCATTAGCATCCGGTGCTGTACTTGAGTAAGGGCCATCTCCCAGATCTATATTCGAATATGATACGATTGTCTGTTGGTCTTTGGTCTTTTTGCTTGTTTTTATTGTAATAGCTTGTTCTCTTCTTGCCAGCTGAGTCTCTTCTGGTATTTCTATTGGTTGATTATTTGGATAGGCTCTAAATCCTGTTGCAGATCTTGTGCAGGAATTGTTTTGCATCCATTTAATGGCCTCTAATAGTGCCTCTGTCGTAAGTGTTTTTTGTGAATATTCCCCCTGAGCGAGGTCACACAGTCTGGCTTGCCACTTTATCGATGCTTCAGCTTCCACATCTAGGCGAATGCGAACCACCGTAGTAAAGGATTCAAGTTGTAATAGTTTGGCATGTACCATTGCCAACATTGTGTCATGATCCTTTAGGCTTGAATGAATGTCCTCATATAGTTTTAAAAAAGGAGCCATTGATATAGTTAGGTCTGCAATCACATTATTGTGAATCTGTGTGACCGCTGCATTTGACAAAGGTAGGTTGGTATCAAGCTTGTCACTTATCTCTGAATTACTAGTAAGTGGGGAATAATTAGGTGAGCAGTGCCCCAGTTCCATCTTGTGGTTAATCATTTGATTATCTCCATCCCACAAGCTTTCAGATATTTCATTATTACTTCTCAATACTGAGGCAGTTTCCACCTTGTTGTAACATCTATCTCCTCCATTAGTTTCAATGGATTTTTGATGATCTTTTGACTTAGTCAGCTGAAAAAAGTGTCAAGTGTCCAGTTGTATTTCGATTTTAAATAATTGATGTTGTTGATATATAGTTCTTGACATCCCTGTGTTTAAGCCTGCCTTCAAATGAGCAGTGTAAGGATTCTTCGCATATTCACTCTCTCATGAGCAAGGCATCCTCTCTTAATCTTGCAAGGATCTGATCTTCTTGCCTTGGGCTTAGTTGCAGGTTATTGTCGTGCTGCACATCATTGGCTGCAGTTCTTTCTCCTGTTCCCACTGGATGTGCTGATACATTTTTCATTTGTTAACTTTGACGAGTTTGCAGTTTGTTCTTTTTTGTTTAACTCAATGTCTGGATACTCTTTTCTCCCAATGGGTACTGCAACTTCTCATTTTTCCCACATTTTATTAGTACTGGTTCTGTTTTTCGCTGCATTTGCCCATTTGTTGAAATTGGTATCATGTGGTCCCAGTCAGTGTCTCCTGACTCATTAAGGCGTGGGTTACTTAAGTTACTCCTTCAGATATTTGGCTTCTATTGATTTGAAGCTCTGCTGCATTAGTTGCTGCAGCATATTGGGCTCCAGCCGACATTCGTTCAGGATCTATGTCATTTCCTGTAGGTACTTTATTTGTGTCATGCTCTTTGCTGCTAGTGCCCAAATGCTCATATTTCTGGGGAGCCGGACTTTTTATACTTACCAGCTCGTCTGTCAGCTGCTCTAACCATTCTGCTATTGCTATGGTACACTATTTGTCTGTAGTAGCAGACCGCCTACTTCCAAAAGGTCAGCATCTGTTACATCGACTGCTGCATGGATCCTTGCATGTTTACCATTTTCACTTTGTACTTCCACGTTCGTTCTTATACCCACTTTATCGTTTAAATTGGCCCCATGTGGGATACTATATATGGACTGCAAGCAATGTTCTGTCTCAGGCTTTGTCACGGGCAGTGTGTGCATTGTGATAGTACAATGGCTATCAACGTTGCTAGTTAACGGCGCACCCTCCACTACGATGCGGATCAGACAACCCTCAGTAACATCTACGCCACCATTCAGTCTTGGATGGTGGAAAACTGGCTCTGTCTGAACAGCGAAAAGACCGAACTCTTAATCATTGGCTCTCCGAACATTATCAAAAAGATGGGTTCACAATATGACTCCTTTCTCATCGACAACACTCGTATCCCTATATCCAAGGCAGTCAAAACACTTGGGGTCTATATGTATTCTAATCTCACCATGACCAGACAGATAAACGCAATTTCGTCAGCAGCTGCTTACCATTCTAAACTTATCACAGCTGCCAGACCCTTCCTAACGCAACAAAACTCCCTCACCATCACCAGAGCAATCATTGGATCCCGCCTCGACTACTGCAGCGCCCTTCTACTAGGCACATCAGCAAAGAACATCAGGAAACTCCAAACAGTGCAAAACAACGCCCTCAGAGCAGCCATAGGCATCTCCATAAGAGAATATATCTCGGCCACAAGGAAATCGGTCCATTGGCTTCCCGTGAAGGAAAAGCATCCTCATTAAAACTCTCGCACTTACTCACAAATGTCTCCATGATGCCGCACCACGATACCTCGCGCAGAGTTTCTCAGCGCCCCCCTCGAACAGACTCACCAGAGCCAGCTACACCAACCGGCTCGCCATTCCCAAAAGCATCAAAGCTTGCGCAGGCTCCTCAAGCTTCCCAGTGCTTGCGGCCACCAATTAGAACCTGCTCCCTCCCACAATCAGAAATATGGATTCCCACACGGCCTTCAGAAAAGCAGTCAAAACAAGACTATTTGTATAACTCTTACTCTTGATCTCACGCTGAGCACCTGATACATGTAAACTTTGCACTTCCATGTACCTGTCGTAACTAAGACACTTTCTTGAAACAGCACCATGATGCCTCTGAGCTGCTAGGCGCTTTACAAATACAAAAAATAAAAATGAAAACATTTGACTCCTCTGATTTGTATTCACTTTGCACAGCAATACTGTTTCACCACCCTCCAACTGGGTCCATAATCAAGCGCAGTTTCTTTTTGTGATGTACAGTGAATCGGGAGCGCTGGAGATGCTAAAGCCTCGTGTGCTCTCCTTATGCACTTGTGGTGAATTTTACAGATTGGGGATTGACGAGTTCTATGCTTTTAGAAGATTTACTTGTACTCAATCTCTCACGTGCATGTCCGAGGCGGCAGTGATGTAGATGTTAAATAAAGTTGTTAATTGTTATTTGTAACAGTCCCATCTTCAATGGTAAATGTCCTCACATCCTTGCAGCCTGCACAGACTGCAATGACTGCCAACTCGCCTGCCAAACTCTGCTGCGGTGCTGCGCGCTGTATGTCAGCAGATGTAGAGAAGGCAGAGCTCAGGACACACCTCCAAAAGAAAAAAGCAGTGAAAGCAGACTCTTGCTCAATGACTGCCAACTTGACTGCCAAACTCTGCGCTGTAGGTCAGCAGATGTAGAGAAGGCAGAGCTAAGGACACACCTCCAAAAGAAAAAAGCAGTGAAAGCAGACTCTTGCTCAATGACTGCCAACTCGCCTACCAAACTCCGCTATGAAGTGATATATAATAAAGTGCAGATGTGACAGCCATAAGAACAATTTAACATTCATATAACAAGTCATTCATCACAGCTCTCCAAAACTCTAATAAAGACTCTCACAATCATACATTTATTCTACCTAATAACATCACCACATACAAATTAACAAACCAGAGTATAAATATATGTGCAAAAACAGCTATAAGTGCAACTAGCGCAGATAAAGTGCAGAATATTCCAATTGTTATGAACCAATGGCTGCAATTCATCCAGTCTACAATACAAAAGTGCAAAATGGCTAACAATTCTTATTTAAGAAGAGCTACGATGTATTCAAGCCACAGAGATGCAGCTTAATTTTCCGATATTGGCATCTCCTAGAGTTCCAGTGTGGCACTTTGCATTCTAGACCTGAAGGTACTTGACTTGGATTGAAATCTCCAGATCCAAACAATAGTACCACAAATCTTTGGCCAACATTGTCAACCTTGTGCCCGCCAAATGGTCGACATACCTCACTGCTGAGATATTGTCCATACGTAAGGGGATGCAACACTTCACCATGTCAACTGCTAAGCATTTGATGAAAAACAAACCTGTCATCAACAGACACTTGATGTGAATGCTCAGCTCCTCCCCTGACTATTTTCCTCCTGTAGACATGTCTCTGCATTGAGCTCTCCAGGCAGATATACTGCTGTCTATCAGCAGACACCGAAGGGACCCGAGAATCGCTTTCGTGTTTCATCCTACTATGTGCTCCAACCCCCCTCTGTGAGGGGCAATGCCTGTGTGTAGGCAAGGCCTTACCTTAAGTACTTTACTTTCAATAATTGCAACGTCCTGTAAGGAAAAGGACCCAGAAAGATGGCTCTAAAAGCACGTGGATCTCCCATTTTAATATTGCCAATATTCAGATTTGGGAGCTTCAGGGTAGCTGGCTATCTGTCCACTAAGAAACCCAAGAACTATGTTTGCCAGGAGGGGACTAACTCTGACTTCTCTCAACTCACAACTCTCAACTCACTAACGAAGAAATTTATAGCAGCGGTTGCCTGTTCTTCTAGGACAATTTTGTTTTGTGCCATGAAGATCTCCTCCAAATACACTGTCCTTCGAACAGCCCTCTCTCTCAAGGGTGTTACCATTGGCTTTATTAGCTATGTAACACACAATTTGCCAGTTGGGAGCCCAAAGGGCAGACTTAGAAACGTCCACTTTCAGCTGCCCCATGGAACTGGAGGTACATAAGGAGGGCCCAAATACTGAAATTGTTAGATATACATATTACATATCTAGACTGATCAACCAGTCCCCGACTGTAGACAATCCCTTTATAGGTGTATACTCTCTATTTTGAAGTGAAGATGCACTACCTACCCATTGAATTCTCTTAGGTTTATAACTAGCCTTATGTTCTCTCCCCTGCCTCTTTGCTATCAAGAGAATGCTTCTGAAACATTTGAATGTCTCTTTACTGGAATCACTGGTCCAATCGCCACTAGGTCCCTCACCTCCTTCTCTATTCGCTGTTTGGAGAAATATATGGGGACTGGCCTGATACAGCTGCCCATAAAATGTTATCTTGTACTCCAGAACTGTGCCTAGGTCAATGATCTCCTAATATTCTTTTTCCTTTGTGAATGAAATGTGCAATTATTTCCTCTACTTGCACGGTGGTTGCACTGAGCGCCCTCACGTACTGCAGCTGTTGGAAGGGTGTGGCTCCTCTGCCTCTTCTCGGCCGACTCCTGAATGTGAGGAAAGGTGTCCTTGAATGCAGTTGCAGCTTTTGGTGCCAGTGGAGGCAGATAACAGGGTACCAGCGGGAGGCTGGGGATTGTGAGAAACCTGAAGGTGTCTCCATGACTAGTCCCCGGGGGTCTGTCATCCAGGTGGCCAGGACACGGCCATCGCTATTGGATCCAGTTCCTGGGGGTGGACCAGTGAGGGAGGATCACCTGGATTTGGGGTACCTGGGGGTGTTGAAGTGGGACACCGACAGGTGAGACGCGGTATCCTCCTTCTTGTAATACCTTTTTCCCAACCTACCACATAGGATACTCAAACACTCTACCCCCTTCCCTTTTCCAACACGAACACCACGAAAGACGACAGACAAACACCAGAGCTGTTTACCTGACATGTCCTAACACAAGGGGCAGGCAAAGTCAGGCTATTGACCAGGATCACCTCCCCTGACGGCCCTTTCCCTTCCGCACAGGGATAAAAGTTGGAGCATGAGAGCACAAGACGAGCAAGGCAGACCGTACGACGAGACAGCTATCCAAGCAGAGCAGTTCAAGAGGAGGAGAAAGGCGATGAGAGGCTGACAAGGAGAGAAGCGATCTTGCCCTTTCCGACCCAGGCCCGCGAGACCTGCATGGAACAATAGCCCAAGTGTGTTGCAGAAGATGTCAACAGTACACAGAGCGTGCCTATTCTGATAAGAAGGACAGAGGGAGACGCCTGCTACTGTGGTACCGGCCTTGACTCCAGGTATTCCGAAAAGCCAAGCAGTTCATCATAGCCAGTGAATCGAAGGGGAACCGATAAAGAAACCAAACTTTGTTGATGTTAAAGATAGCGTCACGAGGGCGCTGCGTACCTGTTCGTTCGGTTTGGGGTCTCGAAGATGATGCCAGACTGTCTGATGTTCCGTGGAGATGTAACTGATGGCGCAGGAAACCAGCCCAACTCCAGCCCGAATGGAACCGGATTGGAGGTGAACAGGCTCCCAACGCCACGGGTTCGTTCACCCCTGATTAGCGTGGCGTCGGGACAGTGCAAGCACTGACAGGGGGAGGCTCCTTGTCGATAGTTCTGAGTTCACAGAAGGTAATTGGCGCCAGATGATTTATGACGAAGACCAGTAGGCAGAGGTTGAATAGTTCTTCCAAGTATCAGCAACAGGCAGCAAGTGACAGAGGCAGGCAAGGAGAAGCAGAAGGAGCAGTTGAACCCAGGACCAATGGGAAAAGGCCTGCAGGGGAACCACCCCAAAACCAGAGTGAGAGCCAGGAAGAACCAGGAACCCAACCCCAGGAAAAGAAGGAGAAGGGAACAGGGAGGCAACTAG